>NC_134358.1:320689017-321971517 GCF_048569485.1 Anomaloglossus baeobatrachus | reverse complement strand
GCGGTCAGTACTACACTGCACTCAGAGTGGGCAGCCGTGCTCTATGACTGCTCGCTCTGACATGTAGCAGAGCCGGAGGTGTAGCCGCGGGACTTCTCCTGTGGATTATGTCGGAGCTGCAGGGTATTTGGGGGTTAATAAAGTGGTGAAGGAGGAGTGTTTTGTATTTTATTTCAAATAAAGGATTTTTCTCTGTGTGTGTGTTTATTTACTGTCACTTACAGGTTTGTGTGATGCAGGTATCTGATAGAAGCCTGTGCCATCACAAACCTAGAGTTTAGCAGCAGCTATGTGCCCCTGCTATTACCCCGACTGGTACCGCATCATGCCAGCGGGAAGAGCCAGTAGCGCACACTGGTATGGTCGCATGTAACAGATGCGGCATTACCGGATGGCTGCGGGCTGAGGATGTAACAGCCCCCAGCCGGCATTATCTTGGCTGGGGATGAAAATAGAGGGGACCGCACGTGTTTTTTTTTATTTTTACTTTCACCGGAGTCACACATGCGAGGGGTGCACGCGGGTCTGCCATGGCAGCAGCCGGCAAAGCCTCGCACGTGTGACTCTGGGCACTGTATACACATCACAGATACAACGCGACGGCTGGGGCTGCAGCCGAGCGCTATAACTGCAATGCCGAGTGTTTACCACCGTGAACTCAACTGGCCGACAGTGCACTGCTTTCCCCGCCCACCGGCCGTCCTGGCGCCTGTGATTGGTTGCAGATAGCTGACACACTGCCACTCAGGGTGGGGGCGTGTCTAGCTGCAACCAACGCGAGCCGGTGGGCGGGGAAAACAATGAATATTGAATTATCGGCTCCTGAAGGTTACAGCGTGACCCGGAAGGAGTGTGCCGCGATGACAGCGCCTCGGTGAGTATGCCGCGCTCGCTCCCAGCCCCCTAGCCCCTCCACAAACGTTTTTAACCTCCGGATTCCGGTCCCCATTGACTTATATGGGCACCGGATTCCGGAGCGGATCGGACTTATTTTTAAGTCTGTTAACGACCCGCCGACCCCGGATTATTGCCATCCCGCTCAACTCTATTACCGACTCCCCAGCCCTGGTAACGGTTTTGTGCTAGCTAGTGATGTTGCAGTGTGTAAAGGGGCCTTTAGACTTGGAGATCATAGCTGTATCATTACATTTCACACATTGAGAAACCTAAGCAATGGTTGAGATGTGTTTTAGCTCTGCTGTGTTGCTATCTGCTTACCATTGGGAAACCCATACAGATACAAGCACAGGTCACTAATGAAAACTATCTGATAACAGCCACTTGGATACAAAAGTTAACTCATTAGTTAACGTGATTGCCAATATCTCCACAACAAAGAGAAAAGAAGGGAATTTTGTTACTTACCGTAAATTCCTTTTCTTCTAGCTCTTATTGGGAGACCCAGACGATTGGGGTATAGCTACTGCCCTCCGGAGGCCACACAAAGCACTACACTAAAAAGTGCAAGGCCCCTCCCCTTCTGGCTATACCCCCCCGTGGTATCACGGGTTCTCCAGTTTTAGTGCCAAAGCAAGAAGGAGGAAGCCAATAACTGGTTTAAACAAATTAACTCCGAATAACGTCGGAGAACTGAAAAACCGTTCAACATGAACAACATGTGTACCCGCAAACAACCAAGAAATCCCGAAGGACAACAGGGCGGGTGCTGGGTCTCCCAATAAGAGCTAGAAGAAAAGGAATTTACGGTAAGTAACAAAATTCCCTTCTTCTTCAGCGCTCTATTGGGAGACCCAGACGATTGGGACGTCCAAAAGCTGTCCCTGGGTGGGTAAAGAGATACCTCATGTTAGAGCTGCAAAACAGCCCTCCCCTACGGGGATGTCACTGCCGCCTGCAGGACTCTTCTACCTAAGCTGGCATCCGCCGAAGCATAGGTATGCACCTGATAATGTTTGGTGAAAGTGTGCAGACTCGACCAGGTAGCTGCCTGGCACACCTGTTGAGCCGAAGCCTGGTGTCGTAGCGCCCAGGACGCACCCACGGCTCTGGTTGAATGGGCTTTCAGCCCTGAGAGAACCGGAAGCCCTGCAGAACGGTAGGCTTCCAGAATTGGTTCTTTGATCCATCGAGCCAGGGTGGCTTTAGAAGCCTGCAACCTCTTGCGCGTACCAGCGACAAGGGCATCGGAACGGCGTATGGGCGCCGTGCGGGAAATGTAGATTCTGAGTGCTCTCACCAGATCTAGCAAACGTAAACATTCTCATACCGGTGAACCGGATGAGTGCAAAAGGACGGTAAGGAGATATCCTGATTAAGATGAAACGAGGATACGACCTTAGGGAGAAACTCCGGAATGATGCGCAGCACTACCTTGTCCTGGTGAAAACACCAGGAAGGGAGCCTTGGATGACAGAGCTGCCAGCTCAGACACTCGCCGAAGCGATGTGATCGCAACGAGAAACGCCACCTTCTGTGACAGGCGAGAAAAGGAAACTTCCTTCAGAGGCTCGAAAGGCGGCTTCTGGAGAGCAACTAGAACCCTGTTCAGATCCCATGGATCTAACGGCCGCTTGTACGGGGGTACGATATGACAAACCCCCTGCGGGAACGTGCGCACCTTAGAAAGACGTGCTAGACGCTTCTGAAAAAACACGGATAGTGCTGAGACTTGCCCTTTGAGGGAGTCTAGCGACAAGCCCTTTTCTAACTCCTATTGTAGGAAGGAAAGAAAAGTAGGCAATGCAAATGGCCAGGGAGACACTCCCTGAGTAGAGCACCAGATTAAGAAAATCTTCCACGTTCTGTGGTAGATCTTAGCAGACGTGGGCTTCCTAGCCTGTCTCATGGTGGCAACGACCCCTTGGGATAATCCTGAAGACGCTAGGATCCAGGACACAAAGGCCACACAGTCAGGTTCAGGGCCGCAGAATTCCGATGGAGAAAACGGCCCTTGAGACAGTAAGTCTGGTCGGTCTGGTAGTGACCCCGGTCGGCCGACCGTGAGATGCCACAGATCCGGGTACCACGATCTCCTCGGCCAGTCTGGTGCGACGAGTATGACGCGGCTGCAATCGGATCTGATTTTTGCGCAGTACTCTGGGCAAGAGTGCCAGAGGTGGAAACACATATGTGAGCCGGAACTGCGACCAATCTTGCACTAAGGCGTCTGCCGCCAGAGCTCTGTGATCGCGCGATCGTGCCATAAATGCCGGGACCTTGTTGGTGTGCCGAGACGCCATTAGGTCGACGTCCGGCACCCCCCAGCGGCAACAGATTTCCTGAAACACGTCCGGGTGAAGGGACCATTCCCCCGCGTCCATGCCCTGGCGACTGAGGAAGTCTGCTTCCCAGTTTTCTACGCCCGGGATGTGAACTGCGGATATGGTGGATGCTGTGTCCTCCACCCACATGAGGATTCGCCGGACTTCCTGGAAGGCTGCTGACTGCGTGTCCCTCCTTGGTGGTTGATGTATGCCACCGCTGTGGAGATGTCCGACTGGATTCGGATCTGCTCTCCTTCTAGCCACTTCTGGAAAGCTAATAGGGTAAGATACCCTGCCCCGATTTCCAGAACATCGATCTGAAGGGTGGACTCCTGCTGAGTCCACGTCCCCTGAGCCATGTGGCGGAGACAAACTGCTCCCCACCCTGACAGACTCGTATCTGTCGTGACCACTGCCCAGGATGGGGGCTATGACAATGAGGTGGGAATAAGCCACTATTGCAGAGAGTCCTCGGCCGTCAGGGAAAGGGAGACTTCCCGTCCAGGGAGGTTGACTGCCCATCCCATTGGCGGAGAATGTCCCATTGCCGTTGGCGCAGATGAAACTGCGCAAAGAGAACTGCCTCGATGGCTGCCACCATCTTCCTTAGGAAGTGCATGAGGCGCCTTAAGGGGTGCGACTGGCCTTGAAGGAGAGACTGCACCTCTGTCTGCAGTGAACGCTGCTGGTTCAGCGGAAGCTTCACTATGGCTGATAGAGTATGAAACTCCATGCCGAGATACGTTAGTGATTGAGTCGGAGACAGATTTGACCTTGCCAAATTGATGATCCACCCGAAAGTCTGGAGAGTCTCCAGCGTAACATTCAGGCTGCGTTGGCATGCCTCGAGGGAGGGTGCTTTGACGAGTAGATCGTCCAAGTACGGGATCACCGGGTGTCCCTGAGAGTGCAAGACTGCTACCACTGCTGCCATGACCTTGGTGAACACCCGTGGGGCTGTCGCCAGACTGAATGGCAGAGCTACGAACTGAAGATGTTCGTCTCCTATCACAAAACGTAGAAAACGTTGGTGCTCCGTAGCAATTGGCACGTGGAGATAGGCATCTTTGATGTCTGTTGAGGCAAGGAAGTCTCCTCGAGACATTGAGGCAATGACGGACCGGAGGGATCCCATCCGGAACCGCCTGGCGTTCGCATGCTCGTTGAGCAGTTTCAGGACCAGAACAGGACGGAAGGAACCGTCCATTTTTGGAGCCACAAAGAGATTGGAGTACAAACCCTCGCCCTCGTTCCTGAGGGGGGACAGGGATCACCACTCCTTCTGCTCTTAGCGCGTCCACCGCCTACAGCAGGGCATCTGCTCGGTGGAGAGGTGGGGCCGTTCTGAAGAATGGAGTCGGAGGACGAGAACAGAACACTGTCCTGTGCACGTGAGCACAATGTCCGTCACCCACCGGTCTGTGACCTGTGGCAGCTAAATGTCGCCAAAGGCGGGGGAGTCTGCCATCAACCGCGGATGCGGAGAGAGAGAGAGAGAGAGCTGAGAGTCCTGAGGAGACCGCCTTGGTAGCGGTTCCTCCGACTGCCTTCCTTGGGCGAGATTGAGCCCGGCCAGAATCTGAGCCCGTCTGAGGTTTTGTAGCCCTTTTGCACGAGGACAATTGGGACCTGCCGGAGCTTGGGAAGGACCGAAACCTCGACTGTACTTTTAGGACAGTATTAACAGGGTAAGTCGCAGTGCAGACATTGCGGGGTTACGGACGCCTCTGCGGTACAGATGTCCCTGCTCAAGGTCAGCTGCGCAAGAACAGCTGAAAAGGTTAGGTTGCCAATACGGCTGTGGATGCCGGAGCAACCGACACGCCGATAGCCTCCTAGACAGATTTCAACCAGAGTCCATCTGTCTGTGAATGGCATCTTTAAGTGAAGCCCCATCTCCAGTGCAACTATGGCTCTATATGCAAGCCTGGAGATTGGAGAATCCACCTTTGGACCCTGGGTCCAGCGCTGACCACGTCAGGGGAAAAGGGATAACGTGTATCCTAAAAACGTTTGGAGAAGACGCTTATCTGGTAAGCGTGGTGTTCCTGGACTGCTTCTCTGAAGTCAGCGTGGCCAGAAAAAAACTCAATATCTGCGTGAGATACTGAAAAGGAACTTCTCCTGTTCGTCTCCTATCTCCACTGGGGGAGCTGAGGGAGAAAGATCCAACCTTCCATTGATGGACGGTATAGGATCATTCCGTATGGCGTTACCACCCGGTGTATCCGGATTGAGAGCGATGTCAGTATCAAAGCCCTGAAGAGCTGCCTTTTGGTCAAGTAGATTGCCCATGGGTGCAAGTCTCTATATTATGACTACTCCGTCCCTGTCCATGGACAGGGTTGACAGAAGGTTTCTTTGGCCACAACTAGTAGAGCCCCGGCAGACGAAGTGCTAGAGACCCCGGCAGACGACGTGCTACAGGGGAGCATGCACACAATGGGACGGTGTCATGAACAGCATCCCATGTAGTAAAAACAGCACTGAAATCTGTGTTGCTTTTTTGCCGCTGCCGACTAGCTATCTAGAAGTATATAGCCAAGATTGGTGACCGTACATTGCAATGTATAGCATACAGGCATAAAGTACAAAAGACCACTGCAGCACAAGCAATACAAGCAGCATAGAAGCCTGTGCCCTGGCACCCCTGCTCTTCTGCTGCTGTATACTAGTCATCTAAGGGAATATAGCCCAGAAGAGTGACCCTACAGTGCAATGTATAGCATACAAGCACAAGTACAAATGAACACTGCAGCACATGCAATACAAGCAGCATAGAAGCCTGTGCCCTGGCACCCCAGCTCTTCTGCTGCTGTAGACTAGTCATCTCGGGGAATATGGCCCAGAAGAGTGACCATACAGTGCTATGTATAGCATACAAGCACAAGTACAAATGCACAATGCAGCCCATGCAATACAAGCAGCATAGAAAAAAACCTGTGCCCCAGCACCCTTGGTTTTCTGCTGCTGTAGTCTAGCCATTCCAGGAGAATATAGCTAAGACTAGCGACTGTACAGTGCAATGTAAAGCATATAAGCATAAACACAAATGAACACCTCAGTCGTGCAATACAAGCAGCCTAGAAAGCCTGTGCCTTAGCACACCTGCTTTCCTGCTGCTGATGTGTCGCTCCCTAAGCGGGCATATAGCGACCTATGCAGTAAAAAACAACACATGTACACACTGCAGTTATATCGTGGTCAGCACTATGTGCCTCTTACCGCCCGCCTATAAGCGGGTGTATGGTCGCCACCGTCCTGCCTTGGTGCCGAAAGTCCGAGCTCGGACTGCAGTAATGGCTGCCGGCTTCTTCCCCAGCTCGTGTGAGGAGGGGCGGGCCGTGGGCGTGCCCCAAGTCAGAGCGGGAATCCGGCGTCCGACAGTGTGCAGTGAGAGGGCTGGAGCATGTAAATAAGGCTCCAGCCCTCGGCGCTGCTGATTGCTCAGCGTCTGTCCCCTTCCCTGAGTGACAGGGAGGGGGCGGGAACGAAGCGGCACTAGGCCGCAGAAGCCGGGGACTGGATTTATAAGCGCCGCCGCCGTAAAAGCGCGGTCGGCGCCCAGTCCCCGGCGAACTACAAGTCCCAGCCGCGCCGCCGCTCCCGGAGCGTCCGGCGCGGTAGTTCCCAAAACACAAAGTCACTCAGCAAAGCTGCAGTGACTGTAACCCTTTACTGTCCCCGGCGCACTAGCACACCCAGCAAGTCTGGAGTGTGCTGTGCCTGTGTGTACGGGGACACAGAGTACCTGTAATGGTGCAGGGCCATGTCCCTGAACGGTACTCCAGCTCCGTATCCAGCAGGTTCAAATGGGTCTGTGGATGGAGCCCGGCGTCAGAGCTTTGAGGCCGGCAGGATCCCACTTCCTCAGAGCCCCCCAGGGGGATGTGGAAGGAAAGCAGCATGTGGGCTCCAGCCTCCGTACCAGCAATAGGTACCTCAACCTTACAACACCATCAACGGGTGAGAAGGGAGCATGCTGGGGGCCCTATATGGGCCCTCTTTTCTTCCATCCGAAATAGTCAGCAGCTGCTGCTGACTAAAATCTGTGGAGCTATGCGTGGATGTCTGACCTCCTTCGCACAAAGCTTGAAAACTGGAGAACCCGTGATACCACGGGGGGGTATAGCCAGAAGGGGAGGGGCCTTGCACTTTTTAGTGTAGTGCTTTGTGTGGCCTCCGGAGCGCAGTAGCTATACCCCAATCGTCTGGGTCTCCCAATAGAGCGCTGAAGAAATAATGTTTTATTCCACTCTGCAGCCACTGTATCCATTCAACAAGAAAAATGTGGTTAGGGTTGACTGCTACTGGACAACTCTTGCTAATCAATTCACATCAATCGGGGCCCTAAATTATTTATGCAGGGGTAATCCAATAATGGACAATCCCGTTAACCAATGACATATCGGTATGTCATTGCTAGCATCATCGTGTGTAATGTGGCACAGCTATAGCGCTCCTGCCACACACCATGGATGCTAGCTATGTTAATTATCCTCCATCTTTTCAAACAGCACTGGCTGGAGATGAGCTTCAATCACTGCTGTAAACCATTTACAGATCTATCCAAAAATACTTTCATAGTGACCGAATCTTCATAATTATTCCTCTGCATGCCACTATTAGGGCTGATTAATGGTTTGCACCTTTTGTTGAACCCTCTGTATTTGCTCTCATGAAGTCTTCTCTTTATGGCAGACTTAGATACTGAAAACCCCACTACCTGGAGAGTGTTCTTCATTTGGGTGGATGATGTGAAAGATTTTCTTCAGCATGGAAAAGATTCTACAACTATCCACCACTGTTGTCTTCCATGGACATGCAGACCTTTTTGAGTTCCCAAGCTCACTAGTGAGCTCTTCATTTTGCACAAAGTACCAAACGGTTGATCTGACCACTCCTAATATTTCTGCTGTCTGATGGATGTCTTCCTTTTTTCAGCCTAATGATGGTCTGTTTCGTTTCTATTGAGAGATCCTTTCATCACATGTTGTGGGTTCACTGCAACACCTTCCAAATGCAAATACCACATCTGGAATCAGTTCCAGACCATTCATCTGCTTAACTGATGATGGATTAATGAAGGAATAGCCCATGCAGCCCAATAGCAGAGAGGTAGAGACGGGTTTTTAAATATGCCGCGCCAATGATCACTGATCAGAAAGATAGGACTAATATATCTTTATTTTGCACAGGTCGACGCGTTTCTGGAGGCTCAGCTCCCTTCCTCAGGACCATCAGGCACAAGAAAACATCAAACCTGATTTGATGTTTTCTTGTGCCTGACAGTCCTGAGGAAGGGAGCTGAGCCTCCAGAAACGCGTCGACCTGTGCAAAATAAAGATACAATAATCCTATCTTTCTGATCGGTGATCATTAGCGCGGCATATGAAAAACCCGTCTCTACCTCTCTCTGCTATCTGCCGCTTGGGTTGCTGCTGCCGTGATCAGGATTTTCATGCTTTTACAGTAGTTGTGACTTTCACAACTCCATCTGGTGAGTAGTACTGCTCTTTGATCGCACACTATATATATTAGGGTAAGACCCTATTGCGCTTTTTTTCCACAGCTTCTTCACCTGCATGCAGCCCAATAAAGAGATTTTGAGATAACTGTCCAATTACGTTTGGTCTCTTGAAAAAGAGGCAACTAAATATTAATGAGCTGTAATTCCTAAACCCTTACTAAAACTAGAATGCAAACAACCTCATAATAGCCCATATTGATTGCATAACTGCATCTAATATGTTTTGGTAAACAGCCAAAATGACAAAACTTGTGTCACTGTTCAAATATTTCTGTATCTATCTGTAAATGTTGCTTTCAATCTGCAACATACATAAGAAATCAGAGATTGAGGTACTAAGGGTACTAAAAAAAGAAAGTGAAAAACTAAATGTTTTAAAATCATCACACAGCTCAATCATTGGAAAACTAAAAATGTAACAGGTCTTGATAAAGGTGACAAATAAAATCTCTGCAAGTTTGGTATTGTCATAATTGTACTGACCAGAAGAGTCATGCTTCTAGATTATAGCACAGAATGAATGCCATAAGGAAAAAAAAACACATGGTATCATTGCCATGTTTCCACTACAAAACCACAAGTCAGCCACCAAAGAATATGCCCTAATACAGCTAACGTGCAGAAAAGTGAAAAAAAAAAGGTTATGGCTCTTAGAAGGAAGGAAAGGAAATAATGCAATTGGAAAACAGAATATCGTCCGGTTCCTAGTTAATGTATAGACAGCTCCTTACTTTGCCCATTCTGGATGATTAGACACAGTGTCGTTAATTAGATTGCTGGTTACTTCAATGATATGCACACTTTCCTCATGTACCTGGGGAAAAGTATTAGAAGCAATTAATAAAAAAATGAATAAATTAAAAAGGTACAAACTGTATAAATAAGTTATACTACTATAGGGTTAGAGTTGAACAGTATTCTTCATAGTGGTAAGGCTTTTTTTTTTTTTTTTCTTTTTAGTAAGTAGTTACAAACAATGACAAGATCTGATTTATTTGTATAAAAAAACAAAACAAAACCCCAAACAATAAAAAGTGACTGAATTCAATACACAAAGAAATTAATGTCCTTCAAAAAGGAAATGTTTGCACAGGTAGCATTTTTTTCTTTGGGACCCCTCATAGGAGAAAAAGTTGAACGTTACCTTTGCTGTTAGGAGTAAGGCTAGAAGCAGAGTGCCGATGACAAGCAGGAATATGATAAATATGCTTATTATTTTATCAAGTGTTTTCTCCAACCAAATAATCATCTGCAGAAACGGGGGAAAAACAGGCGATTCAATGATTTTCCACAATTTTTGCTATGCATTACAGACAAGCATATTCCAAAGCAGTACACAAAAGACAAGCATCACTGAAAATAGCTGCTGGGCCACAACTAGAGACAATGGGTGACATTTACTAGGCTGAATGCACCCGAATTATTACTCAATTTTTGCCAAAAACTTGATTGTCATGTCTTGAACTAGAGTCATCATGTGTTCGGTTCTTTTCTTGCCACTAGCAATATGAGCCAAGTCTATCACAGTGCGTCACTGATACGTTTGGGACATCTTCTAACCGCACGGTCTAGTTTTAAGCTAAGTTTAAGTTAATAATCTAAATAAAACTGCCCCATTATTTCAGATGAAACTGATGCTGTATATGTAGTCATACTTTTAGTAATCTACTTATTTACATCCCACACAGAGGTGTCCATTCTAGTGTATCTGCACAAGAGGAATATTTAGCAAACAAAAATTCTCCAAGCACCAATAACACATGGCCAGAAATATGCCAAAAAAAGGGAAGGTTATGGCAAGAAATATTTCTCCCAGAGATCTATAATGTGAAAACTACTCCCTCAGACCACAGCAATAACAACAAGAAAATTAGAGTAACAGATCCACTGATATTAATAGGTTCAGAAAATAATAATTCAGAAAAAATACCATAAAATACAGAAAATGAATCAAGTATGAAAAGCAATAATGTGGAAAAGGTTTTTACATAGTGGAAAAGTCAGACATAAATCCCGCTGATAAGGGAGGGGAGTCTAGGGAGGAAAATACTCATCCAAATCATGGGGCAGAAGGTAAAAGATATAAGTGAGATGTAACATCGATATATATTCATATTCTATTAAAGAGATATCAAAAAATCCTACTCAGTAAATATAGAAGGAATCACAGCAAAAGCTTAACCATGGTGGATGAGGGAAATCCTCCCAGAGACTCCTAGCAACCCAAACTGCGTTTCGCCTGGTGGCTTTCTCAAGGGAAATAGAATGTGAATATTTGCAGTAATTTTCCGAACCTGTGGGGAGGCCCATGGTTATTGTGCCCCCCCAGCCTAAAAATTAGCAGCTTGCAGCCGCCCAGGATCCTATTGTGAGGATAGGCTTGGCTGCCAGTAGACGCCAGGTGGCACGTACAGGGCAGTGTCCATGACTGTAGCAGCTGACCCCAGGACAGGTACAGTCTCTGGTGCAGACAGGTGCAGCCGTAAAAGCTGATGCAGACAGGAAGGTTGGTACTGATGGTATGGCAGATAATGACAGGCATAGGAAGACGGGCACAGGGACAGTTTACAGGGACAGGATAAATGGGTAACTGAAACTAAATAAGTTGCTCAGGCACCTCCCCTAAGGGAAGGATGTCTTAAGTACCTAGTGCCTCTCAGCCATAAGCGGAGAGACATTTCGGGTAATAGTGCACTGACTCTTTAAGAGCAGGGAAGTCCCCAAGAGCAGAAGGTAAAAACATGGACACAGCTGTGGGGAGGCGGGGGAGGACGCAGTCCGACCACAGGGGCGAGTATGTCGGTGTCCCTGTAGGGATGCTGGTGTTACATACAGATGCTGTGACATTTGAAACGTGTAGAGGAATAATTTGATATTTTTGGGGGCAATGCTGTACACTAAAGAATATTTATAATAAAAAAAGTTTGTAAGTCTATAAAGCTAGACTCTTGTTTATACTAATGCACGTCTTGGCAGAAACAGACCTGTGCTTGAGACTGCAATTTGAATTAAACATCACGGTGAGTTGGTTTAACCCTTTTTTCTCTATTTTGCACCTGAGATAATGCCAACAGTGTGTAAAGCTGTCATCAGCGCAGAAGGGGTATACGAAGATTGATCTAAGGTTCAACACATATTCTGGTTTGTTTCACACGTTTCTTTACTTCTTGATTCCATGTGTTCCGTTATTGCTTTGCTGCCTTTCAGTCTCAATCTAATATTAGTGCACATTCCACTAAGGCTCCTTTCACACATCAGTTTTTTTCCATCAGGCACAATCCAGAAAAAAACGGATAAATCGGACCCGGCGCCGGATCAGTTTTATCCCCATTGATTTGTATTAGCGCCGGATTGTGCCTGATGGCCTTGCGTTGCATCCTGCTTTTGCCGGATCCGTCGTAATTGGCTAATGCGGCGGCCGGATGGAACGTCTCTTGTAACTTTTTTTTGTCACTGACAAAAAAACGCATCGCGCCGGACCCGGCGCGATCCGGTGTAATTTACAATGGAAGCCTATAGACGCCGGATCCGGCGTAATGCGGCAAAAAACGGATGCGGCTGCCGGATACGTTTTTGTAAACTGAGCATGCTTTAATGTATTGAAAAAAACGGATCCAGCAAAAAAAAAAAAACGGATGAAACTGATTCAAAAACGGATGCGCTGGATCACTTTTTTGAAGGATCAGGTATACCAGAACCGTCAAAAAAAAAGGATCAGGCGCATCAGTTTTTGCATATTCTGCGCCGGATCCGTTGCATCAGGCACACGCCTGATGCCAAAAAACTGATGTGTGAAAGTAGCCTAAGACAAGGAAACCCATTGCATGAACTTTTGACTGCCCTGTATATATTTATTTTGCAACAAAATCAGGGGAAAAGTGTTAAGGCCCTGTGCACTCTTGCTGGTTTTTACCGCGGATTTCCTGCATGTTTCGCTGCATGTTATGTTCATAACATCTCTGCAGTGAATCACCAGCAAATCCTATGGGAAAAAAAATGCTGTGCGCACTAAGCGGATTTTGACAGGTGCATGTTTTGCTGCGGGATTCCCGCAGCAAAAACAATTGCATGTCACTTCTTTTCCGCACGTCGCTGCGGAATTTCACTCCATTGACTCCATTGCAATGTAATCGTCAAATCCCGCAGGGAATAACCAGGCAGCAAATTCTGTGCGGTTCATTGCGTTTTCCTGCGTTATTCCCCGCGGTATTTCGCGGTTTCGGGACATAATGCTCATCGCTGCCTGCGGTTTGCAGGGATGTGATGTCATTATGACTGGAAGAGGAAGCGGAGCAGAGAGTAAACACACACACAGACATAGAACACACACACATCGCACTCACACACAGACATGGACATATAGAATACACATACAAATCAAACTGACATATAGAAAAAAAAAAAAAAAACACTTGGGCTCTGTCGTATTTTTACCATCCAGCCGAGGTAAGCACACAGCGGCGACCCGGTATTCTCAGGCTGGGGAGGGCGAGGGCCAGGGTTAATGCCCCCCACCCCCCTCCCGCAGCCAAGAATATCAGCCCGCAGCTGCCCCGGGACTGTCGCATCCATTATGCGGCAGTACCGGAGTGTCCCCGGCTCTTCCTGTTGCCGTGATGCGGTGGCAATAAGTGTAATATAAGGAGTTAATGGCAGCGGATCGCCGCCACTAAGTCCAGGCTTGATCATGGCAGCGTCTATGTGACAGCTGACATGATCAACCCGTAAGTGAAAAAAAACACACACACACCGAAAAATCCTTTATTTTAAATAAATTACAAAAAAACCTCTGTTTCACCCCTTTATTAACCCCTCCCAAACACACAGCTCCAGCGTAATCCACGTCCTGCGATGCTTGCATTCAGCCGCGACTGACACACAGCGCTGAATGCAGCCTCGCAACGAGACAGACTGCAGAGAGGTAACCACAGGGCATTTCCCACGGTCAGTAATGTGAACAACACATTACCGCTCGGGAGAAATGCAGCGTGTGCTCACAGGGACTCTATCCCTCTATCTATTCTTCTGTCTATTTATTTATCTATTATCTATCTCAGAAGGAAATTACTTTTTTTCTCAATGTGCTTTATTGCATTGAATGCATTAAAACACATGTACCAACCCGCACGTGGCAAAACTGCGGCAATACCGCGAACAATACCGCAGCAAACCGCATGCGGTTTTCGTATGCGGTTTGCCGCGGTTTTTTACCAGGGGTGCGGTAAACTTTCAGACCCTGCGGAATTTTCTTAAGAAAATTCCGTTTTCCAGTGCGCACAGGGCCTTAAGGTGTGTACATTTCCCTTAGCTTCCAGTCTGATACTTTGTATATAAACCAGACAGCAGTTTGGTAGCAGGAACTGTGCAATTCTCTGCTCCATGGAGTCACTGCAGGTGTTGGTTATCACCTGCAATGGTCAGGTGTAGTTTAAAAAGGAAGAGTCCACAAGGTGATGACTTTCACTCTGTACTCCGAAAATATGTTGTGAGTGCAGCTTGTTTGGTCAGGAGCTGTGCAGTGTGACATCTGTGTGTCGTCCGTGTGACACAGACAGGAATTAGATGTCTTCAAGAAATCAGAGACTTGTGTTAAAGATGTTCAAAGATGATTGATAGTGTTATGGATATATTACAGCTATTAGCCAAATAATTGAGATAAAAAGACGTGGGTCCCCTTCACCACCCCCCCCCCCCATTTGCCATCCATAGGATATGTACAGGAAAAAAAACACATGACATTGAAATTGATCGGGTTTTTTTGTTAGACTTGTGCATAGATATAGTGCACAACTTTCTATTTAACCAAATACATAATTAAATGGAAAATAAACATAGGATTGCCCCTTTTTAGATCATCAGTAAAGGTAAGAAAGACATCTTCGGGCTGATATTATCAGGCTGGGAAAGTCTATGGTTTTAGGGTCCTCACCACAATACCAGCCAGAAGACACCCCAGAAGTGGTGCATCACATTAGATGCTCCAATTCTGGCGTTGTGCCCTTTACCTTCCGATTCCCCTGATGCAGTGGCAATCCGTGTGACATGTACCGGAAAAGAAGGGAATTTTGTTTACTTACCGTAAATTCCTTTTCTTCTAGCTCCAATTGGGAGACCCAGACAATTGGGTGTATAGGCTATGCCTCCGGAGGCCGCACAAAGTATTACACTAAAAGTGTAAAGCCCCTCCCCTTCTGCCTATACACCCCCCGTGCTCCCACGGGCTCCTCAGTTTTGGTGCAAAAGCAAGAAGGAGGAAAAGAATTATAACTGGTTTAAAGTAAAATCAATCCGAAGGAATATCGGAGAACTGAAACCATTCAACATGAACAACATGTGTACACACAAAAAAACAGGGGCGGGTGCTGGGTCTCCCAATTGGAGCTAGAAGAAAAGGAATTTACGGTAAGTAAACAAAATTCCCTTCTTCTTTGTCGCTCCATTGGGAGACCCAGACAATTGGGACGTCCAAAAGCAGTCCCTGGGTGGGTAAAATAATACCTCGTGATAGAGCCGTAAAACGGCCCCTTCCTACAGGTGGGCAACCGCCGCCTGAAGGACTCGTCTACCTAGGCTGGCATCCGCCGAAGCATAGGTATGCACCTGATAGTGTTTCGTGAAAGTGTGCAGGCTCGACCAGGTAGCCGCCTGACACACCTGCTGAGCCGTAGCCTGGTGCCTCAAAGCCCAGGACGCACCCACGGCTCTGGTAGAATGGGCCTTCAGCCCTGAGGGAACCGGAAGCCCAGCAGAACGGTAAGCTTCGAGAATTGGTTCCTTGATCCACCGAGCCAGGGTTGATTTGGAAGCCTGTGACCCTTTACGCTGGCCAGCGACAAGGACAAAGAGTGCATCCGAGCGGCGCAGGGGCGCCGTCCGAGAAATGTAGAGCCTGAGTGCTCTCACCAGATCTAACAAGTGCAAATCCTTTTCACATTGGTGAACCGGATGAGGACAAAAAGAAGGTAAGGAGATATCCTGATTGAGGTGAAAGGGGGATACCACTTTAGGGAGAAATTCCGGAACCGGAAGCAGAACCACCTTGTCCTGGTGAAACACCAGGAAAGGGGCTTTGCATGACAGCGCTGCTAGCTCAGACACTCTCCGAAGTGAAGTGACTGCTACTAGAAAAACCACTTTCTGCGAAAGGCGTGAGAGAGAAATATCTCTCATTGGCTCGAATGGTGGTTTCTGAAGAACCATCAGCACCTTGTTCAGATCCCAGGGTTCTAACGGCCGCTTGTAAGGAGGAACGATGTGACAAACCCCCTGCAGGAACGTGCGTACCTGTGGAAGTCTGGCTAGGCGCTTCTGGAAAAACACAGAGAGCGCTGAGACTTGTCCCTTAAGGGAGCCGAGCGACAAACCCTTTTCCAGTCCAGATTGAAGGAAGGACAGAAAAGTGGGCAAGGCAAAAGGCCAGGGAGAAAAACCCTGAGCAGAGCACCACGACAGGAAAATTTTCCACGTCCTGTGGTAGATCTTGGCGGACGTTGGTTTCCTAGCCTGTCTCATAGTGGCAATGACGTCTTGAGATAACCCTGAAGACGCTAGGATCCAGGACTCAATGGCCACACAGTCAGGTTGAGGGCCGCAGAATTCAGATGGAAAAACGGCCCTTGAGATAGCAAGTCTGGTCGGTCTGGTAGTGCCCACGGTTGGCCGACCGTGAGATGCCACAGATCCGGGTACCACGACCGCCTCGGCCAGTCTGGAGCGACGAGGATGACGCGGCGGCAGTCGGCCCTGATTTTGCGTAACACTCTGGGCAACAGTGCCAACGGAGGAAACACATAAGGGAGCTGAAACTGCGACCAATCCTTTTTTTTTTAAATCAGGTTCATTTTTATTTAACATCAAAATTATACAACACATAAAATAATTCCCTCCATAGAAATATCACAGAAAGGGAAAAAACCTTTAGTCAATAAGAAAAACCACACAAATAACATAATAAACAATGCACCCGCAGTCCACGTCTCATTTCAATATGGGTCTCAAAGTGCATATTATTTCCCAATATATTCTCCATAGTATAGCTTACCCAGCATCATTATGACATTATATATATATACACATATACATACACGCACGCACGCACGCACACACATATACATGCACACACATATACATGCACACACATATACATGCACACACCTTCCAGCAGTACGCATATCACCCTATTTGAGGAAATTTGTTAACCGGTCAGAAGGAGAAGGACCTAGTCGCTCGCACTGTCCTGCAGTAACGCCGAGGAGGGAAGGCCTGGGGTATCCAACCATGCCCCCCAGATCTTATAGAACTTTTTCAATGCATTTCTTTTAAGGTATACTCCTCTCTCCAGTCGAAGTATAGCGTTTACTCTTTCCCTAAAATCCCCGATGACCGGAGGCGCTGGGTCCAACCAGTGGTAGGCCAACAGTTTCCTAGCCTGGTACAAGAGACGTGTAATACCGACCATTACCGGCGAACTCAAGTCCACCCCCCCCTCCAGTAGACCCAGGATACATATAATAGGTCTTGGCTGTAGACGGATATTGAAAACTTGTCTAACCAAATCTAGTACTGCCCTCCAGTAATCTTCAATGTTCCCACAGGACCACATCATATGCATCAGATTCGCACCTTCCTGTCCGCACCTAGGACACAGATCATCCATCCTAACTCCCATCTTATGCAATAGACTAGGTGTCCTATATACTCTATGTAACAGGAATAGCTGTGACAGTCGTTGGCCTTCAGATACAGCAAGGCTTGGAGTCTGAGACAGGACCTCACCCCACTGTTCCTCTGTCATAGGGCCTAGGTCCCTCTCCCACTTCTCTCTAGCCTGCAAAGGGAATTTGTCGAGGTGTCTAGATAACATCACTGTATACAACCTAGAAATAATACCATAGGAGCGATCAGATGTCAACAATTCAGTAAGAGTGTGATTCCGCTCTATCCTAATGTCCATACGACGTGTCTGTGTCTCATAGGCATGACGGAGCTGCAGGTATTGGTAAAAGGAACTGTGCGGTATCCCAAACTCAGCTTGAAGCTGGTCAAATCTTTTAAGTATATTATTCTGAAGAATCTGAGACACCTGATGCACCCCCCTGCTCACCCACATTCTCCAACCCGGGAGTCTCTGCAGCTCCGCCAGTCCACGATTATGCCATAAGGGCCAGTACTCAGTCATTCCTGATATTCCCAGCAACTGCTTCCCTCTATCCCACACCTTGTACATCAATGATAATGTTGGATATAATGTTCCTCCTCTGGGTGAGTATCCTGCATCCAAAAAAGCCACTGGGTGTCCCCATTCTGCAAGGCCCCTCACCAATTTGCCCCCAGCGTCATATGCCTCATCCTTTCCCCACCCCCTGAAGTGCTGCATCTGTGCCGCAACATAATAAACCCACGGGTTGGGGACTGCCAGACCCCCATCCTCCTTCCCTCTCTGCAGGGTCTCAAGGCGGATTCTAGCCTGCTGCTTTTGCCACAAGAGTTCCCGAAACAAAGTGTTGATTTTACGGAAAAATTTCCAGTGGATCCATATTGGGGCGTTGTGGAGAAGATACAGAAGTTTGGGCATTAGTACCATTTTTAGTAGATTAGCACGGCCAATAAGGGACAGTGGGAGTCGACACCAGGCATCTATCTTGTTCCTAAACTGAGCCAACACTGGTTCCAGATTTTGAGAGTAGTAATCACGCGGTCGGGCACTAACCACAATCCCCAGGTATTTAAATTTATCCACCGTCGGAATTGGCAGCCCCAGAGTACTAAAATTAGATGGGAGTGGATCTATAGGGAGCAGGGCCGATTTCTTCCAGTTTATTAGGAGTCCCGAGCGCCTACCAAATTCTATAATAATATTTATTGCTGGGCCCACCGATGTCCCCACCTCCCTGAGATACAGCAACAAATCGTCCGCATAGAGGGAAACCTTATGCTCCAGACCGCCTATCTCAAACCCCTTTACGCCAGCGGATGCACGAAGCATAGCCGCCAATGGCTCAATTGCCGCTGCAAATAGTAATGGAGAGAGAGGACAGCCCTGTCTCGTGCCCCTTGCCAAATTAAAAGACGAGGAGGTACAACGATTAACTCGAATCCTGGCCCTCGGAGAGGCATATAACAATTTGACCCAGCCAATAAATCTGGAGCCAAGACCCAATTTCTCCAAAACTACCCATAGGAAATTCCATTCAATACTGTCAAAGGCTTTGGCTGCATCTAATGACAGGACTGCTCTATCCTTGTTTTTCCCCTCAGAACTTAGCTGTATCCCCAGGAATAAACGTCGCAAATTAATGGAAGTAGATTTATTGGGGATGAATCCAGTCTGATCCTCGTGGATCACTGACGTGATCACCCGGGACAATCTGTTAGCTAGAATTTTAGCGATTAATTTAATATCTAATGTAAGCAGCGAGATTGGGCGATAGGAGTCAGGCGCGGTCGGATCTTTCCCGGGTTTTAAAATCAGAACAATAATAGCCTCCCTCATGGATGCAGGGAGGGATCCCTTCTCCTCAGCATCTCTGAACACATCCAAGAGTCTTGGCAGCAGCAGATGGGTATATAATTTGTAGAATTCACCCGGGAGTCCGTCCGCACCTGGGGCCTTTTCATTTTGGATTTGACCGAGCGCCTCCTCCAGGTCTATATCTCTATTCAGGGATTCTCTCTCACTATCTGACAGACTGGGGAGAGTGATCTCCTCCACAAAGTCCCGCAGTTCCTCATCCCCATAATGCGATTTAGAGGAGTATAATTGAGTGTAATACTGTTGCATGACCTCCACAATCCTCCCGCTGTCCCTCACCTCCTCTCCAGTGTCAAGTTTCAATTTGGTGATATAGGTCAATCCCTCCTGCGCCCTAGCAATTGTAGCCAAGAGATGTCCCACACTCTCCCCCTCCGTAAAGTACCGCTGCTTAAGGAAAAAGCGTTTGTTAGTGGCCAAAAAAGTCATATGGTCTCTCAGAGCTCTCTGTGCCCTCTCTAAGTCCCGCTTGGCATCATCTGTAGGGTTAGATATAAGAAGTCGTTCTGCATCACCTAAAGTGTCCGTCAGATACTTAGTGCGCTCTCTTGTTTTCGCCTTTCGGGTGCAAATTTCCCTAATATATGTCCCACGAACATACGCCTTCATTGCGTCCCACACTATATGTTTAGATGCCGTACCGTCATTTGTCACAAAATATTCCCGTATAGTGTCAGTCAGAGTGCCCCCTATCAGTTGTATCCAAAAAGGGTTGAGCCGCCAAGGTATCCCCGCCAGCCGGTCTGGGTCCCCAAGCCTTAGACGGACCTGTAGTGGGGAGTGGTCAGACACCCCCCTGGCCAGGTACGTGACTGAAGCTACACAAGGCAGTAGCTGAGCATTTCCAATGGCCAGGTCAATCCGGGACAGTGAATGATGAGAACTAGAATAGCATGAATACTGCCGGACCTGCGGGTTTCTAATACGCCAAATATCAACATATCCCACCTCCTCCATCAGTCTGGCAAGGGATGTAGCTGCCGCCCCCACTGAGATATTCCCTGTATGTAACTTATCCCAATACGGGTGCAAGTAATTATTATAGTCTCCTACTAATAGGGTGGGGACCTCAGGGAGGGAAGCAACAAAATTGAGGATACGTTTCAATGGTTCCCCTGTGTATGGCGGCGGAATATAAATTGCAACTAGAACACAGCGCACATTATGAAGGACACAGTAAAGACATACAAATCTACCCTCCTGATCCACAGAAGCTTTAAGACACTCAAACGGCACTGTCCTGTGTATCAGGACACTCACCCCCCTGGAATGTGTGGTATATACAGAGTGATACTCATGGGCTATCCATTTTTTGTGAAGCAAGTGGAGCCGCTCCTTCACCAAGTGCGTTTCTGATAAGAATATTATGTCTGGCTTAAGCTGCTGTAGAAACAGAAAAACTGCACATCTTTTAGTGGCTTCACCCAATCCTCGCACATTCCAGGCCACTATATTAACCTCCTTCGCCATAAGGGTGAGTGCACATATGTAACAGCAGGGGGCAGCAAGCGGGGACCCCCGGACCCATCTGCAGCAGTTCCCATAGATGAGCATAGACCAAACAGGTGCATAAAACAAAAAGGTCAAACAACATAAAAACATACACAGTAAACCAGGACATTCCTCTCAAACAGAGGGAAGTGGGGCTAAACATAACCCAAAGAGCACATAACGGTTTAAATTCCTGAACAGTCATCAACTGCATAGTAACCTATCTGGGTGGCTCCTGCCGACCGTCCATAAGTGTTCCAGCTGGGAAACATAGCACGTTCACCTCAGCAAGTCCAACAGCAAGGAATCCGCAATAATCCTCAGCGGTGATTTCTGCGCAGTCCTTTTTCATTGGTATCGAGCCATGCGGCTGCATCCTTTGGAGTGTCAAAAAACTTTGTCCCACCATCCGCCGCCACCCGCAGCCTGGTAGGGTATAACATTGAGTAAGAGATCTGCAGCTGCCTCAGGCGTTTTTTGACATCAATAAATTGCGCTCTCCTCTGCTGGATTTCAGTGGAAAAATCCGGGTACAGTGAGACCTTATGGCCGTCAATAGCCAGATCCTTAATCTCCCGGGCTCTGCGGAGCGCAGTGTCCCTGTCCCTGAAGTGCAGTAGCTTGAGGAGGATAGGACGAGGGGGTGCCCCTGGTGGTGGGGGTCTAGTGGGGACCCTATGTGCCCGCTCAATAGTGAAGAAAGGAGAAAACAGATCCATACCCAAAGTCTTGGGGAGCCACATTTCAAAAAAAGCTACTGGATTATTGCCTTCTGCCTTTTCTGGGACCCCGACCAGTCGGAGATTGCTTCTGCGGGATCTGTTTTCTAGATCGTCCACCTTAGCCCTAAGCAATGAGATATTGTGGATTGCTCTGCCAAGGTCCCGAGTCAGAGGGGGAAGCTTATCCTCTGTGGCACTGACCCGGTCTTCCAGGGCCCCCACCCGTACATTGACCCCCTGCAACTCGTGCCTGATAGATGAAATGTCCATTTTAATTCCTCCCATCTGTATGTTCAAAGTGGCTAGCATATTGTTGCAGGTGTTTACTGCTGCAAGCACATCACTGAGGGTGGGCTCTGCTCTCCCAGGATCTGTGTTTTCATCTGCAGCTCTAAGGTCCCCCTGCTCCACATTACTGGCAGCAGCCAACATACTCACAGCTCCCTGCTGCTCTTCCTCCTCCATCAGTTCTTGTCCTGGGATCTGTAGCTCCTCCACGCTGAGGTCAGACTGCTTAACAGCTCCAGGTATCTCAGGCTGATCTCGTGCAAACTTGCTGAGGCGAGCTATTGCATCAGACGCCCTGCCCCCACCTGAAGCTCCAGCGTCCATGAGTGTGGCCTGTGTCCAGCGCTTCTTATCAGCCCGAGTTCTGGTCATATCACTCAGGTCTTTGAAGCCCCCTCAATCTAGGAGAGGTCACCACTCCAGGAAAGCAGTAAAACAAACTTTAACCCCAGCTGGACAGGATTATACAGGAGTTTTTTGCAGGAGCTCTCTCTACACAGGTCTTCCTCACATGCTGCTCAGGCCACGCCCCCCCGAAACTGCGACCAATCCTGAACTAAGGCGTCTGCCGCCAGAGCTCTGGGATCTTGAGACCGTGCCATGAACGTCGGTACCTTGTTGTTGTGCCGGGACGCCATGAGGTCGACGTCCGGCATCCCCCAGCGGCAACAGATCTCCTGAAACACGTCCGGGTGAAGGGACCATTCCCCTGCGTCCATGCCCTGGCGACTGAGATAATCTGCTTCCCAGTTTTCCACGCCTGGGATGTGAACTGCAGAGATGGTGGAGGCCGTGGCTTCCACCCACATCAAAATCCACCGGACTTCCTGGAAGGCTTGCCGACTGCGTGTGCCGCCTTGGTGGTTGATGTATGCCACCGCTGTGGAATTGTCCGACTGAATTCGGATCTGCTTGCCTTCCAGCCACTGCTGGAACGCTTTCAGGGCAAGATACACTACCCGTATTTCCAGAACATTGATCTGAAGCGAGGACTCTTGCTGGGTCCATGTACCCTGAGCCCTGTGGTGGAGAAAAACCGCTCCCCACCCTGACAGACTCGCGTCTGTCGTGACCACCTCCCAGGATGGGGGTAGGAAGGATTTCCCCTTCGATAATGAAGTGGGAAGAAGCCACCACCGAAGGGAAGCTTTGGTCGCCTGAGAGAGGGAGACGTTCCTGTCGAGGGACGTCGGCTTCCTGTCCCATTTGCGTAGGATGTCCCATTGAAGAGGACGCAGGTGAAACTGCGCGAAAGGGACTGCCTCCATTGCTGCCACCATCTTCCCCAGGAAGTGCATGAGGCGCCTCAAGGGGTGTGACTGGCCTTGAAGGAGAGATTGTACCCCTTTATGTAGTGACCGCTGCTTGATCAGCGGAAGCTTCACTATCGCTGAGAGGGTATGAAACTCCATGCCAAGGTATGTCAGCGATTGGGCCGGTGTCAGATTTGACTTTAGAAAATTGATGATCCACCCGAAACTCTGGAGAGTCTCCAGGGTAGCGTAGAGGCTGTGTAGGCATGCCTCTTGAGAGGGTGCCTTGATCAACAGATCGTCCAAGTACGGGATCACCGAGTGACCCTGAGAGTGGAGGACCGCTACTACAGTAGCCATAACCTTGGTGAAAACCCGTGGGGCTGTTGCCAAGCCGAACGGCAGTGCCACGAACTGCAGGTGTTCGTTTTCTATGGCGAAGCGCAAGAAGCGCTGGTGCTCTGGAGCAATCGGTACGTGGAGATAAGCATCTTTGATATCGATCGATGCAAGGAAATCTCCTTGGGACATTGAGGCGATGACGGAGCGGAGGGATTCCATCCGGAACCGCCTGGTCTTTACGTGTTTGTTGAGAAGTTTCAGGTCCAGGACAGGACGGAAAGACCCGTCCTTCTTTGGGACCACAAACAAGTTGGAGTAAAAACCGTGGCCCTGTTGCTGAAGAGGAACAGGGACCACCACTCCTTCTGCCTTCAGAGTGCCCAGCGCCTGCAGAAGAGCCTCGGCTCGCTCGGGAGGCGGGGATGACCTGAAGAATCGAGTCGGGGGACGAGAGGTGAACTCTATTTTGTAACCGTGAGACAGAATGTCTCTCACCCAACGGTCTTTTACCCGTGGCAGCCAGCTGTCGCAAAAGCGGGAGAGCCTGCCACCGACCGAGGATGCGGAGTGAGGAGGCCGAAAGTCATGAGGAAGCCGCCTTGGTAGCGGCACCTCCGGTGGTCTTTTTAGGACGTGACTTAGACCGCCATGCATCAGAGTTCCTTTGATCTTTCTCAGGCCTTTTGGACGAGGAGAATTGGGACCTGCCCGCGCCCCGAAAGGACCGAAACCTCGACTGCCCCCTCCTCTGTTGGGGTATGTTCGGTTTGGGCTGGGGTAAGGATGTATCCTTTCCCTTGGATTGTTTGATGATTTCATCCAAATGCTCGCCAAACAATCGGTCGCCAGAAATTGGCAAACTGGTTAAGCGCTTTTTGGAAGCAGAATCTGCCTTCCATTCCCGTAGCCACAAGGCCCTGCGTAGTACCACCGAATTGGCGGCTGCAACCGCCGTACGGCTCGCAGAGTCCAGGACAGCATTAATAGCGTAAGACGCAAATGCCGACGTCTGAGTGGTTATGGACGCCACCTGTGGCGCGGACGTGCGTGTGGCTGCGTCAATTTGCGCTTGACCTACTGAGATAGCTTGTAGCGCCCATACGGCTGCGAATGCTGGGGCAAAAGAAGCGCCGATAGCTTCATAGATGGATTTCAACCAGAGCTCCATCTGCCTGTCAGTGGCATCTTTGAGTGACGCCCCATCTTCCACTGCAAGTATGGATCTAGCTGCCAGTCTGGAGATTGGAGGATCCACTTTGGGACACTGAGCCCAACTTTTGACCACGTCAGGGGGAAAGGGATAACGTGTATCCTTAAGGCGCTTAGAAAAACGCTTATCTGGACAAGCATGGTGATTCTGGACTGCCTCTCTGAAATCAGAGTGGTCCAGAAACATACTCGGTGTACGCTTGGGAAACCTGAAACGGAATTTCTCCTGCTGAGAAGCCGACTCCTCCGCCGGAGGAGCTGAGGGAGAAATATCCAGCATTAGATTGATGGACGCAATAAGATCGTTCACTATGGCGTCCCCGTCAGGAGTATCAAGATTGAGAGCAGCCTCAGGATCAGAATCCTGATCAACTGTCTCCGCTTCATCAACCAGAGATTCCCCCCTCTGAGACCCTGCACAATATGATGATGTCGAGGGAAATTCTAAGCGAGCTCGCTTAGTCGGCCTGGGGCTGGGGTCTGTGTCAGAACCCTCAGCCTGGGACCCATGAGATACCCCGGGAGGACATTGTTGGTCCAACTGAGGTGGGCCAGGGAACAAAGATTCAACAGAGTCCCTGTGCTGAGATACCGGCCTGGACTGCAAGGCTTCTAGTATCTTAGCCATAGTCTCAGAGTTTTGCAAACTCCGTCCCCGTCACCTGGACAGTGTCAGCAGGTGGCTCCCCCTGGGCCCCTCTTAGCAGAGGCTCTGGCTGAGTAAGTGCCACAGGGGCCGAACAGTGCACACAATGAGGGTCAGTGGAACCTGCCGGTAGCGGGGTCGTACATGCGGCGCAGGCAGCATAAAAAGCCTGTGTTTTGGCACCCCTGCCTTTCGTGGGCGCCATGCTATTATCTTCCCTGAGCAACACAATAGGGTATATAGCCAGAAATCAACTGTGCACTATACAGTGTAAAATATATATATATATACCATAAACATATAATGTTACACTACTGCACAATGGGGCTAGCACCACAGGTGCTGCTTACCACCCGCTTAAAGCGGTTGTGAGGCCACCAGAGTCCCTGCCTGGGTCTCCCAGACTTTGTCCCCCTCTGCAGCGTCCGAGGAGCTGACAGGAATGGCTGCCGGCGTCCTGAGGAGAGGAGGGAGCCGTGGGCGTGACCCAGAAAGTGCGGGAACTGGTGCCCGCACTGTGCACAGTGAGAGGGGTGGAGTATGCAAAGCATGCTCCAGCCCTCAGTGCTGCTCGTTCTGTGCAGCGTCCCGCCCTTCCCCTGCCTGTCAGGGCTGGGGGTGGGAAGAAAGGAAACTAGGCCGCAAAAAGCCGGGGACTCTAGTAATAAACGCGGCCGCCGTAAAAGCGCGGCCGGTGTGGAAGTCCCCGACGCACTACAAGTCCCAGCTGCGCCGCGGTGTTTCCATGGCAGCTGCGGTCAGTGCGGCAGTCCCTATACATAAACACACTCAGCAACGCTGAGTGTGTAATGGCACATATTAACCCGGTCAGCGCCGCGGTCCCCGATGCACTAGCACACCCAGCAAAGCTGGAGTGTTGCTGTGCGCTGTCCCCACAGGGATACAGAGTACCTCCAAGTAGCAGGGCCATGTCCCTGAACGATACCCGGCTCCTATCCAGCAGGCTCCACAGGAGTTGTGGATGAAGCACGGTCTCAGTGCCTGGAGACCGATAGGATCCCACTTCACCCAGAGCCCTGAGGGGGATGGGGAAGGAAAACAGCATGTGCGCTCCAGCCTCCGTACCCGCAATGGATACCTCAACCTTAACCACACCGCCAACAAGAGTGGGGTGAGAAGGGAGCATGCTGGGGGCCCTATATGGGCCCACTTTTCTTCCATCCGATATAGTCAGCAGCTGCTGCTGACCAATCTGTGGAGCTGTGCGTGCATGTCTGCCTCCTTCGCACAAAGCAAAAAACTGAGGAGCCCGTGGGAGCACGGGGGGTGTATAGGCAGAAGGGGAGGGGCTTTACACTTTTAGTGTAATACTTTGTGCGGCCTCCGGAGGCATAGCCTATACACCCAATTGTCTGGGTCTCCCAATGGAGCGACAAAGAAAAACAAATGACACATGAATGTTGCTTTATGTTTTAAAGAGATCCTGTCATGTGTAAAAGTGCTATTAACCTGCAGATATGCAGATAATGTTCAGATTAATAGTATTCTGAACCCGTCTGGTGGCCGCACATTAAACCCCGCTGCCGGGAGGAAATGAACACGGATGGTACAGATTTACAAGCAGATGGCACATGGATAGCAGAGACATGTACACAAGGATGGAAACCCGGATGGTCAAAAGTAGAACTCCCCACACATGCATTTTAAAACAAACATGTGAAGGAGATCTTGCTCACACTCGAGTCTTTGCCACTGCTCCCAATGTATGCTGTAGTCTGGACTCTAACAACACGTCAACAGCCCTGCTGCAAATAACTGAGCTCACAGGTTCATCACGAGCTGACGACATGAGCAGATGAGCTCATCAACTGGCTGCAGCGTCACCGCTGGAAACAACAACATAAATAGGGAGCTGCGGTGGAGAATCAGAGCTGGAACCAGAGAGGGGGAGTTTGTTCTCTTCAAATAAAGGGTAGCTAGAGTCATTCCAAATCCTGAAAACCCTTCAAGTGATTGTGCAAGAAAACAGTGGAGCCTTAAGATGGCCATACACATTGGATGGTTAAACCAAGTAATGGATGATCATCTGGTGAGCAATATAAAACATTGTAATACATATAGTCCTATTTTCCAAATGATGACAGTCCCTAGTAGGATGTTTATTGATCAAATTCACCTTTGGTTCAAATCATCCATATTGTTTAACTTTAGACTAAAGTATATGGCCACCTGTACAACAGACACCTGGAAAGCCAATGGTTGTGCCAATGCTCTGTAAAAGGGCAGCTAGTACACATGAACAAATGACATCTCATTAAAGGGAAGGTGTCATAAAAAAAATTAAATAACTAAAAAATGTAAAGTATTAATGTTTTATTCAAATATTGTTTTTAATTGAGAAAAATATAAAAAAAAAAAAAAATAAATAAAAAGTGATATTTTCCAGCCTTAAACACTAGGGGGAGCAGCTGCTGAAATCCTACTGTAGAAATCGCACATTGCAGCTGCAGTAAAGTGGGCAGAATCTGCTCTCCTGTGTGTGATGACACAGCTCCCCCCTCCCAATCTGGGTGTTTCCAAAAGGATAACAGAGAATGAAGTTTAGGGACACAGTGTGGAGCCATTTTGTTGGTCACTGCAAAGTGATCCTAATCTTTAAAGTATCACTAAGAACAGCTGGCATAGTGCCGAACTCTACCTCGCGCCGCACCCTATCCTGCACTGTAGCCCGCACCCCCATATACTGTGCTGCTGGCCGGGATCGGAGGTCTGAGATGACATGCGGCGAGCAGGGGTGATCTGCAGCCTGAGCGGCACTGCACTACAGATGTCATGCCGTGATCACCGCTTCCAGCCGCATGCACTCACCTCAGACATGTGCCCTCGACGACCTGTCCTGTCAGGCTGGTGTCTGTTCCTCCTGTCAGCGACCACATCACAGAGGTGCAGAGGCCCGAGGTGAGCACATGCGGGGAGGGGGGGGGGGGGAGCGGGGGAGGGGGTGGTGAGCAGAGGGGGGTGATGAGCTGCAGGTAACGAGGTGGTAATGGGCAGGGAAGGGGGTGGGGAGCATGCCAGGATCAGTTACTGTACAATCACCGCTGCCCGGCACCGATACTCTCCCCATTCCGGCAGGTGAAAGGGGGAAAGTGCACCTCATACACTGTGAGCTCCACAAAGATGCAGTGATCTCCTCCCTCTACTGTGAGCTGGACAGCCCAGGGGGCGTGTCCAGCTCACAGCAGGGAGCTATCCTTGTTAAAAATAGGGTCGCAGCTCGACAATCAAATTAAATGAGTAACTGTCGTTACACACAGTAGATCCAAGATGGCAGCCCCCAGTATTTCAGTAAAAATAGAATGAAATAAAAACTAAATGAACAAGAAGTTTAATTTTGTATTAAAAATACTTGATTCCATAATCACTATTATTAATACAAAAATAAAAAAAAAGTGACACCTTACCTTTAAAAGGCCTAGTATGAGCGTCGTAAAGCTTATAGATGGCCATACAATATCGATTTAAGAGGTCATTTTCTTTTCATTTATGATTGGACTGAAGGATGTTTTGAAAAGATAATGTTAAAGGTTAAAAAGGCAAATCACTGTCCATCTCTGCCATGGTATGTGGCCTATTTTGGCCTCCAATTTATAAGATTCAGATCTGTTCCATTCTGAACAACTTTTCTACTTTAGTACCAGACTACGGCAAAGTCCAATATGGCAGATCACTCACTCAATAGAAGACTGCCATTGGTGAGCATCAGTCACACTCTGTCATATACTGGTAGCAGGGTGGCTCAGTGGTTAGCACTGGTTCCTTGCTGTGCAGGGGTCCTGGGTTTTATTCCCATGAAGGAGAACATCTGCAAGGAGTATGTATGTTCTCCACATGATTGCATGGGTTACCACACTACAAAGACATACTGATGGGGAATTTAGATTGCGGGCCCCATTGTGGCGACAGTGATGACAATCTCTCTAAAGCGCTGTGGAATATGATGGCGCTATATAAATGAGTTAAATACATACAAGTCACAGTGACAGCGATGGTCTGCCATCCAAAATCTCTAGTGTATGGCCAGTCTAACATGTACACACAAGACACTTCTTGAAATTGTGAGCACTTTGTGTTAAGCACAAGGACAGAAGCTCATTGCAGAAGACAAACCATTCAATAAGCTGTTTTACCTGCTCATTAAGCCAATACCACATCTTTATGTGGGCAAGAAAGTGCAATGGAAGAAAAGGGCAAGGAGAAAATGGGAAGAGAAGACACCATAACATTAGTGAACAATGTGCAAATAACAAAGTGGCAAGAACAAAAGGGCTCAACATAACAGGGGCAAATACATAGCAAGAGTGCTATATATTTCTATGACCAAACTAATAAAAGCTTACAGGGATCACTAAATCATGCACCATGGTGAAACTGACAAAATCAAGAGAAACAGAACACAAATGTGATATTCTATGTATAAAACTGTTATACTCAGAACATTTATAACATGTTTATACTGATCACATTTTTACAGTAATGAGACAGAAAGGACATCAGAATAGGAACACAAGTAAAAAATATATGCTGATATATGGTGCGGCTAAATAAAAACTACATTTTGAATGCTGTACGTCAGCCATATGTAATATTGAGGTTGGCATAGAACAAAAAAATAACCACTTACCTTACTGTCAACTTTCAGAACAAATTTTCCCAGTCCTCGAATTGGTCTGGGTGCCAAAGCTTCTTTACGTTCCCTTACAAACGCTTCTACTACTTCCCACCAGCAGCCAAAACGATTCCCCAAAAAACCAATGACTCCAAAGTGGATCACCAGCTTTTTAACTCCAAAAACTAATAGAAAGAGAAAACACAACCTTAGTATCCTTTACCAGAGCTTTTATACAACATTTGTCTGCTATTCTGTAACTTGCCTGCAATGAGTTGTACTATAGAAACATACAATGCGAGTAATAAGAGGGATGTCTAAGCTCCAAGTCCCTGAATGAGGGAGAACTTCACTACCAGATACATTCTTCCAGGGGTAGACCTGGATTCACTCTGGATAATACCCTCTACTTACAATTCCGGGTCATCCAACAGGCAGGGTCACCTCTTCAAGACATTACCTCTATGACCCAGAAGTGAGAACTACACTGAGCTTTCCAGAATGGGAGCTGCTTGCACAAATAGTCTTTGTACTACGTTGTGGCCATTCATCTGAATAGTACTAAGTAAAATTCCATTTTCCCTCAGCAGCTATGGCAGTAGAAATGCCTAACTACCCGAGTCTTGGGAACTGCAGTTTGATAGGGGTTGCCTCTAATGAGACAATGTTATTAGCTGACCATACACGTTATTATTTCCATCAGACACAAAAAGAATTGTCTGCAAAAATAAAATTTGATTTACCGGTAATTCTGTTTCTACAAACCCTCCATGACTAAACAACAGGAAGTTGACACCATGCCCTAATTGGGGATAAGAAACAGAAAGAGATTATATAGCCCCCCCACCTCAATGTATGTCCAAATAACCAGCAGTAACACCAAAGAAAACACATTGTGCTGCTGTGGAGGGTTCCTAGAAACTGAGTTACCAGTAAGTCGAACTCTAATTTTTTCAAATCTTCTTTCATGACAGAACCACAGGACACATGCCAAATAAGAATATTTAGGGTGGGTCAATACCATGGAAGAATTTTTTCTAATATGCAAGAGCTTTCAAAGATATTAAGTTTAATTTGCAATGTAATGAAAAGTAATGGACTGAGGACCAGGTGGCTGCTCTACAGACCTACTCAATGACAGACATGGCTGTGGTGAAATGAGGCTTTAACTTCTCTGGATGACATTGCTCATGCTCGGAAAGTTTTACAGACGGCTATCTTGATGCATGTGCCAATAATATTTTTTAGACACCATCTTTCCCTTGTTAGGTCAATAATATTGCATGGAGAGATTCAGATCTTTTCTAAAGGAATGAGTTTCGCTCTAGAAAGCTGATAAAGAATTGAACTCTATTGTTGGACAGATTTTTACTAAGATTTCCTGGGACATCTCAAACATGGCAATACCCCATATAGGTATTTCCATGTAGGAAAGGAGCGCTATTTGAGTCTTGGAGCACAGATTTTCTGAGAATAGCTTTCCGACACCATATACAGAGCCCCAAAGTGACAGAAGAGCAGAATCCCCCTCAAATGACCCCATTTTGGAAATTACACCATTTGTGGTGGTGATTTTGACTCTATGGGTGAAACAAAAAGCAATGGATGCTGCGGAGTGAAAATTGCAAAACTGTCATAGTGCCCAGTACATTGTAGTGCCCGTATATTGTGCCCAGCTCATGCTTCTGCAGCCACACACACTCAATGTCATGCTGATTGACAGCCGGCTCCCCGAATTAGGCAGCGGAAAGCCGGCTATCAATCAGCAGGACGCCAGCTGTCCCACCCAGTCTACAGAGCAGAGCGGAAAAGAAGGTTCCACTCTGTTGACAGAACACTAACACTGGCAGGAGCAATCTGTGACCACTCTGTGCCGCACCCGGCACAACTGACAGGTAGGTAGCAACTATCCGCCTGTTAGCGCTTAGGCACATTTTTTTTGTTAATATGCGAGATTTATCCTTTAACATTTATTAGTCTGATCGCTATTGTAATGCATGGTACATTACACCTGTGAGTGTTACACTGACAGAATGACATTTAGACCATTCTCTTGGCATGGTCTAAAAGGTCACCACAGCCAGCAAACCTGGAGATCACTATTTGACCTTGGGTTGTCATGGCAATGATCGCCAGCCTGTGATTACATTGTGGCGGTAACAATTACTTGGGAGAGAGAGCGCACTCCCTCTTACAGCCTCCTAAATGCGGTGTTTGTTATTGATCCCGACATTTAGGGGGTTAAAAAGGAAGGGGCACCGCAAGCACCGGCACTGGCTGTGACAGTGGAAGCCAGGCTATCACTTACGTTGTACTCCCAGCAGCGATTGTATGGACACATCCTATGTGCCCTCATGATTGCAAAGATGTACCCATACCCCATAGGTCAGGAACCCCTTCCCGACCATGAATTATGGGGACGTCATAGGTCATGAAGAAGTTACTTCCTGTGCAGCCCCTGAGGGGTTAAGAAACTTCCTACCCTCCTCAACCCCCTTAATAATGTGTTAATTGTTAAGAACTTCTTGTCAATATGATGTAATACTTGACACATTTTGTTAATACAAATTTTATTTTAGATAAAAAGATTATATAAGCATTTTTTTTTTTTTTACACATTTTACTTTTTTTTCTTTTTCACTTATGTACGGCAGTGCAGGAGACCTGTAAGTGACTCACTGACTGTGCCTAGAAAACCCTGCTTATAGCAGGATCTTACAGGCCACCATACCTGGGGTCATTAGATGATCCCAAGGTATCATGGCAACAATCGGCACCCGTGATTGCCATCGCTGGACACAGAGACTGCGAAATGGAGCCTCTTAACTTCTGTTTAACCTCTTAGACACCGCTGTCACGATTGACAGTGCTGTTTAAGGGGTAATATGGCCCCAATCGGTTCCAAAACCAGTCGGGGCCGATGTATGTGGGTATCAGCTGTCATGTACAGTCAAATTTTAACCGTGGGGTGGCGCTATTCACTTATTCCTTAGCGCCGTTAAAAGATGTAATCAGCGGTCGTTAAGAAGTTAGTTAATTTTACTAATATCTCTTCAGAGGAAGAACAAACAGTAAACAAGACAAGAGGTTGAATAGGTAGAATGACCTACCTATAGCACCAGCTACCAATCTCAGACCAGTAAGGAAATTGCATGGTTCCTTACGTCACGTCATAAAGAAGGGAATTTTGTTACTTACCGTAAATTCCTTTTCTTCTAGCTCTTATTGGGAGACCCAGACGATTGGGGTATAGCTACTGCCCTCTGGAGGCCACACAAAGCACTACATTAAAAGTGCAAGGCCCCTCCCCCTCTGGCTATACCCCCCCCGTGGTATCACGGGTTCTCCAGTTTTAGTGCCAAAGCAAGAAGGAGGAAGCCAATAACTGGTTTAAACAAATTAACTCCGAATAACATCGGAGAACTGAAAAAACCGTTCAACATGAACAACATGTGTACCCGCAAACAACAAAAAAAAAAACATCCCGAAGGACAACAGGGCGGGTGCTGGGTCTCCCAATAAGAGCTAGAAGAAAAGGAATTTACGGTAAGTAACAAAATTCCCTTCTTCTTCAGCGCTCTATTGGGAGACCCAGACGATTGGGACGTCCAAAAGCTGTCCCTGGGTGGGTAAAGAAATACCTCATGTTAGAGCTGCAAAACAGCCCTCCCCTACGGGGGTGTCACTGCCGCCTGCAGGACTCTTCTACCTAAGCTGGCATCCGCCGAAGCATAGGTATGCACCTGATAATGCTTGGTGAAAGTGTGCAGACTGGACCAGGTAGCTGCCTGGCACACCTGTTGAGCCGAAGCCTGGTGACGTAATGCCCAGGACGCACCCACGGCTCTGGTTGAGTGGGCTTTTAGCCCTGAAGGAACCGGAAGCCCCGCAGAACGGTAGGCCTCTAGAATTGGTTCTTTGATCCATCGAGCCAGGGTGGCTTTAGAAGCCTGCAACCCCTTGCGCGGACCAGCGACAAGGACAAAAAGTGCATCGGCACGACGCATGGGCGCCGTGCGGGAAATGTAGATTCTGAGTGCTCTCACCAGATCTAGCAAACGTAAGTCCTTTTCATACCGGTGAACCGGATGAGGACAAAAAGAAGGCAAGGATATATCCTGATTAAGATGAAAAGAGGATACGACCTTAGGGAGAAACTCCGGAATAGGGCGCAGCACTACCTTGTCCTGGTGGAACACCAGGAAGGGAGCCTTGGATGACAGAGCTGCCAGCTCAGACACTCGCCGAAGCGATGTGATCGCAACAAGAAACGCCACTTTCTGTGACAGCCGAGAAAAGGAAACTTCCTTCAGAGGCTCGAAGGGCGGCTTCTGGAGAGCAACTAGTACCCTGTTCAGATCCCATGGATCTAACGGCCGCTTGTACGGGGGCACAATATGACAGACCCCCTGCAGGAACGTGCGCACCTTAGAAAGACGTGCTAGACGCTTCTGAAAAAACACGGATAGTGCCGAAACTTGCCCTTTAAGGGAGCTGAGCGACAAGCCCTTTTCTAACCCCGATTGCAGGAAGGAAAGAAACTTGGGCAATGCAAATGGCCAGGGAGACACTCCCTGAGCAGAGCACCAGGATAAGAAAATCTTCCACGTTCTGTGGTAGATCTTAGCCGAATTCGACTTTCTAGCTTGTCTCATTGTGGCAACGACTCCTTGAGATAATCCTGCAGATGCTAGGATCCAGGACTCAATGGCCACACAGTCAGGTTCAGGGCCGCAGAATTCTGATGGAAAAACGGCCCTTGGGACAGTAAGTCTGGTCGGTCTGGCAGTGACCACGGTCGACCGATCGTGAGATGCCACAGATCCGGATACCACGACCTCCTCGGCCAGTCTGGAGCGACGAGTATGATGCGGCTGCACTCGGATCTGATCTTGCGTAGCACTCTGGGCAAGAGCGCCAGAGGCGGAAACACGTATGGGAGCTGAAACTGCGACCAATCTTGAACCAAGGCGTCTGCCGCCAGAGCTCTTTGATCGCGCGACCTCGCCATGAATGCCGGGACCTTGTTGTTGTGCCGGGATGCCATTAGGTCGACGTCCGGCACTCCCCAGCGGCGACAGATTTCCTGAAACACGTCCGGGTGAAGGGACCATTCCCCTGCGTCCATGCCCTGGCGACTGAGGAAGTCTGCTTCCCAGTTTTCTACGCCTGGGATGTGAACCGCGGATATGGTGGATGCTCTGTCCTCCACCCACATTAGAATGCGCCGGACTTCTTGGAAGGCTTGCCGACTGCGCGTCCCTCCTTGGTGGTTGATGTATGCCACCGCTGTGGAGTTGTCCGATTGGATTCGGATCTGCTTTCCTTCCAGCCACTGTTGGAAGGCCAGTAGAGCAAGATACACTGCTCTGATCTCCAGAACATTGATCTGAAGGGTGGACTCCTGCGGAGTCCACGTCCCCTGAGCCCTGTGGTGGAGAAATACTGCTCCCCACCCTGACAGACTCGCATCTGTCGTGACTACTGCCCAGGATGGGGGCAGGAAGGATCTTCCCTGAGACAATGAGGTGGGAAGGAGCCACCATTGTAGGGAGTCCTTGGCCGTCTGGGAAAGCGAGACTTTCCTGTCCAGGGACGTTGACTTCCCGTCCCATTGGCGGAGAATGTCCCATTGAAGTGGGCGCAGATGAAACTGCGCAAAGGGAACTGCTTCCATGGCTGCCACCATCTTCCCTAGGAAATGCATGAGGCGCCGCAAGGGATGCAACTGGCCCTGCAGAAGAGATTGCACCCCTGTCTGTAGTGACCGCTGCTTGTTCAGCGGAAGCTTCACTATCGCTGCTAGAGTATGAAACTCCATGCCAAGATACGTTAGTGATTGAGTCGGTGATAGGATCGACTTTGGAAAGTTGATGATCCATCCGAAAGACTGTAGGGTCTCCAGCGTAGCATTCAGGCTGCGCTGACATGCCTCTTGAGAGGGAGCTTTGACCAATAAATCGTCTAGGTAAGGGATCACCGAGTGTCCCTGAGAGTGCAAGACTGCTACCACCGCCGCCATGACCTTGGTGAAGACCCGTGGGGCTGTCGCCAGACCAAATGGCAGAGCTACGAACTGAAAATGGTCGTCTCCTATCACAAAACGTAGAAAACGTTGATGTTCTGTAGCAATTGGCACGTGGAGATAAGCATCTTTGATGTCTATTGAGGCAAGGAAGTCTCCTCTGGACATTGAGGCAATGACAGAACGCAGGGTTTCCATCCGGAACTTCCTGGCGTGCACATGTTTGTTGAGCCGTTTTAGGTCCAGAACAGGACGGAACGAGCCGTCCTTTTTTGGAACCACAAAGAGATTGGAGTAAAACCCTTGCCCTTGTTCCTGAGGAGGGACTGGGATCACCACTCCTTCCGCTCTTAGGGAGTCCACCGCCTGCAGCAGAGCATCTGCTCGGTCTGGATGTGGGGAGGTTCTGAAGAACCGAGCTGGAGGACGAGAATTGAACTCGATTCTGTACCCGCGAGACAAAATGTCCGTCACCCACCGGTCTTTGACCTGTGACATCCAAATGCCGGAAAAGCGGGAGAGCCTGCCCCCGACCGGCGATGCGGAGGGAGGGGGCTGGAAGTCATGAGGTAGCCGCTTTGGAAGTGGTACCTCCATTTGCTTTCTTGGGGCGCGTGTGAGCCCGCCACGAATCTGAGTTTCTTTGCGTCCTCTGAGTCCCTTTGGACGAGGTAAACGGTGTCTTGCCCGAACCTCGAAAGGACTGAAACCTCTGCTGCCACTTTTTCTGCTGAGGTTTGGTTGTTCTGGGTTGTGGTAAAGAGGAGTCTTTACCCTTGGACTGCTTAATGATATCAGCCAATGGCTCGCCAAACAGTCTATCTCTAGATAAAGGCAAACTGGTTAAACATTTTTTGGAACCAGCATCTGCTTTCCAGTCCTTTAACCACAAGGCTCTGCGCAAAACTACCGAATTGGCGGACGCCATTGAGGTGCGACTGGTAGATTCTAGGACCGCATTGATAGCGTAAGACGCAAACGCCGACATCTGCGTGGTAAGGTGCGCCACTTGCGGCACTGCTGGATGTATGATAGCATCCACTTTTGCTAAGCCAGCTGAAATAGCCTGGAGTGCCCATACGGCTGCGAATGCCGGAGCAAACGACGCGCCGATAGCTTCATAGACAGATTTTAACCAAAGGTCCATCTGTCTGTCATTGGCATCTTTAAGTGAAGCGCCATCCTCCACTGCAACTATGGACCTAGCTGCGAGTTTGGAAATCGGGGGGTCTACCTTTGGACACTGTGTCCAGCGCTTGACCACCTCAGGGGGGAAAGGGAAACGCGTATCTTTAGATCGTTTAGAGAAACGCCTTTCTGGGTGAGCGTCGTGCTTCTGGATTGATTCTCTGAAGTCAGCGTGATCCAACAAAGCACTCAATTTACGCTTGGGATAAAGGAAACGAAACTTCTCCTGCTCCGCAGCCGCCTCTTCTGCTGAAGGGGCTGGGGGAGAAATATCCAACAGCCTATTGATGGCTGAGATAAGGTCGTTTACCATGGCATCCCCATCAGGGGTATCCAGGTTGAGAGGGGTTCCAGGAATGGATTCCTGATCACTCTCATCAGACACATCACAGGGAGACTGATTGCGCTGAGACCCTGAGCAGTGTGATGACGTCGAGGGTCTTTCCCAGCGAGCTCGCTTAGGGTGGCTGGGGCTATCATCTGAGTCATAATCCTCGGCCTGTGAAGCCGGGGACCCCCCTGTGGGCTGGATTAATTCCAAGTGAGGGGGACCTGAGGACAGAGGCCTCGCCGTGCCCAAAGACTGAGCCCCATGCATAGATTGCAAGGTTTCAAGGATTTTTGCCATCGACACAGACATATTATCAGCAAAAACTGCAAAGTCTGTCCCTGTCACCGGGGCAGAACTTACAAGCGTCTCAGCCTGGGTCACTACCTCTCCTGACTCCGGCTGGCGAAGCAGCACCGGGTCGGAGCATTGCACACAATGGGGGTCATCGGAGCCTGCTGGTAGATTAGCCCCACATGCAGCACACGCAGTATACACAGCCCTAGCCTTGGCAGCCTTGCGTTTTGAGGATGGCATGTTGTTGCTTCCACAGAGTGATCTGGGAGATGCAGCCAGAAGCGACCTCACAGTGCAAGAAATACAATATCTCTATATCCTACACAGTACACCGATACACCGTGAGGCACTAGAGGGACCAGCACAGAAAAATCGCTTACCGCCCGCTTAAAAAGCGGGTGTGTGGTCGCCAGATAGCCCCTAGTCCAGGTCTCCCAGAGCCTTGCGTCCTTCCTCCAGCCAGACTGCATGTAATGGCTGCCGGCGTCCTGAGAGAAAAGGGGGGCGGGCCCTGGGCGTTCCTGGCTAAGAGCGGGAAGCCTGCTTCCCTCTGTGCCTAGTGTGAGGGCTGGAGCATGTAAATCAGGCTCCAGCCCTCGTCGCTGCTAGCGAACAGCGTCTCTCCCCTACCCTGAATGACAGGGTGGGGGCGGGAACGAATCGGAGCTGCCGGCGTCCTAGGCCCAAAAAGCCGGGGACTCAATTTATAACCGCCGCCGCCGTAAAAGCGCGGACGGCGGATCCCCGGCGCACCACAAGTCACAGCAGCGCCGCCCGGTCCAGAGGGGGTCGGCGCTGCGTTCCCATACACAAAAAATCCCCCAGTAATCTGTAGGGACACTAACTCCAACGTTGCGGTCCCCGGCGCACTACAACACCCAGCCAGCCCGGAGTGTGTCTGTGCCTGCCGGGGACACAGAGTACCTGTATGATGCAGGGCCTGTCCCTGATCGTACTCCTGCTCCGTCTCCATCAGGTTCTAATGGGTCTGTGGATGGAGCCCGGCGTCAGAGCTGAGAGGCCGGCAGGATCCCACTTCCACAGAGCCCTACCAGGGGATGTGGAAGGAAAACAGCATGTCAGGCTCCAGCCCTGTACCAGCAATAGGTACCTCAACCTTACAACACCATCCAGGGGTGAGAAGGGAGCATGCTGGGGACACTATATGTGTCCTCTTTTCTTCCATCCGAAATAGTCAGCAGCTACTGCTGACTAAAATCTGTGGAGCTATGCATGGAATGTCTGACCTCCTTCGCACACAAAGCTAAAACTGGAGAACCCGTGATACCACGGGGGGGGTATAGCCAGAGGGGGAGGGGCCTTGCACTTTTAATGTAGTGCTTTGTGTGGCCTCCAGAGGGCAGTAGCTATACCCCAATCGTCTGGGTCTCCCAATAGAGCGCTGAAGAAATGTAGGTTCAGTGAGTATGGCTCCTGATTGACAGTATGTCATAGTGCTTACCAGCAATAGGGACTGGAAGGAGCTGTACAATCCACAGATTAAGCCACAGCTGGACAATGACTATGGCCCATACAAGTAAAATAAAATAGATGTCACTGGTCTTCTTTTTTTTAAGAAAGGTTCCAATCTCACTTCTTTGTCTTCTTAATGAAAAAGAACTCGGGGTAGTCGGTGTCTCATGTGTAACCGGCTCTTCTGGAAAGAAAATAATATTTTATAAAGCACAAGCACTGCAAGTCTATCATGTACAGTTCACAAGCAGAGCATGTCACACAGCGACAACGATCCAGACATCTTGGTTTATGAATTTAGCAGTTGTCACAAAGAAAACTATTATTAATATGTCCTTCATGTAAACTATTAAGTCAGATAAGTGGGTTCAATTGCTGGGACCTATTCCAGTCTCAACCCGATAAAATACAACTAAATTTCCATAGCTTCCAATCTCTGCATAACTTTCATTGAGGGCTAGAATTTGGACTGGGTTTTAGGTCTACCATGGAAGAGAGCGAAAGTGGCAATCTCTGGTTTATAAACCAAAAGCACACATACCGCATTATGCCTATATTATAAGGTGGAGGAGGCACATGTGAAGACATGCTATGAGAATTTCTAAACATTTTACCGTGTCACAAGTGGTTTAGGATGAAGAAAATTCAAAAATGAAAAAAATTTGCCAAATTTCAGATATTTTCATAAAACAAAAACAAACAAAAAATCCTATATTCTTAGAAGGCCTGCGGTTCCATGACCTTGGAGAATCCTCAGTCACCTGGAGGCTGTGTGGTGGTCAGCTCTTCCTGGTACTCCTCAAAGCCCGTGATGGATATTGCCATGGCAATAGTGGATGCTGCGATGGTTATCACTTGTCCGGGAAGCACCGTGGCTACAAGTCAATATGAAAAAATTAATAATGAAGGTAAGACATAAAAGTATCAAATTCAGTACTGTCTAAAAAGGAAAATTATCCACCTCATACTGTATATACAGGGTGATTATAAAAGACTCATCAGGTTTCATATCACTGCAAAGATATACATTTCACCCATTTGTAACGTATTGAAAAGTGACATCTGAGAGTTTGTAACTCGTTCATGCAGACTCGCTTGTGGCTCACTAGGTGGCAGGACAGTATCAGATGCCAAAACAACGACTATGCAAGAGAAAGCATTTTGGAGTATGAGAAGTGTAAATCAATTGTTACCGTGCAGCAAGTGTTTTGAAGACTAAGGCCTAAGCCACACGGCATGAAAATCGGACAGAGTGGAATGCGATAAAACATCGCAGTCCACTCGGACCAATATTAGCCTGTGTGTCAGCACCCATGAGCTATTATATTCTCGGCCCCAATCGGACCGAGAAAACAATCGCAGCATGCTACAATTGTAATGCGAGACTCTTTCTCTCGCACCCATTCAAGTCTATGGGGAGAGTGAAAGATCGAACTGCACTCGCAGGACACCAGTGTACCGCAAGCGCAGGGCGCGAATGGCAATAGCCGGCTACAAAGGAGAGAGGGAGAGAAATCTCTCCCTCCCCTCCTCAGTGCCGGCCCACCCCCCGCAGCTGAGGTCCGATCTCGCTGTGCTGCCAGTGTGAACCGAGTGTCATGCGAGGATCACATTAGTCCCCGTGTGGCCCCGGCCTAAAAATGTGACCTACCTGGTCAACAGCATTCTGCAGTGGTATCAACAATGTAAGGATTCTGGATGCTTGTGTAAAAGCACTGGACAATCAAGGGTTACAGGTAAAGCAGTGGAAAGGGTTCCAGAGACCTTTGTACAAAACCCTCAGACATCTGTGAGCATCGGTCCGATATTGCACTGCTCAGACAGACCACGCATCTCACAAACCGAGGGTCAGAGCGAAATATATGAAGCTGTCATGCTTGGGTCGGAAGATCCATGGCCAGTCCGTGCAGTGCGATATCGGACCAACGAACAGGGACGTCTGAAAGGGCCCTAAGAGTCCTGTCACAAGGAACAATTGGAGGCACGATACAATGGTGGATCAGAAAAGGTTTAAACACAGACACCACAACAAACTGAGCAATCGTCACTGAGCATAGACTGCCATAGTTCTCGGTAGTGCAAGTCTTGTTAAGGCTGCTTTCACACTACGTTTTTTTAACATGCGTCCTGAACGTTTTTTTAACGCAAAAACGGATCCAGTGCAAATGCGTTTTCATTTCAATGCATTTGCAATGGACTCACGTCTACATGCGTTCACCTGCGTTTGCGTGCGTTATAGTGAGGATCCAGCGAGTTGCAGTTTTTTAACATTTTTCAAATACGCTACTTGTAGCGTTTTTGAGCTGCGTCCAAATACTGCAAATTGCTGGATCCTGACTATACTGTATGCAAACGCATGTCAACGCTGGCATACTGATAGACAGGATCCTGCTTGCTCTACTGAGCATGCACAGAAACCAGCCTCGGGTGATCAGTCCCTCTCTCCCCCTCCCTCTCTGTCCCTCTCCGCCTCCCCCTCTCCGCCTCCCCCTCGCCCCCTCCCCCTCGCCCCCTCCCCCTCGCCCCCTCCCCCTCGCCCCCTCCCCCTCGCCCCCTCCCCCTCCCTCTCGCCCCCTCCCTCTCGCCCCCTCCCTCTCGCCCCCTCCCTCTCTGTCTCTCGACCCCTCCCTCTCCTCTCTCTCCCCTGCCTGAGAGCTGCGGACACTCGTAACCAAGATAAATATCGGGTAACCAAGCAAAGCGCTTCTCTTAGTTACCCGATGTTTACGTTGGTTACGTGTGCAGGGAGCAGGCAGCCCGGCTCCTAGCACCTGTGGATGCTCGTAACCAACGTAAACATCGGGTATCCAAGCAAGTTACCCAATGTTTACCTTGGTTACGAGCCTCCGAAGCCGTCTCTCAGTCTATCACGTTCAGTTCCACTGACTCCCGATCACATGACTCAAATGCCCGCCCATAAACTTAAAGTGACAGGATCCTGAAAAATAACATGCGTTTGCATGCGGTTTTTTTGCTGTAAAAGCAGGAACCGCTTTTACAGCAAAAAAAACGTTCATGACATGTTAAAAAAAACGTAGTGCGAAAGCAGCCTTACACAGAATAATGCACAGTCGTGAACGGTCATTTTTTTGTGGTGGACACGCACATTGTTTCACCCGATACACAAGCTAATCATCGGGTGATCGGTGGGCATGTTACACGGACAGATTATCATGGAAGTGGAAGTGTTCTTAAGGGTATGTGCGCACGTTGCTTTTTACCTGCTTTTTACCTGCTTTTTCTTCTGTGCTGTTTAATGCCAAAATGGATGTGTTCTTCTATTCAAGCAAAGTCTATGGGAATTTGGGTTTCTTGTTCACACTATGTTGTTCAAAATGCTGCCTTTTTGTGGCAGAACTTTGGTCAAAAACTCAGCTTTTCAAAGAAGCAACATGTCAATTGTTTTTGCCATTTGGGTTTTGCCCTGCAAAGCTGAGTTTTTGACCAAAGTTCTGCCACAAAAAGGCAGCATTTTGAACAACCTAGTGTGAACAAGAAACCCAAATTCCCATAGACTTTGCTTGAATAGAAGAACACATCCATTTTGGCATTAAACAGCGCAGAAGAAAAAGCAGCAAAAAAGCAGGTAAAAAGCAGGTAAAAAGCAACGTGCGCACATACCCTGACAACTCTTGTTCACAATCCTCTTTCAGTGTCAATGCAGCACTGTTTATACTCCAGTGATCAAAGGGGAAATTATAGAGAATTTCCTTCAAGTAATCCTGCAAATCAGAAATGACAAGTAATCTCCCCTACTAGTAAAATTAATTTATAAACAAAAGGTTCTGTAACACCATACAGTCGGTAGTGTGGGTATAGATTCTACCGAATCCCCACATACGGCACAAACTCAAAGACATAGAATTTGGAAAAAGAAGCAGAGAGTTTTTAAAGTGCAAAAGCGATACAAAAGTTTATTAAGACACAAGGTGAACATCCATGATCAGTAAAAACATGTTAAAATACCAGGGTCAGGCCCCCCATATGTATCAATAGAGATTCATGATGTGACATTTTATCAAGGTTTACAGAGTAAATGAGAGGTCAATGTATAAAAAACTCCATATTGGAGTAGGTCCACACTGGACACATCACAGAATCCTATATACAGTTTCTATGGCATACAAAGGTGTTAGAGTAAAATATCCCCCATGGAAGACAGTTAAGTTAAATAAGGAGGCCGGTCACTTCTTCTACCAGGACCTCTGGAGACTGATCTGTTACCATACTCATGATACCCTGATTGGTCTGATTCCGTGGCCCAGCACTAGGCATACCACAGCTTACACATCTGCCGTTAGCTCATATCGCTATATTTTCCAGATGTATATAATCCCATAACCGCTACTGCATGGAGCCATGTGTTTTCTGTGGATGAAGGCGGCTCAGGAGTAAATGATGGAACAGCAGCTACTATCATGATCAATAACAGCCATGAGAAACCAACTAACGTTTATTAACTCTTTATGGGAGTAAAAAGAGGGAAGAAAAGAATAGTGTTTTTTCCCCCATTTTATAATTTTATGCTTTTTATTTGCTGCACAAATAAAGTATTTTCTACATTCTGCGGGACAGCAAGATTACAGCAAATCCAAATTTATATTGTTTCATCTTTTATACAATAAATAATTTGTTTTGTATCATTTTATTCTCAGAGTCTTAAGCTTAACATACATATGCATACATTACTCAGTCACATCACGTGACATCCGGTATCGGGCGGTAAGTAAACGTTTACCGCCGATGCCGTTATAATGGCGCTGTCACATATTGACAGCGCCATTTAAGGGGTTAAACGGTACGAGCAAGATAACAATTCTGCTCGTGCCCGGCAGGCACACGTCAGCTGTGAAAATCAGCTGACATGTGCGCTGATCGCGGCATGCTGCCAGCAGCTGACCACGGGTAGTAACACTATGACCGCTAGGGCGTAATATTACTGCCCGCGGTCGTTAAGGGGTTAAGATTCCATAGCGGGACTAATATAAAAGAAGGGAATTTTGTTTACTTACCGTAAATTCCTTTTCTTCTAGCTCCAATTGGGAGACCCAGACAGTGGTGTATAGCTACTGCCCTCTGGAGGCCGCACAAAGAACTACACTTAAAAGTGTAAGGCCCCTCCCCTTCTGGCTATACACCCTCCCGTAGGAGTACAGATTCCTCAGTTTTAGTACCAAAGCAAGAAGGAGGAAAGCCAATAACAGTTTCAAAAACAAATTCAATCCGAGAACACGATCGGAGAACTTAAGAAACAACATGAACAACATGTGCACCCGAAAAACGAAACCCTAAGAACAAATAGGGCGGGTGCTGGGTCTCCCAATTGGAGCTAGAAGAAAAGGAATTTACGGTAAGTAAACAAAATTCCCTTCTTCTTTTTCGCTCCTAATTGGGAGACCCAGACAGTGGGACGTCCAAAAGCAGTCCCTGGGTGGGTAAAAAGATACCACATGAACGGGCTGTCAGACAGCCTCCTCCTACAGGTGGGCCACCGCCGCCTGAAGGACCTGTCTACCTAGGCTGGCATCTGCCGAAGCGTAGGTATGCACTTGATAGTGTTTGGTAAACGTGTGCAGACTCGACCAGGTAGCCGCCTGGCACACTTGCTGAGCCGTAGCCTGATGCCGCAATGCCCAGGACGCACCCACGGCTCTGGTAGAATGGGCCTTCAGTCCAGATGGAATCGGAAGCCCAGCAGAACGGTATGTGTGAAGAATTGGTTCCTTGATCCACCGCGCCAGGGTGGATTTGGAAGCTTGCGATCCCTTATGCTGACCAGCGACTAGGACAAAGAGCGCATCAGAACGGCGTAGAGCCGCCGTGCGAGAAATGTAAATCCTGAGTGCTCTCACCAGGTCCAACAGATGTAAACCCTTTTCAAATTGGTGAACTGGATGCGGACACAAAGATGGTAAAGTGATATCCTGATTGAGATGAAAGGAAGAAACCACCTTGGGAGAAAACTCTGGAATTGGACGCAGTACTACCTTGTCTTGGTGAAACACCAGGAAGGGAGATTTGCAAGATAACGCCGCTAGCTCGGACACTCTTCGAAGAGACGTGACCGCCACAAGAAAAACTACCTTTTGTGAAAGCCGAGAAAGGGGAACCTCTTTCAAAGGCTCGAAAGGCGGCTTCTGGAGAGCAATGAGAACCTTGTTCAGATCCCAGGGTTCCAATGGCCGTCTGTAAGGAGGAACGATATGACAAACTCCTTGGAGAAACGTGCGTACTTTAGAAAGCTGTGCCAAGCGCTTCTGAAAGAATACGGATAGCGCGGAGACTTGACCCTTAAGAGAGCTAAGCGACAAACCTTTTTCCAACCCAGACTGCAGGAAGGAAAGAAAAATTGGCAATGCAAATGGCCAGGGAGAAAACCCTTGAGCCAAGCACCACGCTAAGAAAATCTTCCACGTTCTGTGATAGATCTTAGCTGAGGATGGTTTTCTAGCCTGTCTCATTGTGGCAACAACTTTATGGGATAAACCTGAGGCCGCTAGGATCCAGGACTCAATGGCCACACAGTCAGGTTCAGGGCCGCAGAATTCAGATGGAAAAACGGCCCTTGAGACAGCAAATCTGGACGGTCTGGAAGTGTCCACGGTTGGCCTACCGTGAGATGCCACAGATCCGGGTACCACGACCTTCTTGGCCAATCTGGAGCGACGAGTATGGCTCGATGGCAGTCGGACCTGATTTTCCGGAGAACTCTGGGTAACAATGCTAGAGGTGGGAACACATAGGGGAGTCGGAATTGCGACCAATCCTGAACCAAGGCGTCTGCCGCCAGTGCTCGGTGATCGTGAGACCGTGCCATGAAAACTGGGACCTTGTTGTTGTGCCGTGACGCCATCAGATCGACGTCCGGCGTCCCCCAGCGGCAACAGATCTGCTGAAACACGTCCGGGTGAAGGGACCATTCTCCTGCGTCCATGCCCTGGCGACTGAGAAAGTCTGCTTCCCAGTTTTCCACGCCTGGGATGTGAACTGCGGATATGGTGGACGCTCTGCTTTCCACCCACGTCAAAATCCGTTGGACTTCTTGAAAAGCTTGGCGACTGCGTGTTCCCCCTTGGTGGTTGATGTACGCCACCGCCGTAGAATTGTCCGACTGAATCCGAATCTGCTTGCCTTCCAGCCATTGTTGGAAGGCTCGCAGGGCAAGATAGATTGCTCTGATTTCCAGAACATTGATCTGCAGGGTGGACTCTTCCAGAGTCCACATCCCCTGAGCCCTGTGGTGGAGATACACCGCTCCCCACCCTGATAGGCTCGCATCCGTCGTGACCACTGCCCAGGACGGGGGAAGGAACGACTTTCCCTGTGACAATGAGGTGGGGAGAAGCCACCAACGCAGAGAGTCCTTGGCAGTCTGAGAGAGGGAGACAGTCCTGTCGAGGGACGTCGATTTCCCGTCCCATTGGCGTAGAATGTCCCATTGTAGAGGGCGCAGATGAAACTGCGCGAACGGGACTGCCTCCATTGCTGCTACCATCTTTCCTAGGAAATGCATGAGGCGCCTCAGTGAGTGCGACTGGCTCTGAAGGAGAGATTGCACTCCAGTCCGTAGCGAGCACTGCTTGTCCAGTGGAAGCTTCACTATCGCTGATAGAGTATGAAACTCCATGCCAAGATAAGTCAGAGATTGGGTCGGGGTTAGATGAGACTTTGGAAAGTTGATAATCCACCCGAAACTCTGGAGAGTGTCTAGTGCCACCTTCAGACTGTGTTGGCATGCCTCTTGAGAGGGTGCCTTTATAAGCAGGTCGTCTAGATACGGGATGACCGAGTGACCCTGCGAGTGCAGAACAGCTACTACTGCTGCCATGACCTTGGTGAAGACCCGGGGGGCTGTTGCCAGACCGAAAGGTAACGCTACGAACTGTAGGTGTTCGTCGTGTATGACGAAGCGTAGGAAACGCTGATGCTCTGGTGCGATCGGCACGTGGAGATACGCATCCTTGATATCTATTGATGCTAGAAAATCTCCTTGAGACATTGAGGCTATGACGGAGCGTAGGGATTCCATCCGGAACCTCCTGACTTTTACGTGTCTGTTGAGCAACTTTAGATCCAGGACGGGCCGATACGATCCGTCCTTTTTTGGGACCACAAACAGATTGGAGTAAAAACCGTGACCTTGTTCCTGAAGCGGGACGGAGGTCACCACTCCTTCCGCCTTTAGAGCGGCCACCGCCTGCAACAGAGCATCGGCTCGGTCTGGTGGTGGAGAAGTTCTGAAGAAACGAGTTGGCGGACGAGAACTGAACTCTATCCTGTACCCGTGAGACAGAATATCCCTCACCCAACGGTCTTTGACGTGTGACAGCCAGATGTCGCCAAAGTGGGAAAGCCTCCCACCGACCGCGGGTGTGGGAATCGGAGACCGCAAGTCAGGAGGACGCCGTCTTGGCAACGGTTCCTCCGGCTGTCCTTTTTGGGCGTGACTGAGACCTCCAAGAATCTGAGCGTCTCTGGTCTTTTTGAGTCTTTTTTGACGAGGCGAATTGGGACCTGCCCGGTCCTCGAAAGGACCGATAACCAGACTGACCCTTCCTCTGTTGGGGTCTGTTTTGTCTGTGTTGCGGTAAGGATGAGTCCTTACCCTTGGAGTGTTTGATGATTTCATCCAAACGCTCTCCAAACAATCGGTCACGAGAAAAAGGCAAATTGGTTAAGCACTTCTTGGAATGAGAATCTGCTTTCCAATGTCTCAACCACAGGGCCCTACGCAAAACAACGGAGTTGGCTGACGCCACTGCCGTGCGGCTTGTAGCGTCAAGAACAGCATTAATCGCGTACGACGCGAATGCCGCCATTTGCGAGGTCAATGGTGCTACCTGCGGGGCACATGCACGTGTGACGGAGTCAACTCGCGCAAGCCCGGCTGAGATAGCTTGGAGTGCCCATACGGCCGCAAAAGAAGGCGCTAATGACGCTCCAATCGCTTCATAGATGGATTTCAGCCAGAGCTCCATCTGCCTGTCAGTGGCATCTTTAAGTGCCGCTCCATCTTCAACTGCAACCAAGGATCTAGCTGCAAGCCTGGAAATTGGAGGATCCACTTTTGGACACTGGGTCCAACCCTTGACCACCTCAGGGGGAAAAGGATAGCGTGTATCTTTAAGCCGTTTAGGAAAACGCCTTTCAGGATAAGCGTGGGGTTTCTGGATTGCGTCTCTAAAGTCAGCGTGGTCCAGAAAAGTGCTTAAAGTACGCTTAGGGTATCTGAAATGGATTCTCTCGTGCTGCGAAGCTGACTCCTCCACAAGAGGAGCTGGTGGGGAAATATTTAACATCTTATTGATGTTAAATATAAGATCATTAACTATGGCGTCACCATCTGGTGTATCTAGATTGAGAGCGGTCCCAGGATCAGAATCCTGATCAGTTACGTCCGCCTCATCACCCATAGATTCATCTCGCTGGGATCCTGACCATTGAGATGAATGTGAAGGCCCGTCATAGCGAGCCCGCTTAGGCTGCCCGGGGCCATCGTCCGAGTCAGAGTCTTCACCCTGAGGTGTATATGCCCGTCCCGGAGCTTGGAGCTGAGGGGGACCAGGGGGCAATGATTGCACAGTGTCCGTGGCCTGAAGTACAGGCCTAGCTCGCAATGTGTCAAGAATTTGTGACATAGTGAGAGACATTCTGTCAGCAAAAGCTGCAAACTCAGTTCCTGTCACCTGGACAGCATTCACAGGTGGTACACCCTGGGACACGTCCAGCAGAGGTCCCGACTGTGCAAGCGCCGCAGGGGCCGAGCACTGCACACAATGGGGGTCCGTGGAGCCTGCCGGTAGAAAAGTCCCACAAGCGGTGCAGGAAGCATATAATGTCTGTGCCTTGGCACCCTTGCGTTTTACGGACGACATGCTGCTGGCTCTCTGCAATGTGAGAGAGTCTATAGCCAAAGGGCGACCAGCGCTATGCAATACAAAGTATTTGTAGAAACAAAATACTAAGAATAATACTGGCACAAGAGGGGGTGAGCCCTGAGGGCTGCTTACCGCCCGCTGAATAGCGGGTAAGAGGCTGCAGATTCCTTGTCTGGGTCTCCCCGGCTCCCCTCTGCAGCTCAGCGTGTCAGCAGGAATGGCTGCCGGCGTCTGTGGAGAGGGGCGGTCCGTGGGAGTTCCCAAACAAAAGTGCGGGAAACAGTGTCCCCTCTGTGCCGATTGTGAGGGCTGGAGTATGTAAAAACGACTCCAGCCCTCAGCGCTGATGCACTGGCCAGCGTCCCGCCCCTCTCCTGACTGGCAGGTCTGGGGGCGGGAACGAACGGAAGCAGGCCGCAAAAGCCGGGGACTCGAGTTATCAGCACGGCCGCCGTAAAAGCGCGGGCCGCGCTGAAGTCCCCGGCGCACCACAAGTGCCAGCCGCGCCGCAGTCCCAGCGGCCGGCATGACCGATTCCTAGACGTGGCCAGCGTCCCGCCCCTCTCCTGACTGGCAGGTCCGGGGGCGGGAACGAACGGAAGCAGGCCGCAAAAGCCGGGGACTCGAGTTATCAGCGCGGCCGCCGTAAAAGCGCGGGCCGCGCTGAAGTCCCCGGCGCACCACAAGTGCCAGCCGCGCCGCAGTCCCAGCGGCCGGCGCGACCGATTCCTAGAAGTGTGCCTGCTTCAGCGAAGCTGAATGAGGCCATGGCACAAGCGCCGTAGCGCTGATGTCCCCCGGCGCACTACAACACCCAGCATGCTGCGGTGTGAGCGCCAAATGCACGGGGACACAGAGTACCTTGAGGAAGCAGGGCCATGTCCCTGATGTACTCCGCTCCATCCAGCATCTTCTCCAGGGGCTGTAGATGGAGCACGGTCTCAGTGCCTGGAGACCGGTAAATCCCACTTCACCCAGAGCCCTGTAAAAAGGGATGGGGAAGGAATCAGCATGTGGGCTCCTGCCGCCGTACCCGCAATGGGTACCTCAACCTTACAAACACCTCCGACATACAGTGGGGTGAGAAGGGAGCATGCTGGGGACACTATATGTGTCCTCTTTTCTTCCATCCGACATAGTCAGCAGCTGCTGCTGACTAAAAACAATGGAGCTATGCGTGCGTGTCTGACCTCCTTGCGCACAAAGCTAAAACTGAGGAATCTGTACTCCTACGGGAGGGTGTATAGCCAGAAGGGGAGGGGCCTTACACTTTTAAGTGTAGTTCTTTGTGCGGCCTCCAGAGGGCAGTAGCTATACACCACTGTCTGGGTCTCCCAATTAGGAGCGAAAAAGAAAAAAATTCAATAACAAAAAACTTGAAAAAAGGACAAAAAATATTACAGGAATATACATATTTATGCAATATTAAAAAACAAAAAAGAAGTACACATGTGGTATTGCCACATCCAGAACGACCCGATCTATATAACTGCACACTTGTTATCTCTTCAGTGAACACCATAAAAAAGTGGCAAAAAGCTAAATTTTTCATCATACTGCCAAAAGAAAAGTTAAATAAAACGTGATAAAAATGCAAATCTAAATAAAAATGAAATTCCTGAAATCATCATCTCATCCTGCAGAAAACAAGCCCTCACTCAGCTCCGTCAGCGGAAAAATAAAAACGCCAGCACTCTCAGACTATGGCGATGGAAAAATTATTTTGTTTATAAAATGGTGTCAAAGTCGGAAGGACCCCCCAAAAAAAGAGAATTTTGTTTACTTACCGTAAATTCTTTTTCTTATAGTTCCGTATTGGGAGACCCAGACCATGGGTGTTTAGCTTCTGCCTCCGGAGGACACACAAAGTACTACACTTAAAAGTGTAACTCCTCCCTCTGAGCTTATACACCCCCTGGTGAGCCAGTCCCAGCCAGTTTAGTGCAAAAGCTGAAGGAGAATAGCCACCCACAAGTAGAACAGAGCAAGAGCCGGAACAACCGGAGACTCTGTCCACGACAACAGCCGGTGATAACACGCGGAACAAGAAATTGCCAACAGGGAGGGTGCTGGGTCTCCCAATACGGAACTATAAGAAAAAGAATTTACGGTAAGTAAACAAAATTCTCTTTTTCTTTATCGTTCCTTTGGGAGACCCAGACCATGGGACGTTCCAAAGCAGTCCCTGGGTGGGAATAAACAGAAAAACTAAGAAGTAGGCAGAACCTAACTTCACAAATGGGCGACAGCCGCCTGAAGGATGCGTCTGCCCAAGCTCGCATCTGCCGAAGCATGAGCATGCACTTGGTAGTGCTTCGAGAAGGTATGCAGGCTAGTCCAAGTGGCAGCCTGACAGACTTGTTGAGCCGTAGCCTGGTGCCTAAAAGCCCAAGAGGCACCGACAGCTCTGGTCGAGTGTGCCTTGATCCCCGGCGGGGGAGGCACCTGAGTACTCTGGTAGGCGTCCGAAATGGTCGATCTAATCCAACGGGCTAAGGTCGGCTTAGAAGCAGGGAGGCCCTTGTGCCGACCTGTGGTTAGCACAATAAGAGAGGTGCACCGCCTAAGCGCAGCGGTGCGAGACACATAGATCCGGAGAGCACGCACCAGATCTAGAGTATGCAGCGCTTTTTCAAAGCGATGAACAGAAGCCAGACAGAAGGAAGGAAGGGTAATGTCCTGGTTAAGGTGGAAAGGAGAGACCACCTTAGCAAGAAAGTCCGGAGTCGGACGGAGAACCACCTTGTCTTGATGAAAAACTAAAAAAGGTGACTCCGAAGAGAGCGCAGCCAAATCAGAGACTCTCCTGAGGGAAGTTATGGCAACCAGAAAGGCCACCTTCTGAGAAAGACGATACAAAGAAACCTCCCTAAGAGGCTCAAAAGGGGGTTTCTGCAATACCGTGAGGACCAAGTTAAGGTCCCAGGGATCCAAGGGCCGCCGATAAGGCGGAATGATGTGAGACGCGCCTTGCATGAAGGTGCGGACCTGAGCCAGCCGAGCGAGACGCCGCTGGAACAGAACTGACAGAGCTGAGACTTGTCCCTTGAGAGAGTTGAGGGACAGTCCTAGCTGCAGACCGGACTGTAGAAAAGACAGAAGGGTCGGCAAGGAGAATGGCCAAGGAGGATGGTCTGTAGAGCGACACCAGGACAGGAAAATTTTCCAAGTCCTGTGCTTGATCTTAGCGGAGGAAGACTTACGGGCCCAAGTCATAGTGGAGATGACTTCAGGAGGAATACCAGAAGCCGTCAAAATCCAGGACTCAAGAGCCACGCCGTCAATTTGAGAGCCGCAGAATTCGGGCGGAAAAACGGACCTTGCGAGAGTAGGTCTGGACGGTCCGGGAGATGCCACGGCATCTCTACGGACAGATGGAGCAGGTCCGGATACCAAGCTCGCCTGGGCCAGTCCGGTGCAATGAGGATGACTCGACGGTCCTCCATTCTGATCTTGCGCAGGACTCTGGGCAAGAGAGCTAGAGGGGGAAACACGTAGGACAGACGAAACTAGGACCAGTCTTGAACCAGAGCGTCCGCGGCGAAGGCCTGAAGATCGTGGGAGCAAGCCACGTAAACAGGAACTTTGTTGTTGTGACGGGATGCCATTAGGTCCACGTCCGGAGTGCCCCATTTGCGGCAGATCGACTGAAACACTGCCGGGTGCAGGGACCACTCGCCACCGTCCACGCTTTGACGGCTGAGATAATCTGCCTCCCAGTTTTCCACGTCTGGGATGTGGACTGCGGATATGGTGGACTTGGATTCCTCCGCCCATTGAAGGATGCGTTGTACCTCCATCATTGCCAGGCGGCTGCGTATCCCGCCTTGGTGATTGATGTAGGCAACCGCTGTCGCGTTGTCTGACTGGACTCGAATGTGCCTGCCCGCCAACAGGTGGTGAAAAGCTACGAGAGCTAGAAGCACGGCTCTGGTCTCCAGCACATTGATTGAAAGGGCTGACTCGGACGGAGTCCAAGTGCCATGCGCTCTGTGGTGGAGACATACCGCTCCCCAGCCGGATAGACTGGCATCCGTGGTGAGAATCACCCAGGACGGGGCCAGGAAGGAGCGCCCTTGGGACAGGGAGAGGGGCCGAAGCCACCACTGAAGAGAGCTCCTGGTCCGTGGCGACAGAGCCACTAACCTGTGTAAGGAGGAAGGCCGCTTGTCCCAACAGCGGAGAATGTCCAGCTGCAGGGGGCGCAGATGGAACTGGGCAAAGGGAACAGCCTCCATGGACGCCACCATTTGACCCATCACCTGCATCAGACGCCTGAGGGTATAACGGCGGGGCCTCAGCAGAGAGCGCACCGCTAGCTGGAGTGACTGTTGTTTGACTAAGGGCAACTTCACAAGTGCCGGCAAAGTCTCGAACTGCATCCCTAGGTACGTGAGACTCTGGGTCGGAGTCAGAGTGGACTTGGGAAGATTGACAAGCCACCCGAATTGGGCTAGAGTGGCGAGAGTGAGCGAGACACTCCGCTGACAGTCTGCGCTGGATGAAGCCTTGACTAGAAGGTCGTCCAGGTAAGGAATCACTGCCAACCCCTGGAGGTGCAGAACCGCAATCACTGCTGCCATGACCTTGGTGAATACCCGAGGGGCCGTGGCTAACCCGAAGGGGAGAGCCACGAATTGGAAATGATCTTCTCCTATTGCAAAACGTAGCGAATGCTGGTGTGAAACTGCAATTGGCACATGCAGATAGGCATCTCTGATGTCGATGGACGCCAGGAAATCCCCTTGGGTCATTGAGGCAATGACTGATCGCAGAGACTCCATGCGAAAGTGCCGCACCTGAACATGCTTGTTGAGAAGCTTGAGATCCAGGATGGGCCGGAAGGTACCGTCCTTTTTTGGGAACTAGGAAGAGATTTGAGTAGAAACCTCTGAACCGTTCCCGGGCGGGAACTGGTACAATTACTCCGTTGGCCTGCAAGGCTGCCAAGGCCTGTGAGAAGGCGGCGGCCTTGGAGCAAGGGGGAGTTGAGAGAAAAAATCTGTTTGGCGGGCTGGAAGAGAATTCTATCCTGTAGCCGTGGGAGATTATATCTCTCACCCACTGATCGGAGACGTGTTGAAACCAAGCGTCGCCAAAGTGGGAGAGCCTGCCACCGACTAAGGACGTTGCCGGAGCGGGCAGAGAGTCACGAGGAGGCTGCCTTAGTGGCAGCACCTCCTGCGGTCTTCTGTGGACGCGCTTTTGGGCGCCAGTTGGAGGTCCTTGGCTGAGTTAGCAGACGAGGCGGAGGGCTTAGAGGACGACCAGTTGGAGGAACGAAAGGAGCGAAACCTCGACTGATTCCTACCCTGGGCAGGTTTCCTGGTTTTGGTTTGTGGCATGGAAGTACTCTTCCCGCCAGTAGCTTCTTTAATAATTTCATCCAACTGTTCTCCGAACAGCCGGGACCCAGCAAAAGGGAGCCCAGCAAGGTACTTCTTAGAAGAAGCATCTGCCTTCCACTCTCGAAGCCACAAGATCCTGCGGATAACGAGGGAATTAGCCGAAGCCACCGCAGTGCGGTGAGAAGCCTCCAGCATGGCAGACATGGCATAAAATGAAAAAGCTGAAGCTTGAGAAGTTAAGGCAACCATCTCGGGCATAGATTCCCTGGTGAGGGAATGCATCTCCTCTAGAGAAGCAGAGATGGCTTTGAGAGCCCACACTGCTGCAAAAGTTGGGGAAAACGCGGCCCCCGCCGCTTCATACACGGATTTGGCCAGAAGGTCAATCTGACGGTCAGTGGAATCCTTAAGGGAGGTGCCATCAGCCACCGACACAACGGTCCGGGCTGAGAGCCTAGACACCGGAGGGTCTACCTTTGGGGAATGAGCCCACTCCTTGACCACCTCAGGTGGAAAGGGGAAACGGTCATCAGAACCACGCTTTGGGAAGCGTTTGTCAGGACAGGCCCTGGGTTTGGTCACAGCGGCCTGAAAACTGGAGTGGTTAAAGAACACACTCTTTACTCTCTTAGGCGAGGTAAACTGGTGCTTTTCTGCCAGAGAGGGTTGCTCCTCTGATACTGGCGGATTGAGATCCAGTACAGAATTAATGGAAGCAATCAAGTCACCAAGATCTGAGTCACCCTCGGAAAGATCAATGGGGTACATGGAGTTAGCCTCCGAGCCCCCTGTAAAGGCATCCTCCTCATCCTGCGAGTCAGCTCTTGAATCAGAGACGCGGGATGAGGAGGGAGAGGAAACCCTGCGTCTCCTCTTAGGAGGACGGGGTCTGGGCCCTGATGATGAATCCTCTGTGAGCTCCGGTGGACGGAGGTCAGAAGATAGAGATCCTAAGGGACCCTTAGCAGTAGAGGCACCCTGTGAAGGGGGCTGATGCATATTCATCAAAGTCCTGGACAGAAGTCCCATGGACTCAGCAAAAGACTGGGAGATAGACCTAGAAAAGGATTCTACCCAAGCCGGGGGTTCAGCCACATGTGCAGGAGCAGCCTGAGAGACCACTGGGGGTGAGACTCCAGGCTGTGGCACCGCCAAGTTAGAGCAGACATCACAATGTGGATAGGTGCTCGGTTCAGGCAGCAGGAGCTTACATGCAGCGCATACAGTATAAAGCTTTGGAGCCTTGCTCCTCGTGTGAGAGAATGAACCCCAGAGAGTATATACAGAGGTCCACAACCAGAGACCGGTTGTGGCTTACCAGACCGCTGGAAGCGGTGTTGTGTGCCCTCCAGATCCCAAAGCCCGGACCCCCAATGCACAGCACCTCAGCAGGGATGCAGAGTGCAGGCCAGCGCAGAGTGAACCCTGTCTGAGAAAATGGCCGCCGGAGCGAAGAGAGGGGGCGGGACTTGGAGCGTTCCTGGAGGAGAGCGGGATCTGGAGGGCCATAGAGACCTACAGGGGAGGAGACACGCACAGCAGTGGGGAGTGTCCCTCCCCTGTGCAGGACGGCCGCCGGGAGGAGCCGAGCCTGTCCCTCTGCATGAGTGACATGCGAGGGCAGTGAACAAAAACTAGGCCTCCGGCAAAGCCGGGGCCTAAATTTGAGCGACGAGGCCGACGCGCAGGCACCATCGGCGCGGTTCTCGGGCGACAGCTAGAGAACCCGCCAGAAATGCCAATAAATACAGTAAGCACACTCTCCCCAAACAATAAAGCACAGGGACCCCAATATATAAACGTCTCAGGTACTTAGCTGCTGAGACGCAGGACCAGGTCCCTGGGGATGAGTGCTCCGGTCCAGCAGGGTCCTGAAGGGCTGCGGATAGAGACCGGTCTCCTGCCAGGCATGGAGACCGTGCTGGCTCCCACTTCAAGCCAGAGCCCAGGAGGGATGGTGAAGGAGCACGGCATGTAAGGCTCCAGCCTTGGAAATCAACCTTACAACACCACAGACACAGTGGGGTGAGAAGGGACATGCCGTGGGTCCAGACGTGGACCCGCACTTCTTCAATCTCATTCCAAAAAGGAAAAAATCATATGAGAATGCATGTGTGGATATATGCCTCCTGAACACAAAGTGATAAACTGGCTGGGACTGGCTCACCAGGGGGTGTATAAGCTCAGAGGGAGGAGCTACACTTTTAAGTGTAGTACTTTGTGTGTCCTCCGGAGGCAGAAGCTAAACACCCATGGTCTGGGTCTCCCAAAGGAACGATAAAGAAAAAATAAATTGTGATATCTCTGTAATCGTACTGATCTGACGAATAAAGCTCTCTCAACACTTACCAATCCGTGAACAGCATAAAAAACAACCCCACTCCTAAATTGAAGATTTTTGTTCATTATTTTTCGGAGAAATTGGAATAGAAAGCGATTAAGAAATGTGCCGGCAAAATGGTACTAATAAAAATGTAAACTCATACAGCAAACCATGAGCCCTCACATGACAGTCGGCAGAAATATAGGAAAATCATAACTCTCAGGATTTTGGATTGTAAAGTAAAGGCATAGCTGTAATGACACTTTTTTTTTTGTTTTCTTTAAAGAAATCGGTTTTGTTTTTCAGTTATCACCCATTGAAGTTATATGCTAATGAGTAGCAAGTACAACAGGGCAGGACAGCCCATTTAATTTTTAGAGTAGAGATTTGATCATAAAGCCATAATTCCAGCAGGTTTCTGTATACAGCAGAACCTCGGTTTACGAGTAAGGCTAGGTGCACATTTCCGTTGTTTATGATCAGTCACAATCCGCCGCTCTGATAAACAACGCAATCCGTTTGGCGGATTCCGTTGTTTCCCATAGACTTGTATGAGCGCCGGATTGCGACTGATGCCCTTGCGTTGCATCCGCTGCCCGACTGATCAGTCGTGGAACGACTCACCGTCGGGCGGCAGGAACGCAGCATGTAACGTTTTTTGAGCAGCGGAATCCTTATGTTTTCACTGCGCATACTCAAATCTTGTGTTAATCATTGAAATTAATGTCTCTCTCGGCGGCCGAACAATCAGCTGATTGTTCACAATAGCCGTCCGCCGGTTTTTGAGATCGATCAGCTGATCGTTCACAATAGCCGGCCGATCAGCTGATCGTTCACAGAAGCCAACCGCTGGGCGATCAGCTGATTGCTCTCAAAAGCCGGCGGCCGGCTATTGTGAATGATCAGCTGATTGTTCTCTCTCTCTCGTTTTACAACGGAATCCGCTTTCTCATGACAATGAAGTGCAATTATTGTCACCCGTTGTACAACGCATCGGTCACAAGCATCAAGCAACGCATGTGACTGATGCAAAACAACGGAAATGTGAACCTAGCCTAACTTGGTGTGCGAGTATTTCGCTATAAATTTGTAACTCTGTTTACGAGCAATGCTTTGCTGTACGAGCAAATACTCTTACGGTTCCATTCATTCACCATGCTCTGACCCGCTCTTGTAGTCCACACAAACACACATTATTGCTTACCTTACCCTCTGTTCCCTCGGCGGCCTCATGGTTCTTGTAGTCCACAGGTATGTTTATCCGGTAACCATCGCGACGATGCAGGAGCTTCCGTTGTGAGCGCTTCTCATAGGCAGCCAATCAGAGGCAAGCGGCTCCTGCTTATGACGTCTGCTGCTGAAGTGCTGACAGCAGAAGCTCCTGCATCGGTCGCGATGGTTATAGGATACACATACCTGCGGACTACAGGAACCAGGGAAGAGGCTGCCGAGGGAACGGAGGGGTAAGGTGAGCATAATATGTGTGTGTGTGTGTGTGTGTGTGTGTGTGTGTGTGTAAGTGTAATGGCACAATAGGGGACTAGGATGGGACATTGCACAAGTTGTGCAACGAATTGTCTGAGATTCAATTATTTCCTATGGGAAATTTTGCTTTGCTAGATGAGTAACTTGGTTTACAAGCAGTCCCAGAACGGATTGTTCTCGTAAACCAAAATTCCACTGTATTTTGTTTTTGCATTCTCCTGTGAGATAAACATAGGTTTACGACACAGGTTGATAAAATTACAGGGATGCCCAATTTATAATTTTTTACGGTTTACTACTTTTACTTACTTTTTAAAAAAAACGTTTATATTTCGGCATCATAATCAGAGAAATAATTCACAATTTGAGGTTTTTCCCATAACTAACCTGATGATCCTTGAACAGACTGTTTCTCATGCAGTGTACCCACTGTCATTAGGAAGACGATCATGAGAAAAACTGGAATCTTCCAAGACCCAGCAACAGATGCTGAAAAAGAACACAAAATACAACATATAACTAGAGTATTGTTACAGGACAAAAAAAATACCCAGGATATAAAACAGGATTTTAAACTCAGTACAAATCTATATTACTTCTACATATCTTCTGACTTGTCACAAAGACCACTGATGATTAGTATGGAGTACCCAGAGAGCTGTTGTATAATCCACACAACTGTTAGGCTACATGCGCACGCTGCTTTTTTTCCTGCTTTTTTGCTGCTTTTTTGGCTGCAGTTTTGTCAGCAGAACTTTCTGACACTTGACTTCCCAGCAAAGTCTATGAGAAGTCAGATTTGTCATGCGCACATTGCAGTTTATTTGTCAGCGTTTTTTTTGTCAAAAGTTTGTGACAAAAAAAATGCAGCATGTTCATTCTTCCTGTGTTTTTGTCAACATTTGTCACCCATTGAAATCAATGAGGGCATCAAAAACGCAGGAAAAATGCATGCTAATCACAAGTGGTGCATTTTACCTGCCTTTTACCTGCGTTTTTGGTACCAAAAACGCAGGTGATTTGTCAGGAAGTGAGGTCAGGCAAGTGGTCCCGTCCCGTCCTCCACGTGTTCCCCGAAGTACCGCTGTCCCCAGGGGAGATGATGTGGAGGACGGGACTATCAGCAGCGGCAGCGAGAGGGGGATGGACATTGGGAGCTGAAAACATTGATTTTTCCCTCTCGCTGCTGCCGCCGCTGATAGTGCCGTCCTCCACGTGTTCCCCGAAGTACCACTGTCCCCAGCGTGCACGCACAGGGGAGATGATGTGGAGGACGAGACTATCAGCAGCGGCAGCGAGAGGGAAAAATCAATGTTTTCAGCTGCCAACGTCCATCCCCCTCTCACTGCCGCCGCCACTGATAGTCCCGTCCTCCACGTATTCCCCGAAGTACCGCTGTCCCCAGCGTGCACGCACAGGGGAGATGATGGACCCCTCTCACTGCCACCGCCGCTGAAAGTCACGTGCTCCACGCTCCTGTCAGCTCCACGCTCCTGTCAGCTCCACGCTCCTGTCAGCTCCACGCTCCTGTCAGCTCCACGCTCCTGTCAGCTCCACGCTCCTGTCAGCTCCACGCTCCTGTCAGCTCCACGCTCCTGTCAGCTCCACGCTCCTGTCTCCTGTCAGCTCCACGCTCCTGTCTCCTGTCAGCTCCACGCTCCTGTCAGCTCCACGCAGTAGCGCGATCAGCTGAGCTGTCACTGAGGTTACCTCAGTGACAGCTCAAGCTGATCGCGCGGCTGTCTTCATTAGCTGTGTGGAGGTGACCGGAGCGGCGGTGTCTGCTGCTTCTCCGGTCACCTGCATGCAGCAGCGCTGGATGCGACGCTGGAGCATGCTGGATTACGCCGGACATGGAGGGCTTTGTCGGGGTTAATAAATTGGTAATGAGGGAATGTGTTTGTGTTTTTTATTTCTAATAAAGGCTTTTTCGGGTGTGTGTTTATTTACTGTAATTTACAGATTAATCATGGAGGATGTCTCATAGACGCCTGACATGATTAATCTAAGACTTATTGGCAGCTATGGGCTGCCAATAACTCCTTATTACCCCGATTTGCCAACGCACCAGGGCAAATCGGGAAGAGACGGGTACAGTCCCAGAACAGCCGCATCTAATGGATGCGGCCATTCTGGGCGGCTGCTGACTGAAATTGTTAGGCTGGGGGGCTCCCCATAACGTGGGGCTCCCCATCCTGAGAATACCAGCCTTCAGCCGTCTGGCTTTATCTGGCTGGCATTAAAATTGGGGGGGACCGCACGCCAGGTTTTTTTAATTATTTATTTATTTCTAATTTTTTTTTTTCAATTCAACAAGCTTTATGGGCTTGTTTGAACTGAAAAATACATGAAACAATTGTTGACAAAACTGCAGCCAAAAACGCACCAAAAAAGCAGCAAAAATGCACCAAAAAAGCACCTACATTTTTTGTGACATTTCCAGGCTCTCTCTGACAAGGTGCAGTTTTGGCTGCAGTTTTGGCTGCAGTTTGTGAACACGAAAAAGAAGCAGCGTGCGCATGTAGCCTTATAGACCAGTTGTGATACTTACTAGGCGCGTCTGAGGACTACACCAACCAATTGAGAGCACAGTATGCAAGCGCTATGCCGAAACATAGTGTACTCCGGTGGGGGAATACACACAGCTCATACTCTGCACTCTCTAAACATACTGAGGAGGTCAGGGTTGAATGTGTGTAGATGGGAGTAGATGGACATATTAGCGATTAACATATAGAGACCTAGGAGGCATGTAACATCACAAGCAGACTACTTACAGCTCCAGCGAATACTAGCTTCACAAGCTTACAGCAGACAACAGTGGGTGAGCACAATATAAATTATATTTACAGACAAAGCATATGTACATTAAAAATACATGGGATCAAGAGATTGCGTGGTCAAGACCTAATAGATTAAAAAGATTCATTTGAAAACTGGGTGAGAAACAGCGAAACTCGGCAATAAAGAAGGGGTTGTGGAATAGACAGGTCATACACCAAGACAATACTGAGCTCAACAACATTCAAGGTAATTCTACTGCATCAACATGGTGTGCGCCAGGCAAAGATTTGAAAGCAGATCAACCAAAAAATGGCCAGAAAAACGCCTTCAGAGTTAATTGCAGCCCTTAGAGTCCCTTGTCCAATTACTTTTGGTCCCTTGAAAAAGAGGAGGCTATGCATTACAGAGCTATGATTCCTAAACCCTTTCTCCGATTTGGATGTGAAAACTCTCATATTGCAGCTGGGAGTGTGCACTTTCAGCCCATATTATATATATAATTGTATTTCTGAACATGTTTTTGTAAACAGCTAAAATAACAAAACTTGTGTCACTGTCCAAATATTTCTGGACCTAACTGTATATATATATATATATATATATATATATATATACATACACATATATATATATATATATATATATATATATATATATATATATATATATATATATATATATATATATATATATGTATGTATGTGTGTATATATATATATATATATATATATATATATATATATATATATATATATACATACATACACACACACTAAGGTAATAGGGAAAATACGCAATTAAATCAATTCAATTATGTATACTTTAATTTCCTCAGCCCAGTGACCAAAAAACCCCCGCAACCAATCCAAAAATCACTACCTAGTATTGCATAATGATTATGGCTGCAAAACAAAAGTGCAGCGGCTGTAAGAGGAGAATCCCTAATAATTACCTGTTGTCATACTAAGAGCCAGAGTGTGATGCTGTTCCCCCGTCACGTAAATGACGCCAACGCTATGGATCACACATCTAGGGGGGTTAGTCAGCTAGAGGCAGTGTGCACCAGCCCTGGTTTTACTGCAGGATGCTGCTGTCAGCTGAGTTGAGCTCCACCTCCAGCGGTGATCGTGCGGGAAAGTGCTGATATTTTAGCACCTCCTGCAGATCACATGCTGTGATCGGTTAGACTGATCACAGAGATCAGAAAGTAGGGACTTGCGTAATTTGTCTCCTCATCTCTTCTGCCGATCAGTTGTTGGTGACTGCTGCCGGGACGGAGCGGTCAGTGTGTGTTTTCAGCTTAAATCCATGACAGACATAACACGTCATGATGCGGGAACTGACACCTGCTTATGACATGCTATGTCAGTCATTTGTCATTAAAGGGTTAAGAACCATCTTAAGCATAAAGAACAAGGCGTCCTGGAAGTGATACATGACCCCCACAGATCCCTGACCTCATTATAATCTAACTTGTCCAGCTTTCCATGGAAGCAGGAGTTGTGCATGCCTACATCCATAAGCTGTGCTTAGCTCTCCAAGCCTTCAAGTTCCTTCAAAAACTATGTGCATTCAGTCTGCATTTTAAAGTATTAAGTCTATTTTTTGTCAATTATTCTCACTTTGCAGCATTTTTTCCCGGCATCTGCCAATAACTTTTGCATGGTACTTAACTGTACCTCAAAATAATGTCACTGAAAAATACAATTTGTCTCACAAAAGAGGCGTCGTACAGCTATAATGAAAGCAATGACTGTAATGACTACTGGCAGGGTTCTTACATCACATTACTAGAAAATGATTGCTAATGAAGCTGCTACCAGGAGCTTTTTTTTCAGTATCTACCGTATTTTTCGGACCATAGTCGCACTTTTTTCCCCCCAAATGTTGGGGGAAAGTTGGGGGTGCGTCTTATGGTCTGACTATAGGGCTGCGGCCGGGAATGAGGGTGCTGCGGTGGAGCGGGTCATCGGGGGCACAAGCAGGCAGCAGCAGCGCCTGCCGTGACCACGTGGGCCCGCTCATTACATATGCACGCCCATCCTCCCGCCCATTTCTCAGCGCAGAAGCCGGCGCTGACAGGTGGGCGGGAGGACGAGCGGGGACGCGCGCATAGTAAAGAGCCGGTCCGCATGATCACCCCTGGCAACTACAGCCTCGAGTGATCATGTGCGGCTGTATTCACTGCCCCCCGCGCGTCATCATGAGCACGGGGTGCAGTGAATCAGTACACTCACCCGTCCCCGTGTGTGGAGCCGTCCCACTGCAGCACGCGATGTCTTCCTGTCTGTGCCGGTCAGCTGATCTGTGCTGATCAGCACAGACAGGAAGACATCGCGATGCTGCAGGGGAACGGCTCCACACACACAGGTCAGCGGCGCAGAGAGGAAGATATGATCGGTGCTGCAGGGAGTGAGGAACAGGTGAGTATAAACGTTTATTTTTTTTCTCTGTGCTATAGGATACAGGCCATATACCAGGATGGTATGTGAGCACGATGGGGGCATATAGCAGGATGGGAGTATATGAGCAGGATGGATGGGGGGGTATATGAACAGGATGGGGGGGTATATGAACAGGATGGGGGGTATATGAACAGGATGGATGGGGGAATATGAGCAGGATGGATGGGGGAATATGAGCAGGATGGATGGGGGAATATGAGCAGGATGGATGGGGGAATATGAGCAGGATGGATGGGGGAATATGAGCAGGATGGATGGGGGAATATGAGCAGGATGGATGGGGGAATATGAGCAGGATGGATGGGGGGTATATCAATAGGATGGGGGTATATCAATAGGATGGGAGTATATGAGCAGGATGGGGGTATATGAGCAGGATGGGGGTATATGAGCAGGATGGGGGTATATGAGCAGGATGCTGGTATATGAGCAGGATGGGGGTATATGAGCAGGATGGGGGTATATGAGCAGGATGGGGGTTTATAGCAGGATCATATAAAAGGCAGGAGGATCATTACCAGGATGGGGTACCTTAGTAGAGAATTTGGGGACATTACCCCCATAACAGTGTCAGCAGCAGATCCTCGCCCCATAACAGTGTGTCATGACCACATTTTTTTGCTTAAAGTTTTATTTTCCTCCTCTAAAACCAGGGTGCGTCTTATAGTCCGAAAAATGCGGTATACATCAAAACAGGCCATAAATATGATATAAACAGGGTAAAATAAAACTTTGTCCAGGGGACAGGATACGTAAAAATACTAAAACTGCACCATACTGGCCTCCCGGGACACACCTGTATCACTGCAACGTATGTGCAGAAACAGGAAGTGGTGATGTTGTTCCAGCAGCCTCCAAACTGCTGCAGTCTGTGATTGGCTGCAGAGGTTGGTTACGCTCAGCAGCATGAAGTCATAAAAGATTCAATGATGTGCTTGCTCAAGTAATCTGACTGCTGCATCCAATCACAGATCACAGTGATACAACAGATGGTTTAATGGTGAGATCAGATTCCTGTCGCTGCACAGCAGACTGTGCAGTAACCTGCACTGGATCCAGTTGGGTATCAGTAGGCAAGTATGGTTGAGTTTGTTATTTTAGATCCCATCCTTTAGGCAAAAAAAAATAATTTCTTGGGCAAATTTTTTAACCTCTTCACGATACATGACATACTGGGTACGTCTTGGATCGTATGAGGTTAATCCCCGCCGTCTGCAGTCAACAACAATCGCTGCACATGTCAGCTGATTTGAACAACTGACGTGCGGCTATCAAGCACGAGTGGATTCGCTGCTCACTCGTGCCTGTTAACTCCTTACAGCGTGCTGTGAAAATGTCACAACGCGATGTAACAGTGGGTCATGGCAAGCATTCACTTACCTGGCTCCATCGAAAGTCAAGTGATGTGATCATGTGGATCCGATGGTTGCCATGGTAGCACAGGATCATGTGATGACTCCTGTAGCTAACATGAGTCACTTCCTCTTACACCCAGCAGATTGCCGTTTGAAATAGGAGAGCTGCTTTTCTGCAGATCTCAGCTCTGTAGCTGTGATCTGGAGAAATGAATGAGTGATCAGACAGCTGATCCATATAGCCCCATAGGGAGACTAGTAAAATAAAAAAAAGTTAAAAAAAAAAAAAGTTTAAAAAAAATAAAAAAAAACTAAAAGTTCAAATCACCCGTTATTCACCCCATTTAAAATTAAAGGGTTAAATATAGAAAAAATATACACATTTGGTATCGCCGAGTTCAGAAATGCCCTATCAAAAATATAAAATCAATTACTGTATTTTTCGCTTTATAAGACGCACTTTTGTTCCCCCAAATTTTGGGGGAAAGTATGGGGTGCGTCTTACAAGCCGAATATAGGGGGGGGTGTATAATATATATATATATATATATATATATAGATAGATAATATATCTATCTATCTATCTATATATTATATATATATATACACACATATATATATATACACGCATATATACATATATATATATATATATACATACACACACACACACACATATACATACACTGCAGGGTCCGCTCTGGAGCGGTGCTGGGGGCATGTTAACGCTGCGGGCGGCAGCGTTAGATCTCCTGCTCCCACTCATATAATATGCACAGCCGCTGTCCATCTCCGTAGTGCTGAAACCGCACCACAGTGACGGGCTGGGGGAGCGGTGCATATTATATGTCCCTGTGCCCCCCTGTGAAGGCACATGCCCCCCCTGTGTTAGATTTGGCCCCCAGGCTGCTGCTCATTCTAAAATAAAAAAGCTTTACTTACCCCCTCCAGCGTTTCTCCCCAGTGTCCCTGCTTCCACTGTGATCAGGCACGCAGAGATGAAGTCACTCTGCTGTGCCGATCACATGACCGGCACCAAGAACCAGGAAGTGGAGGAACAGAAGCACGGAGGGAGACAGGAGGGAGATCAGCGCCGGAGGAGGTAAGGAAAGAGTGTTTTACTTTACTATGGGCAGCAGCATGGGGGCGATATCTAACACAGGGGAATGTGTGCAATCCATAGGGGGCCATAGGCAGCACAGGGGAACGTGTGCAATCCATAGGGGGCCATAGGCAGCACAGGGGAACGTGTGCAATCCATAGGGGGCCATAGGCAGCACAGGGGAACGTGTGCAATCCATAGGGGGCCATAGGCAGCACAGGGGAACGTATGCAATCCATAGGGGGCCATAGGCAGCACAGGGGAACGTATGCAATCCATAGGGGGCCATAGGCAGCACAGGGGAACGTATGCAATCCATAGGGGGCCATAGGCAGCACAGGGGAACGTATGCAATCCATAGGGGGCCATAGGCAGCACAGGGGAACGTATGCAATCCATAGGGGGCCATAGGCAGCACAGGGGAACGTATGCAATCCATAGGGGGCCATAGGCAGCACAGGGGAATGTATGCAATCCATAGGGGGCCATAGGCAGCACAGGGGAACGTATGCAATCCATAGGGGGCCATAGGCAGCACAGGGGAACGTATGCAATCCATAGGGGGCCATAGGCAGCACAGGGGACCATATGCAATCCATAGGGGGCCATAGGCAGCACAGGGGACCGTATGCAATCCATAGGGGGCCATAGGCAGCACAGGGGAACGTATGCAATCCATAGGGGGCTATAGGCAGCACAGGGGAACATATGCAATCCATAGGGGGCTATAGGCAGCACAGGGGGACTTGTGCAATCCATAGGGGGCCATAGGCAGCACAGGGGGACTTGTGCAATCCATAGGGGGCCATAGGCAGCACAGGGGAACGTATGCAATCCATAGGGGGCCATAGGCAGCACAGGGGAACGTATGCAATACATAGGGGGCCATAGGCAGCACAGGGGAACGTATGCAATCCATAGGGGGTCATAGGCAGCACAGGGGAATATGTGCAATCCATAGGGGGCCATAGGCAGCACAGGGGAACGTGTGCCATCACAAGGGGGCTATATTCAATATAAGGGGGCCATATCCAGATTAAGGGAGCTAATTTTAGGATGGGGGGCTATGAGGGACATAGACGTTGTTGACGATGTTAGACGGACACTGGCATTATAAGATGGACCCCATTTAACATTAAAAAAAAAAAATTCTTTTCCTTCACCATCACAGAGATAGATCCCTAAAAATGAGAACACTACGGATCACGGAAAATAGTGCAAAAAGTGCGCTTTGGGGACAAACTTCTGAATTTTTGTAAAACTCCTTTGATAAAAGTAAACCTATACATGTGTGGTATCTACGAACTCGTACTGATCTGAGGCATCATACTGACACATCAGTTTTACCATATAGTGCACACGGTGAATAAACTATCCAAAAACAATCATGCAATCGAACTTTTTTGCAATTTTTTGGGACTTTGATTTTTTTTGCGGTTTTCCAGTACACTATATGGTAAAACGTATGGTTTCATTTAAAAGTACAACTTGTCCCGCAAAAAATAAGCCCTTATATGGCAAGATTGATGGAAAAATAAAAAAGTTACGGCTCTCTGAAGAAGGGGAGTGTGAAAAACTCCAGAAAAAAATGGAAAAATCGCCCGGGCGTGAACTAAGGCAGCCAGAACCCTATAACATCTAAACAACCTTAGTGTGAATATCAGCCTCTAAAGGCCCAGTCACACTAAACATTTTACCAGCGATCCCAACAACGATACAACCTGATGGGGATCGCTGGTAAGTTGCTAGGAGGTCGCTGGTGAGATGTCACACTAAGCGACGCTCCAGCGATCCCACCTGCAACCTGACCTGGCAGGGATCGCTGGAGCGTCGCTACACGTGGAAGCATGCTGCGCTTGGTAACTAAGGTAAATATCGGGTAACCAACTCGATATTTACCTTGGTTACCAGCGCACACCTAGCCACAGTACACATCGGGTTAATTACCAGATGTGTACTCTGCTACGTGTGCAGGCAGCAGGGAGTCGGCTTCTGCGGACGCTGGTAACCACGGTAAACATCAGGTAACCAAGAAGCCCTTCCCTTGGTTACCCGATATTTACCTTCGTTACCAGAATCCGCCGCTCTCACACTGCCAGTGCCGGCTCCCTGTTCCCTGCACACATAGCCACAGTAAACATCGGGTTAATTACCCGATGTGTACTCCAGCTACGTGTGCAGGGAGCCGGCACTGACAGCTGAGAGCGGCGGACGCTGGTAACGAAGGTAAATATTGGGTAACCAAGGTAAGGGCTTCTTGGTTACCAAATGTTTACCGTGGTTACCAGCATCCGCAGAAGCCGGCTCCTGCTGCCTGCACATTTAGTTGTTGCTCTGTCGCTGTCACACACAGCGATCTGTGCTTCACAGCGGGACAGCAACAACTAGAAAATGGCCCAGGACATTCAGCAACAACCAACGACCTCACAGCAGGGGCCAGGATGTTGCTGGATGTCTAACACAGCAACATCGCTAGCAAGTTGTGCCTCAGCAGCGATGTTGCTAGCGATGTTGCTTAGTGTGACGGTACCTTAAGCCTCAAACTCATATAGTTGCTGTAATCTCCAGGTCATAGATAATTAGAAAAGCAGCTTAACTGGTTGTTTTGCTACTCTATGGCATGTTTGTTAGTTTCTATTGCTGGCATTAGTACTGATATTACAGAATATTTTTTACATTTCACCAATAGATTAGTAATATGCTTCTATTTTTATCTTCATGAAAGAAAGATTGTGGAAGCAGCAGATCAATAAAAGTACTGAACTATTTACCCAAGTGGAAGAGCAGTATGAGCCATACAGGAACTGAGAAGGCAGTGAGGTAGCGCTGAGTGTCTGGATTCCACCTGAAGGAGACTGCCAGAGCGTACCCAATAACCAGCGTCCAAATCTAGAAATAAGCCAACAATTAGTACAGATCCAGCACAGGGACAACTGCAGCATTAGTAGAGTGGCCGTCATCCAAAGCTACATTGCCCCGGTGAGAGCTGCCCCTCCGGCCAGGCATGTCTATGTATTTACTGCACATCAACAGCCTCCTGCTCAGGGTAGCCCTATTATGGCTCTATATGTGGCCTAATGCAGTCAAGCGCCTTTCACACGAAGTTCATTTTAAAGTTGCTTTTAATCAATTGGTCTCAGAATAATAATTTCCACACTTGGCTGTGTTTAAAAAAATGTTCCTATGCTGAGATAACCTTAGATGTGTCCCTGCTATGTGCTGTGTATTGGCCGTGTCTGACCGTACAGGGACATTGTCTGCTTATACCACCTCCTCTCCTGGGACGGGGACGACGCAAGAATATACAGACATTACAGCATGAGATCACAGCTGATTCTTTTTGTGAGGTAAAACATTTCCCTGCTCATTTTCAAAAAATGGTTTTCGTCAAAGAAAGAATTTGCAATCCCAGTGCTGTGATGTCTGTATACTCTTGTGTCCTCCCCGGCCCAGGAGGTGTAGTACGATCAAACCATGTCCCTGTACAGTCAGACACATCAGGGACACATACAGTATATAAGATTATCTCAGAATAGGAACATTTTATGTAACATTCATTTGTGGAACTCCCAAGAGCTATTAATATCAACTTTGAGTATGTTGTCTGGGATGTAAGCAAAAAAAGGTTAAGAGCAAGAAATGAGTTAAAATATCTTTAACTCACCAATTTACTCCTCAGATGACACATGCAGTGTTCACATGACCGCTGCAGCCAATCACTGCACTTGGCAGTCACGTTTCATACATACAAGCATTACTTCCGAGTCACAAACAGTCACTTGACTAACATGATGCCACAGGACTAGCAGGGGATGGGACAGAGAAGTAATGATTGTACTCGGTTTTCCAGGCTTGGCTGAATTTCTGCAGTCACTGTCAGGTTTCACCAAAGCGCAATCACGTAATGTACAGTGTGCATTATGATTACTGTCAGGATTCCCCTCACTTGTCAGATTGTGTAGGTAGTGACAGCTAGTATGTGATCTGCCTAGTGAGTCACAGGGCAACCAAATTATCATCCGCGTCTCTCAATTATCCATCAGGACAAGTAAGACTCTAGTCCGCACGTGCTGCTTGTAAGCTACAAACGCTGGGAACCCCTGAACTCAACATTCACCACTTATCTCAAAGGCAACAAATATTAGTTGCAAACGCATCTAAAAACCTACTAGTGAATTTTGGCTGCTTTTCCTATAAAGGTGCTTTCCCCAAGCACAGCGAGGCTCTTGGACTTATGGCAGTGAAGGGGAGTTTCAGCGAGCCGCATTGCAGTACCCCAATAACCTGTGCTTCGAGGCTGCTGGGCAAAGTTGTAAAGGACACAGAATGCATTTCCAGGCTCAGGATTGGAGAGGGTCCCCTCATAATATAGTGGTATACCCCAGAAATGTAACATCCCTTAAAGGGACTGTCAGAACAAAAAGACTGTTCAAACCAAGTAGAAGCGATCGTGCATCATAGTGGGGCTATAGAGTTGAGTGAGTACTTAACTATTCGTAAACACTATACTCCTAATGAATACTGTCTAATACTCACATATTCGTTCTGAGTAGCGTGTGCAATGTATGTCAATGGGGAATACTCGCAATGTAACGAGTGGCCCAAATTTCACACTATTTGTTATTCGCACGAATAGTGCGGCATTATATTATGATGGGACGCTCTCCAATCCTGAGCCTGGAAATGCATTCTGTGTCCTTTACAACTTTGCCCAGCAGCCTCGAAGCACAGGTTATTGGGGTACTGCAATGCGGCTCGCTGAAACTCCCCTTCACAGCCACAAGTCCAAGAGCCTCGCTGTGCTTGGGGAAAGCACCTTTATAAGAAAAGCAGCCAAAATTTACTAGTAGGTTTTTAGATGCGTTTGCAACTAGGATTTGTTGCCTTTGAGATAAGTGGTGAATGTTGAGTCCAGAAGTTCCCAGTGTTTGTAGCTTACAAGCAGCACGTGCGGACTAGAGTCTTACTTGTCCTGATGGATAATTGAGACGCGGATGACAATCTGGTTGCCCTGTGACTCACTAGGCCGATCACATACTAGCTGCGAGGGGAATCCTGGAGGCAATCATGTACACACACCTTCCCACCTGCTTGTTTTTTATTTATGTCGGCCCTTCTCTGGAGTTATGAAGCTATAGCCATCAAAGGAGGTTAAACAAGCCGGTGGGAATGTGCACCTAACGCTGTGCCCTGAAGCACCGAGTGCCTGTGCTGAAGTCATTTGTGCTGACAGGGGCCCTTTAAAGCGGATTTCTAATTCAGCAAACCTCCACCCACTGGCGGTTAGGTGCGTAAAAAAGCGCATTCTACCGTGTACTAGAGCATGTCCTTAAATATACCGAGTCATTTACTAACTAAAGGGATTTCAGAGATTACTTTCTATTCCAGGAGCACCCCCTTTAAGGTGGGTCATCAGCTTTGGAATGTTTTATTGTCTAAAAAAAAAAAAAAACAATCTAACTAGTTTCTAATGGCCACAGTAACTGTTTGACAGCCTCAGGGTTCAATTTAGTGCCACCCCTCCCTGTGTTACACAAGCAGTGGCCAGATTCCCATATCATTAGGTCAGTCATTTGTCAGCCTTCTTGCACAGCAGAGGGACAGATGGGATCTGTTTGGTAGTGAAGTGTCCATATAAAACATTGGGATAAGAAAGAAGAGGCCAGTTCAATGGATTTTATTACTGCCACTTTAAATACATTGGGGCTTCCCTGATGGAGCATGGCACTTTGCCAGCCACGTGCACAGAAACGCACCAGTCCTGCAATACAGACCAATTATATCCAACTTTAATGTGTTGTTATGAGATCAAAATGGTATTTTTTACTTTTACACAAAGACCAATATTTGGTACTAAATGCAAGGACAATGTTATTTTTACACGGGCCTGAATAATTTTTTTTAATTGAAGAGGCTGTCCACTACTCAATGGATCCACCTCTCCGGGATCATGTACCAGTGTGACGTCCCGCTGTCCCTGCAGCCAATCAGTGACCGTTCACTGGCCCCGCCTTCAGACGGAGGAAGTGAGCGCTGCTGCTCTCGCTCTGACTCGATATAATTAATACATCTGAAGGCGGGAAGAGTTAACATCCACTGATTGACCACGGGGATAGCGGGACGTCGCACTGGTACATTATCCCGGAGAGCGAAAGCTGAAGAAGAGTAAAAGTTATTATTAAAAAGGGGAAACATTTGCATTTAGAAGGGACTATCCGAATTGTGGACAACCCCCTTAAGACAAATGGCCTTGTGAGTGTGGCATCAGAGTGACAAGGCGCTGGTGGGTTACAGCATGGCAGAATTGTCTGACATTAGAAGTGTTACCACATCACTTCACTAGCTTCTTGTAGTTTATGTAAATTTGTATGAGGAAGGCGCAGATAGCATTTATATGTATAGCACACATCACATCCACAGATACAGGACACGTACAGCGCTCCCTGTGGCCCCACACATCACATCCACAGATACAGGACACGTACAGCGCTCCCTGTGGCCCCACACATCACATCCACAGATACAGGACACGTACAGCGCTCCCTGTGGCCCCACACATCACATCCACAGATACAGGACACGTACAGCGCTCCCTGTGGCCCCACACATCACATCCACAGATACAGGACACGTACAGCGCTCCCTGTGGCCCCACACATCCACAGATACAGGACACGTACAGCGCTCCCTGTGGCCCCACACATCACATCCACAGATACAGGACACGTACAGCGCTCCCTGTGGCCCCACACATCCACCTATACAGGACACGTACAGCGCTCCCTGTGGCCCCACACATCACATCCACAGATACAGGACACGTACAGCGCTCCCTGTGGCCCCACACATCACATCCACAGATACAGGACACGTACAGCGCTCCCTGTGGCCCCACACATCCACCTATACAGGACTCGTACAGCGCTCCCTGTGGCCCCACACATCACATCCACAGATACAGGACACGTACAGCGCTCCCTGTGGCCCCACACATCCACAGATACAGGACACGTACAGTGCTCCCTGTGGCCCCACACATCACATCCACAGATACAGGACACGTACAGCGCTCCCTGTGGCCCCACACATCACATCCACAGATCCAGGACACGTACAGCGCTCCCTGTGGCCCCACATCACATCCACAGATCCAGGACACGTACAGCGCTCCCTGTGGCCCCACACATCCCATCCACAGATCCAGGACACGTACAGCGCTCCCTGTGGCCCCACACATCCCATCCACAGATACAGGACACGTACAGCGCTCCCTGTGGCTCCACACATCCCATCCAGATACAGGACACGTACAGCGCTCCCTGTGGCCCCACACATCCCATCCACAGATACAGGACACGTACAGCGCTCCCTGTGGCCCCACACATCCACAGATACAGGACACGTACAGCGCTCCCTGTGGCCCCACACATCCACAGATACAGGACACGTACAGCGCTCCCTGTGGCCCCACACATCCACAGATACAGGACACGTACAGCGCTCCCTGTGGCCCCACACATCCACAGATACAGGACACGTACAGCGCTCCCTGTGGCCCCACACATCCACAGATACAGGACACGTACAGCGCTCCCTGTGGCCCCACACATCCACAGATACAGGACACGTACAGCGCTCCCTGTGGCCCCACACATCCACAGATACAGGACACGTACAGCGCTCCCTGTGGCCCCACACATCCACAGATACAGGACACGTACAGCGCTCCCTGTGGCCCCACACAACATCCACAGATACAGGACACGTACAGCGCTCCCTGTGGCCCCACACATCCCATCCACAGATACAGGACACGTACAGCGCTCCCTGTGGCCCCACACATCCACAGATACAGGACACGTACAGCGCTCCCTGTGGCCCCACACATCCACAGATACAGGACACGTACAGCGCTCCCTGTGGCCCCACACATCCACAGATACAGGACACATACAGCGCTCCCTGTGGCCCCACACATCCACAGATACAGGACACGTACAGCGCTCCCTGTGGCCCCACACATCCACAGATACAGGACACGTACAGCGCTCCCTGTGGCCCCACACATCCACAGATACAGGACACATACAGCGCTCCCTGTGGCCCCACACATCCACAGATACAGGACACGTACAGCGCTCCCTGTGGCCCCACACATCCACAGATACAGGACACGTACAGCGCTCCCTGTGGCCCCACACAACATCCACAGATACAGGACACGTACAGCGCTCCCTGTGGCCCCACACAACATCCACAGATACAGGACACGTACAGCGCTCCCTGTGGCCCCACACAACATCCACAGATACAGGACACGTACAGCGCTCCCTGTGGCCCCACACAACATCCACAGATACAGGACACGTACAGCGCTCCCTGTGGCCCCACACATCACATCCACAGATACAGGACACGTACAGCGCTCCCTGTGGCCCCACACAACATCCACAGATACAGGACACGTACAGCGCTCCCTGTGGCCCCACACAACATCCACAGATACAGGACACGTACAGCGCTCCCTGTGGCCCCACACATCCACAGATACAGGACACGTACAGCGCTCCCTGTGGGCACATACGAGTAAGGCCATCACTCCTCCCTCCTCAGTGGTCCCTACCTCGTTATTCTCAGACAACCCCCTGCATAATCTCCAGCTCATCACTAGGATCATTACTAAACCCAGCACCAAGATAAAGTGCAGCTGTTGCTCATAGCAACCAGTGTGTGCTTCTATCCATAGGGATGCAGCTGATTGGGCGCTACAGGCAACACTGGCAGGGAGCACGTGACCCTCACCCACAGTGAGCTGAAGTAGTCCAGAGCCCCGCAGATCAGGCCGCACATGTGTGCCAGCAGCTGGCGCACCCCGAGGTAGCTCCCGGCCATATACAGCAGGTACAGCAGGGGCGCCCCCGCCAGCACAAGCACCAGCGCCCGCAGCCTGCGGGCAATCAGCTCCCCCAGGGCCTCCAGGCTGTGGTTGGCGAAGCTGACGGGCAGCAGCAGAGTGGCCAGGACGATGGGCGAGCCCTGGCGCTGGAGGCGGCTCAGCCAGCGGCGGCACACTCCTGCCAGCGAGTGCTTGAAGGGGTGAAGGAAGGTGCCGCACAGCGCGGCCCACAGCAGCGGCCGCAGGAAGGCCTCCAGGATGAAGTACACCAGCACCGCCGCCCCGCAGCACCCGGCCGCGAACAGCAGCGCTCCGGTGTTGTAGAAAGCCTGCTTGATGTTCCGATCAAAGCGGAGGGGCAGCCCGGGAGGCAGCGGCAGCAGGGCGGGCGGGCTGCGGGGGCACGTGTGTGCGGGGTGCCTGGCGGCTGCGGGGGTCTCGGGCAGGGGCGCGCTGCTCAGCTGGGTAGGAGAGCCAGGCCGGGAGTCACGTGCTGGGCTACAGGAGCGAGCGGCGCCGGGAACAGTCTCCTCGGTATCGGCCATGTCTGAGGGCGTCTACTGCCCGGGCCCGACTGTTACTAGAAGCCCCGCCCACCAGATGCCATGCGCAAGGCCCCGCCCACCAGATGTCATGAGAAGGCCCCGCCCACCAGATGCCGTAAGAAGGCCCCGCCCACCAGATGCCATGCGCAAGGCCCCGCCCACCAGATGTCATGAGAAGGCCCCGCCCAGCAAATACATGTGCAATGACGATGCTGAAGTTGGTTTCTTATTCGTCAGTTTCGGCAATTTAGTATTTTCAGTTTTTTACCGGTTTAACAACAAAAGTAACACCTCACAATAATAAAATACAATGCACTGATGTGCCCTAATAGAAATACACTGAGAAACAGCTGCGAAAATTCTAAAACTGGCAAAAAAATGGACATCAAAGTGGGCACCAAAGTATGTTAGTGAAAGGGTTAAATGGCTTTGGTCCACTGATCTAACACCACAATTGCATATCTAATGATGCCCCTAATCAAAATCAAGTGACCTCAGCCTGGCCCAACGGAGTTCTGGGCATCAAAACTGGCATCAAAGTGGGCACACAGCCAATTTTCACAGATTTGAATAAGTAACTAGTGATTCGAAGGGTTAAATTGCTTTGGGCCTCTGATCTCACAGGCCCCGTTGGGAAGGGCCCAGTAACTATGGATCCTCCCAGCCTTATAATATCAGCTCATAGTTGTCTGTTTTACCATTGCTGGTTATCAAAAATGTGAGTCACCACCAAGTGGTGGTTTTCAATTTAAAGGGAACTGTGGCGCCCCTGACCTGGTCAGGCACCACTGAGTACTGCACCCATGCTGGGGACAGTACAAACAGGTAATCCAGAAGGCTGACCGAGGTGTGACTACACAGGCGCATAGTGATCAGGTCTCACACATGTACCTTTGAGAGGACCCCTGGGGATCCCAGGAGGGGGCAAAGCCTTCACCTCCACTGGAATAGTGGAGGGGGTAAAAAGCCTCCATCTCCACTCAAGGGGTGTGGTGGAGAGCCTGGTTGCTAGGTGGCGTAGGCAAGAACAGGAGAGGAGGAGCAGTGAGCCGGTTCAGTGTGCAGTTCAGGGGGAGCAGACGTCAGGTGCAGACCCCTGGGGCTGTGGCAGTCTGACAGCGTCCGCGCAGTGGCTACCGACGGGGGAGAACGGTCACCTAGTAGTGCTACCCGAAATCCATCTTCAGCTAAAGAGAGAGCAACGGAGTGGGAAGTAAGGAGACTGCTAGGGAGTTACCAGGCCCAAACGGGTAGTAGGTCCCAGTGCAGGGATAGATCCACCTTTCCTTGCCAAACCTGCTTGAGGGGGCACTTCACACCCCCAAGAACACACTAAAAAGTCCGCAGCCACGTCGCCACAGTTAGGGCCCATAGTTCACAGGAGGCAAGCAGCCGGAGTGTCCTGGTCCAGGCTACAAGCAAACGGACAAAACGAAGGGGAGAGAGGCTTCAGCAACTTCCCTGGGTGACCCCCATAGGGACTAAAAGTCGGGGTTACCCCAAAACGCAAAGGGCTAAGGAAGGCGAGTCGGTAGTCACCCTCATCAGTCAGCCTGAAGGACACCTGGTTCCAGCCTGGTTCATCCCAGCTACGCCCGGGTTACTCACTCTGCCACCTTCTGTGAGTAAAACCCCTGAAAGACATTCTGTTTGTGTGGAGTTATTCTGCGCCTTGTGGTTCTACACACGTACACAGGGCCCTGGGGCTTGCCTCACTCTCAGGAGGCTATTACAACTGGCTGCACCCACCATCAGCCCCAGGCATCCCTTAACCTGCAGTGGCGGTCCCCATTGACCGCAATTCTGAGAGTGGCGTCACGACAAATAGAAGATTTCCTACCTGTGACAAGATCCAGCCGAGTGGAGTCCCTGAAGGTAATGCACCGACACTGCACCTGTGGGGCTTCACATCTGGCGTCACGAACAGGATAAGGACTAGACCTGTTCAGACAGGTGACCATGTGCCTGGGCGGTCCGCTTGAAAAATTGGAAGCGCCGCCATATTGCCACCATGAAAAGCGCGCTGAAAAACAACAGCAGCCCGCGCTGGAAGAAGTTACCGCCCACGAAGAGGTGTGGCTACCCAGAGATCCCCTGCAGAGTCCTGACCTCGCAAGTGAAGAAAGCGGAGGCGTTCAGAGACGTCGGGACAGAAAGGGAGCCAGAAGCCTGCTGTTAGAGAAAATGGCGTCTGGATGCAGAGATCCCGAGCCAGGCTCCGCTGCCTGGTGGGCCCGAGAGCTTGCTCAGTGCTGCAACCAACTAGAAACCAGGGTTCTACGGCAGCTCAGCGAGGGACGCAAGGAGCTCCTGGGGATGGCTACGGCGGTACAGGCCTACGAGGAGAGGGCCACGCGACGAGTGCTAGACCGAGCGGCGACGACTCAGACCCCGATGCTGTTACCGATGGGTGAGTCCAGTGTTGCCCCTGCCAGCACGAGTGCCCCGACCCCTGCTGCCACGCCCGTAGTCCCCGAAGAGGCGCCCGCCGCGGCGACGCTGAACCAGGCCGCAGCCACGCCAGGTGCGGCCCGCCAAGCCCAGGCCGCCGCAGAGATGCCCTGCCCGGCCCGTAAAGATCCGGCTGCCACCGCGACCCTCATCCATGCCGCGGGTGTGACGCTGACCCAGGCCGCCGCCTTGCTAGGCCCGGCCCGCCAAGACCCCACCGCAGCAGCGACGCTCATCCACGCCGCAGGCGAGGTGCTGAACCAGGCCGCAGCCACGCCAGGTGCGGCCCGCCAAGCTCCGGTCGCTGCAGCGACGCCAAGCCCAGCCTGCACAGATCCCATCGCAGCTGCGACGCCAATTCAGGCCGCAGCAGCGATGCCCTGCCCGGCCCGCCAAGAACCGGCTACAGTAGCGATGCCCGCTAAGACTTCAACTGCAACAGCGACGCTGATCCAGGCCGCCGCCATGTCAGGCGCGGCCCGCCAAGACCAGGCCGCCGCCATGTCAGGCGCGGCCCGCCAAGACAAGGTTGTATCACCATTTACCCCGGCCTGCAAGGCCAGAGCAGACACCGCTCCCCAGTCCAAGGAGGTCCCTGCTAGGAAGTCTACGCTGGGGGAGGACCCCGAATACCAGAAGCTGAAGGCTGGCCTAGAGGCCCAGTTCCCAAAGGAGATGGTGGACCGGTATCTGCTCCCTCCACATACCCCTCAGAAGACTCTGGAGATGTCCACGCCAAAAAGTCCACCGCCCGGGCCAGCTGATGAACACTCATCCCCAGCGCTGCCACCAAAGGAGTGCTCAGAAGAACTAAGGGGGAGAGGAGGCCAGGAAGCTGAGGAGCTGACCCCGGAGCCATCAGCAGTGGATCCATGCCCAGAGCCAGAGATGCTGCCGTATTCCCGCTGGGATGAAGAGGAAGATTTGTCCAGCAACCTCACCTGGGAGCCTGCCAGCAGTGAAGCAGCCACCCAGCAGAATCAAGCCCGCAAAACACGGCGCCGCAGTAGAACCAAGTTTTCCCCTGCACCGCAGTCTCCAGAGAATAGAGATGAAGTCACGGCCAGAGACCTGGAGGAGAAACGGTTTCTGAGAAGAGCCAAATCCCAGGTTAGAGGTCCACTTTGTCGTGGAGTTGTGGAAGACTTCAGTTTGAAGAGTGGATATGGGTTTATCGTAGCTCCTGGTATGAAAGAGGGCATATTCGTGAATAGAAGAGACGTTAGAGCCCATTTGCCCAGAGGACATCCAGGCAGAAATCTGCGAACAGGAGACTCAGTGGAATTTACCATGCATCAGGGAGAAAGAGGCTGGTATGCATTGGATGTTACCCCATGTACCAGAAAGCCTTACAGCAGTCCTGCAAAAGAAACAGACACAGAAGAAGAAAGGAGAGATAAAGAACCCACTGATGAGACCACCACGGACAATGAAAGAGATCGAGAAACCAACAGGTGCCGCAGCCCTACAGGCCCAAGCCCTGGTATGGAGGAGTAGAGGAAAGTAAAGTCAGAAGTACAACAAGTTACTGTTTTGACCAGTTTGAAGTTTTTGCAACGTTTATAAGTTTAAGCATGTGCCCACATAAACTAATGTGAGAAATGAACCTTAAGGCTATGAACTGGCTATAGCCACAAACTCTCGCAGTGTAAATAGTTACACCAGAGGGTACCACCACCAGGGCCAGCCTGTTTAGGGGCCTGGCTCGCCTGCAACCAGGGAGCACGTCCGTTATGGGGCCTTGGCTTACCTGCAACCAGAGAGCATGCCTGTTTATGGGGCCTGGCTCTCCACCACAAAGAGGGTACCTGGTCAGCACCAACTGTGGAGGCCGCCTCTACATCCTGCCAGAAGTGGCTGAAGGCGCGGATCTACCAGGCCAGGTATACCCTGAAAACCACCAGACCCTGGAAGCCGCCTCTACATCCTGCCAGAAGAGGCTGAAGGCGCGGCCAACGGGAGAGGCAGATTGGAGGAAAGGTCTGGGGAAGTAGATGGCCCAGATCTGGTTACCAAAAGGACCGGTGACCTGCCTCCTGAAAGGGTTTGGGTGGGTTAACGGACTTGTGGGTGGAGGGTGGTGATGTATGGCACCTGGTGGTTTTAAAATGTTTTACCATGTTTTACTGTTTTATGCATTTTAAAATGTTGTCTTGCAGCCCGAGGACGTGCTGGTAATAACTAAGGGGGAATGTGGCGCCCTTGACCTGGTCAGGCACCACTGAGTACTGCACCCATGCTGGGGACAGTACAAACAGGTAATCCAGAAGGCTGACCGAGGTGTGACTACACAGGCGCATAGTGATCAGGTCTCACACATGTACCTTTGAGAGGACCCCTGGGGATCCCAGGAGGGGGCAAAGCCTTCACCTCCACTGGAATAGTGGAGGGGGTAAAAAGCCTCCATCTCCACTCAAGGGGTGTGGTGGAGAGCCTGGTTGCTAGGTGGCGTAGGCAAGAACAGGAGAGGAGGGGCAGTGAGCCGGTTCAGTGTGCAGTTCAGGGGGAGCAGACGTCAGGAGCAGACCCCTGGGGCTGTGGCAGTCTGACAGCGTCCGCGCAGTGGCTACCGACGGGGGAGAACGGTCACCTAGTAGTGCTACCCGAAATCCATCTTCAGCTAAAGAGAGAGCAACGGAGTGGGAAGTAAGGAGACTGCTAGGGAGTTACCAGGCCCAAACGGGTAGTAGGTCCCAGTGCAGGGATAGATCCACCTTTCCTTGCCAAACCTGCTTGAGGGGGCACTTCACACCCCCAAGAACACACTAAAAAGTCCGCAGCCACGTCGCCACAGTTAGGGCCCATAGTTCACAGGAGGCAAGCAGCCGGAGTGTCCTGGTCCAGGCTACAAGCAAACGGACAAAACGAAGGGGAGAGAGGCTTCAGCAACTTCCCTGGGTGACCCCCATAGGGACTAAAAGTCGGGGTTACCCCAAAACGCAAAGGGCTAAGGAAGGCGAGTCGGTAGTCACCCTCATCAGTCAGCCTGAAGGACACCTGGTTCCAGCCTGGTTCATCCCAGCTACGCCCGGGTTACTCACTCTGCCACCTTCTGTGAGTAAAACCCCTGAAAGACATTCTGTTTGTGTGGAGTTATTCTGCGCCTTGTGGTTCTACACACGTACACAGGGCCCTGGGGCTTGCCTCACTCTCAGGAGGCTATTACAACTGGCTGCACCCACCATCAGCCCCAGGCATCCCTTAACCTGCAGTGGCGGTCCCCATTGACCGCAATTCTGAGAGTGGCGTCACGACAAATAGAAGATTTCCTACCTGTGACAAGATCCAGCCGAGTGGAGTCCCTGAAGGTAATGCACCGACACTGCACCTGTGGGGCTTCACAGAACCTGTCACCAGTTTTTCGGCCTATAAGCTGCGGCCACCACCAGTGGGCTCTTATATACAGCATTCTAACATGTTGTATATAAGAGCCCAGGCCGCTGTGTAAAACAAAAAAAGCACTTTATAATACTCACCTAACGGTCGCGCTGTGGTGTATTCTAGTCAGATGGGTGTCTCTGTTCTCCGGTGCCGCCGCCTCCTCTTTCGGCCATCTTCGTCCTCTTTCTGAAGCCTGTGTGATGGCCGAAAGAGGCCGCGCCAGCACCGAAAAATAGAGACACCCATCTGACTAGAATCCACTGCAGCGCAACCGTTAGGTGAGTATTATAAAGTGTTTTATACTGCGGCCTGGGCTCTTATGTACAGCATGTTAGAATGCGGTATAAAAGAGCCCACTGGTGGTGGCCGCCGCTTCTAGGCTGAAAAACTAGTGACAGGTTCCCTTTAAGGACTAAGCCACTTTGTTTCGTTAATGACCAAGCCTCATTTTTCAAACCTAAAGTGTGTCTTTATGTGGAAATAACTCTGCAATGCTTCAACATATCCCAGTGATCCTGAGAGTGGTTTTTTAACACATGTTGTACCTCATGTTTGTGCTAAATTTTTGTTGATATTATTTGCGTTTATTTGTGAAAATATCTAAAATTTGGCAAAAAAAATTGAGAATTTCACATTTTTATTTTTTTTATGCCCTTAAACCAGATAGTTCTACCTCACAAAATAGTTAATAAATAAAATTTGCCACATGTCTACTTTACCATTTTTGGAACTTATTTTTTTACAGGAAGTTAAAAAGTTTATCAGCAATTTCTTAATTTTCAAATCAAATTTACATAACCATTTTTTAGGGACCACATCACATTTCAAGTTACTTTGAGAGGCCTATGTGACAGAAAATACCCAAATGTGACACCATTGTAAAAACTGCACCCCTCAAAGTACTCAGAATCACATTCAAGAGGTTTATTAACCCTTCCGGTGATTCACAGAAATTATGTGGTGGAAAAAAATGAAAATTTTACTTTTTCACCACAAAAATATTACTTTAGCCCAAATTTTGCATTTTCAGAATGGTAACAGGAGAAAATTAACCCTACAATTCGATGTACAATTTCTACCGAGCACGCCAATGCCCCATATGTGGTGGAAAACTACTGTTGTGGTGCACGGCAGGGCATGGCAGGGAAGGAGCACCATTTGACTTACGAAACCCAAAGTTGGCAGGAACCGATAGTGGACGCCATGTCGTGTTTAAAGAGCTTTTGATGTGCCTAAACAGTGCAAAACCAACAAATGAACCAATTCTGAAATTGACCCCTCAAGGAATTTATCTAGATGTGTGGTGAGTACCTTGAACCCACCCCCCAGGTGCATCACAGGATTTTGTAACCTTGAGCCGAGAAAATAATAAATCATATTTTTCCCACAAAAATATTGTTTTAGCCCAAAGTTTTACATTTTCTGATGGGTAATAGAAGAAAGTGCATGTTACAATTTGTTGTGCAATTTCTCCTGACTACGCCGATACCCCATATGTGGTGTAAAACTACAGTTTTGGCACACGGCAAGGCTCAGGAGAGAAGGAGCACCATTTGACTTATGGAACGCAAAATGTTCTGGAACCAATAGTGAACGCCATGTCACATTTACAGAACCCCTGATATGCCTGAACAGTGTAAATAAACCACAAGTGACCCCCTTTTGGAAACAAGACCCCTCAAGGAATTCATCTAGGTGTCTGGTGAGCACCTTGAACCTCCCAGGTGCTTCAAAGTATTTTATTATAACGTTGAGCCAAGAAAATAACAAAAATAATATTTTTCAAACAGAAAATATTGTTTTAGCCCCATATTTTGCATTTTCACAAGGATATTAGGAGAAAATGCATCATACGCCAATACCCCACATGTGATGGAAAACTACTGTATGGGAGCACGGCAAGGCTAGGAAGGGAAGGCACACCATGTGAGCTTTGGAGTGAAAAATTCTCTGTAATAGATAGCGGATGCCATGTCCTGCCCCCTTTATGTGCCTAAACATTGCAAAAACCCCTACAAATGACCCCATTTTGGAAACCACCCCTCAAAGAATTTATCTAGGGGTGTTGTGAGCCTCTTAATTAAACCCAATGGTTCATCACAGAATTTTATAATATTAGGCAGTGAAAATGAAATATTAAGGGTTTTTTTCAACAAAAATTATGCTGAAGGCCTACATTCTTAATTTTCACAAAGGAAACAAGAAAAAATAGACCACAAAATTTGTTACGCAATTTTTTCTGAGTACAGGGATACAACTTTTCAGGCACAGTGCAAAGCTCAGAAAGGAAGGAGTGAAATATCCTCCAAAAGTGACCTCATTTTACAAACTACACCTCTTAATGAACTCATCTAGTATTGCAGTGAAAATAGTGACACCGCATATGTTTAACAAAATGTTTTGCCACTGGGCGGTGCAGAAAAAATAATTACATTTTTACCACTAAATGTTGTTTTAGCCACAGATTTTATATTTTCACAAGGGAAATAGGTAAAAATGATGCCATGATTGTTACACAACTTCCCATGAACGTGTCAATACCCCATATGTGACTTTCCAGTACCGTTTGGCCACACGGCGAGACTCGAGAGGGAAGGAGCGCTATTTGGGCTCATGCGCACGTAACTGCTGAATATTCTGCAGCGATTTGACAGCACATGTGCGTGTCAAATCACTGCAGAAACACTGCATAATGGATGCAGTTTTTTTGTACAAAAAAAGCCGATTCCATGCGCTATGGCTGCTGCCCCCACCATAGACAGAGTAGGAGCTGCATCCATAGCTCATGGAATAATTGACATGCTCATTTTATGAATGCATGGATTTGGGTCAAAATTTTAGCACACAAATCGCTTCGTTCAAATAAGCAACATGCGCACGTGTCATGCACAATCTACATAGACTGTGCAAGGGACTCAGGACGCATGCATTTACGCTGCAGTGCTATATGCAGCGTAAATGCATGCAATTATGCAACGTGCGTACGAGCCCTTAGACTTTTAGAGAGCATAATTTCCTAGAATAGTTTTAGCCAAGAAAAAATAAGTAAAAGAGAGGTACTCACCCAAGGCAGTGAAAAACAGTCCTTTATTTCATCTGGACAAAAGGAGCAAGGGGAGGATGTGGGAAGCATGGACGACGTCTGCCGTTTCGCGTTGAGAGTAGTGCTGCTAAGGGTCTTCTACGAAAGTAGCGATTCTATGGGCTTTTTTATTAGGGATGTCCAGCTCTTCAGGCAGAGAAACCAAGGTCTTTAATTCATCATGCAGATACAACGAAAAACATGACCAGCACTACGCGTTTCAGGTGAAACACTCACCCTTAATCATCAGAGTGTTTCACCTGAAACGCGTAGTGCTGGTCATGTTTTTCGTTGTATCTGCATGATGAATTAAAGACCTTGGTTTCTCTGCCTGAAGAGCTGGACATCTCTTCTTTTTTATCTGCAATACTAGGCTGTGGCAGTGCCTGTCCGTGCTCCAGGGGACAACCAGGAGTGAGCCTACACACAGTGAGCTGATATATATTACTGGACTTTTTTTATTAGCCAATGCTTTGACTATTCTTTGGTTGGGACCCCCTTTTTTGTCCTGCCCCTCTACCCCAGCTGGTTGCTTTAGCTGCTTATCTGGTTCTTGTCATAGGTCTTTGGTGCTGGACTTTCTGCTCTGTTATGCAGCTATTCCTAGAATAGTTTGCAGACTCCATATACAAAGCCCCTAAGTGCCAGAAGAGCAAAAACTTAAGTGACCACATTTGGAAATTACACCCCTCTGGAAATTCATCTATGGGTGTAGAGATAATTTTGACTCCATTGGAATTTTCCAGAAAGAAGCAGCAATGGATGGTTACAGAGTGAAAATAAAATCTCCAATTGTACTGTCGGTATATTGCAGTGCCTGTACATTGTGCCTAGCTTGATCGTCTAGAGACCTGTAATCGGTAAATTAAGTGGGCTCTCCTAACTACAGTAATTTCAGACGTGTGGACGCTAACTGCAGTTTAGGCACAATAGGGCTCAGCAGGGATGGGGGCCATTTTGATTTGAGAGCCCAGATTTTGCTAGATTTCTTTTGGGAGTGGGAGCAATAGTACTTTTCCAGGGCCTCTTTGCTGCCAATAATGTGTAACCATCCTATATTTATGTAAACCGATGATAAACCTGGATGGTGACTTGTTTTATTGTGGGTTGAGTAGAATCTTTTATTGGTGGCATTTTGGAGTACAGAACTTTTGGATCAGTTCAAATTTATCCTGTGCTCTACGCTGAGCACTTAAAGCAGGGTTTCTATCACAAACTACAAAATATGTGATTCAGATGAAACCACCCAGGGATCCATTCACTAATGAGGCAGCTGAGAAACTCTGGACTCTGTGTGGTTTCTGTTTGGTGGCAACCAGGTTTTATGATGTTCACAAAAGAGCACACGGTTATACGCGCCTAAAAAGGTGGACAAAACCATATCATAAGCCATAGACAGTCTAAAGAATTTCCATCTGCCTCAGTATAGGGAATCTTACGTTGGGTGCACCATCTGAATCGAATATTTACACTGAAATCCAGATTTACACTGAAATGCAGATGTAAGCACTCAGCATAGAGCGCAGGATAAATGTAAGCTGAGTTATATTTGGGAGGCAAAATAAACATTTGTTAAGCCATTCACAGTGCGGTATAAGTAATTAGACGGCTTTATTCTTCGAGTTGGTGCAATACCAGATTTCCACTTTTGTTTTAGAGGTATGATGAAAAAGCATAGATCTTGACACTTTTCATTTATTTTTCATGGTGTTCAATTTAGGGATTAAATACTGTGACAGTTTTATAAATCTTGTTGGGGATGCGTCAAAACCAAATATGTGTAGTTTTTATTCTTCTGACCACTGGTCTCATGTATTGCAATAGACGTGTATTGCAATACGTGACACCTGACTATATGGTTGGGTTTACCAGGCCACCAAACCTGGCACAACAGGTCATCATTGTTTGACCTCTAGGTACCATGACAACCATCAGTTCTCTGTGAATTTGTTAACGGGGGGGTGTGGGGGGCCATAGAGATGAGAGCGGGAGTTCCCCTCCCACAACCTTCCAAATGCTGAGATCACTCTAGATAGCATCTGGAGGGCACTAGCACCATCCCTGGCTGTTAACTGTAGCACCAGCATTCCTGCACTACCTTGCCTCTCCCCAGCAGGAACGTCGACTTTCCACCATTGCCAGCTCCGTCCTCTCCCACACTTCCACGCCATCTAAGGCCCTGTGCGCACACTGCGTTTTTACCCGCGGTTTTGCCTCAGAAATTTCTTGAGAAATGTTTGTAATCTTTCTGCAGACATTTCCCAGCAAAACCTATGGGAAACAAATAGCTGTGCGCACACTGCGTTTTTTTCTCAAGAAAATTCTTTCTGCAGAATTTCTTGAGAAAATTTCTTGAGAAAATGTGCATATCTGTCACGCTCCCCGGGTCCTCGGCTCCCCTCCCCGGGTCCTCAGCCCCGCTCCCCGGCTCACCTGACACGCTCCCCTCGTCCCAGCCTCCGGTGCCCGTCCTCCATAGGTTCTCTGGTCGCCGATCCCGGCGTCCGACATCTTCCCAGGCCTTGGCCGGCTCTCCTGCGTCCTCCTCGCAGCCTCCTTCCCTGGCTTCTGGCACCCGGGCCGCGCGCATGCGCATTAGGGCACGCGCGCGGTCACTGACCCTTTCTTAAAGGGCCAGCGTCCAGTAACAGGAAATGAGGTTAGTCAGGTTCAGGGTATAAAGGGGGTTCTTGTCCAAGGGGGCGGGGCCTGATCTTACTGTCACGGCCGGGCGGTCGGGCAGACCCAGGAGGTGGATCCACTGGACCGAACTCTAAGATGGAGGTAGGGAGTCCGGCAGCTGAAGCACTGAAGGGCAGCAGGATAGTCCGTGCAAGTGAAGACAGCGGAGGAGTCCCTGGGACCACGGAGTCACAGAAGGTAGTCTTGGTGACGTAGCTCAGGTTCGGAGGCCGAGATGATATCAGGCGGAGTCCGGAACCTCTGGAGCAAGATGACGGGTCACCGCAGGGATCCGAGATGGCAGGTGCTGTCGGATGGCAGACGGACAGCGTGCGGGGTTCGGGATACGGCAGACTGGATGGCGAGGCAGGTACGGCTCTACAAAGAGAGATAGGTGAGTACAGGCACATAAACACCAGGAGACCTGACTCCTAGCTCAGGGAACACGAAGATCAGGCCCCGCCCCCTTGGACAAGAACCCCCTTTATACCCTGAACCTGACTAACCTCATTTCCTGTTACTGGACGCTGGCTTCAGAACTCGGGTGGAATAATGAGGCCCTAACAGCCGCCTTCTGGGAAGGACTCTCGAGTCGCATCAAGGATGAGTTGGCGGGTCGGGACGTGCCCTCCACCCTAGATGCACTGATCGCCCTAGCAACTCGTGTGGACATACGTTTTCAGGAGCGCTCCAAAGAGCTATCTCGGGAGAGACGCCCGGTACGGCATTCTCCTCCGCCGCAGAAGTCCTCCGTTCCTCAGTCATCAACATCTGGGATTCCCGTCCACGAGCCCATGCAGATCGACCGAGTGCGGCAGTCTGAACGACGTCGAGCAGAGCGGCTCGCCCAGGGCCTCTGCTTTTACTGTGGTGAGGACACCCACCTGCTACGCTCCTGTCCAGAGAGGCCGGGAAACTCCAAAGCCTAGGGTTGGTAGGAGAGGCCACCCTAGGTGCTGGGACCCTCTCTGACCCAGTTACATGGACAGTGCAAGTGACCACGGGAGAGACGCGGTTCACGGCTGATGCCTACCTCGATTCCGGGGCAGCAGGCAATTTCATCCAGCAGGCCACGGTGGACAAGTACCGGGTGCCTGTCATGCCACTCGACAAACCCCTAGTGATTGCCTCGGTGGATGGGAGGCCTCTCTCTGATACCATCTCCTTGATCACCAGGCCTGTCGAACTACGCATCGGTGCCCTTCACACCGAGAACATCGCTCTCTATGTTCTCCCACACATGTCCCACCAGATCCTGTTGGGACTCCCATGGTTGCGGACACATGAACCATCGGTTAGCTGGGGTACTGGCGAAGTCACCCGTTGGGGCTCTTCGTGTCATGAGAGGTGCCTAAAGTCCATACCACCCCTCCGACGACCTCCGGTTCCTGAGACCCTAACGGGGCTGCCTTCGGCCTATTGGTCCTTTGCCGATGTCTTTGACAAAAAGGAATCCGAGGTACTGCCGCCACATCGTCCATACGATTGTGCCATTGACCTGCTTCCAGGGACAACCCCACCTAGAGGACGGATATATCCTTTATCTCCAGCCGAAACCAGGGCCATGTCAGATTACATCTCAGAGAGCCTAGCAAGAGGGTTCATTCGGAGATCCTCCTCTCCTGCTGGAGCAGGTTTCTTCTTTGTCAAGAAGAAAGAGGGCGACTTACGCCCATGCATAGACTACCGGGGTCTCAACCAAATCACCGTGAAAAACAAATACCCCCTGCCGCTCATTCCCGAATTATTTGACCGGCTTAGAGGAGCTCGTGTGTTCACCAAGCTGGATCTTCGGGGTGCTTACAATCTGGTACGCATCCGCTCTGGTGACGAATGGAAAACCGCGTTTAATACGCGCGATGGACATTATGAGTACTGCGTGATGCCCTTCGGTCTGTGTAACGCTCCTGCCGTCTTCCAAGAACTGGTAAATGACGTGTTTCGGGACCTTCTCTACATCTGTGTGGTTGTTTATCTAGATGACATCCTTGTCTTCTCTCCGGACCTCCAAACCCACAGAGAAAACGTACAGCTGGTCTTACAAAGACTGAGAGAGAATCGCCTGTACGCAAAGTATGAGAAGTGTGTCTTTGAGCAGTCTTCCCTCCCCTTTCTGGGGTACATCATCTCTGATACTGGACTGCAGATGGACCCCAAGAAGGTCTCCGCCATCATCAACTGGCCTCCGCCTTCTGGACTGAAGGCAATCCAACGCTTCCTGGGATTCGCCAACTACTACCGCCAGTTTATCCCGCACTTCTCTGCCTTGACCGCTCCTCTCTCCGCTTTGACCAAAAAGGAGGCTAATCCTAAGGACTGGTCACCTGCGGCAGACGCCGCATTTTGTTCTTTGAAGCGAGCATTCGCCTCCGCCCCTGTACTCCACCGACCGGAGTTAAACCGCCAGTTCACCTTGGAGGTGGATGCCTCCTCCTCAGGAGCCGGAGCAGTGCTCATGCAAAAATCCTCCTCCGGGAAGATGGTGACCTGCGGTTTCTTCTCTAAGAGCTTCTCAGCACCCGAACGTAATTACACCATCGGTGACCGAGAACTACTGGCGGTCAAACTGGCTCTGGAGGAGTGGCGCTACCTCCTGGAAGGAGCAGTGTACCCCGTGATTATCTACACGGACCACAAAAACCTGGAATACCTGCGGTCCGCTCAGCGACTGAACCCACGGCAAGCCAGGTGGTCCTTATTCTTTGCCAGGTTTGACTTCCAGCTCCACTTCCGACCAGCGGACAAGAATGTACGCGCTGATGCCTTGTCTAGGTCGCTCATGCCCATGGAACAGGAGGAAGAGACTATCCAGCCTATCATCTCTCCTAGCAAGATTGTTCCGGTGGCTCCTGTCACTCTGGCCCAGATACCACCTGGGAAGACCTATGTCTCGGAGACCGATAGGCTAACGGTCTTACACTGGGGTCATACCTCAAAAACAGCCGGCCATGCAGGCCAGAAGAGAACATGGGGTGCAATTGTACGCCATTACTGGTGGCCATCTCTTCGCACGGACGTCGCCGCCTTTGTCTCTGCCTGCTCCTCTTGTGCCAGAAACAAGACGCCCAAACACCTCCCACATGGCCGCCTTCTGCCTCTGCCGATACCTTCGATTCCGTGGCAACACATAGCAATGGACTTTATTACGTACTTGCCATTGTCATCCGGGCACACAGTCATATGGGTCGTGGTGGACCGGTTCTCAAAAATGGCCCATTTCGTTCCTATGGCTGGACTGCCCTCTGCTCAGGAACTCGCGGACGCTTTTATACAACACATCTTCCGCTTGCATGGCTTTCCATTACACATCGTATCAGACAGAGGAACTCAGTTCACCTCCCGCTTCTGGAGGGCTCTCTGTAACCATCTGGGAGTGACTCTGGACTTTTCATCTGCATACCATCCTCAGTCTAATGGCCAAGTAGAGAGGGTCAATCAAATCTTGACCTCATTTCTACGTCACTATGTTAACGCCCATCACGACGACTGGTCCGCTCTTCTACCTTGGGCTGAATTCTCCCACAACCACCACATCAGTGAGTCGTCCTCCAGCTCTCCCTTCCATGTTGTTTACGGACTTCAGCCTTCCATCCCATTGCCTGTATCCCCCTCTTCGGATGTCCCTGCTGCAGATACAGTAGCCCGTGACTTTGCCACCATTTGGGACTCTGTCAAGGTGTCTCTAGGACGTGCTTCCCTGCGGATGAAGAGACACGCAGACAAGAAACGCCTGGATCCTCCGTGTTTCTCTCCTGGAGACCTCGTCTGGCTTTCTTCCCAGTACGTCCGCCTGAAGATACCTTCATACAAGCTGGGTCCTCGCTACATTGGGCCGTTTAAAGTCCTCACCAGGATCAATGAGGTCTCCTACAAGCTGCAGCTCCCGGCCACGATGAGGATACCCAACTCGTTCCACGTCTCCCTGCTCAAGCCGGTGGTCCTTGGTCCCTTCTCCGCTGCTGCCAGTCCAGCTCCTCCACCTATTGCCGATGATGACATCTATGCGGTAAGGGATATCGTGGCCATGAAGACCGTACGAGGTCGGCAGTTCTTCCTGGTGGACTGGGAAGGGTATGGTCCTGAGGATAGGTCCTGGGAGCCCAGGGAGAACGTAGGCACTCCTCTTATCCGTGCCTTCTTGTCCCGGTTGCGGGGAGGGGGGCGTGGGGGGGGGGGTACTGTCACGCTCCCCGGGTCCTCGGCTCCCCTCCCCGGGTCCTCAGCCCCGCTCCCCGGCTCACCTGACACGCTCCCCTCGTCCCAGCCTCCGGTGCCCGTCCTCCATAGGTTCTCTGGTCGCCGATCCCGGCGTCCGACATCTTCCCAGGCCTTGGCCGGCTCTCCTGCGTCCTCCTCGCAGCCTCCTTCCCTGGCTTCTGGCACCCGGGCCGCGCGCATGCGCATTAGGGCACGCGCGCGGTCACTGACCCTTTCTTAAAGGGCCAGCGTCCAGTAACAGGAAATGAGGTTAGTCAGGTTCAGGGTATAAAGGGGGTTCTTGTCCAAGGGGGCGGGGCCTGATCTTCGTGTTCCCTGAGCTAGGAGTCAGGTCTCCTGGTGTTTATGTGCCTGTACTCACCTATCTCTCTTTGTAGAGCCGTACCTGCCTCGCCATCCAGTCTGCCGTATCCCGAACCCCGCACGCTGTCCGTCTGCCATCCGACAGCACCTGCCATCTCGGATCCCTGCGGTGACCCGTCATCTTGCTCCAGAGGTTCCGGACTCCGCCTGATATCATCTCGGCCTCCGAACCTGAGCTACGTCACCAAGACTACCTTCTGTGACTCCGTGGTCCCAGGGACTCCTCCGCTGTCTTCACTTGCACGGACTATCCTGCTGCCCTTCAGTGCTTCAGCTGCCGGACTCCCTACCTCCATCTTAGAGTTCGGTCCAGTGGATCCACCTCCTGGGTCTGCCCGACCGCCCGGCCGTGACAATATCACTTCTTTTCCGCAGGTAGCTGCGGTATTTCACTCCATTCACTGTAATGTAATTGCGAAATACCGCGGGTAGCAAATGAGGTGTGGTATACCCTCGGTATAGCCGCGGTTTACCTGCGGTAATGTTCATCACTGCCTGCTTTTTGCAGGGAAGTGATGTCATTATGACAGGAAGAGGAAGCAGAGCAGAGCATAAACACACACACATCACACTCCCTGGACGCCGCACAGAAGCACTTCCGTGTGACCTCCGTCAGGTGCCCGTGCAGTCTGTGTCCCGCTCCAGCCCCGCGGCTGCCTGCACAGCAGTGTGTCAGTGTCTGCCCGCAGTATCAGCAGCTGCTCACACTGCAGTGCTGGCAGCTGCGGGGATGACGAGCGCTGCTGTCAGGTTAGATGAGATCATTACCTGCTGTGACGATCTCCTGCTCTGCTGACGTCAGCGCTGTAACTGCTTTCTATGCCCGTCTCGTGGGCGGCCCAAGACTGTGACTAGCGGTGATGTTACGGGCTCCTGTGATACTGCTAAGAACGCAGTGGGCATAGAAGTCAGTGACAGCACTGACGTCAGCAGAGCAGGAGACCGTCACTGCAGGTAATGATCTCATCTAGCCTCCTGATGGCAGCACTCATCATCCCCTGCAGTGATCTGGGCTGACCTATTGATATTACCTCAGGTCACTGCACTGCTCTCCCAGCCAATGGGGAACATTTTGTTCTTCATTGACTGGGACATTGATTGTGGTATGGATTGTCGTGGGACCCCCTTATTGGATTACGCCAGACCTGGAATTGATTGTTCTTTTCAATAAATTGGTCAAAGAGGGAATGTTTTGGGGAGTGTTTTTTCAAATAAAACTTTTTTTGTTGTCTATTTTTTATTTGTTACTGACTGGGTTGGTGATGTCGGGTATCTGATAGATGCTTGACATCACTAACCCCAGGGCCTGATGCCAGGTGACATTACACATCTTGCATCAACACCATATATTACCCCGTTTGCCACCGCACTAGGGCAACGGGATGAGTTGGGGTGAAGCACCAGGATTGGCACATATAATGGATGCGCCATTTCTGGGGTGGCTGTGGCCTGCTATTTTTAAGCTGGGGAGTGTCCAATAATGGTGGACCTCCCTAGTTTGAGAATACAAGACCACAGCTGTCCGCTATACCTTGGCTGGTGATCCAATTTGGGGGGACCCCACGTTTTTTGTTTTAAATTATTTAATGTAAAATAACAGCGTGGGGTGCCCTCTGTTTTGGATTACCAGCCAAGGTAAAGCTGCCAGCTGTGGTCTGCAGGCTGCAGCCGTCTGCTTTACCCTAGCTGGCTACAAAAGATAGGGGGGACCCACGTAGTTTTTTTTTAATTATTTATTTTTTGGCTAAATACAAGGCTAAGCACCCTTTAGTGCCACATAAAAGTCACTAAAGGGTGCCAGCTTAGAATATGCAGGGAGGTGGGACATTATATAGGTCTTTCTCATCTATTATCTATCTATCTATTAATCTATCCATCTTTCCCTCTATCCACTATCTGTCTGTCTATCTATCTATCTATCGATTGTTTATCTATTATCTATATTATTTATTGCAGTTACGGCATAAAAAAACGAATGGACCAACCTGCGGCAAAACCGCAGTTTTGGTGCGTTTTTTTATGGCAGGTGCAGTAATCTTCAACTCCCAGAAGTTTCTCAAGAAATTTTTTTGAGGCCGAAAACACACTTCCGCATAAAAAACGTACGTGTCTCACGTTCCATGGTTCATGTCCGTGTTCCGTTTTTTAGGGGCGTTTCTCTGGTACGTATGGAATCCGTGTGATGGCGTATGCGAGCCGTGTGTACGTGTGGAATGTCCATATTGGCATAAAATACGTACGTGTGCTGTCCGTTTTTTCAGACACGTAATTTACCACAAATAACCTTGTTAGCCCATCATGATGTGCTCCAGTTGTGTTTAATTGGACAATTAACTTCCCAATTTATTTTTTTCGGTTAAAAAGCCTGTGAAATCAAGGCTTTTGAGCTCTTTATCACATCATACACACTCCAACATGTCTCTCTCCAATGAAGCAACCATGTATTTGCTGTGGTTGATATCGCGGAGATTTGGGGTTAGGCGACATATGATTGAAGAAGAGCCACCACTGGAGAAAAGGATGTGGATTCACCCCCTTGTGAAGCTCAGGAAAACACATGGGCATTTTAATATTCTGTATGCCGAAATGCGGAAATTTCCTGCAAAATTCCAAGCCTACTGCCATCTCACCATTAATTCATTTGACAACATCCTTGGCCTTGTGTATAATCATTTGAAGCATCAGGACACCTCTATGCGCCTCAGCATCTCCCCTGAGGAACGACTGTTGGTTACTTTACTGTAGGTTTTGTTATGTATATTCATGTTTTATTAAAAAATATTAGAAAATGTGAAAAAACTTAAAGGCATGCATTTAGCTAAACTATGCATTTTTTCTTTTTAGTTCTATGTGTGCTGAAAATTAATATAGACCACATAACATCATTGTAAACAATGATAATGGTCTGAGTGCTTACACATACCATTCTATGGCTAAAAAGATTTAAGACACAAGAGACAAACATCAAACAATCTTGTTTATTAAACAGATCAGTATTTTTGTTTCCAATATGGAAAGTAAATATCAACAAATATGTTTTAACCACAAAAACAATAAAATAATAGTCATACAGAGTATGTTGCCAGCCATTGCATGACAGAAATATTTGTATCGAAAACCAACTGTAACGATTACACAAAGTAATGTCTTGTTATTTTTCATTTTCAGTTACCTTGCAACTAGGCAATCCATCCGCAGTCTACATTTCGAATTCTTATTGGGAAGGTCTACAATAGGCAAGATAATCCTGCATACCTGCACTGTGCTGTGGCAGACCCTTAGGCATCATGTCATGCAGCAGCCAACAACACAGGATTGGATGCACATTTCGAATGAATTTTTGGAGAAAACATCTTTCCCAAATTGTATTGGCACCATTGACGGAAAGCACATTAGAGTGAAGAAACCACCTAACTCTGCATCAAGATTTTTAATTTTCACAAGTTTTTTTCTGTAGTTATTTTGGCAATTGTAGATACAAACTACTGCTTTGTTTTTGCTGATATTGGGGCCTATGGCAGTGCCTCAGATGCGCGCATTTTCAGAAGCTCACGTTTAGCAAGACGATTAATGTCTGATAGTTTAAGTTTGCCTGCACCAAGACCATTGCCTGGTACTAATGGGCCTATTATACCTTTTGTCATGGTTGCAGATCAGGGGTTTGCCTTGTCTAGGCATTTGATGCGTCCATATCCCAGAAGGGGGCTGGACAGATCAAAACCCCAATTTAATAGCAACTTGGTCAGAGCACGATGCCATGTTGAACGTGCCTTTGGCATTTTGGCCTCAAAATGGTGCATTTATCAAACCACCATCCAACTCCAACCAACCACCGTCAAGGCTGTCATGAAAGCTACAGTAGTGTTACATAATTACTGTAGATTACATGAAAGCAATGACAAAGACATTGAAGAGTTGCCTGCTTTAAATGCCCCATTTGTAAATAATGGTACTGTTAGAACCAATTTGTCCTCTTCTGGTCTACAAATGAGGAATCAGTTTAAAGATTATTTTAGTTTAAATCTCCATTGTCATGTATAAATTTGACATTGTTATATATTTTTATCTCTCGGTTACATAATTACAAACACATATGTAATACAAAAGAGAAAATAACCATACATAGGTATATTTTATGGTTTATTTGGTTGTTTTGTTGTGTTTGTGCTACCAATAACCTATTGTGATTTTTTTTTTTGATAAAAAATTAGTAAATAATGCTTTGTCAGTGACATTACTACTGAATGTACCTGACTAATAAAATATTGCAAAATTATTTAAAAAAAGTAGTCCAGATTGTTTATTGTACCCTATGTATGTCTTTTTTCTTTTGCAAAACACACTGTATTCTATTATTTTTTTTAAAGAATTTTGTCAGGGACATAATCCCATACAAAACACCATACTGTATTATGCAATAATGTCACGCAAACATGATTTGTTTGACACTATTGGAATACAAGTATGGGACCAGACCATATGCAGATACTGTATAATGGCTGGATTTTTAGTAATAAAGGTGTCTGAATGTTTGTGTAGTAGTTTATGTGCGTGCATTTTTTCAATAAACACAGTTTTGTCTAATGGATGGTCCAAACAACATGTCCAGAGCAAGGCAACATTCTAACAGGCCGGTAATGTTTAGGAAGTGATAGATTAACTTTCTGTTGAATTTTTGGAAACATAATGTCAAAAATTTCCCCATGCATATAGAGTAAATAATGTTTAACATTTTGAACTGTTTTGAGACCAGCAATAACCCTGAAAACATAACAAAATGTTTAACAATGCATACTTTATCAAATTATGAGTCAACTAAATCCTCTAGGCTAGTGATGCTTTCCTGTGTAGCCTCCATTGCATTGACACCTACTGAATATGTTTGCTGCACAACACTAGATGTTGTAGCAAGTGACTGATCAGTGTTTCCACTAGTAACAGTTGTTGTACTTGGAACAAATATTGATGCAGTTGTTTGAGCAGATGGAAGACCAAGTGTACCGTATTTTTCGGACCATAAGACGCACTTTTTTCCCCCCAAATGTTGGGGGAAAGTGGGGGGTGCGTCTAATGGTCTGAATGTAGGGCATGGCTGCGGGGAATGAGGGTGCTGCGGTGGAGCGGGTCATCGGCGGCACGAGCAGGCAGCAGCAGCGCCTGCCGTGACCACGTGGGCCCGCTCATTACATATGCACGCCCATCCTCCCGCCCATCTCTCAGCGCTGACAGGTGGGCGGGGTGATGAGCGGGGACGCGCGCATAGTAAACAGCCAGCCGTGATCACCCCTGGCAACTACAGCCTGGAGTGATCATGTGCGGCTGTATTCACTGCTCCCCGCGCATCATCATCAGCGCGGGGTGCAGTGAATCAGTGTACTCACCGTTCACCGCAGCACCGCGATGTCCTCCTGATTGCCGGCCGCGCTGTGTAGAGACTAGCGGGGCTCACAGTGATGACGTCATCGCTGTGTGCACGTGTCCACACAGCGTCGCCGGCACAGACAGAAGGAGATCGCGGTGCAGCAGGGAGCGTGGCCGGCTCCACACAGCGCTGCTGGCACAGACGGAGGAGGAGCGACGCTGCGTGGATCGAGGAAAGGTGAATATAAATGTTTATTTTATTTTTTTTATGTGTGTTCCGCAGGATGATGGGGCACATATGAGCAGGATGATGGGGCAAATATGAGCAGGATGATGGGGCACATGTGAGCAGGATGATGGGGAACATATGAGCAGGATGATGGGGCACATGTGAGCAGGATGATGGGGCACATGTGAGCAGGATGATGGGGCACATGTGAGCAGGATGATGGGGCACATGTGAGCAGGATGATGGGGCACATGTGAGCAGGATGATGGGGCACATATGAGCAGGATGATGGGGCAAATGTGAGCAGGATGATGGGGCACATGTGAGCAGGATGATGGGGCACATGTGAGCAGGATGATGGGGCACATGTGAGCAGGATGATGGGGCACATGTGAGCAGGATGATGGGGCACATGTGAGCAGGATGATGGGGCACATGTGAGCAGGATGATGGGGCACATATGAGCAGGATGATGGGGCACATATGAGCAGGATGATGGGGCACATGTGAGCAGGATGATGGGGCAAATATGAGCAGGATGATGGGGCACATATGAGCAGGATGATGGGAAACATATGAGCAGGATGATGGGGCACATATGAGCAGGATGATGGGGCACATATGAGCAGGATGATGGGGCAAATATGAGCAGGATGATGGGGCACATGTGAGCATGATGATGGGGCACATGTGAGCAGGATGATGGGGCACATGTGAGCAGGATGATGGGGCACATATGAGCAGGATGATGGGGCACATATGAGCAGGATGATGGGGGACATATAGCAGGATAATGGGGCACATATGAGCAGGATGATGGGGCACATATGAGCAGGATGATGGGGCACATGAGCAGGATAATGGGGCACATGAGCAGGATAATGGGGCACATATGAGCAGGATAATGGGGCACATATGAGCAGGATGATGGGGCACATATGAGCAGGGTGATGGGGGACATATAGCAGGATGATGGGGGACATATAGCAGGATGATGGGGGACCTATAGCAGGATGAGAGACCTATAGCATGATGAGGCACATATAGCAGGATGAGGGACACACACACATACATATATATATATATATATATATATATATATATATAAAAGGATGGGGATATAAGGATGGGGATTATATACAAGGCAGGAGAATCATTACCAGGATGGGGTACCTTACTAGAGAATTTGGGGACATTACCCCCATAATAGTGTGTCAGCAGCAGATCCTCGCCCCATAAGTGTGTCATGACCACATTTTTTGCTTAAAATTTTATTTTCCTATTTTCCTTCTCTAAAACCAGGGTGCGTCTTATGGTCCGGTGCGTCTTATAGTCCGAAAAATACGGTAGGTGGTACATATTGATGTGTTTGAAGAGACTGAGTATGTGTGTATGTGAAGTTAGTTGGGTAAGTCTGATGTTGAATGTACTGTTGTTGTGGATTATTAGGAACATGGTAGGCTGTTGGTTGTTGAATCATTTGAGGTAGTCTATGAACACTACTAACATTACTTGGATAGCTAAAAGAAGATTGTATTGGTGTCTGTTGGGGTACTTGTGGGTGAAATAATGGCTGTTGAGATGGCCTTTGTATCATTAATGTACATGTTTGATGTGGGACAATTGTTGGCCTAATTTGTACATCACTTACCATAGAAGAAGATGGATACTGTATATGTGTTTGTTGCACTACAGTATTTAGTTGTGAATTTGAGTAATGTTCATCTGTTTGGGTTTCCACAGTTTGTTGGATTGTGTTTGTGTGTGGACCACGTGGATTAGCTCTCCATTGCTCAATCACTTCAAAACAATATATGGGTTCGGGTTCACGCTGGGTAGCAGATATAAGAGTTATTAAGGACGCCCTTAACCTGTCCTGCCTATCAGCTTGGACCAATGCAAGAGAGGGAGAAAGGAAGCGGCAAAATCTCCCTCCATCACTCTCAGGTATCAGTGAATTCATCATGTGTATTATTCTGGTATGAATGATCTCAGGCAGGGACCGTAAATCTTCATAACGCCTATGTCTGCGACCACGGATAGATTGGCCTATTGTATTAGTTGCTATTCTTGGCTGTGGGCCTGTTTGTTGCTGTGGACTACTGTCTGCAAGAACTGGTGAAGGGCCACTTTGTTGACCTGTAGACTGGCCTGGGATTACAGTAGTGTATTCACTTGTTCCCAAATCAGAGGACATTTCTTCTGCGTCTGGCTGGCGTTGGGGATTGTGGGTGGTTGGTAGGAGGTTGGCTCCATCTCAGAAGCAGAGGTAGCTGTAGCTGTTAAGACTGCTGACTGTGCCTCCTCACTGTCTTCTAGATTATCCTCTGTACTTTTGTGAAAAGAAAAAAAAAAATTTACTGTGTGCATTGTAATAAAGACTGCCATGTGATATGATGGTAAAAACTTACTTTTGTACTTCCATAATGGGCATGAGGAAGCTGAGTCTTTCATAATGGACATATTTTTTTTTTTTGGATGCTGCAGCTGTGGTTGGCACTGGGTTATATTCTCTTCTGAACTGGTCACGTGCAGACCGCCAACAGCGTTTCACAAGATCCACTGTTTCCAAAAAGAACAGAATATATCAAACTCAAGAATAAATTATTTTCCATGTAAAAAGGCACATTGATCTTGTCTTGCAAACATTTCAATAATTAGGTTAACACATTCATGTGGATTAAAACTACAACCCATGACAATCATATAGTGACATAATAACACAATTAACATGACGAAGTAAACCAGTTCACCTTTACACAGATTAAACCAATGTATAATCATTTATCACTTTAAACATAGGCCAAAAAAAACCCATCAGTAAGCCTTGAGAGCCTAAATGTCTATAAACCCATGAAGTGCCATATGTTCCTCAAAACTTGTACATTACAAACTACAAATTACTGTTACCATTACAGACATGGTGGCAACAAGGGTGATGCATGAAAAAAAAACAAAAAAAGATTCATGTATAGACATTTAACAGCACATTTTAAAAAGCCTAAAAAAAAAAAAAAAATAACACATGTTTGATTGATGCTTGACCAGCCTGAAATGCCTTTTGTACATGCATGAAGTGCTTTGCAGCCCATATACACATGATGACATTACTACAACACAACAAGGATTATTTTAACCCCTTAACGACCGCCGATACGCCTTTTAACGGCGACAAATTAGGGTACTTCTTCCAAACCGCCGCTTTTTAACAGCGGTCGGAAAAAAGGGTCTAGCGCCCCCCAGAGTCAGAAAATTTCCGGGGTCTCAGCTGCCGGGGGTAGCTGAGACCCTGGAGATCATGATTCTGGCCGGTTTTTCCGGTCCCAGCTCACCTGATGACCGGTATACACCGTATACCGATGATCAGGTTACAGTAAATGACCGCGCCGGTAAAAAATCATTTATCTCCCATCTGGCATAAACAAACATGTCAGATGGGAGATAAATCTCATCCCCCGGTCCTCTCCGGTCCCCCGGTGTCGCTAAAGTGTCCCCCCACCCCCCCTTCCTCCCGAAAATCTAACATGGCGCTGCACATACCGGCGCGCACAGCAGCGCGCCGGCCGTATTTCCCCCTTTCCTATGGTTTCTGTCGCATGTGCTATGACACATACGACAGAAACCTGCTCCCCAGGCCCTGCCAAGTCACCCCCTATCCCCACCCCGGTGTTCCCCGGTGTCCCCCGTACCTGTAAGCTCTGATCCCCCGCGGCCCCCTCCTCCGGCTCCTTCACAGTGCACGCCGGTCACACGTGCAGAGCGCGGATGTCAGCTTCCTGTGTCTGTGACTCAGATGCTGGCTGCTGCTGCTGCTTGCACAGAGTCTGTAGCTGTGACCCGGGGAGGGTGGGTGCAAATTCTTTGCACCCACTCTCCTCAAATGGATGGTCTGCACCCCTAGAAAATGGGGGATACGTTCCCTGAACGTGCCCCCCATATTCTAGAAGGTCCAGAATCGCCGCGGGTCTTTCACAATGGATTACAGCAGGGACTTGATTTTTTTTTTTTTCTTTTCAATAAATTGGCCAAAAGAGGGAATGTTTTTGGGGAGTGTTTTTTCAAATACATTTTTTTTTTGTTGTCAATTTTTTTTTATTATTACTGTCAATTAGTTATGTCTGGTATCAAATAGACGCTGTGACATAACTAATTGCTGGGCTTGCATTTTTGCTAATTGCTGGGATTGCATTACACATCTGGTATCAACCCCATTTATTACCCCGTTAGCCACTGCACCAGGGTGCGGGATGAGTTGGGGCGAAGCGCCAGGATTGGCGCGTCTGATGGATGCGCCACTTCTGGGGCGGCTGCGGCCTGCTATTTTTAGGCTGGGAAGAGTCCAATAACCATGGCTCTTCTCACCCTGAGAATACCAGACCCCAGCTGTCAGCTTCACCTTGACTGGTGATCTAATTTGGGGGGACCCTACGTTTGGTTTTTTTTTTTAATTATTTATTTATAAATAATTAAAAAAAAAAACAGCTTGGGGAGCCCTCCAAATTGATCACCAGCCAAGGTGAAGCGGTCAGCTGTGGTTTGCAGGCTGCAGCTGTCTGCTTTACCCTAGCTGGCTATCAAAAATAGGGGGGACCCCACGTCATTTATTTTCATTATTTTTTTTTCTTTTTGGGCTAAATACAAGGCTAGGCACCCTTTAGTGCCACATGAAAGGCACTAAAGGGCGCCAGCTTAGAATATGCAGGGGGGTGGGACGTTATATATGTTTGACATCTATCCATTCATCCATTGTAGCATTTTAGGCTATGTGCCCACAATCAGGGTTTGCAGCGTTTTGGGCGCAGAGTGTTTTCCCTGCGTCCATAACGCTGCGTTGTGCAGTAGAAGCACAGTGGAAGGATTTTTAGAAATCCCGTGCCCACTGTGCTTCTTTTCTCCGCAGCATAAACCGACCTGTGGCGCAGCTTCCCGAGCCTCAGCATGTCAATTTATACTGCAGAGATGAGTGTGCTCTGCAGGTAGCATAGAACTAAAGTCCACAGCAGCCTGAACCCAAATCGTGGGCATGGGCAGCTGCGTTCTCCCATGGACAACACTCACATCTCTGCAGGAAGGCTGACACTGTGTACTGGACGCCGTTTCGCTGGATCATGGCCACATAGCCTAAAAGAGAGAAATGGGGGTCCAGTTTCCAAAATGGAGTCACTTGTGGGGGGTTTCTAATGTATAGGTAACCAAGAGGCCCTGCTAATGTGACATGGTGCGCGCAATTTATTTCAACTTTTCCAAAATTCAAATGGTGCTCCTTCCATTCCAAGCCCTCCCATATATCCAAACAGAGGTTTTTGGCCACATATGGGGTATCCCTGCGCTCACAAGAAATTGGATAACAACCTGTGGGGTCCACGTTTTGTTGTTGCCTCTTGAAAAAGTGAGAAATGTGATGCTAAAGAAACATTTTTGTGAAAAAAATGAAAATTTTCAATATGGCAACCTAAGCTTATCAAATTCTGTGAAGTATTCGTGGATTCAAAATGCTCAATATACACCTAGAAAAAAGCTTTGAGGTTTCTTGATTCCAGAATGGGGTCACTTGTGGGGGGCCTCCACTGTTTAGGTACTTTAGGGGCTTTCCAAATGCGACATAGCGTCCACTAATTATTCCAGCCAAATGTTCAGTCAAATTGCAGTCCTTCCCTTCCAAGACCTGCCGTGTGCCCAAACAGTTGATTTCCACCACATATAAGATATCACCAAAAGAAATTGCAGAATACATTTCATGGTGATTTTTTTCCTGTTACCCTTGTGAAAAAAAAGGCTACCTGGTTGAAGTAAAAATTTTGTGGTAAAATTTTATTTTTTTATTTTCATGGCTCAACGTTATAAACTTCTGTGAAGCACCTGGGGGTTCAGGGTACTCACCAAACATCTAGATAAATTCCTTGAGAGGCCTAGTTTCCAATATGGGGTCACTTGTGGTGGTTTTTTGCTGTTTACGTACCTTAGGGGTCCTCCAAATGCAACATGGTGCCCGCAATCTTTTTCAGCCAAATTTCCTTTCCAAAATTCAAATATTGCTCCTTTCATTCCAAGCCCTCCCATTTGTCCAAACAAAGGTTTCAGACCACATGTGAGGTATCACCGCGCTCATAAAAAAGTGGGTAACAAACATTTGGGTCAAATTTTTGGAATTACCTCTTGAAAAAGTGAGAGAATTGATGCTAAAGCAACATTTTTGAGAAAAAAATTACAATTTTCAATATGACAAAGTAACGTTATAAAAATCTGTGAAGTACCTGTGGGTCCAAAATGCTCAGTATACCCCTCGATAGAAGCCTTAAGGGGTATAGTTTCCAAAATGGGGTCACTTGAGGGGGGTTCCTGCTGTTTACGTACCTTAGGGGATCTGTAAAAGCAACATGGTGCCCGCAATCTGTTTCAGCCAACTTTGCTTTCCAAAATTCAAATATTGCTCCTTTCATTCCGAGCTCTCCCATTTACCCAAACAAAGGTTTCTGACCAAATGTGGGGTATTGGCGCACTCATAAGAAAGTGGGTAACAAAGTGTGAGGTCCAATTTTTGGTGTTACCTCTTGAAAAAGTAAGAAAATTAGTGCTAAAGTAACATTTTTAGGTAAAATGTTAATGTTTATTTTTTTTCATTCCACATTACTTTAGTTCCTGTGAAGCACCTGAAGGGTTAATAAACTTCTTGAATGTGGTTTTGAGTACTTTGAGGGGTGCAGGTTTTAGAATGGTGTCACTTTTGGGTATTTTCTGTCACCCAGGCCTCTCAAAGTCACATCAAATGTGATGTGGTCCCTAAAAAAATGGTTTTGTAAATTTTGTTGAAAAAATGGGAAATTGCTGATGAACTTTGAACCCTTCTAACTTCCTAACCCCAAAAAATTTTGTTTCAAAAATTGCGCTGATCTAAAGTAGACATGTGGGAAATGTTATTTATTAACTATTTTGTGTGACATAACTCTCCGGTTTATGGGCATAAAAATTAAAAGTTTGAAACTTGCAAAATTTTTAATTTTTTTGTCAAATTGCAGATTTTTTCACAAATAAAATAAAAAAATATCATCCTAAATTTACCTCTAACATGAGGCCCAATATGTCACGAAAAAACAGTCTCAGAATCACCGGGATCCATTGAAGCGTTCCAGAGTTATAACCTTATAAAGTGACACTAGTCAAAATTGCAAAAAATGGCCTGGGCATTAAGTACAAAACTGGCTTCGTCCTTAAGGGGTTAAAGGCCCAAAAAACAACACTATCCTGTTTGTGAGTCTCCACTGTAGCTCAAAATGAGTTAGGTCCATTAATACATGCCAAACAAAGTATACAAATATGACTAGATTCTGCCTACAGAATGTGCACATGTAGGTAAAGACAGAAGTAATGAAAATATCTGTACTCACCATATTTATTTTTCCTTCCAGGGGTACATTGAGACCATCCATTCCTGGGGTAGACTAGTTCAGCCACAGACATCTATGCTCGTTCCACCATCAACCTGTCATGGTAGCCATCATCACGTGTATCCCACAGCTCTGGATGCCTCTCTACTTCCCCAATCAGCCTCTCTGTATCGATTCTGGGCGCCATTATCAGCACCTGTGTTGTTCTCTGAGCTCAAAGTTCCCCTGCAGTGAGAGGACAGGTGCCCAGCTGCTGTCTGGCGTGCAAATGAGACAGGAAATGTTTGTTTGGCGCCAGAATTAATGGACTACAATTGACCTAATAGATTGGCAACAAGTGTTTCAGATTTTTTTATTAAAAACGGACACGGACCATACGTGCTGAACACGGACATACTCTGTGTGGTCCGTGCAGGCACGGACCCATAGACTATAGCGGGTCCGTGCCTGCGTGCTGCCGGCCAAAAACGGACATGTCGTCGGTGTAGAAAACCGCACACATGTACTTACCACACGGACACACGTTCTGTGTGATTTTACGTGTGTGTGCCATCTACCATAGAATAACATTGGTCTCCGTTTCTCCGTGTCTCTGGTACGTGCAAAAATGTACCAAACACGTACCAGAAACATGGATGTGTGTTGCGGGCCTGAGAAAAATCACTTTTCTAGTGCGCACATAGCCTTAATGTGCTCCTGCTTACTCTTCCTCCCAGGGCCTGTGCATGTAGCTTAGGGCATGTGCGCACACACCTATCCTTCTCTTAAAAGCTGTCATGCCATATCCTGAAAGTGCCTCTCAGCCTATGGAGAGGCATTTGGTACTGTAAGATGGCGACTGGATACATTATAAACGGGCAGTATGTACCATGAATGTGGTCTGAATCTGAAGCTTCTTTCTGGTACATGTAGTACCACATCTTTATTATAGTGTTCAAAGGGCAGGTTTGCAGGTGGCCGGAGATATGGGTGGGTCTGGCCACCTACAAACCCCCCGCCCATGGGTGTATCACATGACAAGTCAGATGATGGGAAAAATAAAGACTGTTCCTTTCTCATGTGAAGTGTGAATCAGTGTGTGAAGCTGTACTGCCTGAGAAGCAGCCTCTGAGGGACAAAAGGCTGTTTATCTCATAGAGGTCTGAAACCTCTGGATCAGGAACCCACCTGAAGGAGCAGAGGGTTGGCTTCATTTGTGAGTGAGTGGAGGCTGAGGGAGCTCCACTTGGATACTGGAAGTGTCCAAACCTGAGCGGGAAGACCACAGCAAAGACGGACCAGAAATCCGTGTGCCAGTGAGAGGTAAGGCGGCTGTTGGACTCTGGGAAAGAGGCACAGACACCTCTTTGGAGTTTAAGGTCTGGTATGGAGAAATGGTTTTATGAGTTGCAATAAACCGTTTGGACTTTCAAAGACACTGTGTTTTCCTGCTACCTCTGAAACACAGCCAAATCAGTGACCCCTATCACGTGAGCAGGCAAACGCTTAGGCTGCTTTCACAAACCCGTTTTTTGCCGTCAGGCACAATCCGGTGAAATGGGGATAAAACGGATCCAGCGCCGGATCCGTTTTATTCCCCATTGACTTGTATTAGCGCCGAATTTTGCTGGATGGCCTTGCGTTGCATGCGGCGTCCGCCAGATCTGGCGAAATTTCTTCATCCAGCTGCCGGAAAGGACGCAACATGGAACGTTTTTTGACAACAGCAATAAACTGGACTACGCCGGATCCGGCCCCGTCCGGCATGTTGTATAATGGAAGCCTATGGGCTCCGGATCCGGTGTCATCTGGTATATGCCGGAAACCAATGATGGATCCGGTTTTTGTTTCTGGGCAAGCCCAGACGTTATGTAAATTCACTTCTGGTCACAGAAAAAGTCTCTCTATTGATGTCAGTCTCTCTGTCGGTCTTTCTCTCTCTGTCAGTTGGTCGGTCTCTCTCTGTCAGTCGGTCAGCCTCTGCATCTCGCACCCTCCTTCATACTAACCGATCACCAGCACAGCGCTGCACAACTGACACACTGCTCTGGCGGCTTCTGCTTTTGAAAATGCCGACCGCTCATTATGACATCTCATATTCCCTGCTTCCCCCTCCCACCGGCGCCTATGATTGGTTGCAGTCAGACACGCCCCCACGCTGAGTGACAGCTGCCTCACTGCAACCAATCACAGTCGCCAGTGGGCGGGTCTCTATCGTGCAATAAAATAAATAAATAATGTAAAAAAACGGCATGCAGTCCCCCCCAACTTTGATACCAGCCAAGGTAAAGCCATAGGGCTGATGGCTGGTATTCTCAGGATGGGGAGCCCCACGTTATCGGGAGCCCCCCAGCCTAAAAATATCAGCCAGCAGCCGCCCGGAAATGCCACATCCATTAGATGCGACGGTCTCGGGACTCAACCCGGCTCATCCCGATTGCCCTGATGCCCTGATGCGGTGGCAATCGGGGTAATAAGGAAATAATGGCAGCCCATAGCTGCCACTAAGTCCTAGCTTAATAAAACAGAACCTGTGGACAAAGAGGCGCAATGGGGTCTTACCCGGTATATGAGAGGAGAAGAGGTGAAGTAATGTGTTCACCTGTAGGGGTTGTGAAAGGTCACAACACCTGAAAGAACATCTAATAATGGAGATAGCTAAGGTAAAGCCAGGCAGATGGGGTGGCAGCCCGTAGACATCCGCTTTATCTACGCTGAGAATCAAACATACCGTAGAAGGCTATATCATTTTTTTAATGATTTATTTTTATGCATATATATATATATATATATATATATATATATATTCAGTACATTTTTTTATATATATATACAGTCATATGAAAAAGTTCGGGCACCCCTATTAATGTTAACCTTTTCTCTTTATAACAATTTGGGTTTTTGCAACAGCTATTTCAGTTTCATATATCTAATAACTGATGGACTGGGTAATATTCCTGGATTGAAATGAGGTTTATTGTACTAACAGAAAATGTGCAATCCGCATTTAAACAAAATTTGACTGGTGCAAAAGTATGGGCACCCTTATCAATTTCTTGATTTGAACACTCCTAACTACTACTTTTTACTGACTTACTAAACCACTAAATTGGTTTTGTAACCTCATTGAGCTTTGAACTTCATAGGCAGGCATATCCATTCATGAGAAAAGGTATTTCAGGTGGCCATTTGCAAGTTGTTCTCCTATTTAAATCTCCTATGAAGAGTGGCATCATGGGCTCCTCAAAACAACTCTCAAATGATCTGAAAACAAAGATTATTCAACATAGTTGTTCAGGGGAAGGATACAAAAAGTTGTCTCAGAGATTTAAACTGTCAGTTCCCACTGTGAGGAACATAGTAAGGAAATGGAAGAACACAGGTACAGTTCTTGTTAAGCCCAGAAGTGGCAGGCCAAGAAAAATATCAGAAAGGCAGAGAAGAAGAATGGTGAGAACAGTCAAGGACAATCCACAGACCACCTCCAAAGACCTGCAGCATCATCTTGCTGCAGATGGTGTCAATGTGCATCGGTCAACAATACAGCGCACGTTGCACAAGGAGAAGCTGTATGGGAGAGTGATACGAAAGAAGCGGTTTCTGCAAGCACGCCATAAACAGAGTCGCCTGAGGTATGCAAAAGCACATTTGGACAAGCCTGTTACATTTCGGAAGAAGGTCCTGCAGACTGATGAACAAAGATTGAGTTGTTTGGTCATACAAAAAGGCGTTATGCATGGAGGCAAAAAAACACGGCATTCCAAGAAAAGCACTTACTACCCACAGTAATATTTGGTGGAGGTTCCATCATGCTTTGGGGCTGTGTGGCCAATGCCGGCACCGGAAATCTTGTTAAAGTTGAGGGTCGCATGGATTCAATTCAGTATCAGCAGATTCTTGACAATAATGTGCAAGAATCAGTGACGAAGTTGAAGTTACGCAGGGGATGGATATTTCAGCAAGACAATGATCCAAAACACCGCTCCAAATCTACTCAGGCATTCATGCAGAGGAACAATTCCAATGTTCTGGAATGGCCATCTCAGTCCCCAGACCTGAATATCATTGAAAATCTGTGGGATGATTTGAAGCGTGCTGTCCATGCTCGGCGACCATCAAACTTAAGTGAACTGGAATTGTTTTGTAAACAGGAATGGTCAAATATACCTTCATCCAGGATCCAGGAACTCATTCAAATCTACAGGAAGTGACTAGAGCAGTGATGGCGAACCTGTGGCACTCCAGCTGTTGCAAAACTACAATTCCCAACATGTTTTCACAGCCAAAGCTTTTGCTTTGAATGGCCAGGCATGATGGGAATTCTAGTTTTGCAACAGCTGGAGTGCCACAGGTTTGCCATCACTGGACTAGAGGCTGTTCTTTTTGCAAAAGGAGGATCTACAAAATATTAATGTCACTTTTATGTTGAGGTGCCCATACTTTTGCACCGGTCAAATTTTGTTTAAATGCAGATGGCACATTTTCTTTTAGTACAATAAACCTCATTCCAATCCAGAAATATTACTCAGTCCATAAGTTATTAGATATATGAAACTGAAATAGCTGTTTCAAAAACCCAAATTGTTATAAAGAAAAAAGGTTAACATTAATAGGGGTGCCCAAACTTTTTCATATGACTGTATATATATATATATATATATATATATATATATATATATATTAAAAGAAATGATGTAGCGCTCCGCAGTATTTTTGATTCTTAGCACATATAAAGCGGATGGCTACGGGTGCCATCCCCATCTGCCCGGCTCTACCATGGCTGGCAATCAAAATACAGGAAGCCCATTAATTTTTTTTTAATTATTTAAAAAAATAATTAAAAAAAAATGCGTGGGTTCCTGCCGCATTTTGATTTTCAATCAGGTAAACCCAGGCAGCTGGGGGCTGGGATTCTCGGCAGCCTGCAGCCGCCCATGGAAATGGCACATTGTTTCTTAGCGTCATTTCCAGGAGCTTTACCCAGTTTGTACACTGGCAGCGGCACGCTTGGTAATAAAAGAGTTAATACCAGCTTTGCATTCTCAGATGGTAATAAGCGCGAAATTCATGGTGTCATGACAAATTAGATGTGGCCACCATGAATTGCTAGTAAGCAGTAAAAAAAAAACACAACACATAGTTCACAGGGACAGCAATGTCAGCTTCATCACTCTGCACAGATAGCGTCTATACAAAGTAAGAAGCAGAGAGAGCAATGTCAGCTCTGCTACATCGCTCTGTATAGAGCGAGAATCAGGCTGACAGTGACGGGATGATTCCACTTGCGTCTTGCATTGCATCACCCCGCATGGCCTGATATTCTTCGGACAGGAGCATCTCAGCTGCATGGAAATACATACAGCTGACCCGCTCCTGTCGGCAGATTGTGTGCCGTGATGCAATGCGACACTCGCACAGTGACAGTCAAAGTCCAGTTAACAGGATCTTTGACGACGTCAGTCATGTGACCAGTCTGTAAGCCAATGTCTGTACAATATTCACACCAAACTAGTCACATGGCTATGATGTCATGGAAGGCCCTTTAGGCAGTGGTGCTTACCAGGGGTACAGCAATGATTGGACGTGGAAGCAGAAGCGGCCGGGAGACAGAGGAAGGACGCGTTGCGGGACCTGTAAGTATGATCATAATGTTTTTTAATAATGTGGGGGTTTTTTACAGCCCCTGGACCCGATCTGTAACATGAGCTTCCCAGGAAAGCTCGTGTTTGGGATCGTGTACATGATCACTATGTGGTCAGTACGATCCCCGAACTTTACAGTTCGGGATCGCCCATCACTAGTGGCAGAATACGGGACTGACAGGGCTCTGTTTCACGGTGGCTAGTCAAAAGGGTCTGTCTGCCTGTCAGGGTTTTGAGTGAGTGGGGTGTCATGCCCCTCCTCTGTTTCATTCCCCGTGCCTTCCTGTGCCCAGATGGACAGGGGGTGTCAGTGTAACACTGTGCCAAGCTGACCTTACGTACCCCTGAGGGTGTGGAACGTTACGCGTTAGCAGAATTGACGTATTAGAGATGTCAGTGTGGAGTTGTGAGGTGCAGGTTGGTCACAGATTGATGAACAGGGGTGGGATGTCTGCGTGACGCTGCCGGCTGTTCATGACATATTGGTGGCAGCTGTGGGATGTCCGCGTGACCCCCCCCCCCACACCTACATTCACATGGAGCTCTTCAGAGCCCTGGTTCTCAGGATTAGTGGCATTCCCAGCTGTACTGCCCGCAGCAATCGAATGGGGTTACCTTTCAAAATTTGAAACATCCCTTTTAAACAGGTTGTTTTTCAATGCACAAAGCATTGCAGACAACAACCAATACTGATCGACCTGAAGGCCATTGCTGCCTCTTCATCAACAGGACAGGAGAAGTGGTATATATACAAAAAAATAACGCAAGTGAACCCTGGGTAGAAATGGTTAAGACTTTTTATATTGCATTTGCTATTTGATTGTCAATAAATGGAACCTGTCACCAGGTTTTTCCCTTATAAGCTGCCTCCACCACCAGTGAGCTTTTATATAAAGCATTCCAGAATTCTAATATATAAAGCTGAGTGTGTGTGTATGTATGTGTGTGTGTCTGCTAAAGGAATATAAACCGTCGCATTTACAATCACGAAATTTTACACATACACTCCATTTGAACATCATAGACTATGTTTTGAGTGAAAAATGTAACCATGCTTTACAGTTATTTGCCAAAAACCTGCTTAGATTAAAGTTAGTGGAACTGGGAACAGATCTGTCATTATAGACTCCTATTATAGACAGAGAAAGAGACACCCAGAGAGACCCACATAGACCTAAAGAGACACACATACATGCAGAAAGAGAGAGAGAGAGACACAGATAAAGAGATGCACACACACAGAAAGAGACACAGAAAAAAAGAGATACTGGCAGAAAGAGGCACATATAAAGAAAGAGACACAGACAGATACACATACAGAAAGAGACACACACACCCAAAAAGACACACACCGAAAGAGACAGACACAGGGACACACACACACAGAAAATACAAAATGGATACAGCCGCACAGTAAATGCCATCAATGTGTAAGCCCGGAAACCAAACGGCAAGGTAAATCTCAATATTCCAGGTCCCTAACTAAAATGCCACTATCTAGGTTAAAACATCCATGTCTGGCCAGCATTTCAAGTTAGATTTTTAGTCTAGCCCAGACATGGATGTTTTAACCTAGATAGTGGCATTTTAGTTAGGGACCCGGAATATTGAGATTTACCTTGCCGTTTGGTGTCCGGGCTTACATGCATTGGCCAATTCATAAACTAAAAATCTAATTTTTTCATATAGCAGTAATGCAGTACCAGAGTTCCCTTATACATTGATGGCATTTAGTGCGCGGCTGTATCCATTTTGTATTTGCTAGGTTTTTTCAGCTGGCACCTATACACACTTGTAGGATGTGCAGGTCAGTCTTTTGAAATATACACACACACAGAAAGACACATAGAGAAAGGGACACACACACCGAAAGTGACACAACACAGAGACACCCACTAAGAGACACATACACAAACAAAAAGAGACACACAGAAAGAGACAGAGAGAAAGAGACACACACAGAAAGAAGCACACAGAAATAGACACACAGACAGAGACACACATAAAGAGACACACAGAAAGAGACACATGGAATGAGACACACACGGAAAGAGACACACACTGAAACATACGCCAAAAGAGACACACAGAAAGAGACACACACACAGAAAAAGACACAGAGACACATAGAAAGAAAGAGAAATACATGGAAAGAGACATACAAAGAAAGAGACATACACAGAAAGAGACACACAATAAACACACACACCAAAAAAGACACACACCAAAAAACAGAGACAGACACACTGAAAGAGACACACCACCACGAAAGATGCACACACCGAAAGAAACACACCGAAAGAGACACACACAGAAAGAGACACATAGAAAGAAAGAGACAGACAGAAAAAGACAGAAAGAAAGAGACACAGACAGAAAGAGACACACACACAGAGACACACACACAGAAAGATACACATACTCAGAAAGACACATACACAGAGACACAATGTAACACCTGCCTGGAGACACAGACTCAGACTGGCTGTAAAGGTCCAGTCACACTAAACAACTTACCAGCGATCCCAACAACGATAGGGATCGCTGGTAAGTTGCTAGGAGGTTGCTGGTGAGATGTCACAGTGCGACGCTCCAGCGATCCCACCAGCAACCTGACCTGGCAGGGATCGCTGGAGTGTCGCTACACGAGTTGCTGGTGAGCTCACCAGCAACCAGTGACCAGCCCACAGCGCCGCGTGGAAGATGCTGCGCTTGGTAACTAAGGTAAATATCGGGTAACCAACCCGATATTTACCTTGGTTACCAGCGCACGCAGCTACACGTGCAGAGAGCAGGGAGCAGCGCACACTGAGCGCTGGCTCCCTGCTCTCCTAGTTACAGCACACATCGGGTTAATTACCCGATGTGTGCTGCAGCTAAATGTGCACAGAGCAGGGAGCAGTGCACACCGGGTGCAGCTGCACAGGGTACATATATAGAGTATAGAGTACAGGGTGCAGCTGCACAGAGCAGGGAGCAGCGCACACCGCTTAGCGCTGGCTCCTTGCTCTCCTAGTTACAGCACACATCGGGTTAATTACCCGATGTGTACTGCAGCTAAATGTGCACAGAGCAGGGAGCAGCGCACAATGCTTAGCGCTGGCTCCCTGCTCTCCTAGCTACAGCACACATCGGGTTAATTAACCCGATGTGTCCTGCAGCTACATGTGCACAGAGCAGGAGCCGGCACTGACAGTGAGAGTGGCGGAGGCTGGTAACAAAGGTAAATATCGGGTAACCAAGGACAGGGCTTCTTGGTTACCGGATGTTTACTGTGGTTACCAGCGTCCGCAGAAGCCGGCTCCTGCTGCCTGCACATTTAGTTGTTGTTGTCTCGCTGTCACACACAGCGATCTGTGCTTCACAGCGGGACAGCAACAACTAAAAAATGGCCCAGGACATTCAGCAACAACCAACGACCTCACAGCAGGGGCCAGGTTGTTGCTGGATGTCACACACAGCGACATCACTAGCAACATCGCTGCTACGTCACAAAAGTTGTTCGTTAGCAGCGATGTTGCTAGCGATGTTGCTTAGTGTGACGGGGCCTTAAGGGGAGTCTAGAGAAAAGCCACTCACAAAACAGGACCGCAAGAACTCTGCAACCCTTTAACCCCTATACAGGGATTTGGAATTACACAGAGCCCCAGAGATCACTACCTGTGGTAGGCTGTAGTCCATGGTGGTCAGGCAGGGTCAAAAACCAGGAAATGCAATACAGGAACAGAATCGGCAGGCAAGGGCGTAGTGAGGGGACAAAGCAGAGGTCAAATCCGGAACTGGCAGCAAGGTACAAAAACGACAGGCAGGAGGGTAATCAAAAAACATGCAAAGGTCAGCTCACAGGACTCAAAATATAAACAGCACAGGAACCAGGAGTACAGAACTATCTCTTGCAGTGGTCACATGACAGGAGGGGGAATAAGAAGGGTGTGGTGTCTTCCCATTGGCTGCAGCTGAATGATGGTAAACTTCAGCTGGAAGACACACGCCACCTACAGTCAGCCAGTGGTACTGCAGGTCCCAGGGAACCCCAGCCTAGTGGATGAGCGGAGCCTGCACCTAGCAGAGCCACTGGCACGACTCCTCACCCATCACCATCCACGGTTGGAACACGGCGTCGCCTGGTAATCGGATCAGAGGTCGCAGAGGCGGACTATATAAAAATAGCAACAAAAAGAGGAAAAAATCCTCCAAAAATTCCATGGAAGTGTCTGTGTGATTTCCTCCTCCTGCACCTGTGATGCTTCCATTTTAGTGGGGGTTTAGCTGTATCCTGGTAGAGTACTTGTTTTTGGCCAGGGCGATGTACACACTGCAGCCCATCTTGCTGTAAGTAATACTTCATTTTCGGAGGATTTTTTCCTCTTTTTGTTGCTATTTTTTTATTTACGAACATTATGTTTCCCATCAGACCCAAATAAATTAATCTTGCTTTCATCACTAAAATGAAGTAGGGATCACTTATCATTTGTCTACACAACATGCTCCTCACCAAAGGTGAGTCTAGCCTTTTGTTTCTGCTAATGAGAGGTTTAGTCACTGCAGAGTGGACTTTCAGTCCAAATGCTCTTAAACGTGACAATGTATGACGAGACAGATCCTTACCTGCTAACTGCTGAACAGGCGAACAATTCCAGCTGCAGTGTTTAAACGATTACCTATGGAGATTCCCTGCATTATCCTGTCCTCTCTTGCATTTTCTTTCGAGGGCAACCAGCCTTCTTGGGGGACTTGAAGATCCGGTACGGGGGGACTTGAAAGAGTTTGTGATGTTGTAAAGATGCACTATTCTGAAAATCACAGACTTATAACAACCAACTTCTCTTTCTATGGCTGATAGGGTCACCTCTTCGGCCTTCATCTGGACAACCCCTTCCGGGGGTTTCAGTCACTTTGGAATCGCACTCCATTTTTGCAAATACAATGCAAACTGGAAAGTGAGGCTGCCAGTTACATAGGGTTTGTTAGATAATTACAGAAATTAGCATCAGGTGCCAGATTTACACCAATAGCTTACAGGTATCTGAAAGTGTTCTCTAATTTTGATCAGTGTTCTTTTACATTTATCTGATTTACATTTTTATTATGTGCTTTAGAATAAATTCAAGTTTACAATACTGCTAGTTTACTCATGCTAGGATATAATCACATAGGATGACACGATGAACTTAACACTTAGGAAATTGTTTGTTCTCTAATTTTTGTGTGTGTATGTATATACATATATATATATATATATATATATATATATTTTTATATATATATATATATATATATTATATATATTATATATATATATATATATATATATATATATATATATATATATATATATATATATATATATATATATAAAATAAAAAAAAATTACCTTCTCACCCCTTGTGGGTGGTTATTTGTCCTTCCTCATTCTCGGGTCCTCTACCAGAGGCCTGGGAGTTTGAGGGTTCTGCGCAGGATCTTAGTTGTTCCCAGCACTGCGCTTTTCTGGACAGAGAGCTCAGATGTTGCTCCTGGAATCTGTTGCAGCAATTTTTCCAACTATGGGGTCACTGCTCCAAGTGCTCCTATCACCACTGGAATTACTGTTACCTTCACCTTCCACATCTTCTCCAGTTGTTCTTTAAGGCCCTGGTATTTCTCCAGCTTCTCATATTCCTTCTTTATGATGTTACTGTCATTAGGCACTGCCACATCTATTATCATTGCTGTCTTATATATATATACAGTGCTGGACAAAAGTATTGGCACCCCTGCAATTCTGTCAGATAAAACTCAGTTTCTTCTTGAAAATGATTGCAATCACAAATTATTTGGTATTATTATCTTCATTTAATTTGTCTTCAATGGAAAAAAAAAATTGTCATAAAGCCAATTTGCATATAATTCCACACCAAACATAAAAAGGGGGTGGACAAAAGTATTGGCACTGCTTGAAAAATCATGTGATGTTTCTCTAATTTGTGTAATTAACAGCACCTGTAACTTACCTGTGGCACCTAACAGGTGTTGGCAATAACTAAATCACACTTGCAGCCAGTTGACATGGATTAAAGTTGACTCAACCTCTGTCCTGTGTCCTTGTGTGTACCACATTGAGCATGGAGAAAAGAAAGAAGACCAAAGAACTGTCTGAGGACTTGAGAATGCAAATAGTGAGGAAGCATGAGCAATCTCAAGGCTACAAGTCCATCTCCAAAGACCTGAAAGTTCCTGTGTCTGCGGTGCGCAGTGTCATCAAGAAGTTTAACACTAGAACTACTGAGGTAGTCATTTTGACTACTTTGCACCATGTATTTCTATATAGGTGTCACGAGTCCAGTAGTTCTAGTGTTAAAGCCCATGGCACTGTGGCTAACCTCCCTAGATGTGGAAGGAAAAGAAAAAAAGAGATTTCAACGTAAGATTGTGCGGATGGTGGATAAAGAACCTCGACTAACATCCAAACAAGTTCAAGCTGCCCTGCAGTCCGAGGGTACAACAGTGTCAACTCGTACTATCCATCGGTGTCTGAATGAAAAGGGACTGTATGGTAGGATACCCAGGAAGACCCCGCTTCTTACCCCAACACATAAAAAAGCCAGGCTGGAGTTTGCCAAAAGTTACCTGAGAAAGCCTAAAACGTTTTGGAAGAATGTTCTCTGGTCAGATGAGACAAAAATAGAGCTTTTTGGGAAAAGCCATCAACATAGAGTTTACAGGAAAAAAAAAGAGGCATTCAAAGAAAAGAACACGGTCCCTACAGTCAAACATGGCGGATGTTCCATGATGTTTTGGGGTTGCTTTGCTGCCTCTGGCACTGGGCTGCTTGACCGACTGCATGGCATTATGAAGTCTGAAGACTACCAACAAATTTTGCAGCATAATGTAGAGCCCAGTGTGAGAAAGCTGGATCTTCCTCAGAGGTCATGGGTCTTCCAGCAGGATAAGGACCCAAAACACACTTCAAAAAGCACTAGAAAATGGTTTGATAGAAAGCACTGGAGACTACTAAAGTGGCCAGCAATGAGTCCAGACCTGAATCCCATAGAACTCCTGTGGAGAGATCTCAAAATGGCAGCTTGGAGAAGGCACCCTTCAAATCTCAGGGACCTGGAGCAGTTTGCCAAAGAAGAATGGTCTAAAATTCCAGCAGAGCATTGTAAGAAACTCATTGATGGTTACCAGAAGCGGTTGTTCGCAGTTATTTTGGCTAAAGGTTGTGCAACCAAGTATTAGGCTAAGGGTGCCAATACTTTTGTCTGGCCCATTTTTGGAGTTTTGTGTGAAATGATCAATGATTTGATTTTTGTTTCCTTTTGTCTTGTGTTTTTTCATTGGAAGCAAAATAAATGAAGACAATAATACCAAAGAATTTGTGATTGCAATCATTTTCAGGAAGATACTGAGTATTCTCTGACAGAATTGCAGGGGTGCCAATACTTTTGGCCAGCACTGTATATATATATATATATATATATATATAGTTATCTTCAAAAGTGTTGGCACCTTTGAAACTGTCGCAGAAAATGAAGTATTTCTCTCAGAAAATTATTGCAATTGAACATTTTTTATACACGTTTCTCTCCTCTCTGAAACAAGACAAAGAAACAGAAAGGCAAATTGGAAATAATTTCATACAAAACCCCCAAAATGGACCAGACAAAATTGTTTTCCACCTCTACAAAGTTGTGGGTAAACAACTTTTTTCAAGTATGTGATGCTCGTTCAAACTCACCTGTGGCAAGTAACAGGTTTGGTAATATGAAAATCACACCGGAAACCAGACAAATAGGGGAGATGTTGACTCAATCTTTGCATTGTGTGTCTGTATGTGCCACACTAAGCACAGATAACTGAAAAAGGAAAAGAGAACTGTCTGAGGGCTTGAGAACCAAGATTGTTGAAAAATATCAACAATTTCAAGGTTATAAGTCCATCTGCAGAGAGCTTGATGTTCCTTTGTCCACAGTGCACAAAATAATCAAGAAGCTTACAACACATGACACTATAGCTAATTTCCCTGGACATGGATGACAGAGAAAAATGTATGAAAGGTTGCAATGCAGGATAATCCAGATGGTGTATAAGCAGCCCCGATCAAGTTCCAAAGAAACTCAAGCTCTCCTGCAGGCTCACAGTTAATCAGTGTCAGGACAAATTATCTGTTGACATTTTAATGAAATGAAAGGCTATGACAGGAGACCCAGGAAGACCCCACTTCTGATACAGAGATAATAAAAGGCTAAACTGTAGTTTGCCAAAATGTAGATAAGTACGTCAACACCTTCTGGGAAACAGGACAGATGAGACCAAGATAGAGCTTTTTTGGTAAAACACATCATTCTATTGCTTAGCAAAAACAGAGTGATACCTATAAAGAAGAGAACGCAGTGCCTACAGTTAAATATGGGGTAGGTTTAAAGATGATTAGGGGTTCTTTTGCTGCCTCTGGCACTGGATTTCTTTACTGTGTGCAAGGCATTACGAAATCTGAAGATTACCAAAGCATTTGGGGTTGTAGTGTAGTTAGTGCCCAGTGTCAGAAAGCTGGGTTGCGTTCTAAGTCATGGGTCTTCAAGCACAACAATGACCTTAAACATATTTCGAGCAGCTTTCAAAATTGGAAACAAAGCACTAGAGAGTTCTGAAGTGGCCAGCAATGAGTCCAGATCTAAATCTCATTGAACACCTATGGAGAGATCTTGAAATTTTTGCTGGGAGAAGGCACCATTCAAATATAAGAGATCTGGAGCAGTTTGTAAAAAAAGAGTGGACCAAAATTCCAGTTGAGAGGTGCAAGAAGCTTTTTGATTATTATAGGAAGCGATTGATTGCAGTTATTTAATTTTGTAAGGCCCATTTTTGGAGGTTAGTGTGAAATTATGTCCAATTTGTCTTTTTTTCTTTTCTGTTGTTCCAATACTCACTAATTAAATAAGCATGTATATAACAAAACATGTGTAATTGCAACAATTTTCTGGCAGAAATAGTTATTTTTCTGGAACAATTTCAAGGGTGCCAACACTTTTGGCCTTGACTGTATATATTCATGAATATATTATGTAATGCTGGACAAGTCATAGATGGAGTATATATGTCAGCAATGTACCTAGCCCCGGTGATTTAAAACCCCGCGAGCATGTTCCAGCACTTATAGTGCTGAGAGATTTATTTAATGGGCCCAGATTTGGGGTTAAGGAATGAATGGAAAACCTGTGTGTGACTGTTCATTCTCTTATGTCCAATCCAGACTTTGCAGTTAATTTAAAGGCAGCTGAGTTGCTTCAGAAAGCTGACTGGGAGTATGGAATAAAAAAACTTCTGGGAACTCTGTGAGTGAAGGTGAGAAGACTTGTGGTCTTGTGCAGATCTGTGGGGGGACCTTTGTTAACGGGTGAGCCAATACTTCTGTTGTGTGGACTGTTTTTCATTTATTTTCACCTGGGAAAGGCTGTTTGTTACATTTTACCTGCAAGTTTTATGAATTTTAATTAAACCTGCTGTTTTTCACCAAGAGACTTTTTGACTTTGTGAAGGCGACCAGCTAGTGATGGGCAGTCTGGCTTTTTTTGGTGATCCAGCTCGTTTGCTCCGCTAACCAGCTAACCAAAAAGAGCCAGATCTTTTGAATCCTAAATGGATCCCTATTAAATATGTACGCATATTCACCCAGTGTGAACAAATATTTAATATTATATTAATGCCACCACAGAATCGGTCCTAGCACAGATCCCTGCGGTACACCACTGCTGACTATAGCCCATTTAGAGAATGTACCATTTATGACTACTCTTTGTTTCCTATCTTTTACCCAATTCCTTACCCATTTGCTGATAGTTTCCCCTAGTTCTTGCTTCTGGAGCTTTAGTATAAGGCTATTATGTGGTACAGTATCCAATGCCTTTGCAAAGTCCAAATAAAAAAAACACCAAAAAGGAGCCAAGACAAATGATATGTGCACACACAGAATGTGGTGAGCCTTCCTCGTAAAGATGGCTGCAGCCAAGGTGCAAGATGCTGATGTCACAGCCACTCAACCTCCACACTAGAGGGGAGGGGCGGCTGCCTAGCATAAGACATGCACACTAATAAGGCTTGCACTGGGAGCCCATCATATAATGAGTGAAATGCACAGTGTCTGAACTGTAACCTATAAATGACGCCAGAAACCCAGGTCAGGCGGGCAAAACAGCAAAAAGTGCATTCACTCATACCTGGATACCAGGCCACATAGGTTTGAGCTCTGTGTTGAGCCACTGCTGTGAGTTTCAGGTGTTTTATGCCTCCCCTGATGAGCAGATGATGTGAAACGCGTCGGGAGTCACCTGGTTTTGTATACTAGGGTCAGCCACAACAGGGCCAGCTGTGGACTGCCCTTGTAAGGGCGGGAGTCATTGTGGATAATTAAAGGGTCAGTTTAATTCCTGACAGGGATAGTGACCAAGCCACTACTCCCACCGTGCCGGTACATGGACTAAGCAACACGGGAGAATCTTGATCCATCATTGGGAAGAAAAGATTGGGTGAGATTGTTCCACTTTAAGTGGCCTTAACACTGCATTGTATTTTACATTACATGCTCTTTGCCTATAGACATAGTCGGTATCTAGCACAGTATATCCATTGGGGAGTTACCATCTCTTGGATACTATAATCTATGGTGCATGTGTTTGTTTAATTGTCCTTTGATAGTGTATTACATCAGTGTAAGGGTACCTTCACACTTAGCGATGTAGCAGCGATCCGACCAGTGATCTGATCTGGTCAGGATCGCTGCTGCATCGCTACATGGTCGCTGGTGAGCTGTCAAACAGGCAGATCTCACCAGCGACCAGTGAACAGCCCCCAGCCAGCAGCGACGTGCAGGCGACACTGCGCTTGCATGGAGCCGCCGTCTGGAAGCTGCGGAGACTGGTAACTAAGGTAAACATCGGGTATGGTTACCCGATGTTTACATTAGTTACCAGCGCACACCGCTTAGCTTAGTGTGTGCAGGGAGCAGGGAGCCGCGCACACTGAGCGCTGGCTCCTTGCTCTCCTAGCTACAGTACACATCGGGTTAATTAACCCGATGTGTAATGCAGCTACATGTGCAGAGAGCAGGGAGCCGCGCACACTGCTTAGCGCTGGCTCCTTGCTCTCCTAGCTGCTGTACACATCGGGTTAATTAACCCGATGTGTACAGCAGCTACATGTGCAGAGAGCCGGAGCCGGCAGCACAGGCAGCGTGAGAGCTGCAGAGGCTGGTAACTAAGGTAAATATCAGGTAACCACCTTGGTTACCCGATGTTTATCTTGGTAACAAGCTTACCTCAGCTGTCAGATGCCGGCTCCTGCTCCCTGCTCGCTTCATTTGTCGCTCTCTCGCTGTCACACACAGCGATCTGTGTGTCACAGCGGGAGAGCGCCTTTGAAGAAAACGAACCAGGGCTGTGTGTAACGAGCAGCGATCTCGCAGTAGGGGCCAGATCGCTGCTCATTGTCACACACAGCGAGATCGCTAATGAGGTCACTGCTGCGTCACAAAAAGCGTGACTCAGCAGCGATCTCGGCAGTGAGCTCGCTGTGTGTGAAGCACCCCTAATTCTATAGCTGGGCAACTATTTCATCTATTATAGCCTGATAGTATTAGCGCTGAGTAGAAACATCTCTGGGTTAATTGGCATGCTATTTTCACTGTGATTATATACATCTTTTGAAAGCTGCATATACCCAGCATTAATCCATCTAATCAGCGGTGCTATAATAGCTATCTGTGCATAAGATCTTCCTACCCATCCTGTGTTGTTTATAAAAGGTGAACGTTATTTGTTCCCCTGTTTTTTGAAAATGATGGCGCCATAAACACATGAATCATTTATTGGCCTCACCATTTTCTGGTTTTAATTGGTGTTTGGATCACTGTTTGTATTCACGTTATTTTAAATAACCCAATTAAAGGTTAAGTTTTATTATCACATGTTGCTATACCTTGAAGACTGTATGTGTGTAGCCACATTAGTGACAAGTAGTTTTTAATAAGTGCTTTATCTAATAAGAAATGCTCAAATCTTGTTAAAAACAGTTATTTTATTATACCAATATAAACCATATACAAACAATACATTTCTTACTTCATTAAAAATGATTGTAGACTTTATTTCAGAGTCTGGGGAGATTGTCCAGACACTCCTGTCACAACGTAATATTGCATCTCAAAGCACATTAACAAAACAATTATAAAGCGCTCCTTTTCTAATCAGTCTTATGTGGGACTCTGAAGAAGGACTGATGTATGAAAATATATCTTTAAGAAATAATGGCCATTCTTACTTTTTACTATTATCAAACATTTTATAATGTAGTACAAACCAGAGCTGTAGCCATACTCCTTAATGAAGGACTCGAGACATAGATTACGGTAAAGATTATACGGGGCTTTCAGTTATGGTTCTAATATTTAGATTTTTGGAAGTATGACAATGACATGTTAAAGTATTGTTTAGAATTGAAGAAATAAATACATAAATTGGAGAATGTCTTTTTGATATATATCCACAAAAGTTACACCTTGTTTATGCCAGTGTTCAGACGTGTCCTTGTTCTGCACTGTTTACAGACCAGTACATCATTGCTGTAGCAGGAAAAAAAGGCTGTGAGGACCATTGACACCGGAGGAGTGGTTGGCTTTTTTTAACAATCCATTGAGCATTTTATACATTTTATACATGCCAATGAACCTATTTAAGAGGTAGTGCATCACCAAGTCTTGCAAAATCAGTTGTCATGAAAAGCAGGTAAGTACTACCAATGACTATAAATCATACTACAATATGCTTAAAGTGTAACTATCATTTTAGTTTTTATTTCATAACTCAATATTACATGTGAAAATAAGCAACTTAGTAATACATCTTATCAGAGAAATCTGCTTTTTTCTCAGCCAGAATTGATCAGCCATTATTAAAATTCTCACTTCTAAGGTAAAATCTGTAATCAGTGAAGACGTTTCCATTACTGCGATAGAAGATGGCAGTTGTTACTGGTGAGTCTATATACATAGGAGAGGAAGGAGGGGTGGAGCTCTGCCTCCTACTCCTCCCCCATTCTCTAACCCCTCCCCCTGTCTTTAGCTCCTCCCTCTATCTTTAGCTCCTCCCTCCTGTCTACATACAATTTCCACAGTAACAGCTGGCATCTCCTCTCAGTAATGGGAAAGTCTTCACTGAATACAGATTTTACCTCTGTTAGAATTCGGGGGGGAAAGCATGTGTTTACAATATACTGTATATAGGTCCGTTAATAATATATTATACTGTACTGTTAGAGGACCTGGCATGCTCTCATTAAATGTTAAAATTACATGTCACGTTAGTGAGTAATGAAGCACAGTTTGTTTTCGCTTCTATTACTTCATAGTCATGTTTTGGGGAAAGAGTGATGCAGGAATGTTCCTTGAATAGCCATTTGATCGATGATTTGGCTCTAAGTATATTAGAGTTTTTCCCAGTGTGCTGGGAGTTTTCTGAGGCATTCAAATACCAGGATTTTGGGGGCGTTTTTGAAGAAATGTTTCTTTCACTGGAGAATTTCGCCTAGCGGTTCAGAGAAGGTTTGGAAGAGTTTGTGGCTACTTCATCTATAACAGTGTTTTTTACTGAGCGTTTTTCATGTAAAAAATATGTTACATAACAGCAAAATGAATGAGATTTCTAAAATCCTATTTATTGGGTGTGTTTTATTTTTCTTGCATTTTTTTTTACTCGTGGTGCTTTTTAATAAATAAATAACTATAAATAGAGTAGCATGTCAATTCTTTCAGCATTTTTTTAATGTCAAAAATTCAAATAGAAGTGGACTCCTGCGCTGTAGTAAGAAGATGGTCAGCAGGAATAGTTAAACGTGATTTTATTATTGTGATTCTTCACACTGATTAGCATTTTTTTAATAGTTTTTCCATGTTGACATAAAAATGGTTTAGAATAAAAAAAATGCATCAAAAACACATTAAAAACAAAATACATCAAAGAGTATAATTTTTGTTGCAGTTTTCTGTCCATAGTTGTTTTTCATATAGAAAAACAATGCTTAAAAACATACCATATACGTGTGAACAAAGCTTTTGGGATGTTTTTAATTTTCGCCTGAAGTGTTTTTGTTTTTTTTTTGCAGAATTTTGATTGTACAATGCCTAATTTGGAGAGGTTTGCATTAGGATACGGTTCATAGAAGTGCCAAGCACTTTTTTTCCACCAGACATTTTTCAAAATTTCTGCAGTTCAAATATAAATAACTAAAGTGAATTTCCTATAGAAATGAATAGGAAAACATTTCCAAAAGTTTTCAAAGCGGTTTTTAAGTAGCATTTTGGAATGGATTATCTGCTCCAAAAACCTGTGTGAACAAAGCCTTTGCATATTATGCCAACAGTCCTGATTTTGCCAAGACAGTCCAATGAGCTGGAGCACTAAAGGGTGGCATTAGCAAAATGACACCCGAAAGTGGAAGTGTTGTAGTAACAAGTGGTCCTTAAATTATTATTTTTATTTATTTATTTTTTTAAATGGTCAAAAAAGCTTCTAATAACAAAACATAAAACACTATGGCATGGATTTATCATATGTATTTTTAAGTGACTTTCTTTCTTGTCTTCTGTTTCTATTTTCTGCTCTAAATTGAACAAACTGGCACACACAGGTTGATGTCTACTGCACAAAATCAAATATGCTTTTTGTCCTCTTTTGTGCCTTTTAAAGCACAAAGTAGTATGATCCTTTAAAATGCCGCACGTTAACCTTCAATGGAGCAAAATTAAAATTAGACAGTTTTTCGTACTCCAGTAGGGTGCTGAGATACAACTGCGCAAAAAGTAGATGGCATCTGTTGTTTTAGAATAGGGCAGCTCCATGCACTTTACATTATATTACGGATTCTGCTGATACTTATCTAAGATGTATGGCCATGCTGAAAACTGCAGAGAGGTAAACCTAAGTGTGAAATGCGTTGAGGGTAGTCATGCTGGGGACTCTGGATATCACATACATACAGTTAGGTCCAGAAACATTTGGTCAGTGACCAAATCTTGGTGATTTTGGCTCTGCATGGCACTATTTTTTCTTTAAAATGAAACAAGTGAGATGCATTTGAAGATTTATTTAAAGGGTTTGAAGAAAAACATCCTGTGAAACTTTTAGGAAGTGCAACCCTTTTTCTACAAAGCTTCCTCATTTCATGGGCTCAAAAGTAAATCGACAAATTTACTTTACCATAAATAAGTTGTTAATTTTTAATACTTTGTAGAGAATCCTTTGTAGGCAATGACTGCCTGAAGTCTGGAAGCAATGGATGTCACCAAACAGTTTTTTTCTCCTTTGTGATGCTTTATCACGCCTTTACTGCAGCTGACTTCAGTTGCTTCTTGCTAAAGTTTTGTCTTAAGCATGTGAAATACATGGGTTGAGATCTGATGATTGATTCTGCCATTGCAGAATATTCCACTTCTTAAAAAAACAAAAAAAAAAACCAACTCGTGAGTTACTCTTGCAGTATGTTTTTGGTCATTTTCCATCTGTACTGTGTTTTGCTGAATATGAGCAGAAAGTACAGCCCTCTACACTTTAGAATGAATCCGACTGCTTCTGACTTCAGTCACATCATAACTAAACTCTAGTGACCTAGTGCCATTGAAAACCATTCTTGCTCATGCCATGACACTGACTCCACCATGTTTTACCGAGGATGTGGTGTACTTTGGGACTTTGGGACTTAAGCTGTTCCAATCCTTCTCCATACTTTCTTCTTCCAGTCATTCTGGTACAGGTTGATCTTAGTTTCATCTGACCAAAGAATGCTTTTCCAAAACTTGGCTGGCTTTAGATTTGTTTTAGACAAAAAGACTGACTGCACTCCCTAACATGCAGTGTGAACAGGTGCATAACAAAATATAACATATAATGACAAAAAAGATTCCAACTCACTCATACACATGGAGGTTTTTAAACCAAGAGAGAGGCTTTAGTTCACTGTAGGTACCCATTTTTGTATGCTAAATATCTCAACTTTTTCTTAGATTTCCTTAAGCAGTAATGCATGACAATATTCTTACATTCATGGTTTTCATGCTTTAGCATTTCAGAGTGCAACTGTCTTTTTTTGTCATGTTCAGTTATGCACCTGTTCACACTGCATGTTAGGGAGTGCCATCAGTCTTTTTGTCTAGATTATGGGGTCATGCCTTTTGACTGTTCACCCTTCACCCATTAGCCACAGTTGATTTTATTGTTGATAGCACGTTCCTACTCGCCCATACATATAGAGGTTTTTACACCCAGAAAGAGGCTTCAGTTCACTGTAGGCTCCCAGTATTTGAGATTGCCTTGACATGGCTACTGGGCAGATATAGGAATGGCCATTGTTGTATGCTAAATATCACATTATTTCTTAGACTTCCTTAAAGTGAATCTGTCACCACATTTGACCTATCTAACCTATTAATATGGGCATACAGGTTATATGTGGAAAAAGTCACACCTGTATACCTCATATCAGATGCCTTGTTCTGATAAATAGTCTTTTAGCATTTTATGTAAATGAGCTCTTCCAGGCTATGGAGCAGATGCTACCTAGAAAATAACTCTGCCTTCAGAGATTATTTTAAATAAAAGAGGTGTTACCAGTGTGATGTGTGATGGCCACTCTCTGCTCTCACTACAGAGTTGTATATGGTTTTAACTGACATCTGCAGGATCATCCGAGCTTCAACCTCCAGCTCACAGGTAGACAGTATTGAAATTTTGTAGCAACAAAGCAGAGCTCAGGGAGTTGTAAAGAATTTGTTTGCAAGAGGTCAAATTTCATTTTTCCTGTTCTTTTTTAGTTACTTTCTCATACTGGTAATGCTCCTTTTATTTAAAATAATCTCTGGAGGTGGAGTGATCTTCCAGGCAGCATCCGCCCTAGAGCCTGGAGCAGCTCATTTATATGAAGTGATAAAAGATGGCATCTGATATGAGGCAGACAGCTATGACTTTTTTCAGCATTCTATAGCCTGTATGCCCATATTAACAGTTCAAAAAGGTCAAAGTGGTGACAGATTCCATTTAAGCATTAATGCATGTCTGTATTCTTACATTCATGGTTTGCATGATTCAGCATTTTAGAGTGCAGCTGTCTCTTTTTGTCTTTATATTTTTTGGGGTATATCTGGACTATGTTTAAGGCTGACTAATGTTTAGCCCCTTGTGGTGAAGCCTCTGTATTTGCTCTCATGAAGTCTTCTCTTTACAGTACTTAGTACTTACTTAGATACTGAAACCCCTACTTCCCGGAGAGTGTTTTTCACTTGGGTGGATGTTGTGAAAGGGGTTTTTTTTCACCATGGAAAGATTTTGCAATCATTCACCACTGTTGTCTGGGTCATTGTCCAAGCCTTTTTAGGTTTCCAAGTTCATTAGTGTAGTCTTTTTATTTGTATTTTTTGCAGAATATACCTGTTGATTTGACCATTCCTAATATGTCTGCTATCTCTCAATGGATTTCTTCTTTTTTTCAGCTTGATGGTCTGATTTTCTTTTATTGAGAGCTACTTTGACCGCATGTTGTGGATTCACAGCAACAACTTCCAAATGCATATGCCACACCTGGACTCAGCTCCAGACCTTTTACCTGCTTAATTGATGATGGATTAACAAGGGAGTCCAATTCCTTTGATCCCTTGAGAAAGAGGCAACTACATATTAAACACCTGAGATTCCTAAAATCTAAGACTACAGGTAGAGAGTGAATACCCTCAAACTAAAACTGAGTATGCACTTTAAGTCTAGACTTATTATATAACTGTATCTTCATTCTTTGAGGAAAGAGATATCTTTGGTAAACAGCTAAAATGCCAAAACTTGTTTCACTTTCCAAATACTTCTGGACCTAACTGTAGCTATATGCAATGTTTGCTAACCTAAGGCTCTTTGGCCTTTTATGAAAGTATGATCGTTTTATAACTCTCATCATGCATTAAAGTGCAGTATACAGTTAGGATATTGAGTTTACATGTTAAGCTAGGTTGTCAATTGTGTTGTATCCTTAGTCAAGAGACTCTGTTGCAAACTTCAGAATTTGTATTAAAACAAAAAGTGTAATATGCAGCAATTGTTTGTTTTATTTCTGTTATTAAACTAAATGACTGACTGATAGATGAGAAACTTCATTGGATTAGAGTTAAAGGGCCCATCTCTGGCTTTCTTTGGGATGGTTCCTTTTCCCTAATAATTTCATAACAGGAACAGAAAAACAGAACTGTAAACACCAATGAGCAATTAGCTTTACTTATTGGTTTAGCCTAGCCTAGGGACAGTAAAAATATATACAACTCAGCACTCAGAAGGACTTTGTGGAGAAGAATAATTTTGTTTACAATCCAGAATAATTATTTTTTAACGTTTCTGTCCTACACCTGGACCTTCACCAGGAAAGGGTGGATTGTGTAGAGAACAGTGATAAGACCTTACTAGAAGCGCTGTGGGAAGCTCAACATACGCTGCTGTATGCAATGCGGCGTATGTCGCGCTTCCACACAGCCCTACTATCGTAGTAACTTCTTATCGCTGTACTCTACACAATCTGCTCCTTTCTGATGATGGTCCATATGTAGGACTGAAACTTTAAAATAATTATTCTGAATTTCAAATACAATTCTTCTTTTCTGCAAAATGCTTCTGAGTATAGAGTTATACATCATTTTACTTTTACAGACTGGAGGCTTACTAATGCACCTACCCATATATTTAGCATTCCATAAACCACTATTTACTCCTGCTTAGGGACAGGGAAGGGCTATTCTTCCCTTGGGCACAGTACATTTCTGTCTTCTGTATACTGTATAAAATAATTTTGATTTTGTTACTTTATTAATTAGTATACTGTTCATGTTTGCATTAAATACTTTCCCCAGCTTTCAGTACCCTTTTTGGGTGGCCATCTTAAAGAGATTTCACTAAAATGTAGTATTTGCTTCGTTATTTCTAGACCATTTCTACCACGTCACATAAACAGTAGCAGAAGACTGGGCAGATATATCCAGAATATGATTAAAACTAGCATTGCAGCATCATTTCTGTTAGAATTTTTTACACTAGTACCTGAAGATGTACTTAGTGATCCTGAGGTATGGAGAATTAACCCCTACACAGCCCTAAACCTAACCTAGAACAGTGGGTGCTTTTACATTGACCTTAAGTTTGTTTTAGACTACCAGGAATACTGGCATCAACAGTTTCTTTGCACCGGACCACCACGGATACTGAAAAAAACCCCACTTTTCTGCAACAAACTACCTGATATTTAGACATAAACCACTTTTCTACTGTAGAACTCCAGAGATGAGCCCATTTTCCTCTTTACTTCCTTAAGTCATCACCAATACAAACATCAACATTTCTTTGTCTACATTATGAGGGAACCAAGCAGTAACCCCTTCTATAATACCCTTATCTGCTCTATACCCTTGGGATATTATCATGAATTTGTTAATAAACCTAGCTAGCTAAATATTTGGTGCAATATTTTTTTTCTATTGATTTGGATTGCCCTTTTAATAAGGAATGATACCCAGAGTCCTAACTGCCCCGCTCAAAAGCTACAAAGGCTTAGGTACCATTGCATGCAGCAGGGATCTGCAACCTCTGTCGCTGTAGCTGTCATGCTTTGGTTTTTTTAAATACTTTTATTTAATGCTATCCGGCATGTTGGAGAACTAAAAATAAGCTATAATGGCTTTTACAAACCACAGTATGTAAACTAAGAGTTAATAGTTTGCTTTATCTGTAGCAGATGAGACAGTTTTATTCGGTATAGTCCATATTATACATGTGTGTTTGAGGAAACAATTCTAATAGGTTAGGTTAATAGGGTAATTTGCTTTGAAAAACTAAAAGATATGCAGTATTAAAACATCCACCCATGAAAGCTTCTATAGCTGCCACAAGCAATCTGTACATGTTTGAGACCTTGTATATGAGAGATACCTTAAAGGGAACCTGTCATCAGAAATTTCGCCCAAAAGCTAAAAGCTTCCCCCTCTGCAGCTCCTGGGCTGCATTCTAGGAAGGTCCCTGTTATTATTGTGCCCCATGTGAGACCAAAATAAAGCCTTTATAAAGTTCTACCTTTTTGTATGCAGCTTCTGTAAATCCGTCACGGGGGCGGGCTCTCTGCCGTCCGTTATTCTGCCTCCTGGTCCTGTATGCCGCCCCCATCGCTCCTTTCCATATCTGATGCACCGCCCACTGCTCCAGCCATCCCCGCGCATGCCCAGTGCCAGTCTCACAGGACTGAGCAGTGTGACCGCTGGTGACGTGTGCGCAGGCAAGTGATTATGGACGGGACTGTGACTGTTATCAGCAAGTACCCGCCCATAATCTCGTGAGCGCGCAAACCTCTCCAGCGGTCACACTGAGCTCAGTGTAGATGCTAGACTGTATGGGCTGCTTCCAGGGATGACGTCCCTTTGTCATGTGATAGGGGCGTGTTCGAAATACTATCACGTGACAAAGGGACGTCATTCCTGGAAGCAGCCCATACAGTCTAGCATCTTCACTGAGCTCAGTGTGAATGCTGGAGAGATTTGCGCGCTCAAGAGATTATGGCCGGGTACTTGCTGATAACAGTCACAGTCCCGTCCATAATCACTTGCCTGCGCACACGTCACCAGCGGTCACACTGCTCAGTCCTGTGAGACTGGCACTGGGCATGCGCGGGGATGGCTGGAGCAGTGGGCGGTGCATCAGATATGGAAAGGAGCGATGGGGGCGGCATACAGGACCAGGGGGCAGAATAACGGACGGCAGAGAGCCCGCCCCCGTGACGGATTTACAGAAGCTGCATACAAAAAGGTAGAACTTTATAAAGGCTTTATTTTGGTCTCACATGGGGCACAATAATAACAGGGACCTTCCTAGAATGCAGCCCAGGAGCTGCAGAGGGGGAAGCTTTTAGCTTTTGGGCGAAATTTCTGATGACAGGTTCCCTTTAAATAAAACACAATGTTAACACCGTTTTGAGCATTTTTACAATGACATTGTTCTTAAGCTTGGCACATTATTATTATATAACCATCACATTAGTTTCACTAATACCTTCTTTGTCTGTAAAATATTAAGTCAATACTGGATTAACATATAACATATTGCCTGTTGTTACAGAATAATATGACATAAAATGTCAAAAACAAGAGAGCACAGAATGTCCATATATCCTCTGTCATATCCAAAGGTTAAAAAATGCAGCCTTACGGGGTTCCCATTAGCAGATAGAAGGTCAATGCAACAATCAGAAGAAGGCAAAAAGGAGAGGAGAAGGTCTGGTAGGCCGCTGAAGGCATGAAAATATCTTCATATCGATAAATGCTGACTACATGCTCTGAAACCGGAGGCGAGTCAATATCATGCCGTGTTATGGAGCCTGAAAAATCATGGGAAATATGTCTTAGATGAAAGTACTAGAGACAGTATGATAAGCACCTATACATTTTTCACAAAGAGGCTCAATGAGCTTTTATGAAACTTTCTAATAGAACACTTATGTGGTAAGCTGTTCCAGCCATGTCCAGAATCTCCTGTAAAATATTATAGAGTATTGAAAATGTAACAGAAAACACAAAAATGGCAGTAGAGAAAGCTAAAGCATCCACTTAGTTTCAGGTGCATGTTCTGAATAAGTGTACGTGCCCACGATCCAGTCATGCTGCGTCCAGGACGCAACAAGTCCTCTCCAGAGGGACCGCGAGTGCTCTCCGCAGGAGACCGCAGCTGCTCATGCCCCCGATCAGGGTTCGGGCCGCAGCGGTCTTTCTCTCTGTTCACCCTTGCGGAGAACAGTTGTGGCAATACATTGACATGCTGGAGCTCGGGAAGCCGCACCGCATATCAGTTTTCACTGCTGAAACAATAAGCACCGTTTGCATGTGATTTCTAGAAATCCCATCCACTGTACTTGTACTGTACAACACAACATTTTGGATGCAGCAAAAACACGTGTACAAAACACTGTGAACCCTGATCGTGGACAGGCAGCTTAAGCAATCATATGTCTGTATAAGAAATAACACTATATCTGGTAATTATATTATTGGTATTCTGCATTGTTCAGTAGCTTTCGCATCTGCATAGTCTATCTCTAGTTGTCTCTGAGCTAGTAGGTGAAGCCTAGATGCTATGATGTCACCCATCAACCACACACAGTGCACAGAAACATGAGGAATTCCTGCCGTTTTGTGTCTATGGAGCATATCAATGGTCCCAATTAAAAATTGTAAAGTGTGTAAAGCAAGAGGAGTCTCAAAAATATACACAGGTTTATTATGTAAAAACAAAAAAACATGCACAAAAACTCCTTTAAAAATATCCATGGGTACACTGTAACAAAAGCCTAACCCCACAGTCCCCCGTGACACATATAATACTTATGGCCACAGATCATGCCAAAAATAGCAACAGTGTTTACCATAAATGATAATCCTATTTCTGCATATACACTAAATGAAAATATAGTATAGATTACAGAACAGGAGAAGGACTTGGGGATTCTGGTTACAAATAAACTGAGCAGCAGTACTCAAGCTCAAAGAGCAATTGCAAAAGCAAACAAGATTTTAGGGTGTATAAAAAAAGATAAAATCCAGTGATTCCGATGTATTGTTACCCCTCTATAAATCACTTGTAAGGCCACATCTGGAATATGAGATATGGTTTTGACTCCACATTTTAAATAGGATATTGGAAAACAAAGGTCAGTTTAACGTCATATTTTTGCATGGGATAGAGGGTCTCTCCTGTAGTAAGAGTATAAAAAACCTAGGCTTGTTTAAGCTTAGATAAAAGACATCTCAGAGGAGATATAATTTATATGTATAAATACATGTGTGGTAAATACAAAGGACTAGCACATAATTTATTCCTTACAAATACCTTACAAAAGGACCAGGGGGCATTCATTATGTGTGGAGGTAAGGCAATTCCGGCAGCTACAGTGGAATGCAAAAGTTTGGGCACCCGTGGTATGGTATTGGTATTGTGAACAGTTAAGCATGTTGAAGAAGAAATGATCTCTAAAATGCATAAAGTTAAAGATTACATATTTCCCTTATATTTTAGGCCCCCAAAAATTGTTTTAAATCTCTTACATTATAAAAGTTGCAAAAGTTTGGACTCCCTTGGAGAGTTGTGTGCTCAGATAACTTTGACCAATTTTTCAGACCTTAATTAGCCTGTTATGGTTAAGGCTTGTTCACTATCATTGTTAGGAAAGCCAGGAGATGCAAATGTCACAGCTTCATAAAATCCCAGCCTCCTCTAACCTTGTGCCAAAAAACATCAGCCATAGGTTCTTCTAAACAACTGCATGGCACTCTGAAAATGAAAATGGTAGAGGCAAACAAAGCAGAAGGCTATGAGAAGATATCAAAGCGATTTCAAATTCCTCAGTTCGAAATGTAATTTAGAATGGCAGTTACAGGAACAGTGGAGGTCAAGATAAGGTCTGGAAGACCAAGCCAAATTTCATCAAATTTCATCAAACAATTCTAAGAAAGCATGTTGTGGGTTCAGATTAGCTGGGCATACACCTGGTTGTGTAATACAGAGTGCCTCAGTCCTCAGACCCCGACATATGTTTTGTCCTTGTTTCATCCTCCCCCACCACATGCTTTCTTAGAATCGTTTGATTGTGAATATATGTATGCGATCTATGCATAAATTACATTGGACTGCACACAGCATCCATTCTAGTTATCGCCACCTAGTGGACATATTATAGTATTCCCTTACTTGTAATTTTTGAGCATTTGGCTATGTGCGCACAGTGCGTTTTTCGCGGCGTTTTTGCGTGTTTTTCGGGTGCGTTTTTGGCCTCAAAACTGCATGACTTTGCTTCCTCAGCAAAGTCTATGAGTTTTCATTTTTGCTGTCCGCACACAACTGTTTTTTTAAGTTGTGTTTTTGAGCTTGAAAAACAAAATGGACATGTCAATTCTTTCCTGCGTTTTTCTGCGTTATCCGCCCATGCAATGCATTGGAAAAACGCAGCAAAACGCAGAGATCAAAAACGCAGCCAAAAACGCACCAAATCGCGGTAAAAACGCATGCGGTTTTTGATGCGTTTTTTCGACGCAGGTGCGTTTTTGTGCGTCTTTAGCGGCCAAAAACGCACAAAAACCCAGCGTCAAAAAAACGCAGCGTGCGCACATAGCCTTAGCTGTAAAGGGATATAATGGTTCTTTTATATATATTGCACAGCAGACATTTTAATACCACAAGGTGGAAATTCTGTAAATTATTTATGCATTATATTTATTACATTATATAAGGACCTTTTTATCTATTTACTTAACATCATAGATTTTCCAATATATATTTAATGTGGTATAGAATTACATTATTTACTGCACATTGCACTTTACCATATAAATATTTTGATTAAATAGTCTGTGTATTTGAATTACCTGACCAGCCGATGGTAATAATCCTATTTATTATTTTGGATTACAGTTGTTATGCTATATTGTCCTCTTATTAAAAATTGAGAATATTACAGCTTTAAATATTGTTTCATTTTTATATATACTAATAAAAAATAATAATTTTATATTGAAATATTTGCTCTATTTATTTGGGGGTTTAATTTATATACTTCCACATTTCTTTGATGTAATATTTTTGGAGCTTTTTTCTCTATATTATGTGACCTAAAACTTGCTAATTAGATCTATATTTTTCCTAAAATTCAAAGGAAATGTGTCATCTTTAACTCTATGCCTTTAAGAGATTATTTTATATTCCATTTGCTTAAATGTTCACAAGCTTTTACATGCCACTGTAGGTAATCTAATACTTACTACACCTACTCATTTTATGCCAAAGGAAAATCAGGGCCTTTTCTTGAAAGCTTTTTTTCCATGCAAAAAAATGCAGTCCATGTCATAAATTTAGGATCCAAACGCCAATCACTGAGTTCATTAACACCCTAAAGAAATGGCCAATATTTTGTTTTTGCACTTCGTTCTTTGATCCCCTTATTCCAAGAGATATGACTTTTTTATTTTTTTGTCAATATAGCAATGTGACGGCTCGTTTTTTTGCGAGTTTCACTTTTGAATTACACCCTCCATTTTATCATAAGATGTACTAAAAAGTGGGGAAAAAAATATGACGAAATAGCATAAAAAGCGCAATTTTTCATTTACAACTTTGATATTACCATGAAAATGATGTGGCAATGATTCTCCAGGTCAGTTTTATTACAGAGATATCAAACATACATAGTTTTTGTTTGATTTAAGTGGTGAAAAAAATTAAAAAACTTGGAAAAATACAATTTTTTTTAGATAGATTGGACTTTTACAAATGCAAACGATAACAAATACCATATTTTTCGTAGTATAAGAGGCACTTTTTCCCAAAAAAATTCAAGTGGGGGTACATTTTATAGTCGGGATATACCTGCCTCTCTGTGGGGGTGATGGTGGAGTAGGTCACAGGAGGCAGGAGCAGGGTCGCTGCTGCAAGAATCCGGCAGCTGGGGCGCACATGTGTGTTGGCTTTTAAAGAAAAATAGGAATTACTACTTACCAGTAATGATGTTTCCAGGAGCCATCATGACAGCACTGTAGGAGTTGCTCCTTTGACCTTTACAGGGACAGGAAACGCAAGAGGTTAAAAGCCCCTCCCCATCCCCCTCTCCTCAGTGATTTTTTTAAGTACCACACCAGGATGGGAGATAACAACCATTTTATTAATGCATAAACGTACAACAAACACGGTACATAACTAGACGGGAGGGAAATAAGAGTGCTGTCATGATGGCTCCTGGCAACATCATTACCGGTAAGTAGTAATTCCTATTTTCCAGGACGCCACATGACAGCACTGTAGGAGAATGCCAAAGTAACCCCTATGAGGGTGGGACCACAGCCTGTAGAACCTTCCTACCGAACAATGTATGTTGATCAGTGAGAAGATCCAGTTTATAGTGCTTACAAAACGTGTGGGGACCCGACCACGTCGCTGTACGGCAAATTTGTTCTAAGGAAACCCCCGCCCTTTCCGCCCATGAAGTGGACAGAGCTCTGGTGGAGTGAGCCCTAAGGTGAGTAGGGGGTTCCCGACCCGCTGACTGGTAAGTAGCTGTAATAGCAGACCTAACCCACCGAGACAGAGTTGTCTTAGACACCGTCTTCCCTCGGTTTTTCCCCGCAAATTGCACAAAAAGGGTTGAATCTATTCGCCAGCTCCGGGTAGCTTCCAAATAAGCCAGCACCGCTCTTCTGACATCCAAAGAGTGAAGGGATTCATCTTGTTGGGTGGAAGAGTCGGAACAGAACGCCGGCAAGACCACTTCTTGTTCTAGATTAGTCGTGGACACCACCTTCGGCCGGAACGTTGGATCAAGCTTCAAAATTATTCTGTCGGGCAGGATCTGGAGATATGGAGGACGAATGGATAAAGCTTGCAGTTCTCCAATTCTCTTTGCAGTGGTAATGGCTACCAAAAAAGCCGTTTTAAAGGACAATTGCTGAATAGGTACATTATCCAGAGGCTCGAACGGAACATCGCAGAGTCCATTGAGAACTAGACCCAGATCCCATGGAGGAACTGTGGATCGAATAGTAGGCCGCAATCTTTGAAGTCCTTTGACAAAACGGACAATCCAAGGATGGGAAGCGAGGGAAGTATCGAAGAACACACTGAGCGCCGAGATCTGGACTTTTATTGTACTGGGTTTCAGGCCCTGGCGGAAACCTTCTTGAAGAAAATCAAGGATCCGAGGAATATCTGGACGGGCACTGTCCCTTGGTTCCTCACCTAGGAAGGCACAAAACCGAGCCCATATCCGCCGATAAATCGCCTGGGTAACCGGCTTCCTACTGGCTTGTAGGGTAGTAATAACCGCTGCGGATAAGCCCTTATTCGTCAAGAATCGCCCCTCAGGATCCAAGCCGACAGATGAAGATTAGGAAGATCCTGGTGGAACACCGGACCCTGGCTGAGTAGATCCTCCTGTAGGGGCAGACGAACGGGCTCGTCCACCGCCATGTTGTTCAGGAGCGAGAACCAGCTCCTTCGTGGCCAAAATGGAACAATGAGGATGACCTTGGCCCTGTCCTGTCGGATCTTCTGAAGGACTCTGGAAATCAATGGAAGAGGAGGGAAGGCATATGCCAGTTCCATGACCCAAGGTTGAGACATCGCATCCACTGCTGCTGGTCGGTCGTTGGGATTGAGAGAAAAGAAGTTCCTGCACTTCGAGTTGCTCCGGGACGCGAACAGGTCCCAATGAGGCGTCCCCCACCGGGCAATTAGTGACTGGAACACTGAGTCGTTGAGACACCAACCTGCGGGGTCTATCCGGTGTCTGCTGAGATAATCCGCCAGATGATTGTCGGATCCCTTCAGATGGACAGCCGAAATGGACAGAACAGAGGTCTCGGCCCAGCGGAAGATGAGGTGCGCCAAGGCTTGCAACTGGTGATGTCTCGGGCCGCCCTGGTGTCTGAGAAACGCCACCGTTGTTACATTGTCCGAGAGGACGCGGACATGTTGATGCAGGAATAGGTGTTGTCTGCTGCTGAGGGCCTGCCAGACTGCGTCCAACTCCCTGTAGTTGGAAGAGTAGGCCATCAACCGACTTGGCCATGTTCCCTGGAAAGAAACCTTGCCCACGTGTGCCCCCCAACCTGTTCGGCTGGCGTCGGTAATGAGCGTAACTGATGGCGAGTAGTCCCAATGAACTCCCACCGAGAGATGCTCCCTGTTTGTCCACCATTGCAGAATGCGTCGGAGCCGTACCGGAAGGATGATCTTGCGGTTCAAGGTGGTTCGGCTGGTCAGCGAGCAGTGGCGACCCACTGGTCTTGAAAGAATCAGTTGCTGAAGTGGTCTGGAATGGAACTGGCTCCACCGTACACATGGGATACAGGACGTCATCAGACCCAACACCCTCATAGCTTCCCGGATAGTGCACTTCTCTTGACTTCGGAAGGCCCGTATCCTGCGTTGGAGTAACCTCACCTTCAGGGCCGGTAAGAATGACATTCTGGCATCCGAGTCCAGAAGTATAACTAGGAAGATCTTTATGGATTCCGCTAGTAAATTCGATTTGTGAACGTTCACCATCCACCCCAGAGACTGGAGTTGGAATAGAGCGAGCTCCACCTGGCGAGACAATTCTCTTGGGTTGGCTGCAATGAGGAGGAGATCGTCTAGGTATGGAACGATTGTGACACCCAGTGTTCTTAGGTGGGCCACCACCTCTGCCATAACTTTTGTGAAGGTTCGGGGAGCGGATGACAGGCCAAAAGGAAGACACCAGAACTGGTAATGATAGATTACACCCTGTTTCTCCAAAGCAAATCTCAGGAATTTTTGACAGGCGGGGTGTATAGCTATATGATAATATGCGCTTGACAGGTCTATTGTGGCCATAACCGAATGATGACTGATGAGTGGGATGGCAGACCTGATGGATTCCATACGGAATTTTTTGTAGCGAACGAACCGATTCAGGGGCTTGAGATTGATAATGGTGCGCACCTCTCCCGACGGTTTTAGGACGGTAAAGAGACTGGAGTAGTGGCCCCTGAAGTGTTCCCGAGGAGGAACCGGACATATTGCTCGGGTACGTAACAGATTTTGGACCTCGGACCAGAGAAGGCAGGACGAGTCTGGGGAGCGAAATCGTGTGAGAAGAAATCTGTCGGGGGGCACCCGAGAGAATTCTATCAGGAGACCTCCTGAGACCACTTGGAGAACCCAAGGATTGGACGTGATACGTTCCCACGCCGTTTGAAACCCCACCAGACGTCTGCCCACTTTGGCGTCAGGATCGATTTTGGTTTTTTCTAGTGTCAAAGGAGGGATTCCTCTCTTTTCCTCCTTTGTAATAACTCCATCTACCTGATTTACCCCTACTTTTGTAGTCAGGATTTCTAAAGGAACAAAACCGACGGGTAGGAGGGCCCCGACGCATCTTTTCCTCGGGGAATCCCCCTTTCTTATCAGATGCCTTTTCTAGTATATCATCTAGAGCGGGACCAAAAACTCTCACACCTGAAAATGGGATAGCACACAATTTGTTTTTAGAGGCGCAATCCCCCGACCACGTTTTTAACCATATGGCCCTGCGGGTAGAATTAGTTAATGCCTCATTTCTAGCAGAAAATCTAATCGATTCCGCTGAAGCATCTGCTATAAATCCTGTGGCAAGTTTCAGGAGGGATATAGAATCCTGAACAGTCTCCCTGGAAGCCCTATCCACAATCAGGGATTCTAGGTCATCTAACCACCTGGACATGGACCTGGCCACTGAAGTAGCCGCAATGTTAGTCTTGATAGTGGTGGCTGCAGCTTCCCATGCCTTTTTCAGAAGACCGTCTGCCTTTCTGTCCATTGGGTCTTTCAACCCAGACGAGTCCTCAAATGGGATAGCAGTCTTTCTAGCTACCTTAGCCACCGGTACATCGATTTTAGGTACATCCTCCCAATCCTTAATATCATCTGGTTCGAATGGGAGGCGAGCCCGAAATTCCCTGGGAATTACTAATTTCTTCTCAGACTCCTGCCATTCCTCCATTATCATTACTCTGACATGGGGATTGACAGGGAATACTCGATGGCGTTGAGACCTGAGTCCTCCGAACATTTCGTCGTGGACAGACCTCGGTTTCTCCTGCTACTCCACCATCATTGTCTTTCTGACGGCTCGAAGCAGGTCATCCGTATTACAGGAGGAAAAAAGATACCGACGGCCCTCCTCTGGTGCCGGACCTGCCGTCTCCTCCTCCAACTGAGAATCAGAGTCATAAGAAACCTCTCCCTCTTCTGAAGAGATCCCCATGTCCTGCTGCTGTCGTTTGCGAGGCGCGTCTCGACATTCCAGGTGGGATGATGTACTGGCAATGACCGACTGCACTTCCTCGCGTATCATAGCTCTCATGTCTGTCAGCAGGGAATTTTGTTCACTGGAGACCAATTCAGCTATACAAGGGTCACATAGCTGTTTAGTACAGGACGCTGACAAATGTGAATGACAGACTGCACATTTTTTTATCCTGGCTGATTTCCTTTGAACTTTCTTGGGAATAGTGCCGGTGCGTGTCGTGGAAGAATCCTAAAATGAAGGGGTAGACTGAATCAGGTACTACCCTTATCATCCCTGGACCGAACCCAGGTACACCTGCACTTACGTGACCCTGGGACTCTGCAGGGGCTCCAGCATCCGACCTGTCATCCTCATCCATTACAAGCGAATACAGAGAATAGTGAGCCATCCCCCGGTCCCACGTTTTATTACCTGTTTGGGCGACGTCAGGGTCCGTTCCCGCCTTCAGTGCTCCATCCGGGATCACCTACTGCCTTCCAGGCATCGCCATATTCCTGACCCGGAAATGCGGCAATCTTCGCACGGCGCATGCGTCAGCGTGCGTGTCATGCTGGAACGCATGGTGTGCGCATACCCGGAAGTGCCACATCGCCTGCAGTGGACAGCGGGATGCCGAGAGCCCTCACCTGAGGGAAGCGGCTTGTTGCTGGGAAATCTCGCTTCACCGGCTGGCTGAGGGACCTCTCCTTTAGAGGTGTCGGCCAGGGGCTGCTTGACCGGCAGGAAGGAGAGAGCAAGCCCCCCCGATCCGCCTGGACCCCGTACCTCCGACGGTAAGACTTGCGTCCGTCCTGTACAGGGACAGGAAAAACACTGAGGAGAGGGGGATGGGGAGGGGCTTTTAACCTCTTGCGTTTCCTGTCCCTGTAAAGGTCAAAGGAGCAACTCCTACAGTGCTGTCATGTGGCGTCCTGGAATTGAATATTCACTGCTCCGCACGACCATAATCCCACTTTCTTCTAGGCACTGAAGTCAGCACCAAGAGGTGGACAGGATTATAAGTGTGGGGAGCAGTAAATATTCATTTTAGATTAGCCAGCAGCTATTGTTGGCGTGTAACTGGGGGGCGCATGGCAGTGATTCATGCGCTGTCTGTTGCTTACACACCAAAGTCAGTTTCCAGCATCAGAAGAGGACACCGGGCACTGGGGAAGTGGAGGGAAGGTGAGCAGAATCATTTCTTTTATTATATGTTAAAAAAAGTGTCATCAAGGAACGCATATATACCACAATAGGCCCATGATGTGAGACATGTACCAGGGTGGGGAACATATATTCCAGGATGAGGGACATATATACCAGGAGGGGCCAATGATGGGGATCAGATATGCCAGGCTGAGGGACATATAGAGCAGGATGAGGCATGGGGGACATATATAGCAGGATAAGGGACATATACAGTGGGGAAAAAAGTATTTAGTCAGCCACCAATTGTGCATGTTCTCCCACTTTAAAATATGAGAGAGGCCTGTAATTGACATCATAGGTAGACTTCAACTATGAGAGACAAAATGAGAAAAAAAATACAGAAAATCCCAATCTATGTGTAATGCTGCCACCAGGAGAACCAGGAAGGAAATGCACAGCGTTCTCATGCACTGCCTAATCAGCACAGCTGAGAGGCAGAACTGTAGGGTATGTGAGGAATAGTCAGAGAGGCTGGGTCAAACACCGTACAGGCAGAAGCAGGACCGGAGGAGTGAGCAAAAGCGGAGTCAAAGTCAGGCTAAGGTCAGTACCAGAGGAAGCAACCGAGTGGGGAATAGGAGGGGGGACACAGGACAGGAGGGACGACCAGGGGACAGAACACAGACAAGGGCACGGGGGCACAGGAACAGACAGATCAGGATATCACTCACAGGACCAGCAATCACAGGCAAAGCAGGGCTAAAGGCTACTTTACACACTGCGATATCGGTCCCGATATCACTAGTGTGCGTACCCGCCCCCATCTGTTGCGCGACACGGGCATATCGCTGCCCGTGCCGCACAACATCGCCCAGAGCCGTCACACATACTTACCTGTCCGGCGACGTCGCTGTGACCGGCGAACCGCCTCCTTTCTAAGGGGGCGGTCCGTGCGGCGTCACAGCGACGTCACTGAACTGCCGCCCAATCGCAGCGGAGGGGCGGAGATGAGCGGGACGTAACATCCCGCCCACCTCCTTCCTTCCGCATAGCGGCCGGGAGGCAGGTAGGGAGACGTTCCTCGCTCCTGCGGCGTCACACGCAGCGATGTGTGATGCCGCAGGAACGAGGAACAACCTCGTTACTGCTGAAGTAACGATAATTGGGAATGGACCCCCGTGTCGCCGATTAGCGATTTTTCACTGTTTTGCAACGATGCAAAATCGCTAATCGATGTCACACGCAACGGCATCGCTAATGCGGCCGGATGTGCGTCACGAATTCCGTGACCCCAACGACTCCGCATTAGCGATGTCGTAGCGTGTAAAGCCCGCTTAAGCTTATAGCCAGCGCTGGTTCACTGGAAGTGTCAGCTTTTAAGGCATCCAGGGGCCGGAAGTGAGGCCCGAGAGAAGGCTCCGCCCCCTAGCCATGTGGATAGGAAGGCGAATCATGACAGTACCCCTTCCTCAAGGGGGGCCACCGGACCCCCAGGTTTCCCAGGATACTTACGGTGGAAAGCCGCAATTAACCGATCGGCCCGCACGGAGCGAGCCGGCACCCAGGACCAGTCCTCCGGACCATAACCCTTCCAATGAATCAGATACTGGAGGGAACTACGAACCCAACAAGAGTCGATAATACGCTGAATTTCGTACTCTTCCTCAACGTCCACCAGTATCGGAGCCGGAGGGGTCTGAGAATCTGTCACGCTCCCCGGGTCCTCGGCTCCCCTCCCCGGGTCCTCTGCTCCGCTCCCCGAGTCCTCAGCTCCGCTCCCCGGCTCACCTGCCACGCTCCCCGCTCTCCAGCCTCCGGTGCCCGTCCTTCCCAGGCCCCCTGGTCTCCGCTCCCGGCGCCCGACGGCTTCCCAGGTCCTGGCCGGCTCCCCTGCGTCCTCCTCTCAGCTTCCTTCCCTGGCTTCTGGCACCCGGGCCGCGCGCATGCGCATTAGGGCGCGCGCGCGGTCACTGACCCTTTCTTAAAGGGCCAGCGTCCATTAACAGGAAATGATGCAAAACAGGTACAGGGTATAAAGGGGTTTATTGTCCAAGGGGGCGGGGCCTGATCTTCGTGTTTCCTAAGCTAGGAGTCAGGTCTCCTGGTGTTTTTGTGATATACTCACCTATCTCTCTTGTAGAGCCGTGCCTGCCTCGCCATCCGGTCCTGACCGAATCCCGAACCCCGAACGCTGTCCATCTGCCATTCTGACAGTCCGTACCATCTCGGATCCCTGCGGTGACCCGTCATCTCGCTCCAAAGGTTCCGGACCCCGCTTGACATCATCTCGGCTTCCGAACCTGAGCTGCGTCACCCGGACTACCACCAGTGACTCCGTGGTCCCAGGGACTTCTCCGTTATCCTCGTGTGCACGGACTGTTCTGCTGTCTATAGTGCTCCAGCTACCGGACCCCTTACCACCATCTAGGAGTTCGGCCCAGTGGATCCACCTCCTGGGTCTGCCCGTCCACCTGGCCCTGACAGTAAGATCAGGCCATGGATCCCGCTGCAGCACTAGCAGCCGTACAGGAGGAACTCCAACGCCAGCGTGAGACTCAGACCCGCATGCTGCAATTCATGTCTTCTGTGGACGCCCGCCTGAACACGCTACAAGCGGCAGTCACGTCTTCAGCATCCCGGGCTTCCACTAGTCAGTCCACGGCTCCAGCTCCCGTGGCGACATCTTCAGATACTTCCAGACTTCGTTTGGCCTCACCACCCCGGTACGCCGGAGACCCCAAGACCTGCAGGGGATTCTTAAACCAATGCTCCCTTCATTTCACGCAGCTGCCGCATTTGTTTGCCTCCGATCAAGCCAAGGTCGCCTTCATCATGTCCCATCTAGAGGGTGAGGCACTGGCGTGGATGAACCCCTTGTGGGAGAAGGGGGATCCTGTGACCACGAACATCCAGGAGTTCCTGCAGGCATTCCGTGGCACCTTTGACGAGCCAGGACGCGCCTCCGCGTCTGCTTCCTCTCTTCTCCGGTTACGTCAGGGGACCCTGACGGTGGGCCAATACGCCATCCGGTTTCGCACCTTGGCTTCGGAACTCGGGTGGAACAACGAGGCCCTAACCGCCGCCTTCTGGGAAGGACTCTCGGGGCGAATTAAAGACGAGCTGGCGGGTCGTGACGTACCGACCACCCTGGATGCCCTGATCGCCCTAGCGACTCGAGTGGACATTCGTTTTCAGGAGCGATCCAAGGAAGTGTCCCGTGAGAGACGTCCGGTACGGCATTCCTCTCCTCCGCAGAAGCCCGCCGTACTTCAGTCATCGACAGCTGGGGTTCCCATTCACGAGCCCATGCAGATCGACAGAGTGCGGCAGTCTGAACAACGTCGAGCTGAGCGGCTCGCCAAGGGCCTCTGCTTTTACTGCGGAGAGGACACACACCTGCTACGCTCCTGTCCAGAGAGGCCGGGAAACTCCAAAGCCTAGGGTTGGTAGGAGAGGCCACCCTAGGTGCTGGGACTCTCTCAGACCCGGTTACGTGGACTGTGCAAGTGACAACGGGAGAGACGCGGTTCACGGCTGAGGCATACCTCGATTCCGGGGCAGCAGGCAATTTCATCCAGCAGGCCACGGTGGACAAGTACCAGGTGCCTGTTACTCCACTCGACAAGCCCCTCGTGATTGCCTCTGTGGATGGGAGACCCCTCTCTGACACCATCTCCTGGATCACCAAGCCGGTGGAACTGCGTATCGGTGCCCTGCACACCGAGAACATCGCTTTCTACGACCTCCCACACATGTCCCATCAAATCCTGCTGGGACTTCCCTGGTTACGGACACACGAACCGTCAGTCAGCTGGGGCACTGGCGAAATCACCCGATGGGGCTCTTCGTGCCATGAGAAGTGCCTGAAGACTATACAACCCATCCGACGACCTCCGGTTCCAGAGAACCTACCGGGGCTGCCCTCGGCCTATTGGTCCTTTGCAGACGTCTTTGATAAAAAGGAATCCGAGGTACTTCCGCCACATCGTCCTTACGATTGTGCCATCGACCTGCTCCTTGGAACAACACCACCTCGAGGACGGATATATCCATTGTCTCCAGCCGAAACAAGGGCCATGTCTACTTACATCACAGAGAGCCTGGCAAGGGTATTCATTCGGAGATCCTCCTCTCCTGCTGGAGCAGGTTTCTTCTTCGTCAAGAAGAAAGAGGGCGACTTACACCCATGCATAGACTACCGGGGTTTGAATCAAATCACCGTAAAAAAACAAGTACCCTCTGCCGCTCATCCCCGAATTGTTTGACCGGCTTAGAGGAGCTCGTGTGTTCACCAAGCTGGATCTTCGGGGTGCTTACAATCTGGTACGCATCCGCTCTGGGGACGAATGGAAGACCGCGTTCAATACGCGCGATGGGCACTATGAATACTGCGTGATGCCCTTCGGCCTGTGTAACGCCCCAGCCGTCTTTCAAGAACTGGTGAACGACGTTTTCCGGGACCTTCTTTACGTCTGTGTAGTAGTGTATCTGGATGACATCCTTGTCTTCTCACCGGACCTCCAGACCCACAGAGAGAACGTACAACTGGTTCTACAAAGACAGAGAGAATCGCCTGTACGCCAAGTACGAGAAGTGTGTCTTTGAGCAGTCTTCTCTCCCCTTCCTGGGGTACATCATCTCTGATACTGGACTGCAGATGGATCTAAAGAAGGTCTCCTCCATTCTCAACTGGCCTCCTCCTTCTGGACTGAAGGCAATCCAACGCTTCCTGGGATTCGCCAACTACTACCGCCAGTTCATCCCTCACTTCTCTGCTCTGACTGCTCCTCTCTCCGCTTTGACCAGGAAAGAGGCTAATCCCAAGGACTGGTCCCCGGCGGCCGACGCCGCGTTTGGCTCTCTGAAGCGGGCATTTGCCTCCTCTCCTGTACTCCACCGTCCGGAGTTAAACCGCCAGTTCACCTTGGAGGTGGATGCCTCCTCCTCAGGAGCCGGAGCAGTGCTCATGCAGAAGTCCTCCTCCGGGAAGATGGTGACTTGCGGATTCTTCTCCAAGAGCTTCTCAGCGCCTGAACGCAACTACACCATCGGTGACCGAGAGCTCTTGGCAGTCAAACTGGCTCTGGAGGAATGGCGCTACCTTCTGGAAGGAGCAGTATACCCCGTGATTATTTATACGGACCACAAGAACCTGGAATACCTGCGGTCCGCCCAGCGACTGAACCCACGGCAAGCCAGGTGGTCCTTATTCTTTGCCAGGTTTGATTTCCAGCTCCATTTCCGACCCGCGGACAAGAATGTACGCGCTGATGCCTTGTCCAGGTCTTTCATGCCCATGGAGCAGGAGGAAGAGACTACCCAACCCATTATCTGTCCTAGCAAAATCATTCCGGTGGCCCCTGTCACCCTGGCCCAGATACCGCCCGGGAAGACCTATGTCTCTGAGACAGACAGGCAAAAAGTGTTACACTGGGGTCATGCCTCGAAAACAGCCGGTCATGCTGGTCAGAAGAGAACTTGGAGTGCGATTGTACGTCACTACTGGTGGCCATCCCTTCGCACGGACGTCGCTGCTTTTGTCTCTGCCTGCTCCTCTTGTGCCAGGAACAAGACGCCCAAACACCTGCCATATGGCCGTCTTCTGCCTCTGCCGATACCCTCAGTTCCGTGGCAACACATAGCGATGGACTTTATTACGGACTTGCCATTGTCCTCCGGGCACACAGTCATATGGGTCGTGGTGGATCGGTTCTCTAAAATGGCTCATTTCGTCCCTATGGCAGGACTGCCCTCTGCTCAAGAACTCGCGGATGCCTATATACATCACATCTTCCGCTTGCATGGCTTTCCATTACACATCGTATCCGACAGAGGAACTCAGTTCACCTCCCGCTTCTGGAGGGCTCTCTGCAAACATCTGGGAGTGACTCTGGACTTTTCATCTGCATACCATCCTCAGTCTAATGGCCAAGTGGAGAGGGTCAATCAAATCTTGACCTCTTTTTTACGTCACTATGTCAACGCCCATCACGACGACTGGTCCACGCTTCTTCCTTGGGCTGAATTCTCCCATAACCACCACATCAGTGAGTCGTCCTCCAGCTCTCCCTTCCATGTCGTTTACGGACTCCAGCCCTCCGTCCCATTGCCGGTATCCCCTTCTTCGGATGTCCCTGCTGCTGATACTGTAGCCCGTGACTTTGCAACCATTTGGGACTCTGTCAAGGCGTCCCTTGGGCGTGCTTCCCTACGGATGAAACGACACGCAGACAAGAGACATCTGGACCCTCCGTGTTTCTCTCCTGGAGATCTCGTCTGGCTTGCTTCCAAGTACGTCCGATTGAAGATACCATCATACAAGCTGGGTCCTCGCTACATCGGGCCGTTTAAATTCCTCAACAAGATCAATGAGGTCTCCTACAAGCTACAGCTCCCGGCCACGATGAGGATATCCAACTCATTCCACGTCTCCCTGCTCAAGCCGGTTGTCCTTGGTCCCTTCTCCGCTGCTGCCAGCCGGCTCCTCCACCAATTGCCGATGACGACATCTATGCGGTAAGGGATATCGTGGCCATGAAGACCGTACGGGGTCGACAGTTCTTCCTGGTGGACTGGGAGGGGTATGGTCCTGAGGATAGGTCCTGGGAGCCCAGGGAGAACGTGGGCACTCCTCTGATCCGTGCCTTCATGTCCCGGTTGCGGGGAGGGGGGCGTGGGGGGGGGGTACTGTCACGCTCCCCGGGTCCTTGGCTCCCCTCCCCGGGTCCTCTGCTCCGCTCCCCGGGTCCTCAGCTCCGCTCCCCGGCTCACCTGCCACGCTCCCCGCTCTCCAGCCTCCGGTGCCCGTCCTTCCCAGGCCCCCTGGTCTCCGCTCCCGGCGCCCGACGGCTTCCCAGGTCCTGGCCGGCTCCCCTGCGTCCTCCTCTCAGCTTCCTTCCCTGGCTTCTGGCACCCGGGCCGCGCGCATGCGCATTAGGGCGCGCGGTCACTGACCCTTTCTTAAAGGGCCAGCGTCCATTAACAGGAAATGATGCAAAACAGGTACAGGGTATAAAGGGGTTTATTGTCCAAGGGGGCGGGGCCTGATCTTCGTGTTTCCTAAGCTAGGAGTCAGGTCTCCTGGTGTTTTTGTGATATACTCACCTATCTCTCTTGTAGAGCCGTGCCTGCCTCGCCATCCGGTCCTGACCGAATCCCGAACCCCGAATGCTGTCCATCTGCCATCCTGACAATCCGTACCATCTCGGATCCCTGCGGTGACCCGTCATCTCGCTCCAAAGGTTCCGGACCCCGCTTGACATCATCTCGGCTTCCGAACTTGAGCTGCGTCACCCGGACTACCACCAGTGACTCCGTGGTCCCAGGGACTTCTCCGTTATCCTCGTGTACACGGACTGTTCTGCTGTCTATAGTGCTCCAGCTACCGGACCCCTTACCACCATCTAGGAGTTCGGCCCAGTGGATCCACCTCCTGGGTCTGCCCGTCCACCTGGCCCTGACAGAATCCACCACCGAAGGGACAAATGGCTTAAGAAAGGAGGTATGAAATACATTGGGAATACGCAAGGTCTGGGGCAGTTGCAACCGAAAGGCCACCGGGTTGATCACTTCGATGATCTCATAGGGCCCTATAAACTTAGGACCCAACTTAGCAGACGAAACCCTGAGCCTGATATTTCGAGTGGACAGCCACACTTTGTCCCCCACCTGAAAGGGGGGTCCCAGAGAACGGTGTTTGTCCGCTTGGCGTTTCTGGGACTGTTGAGCCGTCACGATACACCGCCGTACCTCCTTCCACACCTCCCCCAGATGCTGAATGATGGAGTTGGCCCCTGGACACCCCGAATCCACTCTAGAGAAGGTCCCGAAGTGAGGGTGAAACCCGTAATTACAGAAGAAGGGAGAAGTTCCCGTAGACTGATGGACTCTGCTATTGAATGCAAACTCCGCAAGGGGAAAAAACGTGCACCAATCCTCCTGCTGAGCAGAAACCAAGCACCGCAGGATTTGCTTAAGGGTCTGATTCATCCTTTCCGTCTGCCCATTGGACTCGGGATGATAGGCGGACGAGAAGGACAACTCAATTCCCAACCGCTTGCACAAGGCCCTCCAAAACCGAGAAATGAATTGTACCCCCGTCAGATACAATATTCAGGGGCAACCCATGTAACCGAACCACCTGGTCAATAAAGTGGTTGGCAAGGGCCGCAGCAGAAGGTAGACCGGAGAGGGGAACAAAATGTGCCTGTTTACTAAAACGATCCACCACCACCCAGATCACAGTTATACCATTTGAGACAGGGAGGTCCGTAATGAAATCCATGGACAAGTGGGTCCATGGTCTTTCAGGAACAGGTAATGGAACCAATTCCCCGGCCGGCCGGTTACGACATACCTTAGCACGGGCACATGTAGCACAGTCAGACACAAACCGAGCAACATCTGAGTGAAGAGACGGCCACCAAAACAATCGAGCAACAGCCCTGCGAGTGGCTGTAACTCCAGGATGGCCACTAAGTACGGACTCATGGAACTCTTGAAGTACTTGTAACCGGAAGTGCAAAGGGACAAACAGTTTAGTGTCTGGAGCGGAAGATGGCGCTGAGGACTGGGCCTCGCTGACCTCAGCCTCTAACTCGGACGACAAGGCAGCGACCACCACCCCTCGTGGAAGAATGGAGGAAGGAGGCTCTGGAGGTGACACCGGGTCCAAACTACGAGACAGTGCATCTGCCCTCACGTTTTTAGACCCCGGCCGAAAAGTAATACAAAAATGAAATCTAGAAAAGAAAAGAGCCCACCTCGCTTGTCGAGGCGTCAATCTCTTGGCGGACTCGATATACGCGAGGTTTTTATGATCAGTGATGACAGTAATACGGTGAACAGCACCCTCCAAAAAATGCCTCCATTCTTCGAATGCCAACTTTACCGCCAATAATTCACGGTTACCCACATCATAGTTCCTCTCAGCCGGAGTGAATTTCTTGGAGAAGAACGCACATGGTCGCAGATTAGTCAGAGTAGCAGGGCCCTGAGAGAGAACAGCTCCCAGCCCCACCTCTGAGGCGTCCACCTCAACAACAAACGGCACCTCGAGGTCAGGCTGTACCAGGACTGGGGCGGACATGAACCGGTCCTTTAACTCAAGAAAGGCCTGGACAGCCGTTTGCGACCAGTTCTGCAGATCCGCCCCTTTCCGTGTAAGGTCAGTCAATGGCTTGGCAATTTGAGAAAACCCCTTAATGAACCTTCGATAATAATTAGCGAAACCCAAAAAGCATTGTAGCGCCTTGATATCCCTGGGTTGCACCCAATCCACGATAGCCTGCACCTTTCCTGGGTCCATTTTAAACCCATCACGAAAAAGAAGTAACCCAAGAAAGGCTATTTCCTGAACAGAGAAAACACATTTTTCAAGCTTGGCAAACAGATGGTTATCACGCAATCTCTGTAATACTGAGCGAACATGCATAATATGCGTATCTCTATCGGCAGAATAAATCAAAATGTCATCGAGATAGATGACCACAAAACGACCAAGAAAATCAGAGAAGATATCGTTGATGAAATTTTGAAACACTGCAGGGGCATTTGTTAGACCAAAAGGCATCACCAAATTCTCGAATAACCCCTCTGACGTCAGAAAGGCCGTTTTCCACTCATCCCCTTCTCTAATACGGATAAGATTATAGGCCCCCCTGAGATCTAGTTTGGTAAACCACCGGGCTTCAGAGAGTTGGTTGTAGAGATCAGGGATGAGTGGAAGCGGATACGTGTTTTTCGCAGTAATTTTGTTTAATTCTCGGAAATCGAGACATGGCCTTAATCCTCCGTCCTTCTTCTTTACAAAAAAGAACCCAGCAGCCACAGGGGAAGAAGAAGGACGGATATGCCCTTTATGTATACTATCAGATATTTATGATTTCATAGCAGCCCTTTCTGGACCCGAGAGGTGATATAAACGGGCCTTGGGCAATTTGGTATTGGGAAGTAAATCAATGGCACAGTCATATGGGCGATGAGGCGGCAAAACCTCGGCCTCTGTTTCCGAGAATACGTCTCCGTAGTCCCTCAGGTATTCCTGAAGACCCTCGGGACTTACGGAGAACACAGGTACAGATTGTAAACACCTTTTATGACAAGCAGGACTCCATTTGACTATGGTACAACACTCCCAATCAATAACGGGATTATGTAACCTTAACCATGGATACCCCAACACTAATCCAGCAGGGAGATTGGCAATTACAAAACAAGAAATAGTTTCAGAATGCAGAGACCCGATCACCAGAGTAAATTTTTCTGTAGCAAACCGAATGAGGTTTTGAGGCAGCGGTGTTTTATCAATTGCCAGGAGTTGAATGGGTCCTTCTAACCTCACTGTCCCTAACTTTAATCTTTGGACCAACTCAGAGTCAATGAAGTTCATAGCGGACCCACAGTCAACAAAGGCAGTAGCAGACCAGACCGACTCCTTGACCCGGAGGTCGACATTTAGATGTATCTTATTGGAGGAGAGCAAAGGTACCTGATAGTCTGGGCAACCTCCTCGACTGTTACCCAGACTTAGAAGTTTCCCGACGACTGTTTAGCGGAGTGGCAAGCCGGGCAGTCTTTCCTCCAGTGTCCATGGTGTCCACAATAGAAGCACAGCTTGAGATCCCGGCGTCTTCTCCTCTCCCTCTCATCTGGACTGATGGCTCCAACTTCCATCTGTTGCATAACCAGCAAAGAAGGTGCCCTAGGTAGAGGGGGCAGAATCTCACGCATGGTTCCCCTTCTTTCCCGTAATCTGCGGTCCATACGAACTGCCTCCGTCATCGCATCATCCAAGGTGCTGGGAGGAGGGTGCAGAGCCAAAGCATCTTTCAGGGAGTCTGAAAGACCTCTCCGGAATTGGCACCTGAGTGCAGAATCATTCCACCGTACCTCAGTGGACCACTGCCGAAACTCAGAACAATATAGCTCAGCAGTGTGGTTTCCCTGAGTGAGACACATGATCCTGTCCTCAGCCACCCGTACACGGTCTGGTTCGTCATATATCACCCCGAGGGAGTCAAAGAAGAGGTCAACCGAATGCCGTTCCGGGGCCGAAGGGAGTAGGGAAAACGCCCAGGTCTGGGGACCCCCTCTAAGTAACGACATGATGATCCCCACCCGCTGGGTCTCATTCCCCGAGGACCGAGGCCGGAGAGTGAAAAGAAGCCTGCAACTCTCCCTAAATGTCCGAAATAGGTTTTTCTCCCCCGAGAATTTATCGGGGAGCATCACCGTGGGTTCGGGGGAGGTCAGTTGGACATCAGTGGGACTATGCTTCCTACGGTTTGTGAGGTAACTGCCACCGAGGTGGCCCTCGCAGAAGCAGAAACCTCACTCTGCAGAATGTTGTGTGAAGCTACCAGGGTGCGATGCTCTGCAGCCAAATCCTGTACCAGCTGCGTAAGGTTGGCTATTTGCTCGCACAAAGTACTGAGTGGATCCATTACAGTCTGTTATCCTGCAAAGTTGGATCCCACTACCAAGAATTAAATGGCTTTTTTATTTTTTTTCTCCTATGGGAGATAAAGCCAATTGGGGCCGGCTATTCTGTAATGCTGCCACCAGGGGGAGCCAGAGCTCTGCAGCAGACGACACTGCACAGAGCAATGAGAACCAGGAAGGAAATGCACAGCGTTCTCATGCACTGCCTAATCAGCACAGCTGAGAGGCAGAACTGCAGGGTATGTGAGGAATAGTCAGACAGGCTGGGTCAAACACCGTACGGGCAGAAGCAGGACCGGAGGAGCGAGCAGAAGCAGAGTCAAAGTCAGGCTAAGGTCAGTACCGGAGGAAGCAACCGAGTGGGGAATAGGAGGGGGGACACAGGACAGGAGGGACGACCAGGGGACAGAACACAGACAAGGGCACGGGGGCACAGGAACAGCCAGATCAGGATATCACTCACAGGACCAGCAATCACAGGCAAAGCAGAGCTAAGCTTATAGCCGGCGCTGGTTCACTGGAAGTGTCAGCTTTTAAGGCATCCAGGGGCCGGAAGTGAGGCCCGAGAGAAGGCTCCGCCCCCTAGCCATGTGGATAGGGAGGCGAATCATGACAGTATGATTTGGTAAGATTTTTTTTGCAAATTATGGTGGAAAATAACAATTTGGTCAATAATAAAAGTTCATCTCAACATTTTGTTATATACCCTTTGTTGGCAATGACAGAGGTCAAACGTTTTCTGTAAGTCTTCCTAAAGTTTGCACACCCTGTTGGTGGTATATTGGCCCATTCCTCCATGCAGATGTTCTCTAGAGCAGTGATGTTTCGGGCCTGTTGCTGGGCAACACAGACTCTCAACTCCCTCCAAAGGTTTTCAATGGGGTTGAGATCTGGAGACTGGATAGGCCCCATTAATTCTTTCATGTATATAGATCAGTTATCCTGGTCCCTTTGTAGAGAAACAGCCCCAAAGCATGATATTGCCACCCCCATGCTGCACAGTAGGTATGGCATCTTTGGATGCAACTCAGCATTCTGTCTCCTCCAAACACGACGAGTTGTGTTTCTATCAAACAGTGCTATTTTGTTTTTATCAGACCACATGGCATTTTCCCAATACTCTTCTGGATAATCCAAATGCTCTCTAGCAAACTTCAGACTAGCCCGGACATGTACTGGCTTAAGCAGGGGAACACGCCTGGCACTGCAGGATATGAGTCCCTGGTAGTAGTCTTTGTTACAGTGGTCCCAGCTCTATGCAGATCATTTACTAGGTCCCCCTGTGTAGTTTTGGCATTTTTGCTCACCGTTCTTGTGATCATTTTAACCCCACGGGCTGAGATTTTGCATGGAGCCCCAGATCGAGGGAGATTATCAGTGGTATTGTATGTCCTCCGTTTTTTTATTATTGCTCCAACAGTTTATTTCATCACACCAAGCTGCTTGCCTATTGCAGATTCAGTCTTCCCAGCTTGGTGCAGGGCTACAATTTTGTTTCTGGTGTCCTTCGACAGCAATTTGGTCTTCACCATAGTGGAGTTTGGAGTGTGACTATTTGAGGTTGTGGACAGGTGTCTTTTATACTGATAACAAGTTCAAACAGGTGCCATTACTACAGGTAATGAGTGGAGGACAGAAGAGCCTCTTAAAGAAGAAGTTTCACGTCTGTGAGGGCCAGAAATCTTGCATGTTTTTAGATGACTAAATACTTATTTTCCACCATAATTTGTAAAAAAAAATCTTGCCAAATCAGATGCGGTGATTTTCTGGATTTGTTTTCTCATTTTGTCTCTCATAGTTGTAATCTACCTATGATGTCAATGATGATGATGGCCTCTTGCACAATTGGTGGCTAACTAAATATTTTTTTTTCTCACTGTATACAAGAATGCAGGACATAGATACCAGGATGGGTTACATATATACCTTGAAGGGGCTCAGGATGGTGGACATTAGTACACATCTGGGGAGACATTACACCTATTATAGTGTCAGCAGCAGATTCCCCCCATAACAGTGCGTCATGACCACATTTTTTGCTTTAATTTTTGTTAAATATTTTCCTCCTCTAAAACCTAGGTACGTCTTATTATCTGATGCATCTTATAATCTGAAAAATATGGTTTGTATTTTTTGTTATTTTTTAATTTTTAATGAGCTGTATTGCTGCAGTAAAGTATTGCTACATATAGCAAAAATCACAGTCTCCTACAGTATCCTATGAACACCAGCCACAGGCTGGTTTTCATAGGAATACTGCTATGACAGGCACAGGGGTCTTAAGCAAACACCTGGCTGTCATGACAACCCATCCGCGTCTTGCGATCGCGTTGCAGGAGTGCCGATGAGGGGTTAAAACAGCGTGCCAGGACTGACAACCACATTTAACTGGTCAACAGTTGCAGGTAGAGCCCTGCTCCACCTGCGGCTGTTAGAGGCAGATGATGGCTGAATATCACAACCATCATCTGCTGGGAAAGATGTTGGCTCAGCTTGCGAGCCTGCATCAAAGGCAGGGAGCTGACATATGATGTACATAGTAAGTCGTTACAGGGTTAATAGTGTGGGTATCATTACATTTAACATTAATAAACACATTACATGTAGCTCAAAAGGGATTATGTATTATATAGAATACCCCTGTAATAGGTACTATATGACAACTATCTAAATAAACAATTGTGGAACATATATGAAATAATAAATAAATTTGAGGGACATCCTCTATTTATTTGCATTCTGCAAATAAACATAAAGTACAGATTGAGGGTTCATCCTTTTGGGGTATTCAAATTGTGAGTAAAAAAAATCAGCATGGTGGTGACTATATAAAACAAATGTCACATAGATATTTTTTTAAATGGACACTCTTGTTTTCAAAGGCTTGAACAATGAGATGGAAATGTGTGCCTCTAAATAAAAGATTCCAGTCTACACTGAACAAAAATTTAAACACAACACTTGTTTTTGCTCCCATTTTTTATTAGCTGTACTCAAAGATGTAAGACTTTTACTATGGACACAAAAGATCTTTTTCTCTCAAAAATTGTTCAGAAATTTGTCTAAATCTATTTGCCGGAGTCATACTTGATTATACTTGACTATAGGCTGCTTTACACGCTGCGACATCGCTAATGATATATCATCGGGGTCACGGTGTTTGTGACACACATCCGGAGTCGTTAGCGACATCGCAGCGTGTGACAGCTAGGAGCGATGATCAACGATCACAAAAACATCAAAAATCGTTGATCGTTGACACGTCACTCTTTTTCATAATATCGTTGGTGGTGCATGCCGCTGGTTGTTCGTCGTTCCTGCGGCATCACACATCGCTATGTGTGACACCGCAGGAACGACGAACATCTCCTTACCTGCGTCCACCGGCAATAAGGAAGGAAGGATGTGGGCAGGATATTCCGCCCGCTCATCTCCTCCCCTCCATTTCTATTGGACGGCTGCCATGTGACGTCGCTGTGACGCCGCACGAACTGCCCCCTTAGAAAGGAGGCGATTCGCCGGCCACAGCGACGTTGCAGCAAAGGTCAGTCTGTGTGATGGGTGTAAGCGATGTTGTGTGCCACGGGCAGCGATTTGCCCATGTCGCAGAACCGACGGGGGCGGGTACGCTCGATAGCGATATCGCAGCGTGTAAAGTGCCCTTATGACTAGAGATAAGGCACCCCCTGGCGTTCGAGTTCGGTTCGTCGAACGGAGGCCCCGTTCGACAAACCGTTCGACGAACCACTCGAACCCCATTGAAAACAATGGCAGGCAAACACAAACACTTAAAAACACATAGAAAACACCTTCAAAGGTGTCCAAAAGGTGACAACTCCCAAGACACCACAAACACATGGGAAAGTGACAAGGACATATACTCATGCAAAAACGAAAGAGCTGGACGAGTAAAAAGAGGAGGAGACACAGATGTCATGCCCTTCTAAAATTATGTAAAACACAGCAAGGGGACTGCAAGCAGAATATCCCTTTTTTCCAAAAACTGGGCCACACACACCACTTCAGTGGCATCACTTGTGCCCCAGTTGCAAACTGGAGATGTTGATTACCATCAAGCACATTCAAAAATACGCCAGCCTTAACTGTCCCCAGGATGACACCGGGCTAGGTAGCAAAGTCCTTGCTGAACCATGACTTGTTCATCTTGGCTCATTGTTAAAAACACAGCAAGGGGACTCCAAGCAGAGTCTCCCTTTTTTCCAAAAATTGGGCCCCACAGACACCACTTCAGTGGCATCAGTTGTCCCCCAGTTGCAAACTTGACAGGTTGATTTGCATCAAGGACATTCCAAAATCCGCCAGCCTTTACTCTCCCCAGGATGACACAGGGGTAGTAAAGTCCTTGCGGATCTATGACTTGTTCATCTTGATGAATGTTAGTCTGTCCACATTGTCACTGGACAGATGCGTGCGCTTATCTGTCAGCACACACCCAGCAGCACTGAAAACACGTTCAGAGACAATGCTGGCTGCGGGACACGACAAGCTCTCCAAGGCGTAAGTGGCGAGCTCAGGCCATTTTTCAAGATTTGAAGCCCAAAATGAGCAAGGCTCCAGTTGCCAAGTCATGGCATCGATGTTCATTTGGAGATACTCCTGTATCATCCTCTCCAGCCATTGACAATGTGTTAGACTTCTTGTCTCTTGTGGCCTTGCATTGGATGGTCTAAAAAAATTATGAAACGATTCCATAAAATTGCTGTTACCAGCACCAGATACGGTGTTGCTGGTACGGTTTGACTGATAATGATGAGACAGTCCCATGTTTGTCAAGTTACAACTGGGAGATTCACTCTGTGCACCACTGGTGTTTGGTGGAAAAGCCGAGCTAAGATTGCGCAACAGCTTCTGCTGATACTCCTGCATACGTGCGTCCCTTTCTATGGCTGGAATTATTTCGCCAAATTTGGACTTGTTCCGGGGATGTAAGAGTGTGGCAACCCAGTAGTCCTCATTACTTCTAATTCGGACAATCCGAGGGTCATATTGTAGGTAGTGCAGCAAGAAGGCGGTCATGTGTCTTGTGCATCCCTGCGGACCGAGTCCTTGCTGTGTTTGTGGCGGCGAGGTGATAACCGTGCTTCCTTCCTCTGACATCTCCCCCCAACCTCGAACAACCGAAATTTGACCAAGGTCTCCCTCATCTGCTGAGTCTTCCATGCCCATCGCCAGTTCGTCCTCCATTTCTTCCTGGGCTCCTGCACCTTCCTCAACAGTTTGGCTGCTACCATGCGCCCTTGTTAATCCCTCTCCCCCACCGTCCCATTCCTACCGCCTTGGTGATGCAGAACGTCTGGACTTTGCAGATCTTGGTAGCCCTTCCGCCTATGAATCCTCCTGTACTGCCTCCTCTTCCTCTTGTTCCACCCCCTGATTCCGAATAGTGTTTAGAGTGTGTCCCAGCATGTAAATGACTGGAATTGTCATGCCGATAATGGCATTGACAGCGCTAAACATATTCGTCGCCATGTCGAAACTGTGCAGAAGGGTGCATAGGTCCTTGATCTGAGACCACTCCATCAGCGTGATCTGCCCCACCTCTGCATCTCGTTGGCCCAGGCTATATGTCATAACGTATTGCACCAGGGCTCGTCGGTGCTGCCACAGTCGCTGCAACATGTGGAGAGTCGAATTCCAGCATGTCGGCACATCGCATTTCAGGCAATGAACCGGCAGGCCGAAAGACTTCTGGAGCGATGCAAGTCGGTCAGCTGCGCCGGTTGAACGGCGGAAGTGAACAGAGAGTGACCGTGCCCTGTGCAGAAGCCCATCTAGGCCGGGATAGTGGGTTAAAAATTGCTGGACAACAAGGTTCAACACGTGAGCAATACAAGGCACGTGTGTCACCTTGCCCCGGCGTAGGGCCGCACCCAGATTTGCAGCATTGTCGCACACGGCCTTCCCTGGCTGCAGGTTGAGTGGAGACAACCATTTACTAAACTCGCTCTCCAGAGCTGACCACAACTCCTTAGCTATGTGACTCTTATTTCCCAGACATTTCAACGTAAAGACTGCCTGATGCCGTTGAGCTCTGCTGCCAGCATAGTAAGGAGGTGTGCGGGATTCCTTGTGCGCAGTTAAAACGCGGGTGGCCTGACCAGGCAGGCTTGGGGCGGAGGTGGAGGACCCAGACGAGGTTGAGGAAGCAGAAGCAGTGGAGGAACTTCCACATACATAGGATTGACGCACACGTCGTGGGGATGGCAAGACTTGTACAGCAGACCCTTCTCCATCTCGCACCATAGTTACCCAGTGCCCAGTCAGCGACATATAACGCCCCTGTCCATGCTTACTGGTCCAAGTATCGGTGGTGAAATGCACCCTGTCACACACAGAGTTTCTCAAGGAAGCGGTGATGTTGTGTGCGACATGCTGGTGTAGCGCAGGCACACCTTTCTTGGAGAAGTAGTTGCGACTGGGCATCTGGTACTGGGGCACTGCGACGGATAAAAGGTCTCGAAAATCCTCTGCGTCCACCAGGCATAAAGGCAGCATTTCTGTAGCCAACAGCTTGCAGAGGGTGAAAGTCAACCTCTTAGCTTTGTCATGGCTCGGAGGAAATGGCCTTTTAATTATCCACATCTGAGGGACCGAGATCTGGCTGCTGTGCGGAGACGGTGTGGAGTAGGGTATCCCTGGAAAACTGCTGGTCTGTGAGGAAAGTGCAGGGGGAGACATGATATTGCCTTCATCCAAAGTTGGTGCTCTCGATGTCTGAGAGAGTTCTACAACAGCACCTGTTTCCCCTCCCAAAACAACTGATGATGACCTGCCAAGCAAACTGCCTGTTGCGGTTAAAGAGGTGGAAGGTCTGCGTAGAAAAACATGTGTGACAGCTGTCCCTACAGTCATAGAGGATGAAGAGCGCGCGGATGCAGTTGAAGGGGCAAACGGTTGTTGGCCCGCTCCGCTAGGCCGCATTGTAGCACAGTGAGCTTCCCACTGGGACTTATGCTTGTTATTCATGTGACGGTTCATGGACAAAGTGGTCAAACTAGTGAGCTTTTGGCCTCTACTTACAGATTGGCGACAAAGCCTACAGATCACATGAGTTGGGTGATCCTTTGCGATGTCAAAAAAGGACCAGGCAATGCAACTATTAGAGCCCATGCGACCTGCAGAGCCATCCCGACTTGTGCTCAGAGGCAAAGTTGTGGCTGAGGATGCAGTTGTTGACGTGCTTCCAGTACTCCGTTTTTGTCCAGGAAGGCGAAAGCTCACCTCGTCGTCAGTCTCATCCTCCTCCACCGCCTCTGCTGACCTCCTCGAGTGCCTGACTGTGGGTTGACAGTAAGTGGGATCTAGAACTTCATCATCAACCATTGTATTTGCACTCCCCTCGCCCTCAGACCTAACCTCTTCCTTCCCTGACTGAATAGTTAAGTTGTCATTCCAATCTGGTCTCTGAGTCTCATCGTCATCAGTATGTTCCTCATTGTCTCCACCAAGAGGTGTTACAGTTTGTGAATGAGGGTCTACATTATGCTCAGAAACTTGGTCATCAGGGCCTGAATCAGACTCACAAAGCTTCTGGGCATCACTGCAGACCATTTCCTGGTCTGTACTCACTGTAGCTTGGGAGCAGACCTCTGATTCCCAGCCTATAGTGTGACTGAACAGCTCTGCAGAGTCACCCATCTCTGTTACACCATACTCTGCAGGGCGGGTGGAGACTTGAGAGCTGGGAGAAAGCAAGTGCGATTGGGGTGACAACTCAGAGGACTGTTGTTTTTTGGATGTTGAAGTTGAGGTGGAGGAGAGGCCACTTGTTGGAGCACTTGAGATCCATTCAAGCATGTTTTTTTTTTGTGCATCATCTACCTTTGTTACAGTAGTTCGGTTCCGTAAAAAAGGGAGCACATTGGGTTGTCCACGGAAAGTAGTAGACTTCTTACTTTTTCTTGAAGATGGCCTTTCTTCAGCAGATGTTACTGTAGCTTTACCACCTCCCCCACGGACACAAACTTTTTTTTCCCTTTCCAACACGCCCGTTCCCCTTTCCACCAGCATCTGTCCTTTTGCCACTCATTTTGTTTGTGACCAGATTGGACACTTACAATGTCGTAGCAAAAATGGAGAGGTGGTGTACAATAGAGAGGTTGTCTAGCTTTATTGACAGCTGAAGAACCAACACTGACTATCCCTGACAATGCAACTATGGCCCTAAAACTGGCAGCACTGTTTGCTATAAAAATTGCGTAGCAAAAATGGGCAGGAGTGTAGAATGCAGAGGTGGTGTACCTTGCTTGGCACCAGAGCAACACAAAGTTAGTATCCCAGACACTTTTAGTATGCCATTAAGTGTCAGCACTGTTTGCTATAAAAATTGTGTAGCAAAAATGGGAAAGTGTGTACAATGCAGAGGTGGTGTACCTTGCGGGGCACCAGAGGAACACTAAGTTAGTATCCCAGACACTTTTAGTATGCCACTAAGTGTCAGCACTGTTTGCTATAAAAATTGCGTAGCAAAAATGGGCAGGTGTGTAGAATGCAGAGGTGCTGTAGGTAGCAGGACAGCAAAGGAAGCCATTAATTTCTATGGGGTTCGCGAGACACAGTTGAAACTAGAAAGACATACTTTGTACTTCATAAATCTATCCAAAATTTATCCATTTTTAACTGGTCAATGGAAAAAAAGTCTAGAGAGACTCTCTGCTTCAGTGAAAAAAAAAAAAGGATGCAAAAAATACCGATGCAAATTAGGATGCCATTCATGGAAAAGAAAATTGGTTACTTCTTCTCAGACGTTTCTATCCCTGCCAATGAAAAAATGCAGCAAGGAATTGCCTGAGCTGATGTAGCCAGACGCTGTTATCTAAAGCCCAGCACAGTGTTGACACGCTGAAAAGGGCTGAAATTACAAGTAGTCCCTAATCCCTAAAGCGCTGTGTAGATTACAATGTATGTCTATAGCGCACACAGCAGCAGCAGTAGTAAGAGCAGTGACTGTCACCCACCCACAGCAGAGAGATAATGGCGGCAACGGGGAAAATGGCCGGATCTTATAGGGCAAGGACATGTGACATGCACAGCCTATGACACATGCCCTTGCTTGTCTGGCAAAAATCCACTTTGCTGTGTGTGTGTCTGTGATTTGCTGACAGGCTGCCCCCCTTCATTGTACACGTGGTTAGAAAAAAACAAAAAAAAAACGGCGATCGGCATTCTTTCAGCACTCAGCAGCAGCACTGATCTAAACCCCGTCCTCCCCTGCACACTATACGCTGCGTTTTGATAATATCATGATTCACAGTGACTTGTACTAATACAGTGAGAAGCCAGCTAGTAACTAGCTACGCTTTTTGTTGATCGAACCGTTCTCGAACTATCGAACTTTTACCAAATTGTTCGAGTTCGTCGAACGACTCGAACACCCCCCAAAATCACTCGAACATGAAATTGGCGAACCTCGAACATCGCTCATCTCTACTTATGACTCACGCGAGAATCGAGCTCCATCACCTGGCATGGCCTGACGCTCTCTGTTCGCGAACATGAAATTGGCGAACCTCGAACATCGCTCATCTCTACTTATGACTCACGCGAGAATCGAGCTCCATCACCTGGCATGGCCTGACGCTCTCTGTTCGCGAGCATGCAGTTGATATATTTTAATTCAGCTGCACACTGCTGTCTGGAGAGTGGCAGGCCATGTGGAGTGATGCGACTCGATTCTCGCGCGAGTCGCATGCGAGTGTGACTCCAGCTTTAGTAAACACTTCTACTTTGCCAAGATAATCCATCCACCTAACAGGTGTGGCATATCAAGATGCTGATTAGACAGCATGATTGTTGCACAGATGTGCCTTACTTCAACTACTGGCCAAATTTTATATATTTTATGTATTGCAGCTTGTAACTACCCTTTATGGAGTAGGCACAGTTCCTCAGCTCATGCCATACATGTGCACCTGGCAGTGATGTAGGGTACACAAAAGGCTCAACAAGGAATGTAAATCATAAACATAAATCTAAGTTAAACTTCAGTAAAAAATGAATATGTTTCTCACCTTGAATTGCAGGGCCCCAGGCAAACAGATAATACCAGCTTAGGTGCAGATCAACTATCGTCTCATCTCTGGGAACATAGACAGGACGTTTGAAGCGGCAAGTTACACGATTGTTTTCAAATACGCCCTCTTCATCTCTAGCTGGATTCCTCTGGATCTCTTTAGCCCACTGACCAACATTATAAAAGTGCTGTATGCGGACTCTTCCATTATCATCATGGACGCAGGCCATGACGTCGTCCCCACCCTACAACACAAGCCATTAATCAGCTATCATAATTACAAATATAACAATGTACATAACTCAAAGGATATAATGATATCAACAAATAAATCTCCAGTAATACATGACAAATTATCCAATGTAACTATATACTGTATCAATTCCCTGTGGCTTTCAACATCTCATTCAATCAGCGCTTTCAATGTTAAAAATTGGGGCCATGAAAATTAAAATCTGTCCTGTTTACGTGATTGGCACACATGTGCTTGGCTCATCCTAGTAAGGCTACATTCATACATCCGTCTAACATGTCCTAATGCTGTCTGTTTTTTTCTTCGAACAGCACACTGATCCATTGAGTTTCATTGATCCATACATACCGGTACATCAGTTTTAAAAAAGGATCCGTGACTCTGGACTGTGAAAATTGGCCATTAATGTCTATGGGTTTCGCGAGACACAGATGAAACTAGAAAGACATACTTTGTACTTCATAAATCTATCCAAAATTCATCCATTTTTAACTGGTCAATGGAAAAAAAAGTCTAGACAGACTCTCTGCTTCAGTGAAAAAAAAGGGATGCAAAAAATACCGATGCAAATTAGGATGCCATTCATGGAAAAGAAAATTGGTTACTTCTTCTCAGACGGTACCACAAACACAGATATTGTGAATCTAGCTTTAGGGTGTGTTCACATGTTAGAATAAAATTTGGATTTGGATTTTCGCAGTATGAGACTAAAGCTTCTGCTACGGAACTACAAATCCGAATACAAACCCTAAAGCCGACCCTGGGGTTTCTGATGTTTCTGATGTGGTTTTGCAGTTTGAAGTGCTTCAGATTCACAAAATGATTTCTTAGCTTCTCCATTTGGAATCTGCTCAAAATAAGTAACATTCTTATTTCAACTGCCAGTTTTGTAATTATGTACTGACACCATAGATCTGAGTGAAACATTACTATGAGATGAATGCCATGGGATTTGACCGATATCTGCTCATCCTCACAGTACAGTTTTGCAGAGCTCCGCTTTGTAACAAGCTAGGACATATTTGCATCCCTTGGGAGGAAACAATGAAATTTCTTATTGAACAATATATCAGAATACAGCTCCAACATTTCTATTTGGATAGAAATTCAGCACATCATCCTGACTATTAACAACTATGTCATTTAGAGATTATACCAACAATTCTCTTTTTGAAATACAAAAGCAATTCTATCTTGAGACCAGTTATTAGTCAAATAACTGCACAAAATATGTTAACCTTTTTCTATCCAATAAAATTTCCTGTTCTGCCCATTGAAATCCTATTATGGCTTTTAACACCCAACCCTACAAACCCTCCCACACTCCTATATCCCAACTAAACAACACCCGGTGACAAAATTGCAAAAACAGTCTTATCTACAACATTGTAAAAGCAGGCAATTAAAGATCATGTCACTAGCCAGATCATTAGAGACAACAGAAGGACATTTTATCCATTCATCCCATTGTTTTAAAAAATTTGGAATGGATTCCCTTTTAATATACAGTTTATTCTTTTTGCCATTAAAATTATGTATTTAAAACATGTAATTATCTCATCTGTACCGGGTGGGTTACCTGCCCACCAGTGTTTAGCAATCATTTTCCTGGTCTGGTACAATATTTTGGAGATTGCAAGTTGTACAGGGGCAGAGCCGACTTCCTCTCCCACAACTTACAAAACACATAATTTTGGGCTCAGGTATAAAGTAACGTTAAACACTTTCTCTATTAATTTACATTGCTCCAAAGATCACTTTGTGGAACAGGTCTGTACCTTCCCTCCTGCACATCGGACAATTGTCATCTGCTCTAAGTTTAAGTTTAAATAAGGATTTTGGGGTTCTGTAGAACCTATGAACCAGAAACAGTTGAAACCTTCTCTCTGTCGTGTTAATCGAGACCGCTTTTATAGATTCTAGAATATTTTCCCATTCATCAGTGGCAATGGGTCCGACGTCTCTTTCCCACTCTAACCTTATGTTAGCTATAAGGTCCCCCAAAATACTTAACAGTAAAGAATAGTACATTAAGAAAATAATCCCCTTTGATGCATTAGCCTGTTTAGAAGTATTTGAATTCTGAAGGTTGAAGTCCTCTTTCAGTTGGTCAAATAAATTAAATTGTCTATTCAAAAACAGCTGATTTAATGTATCGCAAGCTCAATCTCTTCCATTCCCCAAAAGCTGCAAGATCCATTTCCTCAGCTGAGCCATCCTTCTCCTCTTCCATTGCTAGGAGAGTATCACAATCCCATACCATGCGTATTTGGTGGCTTAACAGAGGTATCACACAGCCTTTTGTAGCGGGAATGGAGTTTATGCGCATATTTGCCCAAATTGGCTACAATCTTTTCTGGAAATGCTCTTAGCCTTCTTCCACCAGATAAGCCAGCACCATCCTGGGGGCCCATCATTTACAAACCATCCTCTTTCTCTTGCTTTTTAGTGCAGGTCATGCTGCTCTTGTGCTGTTAACAGGGACGTGTGGTTCCAGATACACCGTGCACTGCATACCACCACGGAGGTCCTTTAATAGCAGTGCAGGATTTCAGTGCACACCACTTATTCCTGGAGCAACGCCGGGTGCTTATCCCAGGGGTTCAGCACTGGGTGCTTAGCACAGGCTCCCAGCGCCGGGCACTAGGACCCAGGGGAGCTCCTCACCTCACGCTCTCTGCACGCGCGGACTGCAGCTCCTGCCTCCGTCGAGCACTGCCGTGTCTCCAACTCTAAGATCATGGTCGTGGCTCACTGTGCTCCAGGTTAGCGCCACTGTGCAGTTTGGTGTGGGTATTCTCTCCCCCATCCACTCGGTGTCGTTCCACAGAGAAGTGAGCCCCCCAAGATAGCAGCCGGCAGCTCAGAAAGGTTTTCGGCATTCCTCTGCCGTCTTTTCAGTGATTCCATTGCACCGGGAACCCCACCAGGATTTGGAGGTACAATTTGGGGGAGTTGTGTGGGCTCTCTTGCGGGATATTTAATCAGGATACAAGAAGCTCTTGTCAAATGCTGCCACTCAGCTCCAGAGCATAGCCACACCCTTGAAAGGTTCTCGTTAATTATGCCCATTAGTAAAATAGCTTTAAATATATTAAAAAGCCAAATCCCTCTGAAGATTCATTCAGACGTCCATATTGCAGATAAGTGTTGTATTGTTTTTTTTCATGGATAAAACAAGCACTCATTCTAGTCTATGGTGCTATTCATATATCTGTGTGTTTCCACGGACTGTGTGTCCATGCAAAACCTTAAAAGAAACAGCATATGCAGCAGTTTCATCTTGTTTTTTTTTCTATATTTATTTTTTTATTTTGCTTTTTTCTGCAGCTTTTTTGTCTCCTTTTTGTATGTCACGCTTTAAATAAATCTGTTTTGTTTTTGATTTCTTTTAGTGCGTTTCCACTGTGAAAATGCAAAAAAACGGATATATGCATTTTTTACCTGTGGATTTTTCTCACCTCATTCATGTTGTTGGTGGCAAATCCCAAAATAAAAAGCATATTTACAGCAAGGATTTCAAAAACACACAGATCAGTACACTGTTTAAAAAAGAAACTTGGTATGAGATTGTTATAAATCCAATTCACTTTGCTGGAACTGTAAGATGCTGCGAAAATACACAATGGAAAATATGAACCAAATACTCTTTGTGAGAATGCAGCCTAATGCGGGCGACACACGAGATGATCTATCGTGCGATATGTCGTCGGGGTCACGGTTTTCGTGACACACATCCGACATCGTTTACGACGTCGTCCCATGTGACACCTACGAGCGACGCAAAATGTTAGCAAATCGTGTATCGTTGACACATCGTTTATTTTTAAAAATAGTTTATTTTTCTTTGCACCGGTTGTTCATCGTACCCGGGGCAGCACACATCGCTCCGTGTAACACCCTGGGAACGATGAACACAGCTTACCTGCGTCCCGCGGCTCCCGCTTCTATTGGCCGGCCGCTGTGTGACGTCGCTGTGACGCCGAACGTCCCACCCCCTTCAGGAAGTGGATGTTCACTGCCCACAGCGACGTCGCTCAGCAGGTCAGTACGTGTGACGGCGGTTTAACGACTTTGTGCGCCACGGGCAACTAATTGCCCATGACGCACAAACGACAGGGGCGGGTACGATCGCTCGTAGATTGGACCGTGTGACGCCCGCATAAGGCTATGTGCGCACGCTGCGTCTTTGTGGTGACCACAAAGATACACATTTTTGGTCCCAAGAAAACACTCCCTCGGTATGCATTCTACAGCGTTTTTTTACAGCGTTTTTTCCCCAGTGCGTTTTTTAAGTCAAATCTATTGACTGGAAGGGCTCAAAAACGCTGGCAAAAACTCAGAAAGAATCGATATGCTGCATCTTTGTGGTCAACACAAAGACGCAACCAAAAAAAGCTGCAACGTGCGGACAGCAAAAATGAAATCTCATAGACTTTGCTACGACTACAGAGAAAAACTTTAGAGGAATGGAGTGATCTGACTGTTGTTTCCAATCAGTAGCACTGACCTCTAGTGTTTTCTTCAATAAAGTTATCCACTTCTCCATCCTAGGGAACTTATATAATGTTACAATGGCTTGTATTCTTACGTGTTTTAATTTACCATTTTTTTGTCAGAAGAAAACCCGACAGCTACCCATCCGTCAGTGTCCGCACTCAGCTCGAACTCAACATCTGCTCCAATACGACGATAGCTTAGAAAGTAATCACAAGTCTCTGCATTACACCCAGGTTTTCCATACCTACAAGTAAAACAAAAAGTGTAAAGTACTGTAGATGAAAGACTTCAATTATTGCCTCTGAAAGATTAAGGCTATGTTCACACTCAGCCCTTTTGTTGCATTTCTCTATAGCCAGAACCTGCTGTCTTGGCAGAAAAAACACTGTTTACAATGCCCGTTTTGCAGCATTTCACAGTTTTCTAGGAACAAATGACATGTGTGCTTTGTGTACAATACATGTTTAAAAAAGATAGTTTTCTTCACCAAAATGCCATTGCTTTTTTTTGAAGCATTTTTATAATTTTCTCATTACACTATATGGATGAAAATTCTACAAAAAAACTGAAAGAATTCATAGGCTGCAGATTTCCAAAACACTGCAATTCTCAAACTCCGTGAGAAAAAGAAAAACAAGCATAAGCATGACATATCAGAAATCTCAAAGCTTTTGCTGGTACTGTAAAAAGCTTTTAATTTGCATTATAAAAATGCAGCAAAATATTTTTGCAAAAATGCTGCATGTTCACATGCATTTTTGCTACATTTTTTTCTGCAGCCAAAAAGTGCTCTTCTGGCAGTAAAAATGCCTGCTTTTTGCTGTGTTTTCCTGGAGTTTTTGGAGTGTGCTTTATCTATAGACTATGTAGCTTTATTCACAAAACTGATAAGAAAAACACAGCAAAACATTGTTTACGTTTTTTTTCCCTTTCTCACTGCCTTCAATGGGTGATAAAACACTGCAAAAACACTGAAAGAATAGACATGCTGCAGATTTCAAAACATTGCAGGTCTTAAATATAGTCAGGAAAAAAGGCAAATGTGTGCATGAGATTTCTGTATCTCACAGCTTTAAAAAGCAATAGCAACTTTTCATTGGCATAAATAAGCGCAGCATGTGAACATAACCGTAACATTCTTTGTTCATAGAGCAATAGTACAAGTGAAGATCGGACACTTTGTAATACATTTATCCCAGAAATCGGCTACTTTTTCCTCAGGGACTGACATTTCACTCTCAATTCACTGGTAAAAGTTAGGCTGTGCGCAGGTTATGTGCGCACGCTGCGTTTTTTTGACGCTGCGTTTTTGGCTGCTAAAAACGCACAAAAACGCACCCGCGTCGAAAAAACGCGTCAAAAAACGCATGCATTTTTACCGCGATTTGGTGTGTTTTTGGCTGCGTTTTGCTGCGTTTTTGATCTCTGTGTTTTGCTGCGTTTTTCCAATGCATTGCATGGGCGGAAGACGCAGAAAAACGCAGGAAAGAATTGACATGTCCATTTTTTTTTTAAGCTCAAAAACGCAGATTAAAAAAACTGTTGTGTGCGGACAGCAAAAATGGGGAAGCAAAGTCATGCAATTTTGAGGCCAAAAACGTACCCGAAAAATGTGCAAAAACGCCGCGAAAAACGCACTGTGCGCACATAGCCTCATAATGTTTTATTTTTACATTGACGTAGCTGTAATTGGGCTTGTATTCGTTTGACGTACTGTAAAATCGTAAAAAAAATCCAAGTGGGGTAAAATTGTAATTAACAAACAAACAAAGAAACACAATTCCACCATTGTTTCTTGGGTTTTCATTTTGTGGCATCTATTATGCAGTAATGACCTGGTAACCATGAAGATTAGTACAATAACAGACACCAAATATTAACAGGGTTTTTTTTTATATATTTTAGGAAGTTAAAATAATTCAGAACCTTATAAAAAGAAAATATTTTTCTTAGTGTTGGCAGTTTCTGAGAGTTGAAACTTTTTACTTTTCCCTTTACTTAACCCTTTCCCTTTACTTTACTTTTGATGGAGCTGTGGTTTATGCAATTACCTTCAGTTTTAATTGATACCCTTATGGGGCGCATACACATTTTTTTAGCAAAAAATAGAAATTCTGGCATTTGAATAGCTTTTTTCTTTTTGGAACTTAACTTACAGCCAAATTTTTATATTTCTATAGACGGGACTTTTATGAGACATCACAATACCAAATATGTTTAATTTTAATTTCTTTAATTTTCAATTGGAAGAAGGGGCTAAATGTTTACACACACACACACACACACACACACACAGACGCACGCACACACAAAACCCCCCCACCCCCCCCACACACACGTATGTATATATATATATATATATATACATATATATATATATTATATATATACACTACAGTTCAAAAGTTTACAGTCACTCAGACAATTTTGTCTTTTCCATGAAGAATCATACTTTTATTTATCAAATGAGTTGCATAATGAATAGAAAATATAGTCCAGACATTGACTAGGTTAGAAATAATGATTTTTACTTGAAATAATAATTTTCTCCTTCACACTTTGCTTTTGTCACAGAATGCTCCCTTGTAGCAATTACAGCTTTGCAGACCCTTGGCATTCTAGCTGTTAATTTGCTGAGGTAATGTGGAGATATTTCCCCCCATGCTTCCAGAAGCCTCTCCCACAAGTTGGACTGGCTTGATGGGTACTTTTTGCGTACCATACGGTCAAGCTGCTCCTACAACAGCTCAATAGGGTTGAGATCTGGTGACTGGGCTGGTGTAACGCCTGGTCCCACCAGACCCCGGGGGGGGAGCTCTCCCTCACATCTGCCCAGTCCCAGCATGGCTCCCACATGCATTCCTGCCCCCACTCCCAGGCAGAGAAGGCCTTCCACTTACCGGCCCCAAGGCTCTGCAGACGTTGCTCCCACTCCAAGGCCTGCTGCAGTTTCCTCCTCACACAGAATTGCTGTAGGTGATTCTAGGCTGCGTGCGAGGCCACGCCCCCTTTCTTAAAGTGGCATGCCCCAAATCCTGGAAGTGATCTCAGAGGTCACCTGCTGCCTAATAGGTATTTAAGTTCACTTCCCCCCGGCAGCAGGCGCCCGAGCAACGCCTCTATTAGTGCATTGCCAGTGTCCTAATCTGTTTCTGCTATTGTTTATGATCCGTACTTTTGTTACCTGATTCTAATCCTGTGTCTCACCGTAGTGCCATCTATACCATACCGGCTGTGGACGTCACCACCTATTCCTACCGTGGACGTCACCGTGCCATACCTGCCGTGGACACTATCTGTACCGTACCGGCTGTGGACGTCACCACCCATTCCTACCGTGGACGTCACCGTGTCATACCTGCCGTGGACACTATCCGTACCGTAGCGGCTGTGGACGTCACCTGCTGTGAAACATCTCCGGTGCCACTTCCGTGTTCCGCCTGCCGCGGACATCGTACCCGAGCCACGCCTGGCCGTACAGAGACTCCTAGCTCCGGTCCCTGGCTGCCGTGCATTTAGGCCTTCTGGGGAGGCGCCGCACAGTCCCTGTATAGGGGTTCGCTGCTGGCCGTCTTCTCAGGGGAGTCCGGTGCACGGTCCAGTGGGTCCACCTCCGGACGTTCGCCGCTCCTCGGTGAGCGTAACAGTTGGCCATTCCATTACAGATAGAATACCAGCTGCCTGCTTCTTCCTAAATAGTTCATGCATAATTTGGAGATGTGCTTTGGGTCATTATCCTGTTGTAGGATGAAACTGGCTCCAATCAAGCGCTGTCCACAAGGTATGGCATGGTGTTGCAAAATGGAGTGATAGTCTATCTTATTCAAAATCCCTTTTACCTTGTACAAATCTCCCACTTTACCAGCACCAAAGCAACCACAGACCATCACATTACTTCCACCATTCTTGACAGATGGCATCAGGCATTCTTCCAGCATCTTTTCAATAGTTCTGCATCTCACTACTTCTGTGTGATCCAAACATTTCAAACTTCGAATCGTTTGTCCATAACACTTTTTTCCAATCTTCCTCTGTCCAATGTCTGTGTTCTTTTGCCCATATTAATCTTTTCCTTTTATTAGCCAGTCTCAGATATGGCTTTCTCTTTGCTACTCTGCCCTGAAGGCTAGCATCCCAGAGTTGCATTTTCATTGTAGAAGTTGACACTGGAGCTTTTCGGGTACTATTTAATGACACTGCCAGCTGAAGACCTGTGAGGTGTCGATTTCTCAAACTAGAGACTCTAATGTACTTGTCTTGTTGCTCAGTTGTGCAGTGTGGCCTCCCATTTCTCTGTCTACTCTGGTTAGAGCCGGTTTGTGGCCTCCTCTGAAAGGAGTAGTACACACCGTTGTAGGAAATCTTCAGTGTCTTGGCAATTTCTCGCAGGAATATCATTCATTTCTAAGAAAAAGAATAGACTGTCGAGTTTCACATGAAAGTTCTCTTTTTCTGGCCATTTTGAGAGTTTAATGGATTCAACAAATGTAATGCTCCAGATTCTCAACTAGCTCAAAGGAAGGTCTGTTTTATCCCTTCTCTAATCAGCAAAATGGTTTTCAGCTGTGCTAACATACTTGCACAAGGGCTTTCAAGGGATTTCTAAACATCCATTAGCCTTCTAACACAGTTAGCAAACACAATGTACCATTAGAAGTGGTGATTGTTGGAAATGGGCCTCTATACACCTATGAAGATATTGTATTAAAAACCAGACGTTTGAAGCTAGAATAACTATTTAACACATTAACAATGTACAGAGTATACTTCTGTTTAATTTAATGTTAGCTTCATTGAAAAAAAATGTGCTTTCCTTTCAAAAATAAGGAAATATCTAAGTGACCCTAAACTTTTATAAAATATTTGATACACTGCCGATTTTGCAAATCTTCCCACGTATAAAGATTGGGGAGATGTGTCATTTTTAACGTAGCTACACTTCAACTGTGGCAGACTGAATAAAAAAAATCCAGAAAATTACATTGTATGATTTTTAAATAATTAATTTGCATTTTATTGCATAATGTAATTATTTGATCCCCTACCAACCAGCAAGAATTCTGGCTCTCACATACCTGTTATTTTTTCTTTAAAGAGCCCTCCTACTCTGCACTCATTAGCTGTATTACTTCCACCTGTTTGAACTCATTACCTGTATAAAAGACAACCGTCCACACACTCAATCAATCACATTCCAACCTCTCCACCATGGCCAAGACCAAAGAGCTGTTTAAGGACACTAGGGATAAAATTGTAGACTTGCATAAGCGAGAATAAGTTATGGACCATAGGCAAGCAGCTTGGTGAGAAGGCAACAACTGTTGGCACAATTATTAGAAAATGGAAGAAACACTAGATGACTGCAATCTTACTCGATGTGGGGTTCCATGCAAGACCTCGCCTTGTGGGGTAAAGGTGATTCTGAGAAATGTCAGGAATCAGCCCAGAACTACATGGGAGGACCTGGTCAATGACCTGAATAGAGCTGGGACCACAGTCTCAAAGATTACAAATAGTAACACATCACGCTATCATAGATAAAAATCCTGCAGGGCACGCAAGGTTCCAATGCTCATGTCAGCACATGTCCAGGCCTGTTTGAAGTTCGCCAATGATCCAGAGGAGGCATAGAACTTTTTGGTATCAACTCTACTCGCCGTGTTTGGAGGAAGAAGGATCAGTACAACCTCAAGAACACCATCCCAACCGTGAAGCAAGGGGGTGGAAACATCATACTTTGAGGGTGCTTTACAACAATGGGGACAGGATGACTGCACCATATTAAAGGGAGGATGGATGGGGTCTTTTATTGCAATATTTTGGCCAACAACCTCCTTCCCTCAGTAAGAGCATTGAAGATGGGTCGTGGCTGGGTCTTCCAGCATGACAATGACCCAAAACACACCTAGCCAGGTCAACTAAGGAGTTGCTCCGTAAGAAGCATTTCAAGGTCCTGGAGTGGGTTAGCCAACCATTTGAAGTGAACACAATAGAAATCTTTGAAGGGAGCATAAACTCAATGTTGCCCAGGGGCAGCCCCAAAACATGAAAGATTTGGAGAAGATCTGTATGAAGAAGTGGGTCAAAATTCCTGCCGCAGTGTTTGCTAACTTGGTCAAGAACTACAGGAAACGTCTGACCACTGTAATTGCAAACAAAGGTTTCTGTACCAAATATTAAGTTTTGTTTTCTCTACTGTATCAAATACCTATTTATGCAATAAAATGGAAATTAATTATTTAAAAATCATACAATGTGATTTTATGGATTTTTTTTATTCTGCCCGTTACAGTTCAAGTCAGTACAGTTCAGACCTCCCCATTCTTTGTAGGTGGGAAAACTTGCAAAATTGGCAGTGTATCAAATACATATTTTTCATATACAGTACAGACCAAAAGTTTGGACACACCTTCTCATCTCTAGAACAACTATTAAGAGGAGACTTTGTGCAGCAGGCCTTCATGGTAAAATAGCTGCTTGGAAACCGCTGCTAAGTACAGGCAACAAGCAGAAGAGACTTGTTTGGGCAAAAGAACACAAGGAATGGACATTAGACCAGTGGAAATCTGTGCTTTGGTCTGATGAGCCCAAATTTGAGATCTTTGGATCCAACGACCGTGTCTTTGTAGAAAAGGTGAACGGATGGACTCTACATGCCTGGTTCCCACCGTGAAGCATGGCGGAGGAGGTGTGATGGTGTGGGGGTGCTTTGCTGGTAACACTGTTGGGGATTTATTCAAAATTGAAGGCATACTGAACCAGCATGGCTACCACAGCATCTTGCAGCGGCATGCTATTCCATCTGGTTTGCGTTTAGTTGGACCATCATTTATTTTTCAACAGGACAATGACCCCAAACACACCTCCAGGCTGTGTAAGGGCTATTTGACTAAGAAGGAGAGTGATGGGATGCTACGCCAGATGACCTGGCCTCCACAGTCACCAGACCTGAACCCAATCGAGATGGTTTGGGGGTGAGCTAGACCGCAGAGTGAAGGCAAAAGGGCCAACAAGTGCTAAGCATTTCTGGGAACTCCTTCAAGACTGCTGAAAACAGCTCATCAAGAGAATGCCAAGAGTGTGCAAAGCAGTAATCAAAGCAAAAGGTGGCTACTTTGAAGAACCTAGAATATAAGACATATTTTCAGTTGTTTCACACTTTAAGTATTTCATTCCACATGTTTTCATTCATAGTCTTGATGTCTTCAATGTGAATCTATAATTTTTAGAGTCATAAAAATAAAGAAAACTCTTTGAATGAGGTGTATCAAAACGTTTGGTCGGTACTGTGTATATATATCTATATATATAATTGCCTTATTCTGTCTGTCTGTCTGTCTGTCTGTCTTGCTCCAAAATTGTGTCCTTACGGTGACACAAAGCTGATTGGCCGCTGGGCTCGCCATGGCCCCGCCCCCCGCATGGATTGGCCGCTCGCCCAGGCTCCGCCCGCACACGGATTGGCCGGCCGCTCGCCCAGGCTCTGCCCCCCACACGGATTGGCCTCTCGCCCCGGCACCCTGCACGCATTGGCAACTCGGCCACGCCCCGCCCCCCTCACGCAATGCACGGTCGCTCTGGCCCCGCACGCATTCCCCGAACCGACACGGAGCCACAACTCCCAGGTGAGTACTGTACCCCCGGGAGCCCACATCAGCGTACGCCGCCAACCCAGCCGACACATACCCTCGCATTGCTGGGGTTGCCGCCGTATGCTGGTGTGAGCTCCCGTGCGAGCGGGGGATGGGATACGCTGGTAACCATGGTAGCATAGTTACCAGCGCATCAAGGTCCTGCAGTGGCGGAACACACACACGCACACACATAACAACACACACACACACATCAGATCACACTCACTCTCACACACACATCACATCGCATCCACACACTCACAACATCCTGGGATATCGCTTGCTTCTCGGCGGCGATACTGTGGAGTGACCTTCCAGGACCTGCCGGAGGATCACATGGCCAGAAGCATGTGGTATCTCCGGATCACATGTGTATGTGCGATATCTTCAGTGTGTGTGTGTGAGTGTATGCGATCGGATGTGTGTGAGTGTGTTCAGATGTGTGAGTGTGTGTGTGTGTGTGAGTGTATGCAATCGGATCTGTGAGTGTCGGCAGAGGAGCATGGCGTGCTGGGGGAAGCTGGGAGGAGAGAGGCTGATGCTGGGGTAGGCTGATGCTGGGGTAGGCTGATGCTGGGGGAGGCTGGGAGGGTGTAGGCTGATGCTGGGGGAGGCTGAGAGGAGAGAGGCTGATGCTGGGGGAAGCTGGGAGGAGAGAGGCTGATCCTGGGGAAGGCTGGGAGGGGGAGGCTGATGCTGGGGGAGGCTGGGAGGAGAGAGGCTGATGCTGGGGTAGGCTGATGCTGGGGTAGGCTGATGCTGGGGGAGGCTGGGAGGGTGTAGGCTGATGCTGGGGGAGGCTGAGAGGAGAGAGGCTGATGCTGGGGGAGGCTGGGAGGAGAGAGGCTGATGCTGGGGGAGGCTGGGAGGGGGAGGCTGATGCTGGGGGAGGGTGGGAGGAAGGAGGCTGGGAGTAGAGAGGCTGATCTTGGGGAAGGCTGGGAGGGGGAGGCTGATGCTGGGGGAGGCTGGGAGGAGAGAGGCTGATGCTGGAGGAGGCTGGGAGGAGAGAGGCTAATGCTGGGGGAGGCTGGGAGGAGAGAGGCTGATGCTGGGGGAGGCTGGGAGGCGAGAGGCTGATGCTGGGGGAGGCTGGGAGGGGGAGGCTGATGCTGGGGGAGGCTGGGAGGAGGAGGCTGGGAGGAGGGAGGCTGGAAGGGGGGAGGCTGAGAGAAGAGAGGCTGATGCTGGGGGACGCTGAGGCTGGGAGGAGAGAGGCTGATGCTGGGGACAGAGAGGCTGATGCTGGGGACAGAGAGGCTGATGCTGGGAGGAGAGAGGCTGATGTTGGGAGGAGAGACGCTGATGCTGGGGGCAGAGAGGCTGATGCTGGTGCAACATGGGGGATGGAGCACGATGGGGGGTGCGCAGCATGGGGGATGGAGCACGATGGGGAGTGCGCAGCATGGCGGATGGAGCACGATGGGGAGTACGCAGCATGGCAGATGGAGCACGTTTGGGAGTGCGCAGCATGGCGGATGGAGCACGTTTGGGAGTGCGCAGCATGGCGGATGGAGCACGTTTGGGAGTGCGCAGCATGGCGGATGGACCACGTTTGGGAGTGCGCAGCATGGCGGATGGAGCACGTTTGGGAGTGCGCAGCATGGCGGATGGAGCACGATGGGGGGTGCGCAGCATGGGGGATGGAGCACGATGGGAGGTGCACACCTCCCCCCAACACACACACACACACACACACACACAACACACCACACACACACACTGGGAACCACAAACACCGCCCTACACAGACACCCACACACACAGACAATGCTGCACACACATAACACCCAACACACAAACACCGCGGCATACATAAATATACGCACATACCACGCAACACACACACATTGCACAAAACATACCTCCCCCCAAAACACACCACACCCACACAAACCGCGCAACACACACACACACACGACGCTACAGACACACAGCGCTCCACAAACAACGCAACACACGCAACACACATACAACACCGCTCTCACCCCCCGCCACACCCAGACAACACCCAGAACATGTACAGCGCCCTACACAAACACTTGGTAACTACAGACAACAACATCTATATATATATATATATATATATATATATATATATATATATATATATATATAAAACAAAAATCATACATTAACTACACAATACGTAAATTCTAGAATACCCGATGCGTAGAATCGGGCCACCTTCTAGTATATATATATATATAAATATATATATATATATATATTATTGTATAATATACAATATTATGATATAGTAAAACGTGTATTCCAGGATGTAGACATACTGACCTAAAGCATCCTTTAGTTTTTCCACAATCATCTACACGTATCCTGGCAAAAGGGTCAACTGGAGGAGCTGTGGGAAAAGGATATCCTGGAAAATATAAACAAATGTACAGTTAATTGCCTTGAAAAAGGTCACATTACACCCACTAACTTAAAGGTGTGGAATTAATGTGCATGTCACTTCTTTTCTGCAGGTCCCAGCGGTTTTGCCATTAATTATTGGTAAAAACCCGCAGGGACCAACCTGCAGAAACCCCGCAGAAATTCCGCACCCAATCCGTACCAAACCGCGGCAAAACCGCATCCGGATTTCGTTGCGGTTTTGGTGTGGTTTTTTATCGCAGGTGCAGTATTCTTTCAGAGGGTCTGGTTTTTCCTTAAGAAAAAGTCAGTTTCTAGTGCGCACATGGCCTAATGCTTCTTCCTATCTCAGTGATTGAGGGGTTTTTTTTTGTCTGACTTATTGTATTTCATGTTAGTCACAAATTTTGGATCAGTATAATTTGTTTATTTATGAAAATATAAAAGTTACAAGAAGTCACAAATGTGAAACTTTTTATACCCTTAAAAAAGGATAGCCATACCATACAAAATAGTAAAAAAAATAACATTTACCACGTCTACTTCACAACAACATCATTTTAAAAGGGCTTTTTGTTATCATGTTAAAAGGATTAGAAGTTTAGCTACAGTTTTACTATTTATTTTCAATGAAATTTGCAAAACCTGTTTTTTTGGAACAACTTTACATTTTAAGTGCTTTTGAGGGGCCTATGTGTCAGAAAATCCTCCAAAAAGACCCCATTTAAAAATATGTACACATCACAATATTGTAAATTGCATCCTTAAAGTTTGCTTAGCCTACACATGCTTCACAGGAATTAATACAAAGTGGAGGGAAAAACTTCAAAATACATTTTTTTTACTAACATGTTGCATTAAGCCCTACATTTTTCATTTTCACAAGGTCAACATGAGAAATTAAAATTGATTACTTATTCTGCAAATTCTCCTCAGTGCCCTAATAACCCATACGTGTTTGAAAACTACTATTTGGGCATACAATAAGGCTAAAGGGTGCTTTACACGCTGCAACATCGCCAGCGATAGCTAGCGATGTCGTGCGCGATAGCACCCGCCCCCGTCGTTCGTGCGACATTTGGTGATCGCAGCCGTAGCGAACATTATCGCTACGGCAGCGTCACGCGCAAATACCTTTTCAGCGACGTCGCTGTGACCGCCAAACAATCCCTCCTTCAAGGGGGAGGTGCGTTCGGCGTCATAGTGACGTCACTGCGGCATCACTAAGCGGCCGCCCAATAGCAGAGGAGGGGAGGAGATGAGCTTCCGGAACATGCCGCCCACCTTCTTCCTTCCTCATTGCCGGTTGATGGCAGGTAAGGAGATGTTTGTCGACCCGGCGGTGTCACACGTAGCGATGTGTGGTGCCGCAGGAACGACGAACAACCTCGCTACTGACCAGACAATAATTTTTGGTAAATGAACGACGTGTTACAGACCAATGATTTTTAACTCTTTTGCGATCGTTTAAGGTCGCTCCTAGATGTCACATGCTGCGATGTCGCTAACGACGCCGGATGTGCGTCACAAACACCGTGACCCCGACGATATATTGTTAGCGATGTCACAGCGTGTAAATGGTCCTTTAGAAGAGGAGCGCTATTTGACATTTGGAGCGAGATAGTAGAGTCATTTCACATTTGCAAAGTCTCCAAGGTGCCAAAACATCAGAAACCACCCAAAAGTGGCCACATTCTGGAAACTACATCCCTCAAAATAATTCATTTAGGTGTGTGGTGTGCATCTTCAATGCACAGGTGCTTCACAGACCTTTCCATGTTATTAGTGATTTAGCCCAAAAGGTCTCAATTTCACAAGGGTAAAAGGAAAAAATGGCTTGCACAATTGTGCAATTTCTCTTGAATATGCCAATACCACACAAGTGGTTGGAATCTACTGTTTTGGCACACTACAGGGCTCAGAAAGGAAAGAGCCTCATTCTTCTTTTGGAAGGTATTTTTAAGGACACTTACATTTGGGGAGCCCGCATTTTGCTTGGCTTTTTAGGCTACATTCACAGTTATCCTGTTCTGTATGCTGAACAGTTATACCAGGATTTCTGTCTAAATTCTGCGAAATATGTAAATCAAACGGATCCACCAATACAACCATTTACTATAATGAGGCAAATAGAGACACCTTGGAATTATTAAGGTCCCTCTTCCGGTGGTATTGATCTTTTTATAGGTATAAAAAAAAGCATAGTCGACTTTTGTGCAGACCTAAAAAGATGGAACATGGTTGAGAAAGTAACCAAACTGAATCTGAATTGATGTCATTTGCCTGTTTATAGTGAATAGTTTTGTCAGTTGTTTCATCTGAATCACGTATTTTGGAGATTTATACATAATCCCTACTGATGTTTTCAGTGATATACTCAACATACGTCCAGATGGGCAATACAAAATATGTGAACTCTTATTTTGTTTTTTTTGCTTTTACCTTTTGTCAGGATTCTTACGTACCTTATTTGTGTTTTCATTTTATTTTTTTACTATCTTTTTCTTTGTAATTCCATTCTTGTTTTAACTCTTCTTTTTTACTTATGGCAGGACCTACCAGGCCAATGTAACTAGCCAACCAGAAGGACATACACCTCTGGGTGCCATAACAGCTATTGGTACCCTGTGCGTGCTTTGCAGTGGGCTGATGGAGTGACAGATGGGGTTCCCTCATTCTGATAACCTTTTAAATGCTGTGATCACTTTTGATTGTGACATTTAGAGGGTTAAACAGATATGGGCAGAATTGGTACTGGTTGTTGCTGCAGGAATTCAGCCATCAGTTAAGTCGAGTTCCCACAGTATTCACCAAAGGTACTGCACCTGTGCCAGTACAATCACATTTGTAGTCAATGAAGTCTCATGCATCATTCTGTCTATGATATGTCTTTCACCCCTTAAGGCTACATGTTGAACTATTACATAATGTATCATGCCAAAGTCTTTGGAGCGGACTCAAAAGCTGAGTCCACTCCACACAGGGCATATGTCATCCACAAAAGTACATTGACAGCTGGCTCAGCAATGATGCACTATAGAACCGACTGTCAGTCATTGCCGGGGTGTGGTTACCACAGCCACTCACTATGTACTGCGAGGTGACTGAAGCCATGCCTCTATGACTGAAAGTTGGAGGCTACCACGAAGTATAAACTTAATTTCCTTCCGGTAGCTGGGTTTTCAGTATGGCAGCCACTCAACTTTAGAATGCTAATAAAGGAGTTCTCTGAAAAATGTGTTAAATAAATAAATAAAAAAATACTATAGCGTTTAACCTCTTCACAACCTTATGATGGTAAACACAAGTTGATGCTTCCTGGGCTTTGTGCAGCACCACCATAAATTTACAGTACATGGTCGTGCAAGGATATGGTCCAGGATCGTAGTGCTAATCACCGCCTTGGACTGGCAACATCAACAAGACCTGATCGGCTCAGGTCCCGATGATGTTATCTGTAACACAGACCTCAACTGTCTTATCTTCTAGATGGCTCAATCTTTAGCGATTGGAGTATTTAGAAGTTTGTGGGAGGGAGTTGACTCCCTCTCTTATGCAACCAACACCCCGTGAAATCATCAGGGCTGTCATGGCAGCCAAAGGTCTAATAATGACCTTTGGATCTGTGGCCTAATAGGTCTAGCCAGATGCAGTTGTCTAACAGGTGTTCTTCCAGTATAAAATTGACAGGCCTTCTACATTGCAATGCATAAGACCAGTGAGCAGAGAAATAAAAGTTGAAGTTGCATTGTAGGACTAAGTAAAAAAATATATATATTACAATAAACAAAGTAAAAAACAAAAAAAAAATTAAAAAAAATTTAAAAAAAAATATTACGATAAATGCACATTGTTATGTAAAAACAAAAATAAACAAAGTACACAAATTTAGTATTGCCACGGTCGGAATGACCTGATTTAAAAATATGTCACATTATTTAACCCCTACAGTGGACACTGAAAAAAAAAGTTGCAAAAACTATGTTTTTTCATCATACCTCCAAACACAAAGTGGAATATAACACGATCAAAAAGTCATATCTCAATAGAAATGGTATCCTTGAAATCGTCATTTAGTGCTGCAAAAACCAATTACCCACTCAGCACAGCAGTAGAAAAATAAAAAAGCTATAGCTTTTAGACTATGGAACCAGAAAAAGACAGGAGTTTTTACAAGGCAAAATAAAGAGTTTTATTGATACAAAAGTCACAAAATAAACATACAGATTAAAATAATGCTATAAAGGGGAAAACACCCAAAGATGTGTGGGACAGAGAAGCAGGCTCATACAGCTATCAAAAACATGGGTATATACCCATTCCCTGTAGACTGTGAGCCCTCGCGGGCAGGGTCCTCTCTCCTCCTATTCCAGTCTGTTTTGTACTGTTAATGATTGTTGTACGTATACCCTTTTTCACTTGTAAAGCGCCATGGAATAAATGGCGCTATAATAATAAATAATAATAATAATAATAATAAATAATAATAATATAGGTCAGGCTTTAATAAATAAGTTATAAAGTGCAATAATATATCAAGCTTTAAATCAATCGCTTACCCATTGTTAAAAGAGCGTCAATAATGCATCCCACAAATCAAAGAGACCCATCCAACGCGTGCTTCGCGTCGCACATCTCAGCTTCCTCAGGGCGGAAGCCTGACCTATATACCCATGTTTTTGATAGCTATATGAGCGTGCTTCTCTGTCCCACACATCTTTGGGTGTTTTCCCCTTTATAGCACTATTTTAATCTGTATGTTTATTTCATATGTGATTTTTGTGACTTTTGTATCAATAAAACTCTTTATTTTGCCTTGTAAAAACTCCTGTCTTTTTCTGGTTCCTTATGCTACTATGGAGTGTTTTTTTTTGAGATTTAGGAAACAATGATTGAGACGTGTATTTTGTTCAAATATATAATATTATTGCCGCTTTTAGACTATGGAGATGCTTCTGAGCCCCACGGTGTGCTTAAGCCACACTTAAGGGTAATTTACACGCTGCGACATCGCTAGCGATTGCTAGCGATGTCGAGCGCTATAGCACCCGCCCCCGTCGTTGGTGCGACATTTGGTGCTCGCTGCCGTAGCGAACATTACTGCTACAGCAGCGTCACACGCACATACCTGATCAGCGACGTCGCTGTGACCGCTGAACAATCCCTCCCTCAAGGGGAGGTGCGTTCGGCATCATAGCGACGTCACTGCGGCATCACTAAGCGGCCGGCCTATAGAAGCGGAGGGGCGGAGATGAGCAGGACGTAACATCCCGCCCACCTCCTTCCTTCCGCATTGCCGGTGGACGCAGGTAAGGAGATGTTCGTCGCTTCTGCGGTGTCACACATAACGATGTGTGATGCCGCAGGAACGACGAACAACACCGTACTGGTGGCAGCAGCGATATTAAGGAAATGAACGACGTGTCAACTATCACCGATTTGGAACGATTTTACGATCGTTGATCGTCGCTCATTAGTGTTACATGCTGTGATGTCTCTACCGGCGCCGGATGTGCGTCACTAACGACGTGACCCCCGACAATATATCGGTAGCGATGTCGCAGCGTGTAAAGTACCCCTTAGTGACCACATAGTAGAGTCAAAATCATCTGAAAATAACCCATTAATTATGCCATTAGTAGGATGAAAAATCTCACTGTATTTATATAGGGAAAAACTCCAACCAATATATACAGTAGATTCAATAGAAAAAACGGAGTTCACAATCCATCATTAAAAAACTATAAATTTATTGATTAAATATAAAACAGATATAAGGAAATTTGTAACTATATATGAAGGTTCAGGTGTAGTCCATAGACAATGAGTAATAAAAGAAGAGGACAATGTAAGCAGATGGTTCAAGCATGTATAGTATATATAATTGACACAGCATAGAAAATTATAAGTTTATACAAATATTCCAAAAAGGAAAAAAAATAATGCTGTAAATAAATAATAATAATAGCCCTATATATGAGATAGGACTAGTGACAGTATGTAAATATGCACTAATAAATATCCCAAAAAGGAAAGAAAATCAGAGATATTGCTGTAAGAGTGGCCCTATATATGTGGAATATAGTAATGCTGACAGTATATATATATATATATATATATATATAAATATATATATATATATATATATATAAATAGCAATAAGTAATCGATCGCATCCCATAGTGATCTAAATATAAAATGCCCGCTTACTCATAATACTATGTGTGCTGGTCAGTCAGCCACCGGATTTGATGCTCTTTTCACATTGGGCTTCCTTGGGGGGCCATATCATTGCTGTGATTAGCTAGCTTTTGGGCACTTGTCCGACTCTCCCCCCTTCTGTGATCAGCAGATGACCACCTATAGACATTGTAGAGAGCTGCCCCTGCCCATAGCAGGCTCTCTACAATGTCTATAGATGGTGATCTGCTAATCACAGAAAGCAGGGAAAAGGGGGGGTTTGGGGGAGGGAGTTGGACAAGTGCTTCACAGAATATTATAGAATTGAACTGTGAAAATGAAATAATAGGGTTTGTTTTTTTTACAAAAATGATGCTAAACAGACAAAGTTTTAATTTTCAAAAGGGCAACAAGAAAAAATGGACCACAACATTTGCTACACAATATCTCCTGAGTACAGCAATAACCTATAAGTGGTTGGAAACTATTTTTCAGTCACAGTGGAAAGCTCAGAGGGGAAAGAATGCCATCTCAGACTGAATATTTGGCTGGAATGGCTTGCAGGTGTCATGTCACATTGGCAGAGCCACTGAGATGTCGGGACAGCAGAACTCCCCGCCAACAGTGGCTTCATTTTACAAACTACACCTCTTAATGAAATCAGCTCTAGAAGAGCAGTGAGCATATTGACACTACATGTGTTTCATAAAATGTTATATCATTTGGTAGTGAAGAAAAAATGATTACATTTCTTACCACTAAAGTATTGTATTAGCCCTAGATTTTACATTTTCACAAGGGGAAATAGATCAAAATAACTGCAGAATTGTCATACAATTTTATTCATGAATGTGAAAATTCCCCATATGTGACTGTACAGTACTGTTTGGCCACACGGCGACAGTCAGGAAGAAAGGAGCATTATTTGTCTTATGGAATGCAGAGTTTCCTAGAATAGTTTGTGGACAGAGCCCCTAAGTGCCAGAAGAGCACATTTGGTGCTGCTTTTTGTTTTTTCTTCATTGAATTGGTCGGTGGTTGACCTCCACCTTGCTTTGCACCCCAATTTGGGATGTGTTCCATCTGTCTGGATTTTGGCGGTTGGTGACTGTTCACATTAAGTCATCAGGCTTTGTCCACAGGCTATTTACTTCATGCAGCATTTGCTTGGACCTGTCCCGCCCACAGCCATGACTCAGTCATGGGTACGGGATTGAAATAGACCAGGTGAGTGCTGCTAAGAGCAGTTCTACTATTCATATGTGAGGCCGTATGGCACATTTTATAAAAATATTTTAGTGTAGGACTGCTTCAAATGAGATTTGCCGTGACGTGGCGAAGCAGCTCAAGAAATTGCAATTTTTTGCCAAAAATCTCAAAATTTTTAAAATAAGTACAGTTTGGAATGTTTAGTGCTGTAGTGCACATTTGGTGCTGCTTTTTGTTTTTTCTTCATTGAATTGGTCGGTGGTTGACCTCCACCTTGCTTTGCACCCCAATTTGGGATGTGTTCCATCTGTCTGGATTTTGGCGGTTGGTGACTGTTCACATTAAGTCATCAGGCTTTGTCCACAGGCTATTTACTTCATGCAGCATTTGCTTGGACCTGTCCCGCCCACAGCCATGACTCAGTCATGGGTACGGGATTGAAATAGACCAGGTGAGTGCTGCTAAGAGCAGTTCTACTATTCATATGTGAGGCCGTATGGCACATTTTATAAAAATATTTTAGTGTAGGACTGCTTCAAATGAGATTTGCCGTGACGTGGCGAAGCAGCTCAAGAAATTGCAATTTTTTGCCAAAAATCTCAAAATTTTTAAAATAAGTACAGTTTGGAATGTTTAGTGCTGTAGTGCACATTTGGTGCTGCTTTTTGTTTTTTCTTCATTGAATTGGTCGGTGGTTGACCTCCACCTTGCTTTGCACCCCAATTTGGGATGTGTTCCATCTGTCTGGATTTTGGCGGTTGGTGACTGTTCACATTAAGTCATCAGGCTTTGTCCACAGGCTATTTACTTCATGCAGCATTTGCTTGGACCTGTCCCGCCCACAGCCATGACTCAGTCATGGGTACGGGATTGAAATAGACCAGGTGAGTGCTGCTAAGAGCAGTTCTACTATTCATATGTGAGGCCGTATGGCACATTTTATAAAAATATTTTAGTGTAGGACTGCTTCAAATGAGATTTGCCGTGACGTGGCGAAGCAGCTCAAGAAATTGCAATTTTTTGCCAAAAATCTCAAAATTTTTAAAATAAGTACAGTTTGGAATGTTTAGTGCTGTAGTGCACATTTGGTGCTGCTTTTTGTTTTTTCTTCATTGAATTGGTCGGTGGTTGACCTCCACCTTGCTTTGCACCCCAATTTGGGATGTGTTCCATCTGTCTGGATTTTGGCGGTTGGTGACTGTTCACATTAAGTCATCAGGCTTTGTCCACAGGCTATTTACTTCATGCAGCATTTGCTTGGACCTGTCCCGCCCACAGCCATGACTCAGTCATGGGTACGGGATTGAAATAGACCAGGTGAGTGCTGCTAAGAGCAGTTCTACTATTCATATGTGAGGCCGTATGGCACATTTTATAAAAATATTTTAGTGTAGGACTGCTTCAAATGAGATTTGCCGTGACGTGGCGAAGCAGCTCAAGAAATTGCAATTTTTTGCCAAAAATCTCAAAATTTTTAAAATAAGTACAGTTTGGAATGTTTAGTGCTGTAGTGCACATTTGGTGCTGCTTTTTGTTTTTTCTTCATTGAATTGGTCGGTGGTTGACCTCCACCTTGCTTTGCACCCCAATTTGGGATGTGTTCCATCTGTCTGGATTTTGGCGGTTGGTGACTGTTCACATTAAGTCATCAGGCTTTGTCCACAGGCTATTTACTTCATGCAGCATTTGCTTGGACCTGTCCCGCCCACAGCCATGACTCAGTCATGGGTACGGGATTGAAATAGACCAGGTGAGTGCTGCTAAGAGCAGTTCTACTATTCATATGTGAGGCCGTATGGCACATTTTATAAAAATATTTTAGTGTAGGACTGCTTCAAATGAGATTTGCCGTGACGTGGCGAAGCAGCTCAAGAAATTGCAATTTTTTGCCAAAAATCTCAAAATTTTTAAAATAAGTACAGTTTGGAATGTTTAGTGCTGTAGTGCACATTTGGTGCTGCTTTTTGTTTTTTCTTCATTGAATTGGTCGGTGGTTGACCTCCACCTTGCTTTGCACCCCAATTTGGGATGTGTTCCATCTGTCTGGATTTTGGCGGTTGGTGACTGTTCACATTAAGTCATCAGGCTTTGTCCACAGGCTATTTACTTCATGCAGCATTTGCTTGGACCTGTCCCGCCCACAGCCATGACTCAGTCATGGGTACGGGATTGAAATAGACCAGGTGAGTGCTGCTAAGAGCAGTTCTACTATTCATATGTGAGGCCGTATGGCACATTTTATAAAAATATTTTAGTGTAGGACTGCTTCAAATGAGATTTGCCGTGACGTGGCGAAGCAGCTCAAGAAATTGCAATTTTTTGCCAAAAATCTCAAAATTTTTAAAATAAGTACAGTTTGGAATGTTTAGTGCTGTAGTGCACATTTGGTGCTGCTTTTTGTTTTTTCTTCATTGAATTGGTCGGTGGTTGACCTCCACCTTGCTTTGCACCCCAATTTGGGATGTGTTCCATCTGTCTGGATTTTGGCGGTTGGTGACTGTTCACATTAAGTCATCAGGCTTTGTCCACAGGCTATTTACTTCATGCAGCATTTGCTTGGACCTGTCCCGCCCACAGCCATGACTCAGTCATGGGTACGGGATTGAAATAGACCAGGTGAGTGCTGCTAAGAGCAGTTCTACTATTCATATGTGAGGCCGTATGGCACATTTTATAAAAATATTTTAGTGTAGGACTGCTTCAAATGAGATTTGCCGTGACGTGGCGAAGCAGCTCAAGAAATTGCAATTTTTTGCCAAAAATCTCAAAATTTTTAAAATAAGTACAGTTTGGAATGTTTAGTGCTGTAGTGCACATTTGGTGCTGCTTTTTGTTTTTTCTTCATTGAATTGGTCGGTGGTTGACCTCCACCTTGCTTTGCACCCCAATTTGGGATGTGTTCCATCTGTCTGGATTTTGGCGGTTGGTGACTGTTCACATTAAGTCATCAGGCTTTGTCCACAGGCTATTTACTTCATGCAGCATTTGCTTGGACCTGTCCCGCCCACAGCCATGACTCAGTCATGGGTACGGGATTGAAATAGACCAGGTGAGTGCTGCTAAGAGCAGTTCTACTATTCATATGTGAGGCCGTATGGCACATTTTATAAAAATATTTTAGTGTAGGACTGCTTCAAATGAGATTTGCCGTGACGTGGCGAAGCAGCTCAAGAAATTGCAATTTTTTGCCAAAAATCTCAAAATTTTTAAAATAAGTACAGTTTGGAATGTTTAGTGCTGTAGTGCACATTTGGTGCTGCTTTTTGTTTTTTCTTCATTGAATTGGTCGGTGGTTGACCTCCACCTTGCTTTGCACCCCAATTTGGGATGTGTTCCATCTGTCTGGATTTTGGCGGTTGGTGACTGTTCACATTAAGTCATCAGGCTTTGTCCACAGGCTATTTACTTCATGCAGCATTTGCTTGGACCTGTCCCGCCCACAGCCATGACTCAGTCATGGGTACGGGATTGAAATAGACCAGGTGAGTGCTGCTAAGAGCAGTTCTACTATTCATATGTGAGGCCGTATGGCACATTTTATAAAAATATTTTAGTGTAGGACTGCTTCAAATGAGATTTGCCGTGACGTGGCGAAGCAGCTCAAGAAATTGCAATTTTTTGCCAAAAATCTCAAAATTTTTAAAATAAGTACAGTTTGGAATGTTTAGTGCTGTAGTGCACATTTGGTGCTGCTTTTTGTTTTTTCTTCATTGAATTGGTCGGTGGTTGACCTCCACCTTGCTTTGCACCCCAATTTGGGATGTGTTCCATCTGTCTGGATTTTGGCGGTTGGTGACTGTTCACATTAAGTCATCAGGCTTTGTCCACAGGCTATTTACTTCATGCAGCATTTGCTTGGACCTGTCCCGCCCACAGCCATGACTCAGTCATGGGTACGGGATTGAAATAGACCAGGTGAGTGCTGCTAAGAGCAGTTCTACTATTCATATGTGAGGCCGTATGGCACATTTTATAAAAATATTTTAGTGTAGGACTGCTTCAAATGAGATTTGCCGTGACGTGGCGAAGCAGCTCAAGAAATTGCAATTTTTTGCCAAAAATCTCAAAATTTTTAAAATAAGTACAGTTTGGAATGTTTAGTGCTGTAGTGCACATTTGGTGCTGCTTTTTGTTTTTTCTTCATTGAATTGGTCGGTGGTTGACCTCCACCTTGCTTTGCACCCCAATTTGGGATGTGTTCCATCTGTCTGGATTTTGGCGGTTGGTGACTGTTCACATTAAGTCATCAGGCTTTGTCCACAGGCTATTTACTTCATGCAGCATTTGCTTGGACCTGTCCCGCCCACAGCCATGACTCAGTCATGGGTACGGGATTGAAATAGACCAGGTGAGTGCTGCTAAGAGCAGTTCTACTATTCATATGTGAGGCCGTATGGCACATTTTATAAAAATATTTTAGTGTAGGACTGCTTCAAATGAGATTTGCCGTGACGTGGCGAAGCAGCTCAAGAAATTGCAATTTTTTGCCAAAAATCTCAAAATTTTTAAAATAAGTACAGTTTGGAATGTTTAGTGCTGTAGTGCACATTTGGTGCTGCTTTTTGTTTTTTCTTCATTGAATTGGTCGGTGGTTGACCTCCACCTTGCTTTGCACCCCAATTTGGGATGTGTTCCATCTGTCTGGATTTTGGCGGTTGGTGACTGTTCACATTAAGTCATCAGGCTTTGTCCACAGGCTATTTACTTCATGCAGCATTTGCTTGGACCTGTCCCGCCCACAGCCATGACTCAGTCATGGGTACGGGATTGAAATAGACCAGGTGAGTGCTGCTAAGAGCAGTTCTACTATTCATATGTGAGGCCGTATGGCACATTTTATAAAAATATTTTAGTGTAGGACTGCTTCAAATGAGATTTGCCGTGACGTGGCGAAGCAGCTCAAGAAATTGCAATTTTTTGCCAAAAATCTCAAAATTTTTAAAATAAGTACAGTTTGGAATGTTTAGTGCTGTAGTGCACATTTGGTGCTGCTTTTTGTTTTTTCTTCATTGAATTGGTCGGTGGTTGACCTCCACCTTGCTTTGCACCCCAATTTGGGATGTGTTCCATCTGTCTGGATTTTGGCGGTTGGTGACTGTTCACATTAAGTCATCAGGCTTTGTCCACAGGCTATTTACTTCATGCAGCATTTGCTTGGACCTGTCCCGCCCACAGCCATGACTCAGTCATGGGTACGGGATTGAAATAGACCAGGTGAGTGCTGCTAAGAGCAGTTCTACTATTCATATGTGAGGCCGTATGGCACATTTTATAAAAATATTTTAGTGTAGGACTGCTTCAAATGAGATTTGCCGTGACGTGGCGAAGCAGCTCAAGAAATTGCAATTTTTTGCCAAAAATCTCAAAATTTTTAAAATAAGTACAGTTTGGAATGTTTAGTGCTGTAGTGCACATTTGGTGCTGCTTTTTGTTTTTTCTTCATTGAATTGGTCGGTGGTTGACCTCCACCTTGCTTTGCACCCCAATTTGGGATGTGTTCCATCTGTCTGGATTTTGGCGGTTGGTGACTGTTCACATTAAGTCATCAGGCTTTGTCCACAGGCTATTTACTTCATGCAGCATTTGCTTGGACCTGTCCCGCCCACAGCCATGACTCAGTCATGGGTACGGGATTGAAATAGACCAGGTGAGTGCTGCTAAGAGCAGTTCTACTATTCATATGTGAGGCCGTATGGCACATTTTATAAAAATATTTTAGTGTAGGACTGCTTCAAATGAGATTTGCCGTGACGTGGCGAAGCAGCTCAAGAAATTGCAATTTTTTGCCAAAAATCTCAAAATTTTTAAAATAAGTACAGTTTGGAATGTTTAGTGCTGTAGTGCACATTTGGTGCTGCTTTTTGTTTTTTCTTCATTGAATTGGTCGGTGGTTGACCTCCACCTTGCTTTGCACCCCAATTTGGGATGTGTTCCATCTGTCTGGATTTTGGCGGTTGGTGACTGTTCACATTAAGTCATCAGGCTTTGTCCACAGGCTATTTACTTCATGCAGCATTTGCTTGGACCTGTCCCGCCCACAGCCATGACTCAGTCATGGGTACGGGATTGAAATAGACCAGGTGAGTGCTGCTAAGAGCAGTTCTACTATTCATATGTGAGGCCGTATGGCACATTTTATAAAAATATTTTAGTGTAGGACTGCTTCAAATGAGATTTGCCGTGACGTGGCGAAGCAGCTCAAGAAATTGCAATTTTTTGCCAAAAATCTCAAAATTTTTAAAATAAGTACAGTTTGGAATGTTTAGTGCTGTAGTGCACATTTGGTGCTGCTTTTTGTTTTTTCTTCATTGAATTGGTCGGTGGTTGACCTCCACCTTGCTTTGCACCCCAATTTGGGATGTGTTCCATCTGTCTGGATTTTGGCGGTTGGTGACTGTTCACATTAAGTCATCAGGCTTTGTCCACAGGCTATTTACTTCATGCAGCATTTGCTTGGACCTGTCCCGCCCACAGCCATGACTCAGTCATGGGTACGGGATTGAAATAGACCAGGTGAGTGCTGCTAAGAGCAGTTCTACTATTCATATGTGAGGCCGTATGGCACATTTTATAAAAATATTTTAGTGTAGGACTGCTTCAAATGAGATTTGCCGTGACGTGGCGAAGCAGCTCAAGAAATTGCAATTTTTTGCCAAAAATCTCAAAATTTTTAAAATAAGTACAGTTTGGAATGTTTAGTGCTGTAGTGCACATTTGGTGCTGCTTTTTGTTTTTTCTTCATTGAATTGGTCGGTGGTTGACCTCCACCTTGCTTTGCACCCCAATTTGGGATGTGTTCCATCTGTCTGGATTTTGGCGGTTGGTGACTGTTCACATTAAGTCATCAGGCTTTGTCCACAGGCTATTTACTTCATGCAGCATTTGCTTGGACCTGTCCCGCCCACAGCCATGACTCAGTCATGGGTACGGGATTGAAATAGACCAGGTGAGTGCTGCTAAGAGCAGTTCTACTATTCATATGTGAGGCCGTATGGCACATTTTATAAAAATATTTTAGTGTAGGACTGCTTCAAATGAGATTTGCCGTGACGTGGCGAAGCAGCTCAAGAAATTGCAATTTTTTGCCAAAAATCTCAAAATTTTTAAAATAAGTACAGTTTGGAATGTTTAGTGCTGTAGTGCACATTTGGTGCTGCTTTTTGTTTTTTCTTCATTGAATTGGTCGGTGGTTGACCTCCACCTTGCTTTGCACCCCAATTTGGGATGTGTTCCATCTGTCTGGATTTTGGCGGTTGGTGACTGTTCACATTAAGTCATCAGGCTTTGTCCACAGGCTATTTACTTCATGCAGCATTTGCTTGGACCTGTCCCGCCCACAGCCATGACTCAGTCATGGGTACGGGATTGAAATAGACCAGGTGAGTGCTGCTAAGAGCAGTTCTACTATTCATATGTGAGGCCGTATGGCACATTTTATAAAAATATTTTAGTGTAGGACTGCTTCAAATGAGATTTGCCGTGACGTGGCGAAGCAGCTCAAGAAATTGCAATTTTTTGCCAAAAATCTCAAAATTTTTAAAATAAGTACAGTTTGGAATGTTTAGTGCTGTAGTGCACATTTGGTGCTGCTTTTTGTTTTTTCTTCATTGAATTGGTCGGTGGTTGACCTCCACCTTGCTTTGCACCCCAATTTGGGATGTGTTCCATCTGTCTGGATTTTGGCGGTTGGTGACTGTTCACATTAAGTCATCAGGCTTTGTCCACAGGCTATTTACTTCATGCAGCATTTGCTTGGACCTGTCCCGCCCACAGCCATGACTCAGTCATGGGTACGGGATTGAAATAGACCAGGTGAGTGCTGCTAAGAGCAGTTCTACTATTCATATGTGAGGCCGTATGGCACATTTTATAAAAATATTTTAGTGTAGGACTGCTTCAAATGAGATTTGCCGTGACGTGGCGAAGCAGCTCAAGAAATTGCAATTTTTTGCCAAAAATCTCAAAATTTTTAAAATAAGTACAGTTTGGAATGTTTAGTGCTGTAGTGCACATTTGGTGCTGCTTTTTGTTTTTTCTTCATTGAATTGGTCGGTGGTTGACCTCCACCTTGCTTTGCACCCCAATTTGGGATGTGTTCCATCTGTCTGGATTTTGGCGGTTGGTGACTGTTCACATTAAGTCATCAGGCTTTGTCCACAGGCTATTTACTTCATGCAGCATTTGCTTGGACCTGTCCCGCCCACAGCCATGACTCAGTCATGGGTACGGGATTGAAATAGACCAGGTGAGTGCTGCTAAGAGCAGTTCTACTATTCATATGTGAGGCCGTATGGCACATTTTATAAAAATATTTTAGTGTAGGACTGCTTCAAATGAGATTTGCCGTGACGTGGCGAAGCAGCTCAAGAAATTGCAATTTTTTGCCAAAAATCTCAAAATTTTTAAAATAAGTACAGTTTGGAATGTTTAGTGCTGTAGTGCACATTTGGTGCTGCTTTTTGTTTTTTCTTCATTGAATTGGTCGGTGGTTGACCTCCACCTTGCTTTGCACCCCAATTTGGGATGTGTTCCATCTGTCTGGATTTTGGCGGTTGGTGACTGTTCACATTAAGTCATCAGGCTTTGTCCACAGGCTATTTACTTCATGCAGCATTTGCTTGGACCTGTCCCGCCCACAGCCATGACTCAGTCATGGGTACGGGATTGAAATAGACCAGGTGAGTGCTGCTAAGAGCAGTTCTACTATTCATATGTGAGGCCGTATGGCACATTTTATAAAAATATTTTAGTGTAGGACTGCTTCAAATGAGATTTGCCGTGACGTGGCGAAGCAGCTCAAGAAATTGCAATTTTTTGCCAAAAATCTCAAAATTTTTAAAATAAGTACAGTTTGGAATGTTTAGTGCTGTAGTGCACATTTGGTGCTGCTTTTTGTTTTTTCTTCATTGAATTGGTCGGTGGTTGACCTCCACCTTGCTTTGCACCCCAATTTGGGATGTGTTCCATCTGTCTGGATTTTGGCGGTTGGTGACTGTTCACATTAAGTCATCAGGCTTTGTCCACAGGCTATTTACTTCATGCAGCATTTGCTTGGACCTGTCCCGCCCACAGCCATGACTCAGTCATGGGTACGGGATTGAAATAGACCAGGTGAGTGCTGCTAAGAGCAGTTCTACTATTCATATGTGAGGCCGTATGGCACATTTTATAAAAATATTTTAGTGTAGGACTGCTTCAAATGAGATTTGCCGTGACGTGGCGAAGCAGCTCAAGAAATTGCAATTTTTTGCCAAAAATCTCAAAATTTTTAAAATAAGTACAGTTTGGAATGTTTAGTGCTGTAGTGCACATTTGGTGCTGCTTTTTGTTTTTTCTTTATTACATTCTTTGTAGTCTTTTATCATATATCCATTTCTATTAATATATATTATTGCCAGATTTTCCTCTACTGCTGGTAATTTGCTGCCAGTTTTTTCTGGTTGTTCATCTTTTTGATCTGTCCTCATATCTTTTCATTATGTGTTTTTATCAATAAAAATATTTCTAAGGGTGCTTTCACACTGCGTTCCTCTCCCCGTTCAGTGGTCCCGTCGGTGGGGCATCCGCCCAAAACCACAACAAAGTAGGATTTGGACGTATGCGCCAATGGGGTCACTGACTATAATGGTGCAGATGCTCCGTTGTGCACCATTTTCGGGAGTATACGCCTATTGGAGTCGGACATCCAGACGTACCAAGCCCTGGTATTAGTAATGGGTGGGTGTCTAGCAGACAACACCATTACTAATCCATAATTTGAAAATAGTAAAAATAAATTTTATATGAACAAACACCCCCCAAGTACAGTCCTTATTCACCAATTTATTGAAAAAATGTAAATAAAAAAGGTCTGCTGTAATTCATAACAAGGTCACACAACATTCCCTAAAAGTGAACCTGAAAGACATAAAAAGATTTATGAAACAAAGAAAAGAGACACCCTCTTACACCAATTTATTAGCAGGGAAAATCCCTAATTCAGGTCTGCCATAATCGAGTAAAAGGGGGTCCCACAACATTCCCAAACTCACTGTCCCAATCTTTAAAGAACAGGACATTCCCTGTAGGCTGGTAGAGCAGCCACTGCAGCCTCACACACTGTTTTGTGTGAGAACCACAACTGTGAACTGAGATGACCTCATGAGGTCACCCCAGGTCACAGCTGCAGCTCACAAAGTAGTGTGTGAGCCACCGTGAGCAGTGACAAGCGGTAACGTCATAGGTTCACAGCAGGTGAGTGCCCATGGCTCTTACACAAAGTAAACCTGTGATTTACACTGGTTATGGGTCACATTTTTTAAACAAAATTTATAAAATCATTTTTTAGGGACCAGATCACATTTGAAGTCATTTTAAGAGGCCTAGGTGACAGAAAATACTCAAACATTATACCATTCTAAAAACTGCACCCATCCAAGTACTCAAAGCCACATCTAATAACTTTGTTAACCCTTCAGGTGGTTCAAAGGAACTAAGGCAATGTGGAAGGAAAAAAAGGCAAAGGTTATTATTTCCCACAAGAACATTACTTCAGACACAAATTTTGCATTTTCAAAAGAGGAATAGGAGAAAATGCACCATACAATTTGTGGTGAAATACAATGTGGGGAAAACTACTGTTTGGGTGCACGGTAAGGCTCGGAAGGGAAGGAGCGCCATTCCACTTTTTGTAGCCATGTCGCGTTTGGAGAGCCCCTGATGTGAATAAGCAGTGGAAACCCCCATAAGTGACCTCATTTTGGAAAATAGGCCCCTCAAAAATCTATCTTGATGTGTGGTGAGCACATTGATCCCCCAGTTGCTTCACAGAATTTTATAACGTTGAGCCATGAAAATTAAAAAACAAATTTTTCCACAAACATGTTGCTTTTGTCTCAAATTCCTAATTTTCACAAGGGTAACAGGAAAAAAATGCAGCAAAAAAATTGATGTGCAATTTCTCCTTAGTATGCCGATACCCCATGTTGTACAAAATCACTGTTTTTGCACACGACAGGGCTTTGAAGGGAAGGAGAGCCATTTGATTTTAGGAATGCAAAATTGGCTGGAATCATTAGCAGACAGACATGTCATGTTTGGAGAGCCCCTTGTGTGGCTAAACAGTGGAACCTCCACACATGGGATCCTATTTTGGAAACTAGACCCCTCAAGGAATTTAATATACTTACAGCAGAAATGAGGGCAACAAATCCAGTCAACACATGACAAGAAATCTAATGCACTGATAGAATGTAGCCAAACCCCTCAATATGATGGAGGCATCACAGGTGCAAGGTAAAGCTATCACTCACATGCTACCACTAGTGGAGGGTAGCGTGTGGTAGTGTGTGATTGATTGCTTTACCTTGCACCTGTGATGCCTCCATCACATTGAGGGGTTTGGCTGTATTCTGCCAGTGCATTAGAATCCTTGGCCTGTGCTGACTGGACTAGTTGCTTTCTTTTCTGCTATAACTATATTAAATTTATGGGGGAGTTATATCTCCTCTTTTGTTGCTTTTTTGACATCCCTCAAGGAATTTATCTAGATGTTTGGTGAGAACCTTGAACCCTTAAAAATAAAAAAATACATTTTTCCAACAAACATGTTGCTTTTGCCAAAAATTATTAATGTTCCAAAGGGTAAATTGAGAAAATACACTGTACAATTTGTTGCACAATTTCTCCTGAGTACACTAATATCCCATATGTTGTGGAAACCTATTGGTTGTGTGCACCACAGGGCTCAAAATTGATGGAGCGCCGTTTGACTTTTTGAATGCAGATTGACTGACATAGAAAGTGGACCCTGTGCCATGTTTGCAGAGCCACGGATGTGCCTAAACCTACATGTGTTCCAATTTTGGAAAAGAGACTCAAGGAATTTATCTAGATGTGTGGTGAGCACCTTGAACCCCCCCCCAGGTGCATAATAGAATTTTATAACGTTGAGCCATAAAAATGAAAAAAAAAAATACATTTTCCACACAAACATGTTGCTTTTGCCCCAATTTTTTTATTTTCACAAGGGTAACATGAATTTCTGCTGAGTACGCTGATATCCCATGTGGTGAAATACTACTGCTTGGGCACACAGCAGAGCTCAGAAGGGAAAGAGTCTCATAATGGACTGCAGATTTAGTTGGAATGGTTTGGGGATGCCATGTCACATTGGCAGAGCCACTGACGTGCCAGAAAAGTGAATTCCCCACAAGTGACCCCATTTTACAAACTACACCCTTCAATGAACTCCTCTAGAGGTGCAGTGAGCACATTGACATCACAGGCGTGTCAATTACTTTTATACCATTGGGCGGTGAAGAAAGAATACTTACTTTTTTCACTAAAATGTCGTTTTAGCCCCAAATCTTGATTTTTTTGTAAGGTCTAATAAGAAAAAAAATGGATCACACAGTTTGTTGTGTCATTATTCCTGAGTGCACTAGTACTCTCCATGTGATCAGCAACTACTTTTGAGGTAGAGTGCAAAACTGAGAAGGGAAGGAGTGCCATATCGGACTTCAGATTTTGCTGGAGTGGTTTGCGGGTACAATGTCACATTGGCGGAGCTCCTGAGGTGCCAGAACAACATAAATCCCCCAGAAGTGACACCATTTTAAAAACTGCAACCCTCAATGAATTCATCCAGCATTGAAACCACAGGTGTGTAACAAAATGTTATACTATTGAGCGGTGTTCTTTTAACCCCAGATTTCCAATTTTCACAAAGGAAATAAGGGCCCTATAATGTGTTATACAATTTCTTCTGAACTTGGCGAAACCCCACATGTGACTGTACAGTAATGTTTGGCGGCACCACAGGGCTCGGGAGATAAGGAACACCATTTGATTTTTGGAACACAGATTTTCCTAGAATAGTTTGTGGACTCCATTGCAGAGCCCCTAAGTGGCAAACAGCAGAAACCCCCTCAAATGACTACATTTTGGAATTACACCCCTCTGAGAGTTCATGTAGTGATGATTTTATCTCTGAAAAACACTTATGGAGTCAAACAGAGTGAATGTTGCAGAATTCAAAATTGCAAATAAGCCCTTGTCGTGCTCAGTACATTGTACTGCCCGATCCTTGTGCCCAGCTTGTGTTTTTGGATACACACCCTGTAAATTAAGTTGGCTCTCCTTACTACAATAATGCCAAACATGTGGCTGTTAAATATGGTTTAGGTAAAAGAGGAATTTGGAGTGCGTAATATGCTGAGGTGCGAGAGGAAGGGGGTCCTGATCCCCTGAACAATCCACAATGAAAATTCGCTGCACACTCTTTGTCTCAAGTTGCATAAATTTTATTCACATGGAAATCCCAAAGTGTAGGTGCATAAAATAGTAACTTGCCGAGTGCGGATATACAGAAAAGAGACAAAGCTGACATTTTGACCGATTACGCAGACTTATTCATACAGTCGCTGACTGATCTCCATTTCTAATTGTGTTCTTTGGGACAAGCGATCCCTGTGGAGTTTTGTGTTACCACAAGGGGTTGATTTTTTTCCTTGCTTGACAAATAGCGCTCTTGTGCCTTTAATGGTGCCTGTTTGTGATTTTACTTTTTTACTTAGTCTCTCTATGGGACTTTAGCTTTCATTTATTTTGATCACAGGTCTCATGCATTGCAATAGACATGTATTGCAATACATGAGGCCTGTCAGATTACACTGACAGAATGCCTATTACACCCTGCCTATTGCTGGGTTTAACAAGCCACCATACCTGGCACTCCAGGAGGTCATTGTTTGACCTCCGGGTGCAATGACAATCATTGGCTCCCCATGATTTTTTTGCTCCCACAACCTTCTAAAAGATTACTATCGATTGTGGCATATAGAGGGTTAATCAGCCAGCGTACACACCGACCCTGGCTATTACTGCAAAAGTTTGGCTTTTGTAATCCATGTTGTGGCCATAATCCAGAAGTGGAAAAAACATAATTTCACCATAAACCAGGTGCTACCTGCAAAAGCTCAGACAGAGGAGTGAAAAGAATTGTGAGAACAGTTTTCCAAGAGCCAAGACCACCTGTGGAGAGCTACAGAAAAAGCTAGAATCATCATAAATACCACTGCAAAACAAAAAGCATGTTCAAGCATGTTTAAAGTTTGCTCAACAACATTTAGACAAGCCTGTGAAATACTAGGACAATATAGTATTATCAGATGAGAGCAAAACTTAACTCTTTGGATAGCATAATACACACTATGCTTGGAGGCCAAAAGGCACTGCAGATCACCTAAAAATTCCATACCAACAGTGAATTTTGGAGGTGGGAACATTATGGTGTGGTTTTACAGCATACAGCACTGGCAAACTTCATAACTTTGAAAGGAGAATGAATAGACAAAGGTTCCAAGACATTCTTTATAAAAAATCTGCTGCTATCTACCAGGATCATGAAAAAGAAATGAGGATGGACATTTCAGCAAAATAATGATCTCAAAAACTTAGTCAAGGAAACTCTCAATTGGTTTCACAGAAAGAAAACAAACTTACTTGAATGACACAGCCAATCACCTGACCTAAATCCAACAGAGAATTTATGGAAGGAACGAAAGCTCAGAGTTCATAAAAGGATCCCACAGAATCTTAAGGATTTGAAGAGTGTTTGTGTGGAATGGGCCAAAATCACACCTGAGCAATGCATGCAACTAGTTTCTCCATACAGAAGGTGTCTTGAGGCTATCAGCACTAAAAAAGATTTTGTACAAAGTATTAAAGAAATTTCAGTAAGCATGTTCAATGCTTTTTCCCTGTGTCATTTCTTATTTATTACTCATCACTAAATTTATGGACGTCTATGGTTTGATTTCTTCGCCTGTGTGGGGTGGATATGCTGTTACTAACATCTGGTGAGAAATTCATGTCAGTAACACATTAAGAAATATATTTACTTAGAAAATTGGTGACATGTTCAAAACTTATTTCAACCACTGTATGCAATGCCTTCTCAAAGTATTCATACTTCACATTTTTCATACTACACCCATAAATTTAAATGCATTTTGTTGAGATTTTATGTGGTATACCAACACAAAGCAGCAGGTATTTGTGAATTGTAAAGGAAATGATACATGGTTTTCTAAATATTTTAAAAATATAAATCTGAAAACTGTGATACGCATTTGTATTCAGCCCCCTGTAGTCTGATACCTCTAAGGGTACCTTCACACTTAGCGATGCAGCAGCGATCCGACCAGCGATCTGACCTGGTCAGGATCGCTGCTGCATCGCTACATGGTCGCTGGTGAGCTGTCAAACAGGCAGATCTCACCAGCGACCAGTGAACAGCCCCCAGCCAGCAGCGACGTGCAAGCGACGCTGCGCTTGCACGGAGCCGCCGTCTGGAAGCTGCGGAGACTGGTAACTAAGGTAAACATCGGGTATGGTTACCCGATGTTTACATTAGTTACCAGTGTGAGCAGGGAGCAGGGAGCCGCGCACACTGAGCGCTGGCTCCTTGCTCTCCTAGCTACAGTACACATCGGGTTAATTAACCCGATGTGTAATGCAGCTACATGTGCAGAGAGCAGGGAGCCGCGCACACTGCTTAGCGCTGGCTCCTTGCTCTCCTAGCTGCTGTACACATCGGGTTAATTAACCCGATGTGTACAGCAGCTACATGTGCAGAGAGCCGGAGCCGGCAGCACAGGCAGCGTGAGAGCTGCAGAGGCTGGTAACTAAGGTAAATATCGGGTAACCACCTTGGTTACCCGATGTTTATCTTGGTTACAGCTTACCTCAGCTGTCAGACGCTGGCTCCTGCTCCCTGCTCGCTTCATTTGTCGCTCTCTTGCTGTCACACACAGCGATCTGTGTGTCACAGCAGGAGAGCGGCTTTGAAGAAAACGAACCAGGGCTGTGTGTAACGAGCAGCGATCTCGCAGCAGGGGCCAGATCGCTGCTCATTGTCACACACAGCGAGATCGCTAATGAGGTCACTGCTGCGTCACAAAAACCGTGACTCAGCAGCGATCTCGGCAGTGAGCTCGCTGTGTGTGAAGCACCCCTAAATAAAATCCTGAGTGAACAATTGTCAACAGAATTCACCTAATTAGTAAATTGAGTCCATGTGTGTGTAATGTATTCTCATTATAACTATAGTTTGGTGAAAGCCTTATCATTTTATTTGATAACATTAGGGATCAAACAGCATCAAGAATACCAAAGAACACACCAGACATGTCAGTCAGGTATATAGGTTAGGAAAACCTACCAAGACATGATCGTACACCTACACTGACATCACAAGTAAGGAAAGCACAAATTACAGAGGCAGCTAAGAGGCCCATGGTCACTCTGTAGGCGCTGAAGATATCCACAGCTCAGGTGAGAGAATCTGTCCATAGCACAACTATTTGTCATATACACCATAAATCTCATCTTTATGAAAGAGTGGCAAGAAGAAAGCTATTTTTTAAAAGAAGTCATAAGAAGTCCTACTTGCAGTTTGCCAAAAGCCATGTGGGGGACACAGCTAACGTGGAAGATGGTGCTCTGGTCATATGAGACCAAAGTAGATTTTTTTTGGGTTAAGTGAAAAATGCTATGTGGGATGGAAAACTAACACTGCACATCACCCTGAAAACACCATCTCCAACTGACTCAGTCGGCTAAATACAAATATACACTTAACAATTTTCCGATTTATATTGGTCAAATATTTAGAAAAGCATTTATCATTTCCTTTACACTTCATAAATACTTAGTTTTGGTATATCACATAAAATCACTCTAAAATACATTTAAATTTGTGGGTGTATCATGATTATTTTTGGGAAAACCGGGTACAAGCATCACATCTTCAATACCAAATTGTCACAGATGATGTTTTCTGACCTTCCTCAGATAGATATCTCAAGTCATAGAACTCAGACGCAAAGGTGCCATAAGTGTCTTGATGTTTCTCATCCAAAGCTGTGTCTCCCTGGTCTGCTCGACTTCCCCTTGCAGCGCTGTCATCTGCAGGGCTGGCCCCAGAGGATGATAAAAAGAAGAACCAGGTCCCCAAACATAGACACTGCCGAAGCATGGCACTGTAAGAGAAAAATAGAAATAAGATCAATGGTGGAAGAAACATACCACCAGGGGAAGGCTGGCACAAGTGCAAGGGTGCAAATGCCCCCAAGGTCACTTCTCCCAGGAGATGTACAGTGCCGCCTGCTGCATGACATTAGTATAAAACATATTTGGTCACAAACAGCTATGATGTGGCTGGGACTGTGCGCGGCCGTGTCTGCTGTACTGTGATGTGGCTGGGCCGGCACACTGACACATTTACAGCCAGGAGCAGTCCCAGTCACATCACAGTACAGCAGACATGGCCAAATCTCAGTACAGCAGGTTCAGCTGCGCATAATCCTGGCCACATCACAGTACAACAGACATGGCCACATCACAGTAATGCATGTACGGTCGCGTGTAGTCCTGGCCACATCACAGTACAGCAGTTTTCTGTGCGCGGCCATGTGTGTTATACTGACATCACACAGCAAGCACTGCCTCCTTCATGGCAGAGAGGAGCATCAAATAAGTATGTGGGCCACACGGGAAACAAGAGAAGAAGTGTCCCCAATCATCAAAAGTAAAAACACATTTATATATGTATATATTTATATGTTTGTGACATTTGTGTCTTCAAATATGTATATGCTTCTATGTGAATATATCTGTATGCACCCACATCTGTACGTTGTGTGCACATTTATATGTTGTGTGCACGTCTGTATGCTGTGTGCACATCTGTACGCTGTGTTCATGTCTGTTCCTTGTGCAGCTGTGCACGCTGTGTGCATATCTGTTCACTTTGTGCGTGTATGTCTGTATACTGTATATGCATGTCTGTACACTGTGTGCACATCTGTACACTATGTGTGTACACGTCTGTATGCTGTGTGCGTGCACATCTGTATACAGTGTGTGTACACTGTGTGCACATCTGTACTCTATATGTGCATGTCTGTATGTTGTGTGCATGCATGTCTGTATACTGTGCGTGCATTTCTGTATACTGTGTGTGTACACGTCTGTATGCTGTGTGTACAAGTCTGAAAACTCTGAGTATTAGCATACCAAGAGAACAAGGGGGCAATGTAGTCATGGTCCAATATAGGACCCAATCATCAAAGATGAATCAAAACAACTTCTTGCAAAAATATTAAAGTTACAAGAATCATTTAGCAAGAAGAGACAAGTGACAAACAAATAAAGACAATACATAACAATTAGTCAGGTACTCAAGGAAGGATCATTGATGATAAACCACATAGGTCCACTGTCCACACAGGGGATAGTAATTAATAGCAATAGCGAAGAATTTTGTGACAAAAATAACCCCAGTATAAATCAATAGAATCTCTGAAGTATGCTCACTCATGACATACCTGTATACCATTAACATAATGTATTGATAAATAAGTATTGGCAATATAAAAATTTCCATCTGACAATGGCTACAGACATGTGCAGAAACAGTAATATACCTGGGGATGAGTCATGGGCGAAAGTAACAACTCAATGTATGAGTATACAAATGATGCCAGGGCACCAACATATTAATATACATAACCCATGAGCCAAACTATAACAATCACGAACTCACCCATGGTGGCTTGTGGAGCCCGAGAAAAACGTGCCCCGACGCGCACGTTTCGATTACTTCTTCGGGGGGCCGCAGTGTTATGTGTATCAGGCGAACCGCGTTTAAATAACCTGCTTCCCAGACCGCCGTATCAGGCATTGGTCGCAGGCGGGGCGGAACTCCAGCAGCGGTCCGCATCATCAGGCACTCCGAAAGTGACGCGAGCATTTCCTGTATCGTCACACAGGATGCGCACGTCACCCCGTATGGAGGCCGGACGATGCAGACATGAATGGAGTGCCACCGCGCATGCGCACCGCTGCGGCGGCCATTTTAGAGAAGGGCAAATAGGAGGGCAAGGAGATGGATAATGAACAAAGGTAGGAAAAAGGGGGCATTACCAAAACAGATAAAGAAGATCATGTGGGGGAGATCACAGACCACAAATACACAGACGCCCACCGCGTCCAACATCCTCCAACATCCATAAAAACCGCAGTGGGCGTCCACACACACACACACACACACACACACACACACACACACACACACACACACACACACACACACAGAGGCTCCCACATGTGATACTCATATCTTTAACAGTAAAAAAAAAACCCTCAAGATCTCTACAACCCAAATCACAAATTTAGATGAATAAATATGACTTTATTTCATGTTCTCCTCTTCCTCTGTAAATCAGAAGGCAGAATGTTCAGCCGATTTCTATCAAAGATCTTCATAGACAAATATGATGACTATATCTGGGTCACCAAATCGGACAGATCCCCATCTGATGTTAATACGATAGCGGGAAACTTAAAACACGCGGTAATAAGCCTGCAAAAAGAATAACCTACAGAGACACAAAAAAGAAAAGGAAACACAAACACACTGACATTAATAAAATATCTTTAAAACGGACAACGAGGCAACAATTTTAAGTCCGGTAAATATACGACTCAACCTCAGACTAGGTATGGGGGAATCATAGGAAGGGAGAGAAAGATAATTTCTCATTGAGCCCACAGGGTGACATTGTACCCAGCGTAACTATCCATCTGCACTCGAGGCGCGCCAGTGCCTGTTGGTAATTCCCACCCCTCAAGCCCAGATGAAGTTTGTCAATAGCCCGCACCTTAAAAGATGCAGGATTACAATTATGGTGCATCTTATAGTGTCGGGGTATGGTTTTGAGAGAGTCAAGGTCCTCTACATCTCTCGCTGCTAAAATGTCTCTGACATGCTTGCGCGTGCGAACACGCAATTGTCTAGTTGTCAGACCGACATAAAACAAATTGCACCCACACTTTGCCAGATAGATCACATGATCTGTACTGCAGGAGATATAATGTCTGATAGTGAACTCCCTCTTGCCATCCACCGACACGAAGGAAAAGGCCCTTTCAATGTTTTTACAGGATAAACACGAACCGCATGGGAAGCAACCCCATTTTGGTTTCCCAGTTTTGAAAGGAAGAGTATCTCTATATACGTAATGACTACGCACAAGGATATCTCTCAAGTTCCTTCCTCTCCTTGCCGTCATCAAGAGCCGATCGAAAGGGCTTTCCCCAAAGTGGGTTCGGTCTTCAATATAGACCAGTGTTTATCCAGGATGCATCTGATCTCCCCCAATTGGTTGTTATAGGTGGATCTGAATCTTATAATCGTGGTCTTATCCTCCTTTTTACTAGGTATAGACAGTAATTGGTTTCTGGAAGTGGCTCTGGCTCTAGAACAGCTCTTTTTAATGTTACGCGTACTGTACCCTCTGTTCTTAAACCGCTGGGAAAGGTCTCTGGCCTGTGTATCAAAAAATTGTTCAGAAGAACATATTCTCTTAATCCTCAAAAATTGTCCCACAGGGACAGCCCTGATGGTTGAAGGTGGATGAGAGGATGTTGCATGTAACAGGCTGTTCACCGACGTCTCCTTCCTGAAGACATCAGTGTGAACAGACCTGTCTGATTGAACAATAATCTTGATATCAAGAAAATCCATGGTCTCTGTATCACTCCTGAAGGTCATCCTGATGTTACGGTTATTCGAATTCAAAACAGAAAAAAAGGATTGTAGTTCAAGATCGGTTCCTCCCCAGATCATAAGCACGTCATCAATATAACGTAGCCAGTACTGCAAATGGGAAGCGGCGCAGGCATCGTCGCCGAAAATCTCCCTCTCCCAGTAGCCGAGAAAGAGATTTGCGTACGACGGCACGCACGCCGCGCCCATTGCAGTACCGCGTCTCTGGAGGAAGAACCGATCCTTGAAAAGAAAAAAATTCCGTGTCAGGATGAACTCCAGGAGTTTGAGGATCAAGTCCTGCATAGAGACCTCCCAGCGGCTCATTCGCCAAAAGGCCGAGGAAGGAACTTGAGAGCTATCCCTGTGCGTAGTCATTACGTACATAGAGATACTTTTCCTTTCAAGACTGGGAAACCAAAATGGGGTTGCTTCCCATGCGGTTCGTGTTTATCCTGTAAAAACATTGAAAGGGCCTTTTCCTTCGTGTCGGCGGATGGCAAGAGGGAGTTCACTATCAGACATTATATCTCCTGCAGTACAGATCATGTGATCTATCTGGCAAAGTGTGGGTGCAATTTGTTTTATGTCGGTCTGACAACTAGACAATTGCGTGTTCGCACGTGCGAGCATGTCAGAGACATTTTAGCAGCAAGAGATGTGGAGGACCTTGACTCCCTCAAAACCATACCCCGACACTATAAGATACACCATAATTGTAATCCTGCATCTTTTAAGGTGCGGGCTATTGACAAACTTCATCTGGGCTCGAGAGTGGGAATTACAAACAGGCACTGGCGCGCCTCGAGTGCAGATGGATAGTTACGCTGGGTACAATTTCACCCTGCGGGCTCAATGAGAAATTATCTTTCTCTCCCTTCCTATGATTCCCCCATACCTAGTCTGAGGTTGAGTCGTATATTTACCGGACTTAAAATTGTTGCCTCGTTGTCCGTTTTAAAGATATTTTATTAATGTCAGTGTGATTGTGTTTCCTTTTCTTTTTTGTGTCTCTGTAGGTTATTCTTTTTGCAGGCTTATTACCGCGTGTTTTAAGTTTCCCGCTATCGTATTAACATCAGATGGGGATCTGTCCGATTTGGTGACGTTAGATACCCAGATATATTCATCATATTTGTCTATGAAGATCTTTGATAGAAATCGGCTGAACATTCTGCCTTCTGATTTACAGAGGAAGAGAACATGAAATAAAGTCATATTTATTCATCTAAATTTGTGATTTGGGTTGTAGAGATCTTGAGGGTTTTTTTTTTTTTTCCTGTTAAAGATATGAGTATCACATGTGGGAGCCTCTGTGTGTGTGTGTGGACGCCCACTGCGGTTTTTATGGATGTTGGAGGATGTTGGACGCGGTGGGTGTCTGTGTATTTGTGGTCTGTGATCTCCACCACATAATCTTCTTTATCTGTTTTGGTAATGCCCCCTTTTTCCTACCTTTGTTCATTATCCATCTCCTTGCCCTCCTATTTGCCCTTCTCTAAAATGGCTGCCGCAGCGGTGCGCATGCGCGGTGGCACTCCATTCATGTCTGCATCGTCCGGCCTCCATACGGGGTGAGGTGCGCATCCTGTGTGACGATACAGGAAATGCTCGCGTCACTTCCGAGAGTGCCTGATGATGCGGACCGCTGCTGGAGTCCCGCCCCGCCTGCGACCAATGGCTGATACGGCGGTCTGGGAAGCAGGTTATTTAAATGCGGTTCGCCTGATACACATAACACTGCGGCCCCCCGAAGAAGTAATCGAAACGTGCGTGTCGGGGCACGTTTTTTTCGGGCTCCACAAGCCACCATGGGTGAGTACGTGATTGTTATAGTTTGGCTCATGGGTTATGTATATTAACATGTTGGTGCCCTGGCATCATTTGTATACTCATACATTGAGTTGTTACTTTCGCCCATGACTCATCCCCAGGTATATTACTGTTTCTGCACATGTCTGTAGCCATTGTCAGATGGGAATTTTTATATTGCCAATACTTATTTATCAATACATTATGTTAATGGTATACAGGTATGTCATGAGTGAGCATACTTCAAAGATTCTATTTATTAATACTGGGGTTATTTTTGTCACAAAATTCTTCGCTATTGCTATTAATTACTATCCCCTGTGTGGACAGTGGACCTATGTGGTTTATCATCAGTGATCCTTCCTTGAGTACCTGACTAATTGTTATGTATTGTCTTTATTTGTTTGTCACTTGTCTCTTCTTGCTAAATGATTCTTGTAATAAACACTTTTATATTTTTGCAAGAAGTTGTTTTGATTCATCTTTGATGATTGGGTCCTATATTGGACCATGACTACATTGTCCCCTTGTTCTCTTGGTATGCAAATTTTCGGTAGGGAGTAGTCTTGATTTATATCTGATATGGTGTCACATCTTGCCCTCATCTTTAAAACTCTGAGTATTAGTATATTGTTGTGTATGTGTAAAACATTTGTACATTTAGGGCACATTTACTAACGCTATAAGGGTCCGTGCCCACCATCAGCCTTCCTCATGTTCTGCACGTTGCGTGTTTTCTCTGGCGGAGATGCTAGTTTCCTGTGCAGAAGACGTAGCGGTCCGAGCTCATGATCAGGGTCACTGACACAGCGGATGTTTGCTGTTTTCTCCCACTCAGAACACTAGCATCTCCGCAAGTATAAATTCACATGCTGCAGACTCGTAAACATCACACGTTATTTTAAGGAGTGTTATGGAATTTCATTTGTTCTTTCATATTTAGAAAAAGACAAGTGACATTATCCTCTTCCTGTGACGTAGCTATGTCACCATAAGGCCTCCTTCACATGTCCTTGTTTCTGGTACGTGTTGCATATGTTTTTTTTCATGGTTACCACACATACCCATTATAACCTATGGTGCTGCTTGCATGTCCGTGTGTTTACACAGACCGTGTGGCTATGTGATCTACATAGAGACATGACCATTTTTTTTCCAGTCGCACAGATGACAAGGATTAATAGAAGTCTATAGATCAATGAAAAACACATACAACACGCACAGGATCAGTGAACAGTCCATGTGCCTTCCATGTGCTGTACGTATTTAACATTGAAAATATAGGAGAGGCTTGTAATTTAATTTTCTATATCTATAACGGAAAAAATACGGATGACACACGTTTTTAAAAATGTACACACAATTAGGTGATAAAAAATGAAAACAGATGGTCAAAACGGACTCTGCCCCAGGTGTGTGTGTTTTTTATGGACCTGTGAAGGAGGCCTAAGGGTGCACTTGTGTGTAGCGGGTTCAGGAGCTGAGCCCGCTCTGTACTGAGCAAGTGTTGGCTATTATACATAGCTGACATTTACCTGTATCAGCAGCGATCCTACCTCACCTCAATTGCAGCTGTTTTAAAGCAGATATCCAGGACTTTGTTAAATAAAAAGAAAACAAATTGTGTCTAAGCACTAACAGGCAGGTAGCTGCTATCTACCTGCCCGTTGTGCCGGGCGCCATTCTTCACCAGCACACATTGGTCAAAGACTGCTCCTGCATGCATTTCAGCGGCTTCTGCTGACATCACATCAACAGAGTGCTGGCTTGTTTTCTTCTTTTTCTGCTCTGAACACGGGGCAGGATTGCCAACTTCATGCTCATTGACAGCCGGCTCTCCACTGCCTAACTGGGGAAGCCGGCTGTCAATCAGCATGACAAGAAAGCTACCCTCTTGACGTGACATCAGGGAAGCTGCTGAATTGCAGGCAGGAGCAGTCTGTGCCAGCAAAGAATGGCGCTGGGCACAACAGGCAGGTAGGTAGCAACTACCTGCCTGTTAGTCCTTAGGTACAATTTGTTTTCTTTTATTTAACAAAGTCCAGAATATCCACTTTATGTTTTTAAAAGCCATTGTCAGTCTTGACCGCGACAATTAGTGTGACACCGGATGCATGCTCTAATCAGCCCCCCTGTGACACAGTTTCAGATTGCTGATGGGTTGCCCTGTGTCGCTGCCATAATGGTCGCCTTATAAAGCCTAGCTAAAGGTTGGAGCTCTCAGGAAGACGTCACAATCAAGGTGCTGGGAAGTTATTACAGCGCACTCACTTTGTAGTGAGTGTTGACTGGAACAGCTCCTAAACTGCCACTATGACTGGAGCGCGAGTGAAGGCAGGGAGCATAAAATGGAATCTTCTCTTTGTGGCCAACTCATTTCTTCAAGTGCTATTTACTGCGGATTGACCCCCACGTCTGCAGATAAATAGTGTTTCTCAATGTGACAAGTTAACTTTAAAGAGGTGTCTAGAACATTTGTAGAATTTCACTCTTAACATTGCGTAATGAACGATTAGGATTCAGCTGTTTTTACTCTCTCTACGCCCATGACATCACCATTTCATATATAATATTTACAGAGATGCACTTGCCAAGCACATTCACTTCTACTTATCTCATTGTTTCAAATTGCGTTTATCAGAAGAGAAAGAGGTTGGCGTGTCATCATCTCTATGCAAAACTTATATGTAGCAGTGATGTGAGGAGCGCAGACAGTATATAAACAGCCGCATCCTAACAGCATCTGAAAATAATTTTTGAAGATGAAAATATTTTTTGATGGTGAAAATAGTTTCCAATCTGACTCTCATCAGAGCTATACTGTACACATTGTGGTATGCAGAGGCTGGCTGGCACATTTCAGCCTGGGGGCAATCACAAGGCAGTGGCCCTTGATTTGTGGCGGTTCACTTTTGGCCTGTTTATCCCTGGTCATTGCATTAAAGTAGCAGAGGTAACATGATTTAAAAACAGGCTGGTGCATAGATATGGAAACAGACCCAGTTTGCTGCGAACATAGATATTGCAATAGAAGAATGGTGACTATAGAGATACGGTAACAGAACCAAGCTTACTACAGAGATATGAGAGCAGAACCAAGCTTACTACAGTGAAATGGGAGCAGAACTGAGCTTACAACAGAGAAATGGGAGCAGAACCAAGTTTACTACATATATACAGGAACAGAATCAAGCTTACTACAGAGATAAGGGAATAGGACCAAGCTTACTACATAAATACGGGAAAAGAACTGAGCTTACCGCAGATAAGGGAGCACAATGGAGCTTACTACATAAATATGGGAGCAGAATCAAGCTTAGTACAGAGATATGGGAGCAGACCCAAGCTCACTACAGAGATATGGGAACAGACCCGAGCTTACTACATAGATATGGGAACAAAACTGAGCTTACTACAGAGATAAGGGAACAGAACCAAGCCTATTATATCAGTACAGGAACAGAATCTTGCTTACCAAGTTGACTACATAGATACAGCAACAGAACCAAGCCTCCTGCATAGATAAGGGAGCAGAACAAAGCTTATTACATAGTTACAGGAAAAGAATTGAGCTTACTACATAGATACGGGAATAAAACCAAGCTTACTACATAGATACGGGAACAAAATTGAGCTTATTACCTAGATACAGGAATAGAACTGAGCTAACTACAAAGATACAGGAACAGAACTGAGGTTACTACATATATAAGGATACAGAACCAAGTTTATTATATTAATACAGGAACAGAACCTTGCTCAGAATCTTGCTTACAAAGTCGACTACATAGATACAGCAACAGAACCAAGAATCCTAAATAGATACAGGATCAGAGCAAAGCTTACTGCATAGACATGCATTTATACAGTACTGTTATGATCCGGAACCATGGAAGATCACCACACATCATTGGCAAAAAGGTGACAAGAGCCTTGGCAACTAATCTGGCCGCCATCCCCTTACTAACCAACACAACTAGAAGTAGCCGAGGGGTGAACTAACATCCTGTGCACCGCGAACCCAGCCGGAGAAATAACTATCCTAAAGGTAGGAAAGATGAATAACTCTCTGCCTCAGAAAATAGACAAGAATAGCAAGCCCCCCACATTCAAAGACTGCGGTGATATAGGAAAAACACAATACACAGGTAAATGACAGGATTAGCAAAAGGTGAGGCCCCCGCTGACTAAAATAGGAAAGGACAGGAAAGGGACTGATGGTAGCCAGAGAAAAACCCTACAAAATACCAACTTCCTGATAGTACAAAAAGGCCCTCAGATCGCTCGATCTGAACTCCGTCCTATACCAGGTGCCCTTGTCATACCAATGAACAGAAAACAAGAATTATAACAAATTCAACAAGCCATAAACACATGGACCCAAAAGAGCTATACTCCACACAGAACTGCAGGGAGTTCCTCAACAATCCACTGAAGGGGAAAATCCCTGGAAGGAAATAAACTGAAACCAACCACAACAAATGACAAACCCAGATAAACAAAAGAACCAGACAATAAATAAAGAGCAAGCACTTATCTGGGGAAGATGTGGTGTAGAGCAGGATTAAGCAGGCTGAAAATACAAAGAACAACTGACATCCGGCAACAGCCTGCAATCAGACCAGGACTTAAATAAGCAGAGAATTAGGAAAGGAAACACCCACTGCACAACCCACCTGGTCTCTGTCCAAACCCTTCCTGGCCACCAGAGGGAGCCTCCTAGCAACCAAGACATAACTAATATTCACAACACAGTACAGACCAAATGTTTTCACACACTCTCTCATTCAAAGAGTTTTCTTTATTTTCATGACTCTGAAAATTGTAGATTCACATTGAAGGCATCAAAACTATGAATTAACACATGTGGAATGAAATACTTAACAAAAAAGTGTGAAACAACTGAACATATGTCTTATATTCTAGGTTCTTCAAAGTAGCCACCTTTTGCTTTGATTACTGCTTTGCACACTCTTGGCATTCTCTTGATGAGCTGCAAGAGGTAGTCACCGGAAATGGTTTTCACTTCACAGGTGTGCCCTGTCAGGTTTAATAAGTGGGATTTATTGCCTTATAAATAGGGTTGGGACCATCAGTTGTGTTGTGCAGAAGTCTGGTGGATACACAGCTGATAGTCCTACTGAATAGCCTGTTAGAATTTGTATTATGGCAAGAAAAAAGCAAAGTAAAGAAAAACGAGTGGCCATCATTACTTTAAGAAATGAAGGTCAGTCAGTCCGAAAAATTGGGAAAACTTTGAAAGTGTCCCCAAGTGCAGTGGCAAAAACCATCAAACGCTACGAAGAAACTGGCTCATATGAGGACCGCCCCAGGATATGAAGCCCAAGAGTCACCTCTGCTGTGTAGGATAAGTTTATCCGAGTCACCAGCCTCAGAAATTGCAGGTTAACAGTAGCTCAGATTTAAGACCAGGTCAATGCCACACAGAGTTCTAGCAGCAGACACATCTCTAAAACAACTATTAAGAGAAGACTTTGTGCAGCAGGCCTTCATGGTAAAATAGCTGCTAGGACATCACTGCTAAGGACAGACAACAAGCAGAAGAGACTTGTTTGGGCTAAAGAACACAAGGAATGGACATTAGACCAGTAGAAATCTGTGCTTTGGTCTGATGAGTCCAAATTTGAGATCTTTGGATCCAACCACCGTGTCTTTGTGCGGCGCAGAAAAGGTGAATGGATGGACTCTACATGCCTGGTTCCCACCGTGAAGCATGGAGGAGGTGTGATGGTGTGGGGGTGCTTTGCTGGTGACACTGTTGGGGATTTATTCAAAATTGAAGGCCTACTGAACCAGCATGGCTACCACAGCATCTTGCAGCGGCATGCTATTCCATCCGGTTTGCGTTTAGTTGGACCATCATTTATTTTTCAACAGGACAATTACCCCAAACACACCTCCAGGCTGTGTAAGAGCTATTTGACTACGAAGGAGAGTGATGGGGTGCTACGCCAGATGACCTGGCATCCACAGTCACCAGACCTGAACCCAATCAAGATGGCTTGGGGTGAGCTGGACCGCAGAGTGAAGGCAAAAGGGCCAACAAGTGCTAAACATCTCTGGGAACTCCTTCAAGACTGTTGGAAGACCATTTCCGGTGACTACCTCTTGAAGCTCATCAAGAGAATGCCAAGAGTTTGCAAAGCAGTAATCAAAGCAAAATGTGGCTACTTTGAAGAACCTAGAATATAAGACATAATTTTAGTTGTTTCACACTTTTTTGTTAAGTATTTCATTCCACATGTGTTAGTTCATAGTTTTGATGCCTTCAATGTGAATCTACAATTTTCAGAGTCATGGAAATAAAGAAAACTCTTTGAATGAGAAGGTGTGTCCAAATTTTTGGTCTGTACTGTGTATCGTAACATACCTGAGATGAACATATAGATATGGGAGCAAAACCACGCTTATTACATAGATATAGTACCATAATCCAGATAACTACATATACAAATACCTAGTGAGGCTCTTTTAAATACCATTTTTAATAATTAAATAAATAAATAAATACCCTTTGGAGACGTATTCTCAGAAGAAATGGCCACTGACACTGATTAGAGGAAGGAAGGCTTTGGACTACAGCATGTCTACTGTATATGGCAGCCTCTTCTTCCTCTCTCCATACTGAACGTGCATGTTCTAGGGCAGGCAAACTTAGGTTTCGAATCTGGAGTGACATCAGTTGATTTTGCAAAGGTTTAACAGACATCTTATAAATATCGCCACTTTAAAAGGTTAATTCCACCATAAAAGTAATCACTTTATATTTATTTATTCATGTACAAATATATGTACATTTACAGTGCTGGCCAAAAGTATTGGCACCCCTGCAATTGTGTCAGATAATACTCAGTTTCTTCTTGAAAATGATTGCAATCACAAATTCTTTGGTATTATTATCTTCATTTATTTTGCTTTCAATGAAAAAACACAAAAGAGAATGAAACAAAAATCAAATCATTGATCATTTCACACAAAACTCCAAAATTGGGCCAGACAAAAGTATTGGCACCCTTAGGCGGGCTTTGCATGCTGCGACATCGCAAGCCGATGCTTGCGACGCCGAGCGCGATAGTACCTGCCCCCGTCGCAGGTGCGATATCTAGTGATAGCTGCCGTAGCGAACATTATCGCTACGGCAGCTTCACACGCCCTCAACTCCCCTGCGACGTCGCTCTGGCCGGCGATCCGCCTCCTTATTAAGGGGGCGGGTCGTGCAGCGTCACAGTGACGTCACACGGCAGGCGACCAATAGAAGCGGAGGGTTGGAGCTGAGCGGGAAGTAAACATCCCGCCCACCTCCTTCCTTCCGCATAGTCGGCGTGAGCTGCCGGCGGCAGGTAAGGTGATGTTCCTCGCTCCTGCGGCTTTACACACAGCGATGTGTGCTGCCGCAGGAGCGAGGAACAACATCTTACCATCGCTGCAGCTTAATTATGGTTTTCCCCGACCCTGCACCGATGATACGATTACGACGCTTTTGCGCTCGTTAATCGTATCATCTAAGATTTACACACTACGATGTCGGGAGTGACGCACGGAAGTGCGTCACTTTCGACATGACCCCACCGACATTGCACCTGCGATGTCGCAACGTGCAAAGTACCCCTTAGCCTAATACTTGGTTGCACAACTTTTAGCCAAAATAATCGAACAACCGCTTCCGGTAACCATCAATGAGTTTCTTACAATGCTCTTCTGGAATTTTAGACCATTCTTCTTTGGCAAAAGGTGCCACAGGTAAGTTACAGGGGCTGTTAATTACACAAATTAGAGAAGCATCACATGATTTTTCAAACAGTGCCAATACTTTTGTCCAACCCCGTTTTTATGTTTGGTGTGGAATTCTATGCAATTTGGCTTTATGACAATTTTGTTTTGTTTTTTTTCATTGAAGACAAATGAAGATAATAATACCAAAGAATTTGTGATTGCAATCATTTTCAAGAAGAAACTGAGTATTATCTAACAGAATTGCAGGGGTGCCAATACTATTGGCCAGCACTGTATGTACGATTGTCGTAAAGTCCAATATCTGGGACCTGCAACAGTCCTGAAAACGCTAAATGAGCCCCTTTATTGTCAGAATTTCTGGGCATCCAGATGTCCGACCAGCACCAAAGTAACGGAAACAAAGCCTGTCCAGACACTATATTCTCCTAGCTTGTAGGTTAAAGGGAACCTGTCACCAGAATTTTCGCTATTAAACTAAAAGAATCCCCTTCTGCAGCTCATGGGCTGCATTCTATGAAGGTTCATCTTGCTACTGCCCCCCCTTTCAGACCTAAATAACAACTTTATATAATATTATCTTTTGCTATGGTAATGAGTTTTGCTGGCCTGGTGGGCGGGCTGTATTTCGTCTGTTATCCCCCCTCCTGCCGCTGTACACCGTCCCCAAGTGTTCATTTACATAGATGGGGCCGCCGCCCTCATGGTCCTCAGTGCTCCTGAAGTGTTGCGCATGCGCAGTGGCACTATCGCGGGACTGAGCACTGTTTTCAAAATGCGAGCGCCGGTGACGTTATTGCGCAGGCGCGACATTATGGGTGGGTATTTGGATGACGCTGGTAATGACATTCACAGCGCCGCCCATAATCTCATGCCTGCGCAATAACATCACCGACGCTCGCGATTTGAAAATAGTGCTCAGTCCTGCGATAGTGCCACTGCGCATGCGTGAGACTCCCGGAGCACTGTGGACCATGAGGACGGCGGCCCCATCTATGTAAATGAACACTTGGGGACGGTGAACAGCGGCAGGAGGGGGAATAACTGACGAAATACAGCCCGCCCCTGGGGCCATCAAACCTCATTACCATAGCAAAAGGTAATATTATATAAAGTTGTTATTTAGGTCTGAAAGGGGGGCCAGTAGCAAGATGAACCTTCATAGAATGCAGCCCAGGAGCTGCAGAAGGGGATTCTTTTAGTTTAATAGCAAAAATTCTGGTGACAGGTTCCCTTTAACAAGGCAGTGAGCGGGGGAGGGTCTGGCTCTTGGTGGGGTACAGTGCATGGGCCTCATGGAGAGGGCTAAGGTGGAGCACTGGGCTGCTGACATGTCGTGGGAGTGTATTAGGGAATATTCAGTACTTCAGAAAGGATAAGATTTTAGCCACACAAATAAGCGGACATTATATTACCTCCCCATAGGAACCTTACACCTAGTCCATTACCATTTTCTCAGCTGACTGGTGGGATCAATGGGGAACCCATTATAGCCGAGGCTGTATGGGAAACATAGGAGCAGCTCTAAACTGGACCTACATGACCTGAAGGAAGCCAGTGGCATCGCCAACATGCCAGTGACAGTGGCCCCCATATCCTAGAAGCCCCCACAATGGTCTGCACTCTCCACAGCAGGCAGATATGCCTAACCTCAGTGCATTATGTCTAATATGGAGGAGCCAGGGATGCAGCACAGCACGTATAGCAGAGATGGCACGCAGCGTCCATCATCCCTCTCCTCGGCAGCTCTATGGCTGGTGCTGAAACAGCTCCTGGCATCCCGGGCCGCAGGACTCTACCTTCCTCCGCAGATGGCCTCACTTGCGCTCTCGGTGTCTGCATCCAGCGCCGTCTACATGGGCACCGCTGCCGTACCGGAGTGCTGTGCTCGGAGGGCCCGGAGATTGCATCACGGTCACGTGACCGCGCGGGCTGCAGGGACGGAGAGCTGTGCGGTACCAGAGCGATGGATACGAGCGGTATGGGATTATTGTGTGTACAGTATCAATACACGTGTATACACAACATTGTACAAAATACACATATCCACAACATTGTGTGTAAAGTATAATACACGTGTATACACAACATTGTACAAAATACACATATCCACAACATTGTGTGTAAAGTATAATACACGTGTATACACAACATTGTACAAAATACACATATCCACAACATTGTGTGTAAAGTATAATACACGTGTATACACAACATTGTACAAAATACACATATCCACAACATTGTGTGTAAAGTATAATACACGTGTATACACAACATTGTACAAAATACACATATCCACAACATTGTGTGTAAAGTATAATACACGTGTATACACAACATTGTACAAAATACACATATCCACAACATTGTGTGTAAAGTATAATACACGTGTATACACAACATTGTACAAAATACACATATCCACAACATTGTGTGTAAAGTATAATACACGTGTATACACAACATTGTACAAAATACACATATCCACAACATTGTGTGTAAAGTATAATACACGTGTATACACAACATTGTACAAAATATACATATCCACAACATTGTGTGTAAAGTATAATACACGTGTATACACAACATTGTACAAAATACACATATCCACAACATTGTGTGTAAAGTATAATACACGTGTATACACAACATTGTACAAAATACACATATCCACAACATTGTGTGTAAAGTATAATACACGTGTATACACAACATTGTACAAAATATACATATCCACAACATTGTGTGTAAAGTATAATACACGTGTATACACAACATTGTACAAAATACACATATCCACAACATTGTGTGTAAAGTATAATACACGTGTATACACAACATTGTACAAAATATACATATCCACAACATTGTGTGTAAAGTATAATACACGTGTATACACACAACATTGTACAAAATACACATATCCACAACATTGTGTGTAAAGTATAATACACGTGTATACACAACATTGTACAAAATACACATATCCACAACATTGTGTGTAAAGTATAATACACGTGTATACACAACATTGTACAAAATACACATATCCACAACATTGTGTGTAAAGTATAATACACGTGTATACACAACATTGTACAAAATACACATATCCACAACATTGTGTGTAAAGTATAATACACGTGTATACACAACATTGTACAAAATACACATATCCACAACATTGTGTGTAAAGTATAATACACGTGTATACACAACATTGTACAAAATATACATATCCACAACATTGTGTGTAAAGTATAATACACGTGTATACACAACATTGTACAAAATACACATATCCACAACATTGTGTGTAAAGTATAATACACGTGTATACACAACATTGTACAAAATACACATATCCACAACATTGTGTGTAAAGTATAATACACGTGTATACACAACATTGTACAAAATACACATATCCACAACATTGTGTGTAAAGTATAATACACGTGTATACACAACATTGTACAAAATACACATATCCACAACATTGTGTGTAAAGTATAATACACGTGTATACACAACATTGTACAAAATATACATATCCACAACATTGTGTGTAAAGTATAATACACGTGTATACACACAACATTGTACAAAATACACATATCCACAACATTGTGTGTAAAGTATAATACACGTGTATACACAACATTGTACAAAATATACATATCCACAACATTGTGTGTAAAGTATAATACACGTGTATACACAACATTGTACAAAATACACATATCCACAACATTGTGTGTAAAGTATAATACACGTGTATACACAACATTGTACAAAATACACATATCCACAACATTGTGTGTAAAGTATAATACACGTGTATACACAACATTGTACAAAATACACATATCCACAACATTGTGTGTAAAGTATAATACACGTGTATACACAACATTGTACAAAATATACATATCCACAACATTGTGTGTAAAGTATAATACACGTGTATACACACAACATTGTACAAAATACACATATCCACAACATTGTGTGTAAAGTATAATACACGTGTATACACAACATTGTACAAAATATACATATCCACAACATTGTGTGTAAAGTATAATACACGTGTATACACAACATTGTACAAAATATACATATCCACAACATTGTGTGTAAAGTATAATACACGTGTATACACACAACATTGTACAAAATACACATATCCACAACATTGTGTGTAAAGTATAATACACGTGTATACACAACATTGTACAAAATACACATATCCACAACATTGTGTGTAAAGTATAATACACGTGTATACACAACATTGTACAAAATATACATATCCACAACATTGTGTGTGCAGTATCAATACACGTGTATACACAACATTGTACAAAATACACATATCCACAACATTGTGTGTGCAGTATCAATACACGTGTATACACAACATTGTACAAAATACACATATCCACAACATTGTGTGTAAAGTATAATACACGTGTATACACAACATTGTACAAAATATACATATCCACAACATTGTGTGTAAAGTATAATACACGTGTATACACAACATTGTACAAAATACACATATCCACAACATTGTGTGTAAAGTATAATACACGTGTATACACAACATTGTACAAAATACACATATCCACAACATTGTGTGTAAAGTATAATACACGTGTATACACAACATTGTACAAAATACACATATCCACAACATTGTGTGTAAAGTATAATACACGTGTATACACAACATTGTACAAAATATACATATCCACAACATTGTGTGTGCAGTATCAATACACGTGTATACACAACATTGTACAAAATACACATATCCACAACATTGTGTGTGCAGTATCAATACACGTGTATACACAACATTGTACAAACTACACATATCCACAACATTGTGTGTAAAGTATAATACACGTGTATACACAACATTGTACAAAATACACATATCCACAACATTGTGTGTGCAGTATCAATACACGTGTATACACAACATTGTACAAAATACACATATCCACAACATTGTGTGTGCAGTATCAATACACGTGTATACACAACATTGTACAAAATACACATATCCACAACATTGTGTGTAAAGTATAATACACGTGTATACACAACATTGTACAAAATATACATATCCACAACATTGTGTGTAAAGTATAATACACGTGTATACACACAACATTGTACAAAATACACATATCCACAACATTGTGTGTAAAGTATAATACACGTGTATACACAACATTGTACAAAATACACATATCCACAACATTGTGTGTGCAGTATCAATACACGTGTATACACAACATTGTACAAAATACACATATCCACAACATTGTGTGTGCAGTATCAATACACGTGTATACACAACATTGTACAAAATACACATATCCACAACATTGTGTGTAAAGTATAATACACGTGTATACACAACATTGTACAAAATATACATATCCACAACATTGTGTGTAAAGTATAATACACGTGTATACACAACATTGTACAAAATACACATATCCACAACATTGTGTGTAAAGTATAATACACGTGTATACACAACATTGTACAAAATACACATATCCACAACATTGTGTGTAAAGTATAATACACGTGTATACACAACATTGTACAAAATACACATATCCACAACATTGTGTGTAAAGTATAATACACGTGTATACACAACATTGTACAAAATATACATATCCACAACATTGTGTGTAAAGTATAATACACGTGTATACACACAACATTGTACAAAATACACATATCCACAACATTGTGTGTAAAGTATAATACACGTGTATACACAACATTGTACAAAATATACATATCCACAACATTGTGTGTAAAGTATAATACACGTGTATACACAACATTGTACAAAATATACATATCCACAACATTGTGTGTAAAGTATAATACACGTGTATACACACAACATTGTACAAAATACACATATCCACAACATTGTGTGTAAAGTATAATACACGTGTATACACAACATTGTACAAAATACACATATCCACAACATTGTGTGTGCAGTATCAATACACGTGTATACACAACATTGTACAAAATACACATATCCACAACATTGTGTGTGCAGTATCAATACACGTGTATACACAACATTGTACAAAATACACATATCCACAACATTGTGTGTAAAGTATAATACACGTGTATACACAACATTGTACAAAATATACATATCCACAACATTGTGTGTAAAGTATAATACACGTGTATACACAACATTGTACAAAATACACATATCCACAACATTGTGTGTAAAGTATAATACACGTGTATACACAACATTGTACAAAATACACATATCCACAACATTGTGTGTAAAGTATAATACACGTGTATACACAACATTGTACAAAATACACATATCCACAACATTGTGTGTAAAGTATAATACACGTGTATACACAACATTGTACAAAATACACATATCCACAACATTGTGTGTGCAGTATCAATACACGTGTATACACAACATTGTACAAAATACACATATCCACAACATTGTGTGTGCAGTATCAATACACGTGTATACACAACATTGTACAAACTACACATATCCACAACATTGTGTGTAAAGTATAATACACGTGTATACACAACATTGTACAAAATACACATATCCACAACATTGTGTGTGCAGTATCAATACACGTGTATACACAACATTGTACAAAATACACATATCCACAACATTGTGTGTGCAGTATCAATACACGTGTATACACAACATTGTACAAAATACACATATCCACAACATTGTGTGTAAAGTATAATACACGTGTATACACAACATTGTACAAAATATACATATCCACAACATTGTGTGTAAAGTATAATACACGTGTATACACACAACATTGTACAAAATACACATATCCACAACATTGTGTGTAAAGTATAATACACGTGTATACACAACATTGTACAAAATACACATATCCACAACATTGTGTGTGCAGTATCAATACACGTGTATACACAACATTGTACAAAATACACATATCCACAACATTGTGTGTGCAGTATCAATACACGTGTATACACAACATTGTACAAAATACACATATCCACAACATTGTGTGTAAAGTATAATACACGTGTATACACAACATTGTACAAAATATACATATCCACAACATTGTGTGTAAAGTATAATACACGTGTATACACAACATTGTACAAAATACACATATCCACAACATTGTGTGTAAAGTATAATACACGTGTATACACAACATTGTACAAAATATACATATCCACAACATTGTGTGTAAAGTATAATACACGTGTATACACACAACATTGTACAAAATACACATATCCACAACATTGTGTGTAAAGTATAATACACGTGTATACACAACATTGTACAAAATATACATATCCACAACATTGTGTGTAAAGTATAATACACGTGTATACACAACATTGTACAAAATATACATATCCACAACATTGTGTGTAAAGTATAATACACGTGTATACACACAACATTGTACAAAATACACATATCCACAACATTGTGTGTAAAGTATAATACACGTGTATACACAACATTGTACAAAATACACATATCCACAACATTGTGTGTGCAGTATCAATACACGTGTATACACAACATTGTACAAAATACACATATCCACAACATTGTGTGTGCAGTATCAATACACGTGTATACACAACATTGTACAAAATACACATATCCACAACATTGTGTGTAAAGTATAATACACGTGTATACACAACATTGTACAAAATATACATATCCACAACATTGTGTGTAAAGTATAATACACGTGTATACACAACATTGTACAAAATACACATATCCACAACATTGTGTGTAAAGTATAATACACGTGTATACACAACATTGTACAAAATACACATATCCACAACATTGTGTGTAAAGTATAATACACGTGTATACACAACATTGTACAAAATACACATATCCACAACATTGTGTGTAAAGTATAATACACGTGTATACACAACATTGTACAAAATATACATATCCACAACATTGTGTGTGCAGTATCAATACACGTGTATACACAACATTGTACAAAATACACATATCCACAACATTGTGTGTGCAGTATCAATACACGTGTATACACAACATTGTACAAACTACACATATCCACAACATTGTGTGTAAAGTATAATACACGTGTATACACAACATTGTACAAAATACACATATCCACAACATTGTGTGTGCAGTATCAATACACGTGTATACACAACATTGTACAAAATACACATATCCACAACATTGTGTGTGCAGTATCAATACACGTGTATACACAACATTGTACAAAATACACATATCCACAACATTGTGTGTAAAGTATAATACACGTGTATACACAACATTGTACAAAATATACATATCCACAACATTGTGTGTAAAGTATAATACACGTGTATACACACAACATTGTACAAAATACACATATCCACAACATTGTGTGTAAAGTATAATACACGTGTATACACAACATTGTACAAAATACACATATCCACAACATTGTGTGTGCAGTATCAATACACGTGTATACACAACATTGTACAAAATACACATATCCACAACATTGTGTGTGCAGTATCAATACACGTGTATACACAACATTGTACAAAATACACATATCCACAACATTGTGTGTAAAGTATAATACACGTGTATACACAACATTGTACAAAATATACATATCCACAACATTGTGTGTAAAGTATAATACACGTGTATACACAACATTGTACAAAATACACATATCCACAACATTGTGTGTAAAGTATAATACACGTGTATACACAACATTGTACAAAATACACATATCCACAACATTGTGTGTAAAGTATAATACACGTGTATACACAACATTGTACAAAATACACATATCCACAACATTGTGTGTAAAGTATAATACACGTGTATACACAACATTGTACAAAATATACATATCCACAACATTGTGTGTGCAGTATCAATACACGTGTATACACAACATTGTACAAAATACACATATCCACAACATTGTGTGTGCAGTATCAATACACGTGTATACACAACATTGTACAAACTACACATATCCACAACATTGTGTGTAAAGTATAATACACGTGTATACACAACATTGTACAAAATACACATATCCACAACATTGTGTGTGCAGTATCAATACACGTGTATACACAACATTGTACAAAATACACATATCCACAACATTGTGTGTGCAGTATCAATACACGTGTATACACAACATTGTACAAAATACACATATCCACAACATTGTGTGTAAAGTATAATACACGTGTATACACAACATTGTACAAAATATACATATCCACAACATTGTGTGTAAAGTATAATACACGTGTATACACAACATTGTACAAAATACACATATCCACAACATTGTGTGTAAAGTATAATACACGTGTATACACAACATTGTACAAAATATACATATCCACAACATTGTGTGTGCAGTATCAATACACGTGTATACACAACATTGTACAAAATACACATATCCACAACATTGTGTGTAAAGTATAATACACGTGTATACACAACATTGTACAAAATACACATATCCGCAACATTGTGTGTAAAGTATAATACACGTGTATACACAACATTGTACAAAATACACATATCCACAACATTGTGTGTAAAGTATAATACACGTGTATACACAACATTGTACAAAATACACATATCCGCAACATTGTGTGTAAAGTATAATACACGTGTATACACAACATTGTACAAAATACACATATCCACAACATTGTGTGTAAAGTATAATACACGTGTATACACAACATTGTACAAAATACACATATCCGCAACATTGTGTGTAAAGTATAATACACGTGTATACACAACATTGTACAAACTACACATATCCACAACATTGTGTGTAAAGTATAATACACGTGTATACACAACATTGTACAAAATACACATATCCGCAACATTGTGTGTAAAGTATAATACACGTGTATACACAACATTGTACAAACTACACATATCCACAACATTGTGTGTAAAGTATAATACACGTGTATACACAACATTGTACAAAATACACATATCCGCAACATTGTGTGTAAAGTATAATACACGTGTATACACAACATTGTACAAAATACACATATCCACAACATTGTGTGTAAAGTATAATACACGTGTATACACAACATTGTACAAAATACACATATCCGCAACATTGTGTGTAAAGTATAATACACGTGTATACACAACATTGTACAAAATATACATATCCACAACATTGTGTGTAAAGTATAATACACGTGTATACACAACATTGTACAAAATACACATATCCACAATATTGTGTGTAAAGTATAATACACGTGTATACACAACATTGTACAAAATACACATATCAACAACATTGTGTGTAAAGTATAATACACGTGTATACACAACATTGTACAAAATGACACATATCCACAACATTGTGTGTAAAGTATAATACACGTGTATACACAACATTGTACAAAATACACATATCCACAACATTGTGTGTAAAGTATAATACACGTGTATACACAACATTGTACAAAATACACATATCCACAACATTGTGTGTAAAGTATAATACACGTGTATACACAACATTGTACAAAATATACATATCCACAACATTGTGTGTAAAGTATATTCATGTATAAGCACAACATTGTGTATATAGTATATACATGTATAAGAACAACATTGTGTGTACAGTATATTCATGTATAAGCACAACATTGTGTGTACAGTATATTCATATATAAGCACAACATTGTGTGTATAGTATATACCTGTATAAGCACAACATTGTGTGTATAGTATATACATGTATAAGCACAACATTGTGTGTATAGTATATACCTGTATAAGCACAACATTGTGTGTACAGTATATACATGTATAAGCACAACATTGTGTGTATAGTATATACATGTATAAGCACAACATTGTGTGTATAGTATATACAAGTATAAGTGACTCGCCCACCCCAGGGCTATGGGACACCCTGTGCCGGGCCGGAGTAGTCCGGGGGGACGTCAGTGGTGGCGGGGCCCGACTCCGTGGCCCTGGTGGGTGTCAGTTTAATATGGCTGGTGACTTGGGAGCAATTAAAGTATTTGTTTCGTGACGCCACCTGTGGTCTGCGGCTATTAAGCCGCTGCTGCTGTGTGAGGCCTCCGGGGTGATGATACGGCAGCAATGGTGGTACTGCTCCCCACAGGTGGAGCGGAGCCCCGGGGACACTGTTAGTGCTCGTGAAAGTCTATGGTGTTGTGTGGCTAACACGGTGCCGGGCCGACAGGCAATGAAAGAACCAGGCACAAACAACAGTCTCTTTACCTTTTCCTCTTTTACTTTAGGAACAGTCCAATCCTGGGAGACCGTCACAGGTGGTGAAGGGGATCCGGTCGGCCTGGAAGTACTTGGGGTGATCTTTCTGGCCAGCTGAGTATGAGGCCTACTCCTGTTCCTTTCTTTACTACGATAGGACCCTGCTTCTCTGGATCCAGCAATGGCCCTCTTTGCTGCTGGGACCGGTGGTACGTCCCTTTCCCTCTGTGGTAGGCTGCGCAGGCCCTCTCTGGTGCTTCTCTGCTGCAGCTGTACCTTCGGGCTGTTTATGGGCCAGGTGCTTGCAGCTCTCCTGCCCTTCGGATTCGGCTACCAGGGAGTATTTTAAGCCCTGGTGGCCACAGACTCCGATGTCCGAGTCTCTTCTCTGCCTCTCTGCTACTCCTGCTTCCCTGGGCCAAGCTGTTCCAGCTCCAGGCCCCAGATCCACAGGACAGCACACTCTGCGTCTGCTTCCTTTCACTTCTCTCTACAGACTGAACACTACTTCCTCCCTCAGGTCAGACTTAAGGAATGCTCCCTGGAATTCCAGGTTCAGAGCTCCCCCTGCTGGCCGGAGGGAGAACTGCGTTGGATGTTAAACTTGCTGGCCAATGGACCTCCCAATTACCTCCAGGCTCAGCATTAACCCTTTGGGAGGGCAATGCTGTTGTGGTGACCAGGTCCTGGGGCGCCACACTCCCCCTTAGTTAAATTCAGTACTCCCGGACTGTAGAAAACAAAACAAGACATACATGTTACATCCTTAAACAACTATAAGAGTCAAGTGTGGCTCCCTGCCGGGTGTCCATTACACTGCTCCATGGGGGACCCGCCGCGATAAAACCCCCAACGTAGGCTCTGGGCGTGCGTCAGAGCATTGATGACCCCACTCTATGCACGCCGGACGGGTTTTTCTTCAGGGGTTGCTGAGCACACTGATGCTAACTATGTACAGCTAGGTGTTGGCCACCCATAGTCCAGTGGCCCAATTGTCCATTTTCTCAACCAAAAAAAAACATTTTATACACAACATTACAGACATTTCACATAACTATTTACATTCTAATAAGTACTCTTTCTTTTTACTCTCTATACCTTGGAGGGGGCTGTCCCCGAGTGCTGCGTTGGGACCTGCGTAGCTCTGGTGTCTGCCCCTGACTACTTGGTGTGTCTTCTACCTCAGCACTACAGGTAGGCCTAACCCTGATAGGTATGCGTGATGATGGCCTACGTGGTCTGAGAGTCGCCAAGGGTATGACAGGTTCACCACTGACAGGGGGTTGATTCTCCTGTTCCACTGCTGTCATCTCGTGTTGGAGCGAACGGTTCTTTAGGTGGATCTGGAACCTCTTCTGTTTCTGGCTCGACCAACTGCAGGAACGTCAACACTCGTACCACTATGGCATTGTTTATTCGGGTCCAAGTTTTGGGGAATTTTCCAAGGATTGTTTGGATCATCTCTTCCTCTTTTTCTGGACTTTGGGGACTTTCTTGTACTTCTTCTACTTCTTTTTGGTTTCTGCACCGTTCGGGGCACGCTTTCAGGCGGTCTCGAGAAACTGCTTGATAGGTCTTGCCTTCATCTTTGCTTATGAGGCATACCTTACTATTGTCAAAGTTGGAGGGGATAATTGTGTAGGGTTCATTCTCCCACTGATCATCTAATTTATGCGCCCTCTGCTTTTTCTTGAGGACCTGTTCTCCAGGTGCTAAGGGAGTTGCTGGAGCTGTTTGATTGTAATGCTGCTCTTGTCTCGTTCTTGCTTGGGACAGGCTCCTTTCTACGCATTCCTGGACCTTGCGGTACTGCTGTTGTCGCTCTGTATCCCAATCTTCTATCTCCTGAACCGCTTCAGGTGACACAGTCCCCATCTCAAAGTCTACAGGTAACTTGCCAGGTCTTGCTCGCATCAGGTAAGTAGGGGTGCAGTTGGTCGAATTTACTGGGATATGGTTGTACAGGTCTACCAGATCTGGTAACTTCTCTGGCCATTGGTTTCTTTCTTCCAGAGGTAGAGTCTTGAGCATATCAATAACCACATGGTTCATCTTCTCGCACAATCCATTGGTTTGGGGGTGGTACGGTGTGGTTCTGATTTTCTTACAACCGTACATGTTACAGAACTCTTGGAGCACTTCTGCCTCGAATGCAGGACCTTGATCAGTCAGTACCCTTTCAGGGTAACCGTGAGGTCGACAAAAGTATGCCTGAAATGCTCTAGCTGCTGTTCTGGCTGTCTGGTCCTTCACGGGAACTACTACCAGGAAACGAGAGTAATGGTCCACAATGGTGAGGGCGTACACATAGCCTGACCGGCTTGGTGTTAACTTCACGTGGTCCAGGGCCACCAACTCCAGGGTCTGCTTCGTGACAATTGGCTGTAGGGGAGACCTCTGGCTGGCATCATCTTTCCGCCTCAGGTTACATGGACCACAGTCTCGGCACCACTTCTCGACTGTCTTTCTCATGTGCACCCAGTAGAACCAATCACGGAGTAGGGTCTCCAACTTCTTCCACCCGAAGTGTCCTGCGTTATCATGGTAAGCTGCTAGGACCATTGGAGCATCCCTCTGTGGGATCACTATCTGCCAGACGAGTTCATTCGTTCGCCAGTTGACATATCTCTTGCAGAGCTTGCCTTGGTATGTGAACAGTCGTCCCTTCTCCTTCCACAGCTGCTGGGCTTCTTCTGGAGCATCTGGGCCAAGATGGGTCTCAGCTTGTGCTAGCTTTTCTTTGACCAATCGCACGGCCGGGTCACCGTTCTGTGTCTCTTCCCAATTATGGTGGAGTAATGGGTTGACCGAGACCTCGTGCTGGCTCGAGCGCTTCACTCCTACAGCATGCTCACACTGGGAAACACCTTGGTGATGGAAAGCCGGTAACTATCTCTTCGAGTTCATTCAGGTCTTCTCCAGACTCGGGTAAGTGAGGCATTCTGGACAGCGCATCAGCATTGTTATTCTTCTTGCCAGCTCGGTACTTGATGGTAAAGTCAAAGTTAGACAGCCGGGCCATCCATCGCTGTTCCAACGCACCTAACTTGGCTGTTTCCAGATGTGTCAACGGATTGTTGTCCATGAAGATGGTGAACTTGGCCGATGCCAGATAGTGCTTGAAGCGTTCAGTCACTGCCCAAACAATAGCGAGGAACTCTAGCTTGAAGGAACTGTAGTTTTCTGGGTTCCTTTCTGTGGGCCGAAGCTTCCTACTGGCGTAAGCTATCACCTTCTCTCTGCCTCCCTGCACCTGGGACAGAACTGCTCCCAGGCCCACGTTGCTGGCATCTGTGTACAGTACAAACGGCTGGCTGTAGTCAGGGTTGGCCAGAATTTCTTTTCCCGTGAGAGCCCCTTTCAGCCGGACAAAGGATGTTTCTATTTGGCTGCTCCATTCAAATGGAGGGCTCTGCTTCTTAGCCTGCTTTGGCTGGCCCACCAGGAGATCTTGAAGGGGCGCTGCTATCTTTGTGAAACCATCAATGAACCTTCGGTAGTAGCCCACCAGCCCAAGGAACTGCCGCACCTCCTTTACCGTGGTGGGTCTTGGCCAGTCCTTGATTACGGTGACTTTCTCCGGATCAGGTGCCACACCTTCTGCGCTGACCACATGACCCAGGTACTGTACCTTTGGCTTCAAGAGGTGACATTTGGACGGCTTTATCTTCAGGCCATATTCCGACAAGGACTCAAACACTTCTGCTAAGTGCCTCAGGTGGTCTTCATAAGTCTTGGAGTAGACTATGACGTCATCCAGGTACAACAGCACGGTTTCAAAGTTGTGGTGGCCCAAGCAGCACTCCATCAACCTTTGGAATGTCCCTGGGGTGTTGCAGAGCCCGAATGGCATACAGTTGAACTCGCAGAGGCCCATTGGCGTCGTGAATGCAGTCTTCTCCTTGTCCGCCTCTGCCACGGGAACCTGCCAATACCCACTGGTGAGATCCAAGGTGGAGAAATAGTTAGCTGACTTTAAGGCTGTTAGTGACTCCTCTATTCTGGGTAGTGGATAAGCATCTTTATGTGTAATGCGGTTAATTTGTCTGTAATCTACGCACATTCTCATTGTACCATCTTTTTTCTTTACGAGCACTAGTGGAGCTGCCCAAGGGCTACAGCTATCTCTGATAACCCCAGCCTCCTTCATTTCCTGTAACATTTCTTTGGCACGCTGATACTGTGCTGGGGGTACAGGGCGGTATCTCTCTTTAATGGGATGATGATCACCCGTGGGGATTTGACGTTTAACCCCTTTTACCTGCCCAAAATCTAGGGGGTGTTTGCTGAAGACCCGCTCGTACTCCTGTACCACCCGGTAAACCCCATGCTTTTGGTGTGAGGGGGTGGAGTCGGTGCCCACATGTAATTTTTGGCACCAGTCTTCCAGCTGCCCCTTGGAGCCATTGTCTTCCGCCTGGTCGGACGGGGTCAAGGGTTCCACTGCTTTGATGGTATTGTTACTGACAGTGTACAGTTTTGCTACAGTGGCGTACCGGGGCAATTTGGCTTCCTCCTCCCCACAATTCAGGACACGGACGGGCACTCTCCCCTTGCGGACGTCTGCTACCCCTCTGGCTATCAGGACTCCAGGCCTACTGTCTGAATACACCGGTTCTACCAAGGCATGGTAATCCTGACCCTTGAGGCCTATTGCTGCCTGACACCATATCAACATTTCACTTCTTGGGGATATTGCAATGGGGAGGGGGTCACTTACCCTCACACTGCCAATTTCTCCTCCGGCCAGGTCTACCTGCTGCCTCCTCATCAGGGCTCTGATCTCCCTCTGTAGGGCACGCTGCTGCCCGGAGCTGGCAGTTTCAGACGCCTGTTACAACAAAATTATCACTTCGGCAATACAATTTTCTATCACATTTGTACCAATGGTTAGCAGTGGGTCAGATTCTTTGCGATCAATATCTACAATTATCATCCCCTGACATGGCATTTCTACCCGCCCCACTTTGATGGTTACTTCTTTATACCCAATTTGAGGTAAGGGCTGACCATTACTGGCCACAATTGTTAAATCATCATCTGGGCCATGGTCAATGTCTGAATCAGCCCAATATCTTTTGTACAGTTTATAAGGGATGGTTGTTACCTGGGACCCCGTATCCAGGAGGGCATTCAAAGGGATCCCATCCAGCACAATAGGAAGGACCGGGCGTCCTCCCACAAACTTGCTGCGACTGGGGGTTGAGCCGGGCTTCCTTACACCTGGGGGTTGGCTCCTGGCCCCAGGCTCGGCCCATTTAAAGGACAGTGTCTTGCAATATGGCCCGCCTGACTGCAGCGGCGGCAGATCGGTTGTCCCGTTGAATCATATTATTATTATTATTTATTATTATAGCGCCATTTATTCCATGGCGCTTTACAAGTGAAAGAGGGTATACGTACAACAATCATTAACAGTACAAGACAGACTGGTATAGGAGGAGAGAGGACCCTGCCCGCGAGGGCTCACAGTCTACAGGGAATGGGTGATGGTACAATAGGTGAGGACAGAGCTGGTTGCGCAGTGGTCTACTGGGCTGAGGGCTATTGTAGGTTGTAGGCTTGTTGGAAGAGGTGGGTCTTGAGGTTCCTCTTGAAGCTTTCCACGGTAGTGGAGAGTCTGATGTGCTGAAGTAGAGCGTTCCAGAGTATGGGGGATGCACGGGAGAAATCTTGTACACGATTGTGGGAAGAGGAAATAAGAGAGGAGCAGAGAAGGAGATCTTGTGAGGATCTAAGGTTGCGTGCAGGTAGGTACTGGGAGACTAGGTCACAGATGTAGGGAGGAGACAGGTTGTGCATGGCTTTGTATACCGGTCTGTATCTTTTCCTCGGGTCGGCGGAATCCTCCTCTGTCCCATCTATGGGACGTCATCTGGGCTGGAGGCCAACTCGATTCTTGCAGGCGATGGGGTCACTTGTAGAGACTGCACGGTCTTGGAAAGGGCAGCTACAGTCTTGGTCAGCTCCTGGACCTGCTGTCTGAGCTCTGCAGCGGGATCCTTATCCAGGGACTGCGCCTCAGCCCCTGCAGCGGCTCGTGTTGCAGGCACCACCCCCGTACGTGATAGCAAGAGGCTGGAGGGGTACTGGGTCATTCGGTGTAGATTCTCTCAGTACCCGGATGGCCTGGTCCTTAAACTTTGCAAAGTCCAGAGCAGGGTTCTGCAGGACCATGATACGCAGCTGGGTCCTGTGGGCATCTGACAGGAGCCCCTCTATGAACTGCTCAGTTAGGAGTTTGTCTTCTTCACGTACACTCTCTGGGTCCACCTGTTTAACTGCTTTCAGGGCCTCCTGCAAGTTTAAGGCATAGTCCCTTATGCTGTCTGTGGCCCGTTGTTTGCACCCAAAGAATCTCATCTTTATTTCTGCTGCGGTGCGGGTGTCAAAAGTACTCTTTAGCTTGGCCAGTATCTGGGTTGCTGTCCATTTATCTGTATCAGGCCAGGACTTCACTTCACGCTGGGCCGCGCCGGCTAGCTGCCCCATTAATATGCCCACCTTCTGGCTCTCAGTCAGCGGATACACCCGGAACAAGCTGTGCAGCCTTTCTCTGAAGTCGCTCAAGGTATGGGACTCCCTGGAGTACTGCGGCAGCCATTCTGCTCCCGGGATGTACGGCATTGTGATCGGCATTACCGGCGTTACAGCGGGGGCTGGGGCGACGGCGACTGGGATTGCTTCGGCTGGTGCTGCGGCGTCTCGGGCTATGGCAGCCACCTGCCCTCCCTCCGAGTCGGACATCTTCCTCCCCCTTAGTGAACCTTACCAGGCTCCGTTCACTTTTCAAATTCCCTTCTGGGTCGCGCGGGGTTAACGGCGCTCTGCTCTGATGGCGCGCTCCCTTCGCGCTCTTTGTCAGGCACGCCCCCCTTCTTCCTGCGCTCGGTGAGGCTAATGGCGGCGGCAGTTTGCAAACAGTAACACAGTCTTTTAAGCACAGTTTCTGCAGGCGCACAGTACCCGGTGGGACCAGGCACGAAATCCTGTTCGTGACGCCAAAAGTTGACTCGCCCACACCAGGGCGCTATGGAACACCCGGTGCCGGGCCGGACTAGTCCGGGGGATGTCAGTGGTGGCGGGGCCCGACTCCGTGGCCCTGGTGGGTGTCAGTTTAATATGGCTGGTGACTTGGGAGCAATTAAAGTATTTGTTTCGTGACGCCACCTGTGGTCTGCGGCTATTAAGCCGCTGCTGCTGTGTGAGGCCTCCGGGGTGATGATACGGCAGCAATGGTGGTACTGCTCCCCACAGGTGGAGCGGAGCCCCGGGGACACTGTTAGTGCTCGTGAAAGTCTATGGTGTTGTGTGGCTAACACGGTGCAGGGCCGACAGGCAATGAAAGAACCAGGCACAAACAACAGTCTCTTTACCTTTTCCTCTTTTACTTTAGGAACAGTCCAATCCTGGGAGACCGTCACAGGTGGTGAAGGGGATCCGGTCGGCCTGGAAGTACTTGGGTGATCTTTCTGGCCAGCTGAGTATGAGGCCTACTCCTGTTCCTTTCTTTACTACGATAGGACCCTGCTTCTCTGGATCCAGCAATGGCCCTCTTTGCTGCTGGGACCGGTGGTACGTCCCTTTCCCTCTGTGGTAGGCTGCGCAGGCCCTCTCTGGTGCTTCTCTGCTGGAGTCCACACCGGGCCCTGATGCTGCAGCTGTACCTTCGGGCTGTTTATGGGCCAGGTGCTTGCAGCTCTCCTGCCCTTCGGATTCGGCTACCAGGGAGTATTTTAAGCCCTGGTGGCCACAGACTCCGATGTCCGAGTCTCTTCTCTGCCTCTCTGCTACTCCTGCTTCCCTGGGCCAAGCTGTTCCAGCTCCAGGCCCCAGATCCACAGGACAGCACACTCTGCGTCTGCTTCCTTTCACTTCTCTCTACAGACTGAACACTACTTCCTCCCTCAGGTCAGACTTAAGGAATGCTCCCTGGAATTCCAGGTTCAGAGCTCCCCCTGCTGGCCGGAGGGAGAACTGCGTTGGATGTTAAACTTGCTGGCCAATGGACCTCCCAATTACCTCCAGGCTCAGCATTAACCCTTTGGGAGGGCAATGCTGTTGTGGCGACCAGGTCCTGGGGCGCCACATAAGCACAACATTGTGTGTACAATATGTACATGTATAAGCACAACATTGTGTGTATAGTATATACACGTATAAGCACAACATTGTGTGTATAGTATATACATGTATAAGGACAATATTGTATGTACAGTATATACATGTATGAGCACAACATTGTGTGTATAGTATATACACGTATAAGCACAACATTGTGTGTATAGTATATACACGTATAAGCACAACATTGTGTGTATAGTATATACACCTATAAGCACAACATTGTGTGTATAGTATATACACGTATAAGCACAACATTGTGTGTACAGTATATACACGTATAAGCACAACATTGTGTGTACAGTATATACATGTAGAAGCACAACATTGCGTGTACAGTATATACACGTATAAGCACAACATTGTGTGTACAGTATATACATGTATAAGGACAATATTGTATGTACAGTATATACACGTATAAGCACAACATTGTGTGTACAGTATATACACGTATAAGCACAACATTGTGTGTATAGTATATACACGTATAAGCACAACATTGTGTGTACAGTATATACACGTATAAGCACAACATTGCGTGTACAGTATATACACGTATAAGCACAACATTGTGTGTACAGTATATACATGTATAAGCACAACATTGTGTGTACAGTATATACACGTATAAGCACAACATTGTGTGTACAGTCTATACATGTATAAGGACAATATTGTATGTACAGTATATACACGTATAAGCACAACATTGTGTGTACAGTATATACATGTATAAGCACAACATTGTGTGTACAGTATATACATGTATAAGCACAACATTGTGTGTACAGTATATACACGTATAAGCACAATATTGTGTGTACAGTATATACATGTATAAGCACAACATTGTGTGTACAGTATATACACGTATAAGCACAACATTGTGTGTACAGTATATACATGTATAAGGACAATATTGTATGTACAGTATATACACGTATAAGCACAATATTGTGTGTACAGTATATACATGTATAAGCACAACATTGTGTGTACAGTATATACACGTATAAGCACAATATTGTGTGTACAGTATATACATGTATAAGAACAACATTGTGTGTACAGTATATACACGTATAAGAACAATATTGTGTGTATAGTATATACATGTATAAGCACAACATTGTGTGTATAGTATATACATGTATAAGAACAACATTGTGTGTACAGTAAATACATGTATAAGCAACATTGTGTGTATAGTATAATACACGTGTATACACAACATTGTCTGTACAATACAGTCATATGAAAAAGTTTGGGCACCCCTATTAATGTTAACCTTTTTTCTTTATAACAATGTGGGTTTTTGCAACAGCTATTTCAGTTTCATATATCTAATAAATTGAATTGAAATGAGGTTTATTGTACTAACAGAAAATGTGCAATCCGCAATTAAACAATATTTGACCGGTGCAAAAATATGGGTACCTCAAAATAAAAGTGACATTAATATTTTGTAGATCCTCCTTTTGCAAAAATCACAGCCTCTAGTCGCTTCCTGTAGCTTTTAATGAGTTCCTGGTTCCTGGATGAAGGTATCTTTGACCATTCCTGTTTACAAAACAATTCCAGTTCAGTTAAGTTTGATGGTTGCCGAGCATGGACAGCACGCTTCAAATCATCCCACAGATGTTCAATGATATTCAGGTCTGGGGACTGGGATGGCCATTCCAGAACATTGGAATTGTTCCTCTGCATGAATGCCTGAGTAGATTTGGAGCGGTGTTTTGGATCATTGTCTTTCTGAAATATCCATCCCCTGAGTAACTTCAACTTCGTCAATGATTTTTGCACATTATTGTCAAGAATCTGCTGATACTGAGTTGAATCCATGCGACCCTCAACTTTAACAAGATTCCCGGTGCCGGCATTAGCCACACAGCCCCAAAGCATGATGGAACCTCCTCCAAATTTTACTGTGGGTAGCAAGTGCTTTTCTTGGAATGCCGTGTTTTTTTGCCTCCATGCATAACGCCTTTTTGTATAACCAAACAACTCAATCTTTGTTTCATCAGTCCACAAGACCTTCCAAAATGTAACTGGCTTGTCCAAATGTGCTTTTGCATACCTCAGGCGACTGTTTGTGGCATGCTTGCAGAAACGGCTTCTTTAGCATCACTCTCCCATACAGCTTCTCCTTGTGCAACGTGCGCTGTATTGTTGACCGATGCACTTTGACACCATCTGCAGCAAGATGATGCTGCAGGTCTTTGGAGGTGGTCTGTGGATTGTTCTTGACTGTTCTCACCATTCTTCTTCTCTGCCTTTCTGATATTTTTCTTGGCCTGCCACTTCTGGGCTTAACAAGAACTGTACCTGTGTTCTTCCATTTCTTTACTATGTTCCTCACAGTGGAAACTGACAGTTTAAATCTCTGAGACAACTTTTTGTATCCTTCCCCTGAACAACTATGTTGAATAATCTTTGTTTTCAGATCATTTGAGAGGTGTTTTGAGGAGCCCATGATGATACTCTTCGTAGGAGATTCAAATAGGAGAACAACTTGCAAGTGGCCACCTTAAATACCTCTTCTCATGATTGGATACACCTGCCTATGAAGGTCAAAGCTCAATGAGGTTACAAAACCAGTTTAGTGCTTCAGTAAGTCAGTAAAAAGTAGTTAGGAGTGTTCAAAACAAGAAATTGATAAGGGTGCCCATACTTATGCAGCGGTCAAATTTTGTTTAAATGCGGATTGCAAATTTTCTGTTAGTACAATAAACCTCATTTCAATTCAGAAATATTACTCAGTCCATCAGTTATTAGATATATGAAACTGAAATAGCTGTTGCAAAAACTCAAATTGTTATAAAGAAAAAAGGTTAACATTACTAGGGGTGCCCAAACTTTTACATATGACTGTATATACATGTATATGTTCATTATAATATACATATATGCACAACATTGTGTGTACAGTATATACATGTATAAAAACAGCATTGTGTGTACAGTATAATACATGTATAAGCACAACATTGTGTTCACAGTGTTGTAATAATAATAATAATAATAATAATAATAATTATCTGCAGCACTTTAGAATTCAGGAGGTTCATATACAAACAAGTAACAGTTATACAAAATACAATAATTACAGCAAAAAAGACAACCCTGCTAATGAGAGCTTACAATTTACAATGAGGTGGGGGGGGCAACGTACAAGTGCTTATTAACAATGACAATCCACCCATCTCAAAGAAATGGGGGATAGATAAAGGATGCTTTTACCAGTCGGCCAAAACTTTGAGATGCACTTGGGTGAGGTGGAGTTTGACGTGGAGTTATGTTCTAAGAGGTCGTGGAAGAACTATGTGAAATTAATTTGGCTAGTGATAGGCCACCCTAAAAAGATGTATTTTTAGAGAGCGTCTGGAGCTGAGTAAATTGTGATTTGTCCTGGCTTCTTGGGGTAGAGCATTCCAGTGGATTGGTGCAGCTCGGGAGAAGTCTTGGATCTGGGAGTGGGAGGTTTGGATTAGTGTGGATGTTAGTCAAAAGTTGTTTGCAGAGAGCATAGAGAACGGGTAGGGTGATAGACAGAGATAAGGGCGGAGATGTAGGGTGGTGCCGCTCTGTGGAGAGCTTTGTGTGTGAGAAGAAGCAATTTGAATTGAATCCTGTGATATATGGGCAGCCAGTGCAATGACTGGCACAGAAAAGATGCATCCGAGTAGCTGTTAGCCAGATAGGTGAGCCTGGCTGCTGCATTAAGGATGGACTGTAGAGGAGAGTCTAGTTAGGGGGAGACCAATTAATAGAGAGTTAATAGAGAGTTACAGTAGTCAAGGTGGGAGTGGATCAGGGCCATGGTGAAAGTTTTTGTAGTTTCCATTGTGAGAAAGGGGCGGATTCTAGAGATGTTCTTCAGATGCAAGTGACAGGAGTGGGCAAGAAATTGTAGATAGGAGGTGAAGGAGAGATCGGTCTCAAGTATAAGACCCAGATAGCAAGCCTGCAGCCTAGGAGTTATCGTGGTGCTGCACACAGAGAGGCAGAAGTCGGGTTTAGGAAGGTTAGAAGATGGAGGGAGAATAAGAAGGTCAGTTTTGGAAAGGTTAAGCTTCAGATAGAGAGCAGACATTATATTGCAAACTGCAGCCAGACAGTCACTGGTGTCTGTAGTACAGCGGGGGTGAGGTCAGGGGATGAAGTGTATAGTTGTGTGTCATCAGCATAAACATGGTACTGGAAGCCAAATCTACGGATGGTCTGTCCAATTGGGGCAGTTTCTAGGGAGAAAAGAAGAAGGCCAAGGACTGAACCTTGAGGGACCCCAACAATGAGAGGAAGAGGAGAAGATGTGAAGCCAGCAAATTATATACTGAATGAGCGGCCAGAAAGAAGGGAAGAGAACTAGAAGAGCACAGTGTCCTTTAGTCTGATTGAATGGAACATAGAGAGAAGGAGATGGTGGTCAATAGTGTCGAAGGCTGCAGAGAGCTCAAGAAGAATAAGCAGAGAGTAGTCACCATTATGTTTTGCTGTCAGAAGGTCATTAGTCACTTTGATGAGGGCAGTTTCTATCAAGTGTAAGGGGCGGAAGTCAGACTGTAAAGGATCTAGAAGAGAGTGAGTAGAGAGGTAGTAGGTGAGGCGGGAATAAACAAAGCGCTCCAAGAGTGTGGAAATGAAGAGAAGATTGGAGACTGGTCTGTAGTTGTTTGTGCAGGATGGGTCAAGAAATGGTTTTTTTTTAATAATGGAGTAATGATAGAGTGTTTGAGGGAGGAGGGGAAGATGCCAAAAGAGAGAGAGAGAGAGAGAGAGATTTAGTTTGAAGATTTTAGTTAGGTGAGTAGTGACGACCGGAAACAGGGACTGGAGTAGGTGTGAGGGGAAGGGATCAGTAGTGCAAGTGGTAGGATGAGAAGAAGAGAGGAGCCTGGAGACTCCTTTTTCTGTGACTGGGTCAAATGTGGAAAGTGAGCAGGATGGGATGTGAGGAGGGATGGAAATCACGACACTTGGTGGCTGGGAGCTGATCTCTTGGCGGATGTTTTCTATTTTGTCTGTGAAATAGGAGGCCAGATCATCAGCATGAAGGTCTGTGATAGGGGTCTGTACTTTGGAACTGAGTAGCGAGTGAAAGGGGTCATATAGAGTTTTTTTAATTGTTGGAAAGTGAGATCAGAGTGGTGAAGTAGGTCTGTTCGGCACAGTGAAGGGCAGAGTTGTAGGTTCTTAACATGAATATGTAGTGTATGAAGTTTTCTGGTGTGCGGGTTTTCCTCCATAAGCGTTCGGCACTCTAAGAGCATCGCTGGAGAAATCAAGTTTGCGATGTGAGCCAGGGCTGATTTACTCTGTGTTTGGAGGTTCTGAGGGTGAGGGGCGCTACTTGGTCTAGGGTTCTCCGAGTGTGTCATTATAGTGGTTTACAGCCAGATCAGGACATGAAAGTGAGGAGATAGGGGACAGTGATGAGTGTAGAGTCTTTAAGTGTCTGAGAGTCAATGGCCTATAGAATTCTGAATGTGTGATAGGTGGGAGTGTGCTGGGGTGGATGAGGGTTTGTGAGCCTGAAGGAGAGGATGTTGTGGTCAGAGAGTGGAATGGGTGAGTTGTCAAAGTAAGAGATTGAGCAGAAGCAGACAAAGACCAGGTCAAAGATGTTACCGTCTTCATGTGTCTCAGAGGATGAGAGCTGTGAGAGGCCAAGGAAGGTAGTTACAGATAGAAGTTGGGTTGCAGATGGGGAGCAGGGGCTATTCATGGGGATGTTAAAGTCTCACAGGATAAGGGTTGGTAATTCTGAGGACATGAAGTGCAGCAGCCAGGCTGAGAAATAGTCAAGGAACTGGTTGGATGAGCCTGGGAACGGTATATGCAAAACAAGAATGCCGCGGAGACACCATCACATGTTTCTCAACGCTAGCAGCAAACTAGCCAGGTCTCTCACCAGTAAGGAACAACCACGGGACGGGCAGTCTTCAGTCAAGGAAACCGCCTATACCAAAACATGGTATCCATCCACAGACAGCTGTTTCGGGGTATTTGCCCCTCATCAGTGTGGAGTAGGAAACTGGATAGTGGGAGCAATGCCTAGTAGAAGACTACATAGGTAAGGATGGTTGACCTCGGGGAGATCAACATCCAACACCGCGGAGACACCATCACGTGTTTCTCAATGTAGTGACACTAGAACAAGGCCCCCTGGGAAAATATACAAAACAAGAATGCTGTGGAGACACCATCACATGTTTCTCAACGCTAGCAAGAAACTAGCCAGGTCTTTCACTGGGAAGGAACAACCACGGGAAGGGCAGTCTTCAGCCAAGGAAACCGCCTATACCAAAACATGGTATCCATCCACAGACAGCTGTTTCGGGGTATTTGCCCATCATCAGTGTGGCGTATGAAACTGGCTAGTGGGAGCAATGCCTAGTAGAAGACTACATAAGTAAGGATGGTTGACCTCGGGGAGATCAACATCTAACACCGCGGAGACACCATCACGTGTTTCTCAACGTAGTGACACTAGAACAAGGCCCCCTGGGAAAATATGCAAAACAAGAATGCCGCGGAGACACCATCACATGTTTCTCAACGCTAGCAGGAAACTAGCCAGGTCTTTCACCGGGAAGGAACAACCACGGGAAGGGCAGTCTTCAGTCAAGGAAACCGCCTATACCAAAACATGGTATTCATCCACAGACAGCTGTTTCGTGGTATTTGCCCCTCATCAGTGTGGAGTAGGAAACTGGCTAGTGGGAACAATACCTAGTTGTAATGCCTGATTGGAGCCACAGACTCAGACTGGCTGTAAGGGGAGTCTAGAGAAAAGCCGCTCACAAAGCAGGACCCCAAGGACTCCGCAACCCTTTAACCCCTACACAGGGATTTGGAATTACACAGAGCCCCAGAGATCACTACCTGTAGTAGGCTGTAGTCCGTGGTGGTCAGGCAGGGTGAAAAACCAGGAAATGCTAAACAGGAACAGAATCAGCAGGCAAGGGCGTAGTGAGGAGACAAAGCAGAGGTCAAATCCGGAACTGGCAGCAAGGTACAAAAAACGACAGGCAGGAGGGTAGTCAAAAAACAAGCAAAGGTCAGCGCACAGGACTCAAAATACAAACAGCACATGAACCAGGAGTACAGAACTATCTCTGGCAGTGGTCGCATGACAGGTGGGGGAATAAGAAGGGTGTGATGTCTTCCCATTGGCTGCAGGTGAATGATGGCAACTTCAGCTGGAAGACACACGCCACCTACAGTCAGCCAGTGGTACTGCAGGTTCTAGGGAAACCCAGCCTAGTGGATGAGCGGAGCCTGTGCCCAGCAGAGCCACGGGCACCGACTACTCTCCCATCACCAGCACTATCCATGGTGGGAACATGGCATCGCCTGGCGATCGGAGAAGTCGCAGGAGCGGACTCCGGTGGGGACATAACACTAGTAGAAGACGACATAGGTAAGGATGGTTGACCTAGGGGAGATCAACATCAAACACCGCGGAGACACCATCACGTGTTTCTCAACGCAGTGACACTAAGACCCCCCTGGGAAAATATGCAAAACAAGAATGCCGCGGAGGCACCCTCACATGTTTCTCAACGCTACCTGATGGATACCATGTTTTGGTATAGGCGGTTTCCTTGACTGAAGACTGCCCTTCCCGTGGTTGTTTCTTCCCAGTGAAACACCTAGCTAGTTTCCTGCTAGCGTTGAGAAACATGTGATGGTGTCTCCGCGGCATTCTTGTTTTGTATATTTTCCCAGGGGGCCTTGTTCTAGTGGCACTGGATTGAGAAACATGTGATGGTGTCTCCGCGGTGTTGGATGTTGATCTCCCAGAGGTCAACCATCCTTACATGGGGGATGATATATGACTGCTACTCTGAGGGAGAGGGGATGGAAGAGCCTGATAGTGTGGACCTCAAAAGATGGGAGTCAGAGTGATGGAGCTGGGAGAATGATCTGGAAAGTGCATTGGGGGGACAGGGTAAGCCGACTCCACCACCATGTCTGTTCTCAGTTCTTGGAAAATGGGAAAAGTGTAAGCCACCATGAGAAATGGCAGCAGGGGAATCAGTGTCAGAATTCTAAATTCAGGTTTCAGTGAGGGCTAGCAGATTAAAGGAGTTATTGAGAAAGAAGTTGTGGCTGTAAGGAAACTTGTTACATGCAGACCATGGATTCCAGAGAGGGCAATTGAAAAGGGGAAGTGAGGGTGTTCAACTAATGTTAATGAGGTTAGCAGGGTTTCTATGGGAGGTGGGGGAGGGGGTAAACTTGGCATGGGGTGGATCGGGATTAGGAGAGATAGCGCCTGAAAGAAGTAGCAGTAAAAAGAGAAATAGCAGTAGTTTTTGGAGTTGTGACATGGCTTATTCTGCAAGCCCCTGGAGCATGAAGGACTGAGATTCTTTACAAAGGTGAAGAGAACATGGGAGCTATACATAGGAGAGGGGAGGAGAGAGGGGCAGATGTGGGCGAGTGATGATGGAGGGGGGACAGGGCGGTGAAAGTGGACAGTTAAACCACATAGGACGATTGAGATAGAAATAAAGTTCATAGTTGAAGTAGAGGGTGTCAAAGAGTAGTTTACCTGATTCCTGCCCTGAATAAAGGCCACTTTACACACAGAGATAAATCTTTGCCAGATCTGTGGTTGCAGTGAAATCATGGACATATTGTTCCATTTGTACACAGCCACAAACCTGGCACTGATTGTCCACAATTTCACTGCAACCACAGATCTTCTGCAGATTTATCTCTGTGTGTAAAGTGGCCTTTACTGCCATTGCAACAGCTGCCCGGCACTTAGCAACGAGTGCACTTTGCAAAAGAGGGCATACGCATGCAGGCACCCCACATGCATTACACCATACAGTTAGGTCCAGAAATATTTGGACAGTGACACAATTTTCGCAAGTTGGGCTCTGCATGCCACCACATTGGATTTGAAATGAAACCTCTACAACAGAATTCAAGTGCAGATTGTAACGTTTAATTTGAAGGTTTGAACAAAAATATCTGATAGAAATTGTAGGAATTGTACACATTTCTTTACAAACACTCCACATTTTAGGAGGTCAAAAGTAATTGGACAAATAAACCAAACCCAAACAAAATATTTTTATTTTCAATATTTTGTTGCGAATCCTTTGGAGGCAATCACTGCCTTAAGTCTGGAACCCATGGACATCACCAAACGCTGGGTTTCCTCCTTCTTAATGCTTTGCCAGGCCTTTACAGCCGCAGCCTTCAGGTCTTGCTTGTTTGTGGGTCTTTCCGTCTTAAGTCTGGATTTGAGCAAGTGAAATGCATGCTCAATTGGGTTAAGATCTGGTGATTGACTTGGCCATTGCAGAATGTTCCACTTTTTTGCACTCATGAACTCCTGGGTAGCTTTGGCTGTATGCTTGGGGTCATTGTCCATCTGTACTATGAAGCGCCGTCCGATCAACTTTGCGGCATTTGGCTGAATCTGGGCTGAAAGTATATCCCGATACACTTCAGAATTCATCCGGCTATTCTTGTCTGCTGTTATGTCATCAATAAACACAAGTGACCCAGTGCCATTGAAAGCCATGCATGCCCATGCCATCACGTTGCCTCCACCATGTTTTACAGAGGATGTGGTGTGCCTTGGATCATGTGCCGTTCCCTTTCTTCTCCAAACTTTTTTCTTCCCATCATTCTGGTACAGGTTGATCTTTGTCTCATCTGTCCATAGAATACTTTTCCAGAACTGAGCTGGCTTCATGAGGTGTTTTTCAGCAAATTTAACTCTGGCCTGTCTATTTTTGGAATTGATGAATGGTTTGCATCCAGATGTGAACCCTTTGTATTTACTTTCATGGAGTCTTCTCTTTACTGTTGACTTAGAGACAGATACACCTACTTCACTGAGAGTGTTCTGGACTTCAGTTGATGTTGTGAACGGGTTCTTCTTCACCAAAGAAAGTATGCGGCGATCATCCACCACTGTTGTCATCCGTGGACGCCCAGGCCTTTTTGAGTTCCCAAGCTCACCAGTCAATTCCTTTTTTCTCAGAATGTACTCGACTGTTGATTTTGCTACTCCAAGCATGTCTGCTATCTCTCTGATGGATTTTTTCTTTTTTTTCAGCCTCAGGATGTTCTGCTTCACCTCAATTGAGAGTTCCTTAGACCGCATGTTGTCTGGTCACAGCAACAGCTTCAAATGCAAACCCACACACCTGTAATCAACCCCAGACCTTTTAACTACTTCATTGATTACAGGTTAACGAGGGAGACGCCTTCAGAGTTAATTGCAGCTCTTAGAGTCACTTGTCCAATTACTTTTGGTCCCTTGAAAAAGAGGAGGCTTTGCATTACAGAGCTATGATTCCTAAACCCTTTCTCCGATTTGGATGTGAAAACTCTCATATTGCAGCTGGGAGTGTGCACTTTCAGCCCATATTATATATATAATTGTATTTCTGAACATGTTTTTGTAAACAGCTAAAATAACAAAACTTGTGTCACTGTCCAAATATTTCTGGACCTAACTGTATATGCACAAACCTTCAGTGTACAGTATAATACACGTATATGCACAACATTGTGTGTACAGCAGGGCTGACTAAAATTCAGCCCTAGCATTTGAAAATACACAGGCCACTTGTCTCTAGTTGCAGGACTTGGCAAAGCCGCTATATTCCCTACAGAGCTGGGTCTCATAGATAATGAAGAGGATGCTGCTCCCCATATAGGGCTGCAGTCTCATCTCATAGCTGATGGGAGGGATGGAAAATCAAATATCCCCTAAACTAATATGGATCACCTACTCTATAGATAAGTGATCAAGGAAGCTGTAGTTTTCACTGGTGCTAAGATGGCTGACATCTATTGTTGTGTTTTACCATCGCTTTTTAAAAGCAGAGAAAAAAAATGTGACAAACAATGGGAAAACACTAAAAAAAAACATAAATAGTCAAAACCATAGAAAAAATACCCAGGAAACTACTGTAAAACTACCCAGAAGATGGGTCAGGAAAAAAAAAACGCCTTGGTTTTCAATATCTTCTGCTTGACAAACATGGCGGTGTTGCTTGAGTTTAAAATACCTTGTGTGCACGTACCTTTAGGTTTTCCGGTTTTGGAAACCTATTTCCTGCATTGTTTGTTTGTTTAGTTTATTCACTCTCCCTATGTCTGCTATTGTATGCAGCGCTGATGTCACATCACAATGACAGTGCTGCAGCCAATCAAGGAGCTCAGCAGCTAATTGATGGCTACTGCGCTGCTGATGTGATGTCAGAGATGCAGACAACTATAGACACCAGATACAACAGCAGTTTGTATTTTTTTATACAATAAAAAGGACGCATCAGACATCAAGAGGATGTGAGCGGCCAGCATCATGGAAGGGATACTTACATGAATGCATCACTAGAACCAAGTTTTGAATATTTGTAGAGGATTTGGACAGATTCTGCTGAGTTTCTGCTTCAAAAAATGCGTAAACATGTTCTAATTTATACTGTTTTTGGAGAAGAAACAGAATCTTGCCTAATTCTCCTCATGACCTCAAAACAAACTTTTGAGGATTTTGAAGCTTTCACATAGTCATGAAACTTGTTTTAGATTGTTAAATGTGTACAAGTTCAGAACCACCATCAGCACATGAATGCAGCACCAGAGCCACCATCAGCACATAATACAGTACCAGTAACACCACCAGCACATGAATGTAATGTCAGAACCACCATCAGCTCATGAATGCAGCACCAGAGCCACCATCAGCACATGAATGTAGCATCAGAACAGGATTGAAGACAACTGAAGGGGTAAATGTTTAGTCGGGATGCAATATTTAAAAGACTTAACCACTCTTTCAGAAGTTTACTTATTCCAAGAGCTTCCAAAAGAGTTTTTTGATATGTTGGAAACAAGCTGGTGTGAACAACTCTACAGGACTAGGTTTAGAACCATCATTTTATTCCCCAGCATCCAGAATGGTACACCAAATCAGGCCCCTTTCCGACGTCCATATTTAAACAGGTGCAAGTCACACGTACCGGTATGGTCATACATGTGACATCCGTGTTTGCATACATGTGACATTCGTGTGACTGGTACCGGTAAAAAAATGCATGATACTGAAATGAATGTTTTTTTAATGTGTAAAGGATGGGCAAAGCCTGAAAAATTATAGATAGATGTATAAAGATAGATTGATAGAATAGATAGATAGATAGATAAAATAGATATAAAGAAAGAACATATGAAATAGACAGAAAGAAAGAACAGTTAGAATAGCTCAATAAATATTGAGATAGCTAGCTTGTCCAGCTGTTTTACAGCATTTTTATTTTTTGATTTAAGAAAAAAAAAAAAAAATGACGTGGGGTCCTTCCCAATTTTCATATCCAGCACAGAAACAGCAGCAGCTGCGGGCTGCAACCCTCAGCTCTCTGTTGTACCTTCGCTGGTTATTAAAAATAGAGGTGATTCCACGCTTATTTTTTAAAGTTTTAGATTTTTTTTTGTTTAAAAAATAATGTGGGGTCCCCTCCATTTTACTAAAACCAGCCAAGGTACAGCAGACAACTGGGGGCTGATATTATTAGGGTAAGAAGGGCCATGGTTATTTGGCCCTTTCCAGCCTAACAATAGCAGCCCGCAGCCGCCTGTAATACTATTGTATGAACTGAGGATTTCGATTGCGTTAGGGCAATGACAACCAGAGACGGGTTCTTGGTGCAAAGACGTTTATAATATGCAACCAACAATATGTACATAGAAGAGAACATAAACACAGTAGAACATAAACACAGTAAATACCTGACAGGTTCAGAGCAAAGGGGAATTCCCGGGACCGCGCACCGGACCCCCCCAGGGAGACCACCAGGAGCGAACCCCTATACAGGGACTTTCTGGCGATCACCCCAGAAGACCTAAATGCGCAGCAGCCGGGACACGAAAGGGCAACGGGTATAGTCCAAAAATGTTCGTACGTGATGTGAGTCCTAGGGTGGGTATGAAATGGAAGGAACCGGGCAGAAGTGCCGACCAGAGACGGCAGACGGAGTCCGGGCACAGCTTGATGAGACCAGGTGAAGTCCAGAGCCGGTGTTGGTTGTTTTCAACAGGATCCAAATAGCAATCAGGAACCAAGAGCAGCAGGGCAGGAGTAGACAGGAAGCAGTATACTCGGGCAACTAGACTAAGCTTAGGGGCGGGCTTTTAAACAGATGAACAGGAAGAAGGGCAACAGAACAGAAAACTCCATGTTAACAAAGGGCAAGATCCTTCAGAAGAAAACTGGAAATCCCGGAACTCTGACACCGCCCCAGAAATGGCGCATCCATGAGATGCTCCAATTCTGTTGCTGGACCCAACTCTTCCCGTTGTCCTGGTGTAGTGGCAAACAGTGTAATATTTGTGGGGTGATGCCAGCTCCAGCTGGCATCAAGCCCTGGTAGTAGTAATAGGTGGCATCTAGCAGAAACCCCCATTACTAATCCAGTAGTTGAAAGGAGATTAAAGAAGTTTATTTGAACAAAAAAAAACGACTCCAGCCCTCATTCACCAATTTATATGTTGTTTTTTTGTGAAATACAAAAGGTCCGCCGTAATCCGTGGTGAAGTCCCACGACGTTCCCCAAAAGCAACCTGTAAAGACATAAAAAGAGAAAAAATTATTCAATAAAGACAAGAAACACCCTCTTTTCCAATATATTTTCCTGTCAAAGCCCTAATCCTGGTCCACCGTAATCCAATTATGGGGGTCCCAGGTCGATCCCATACTGCTGGCACATTCAATGGAGAACTGAAGTTCCCATTGTTTGTGAGAGCGGCCCCTCTGCTTATGCTTCCCTGCGGTGACCTGGACCTCATAAGGGCAGCCCAGGTTACCACAGGTGTGCTATTATCAGTGTATGTGCTTCTCTGGGGTGACTTGGACCTCATAAGGTCAGCCCAGGTCACAGCAGGGGTGCCCTTATCAATGTGTGTTCTTCCCTGCTTTGACCTGTACCTCATAAGGTCAGCTCAGGTCACCGCTGGGGTGCCCTTATCGGTGTGTGTTCTTCCCTGCGGTGAGCTAGACCTCATAAGGTCAGCACAGGTCACCGCAGGGGTGCCCTCAGCAATGTGTATGCGGGTCTGGCAGTGACGTGATGGGTTAGTCAGAGTTCACAATGAACTCTGAAGAACCCATGAAGTGACAAACGCTAAACCCACGGTAGCATGGGTGTCACTGGGGTGTCATCAGGGTGTCATCGGAATTCCTTGGATAATCCGATGACCCCCTGACGTCACTGCGCACACTGCTGGATATTGACCTGTCCCGTCGTTGATGTCCTGGCACTGCTGCTGCTTCCAGCTCCTCAGTGCAGTGCAAATGCAATGAGTCTAATGAGGGGGAGTCGGAAGCAAATGACAGCAGCACCGAAGACTGCAGCACTGGAGACAGGTGAGTATGGAAAACAAATTTTTCAAAGACACCTGTTTTCTTTGGTACGTGTCACACTGATGTCACACGGATTATATCAGTGTGCGATCTGTGTGACACCCATGCTACCGGTAAAAAAACGGACATGTCTCCGTGTTTTTAATTAAACCAAAATATATAATTCCCATAGGTATATAGATACATTGTTATTGCTGGTATCCCCAGAGAAGGACCTTAGAAAAATACATTGGATTACCAGACATTAATAACTTAGTCCATAATCAAAGACCATACATATCATATTATTTAACAAAATTGTCTACAAGAAATCCCCACACAGAAAATGGCTGAGATACATTAAAATACTCCCACACCCATAAAAACAAGGCAGTGTGACTGCAGCAGCAATAAACAGGACGGTACCATAGAAAGTTCCTGTACATTCTAATTCTCTGGTGTGAAGGGTTAGGTGTCTGGAAAAATTAACATATTATAATGCCTGCCTGGATCACAGACTCAAATGGGCTGTAACGGACAGGCTAGAGGGAAGCCACTCACCAAGCAGGACCCCTAGAACCCTGAAACCCTTTAACCCCTATACAGGGATTTGGAATTACACAGGGCCCAAGGTGATCACTACCTGTGGAAGGCTGCAGTTCGATGAGAGTAGTAGTCAGGCAGAATCAAACCGGGAAATGCAAAACAGGGACAGAATCGGCAGGCAAGGACGTAATCAGAAAACAAAGCAGAGGTCAAATCCGGATCGGTCATCCAGGTAAATAAACAGCAGGCAGGAGGGTAGTCAAGAAACAAGCAGAAGTCAGAACACCAGAATCACTAAACAGAACAGGGCGAGACAGGAACCAGGAATACAGAACTATCTCTGGCAGTGGTCAGCAGACAGGAGGGGAGATAAGAAGGGTGTAGTGTCTTCCCATTAGTTGTAGCTGAATGATGGTAACTTCAGCTGGAAGATACACTCAACCTACAGTCAGCCAGTGGTACTGCAGATCCCAAGGAAACAAAGCCCAGTGGATGAGTGGAGCCTGTGCCCACCAGCGCCGCTGGCATTGACGCCTCTCCCACAACCAGCACTATCCATGGCAGGAACACGGCGTCGCCTGGTGATCGAAGTAGAAGTCACTGGAGCGGACACCGGTGGGGATGTTACACGTAAATTAACATGGATAAGGACTGAATGGTTGTTAAAGTGCAATACAAATACCAGTAGCATGAAATTTATATATATATATATATATATATATATATATATATATATATATATATATATATATATATATATATATATATATATATATATATATATATATATATATATATATATATATATATAAATTTCATGCTACTGGTATATATATACACACACACACAAAGTATAGACCAAAAGTTTGGACACACCTCATTCAATGAGTTTTCTTTATTTTCATGACTGAAAATTGTAGATTCACATTGAAGGCATCAAAACTATGAATTAAAACATGTGGAATGAAATACTTAAAAAAGTGTGAAACAACTGGAAATATGTCTTATATTCTTGGTTCTTAAAAGTAGCCACCTTTTGCTTTGATTACTGCTTTGCACACTCTTGGCATTCTCTTGATGAGCTTCAAGAGGTAGTCACCGGAAATGGTCTTCCAACAGTCTTGAAGGAGTTCCCAGAGATGTTTAGCACTTGTTGGCCCTTTAGGCTTCACTCTGCGGTACAGCTCACCCCAAACCATCTCAATTGGGTTCAGGTCTGGTGACTGTGGAGACCAGGTCATTTGGGGTAGCATCCCATAACTCTCTTTCTTAGTCAAATAGCCCTTACACAGCCTGGAGGTGTGTTTGGGGTCATTGTCCTGTTGAAAAATAAATGATGGTCTAACTAAACGCAAACCGGATGGAATAGCATGCCGCTGCACGATGCTGTGGTAGCCATGCTGGTTCAGTATGCCTTCAATTTTGAATAAATCCCAAACAATGTCACCAGCAAAGCACCCCAACACCATCACACCTCCTTCTCCATGCTTCACGGTGGGAACCAGCCATGTAGAGTCCATCCGTTCACTTTTTCTACAAAGACAGTGGTTGGATCCAAAGATCTCAAATTTGGACTCATCAGACCAAAGCACAGATTTCCACTGGTCTAATGTCCATTCCTTGTGTTCTTTAGCCCAAACAAGTCCCTTCTGCTTGCTGCCTGTCCTTAGCAGTGGTTTCCTAGCAGCTATTTTACCATTAAGGCCTGCTGCACAAAGTCTCGTCTTAACAGTTGTTGTAGAGATGAGAAGGTGTGTTCAAACTTTTGGTCTGTACTATATATATATAATATATATATATATATATATATATATATATATATATATATATATATATATATATATATATATATATATATATATATATATATATATATATATATATATATATATATATATTATGTGAGATCACAGGGACCATCTGTAACAGCCTCTTAAGGAAGACCACACGCAGAGGCAGACGAAAATATAGAAGATACCGACATCAGAAGACTAAGACAAGTGACATGGAGAAAATGAATCATCTGGACAATAACAGAATCTATAATCTATCACATAGAGCATTAACCAAAGACATTATGTCAGCCTTAGAAAAAAGACAATTTTTGCTTACCGGAAAAATTTAATTTTACGGACTTTCAAATTGATCTTTACAAGTCTTATCGCAAAATTCATCTTAAAATTTTTTTTACTAACGCTAATACAGCTAATAAAGAAATAGCGTTGGCAGAACGACCCTGCAATATAGGCCCAGTGGGTTTTTGTTTTAAGGACTCAGCCTTGGACAATGTCAGAGAAGACACCTTGACATTGTTGAGCCTGACAAGTGAATTTGACTCCTTACAACAATCACCCACAGCCACTCAGACCAATTTCTTCCAAGGAGGTATTAAATCAAATTTCTATCCACCAGTAACCCCTGGCAACTGCATAGATATTTTCCAGAAGGCAGTTTTGCAGGATATTGAATGTCTGAATTATCCTACTACACCTTCTAATTTAACTAAAGCGGAAAATATAGCAATCAAAATACTAATGTCCTGGGAAGACATCATAATCCGTAAAGCAGACAAGGGGGGAGCAACGGTACTCTTAAGTAAGGATTATTACTTACAAGAAGCCCATAGACAACTGGCAGACCCCTCAGTATACACCAAACATAAAATAGATCCTATGTCAAAAATCCAGGAAAAATACGAAGCTTCCTCAATAGACAGGTAACATTGGGGACTATCTCCAATAAAAAGGCAGAAAGCTTATTACCACTACATCCCAATAGACCACATTGGTACTTTGCCCCAAAAATTCATAAATCATTGGAAAAACCACCCGGACGTCCCATTGTTTCGGGGGTGGGTTCAGTGACAGAGCCACTATCTAGATACCTTCACTGGTTACTGAACCCCCTCCTGAAAGAAATACCATCTTTTATACGGGACACAAAAGATTGTTTGAGGGCTTTAAGTGATATCCAATGGCAACCGGGATACAAATTAGCTTCTATTGATGTCGAGAGCCTCTACACCCGGCTCCCACAGGATCTGGGTGTAGAGGCCGTGAGACATTTTCTTATACAGATGGGAGAACCTGATCCCTATGTTAATTTCATAACTGAAGGCCTATTGCTGGTACTAAAAAATAATGTGTTTAAGTTTGGTGACACTTGGTATGCATGCACGCTAGCCAATCTTTTTTTGGCCAGATTTGAGGATGACACGATTTACTCATATAACAATAAATTTTTGTGCCACATAAAACATTTTTTCCGATATGTGGATGATATTTTGGTAGTCTAGGACGGCACACAGACACAATATGATGAGTTCGTGTCATCCTTAAATCAGCCAAACAAATTCAATATGTCATTCACCAGCATGTTTATAGATCAATCGTTAGAGTTTTTAGACATTCAAATATACATACAAGACAACAGCATTAAGGGGTGCTTCACACACAGCGAGATCACTGCCGAGATCGCTGCTGAGTCACGCTTTTGGTGACGCAGCAGTGACCTCATTAGCGATCTCGCTGTGTGTGACAATGAGCAGCGATCTGGCCCCTGCTGCGAGATCGCTGCTCGTTACACACAGCCCTGGTTTGTTTTCTTCAAAGGCGCTCTCCCACTGTGACACACAGATCGCTGTGTGTGACAGCGAGAGAGCGACAAATGAAGCGAGCAGGGGAGCAGGAGCCGGCGTCTGACAGCTGAGGTAAGCTTGTAACCAAGATAAACATCGGGTAACCAAGGTGGTTACCCGATATTTACCTTAGTTACCAGCCTCTGCAGCTCTCACGCTGCCTGTGCTGCCGGCTCCGGCTCTCTGCACATGTAGCTGCTGTACACATCGGGTTAATTAACCCGATGTGTACAGCAGCTAGGAGAGCAAGGAGCCAGCGCTAAGCAGTGTGCGCGGCTCCCTGCTCTCTGCACATGTAGCTGCATTACACATCGGGTTAATTAACTCGATGTGTACTGTAGCTAGGAGAGCAAGGAGCCAGCACTCAGTGTGCTCGGCTCCCTGCTCCCTGCACACACAGCTAAGCGGTGTGCGCTGGTAACTAATGTAACCATACCCGATGTTTACCTTAGTTACCAGTCTCCGCAGCTTCCAGACGCCGGCTCCGTGCAAGCGCAGCGTCGCTTGCACGTCGCTGCTGGCTGGGGGCTGTTCACTGGTCGCTGGTGAGATCTGCCTGTTTGACAGCTCACCAGCGACCATGTAGCGATGCAGCAGCGATCCTGACCAGGTCAGATCGCTGGTCGGATCGCTGCTGCATCGCTAAGTGTGAAGGTACCCTAAGACGGAACTCTACAGGAAATCTATAGCAGTAAATACACTTTTACGGCATGATAGTGCTCACCCTGAGCATATCAAAAAGTCAATACCATATTCTCAATTTTTAAGGGTTAAAAGAGTAAATAGTGACAGAGATCGGTTCCTGGAACAAGCAGAAGAACTGAGTAACAGACTAAAAGAGAGGGGATACCCACAGGAAACAATTTCCAAAGCTCTAGAAAGGTCATTACAAGATCAAAATAAAAATAAAAATAAAAATAGTTGTAGTCAGCAGAATAGAAACATGAAAAAAGAAACAATAGAGCGATTCAGATTCAACTTCAAATTTAGTCCCATGGACCATATAATAAAATCAACAATAAACAGACATTGGCACATCATAGAAAATAACAGGGATCTACAGGAGATAGCGGTAAAAAAAACTCAAATTACCTATCGGAGATCAAAAAATATAGGTGATTTGTTGATTAAAAGGAGGTTTGTCCCACAAAAAACCTGGCTGGAAAAAGCAGCCCCCATAGGGAATATTAAATGCAGCAATTGTTCCTATTGAGATCAACATCTTACTGGTAAAAATATCAAAATCGGTGGAAAATGGTACAAAGTAAATGATTTAATCACCTGCCGCACAAAGTGGATAGTATATGTAATTCTGTGCCCATGCGGATTTTTCTATATAGGGAAAACGATAAGACCCTTATTTACTAGATTTAGAGGGCACTCACATTCCATCAGTACAGGCATAGGAGCTACATGCCTCATCACACACATGCAGGAAGTACATAATGGTAATCAGAAATTATTGAAGTTTGCAGGATTGGAAAAAATAACACCATCCCCAGCAAGGGGAGATACACATAAGCATTTGCTGAGGAGGGAAGCTCGCTGGATCATGGACACCAGGGCAATGGGGCCCATAGGATTCAACGATAAAAATGACTTCTATAACATAATGGGCATAGTTATATAGGAAATAGATACCAGCGTTCCTCCCTACTGTAAACAGCATGTACTGTACCCCCCCCTTCCATAGGAGGCTATGACCATAGAATTTCACATAAATAATAAAATGAAATAATATCAAGTACAATATATCTGTTAATTCATTAGTCCAATTTGGTCACAACTAATAGGTTATATAATGTTCCATTTCGATCAGACCGTTAAACGGTAATATAGAAATTGGGCTTTAATATACTCTTCAAACGGATATTGAAAATATAGTAACAGGACTCCTCTCAAAAAAATGAATTTAAATAATGAAATATAAAAACACAAAAATGAATAAAAAAATGAACGATAAAATGAACAAATGTTTCTGAAAGATGGTGATCCTCATTGGTGTGATAGCCCCTTAGTCATTATATTAAGATGTAAAAATAAAAATAAATACGTTTATATTTATGACATGGCAACGTATAAGTCAGTATGGGAAAAGCTACACACCAATGAGCATCTCAATGAACACACAATAAACTTGATTGTTATGCTATAATTTGGCCAAATTCTCTTTAGAATATATTATTGTATTTGCATGTGGATAACAATTCTATTCTAGTATATGTTAGTTGCATGATGTGAATGTTTTTAATCAGTTTTTAATTGCAACACGTGACTTAGGAACACCCTATGTAAATGGTTAATACTCACGTTTTCTTTGTATGGACCCGTGAAAGCACCCCTAGAGGTGCGAAACGGTACCGTCGTCCTCGTGCTTGTTAGGGCCAGGTGGACGGGCAGACCCAGGAGGTGGATCCACTGGGCCGAACTCCTCACTGAAGGCAAGGGGTCCAGTAGCCGGAGCACTACAGGTAGCAGGATAGTCCGTGCAAAATAGTAGAATGTAGAAGTCCCTGGGACCACGGAGTCACAGATGGTAGTCCGGGTGACGGAGCTCAGGTTCGGAGGCCAAGATGTTGTCAGGCAGAGTCCGGAACTGATGGAGCGAGAGGACGGGTCACCACAGGAATCAAAGATGGTACGGACTGACGGGATGGCAGGTAGTCAGCGTGCGGGGTTCGGGAATCGGCAGGACCGGATGGCAAGGCAGGAGCGGCTCTAGAAGAGAGAGAGGTGAGTATATCACAGGGACAAGGAGACCTGACTCCTAGCTTAGGAAACACGAAGAACAGGCCCCGCCCACTTGGACATTAAACCCCTTTATACCCTGTACCTGTGTGTTCAATATCCTGTCTGTGGACGCTGGCCCTTTAAGAAAGGGTCAATGACCGCGCGCGCGCCCTAATGCGCATGCGCGAGGCCCGGGTGCCAGAAGCCAGGGCAGGGAGCGGCGAACAGGAGGCAGGGGAGCCGGGCCGGAGCGAAGCTGACAGCGGACGCTGGGAGCGGGGACCGGGACGCCTGGGTATCCTAGGTGAGGAGGCCTGGAGGCTGTGGAGCGGTGGACGCCGGACAGAGGAGCCGGGGAGCGCGTCAGGGAAGCCGGGGAGCTGGACAGGGGACCCGGGGAGCGTGACAGTGCTCCGCTCCCTCTACTCCCTCATGTCCGTCTCACTTGTCAGCATAAGAAAATAAAGAAGTCTTTGGTCACCGCAGAGTGCTGCCAATCTCTGTTTTTCTTCAACCCGAATGCTTTACCTGGCAATAGCACCACGGATGGCAACTTCATTTCCTCTAGCCGCACATGCAGTGAAGCTAATGTGAATACAGAGTGGTGTGAATATACCCAGCACACCCGAACAATCCATGTGGTGTAATCTACACTGAACTGAACTAGTCGGGATTGCTGCTACACCTCCAATGATGGTAAGCGGTGCTGTGCACTTTCCTTCTCTGTTATTTATAATGAGATCGCTACATTGCTAATGGCCGGTAGGTACCACAGAAGTGATGGAAACCTGAAGGTCCATCATGGTACTTGTAGTACCACTTGTTTATACTATAGTTCATTTGGTCTGGCTACCTTCATACCCCGTCCATGGGTGTGTTTGACATGTGGCTGACAGGCCACATGGTTCTTTAATGGAGTCTGTTGTTTGGCACATGGGAGACGGTGTGGAGTCTGTGAGGAGCAGCACTGCAAGAGATCGAGCCTCTGAGACTGAGAGAGGTTGTTAATCTCTGAGAGGTAGAAGCCTCTGGAAGGAACACACCTAGGGGAAGTCAGCCTGTGTTGAGAAACTAGCAGGAGCCAGACTGAGAGACTGCCAGTAGGCAGAGTATGTATGAAAAACAGCCTGTGTGGAGAGGCTGCTCCAGTGCACGGAGGTATTGAGGCCTCTCTGAATACCACTGAGGAAAGTGGATCCCAAACCTGTGTGGGCGAACCGCTGAATTAACGGACTGGAAACCTTGAGTGTGACGACCAGTAATCCATGTGTCTCTTTTTGAAGAAACAATATATAGAGAAAATTCTGGCACACTGATGAAATTCCATGGGAAAAGATTACTTTTAGAAATGGTTTCATTTTTGTGTCATTCTTGTGAGGGTATCAAAAACAAAATATTCAAGTCCAACGTTACGACCACAATCTTTGGTCTTTTTCAAGGACTATAATTTACAAAGAAACATAAAAGAACAAAATGTGAGTACTACATGTATATTATCCAACATATACAAAGATCATTACAATATTTGATAGGATGTATCCTCAATCATGAGGGTAGATGAAAAAAAGTTACAAAATAAGAAAATCCTACACAAGTTCATACAAATTTGTATAGATTTCATCCAAGAAAAATATCACGCTTGATCAAGACCTCATATATAATGAATATGTATAGGAGGAGATACTAATGTAAATAAACCCACCTCGGTGGACTATAAAATTGCACGTGTCACATGCAATGGTCTATTGCAATTGTCTAGAGATGTTCTCTTCTTATAATAAGCCTGAGACCAAAAAAAAAATAAGTAAGTAAAACAGTACACTATGAGAATGAAAATGGAGATACGGATCTATGAGTTCAGAGGGAATTTTTGTTTATAACTGATCAATAAATGAGTATATGGTAAATATACCTTTTCACCCTCGTATTAATTTTCAAAGTTGAGTATTCCTTTTATCCACTCTGTATATAGAGCTGTATGACATATAACGTATATGTTAATACCGAAAAAAAGAGGCAAGCAAGTGGAATACATATACACCATATTAAATCATATAGTAGTTTGTGTCCGAAGATGGAGTAAACCTACTGATCCAGAAAAGAAAAAATGTCACAAGAAAGCCTGGACCATTTAAACGTGCGGATTTAACAGAAGGTTGGATACACCTTAAGAGAACCGGATTATTTGGTGGCTCCAGTTTATATAGCTTGGAATCTATAACACATAATCCATATATCAATATCATGGTACAAGTTTAAATCAGAGTATTATATTACCAACTCATAAATGAATTAGTTCAAAACATGAACAGGTTCATCACATGATTAAAAATCATTGTATATACCTATTAGTAATGGGAAATAAGAATCCCCTGGACACCAGGACTGTATAATGAAAATCCCTAGAATAACCAGGAGAGAGGGATATCTATTAATATTCATCATCCACAAAGGTGTAAACCATGATAGCAATTGTCAAATTGACTTGATATGAGATAAGCAACAGGATGTTGTATTATAGGGAAACATTGATCTAATAACAACCACAGATATGCATATTTGTTTATATAATCGTGAGACTCCAGCGAAAAAGGGCCATATAAAAGTGCATATAAGTGTGGAGAGGCCAAAAATCACTAGCTTATCTATGTTGTGGCAAATGGAATAGAGTGAGAACAATTCCCAATAAACGAGCCATAAGGTTAACACGCTGTCAGCATAAATATACTGATAACGTGTATGCACTACTCACAATTATACAGAATAAAGGAGGAATACGAGTATATGTGCAAATACAGAAATTTTTATTAATGAAAAAACACACGCAAAGACAGCACAAGATCACATATTAAAATACTACCAATGAATCAAGGGGGGTACAAGGTGTGAGATCAATTGGAAGATATAAGGTATTCCTGTCTATCTCAGATAGCCGTGGGAAAGGTAAATAAACCCCAATGGAGTAGATAAACGAGATGTAAGACAGGAGACATAATGGCGTTGACCGAACTCCATTTACAATGTTAGGAGAAGTACCAACACACACACAGCTGAAACGGTTCCAACTAATAAGGAATAGTGAGAGACTCAATAAGTTGGAAGTTCCTGCAACACAGTGGCAGTAACAAGGGGGACCACGGACAGGCCGGGTGTGTGTTAAAAAATCTCCTGTTCTCTCAAAAAAGTAATAACTATATAATAGTGTAAACCTCCAAGTCAAGGGTTAAGAAAATATAATAAGAGGAGTACAGGAATGCAATAGGAGTTCGATCACAGTCAATAACAAATACCAAAAGATACAAAGCTCATCGGGGACTCCAGTAATTTAATGCATCAATACATAATTGCTAAAAAATAACCTGGGATGCAGCACATGATCACAAGGAAGACCTAAGTATAGTCTTAGCATAAAAATGAATGATAAAGTGCAAGTGCATATGGCCAGTAAAGGATCCAAGTGAAAACATGCATGCTTAGGGGTTGAAGTCATATCCCAAAAAATCTGTGGCAAAGATTTAGGAAACAGGGGAACCCAAGGCATAATCAAACCAATATACACATACCCAAAGAGGATAGGATCACCACCAACGCGCGATTCGCGGAGGTACTGTTGCTTTCCCAAGGAGGAAGACCCTAATGGCGGTATACACCCAGTAGGTATAAATAGCCTCACAGTTAATTACCATTGCCGTCAGGTGTAAGATCCCTCGAACGAGGGATGTGTGATGCAACTATCAGTAATGCTGATACTCAAGATGATAGGATATTAACAATGTAGTGAGCGGATCCCTGGAACGTGAATCATATAGTAAATATTATAGTAACCGCTCACAAGAGCAGGCTATAAGAAGATCACATAAGTTGTTTGCCACATTCAATGTATAAACCAGGAAAAAGATGTGTACCGCCCCGCGCTCGGCTGCAGCCGAGCTGCTTGGATCCGGGCTTGTTGGTGGGTGGCTCGAGCGCCTCCGGACCCGGGGTCACTTCGCTCTGAAAGGGTGCTGGTGTGGCGCCCTGGACCCCGGTTAGGAACATCAAGGTCAGACACAAACCCTTGTTGCCTTCCTCCAGGGACTGATGTCCACACCAGGTGGGGCGGAGCCAGGCGTTTGGCTCCACCCACCGAGGAGTTCACAGTCCTGGAGGCGGGAAAAGGAAGACAGAACAGTTTAGTAGTTGTAGAGTGAGGAAGTAGTGGAGGAACTGACTGGCCGTGTCCGGGTACGTGGCCCAGGCACCTGACAGCAAGGTTGGCAGGCGGTGGTGACCGTCTGCAGGAGACGCCGATTGACGCACAACCGGAGGACCGGGGACGGGTGGTGGCCCGCCGGTACCGAACCGGGGAGCGAAGAGAAGCCAGCACCATCCGGCAGGGCCTACGGACCCCGACCAGGCTAGGAGTTGCCGTAAAACCGGTCAAATCCGTCAGCGACGGGAACCTCCGGGGCTTCCCAGCAGTAAAGACCCGACTGAAGGCAACCGTGAGGGAGATAAAGCTACCACCAGAGCTAGAGCTCCCAGGGCCAGAGCCTGTGGGCAAAGGAAGGGCTCCCTTAGCCAACATACCGCTGGTGAGCGGGCTATCAGTGGGAAGCCATTGGGGCCGAGAACAGAACACCGGTGCAGGGAGAGACAGTTACCGCCAACCTACCGGGAGTGACCACCACAGCCGTCTGTGGGACTCGTCCATCAAGCCGTTTGTTTTACCAGAGACTCCGTGTGCGTTACTGGCTGAGTAAGTACCACCGTGCTGTCTGGCACTGCGCTGGCCCGCGACCCTGCACCTGGCCAGGCCCCGCAACCCACCTTCCGACCTCCACCACCGGGCCCCGGGACCACCAAAAACCCCCTACTCACGGAGGGGAGAAAACATCTCAGCTGCTCCCTGTCAACGCTCCTGGGATCCCCGTACAGAGCAGCGGTGGTGTCCCAACATCACCACAAACCGTGGGTGGCGTCACGGACAATACCCCTAAACCAAACCACCCCTTTCACTCACGGGCGAGGAGCGCCGCTCGAGTCCCCGGGATCCGGCCCACCACTCGGGCCACCGACCGAGCGAGCAGCAGCAGCCGGACCCGTGCAGTGGGTGAGCGCAGCGTCCCCTCCCCGTCCGCGACACTGGCGCTACTTAGAGGGTTGATAGGTAGGTGTACGGCCGGAGCCGTGTTTGAGTTCGTGACGCCACTCACGGAATGTGGTGAAGGTGTAGACACCACCGCTGCGGTTACGGGGCACCCGGGGGAGATGGTGATGCAGCAAGATGTTAACCCCTCCGTGGGCAGGGATGATGGCCCCGGGACCCGTTGGGGAGAATAGCTGGGCAGTGCGCTGCCAGATGGCACTGTGGTACTCACTGTTATTGACACACACAAGTCTCTGATGAACATTATGATTATGCCTCGGGTTCCCCTGTTTCCTAAATCTTTCCCATAGATTTTTTGAGAAATTACTTCAACCCCTAAGCATGCATGTTTTCACTTGGATCCTTTACTGGCCATATGCACTTGCACTTTATCATTTATTTTTATGCTAAGACTATACTTAGGTCTTCCTTGTGATCATGTGCTGCATCCCAGGTTATTTTTTAGCAATTATGTATTGATGCATTAAATTACTGGAGTCCCCGATGAGCTTTGTATCTTTTGGTATTTGTTATTGACTGTGATCGAACTCCTATTGCATTCCTGTACTCCTCTTATTATATTTTCTTAACCTTTGACTTGGAGGTTTACACTAATATATAGTTATTACATTTTTGAGAGAACAGGAGATTTTTTTTAACACACACCCGGCCTGTCCGTGGTCCCCCTTGTTACTGCCACTGTGTTGCAGGAACTTCCAACTTATTGAGTCTCTCACCATTCCTTATTAGTTGGAACCGTTTCAGCTGTGTGTGTGTTGGTACTTCTCCTAACATTGTAAATGGTTTTCGGTCAACGCCATTATGTTTCATGTCTTACATCTCGTTTATCTACTCCATTGGGGTTTATTTACCTCCCGCACGGCTATCTGAGATAGACAGGAATACCTTATATCTTCCAATTGATCTCACACCTTGTACCCCCCTTGATTCATTGGTAGTATTTTAATATGTGATCTTGTGCTGTCTTTGCGTGTGTTTTTTCATTAATAAAAATGTCTATATTTGCACATATACTCGTATTCCTCCTTTATTCTGTATAATTGTGAGTAGTGCATAGAGTAGAGTAGACGATAATGATATGTCTTACCCGGTGTGTGACGGTTTCAAGGTATATCTCTCAATAGTGTCTGTGAGATATGGATATATAGAATACGTAGTATAAGAACAAGCAAGGATTGTTCATAACATGCATGACGGCATGCCTTTTGATATATACATACCTGCATAGGTGATTCACGTGGTGATTAGTGCCTGGAAGTGAGAATAGCCTGCCCATGTGCGGTGTTAAATAGACTGTTTGAATCGTGCCCACCTCCTGGACTTCCTGGAGGTGAAACGCAATGTGACGTCATGTGGAACGCATCTCGCGCATGCGCCGCTGATGTTCTGAGCGGCTCATGCGTGGAAGGCAATTTCCACATAACGATGGTGGAACGCACAGTGATTGTGTTGGAGCACACGTATGAGCATGCGAAGTGGGCCGGACGGATCCTGTGATGATTCTATAGTGATACAGTCCAGGGACAGGTGTCGGGTAACTACTGGCCATGTGAATTTCATAGACAGGTGCCGTAAAGTGAGTCTCTCGATCAGGTAGGTAGGGAAGCCTAAAAAAAAGGGGAAAAAAAGTTTTTATATACAGAAAGATGGAAAAAAGGAAAAAATATTCATTATGGACTAAAATCTCATTTGATAATATAACAACTCAACAGTAATGATTTGAATTGACATTTGCCAATGGTGATCGCATGTAATCTGTGAAAGAATAAAATAAAGAACAAGCACTAAGTGAAATAGAGCCACAATCACTATATCTATAACTGAAAAAGATTAAATAGACCAGGCGAGATGATAGTACACATTAGCGGAACACTTCATGTTCTCTGTTCAGGCCTCTTGGTTCTAAAGTTGTCGATGTGTGGATCCAGTATGCCTCCCTTTCTTTTAGCATCTGGATCCTATTCCCACCCTTACTCATGGGGGGTATGTGTTCAATGACTTGATATCTAAGTTGTGCTATTGTGTGATTATGAGTAACAAAATGGTGGGGAATAGGAAGTAAGACCTGTTTGCAGCAAATGGTAGACTTGTGTTTACTGATTCTGTCTCGGTGAGTAAACAAGGGGGTCATAAATAAAGTGGGGTGGGGTGACGGAGTGGTCAGTTACAAACATACCAGATTGCCACATGCAGGAGAGGGAAGGGATATCAGTTCATAGGAAAGTAGAGTAGCTGTTTAAACATACCTGTGGAAAGATGGACATGATGAGTAGATGATAGAGCAGTTATGATACATGACCAGGTGCATCATAAAATTTAATAATTATGATCTAATTCATTGCAGAATACTTATATGATGCATACTTGCATGATGCAGACACATTCCCTCACCCATGAGTGATTCACTTCCCAGATTTCTCCTTTAGACATGTTCCTTAAGAAAAACTCACGAAAGAAGCTGAAACAATGGAGACATAACATGTCTCTCACATATACAGTTGAAACCAGCAGTTTCCATCCTCTATCTAAAAAGACACATCTGCATGTTTTTCCTCACTATCTGACATGAAATCAGAATAAACCTTTCCTGTTTTAGGTCAATTAGGAACCAAAATTATTTATATTTGCCAAATGCCAGAAAAATGAGAGAGAAAGAATGTTTTGTGGCATTTTTATTACTTTCTGCAAAGTCAAAAGTTTATAAACATTTCATTAATATTTGGTACCATAACCACAACCTGTATGACTTGGGTCAATCGTTTTGGATATCGTTCCGCAAGCTTCTCACAATAGTTGGTAGGAATTTGGGCCCATTCTTCCTGACGGAGCTGGTGTAATTGAGCCATGTTTGTAGATTGCCTTGCTCACACCTGACTCTTCAGCTTTGCCCTTAAATTTTCAATAGGATTGAGAACAGGGTTTTGTAATGGGCACTACAAAACATTGACCTTGTTATCCTTAAGCCACTTTGTAACCAGTTTGGCAGTATGCTTCAGGTCATTTTCCATTTGGAAGACCCATTTCTGAACTGGCTTTAAGTTCCTAATGTTTTGAGATGTTGCTTCAGTATTGCCACATAATCTTCTTTCCTCATGATGTCATCAATTTCGTGAAGTGCACCAGTCCCCCCTGCAGCAAAACAACCCCACAACATGATGCTGCCACCCAAGTGTTTCACAGTTGGGATGGTGTTCTTAGGCGTCAAAGCATCTCCCTTTTTCATTGGTCATGGTCATTATGGCCAAACAGTTACATTTTAGTATCATCAAACCACAGAACATGTTTCAAAAAATTAAGGTCTTTGATCTTGTGTGCATTTGCAAACATTAATCTGTTTTTTTTGTTTTTCTTTTGGAGAATTGCTTCTTCCTGGCAGAGTGGCAGCTCATTTTGATTCTGTACTCGTTTCACTGTGGATAATGACACAATCATACCAGCTTCTGCCAGAATCTTCACAAGGTTCTTGAGTTGATATGCACATGTATGACCAAAGCACATTTGTCTCTAGTATGCTGGCTGGACATTCCCATCTTGTTTGTACATGCGTATAATTGTTTGTACAGATGAACGAGGCACCCAAGGATGAACCAGACTTGTGTAAGTTAACAATTCTCTTCCTGAGATCTTGGCTGATTTCTTTTGACTTTCCCATGATGCTACACAAAGAAGCAGTGTGTTTCAGATGTGCATTAAAATACATTGACAGGTGTGTGTCTAATAAACTCAGATGTTGCCAATAAACCTATTAGTAGCTGCCAAAGACATGACATCATCATATGGGCTGTCCCATATTGTTTAAAGGCATAGTATTCTTAGTGTATGTAAACTTTTAACTTTGCAGAAAGTAATAAAAATGCCTTCAAACATTTTCTCTCTCATTATTCTGGCATTTGGCAAATATCAATAATTTTGGTTCCTAATTGACCTAACACAGGAAAGGTTTATTCTGATTTCATGTCAGATACTGTAGTGAGAAAAACATGCATATGTGTCTTTTTAATGTATGTAAACTTCTGGTTTCAAATGTATGACTCCAGGCACACAATAAAGCAGTTTATATGACAAACTAATTTCTATGACTTTTTTGATAAACTCTAAATTGATAGTGTGCAGAAGTCTATCGTTTTACTACTGTCAGTGATTTGAGACTAAAGGGTGCTTTACACGCTGCGACATCGCTAACGATATATCATCGGGGTCACGTCGTTAGTGACGCACATCCAGCGCCGTTAGCGACATCGCAGCGTGTGACACCAAGGAGCGACGATGAACGAGCGCTAAAACGGGAAAAATCGTTGCTTGTTGACACGTCGCTCCTTTTCCAAATATCGTTGCTGCTGCAGGTATGATGTTGTTTGTCGTTCCTGCGGCATCACACATCGCTATGAATGACACCGCAGGAACGACGAACATCTCCTTACCTGCGTCCACCGAAAATGAGGAAGGAAGGAGGTGGGCGGCATGTTCCGGCCGCTCATCTCCGCCCCTCTTCTGCTATTGGGCGGCCACATAGTGACGCCGCAGTGACGTCGCTATGATGCCGAACGCACCTCCCCCTTGAAGGAGGGATTGTTCGGTAGTCAAAGCGATGTCGCTGTAAAGGTATGTGCATGTAACGCTGCCGTAGCGATAATGTTCACTACGGCAGCGATCACCAAATGTCTCATGAACGACGGGGGGCGGGTTCTATCTCGAACGATATCGCTAGCGATAGCTAGCGATGCCGCAGCGTGTAAAGCACCCTTAAGACGGAGGTTCACCTTGCAACAGGACCATGACCCAAAGCATACTGCTAAAGCAACACTCGAGTGGTTTAAGGGGAAACGTGTAAATGTTGTAAAGTGGCCGAGTTAAAGCCCAGACCTTAATCCAATTGAGAATGTGTGGTCAGATTTGAAGATTCCTATTCACTAGAGGAAACCTTCTAACTTGCAGGAGCTGGAACAGTTTTGCCTTGAGGAATGGGAAAAAATCCCATTGGCAAGATGCGGAAAGCTAATAGAGACTTCTCCAAAGTGACTTGGTGGAGTACTTGTTGCAAAATGATGCTCTACAAGGTAATGACTTTAGGGGAGTGAATAGTTATGCACACTGAAGTTTTCAAATATTTTGTCCTATTTGTTGTTTGCTTTTCAATAAAGAGAATAACAATTGTTCACACTTGTGCCTAAAAGCATGCCTATGCTCTTTACAGAAACTGATGCAAATCCTCAAAAGAAAAAGTGCCAAGGAAGGAAACAAATTTTGCAAGTCACTGTATGTCCCTCATCTTGGGCTCATCTTGCTATATATGTCCCATATCCTGATGTATATGTCCCCCATTCTGGGCCCATGCAGGCAGGCATGTCTCCCATCCTTGGCTCTTTCCTAGTACATATGTACCCCATCCTTTTATATATGTCTCCCATACTGGGCTCATCTTTTTATTTTTGTCCCCATCCTGGTATATATACCCCCATCCTCAGGGAATTCTGGTATATATGTCCCCCATCCTGCTATATATATCCCCCATCCTGAGCGCATCCTGGTATATATGTTCCCCATCTTGGGCCCTTTCCTGGTATATATGTCACCCATCCTGGGCCCATCATGGTTTATACAGTATGTCCCCCATTCTGCTATATATTTGCCCCATCCTGGAGTAAATGTTCCCCATTCTGGTTAATGTGTCCCCATCCTGGGTCCCTTTCTGGTATATATGTTCCCCATCCTGGTATATACATTTGTGAGCAAAAGGGTAACAATGTTTTGAACTTTTGACTTTCCATATCTCACCATCCACTATAGCTCTGAGCATGAGACTACCATATTTTTATAGACAATAATCTTTCCTATCTCATACATAAATTTGACTTGCATCTATTTAGCATATGATTTGTTATGCAGATTCTTGTCATGTCACTGCATTGTTGCTCCTGGTGTTTGAAATTTCTTTTCTACCTATATACTACAAATTACAGCCTGTTCTCACATTCCCCAATAGCTCAGTGTTTTATTAGGTTCATTCCCAACCTTTTGAGAAAGCAGATGCGAAATGCGCGTCAAGGTGATTCTATTCACTTCGGGACATGTTGCTCACAGCATTTTATTAGCAGCCTAACAATTGGTTTTCTTTTTTTCCTGGCTGCCTTATACCTGTATTGTGGTATCTTCTTTGGTCCTTAGGTAATATTTGCTTTCCACTGGACTTATAAATTTGGTTACTTTCTCACACTTAATTTTCTTTGATTGTTTTTTCTTCTTGAGAAAGGATGTATATTGTCCTCTTTGGACTAAAAACAACAATTTATTATGAATTGGTTATCTATTCTATGCTGCTTCCCTTATACATAGAAAAATATTGTTTCACTCATTTATTTTTTGGGACATTCTTATGGGCAATGTGAAATATCCTTCCTTAAGGCTGCTTTACACGCAGCGACATCGCGATGTCGTTGGGGTCACGGAATTCGTGCCGCACATCCGGCCTCGTTAGCGACGTCGTTGCGTGGGAAACATACAAGCGACCGCTAACGAGCAAAAATACTCACCTTATCGCTGCTCGTTGACACGGTCCTCCATTCCCAAATATCGTTGCTGTTGCAGGACGCAGGTTGTTCCTTGCTCCTGCGGTAGCACACATCGCTATGTGTGATACCGTAGGAACAAGGAACCTCACCTTACCTGCGGCCACCCACAATGAGGAAGGAAGGAGGTGGGCGGGATGTTCGTCCCGCTCATCTCCGCCCCTCCGACTCGATTGGGCGGCCGCTAGGCAGGTAAGAAGCGTGACGGGTCCGAGCGATGTTGTGCACCATGGGCAGCGATTTGCCCGTGACGGACAACCGAGATCGCAGTGTGTAAAGCGGCCTTTATGAAAAATGTTTTTCTTTTTTTGGTCTTTTCTTTAAGATATTGCTTCTGACATTGGACCTTAATTCATTTTGCACTATTTTATGCTGTCTCCTTCTTACAATATATTTACTTATGAGGCTATGTATTTATGGGCAGTGTGCAATCATTTTCCTTTATTTAATATCAATAGTTAAAGCCTGTAGTGCTTTGATTCCTTTTTCTCTGAGGACCTCTAGTGGTCATTTTAGATTCTGCATTTAACTATATCATTTTTCCAGAGTCCTATTCATTTGACTGCAGCTGCCGAGAATTTTTTTTTCAGTTGTATATTTTTTTCTGCTCTGTCTTTCTTATAATTTCATTACATTGATGTTCTAGTGCACATCTACATGTGAGCAACATTTTGATTGAGGTGTAATTTCTTAGTGTATATTCTCATCTTTTTAACGAATGTTTATATTTATATTTGTTTCAGTAAAGATTAATATATATATCAAAGTTTGACTGAATTCTTGGTTTTCAGGAGTTTTCCCTATCATTATGGCCATTTATAGGTTTTCTTAGCTTTGAGTGTGAGACTACCTTCATTTTAAAGACAATCATCTTGACTATCTCATAGTTACATAGGCTGAAAAAAGTCCTAGGTCCGGCATCTAGTTCAACCTACCTCCACCAATTATACATTTTGTCACTAAATCATTTATAACCAACAATGTTGTGTGTACCGAGGAAATCATCCAGCCCTTTTTTAGAAGTTGTTATAGTGTCTGCCATTACTACCTCTTGTGGTAGGGCATTCCACAATCTGACTGCTCTAACTGTAAAGAACCCTTTCCTATTTAGCTGCCAGAATCGCTTTTCTTTTACTCGCAGTGAGTGCCCCCTGGTCCTTAGTATTGTCTTTGGAAGGAATAAGTCATGTGCCTGTCCTTTATATGGACCACACATGCATTTATACATATGAGATTTCCTCTGAGACGTCTTTTTTCTGAGCTAAACAAATCCAACTTTTTCAACCTGTCATCATATGGGAGGCCTTCCATTCCTTGTAGTAGTTTAATTACCCACCTTTGAACGGACTCTAACTTCTGAATGTGCTTTTTAAAATGTGAAGCCCAAAACTGGATTCCATATTCTAGATGTGGCCTTACAAGTAATTTATAGAGGGGTAACAATACGACGGGATCATGGGATCTAATCTCTCTTTTTATACACCCTAAAAACGTGTTTGCTTTAGCAGCTGCTGCTTGATATTGAGTGCTGCTGCTCAGCTTATTTGTAATGAGAATACCCAAGTCCTTCTCCTGTTCTGTAGTCCCGAGTTTACTTCCATTTAATGTATACGCAGTTATAGGATTACTCCGTCCTAGGTGCATTACTTTACATTTATCAATATTAAATCTCATTTGCCAAGTATCAGCCCATTCTGACATCTTATCCAGATCCTTTTGTAATATTATACTATCAAGGTCAGTTTTTAATATCCTACATAGTTTGGTGTCATCAGCAAAGACTGACACTTTACTATCAATCCCATCCACAAGGTCATTAATAAAGAGGTTAAAAAGAAGCAGTCCTAGCACAGGTCCCTGCGGCACCCCACTGCTGACTATAGCCCATTTAGAGAATGTACCATTTATGACTACTCTTTGTTTCCTATCTTTAAGCCAATTCCTTACCCAGTTGCATATAGTTTCCCCTAGTCCTTGCTTCTGGAGCTTTAGTATAAGGCTATTATGTGGTACAGTATCAAATGCCTTTTTCATTATTTTTGTTAGTATTTGTAAATCCACCTTTGGCTTTCAACACTGCCTAAATCCTTCTGAGCATGCTCTTCATCAGATTCAAAAGTAAGATAAACCTGGCTCACTATCGTGACTAGGTGCTCTGGAGAAAAAAGTCAATCAAGCAAAATATATATTCCGGCACACTAAAAGAATATATGAAAAGTCCAGTATGGTGCTGACATTTTTTTTTTATTTCATGTGCAAAGAAAGTCCATAGAAATAGTCCAACGCTTCCAACCGTATGGTTCTTCTTCAAGGACAACAATCGAATCAACATAATGTAGAAAATACAAAATAAGAATTAGAAACTCTCACATTCGAGGTATAGAATATACCGTACACATATATATTTGTACAATTCCAGAGATAATTCCAAATAGGTACAAGAAAAAAACGGAATCTTGATCATATACAATAATCATGACATACTATTTGGGGGATAAAGGAACAATCATACAAAAAATAAGCTGAAGTTGCAGCCTCCAATTTGATCAATAGTATTCATAAAATCTCCTGATAGACATGCTAGATCTGTTGAAATATGGATAGTGATGTTAGTAACGGCTGAGAGACAAATATAATGTGACCTACCTATATAGATGTAGGGGCAGTATCTCTAAGCACCAGTAACTAAGGTAAGGACCTTTTTTTGTAAATCGATATTAGGTCTAGGGTGATGAAAGAGAAAATCTTTTAGATATATGCACATAGCAGAGGAAAACGCAGATCATTAGTTAATCATGTACAGTGAGAGAAACCCCAAATTGGGGAAGATCCTAGAGGGTGTAGAGGGGCATACCTGTATGGACCTTTGGGGATACAAGACATCAGTATAAATATATGTAGTGCGGTATGGGAGCACAGCGCAAGATCATCTATAATATGGACAACAATACTGTTAGTAGGAATAAACAAATTGTTATGGTAGAAAAAATAGAATAAAGCCCCTACACAGGATATGAGTAAGAAGGGTACAGCATAATATTGTGTATATTGACCAATAGATGCATTATAAAACTCAGAATTCAAAACAGAGACAGTAAGCACACAATTGTGCACTCATGTGACTAGGTAGAAGATATCTATATGTGGAAGCATGAAGGTTACAGACTACCATATACTGGGCTGCAACATGCACTGCTGGATAAGATCCTTTTTCCATAAAGAGACCATAGATAAGTCCCATGTGTGTACATGTGCACGTACATAACACTCCATCATACTCATAGATGGTATAGAAAAACATACCTTCCTAGAGGGAAAGGATAACATAGACCCGGTGTATGGAATGCACGGTGGCCTGTGGGGACAGTGTGCAGGATTAATGGAACGCCATAGTGCAAAACTATATCATAGATAGTGTCCTGTCCTATCAGATGTCCAAATGGAGAACATACCTGCGTTGGTGGAGAGCATGGTGAAGAGTGGAGAGCCACAAAGGTCACTTGTATTGATGGCAGTGGGCTATTTATGTCGGCGCGCCGCTGATAAGTGTTCACTTCCTGATTGCAGGAGGTGGAACGCAGCGTGGCCGATGGTGGACCGCACGCCAGCGCATGCGCGGTGGGGACTGAGTAACCCACGCATGCGCAGTAGAATCTACAAATGGAACGCAAAGAGGCCGATAGTGAACCGCACGCTGGCGCATGCGCGGTCGGGACTGAGTAACCCGCGCATGTGCAGAAGGTTCTGCCAATATGATATCAATGCGAACAGTGGTCGCTAGTGGTAGGATGATAATAATGACTTGTGAATGTGCAGTATTTAATACAAACCTATATTTTAATACAAACCCATGAAATGAGGTTATCTTAGGGACCAGTGGTGTAAGAATTTTATCAATAGTGATGGCAAGGGGTGACAAGATAGACTCTGTTGAGGCAACTATAGGGCGGCCCGGAGGTGACTGAAGGTTTTTGTGAATCTTCGGTAGCGTGTAGAAAATTGGTGTTATTGGATCGGTTTTAATTAGAAATTCTGCAAGTTTGTTGTCTATTGTTTTTTGTTGGAGATGATAGTCTACTACATCCTTAATCTTAATTTGTATGTCCCTAGTGGGATCCCTGGGTATAGGTAAGTATGTGGACCTATCCTCCAATTGTGAATGGATATCCGCTACATAGTATGTAATTTAAGAGATAGTCTGGTCAGAGCCGACATCGGGTCATCTATAACTGAATCACGTCAAACCTTTTAGGGGACCCCCAAAAAACGTAATTACCCATTTCTACACTGTCTTCAATGTAATAATCTCACAAAAGGAGATTCTTTTACTCATCCGCATACCGGTAGAGTATTTCCCATACAGGATTATTTTACATGCGACTCATCCTTCGTCATATATCTCATAAAATGCCCATGTGGTCTCGGATATGTTGGGGAAACCACCCAACATATCCGGGACAGAATAACCAAACATAAATCCAAAATCCGATGCAAACAGGTCCTTTTACCCATCCCACATCATTTTATCACATTGGGACACACAGTCGCCCAATTAAGATACCAAATTATTGAGCATGTACCCCTCAGAGATGAGGTGGTAACAAAATACATGTATTAAAGGAGAGAGAGGCATATTTGATACACACGCTGAGAATACTGGAACCTAATGGCCTCAAGAGTGAGTATGAGACCATTATTTGAGTCGCTTTAGGCCATACTCTTCTGATATGCATAATTATTCTTAGGCATATAATTATAAATATATATACATATATATATATATCCCCGTGGTTTCTCATGTCTCATATATATGCCCCCTTGACCATGTAGATGCATTTACTCAGTTATGAAGTTTACTAACTTTTTTCATATTCTCTCCTTCTCCAGGTTACATTAGCCACCTGATCACCAGAAAACTATCCTTCCAGTGATATATAGTGCTCTCACTATATATAGTTCCTGCACCAGTCACTTGCACTCTCTGTGGACCCAGCCAATATAAAGCACCTAATCGCATAGGTTTGTATTAAATACTGCACATTCACAAGTCATTATTATCATCCTACCACTAGCGGCCACTGTTTGCATTGATATCATATTGGCAGAACCTTCTGCGCATGTGCGGGTTACTCAGTCCCCACCGCGAATGTGCCAGCGTGCGGTTCACTATCGGCCGCTTTGCGTTCCATTTGCAAAACCTGCTGCTCATTCGCAGGTTACTCAGTCCCCACAGCACACGCACTGGCGTGCGGTCCACCATTGGCCGCGCTGCGTTCCACACCCTGGAATCAGGAAGTGAACACTTATCAACGGTGCGCTGACATAAATAGCCCACTGCCATCAATACAAGTGACCCTTGCGGCTCTCCACTCTTCACCACGCTCTCCACCAACGCAGGTATGTTCTCCATTTGGACATCTGATAGGACAGGACACTATCTATGATATAGTTTTGCACTATGGCGTCCCATTAATCCTGCACACTGTCCCCACAGGGCACCGTGCATTCTATACACCGGGTCTATGTTATCCTTTCCCTCTAGGAAGGTATGTTTTTCTATACCATCTATGAGTATGATGGAGTGTTATGTACGTGCACATGTACACACATGGGACTTATCTATGGTCTCTTTATGGAAAAAGGATCTTATCCAGCAGTGCATGTTGCAGCCCAGTATATGGTAGTCTGTAACCTTCATGCTTCCACATATAGATATCTTCTACCTAGTCACATGAGTGCATAATTGTGTGCTTACTGTCTCTGTTTTGAATTCTGAGTTTTATAATGCATCTATTGGTCAATATACACAATATTATGCTGTACCCTTGTTACTCATATCCCGTGTAGGGGCTTTATTTTATTTTTTCTACCTTAACAATTTGTTTATTCCTACTAACAGTATTGTTGTCCATATTATAGTTTTGCACTATGGCGTCCCATTAATTCTGCATACTGTCCCCACAGGGCACCGTGCATTCCATACACCGGGTCTATGTTATCCTTTCCCTCTAGGAAGGTATGTTTCTCTATACCATCTATGAGTATGATTGAGTCTTATGTACGTGCACATGTGTGACGCCCTGGCAAAACCAGGTTGTCACAGAGGTTGTACAAATCTCTCAGGTACAAGACTCCATCCTCCTTGGTGTACCAACACAAAACCCACACCCAGGTGCACAACACCAGCCAGTAAAGCCTAGTCACCCCCCATGACAATAGGGACACACCATTGGGCGGGACCAGGTGGATGGGAGCGCCCACCCAGGGGTCCTGAGGTGTTCTGGGAGGTAACAAGAGAGTTAGAGCTGAGACAGTCTGAAAAGGAAATTGAGCTGAGACACAGTCTGAAAAGGAAGTGAGAGGAGTGGAGTGACAGCGGAGTCAGGGGTTTTGGCCCCTGGACTACTGGACTACTGACTAGAGGGCAAACGGCAAGCAGGACCAGAGGCAATGGAGATCCGGTCGCGGGAGACCTTAAGTGGACCGGGGCAGGGTTGTAGCCCGCCGATACCGACAGCGGTAATCCAGTCTGGAGGCAGTGCACAGTCGGGGTGCCTGGACCCTAGGGCGAGGAAGGTTTCAAGCCCCTTGTCAATTGACCAGCCGGTGACAAGGTTTCAGGCCTTGTTCCACAGTAAGCCCAGTGAGCGAAACGGAAGCCCAATGCGGGGGATAGGGTGTCCGCCAGAACCCACAGAGATCCCGAGTGTCAGATTTCGCGGGCCACAGCTCCCAACATACAAAGTACCGGGAGTGGACTTCCCCGTTTCAAGCGGAGTTGTCCCATTGAAGACACAAACACTGAGTGAAGGAGGAAGGGACCCCTGTTTGCTACATCAGGGTGTGGGACCCGAATACACCCGCCGGAGGCAACCGGTCACTGGCAATTTGGTTTACCACTGGACTCTGTGTGCAGTTCTTTGGAACTGTGAGTACACCATCCATCCCCAGTACAACCCTGCATGACACTCTCCGCGGCCATCAGTCCCGTTCATCTGGGCCCCAGGAATACACCTCTCCTACCCGTGGAGGGGATTCCACCTTGCTGCTCAACTCCATCGGCCCCGGGCGTCCCGTACCAAAGCAGTGGTGGTGTCACCAACCCTCACCGCAACCCACGGGTGGCGTCACTGACAAACTATTCCCCTGTAAATACCCCCTTCCTACAGTTGTGAGGCCGGACGGCTGCACGAACCCGGGTCCGGCTGACACTCGAGCCACAGTAACGAGCCCGGATCCGAGCACCCCCTTGCAGTGGTCTGGCTCCTGTCTGCAACACATGTACACACATGTGATTTATCTATGGTCTCTTTATGGAAAAAGGATCTTATCCAGCAGTGCATGTTGCAGCTCAGTATATGGTAGTCTGTAACCTTCATGCTTCTACATATAGATATCTTCTACCTAGTCACATGTGTGCACAATTGTGTGCTTACTGTCTCTGTTTTGAATTCTGAGTTTTATAATGCATCTATTGGTCAATATACACAATATTATGCTGTACCCTTGTTACTCATCTATCATTATACACCGAGTCTTTAGTATACGTAACAAGAGGAGCCACCATAAGTAGCCAGTTAACCTTTATACAAAATCTCCTTGAGGTCGTTACCCATAGCAAGCATATACCCCACAGCTGAACACGGTTTTGGCATGTACAATTTTACATGTATGTCTGTTACTACCTCCATCATATTGATCTGCTACCTACTTTATACCCTATATCTGATATATTTTGGATACCAATAATTTTTTCTGCTCATGTTCTCTTTTGATCTTCAAACCTACTACAGCCTTAAGCGGGCTTTACACGCTATGATATATCAAACAATATGTCGTTGTGGTCACGTCGTTAGTGACGCATATCCGGCCTCGTTTGACATATCGTAGCGTGTAACACAAATGAGCGACTGTGAACAAGCAAAAATACTCACCTTATCGTTGCTCACTGACACGTCGCTCATTTTCCAAAAATCTATCGTCCTTCTGTGCTCCGGTTCTTCATCGTTCCCGAGGCAGCACACGTCGCTCCGTGTGACACCCTGGGAACGATGAACAGATTACCTGCGGCCGCTGGCAATGCGGAAGGAAGGAGGTGGGTGGGATGTTTACGTCCCGCTCATCTCCGCCCCTCCGCTTCAATTGACCGGCCGCTTAGTGATGTCGCGGTGACGTCGCTGTGACGACGAACGTCCCTCCCCCTTCAGCAAGTGGATGTTTGCCGCCCACAGCGAGGTCATTCGGGAGGTAAGTACGTGTGACGGGGGTTACTTACTTTGTGCGACACTGGCAACTAATTGCCCGTGCCGCACAAATGATGGGGGCGGGTGCGATCGCAAATGCGATCGCACAAGATATCGACGCATGTAAAGCACCCTTCAGCTTATGAAGAAGCACAATTCACTCTGAATTCAACCATCAGCATCACTGATTACTTTTCCTTGAGCCATCTAATTAGAGGTCTCCTTATATACCGTGTAGGGGCTTTATTCTATTTTTTTCTACCTTAATAATTTGTTTATTCATACTAACAGTATTGTTGTCCATATTTTAGATGATCTTAAGGGTGCTTTACACGGTGCGACATCGCTACCGATATATCGTCGGGGTCACGTCGTTAGTGACGCACATCCGGCGCCGGTAGCGACATCGCAGCGTGTGACACAAATGAGCGACGATCAACGAGCACAAAAACGTGAAAAATCGTTGCTCGTTAACACGTCGTTCATTTCCTTAATATCGCTGCTGCCACAGGTACGATGCTGTTCGGCGTTCCTGTGGCATCACACATCGCTATGTGTGACACCGCAGGAACGACGAACATCTCCTTACCTGCGTCCACCGGCAATGCGGAAGGAAGGGGGTGGGTGGGATGTTACGTCCCGCTCATCTCCGCCCCTCCGCTTCTATTGGCCGGCCACTTAGTGACGTCGCAGTGACGTCGCTATGACGCCGAACACACCTCCCTCTTGAGGGAGGGATTGTTCGGCAGTCACAGTGACGTCGCTGACAATGTATGTGTGTGTGATGCTGCCGTAGCGATAATGTTCGCTACGGCAGCAATCACTAAATGTCGCACATACGACGGGGGTGGGTGCTATCGCGCTCGACATCGCTAGCAATCACTAGCGATGTCGCAGCATGCAAAGCACCCTTTACGCTGCGTGCCCATACCGCACTACATATATTTATACTAATGTCTTGTACATCCACAAGTCCATATGTGACGCCCTGGCCTATCAGGTCGTCACAGGGTGCCGTGCAATCTGCCCTTCTGCATGGTACCCGCTCCTCCTTGGTTACGGGTTCTGTTCATTTGGTGTTGCTAACACAGGTATACACAAATCCTGGGGAACACTCTGCAGCACACCCACCAAACACCCATTGGGCAACCTGAGGGGAATAGGGCCACCCAGATGGAGGGATGGTAGAAAGAGGGCCAGAAGTGTCAGTTAGTGAGTAGAGAGTTGAAGTTCAGTGGTGACAGTGAGAGGTCACGCTGCGGAGCTGGGATCCTGCACCCGTCTCAGGTGCCAGACGTTGGCCTGACCAGAAGGAGCTGAAACTCCGGTTGCAGGGGGTAGTGGCAAGGGGCACGGTACTGCCAAAGAGGGCAGTCCAGCGGCCTTGTGTTACAACCGGGCAGGGGCCAGGGTACGACGGGGTATGTCCACCCTAGGCTGGGAAGTAGCTTCACGTAGCCCAGTAACTCACCCGACAAGGACGGAGTCTTCACGAGCCGTTCTCCACGCGCTCCAGAATCGGGGTACTAGCGCAACGAGGGGGATAGGACTTCCCAAAACCGTCCAGAAAATCCCAAGCATGAACCCTGAGAGCAAGCTCACCCTGATAGCCACGCAGGTGAGCGGGACCCGAGTAGTCATAGGCAGAAGGGATCCACAAAGAGTTAAACACTGTGCCAAGGGACAAGGCTTCAGACCAACCAGCAATGCCAAAAGGGCATGGACCCAGCATGCTCTAACAACAGCAGCAGGATATTCCAGGACTTTGGTTTACCCGGTGTCTATGTCAGCGTATCTGGACTCAGAGAATGATGAAGTAGGGCTTGCACGGCCGCGCCAGTGACCACTCTGACCATAGAGAGTTAATGTTCCTTTATTTCATCTTTAGGTCGACGCGTTTCTGGAGTCTCTGCTCCCTTCCTCAGGACACACAGGAAAAAGGTACATCAAATCTGCTACGTGATGTACCTTTTTCCTGTGTGTCCTGAGGAAGGGAGCAGAGACTCCAGAAACGCGTCGACCTAAAGATGAAATAAAGGAACATTAACTCTCTATGGTCAGAGTGGTCACTGGCGCGGCCGTGCAAGCCCTACTTCATCATTCTCTGTTATCAGCCATCTTGGGTGCTGCTGCCTTTGGCCTGGAATCTTTTGCCTGCATAGTAGTTGTGACTGTCACAACTCTCTGGGTGAGTGATATTTATTATTTCACCCTAACATTACTCGGGTAAGACCCTATTGCGCTTCTCTTTTCCACAGTTTCTCACTTCTCAGCGTATCTGGACTGTGTGAGTACGTTGTGCCCCCTTTGCCCCAACGGGTCCCCAGCCATTCTTATCACTGAGCCCCGGGACACCTTCCCCCTGCCCATGGAGGGGTTAACACCTTAAGCTGCCAGCCCATTGCTCCCGGGCGCTCCCTTTCCAAACGCAGCAGCGGTGGTATCCTGCCTTACCACACACCGTGGGTGGCGTCACGAACACTATCCAATCCACCATATCCAAAAAAAACCTTTTTATTTTGAGAGGCCGCGCGGCCCCGCCTCGGGTCTGGAGACCCCTCGAGCCACTGCAGATCCGGATCTGAGCAGCCCGTCGGCTGTCGCGGGGGCGGCACACCCTCGAAAAACTTGGCATCACGAAACAGGATGCAAGCACGACCCACTAACCTGGGTGACGTGCGCCTTGAAAAGTGAAGTCCGCAGGCCCAAGTCCTTTTTCCCGCGATGTCCTCAATTTTTCCGCTGTTTTTGCTCCAAAAACGCCATCTTCCTTGGAAAGCGTGAGAAGCCGAAGCCCCGCCCTTCGTCCTCAGCCTGAAACAGGAACCAGAAGTTCCCAGAGGGCCACAGCGCGCGAAAGAGTGTTGGGAGAAAACCAAGGAGACGCGCGAAGATGTCAGCTCCGGATGACGGGAGTGTGGCGGCGCTGCCTCCACCCGACCAGGGTAATGCTGATGCGGCAGATGCCGCTCCGGTCACAGGAGCGGCAGCACTGGCACCTGACACCGTTGTGCCCATAATGACCATAACTCTGCCCTATGTGTCGGGCGCTGCCTGGCTTCCCCAGTATGATGGTCGGCCAGACGCGCTGCAGGGATTTAGGAGGAAGATTTGTAATGTGCTTGACATGTATGCCCTAAATGGACGGCAGCAGGCGTCGACAGTGCTCGGGTAGCTGATTGGCGCTGCCCAGTTAGAAGTGGAGACATGGACTGAGGCAGATCGAACCTCGGTAACCGCCATCTTTCAGAGGCTGGGAGCTGCGTTTGAAACCCGCACAGAAGCAGAGTTACAGATGAGGTTTTAAAGCTGCAAACAACGGCCCCAAGCCAGCATTAGGGACTACACCTTAAAGCTACAGGCAGCGCTGCGGACCCTGAGACTGACTAATGACATCGGAGAGCCAGAGGGAAATAGAATGCTAGTGGAGCAATTCCTGCAGGGCCTGGAGTCAGTGGAGGACCGCAAGCAGCTGCGTCTGTGGGCCCTGGAGCACCCTGCCTTGGACTTTGCTACCTTGAAAGAACGGGCGATTAAGGCCCTGCAGCCCCCAGAGACTCCTGACACCCCACTCCCAGCTCGGCAAGTGGATGCATCCCCGCTGCAAGTGAGGTCTCCTACATTAGCCCTGCCTGCACCAACCCTACAAACAACGTCCGGGACCAAAACCAGTGACTTGTCTACCCAAGTAAAGCTGACCAGAGATGTCGTCCGGATCCTGGAGGCCATGCAGCTGAAGTCCAAGACCACCCCATCAAGGGAGATCCAATTGGCGGACTGCCCAGAAGACGTACCCTAGATGCGGAAGCGGACATCAGCATATACAGTCATATGAAAAAGTTTGGGCACCCCTGTTAATGTTAACCTTTATTCTTTATAACAATTTGGGTTTTTGCAACAGCTATTTCAGTTTCATATATCTAATAACTGATGGACTCAGTAATATTTCTGGATTGAAATGAGGTTTATTGTAATAACAGAATATATGCAATCCACATTTAAACAAAATTTGATAGGTGCAAAAGTATGGGCACCTCAACATAAAAGTGACATTAATATTTTGTATATCCTCCTTTTTCCAAAATAACAGCCTCTAGTCGCTTCCTGTAGCTTTTAATGAGTTCCTGGATCCTGGATGAAGGTATATTTGACCATTCCTGTTTACAAAACAATTCCAGTTCAGTTAAGTTTGATGGTTGCCGAGCTTGGACAGCACGCTTGAAATCATCCCACAGATGTTCAATGATATTCAGGTCTGGGGACTGGGATGGCCATTCCAGAACATTGTAATTGTTCCTCTGCATGTATGCCTGAGTAGATTTTGAGCGGTATTTTGGATCATTGTCTTTCTGAAATATCCATCCCCTGCGTAACTTCAACTTCGTCACTGATTCTTGCACATTATTGTCAAGAATCTGCTGATACTGAGTTGAATCCATGCGACCCTCAACTTTAACAAGATTCCCGATGCCGAAATTGGCCACACAGCCCCAAAGCATGATGGAACCTCCACCAAATTTTACTGTGGGTAGCAAGTGCTTTTCTTGGAATACCGTGGTTTTTTGCCTCCATGCATAACGCCTTTTTGTATGACCAAACAACTCAATCTTTGTTTCATCAGTCCACAGGACCTTCTTCCAAAATGTAACTTGCTCGTCCAAATGTGCTTTTGCATACCTCAGGCGACACAGTTTGTGGCGTGCTTGCAGAAACGGCTTCTTTCGCATCACTCTCCCATACAGCTTCTCCTTGTGCAAAGTGCTCTGTATTGTTGACCGATGCACATTGACACCATCTGCAGCCAGATGATGCTGCAGGTCTTTGGAGGTGGTCTCTGGATTGTCCTTGACTGTTCTCACCATTCTTCTTCTCTGCCTTTCTGATATTTTTCTTGGCCTGCCACTTCTGGGCTTAATAAGAACTGTACCTGTGTTCTTCCATTTCCTTACTATGTTCCTCACAGTGGAAACTGACAGTTTAAATCTCTGAGACAACTTTTTGTATCCTTCCCCTGAACAACTATGTTGAATAATCTTTGTTTTCAGATAATTTGAGAGTTGTTTTGAGGAGCCCATGATGCCACTCTTCATAGGAGATTCAAGTAGGAGAACAACTTGCAAGTGGCCACCTTAAATACCTTTTCTCATGATTGGATACACCTGCCTATGACGTTCAAAGCTCAATGAGGTTAGAAAACCAATTTAGTGCTTCAGTATGTCAGTAAAAAGTAGTTAGGAGTGTTCAAATCAAGAAATTGATAAGGGTGCCCATACTTTTGCACCAGTCAAATTTTGTTTAAATGCAGATTGCACATTTTCTGTTAGTACAATAAATCTCATTTCAATTCAGAAATATTACTGAATCCATCAGTTATTAGATATATTAAACTGAAATAGCTGTTGCAAAAACCCAAATTGTTATAAAGAAAAAAGGTTAACATTAATAGGCTTGCCCAAACTTTTTCATATGACTGTAAAGGACGGAGCGGTGACCGGTACAGCCCAACTGTCTGCTACAAGTGCAGTAAGACCGGCCACTATGCAAGAAGCTGTCTTTTAAACGAGCAACCCCTCGGGCCGAGGGCCAATCCCCAGGAATAAATTGCTAAGGCCCAACAGATTGGAGAGAGCTGTATGTAGGGGGACGGCCCATCATTTCTTTCACTCTGGATGGGATCCCAACCTCTGCACTTCTTGATACCGGCTCTCAGGTAACAACTATTCCTTATGTATTATATAAGAAGTTCTAGTTGGATGATGATTTGACCCCACCAGATGACGGCTTGACTATCTTTGCTGTCAACGGGTTACCTGTGACTCAAATTGGGTTCAAGGAGGTGACCATTAAAGTGGGCCGTGTAGAGTTAAGGCCCCATCACACACAGAGATAAATCTTTGGCAGATCTGTGGTTGCAGTGAAATCATGGACATATTGTTCCATTTGTACACAGCCACAAACCTGGCACTGATTGTCCACAATTTCACTGCAACCACATATCTGCCGCAGATTTATCTCTGTGTGTGACAGGGCCTTTAGCCTGGCAAGGCCTGATTTTAGTCCAAAATGACCCTAGTTATCGGAACCCGAAGATTATTTTAGGAACCAATGTGATAGAGAATTGCATGGGTGAAGTGTTGTTTTTGCTTCAACATCTGTCTGAGACTGCAGGGGCAGGGCGGCAGAGAGTCCTGCAGCGTGAGATTTGAGCCCTCCTGCAGCGGCAACAGGTATATCTCTCTGGAGGTGAGATAGGTGGCGTAAGGGTAATGGATGTGGCCCCTCTAGTGCTACCCCCAAGAAGTGAAATGCTGATCTGGTGCAGGGCAGCTGTAGGCTCCTGGGGACAGGATTACCAGGCCGTGGTGGAACCCCTGCCCTCAGAGCATTGGCCTACAGTGATAAATGAAGAAGGTGATCCAGCTGAGTGCTCAGGTGATTTATTCAGTGCAGTTCAGACAATGCATAGAGACGTTGTACAACTTCTCTATGCATTGTCTGAACTGCACTGAATAAATCACCTGAGCACTCAGCTGGATCACCTTCTTCATTGTCTCTATGCATTGTCTGAACTGCATTGAATAAATCACCTGAGCACTCAGCTGGATCACCTTCTTCATTTATCATTGCTGTGCGGCCAGGGCAGGGCCGGATCAGAGTCTGAGGCATGGTGAGGTCAGACGTGGGTGAGCTGGATTCCTACACATTGGCCTACAGTGTTTACGGCCAGAGGGGTAGTCGATGTCCAGAAGGGGAGGGTGCCCGTGCGAGTACTCAACTGTGGGGAGGAGGAAGTTACACTACCCAGGTATGCCACTGTCGCGGGCGGAGGAGGGGACGCTGCGCTCTCCCACTGCTCGGGTCCGGCTGCTGCCGCTGCTCTGTGGTGGCTCGAGCGGTGGGCCGGATCCCGGGGACTCGAGCGGCGCTCTTCACCCGTGAGTGAAAAGGGTGGGGATTTGATTGTGAGGGATTTGAGTAACGTCCGTGACGCCACCCACGGTTGTGGTGATATTGGTGACACCACCGCTGCTCTGGACGGGGATCCCGGGAGCGGTGACAGGGAGCAGCTTTGTTGTTAGTTCTCCCCTCCGTGGGTAGGGGGTTGGTTGTCCCGGGGCCCGGTGATGGGGTAGGGATGGATGGCAGGCGGGTTACGGGGCCTGGTGAGGTGCAGGGTCGTGGGTGCAGCGCTGTGCCGCACTGCACGGGGGTACTCACTCAGCCAATGATGAGGACACAGTTCTCGGTAAAACACACGGCTGGATGGACGGGTCCCACAGACGGCTGCGGTGTTGTTTCTCCCGGCAGGTTGATGGTGACTGCCTTTCCCTGCACCTATGTACGGTAGATGGTTCCAATGGATTCCCACCGGTAACCCGCTCCCCAGCTTGGATATGGGCTGGAGGAACCCCTTTTGCCCGCAGGCTCTGGCCCTGGGAAACGGTTGCCTTGGCGGTGGCGGTGTCTTCCTCTCTTGGTTGGACTGTTGCCTTCTGTCGGGACTTGGCTGCTGGGAAACCCAGGAGGTTCCCTCCACTAACGAATTCAGCAAATTCACGTCGACTCCTAGCCTTGTCGGGGTCCGTAAGCCCCTGCCAGATGGTGCTGGCTTCTCTTTGTGTACCGGTCCGTTACCGCCGGGCCACCGCCCGTCCACGGTCCTTACGGTAGACTACGATAGGTCACTCCTGCAGACGGTCACCACCGTCTGCCAACCTTGCTGATCTGTCCGGGCTACACACCCGTACCAACTTCAGTCTGCTCAGCTGCCACTTTCCTTCCTTCCACTTTCACTTCCCTAGCTGAACTCTCTCTACTCCTCAACTCTTCTGCCTGCTTTTCCCGCCTCCAGGACTGTGAACTCCTCGGTGGGCAGGACCAACCGCCTGGCCCACCCCCTGGTGTGGACATCAGCCCCTGGAGGAAGGCAACAAGGGTTTTGTGTCTGACTTCGGTGTGCCTGACCGGGAGTGTGGGGTGTGTGGGTGTTGTGCTCTGTGGCCCCTGGCTTGTCCAGGGCGCCACACCACCATAGCCAAGCTGTTTACAGTGAGCTCAAATGACATCCATGCAACCAACTCTTCAGACATGCCTCACCAGGCTCCCAGGGCTAGTCCTCAGGACCCATAAGAAAAGTGGTGTCAGGAACTACATGTAGGCACTGACTCTACACCTGCACATCACAAACAAGGGGTCTATCGGGTTGTCAGGGAGTATGAGCAGGTTTTTAGCAAGCACCCATTGGACTTTGGGCGGATTAAAGGGGTACAACATCCCATACCTACAGGCACTCACCCTCCCATTAAGGAAAGGTATAGGCCCATACCACCTGCCCATTACCAATGTGCTAAAGACATGCTCTGAAGTATGAAGGAAGCAGGAGTGATCCGGGATAGCTGCAGTCCCTGGGCTACCCCATTGGTCCTTGTAAAGAAGAAGGATGGGACCATGCGGATGTGTGTGGACTGCCGCCAGATTAACAAAATCACTCACAAGGATACTTATCCCTTACCCAGAATTGAGGAATCATTAGCCACCTTGAAACCTGCTACTTACTTCTCCACTCTTGATCTTACCAGCGGGTACTGGCAGGTGGCAGTGGCTGAAGAGGATCGGGAGAAGACCACGTTTGCGACCCCAATGGGTCTGTGAGCGTTTAAAAGTATGCCATTCAGGCTGTGCAATGCACCCAGGACATTCCAGAGGTTGATGGAATGCTGTTTGGGCCACTGTAACTTCGAAACCGTCTTGCTGTATCTGGACGACGTCATCATTTACTCCAAAACCTATGAGGCCCACCTGGAACATCTGGCCGAAGTTTTTGACGCCCTGTCCAAATACGGAATGAAGCTCAAGCCGTCCAAGTGCCACCTGCTTAAACCAAAGGTACAGTGCCTGGGGCACGTGGTGAGTGCTGAAGCTGTGGCACCCAACCCCGAGAAGATCACAGCCATTTAGAGCTGGCCGCGGCCTACCACCGTCAGAGAAGTGCGGCAGTTCCTGGGCCTTATGGGGTACTACCAGAGGTTCGTCAAGGGGTATACCCAGATGGCGGCCCCCTTGCAAGACCTCCTGGTGGGTCAAACCACACACAGAGGACCCTCCTCTGGGTCTGGAACAAGAAAAATCTTTTGAACGGATGAAGTCTGTCCTGACTGGGGACGAAATCCTGGCCTACACGGATTATGGCCTCCCATTCGTGTTGTACACAGATGTCAGTAACGTGGGACTGGAAGCTGTCCTGTCCCAGGTGCAGAAGGGCAAGGAAAGAAAAAGTGATCACCTATGCCAGCCGGAAGTTGAGGCTTACAGAAAGGAACCCGGAGAATTATAGCTCCTTCAAGTTGGAGTTCCTGGCGCTCGTATGGGCTGTGACAGAGAGGTTCAAGCACTACCTTGCTGCTGCCAAGTTCACTGTGTACACGGACAATAATCCGCTGACTCACCTGGATACGGCGAAGTTGGGAGCCTTGGCTAATTATGACTTTACTGTTAAATATAGAGCTGGCCGCAAGAACACCAATGCAGATGCATTGTCCAGAATGCCCCATTTGCTGGATGAAGAAGGGGATGAAGATGACCTGGAGGAAGTCGAGCTACCAGCATTCCATCAGCCCCCTCAAGGAGAGCGTCTTCGAGCAGGTGTTCACCAGCAGGAGATAACTTGTGACCCATTGCCTCACCTTGGCTGGCAAGAAGCCCAAGACCAGGATACTGCAATCAAGCTAGTCAAGTTGCTGTTATCCAGAGCCGATACCTCTTGGGACCAGGTGCCCCAGAGGAAGCCAGAAAATTGTGGCAAGATCGGAGTCGGCTTTACTTGCACCAAGGCAAGTTGTGTAGGAATCTGACCAACACCAAGACCCATGAGAGGATCTGCCAGATTGTGATCCCGAAGTCGCACATCCCAGTGGTGCTGGAGGCCTACCATGATGGAACTGGGCACTTTGGATGGAAGAAGCTGGAGATGTTGCTAAGAAGTCGCTTTTACTGGATTGGAATGAGGGATTCCATCGAGATCTGGTGTAGGAATTGTGGTCCCTGTGCCTTGAGGAGGCAAGATGGCACTAGTCAGCGAGCGCCACTTCAGCCGATCATCACCCAGCAACCCCTCGAGATTGTGGCTCCCGATCATGTTAAATTGACCCCTAGCCACAGTGGGTACACGTATGCACTCACCATGGTCGATCACTACTCAAGGTTCCTGGTAGTAGGACTTGACAGCCAGCACAGCGGCAAATGCGTTCCAGGCCCATTTATGTAGGTCGCATGGGTACCCTGATCGAGTTCTGATGGACCAGGGCCCGCTTTTGAAGCCAAGATCTTCCAGGAGTTCTGTAGTCTGTATGGGTGCAAGAAGATCCGCACTACCCCTTACCATGCGCAGACGAATGGGATGTGCGAGAAGATGAGCCACCTAGTGATTTACTTGTTGAAGACCCTTCCATTGGAGGAGCGGAACTTGTGACCGGAGAAACTACTAGACTTGGTAGACATGTATAACCATATCCCGGTGGGATCCACCAAGTGCACCCCAGCATACCTGATGAGGGCTTGGCCTGAAAGACTCCCAGAGGACTTAGAGATGGGGCTGAATTACCTGAGACCTACGCACCTGGAGAAGATTGTGACACGTGTCGCCAAGCTCAGTATAAGCAGATTCAGAAGTGTGTCGAAGATAACTTGAATCAAACTCGGGAACGGCAAGAGAAGAACTTTAATAGACAAGCCAAAGCAGCTTCCTTTGCTCCCGGTGAAGTGGTGTTAAAGAGAAAAAGGGAACAGCATAAGCTGGATGATCAGTGGGAAAAGGAGCCATATGTGATACAGCCATCCAGCTTTGATAACCACAAAACCTGCTTGATTAGCAAGGACCATGGAAGGACTACGGCTACGGTATCTCGGGACCATCTAAAGAAATGCCCAGAACCGCTCAGAGTGATAGAAGAGCCTCGACCCCAGCCTCCAGTGGTGGAAAGAAGAAAGAAGGTGATTCCCACCATTCTAGGTGACTTTCCGGAAGATTGGCCTATGCAGAATGGAGCAGTAATAGTCCCTGTGTTAACATTCCCACAACCCGTGGAAGAAACAGAACAGGAGGGGCCTACTGACACTGCACCCACTCCAGCACCTAGAGTAGCACCTGTCCCCTTACCACACACAGGTAGGGTCTTACCTGCAACACCCAGTACAGAGGGCGAGGACGCACCAGGGAATGTAGCCATGTCCTTAGAGGAGGATGATAGCCCAGAATTAAGGAGGTCCACTCGTGTTAGCTTTGGCCAACCTCCGCGGAGGTACAGGGAAGAATGTTAAAGTATAAGTAATACTGAAGAGTTAACAATGCCATAGAATTGTTAGGTATCGGTGTTTTCGTTTGTTGTTTTTCACAGTTTGTTATTTTCCATATAGAAACTGCTAGAAAATGAGTGTTTTAATGAAAAAGTTTTAAAATGAACGGGAATGTAACCTGATTTTCTCTAGATTTACTAAGAGTGTACACCGGTACATGGACTGCGTTAGTTTTATAAGGACTACATCGTTTTAATAGTTAAGTAAAAATGGACCACGGTCACAGGACTGGTGTGACCAACACAAATTTGTGTCTTTTAAAAAGTTGCACCTCCTGTGCTCACAAGAGTCGTCTGACATACCCCGGGACCTTAACCCGGTAAAGGACTCACCTTAGGTTTCCAGGGGGAACAGGTTGTTTGGGTGGGGGGTTTAAGGGATACGGGACCTTGGGACTGGACTGTCGCAGGGAGGGACTGCAACGTGGAAGGTTGGGTCCCCGCTGCCACTAAAACCAGTGGCGTCCCCTGTGACAGACAAACTGTAAGTAAAATTGTTAGAAACGGTTTAAATAAAGGTGCCTCCCTATAAGGGATGAATGTTAATAAAAATGTTATTTATATTAACCCTTTTTCTTCAGTTAATAAATGCTTAGTGTCCTGTAGCTCGCAGACGAGCTACATTTAACCAAGGGGTAATCTGATGCCCTGGCCTATCAGGTTGTCACAGGGTGCCATGCAATCTGCCCTTCTGCATGGTACCCGCTCCTCCTTGATTATGGGTCCTGTCCATTTGGTGTTGCTAACAAGGTACACACAAATCCTGGGGAACACTCTGCACCACACCCACAACACCCATTGGGCAACCTGAGGGGAATAGGGCCACCCAGATGGAGGGATGGTACAAGGAGGGCCAGAAGTGTCAGTTAGTGAGTAGAGAGTTGAAGTTCAGCGGTGACAGTGAGAGGTGACGCTGCGGAGCTGGGCTCCAGCACCCATCTCAGGTGCCAGACGTTGGCCTGGCCAGAAGGAGCTGGAATCCCAGTTGCATGGGGTAGTGGCAAGGGGCACGGTACTGCCAAGGAGGCCAGTTCGGCGGCCATGTGCTACAACCGGGCAGTGGCCAGGGCACGACAGGGTACGCGGACCCTAGGCTAGGAAATAGCTTCACGCAGCCCAGTAATTCACCCGACAAGGATGGAGTCTTCACGAGCCGTTCTCCACCCGCTCCAGAATCGGGGTACTAGCGCAACGAGGGGGATAGGACTTCCCAAAACCGTCCAGAAAATCCCAAGCGTGAACCCTGAGAGCAAGCTCACCCTGCTAGCCACGCAGGTGAGCCGGACCCGAGAAGTCATAGGCAAAAGGGATCTGCAAAGAGTTGAACACTGTGCCAAGGGACAAGGCTTCAGACCAACCAGCAACGCCAAAAGGGCACGGACCCAACAGCAGCAGGATATTCCCGGACTTTGGTTTACACTGTGTCTGTGTCAGCGTATCTGGACTGTGTGAGTATGTTGTGCCCCCTTTGCCCCAATGGGTCCCCAGCCATTCTTATCACCGAGCCCTGGGACACCTTCCCCTTGCTCACGGAAGGGTTAACACCTTAAGCTGCCAGCCCATCGCTCCCGGGTGCTCCCTCTCCAAACGCAGCAGCGGTGGTATCCTGCCTTACCACACAGCGTGGGTGTCGTCACGAACACTATCCAATCCACCATATAAAAAAAAAAACCTTTTTATTTCGTGAGGCTGCGCGGCCCAGCCACTGCGGATCTGAACAGCTCGTCGGCTGTCGCGGGGGCGGCACACATACAGGTATGCCCCTCTACACCCTCTAGGATCTTCCCCAATTGGGGGTTTCTCTCACTGTGCATGATTAACTAATGATATGCGTTTTCCTCTGCTATGTGCATATATCTAAAAGATGTTGTCTTTCATCACCCTAGACGTATCATCGATTTACATATACAGGTCCTTACCTTAGTTACTGGTGCTTAGAGATACTGCCCCTACATCTATATAGGTAGGTCACATTATATTTGTCTCTCAGCCGTTACTAACATCACTATCCATATTTCAACAGATCTAGCATGTCTATCAGGAGATTTTATGAATACTATTGATCAAATTGGAGGCTGCAACTTCAGCTTATTTTTTGTATGGTTGTTCCTTTATCCCCCAAATAGTATGTCATGATTATTGTATATGATCAAGATTCCATTTTTTTCTTGTACCTATTTGGAATTATCTCTGGAATTGTACAAATGTATATGTGTATATTCTATACCTCGAATGTGAGGGTTTCTAATTCTTATTTTTTATTTTCTACATTATGTTGATTAGATTGTTGTCCTTGAAGAAGAACCATACGGTTCGAAACGTTGGTTTGTTTCTATGGACTTCCTTTGCACATGAAATAAAAATTATTTTTCAGCACCATACTGGACTTTTCATACATTCTTTTAGTGTGCCGGAATATATATTTTGCTTCATCAGATTCAAGCATATCTCAACCGAAATATGATCCCAGCTTTTTCTTTAACTCTACCCATAAGTGTTTAATTGGGTTGAGGTCTGAAGACAGTGGGGGCCAATCCAGCACCTCTACTTAATTGTCATTGAACCATTTCTTTGCCAATCTTGACATATGCTTCGGGTCATTATCCTGCTGGAACACTATGTTGTTCTTTTCATAAGCATAGTGATTAAGTGTACGGAGTAACTCGTCTTGTAGGATACTCACATATAGCTCAGCATTGTGTGGCGCCCTGGACAAGCCAGGGGCCACAGAGAACAACACCTACACACCCCACACTCCCGGTCAGGCACATCAAAGTCAGACACAAACCCTTGTTGCCTTCCTCCAGGGGCTGATGTTCACACCAGGGGGGTGGGCCAGGCGGTTGGTCCCGCCCACCGAGGAGTACACAGTCCTGGAGGCGGGAAAAGAGTTCAGATTAGAGTTGGAAGTGAAAGTGGTAGGAGGAAAGTGGCAGTAGAGAAGCCTGAAGTTGGTCCGGGTGTGTGGCCCAGACGGATCAGCAAGGTTGGCAGACGGTGGTGACCGTCTGCAGGAGTGGCCTATCGGAGTCTACCGTAAGGACCGTGGACGGGCGGTGGCCCGGCGGTACCGGACCGGTACGCAAAGAGAAGTCAGCACCATCTGGCAGGGGCTTACGGACCCCGGCAAGGCTAGGAGTCGCCGTGAATTTGCCAAATCCGTCAGCGAAGGGAACCTCCTGGGTTTCCCAGCAGCCAAGTCCCGACAGAAGGCAACAGTCCAACCGTGAGAGGGAAACACAGCCACCGCCAAGGCTACCGTTCCCAGGGCCAGAGCCTGCGGGCAAAAGGGGCTCCTCCGGCCCACATCCAAGCCGAGGAGCGGGTTACCGGTGGGAACCAATTGGAACCGTTACAGTACATAGGTGCAGGGAAAGGCAGTCACCATCAACCTGCCGGGAGAAACAACACCGCAGCCGTCTGTGGGACCCGTCCATCCAGCCGTGTGTTTTACCGAGAACTGTGTCCTCATCATTGGCTGAGTGAGTACCACCGTGTCGTGCGGCACAGCGCTGCCCCCGCGACCCTGCACCTCACCAGGCCCCGTAACCCGCCTGCCATCCATCCCTACCCCATCACCGGGCCCCGGGACAACCAACCCCCTACCCACGGAGGGGAGAACCAACATCCAAGCTGCTCCCTGTCATCGCTCCCGGGATCCCCGTCCAGAGCAGCGGTGGTGTCACCAATCTCACAACAACCGTGGGTGGCGTCACGGACAATAACCAAATCCCCACCATCAAATCCCCTTTTCACTCACGGGCGAGGAGCACCGCTCGAGTCCCCGGGATCCGGCCCACCACTCGAGCCACCACCGAGCAGCAGCAGCAGCCGCAGCAGCCGGACCCGAGCAGTGGGAGAGCGCAGCGTCCCCTCCTCCGCCCGCGACAACTTGGCGTCACGAACAGGATCCTACCGTTCTACCAACTGGTAGAGGTGCGCCTTGTTACCTCTGGAGGTGTCCGGCCGAAAACATTGGAGAAGCCGCCATCTTGGGCGCGAAAAATTCCCGCTCGAGCGTCTCCTCGAGTAGTGGAGGCGCGAAGGCCAGGGCCCCGCCCCTGTAGAGGAGGAGCCGGAAAGAGACTAAGGGGGACGCGAATGGAGAAATGGCGGCGTTCTCGAATTGGAGTGCGGGAGTACCCGCTACCGGAGCGTCTAAGCTCTGGGGGAACCGAGGAGGAGTAGCCTTTGAAGACTGCGGCCCGGGTGAGCTCCCTGCCGGGACCGCTGCGTGGCTGGAGTGAGAGCTGGGCCGGTTCTGCTTGAAGGTGAGGAAGCAGAGCCTGCAGCAGCTGCTGGACTGGAAGGCGGAGATGCGCAGGATGGTTGCTGTAGTGGGGGCCCGTGAGCAAGGGGCCGCTGCGGCCGTGCCGCGTCGCGACCAGTCCACCCAAACCCTGGAACCAGCCCTGATTGCATGGGAGCCGGGGACCGGCACCGCAGCCGGGGGTCCAGAGAGAATGTCGCTGATGGAGGAGGGGGTTCCGACCACGCTGCCCCCACCACCGTTCTTAACGGCCGTCAGTGGTTCTGGACTGAACTGCCTGTGGAAAGAGAACCCAATGTACCGACCGGTCCCCGAGTGGGCCGACCCCTGCGGTGGTAGCCGCTCTAAAGTCAGCAGAGTCCTGTTGCCAGTTGTCCCCCGTTGGGACCACCAGTGTTGAAAGTACCGTTTAAAAGAATGATAAGTGAATGATAACCGAAGATTTACCTGATTGTCAGCGTGATTGAGACCGGTCGTTGCCGGCACCGTTGTCCCCGTGGGGACTGTCTACAAGTGTTGCATAAGGGACTCCTTATGGACAAGCCTGAGAACTAGCAGGGCAACCACGAACTTGTGGCTTGTAAATAATTGTGTTTAAGCCTTTAACCGTTACCGCCTCCGGAGAGGCAGATTGGAGGAAGGGCCCGCAGTGGAGCAGGCTGGGGCCCAGCCACCACCGGAACCGGTGGCGATCCTCTGGGGGTTTCAGAGGGTTCCCCATGGACGTGGGTCCCCTGAAAAGGACAGAACCTGCTCGGGTAACTTGTGCTGGACTGGGGTCAAGGGGTGCTGCCTGTTTGCTTAGGGGCAGCATCAGGGCCAGGTTGCTTGGGTGGGAGAGAGCGGAAGCCGTAACCGTTTTGCAACGTTAAAGTAAGAGTACCTCCCAATGTGGGAAGATGTTATTTTAATTGTAATCTCTGTTTTACCGTTTATCTTTTCAGTCGTGAAAATAAAACCGGTGATGGACGGGCAGCCCGCGGACGGTCTGCATTTTACTAATGGGGAATGTGGCGCCCTGGACAAGCCAGGGGCCACAGAGAACAACACCTACACACCCTACACTCCCGGTCAGGCACATCAAAGTCAGACACAAACCCTTGTTGCCTTCCTCCAGGGGCTGATGTTCACACCAGGGGGGTGGGCCAGGCGGCTGGTCCCGCCCACCGAGGAGTACACAGTCCTGGAGGCGGGAAAAGAGTTCAGATTAGAGTTGGAAGTGAAAGTGGTAGGAGGAAAGTGGCAGTAGAGAAGCCTGAAGTTGGTCCGGGTGTGTGACACGGACGGATCAGCAAGGTTGGCAGACGGTGGTGACCGTCTGCAGGAGAGGCCTATCGGAGTCTACCGTAAGGACCGTGGACGGGCGGTGGCCCGGCGGTACCGGACCGGTACGCAAAGAGAAGTCAGCACCATCTGGCAGGGGCTTACGGACCCCGGCAAGGCTAGGAGTCGCCGTGAATTTGCCAAATCCGTCAGCGAAGGGAACCTCCTGGGTTTCCCAGCAGCCAAGTCCCGACAGAAGGCAACAGTCCAACCGTGAGAGGGAAACACAGCCACCGCCAAGGCTACCGTTCCCAGGGCCAGAGCCTGCGGGCAAAAGGGGCTCCTCCGGCCCACATCCAAGCCGAGGAGCGGGTTACCGGTGGGAACCCATTGGAACCGTTACAGTACATAGGTGCAGGGAAAGGCAGTCACCATCAACCTGCCGGGAGAAACAACACCGCAGCCGTCTGTGGGACCCGTCCATCCAGCCATGTGTTTTACCGAGAACTGTGTCCTCATCATTGGCTGAGTGAGTACCACCGTGCTGTGCGGCACAGCGCTGCCCCCGCGACCCTGCACCTCACCAGGCCCCGTAACCCGCCTGCCATCCATCCAAACCCCATCACCGGGCCCCAGGACAACCAACCCCCTACCCACGGAGGGGAGAACTAACATCCAGGCTGCTCCCTGTCATCGCTCCCGGGATCCCCGTCCAGAGCAGAGGTGGTGTCACCAATATCACCACAACTGTGGGTGGCGTCACGGACAATATCCAATCCCCACCATCCAATCAAATACCCTTTTCACTCACGGGCAAGAGGCGCCGCTCGAGTCCCCGGGATCCGGCCCACCGCTCCAGCCACCACCGAGCAGCGGCAGCAGCAGCCGGACCCGAGCAGTGGGAGACCACAGCGTCCCCTCCTCCACCCGCGACAATTGCAGCTATCATCAATCCTTGTCAAGTATCCAATGCCTCTGGCTGTGAAACAACCCTTATCATCAGGCTTCCTCCACTGACTGAACTTTACAGTTACCGTACTTCAATTTCTCAGTCTGTTAGTCTCTTTTTCCCTTGTTTCTTTGAGACGCATTTGCACCCATCAGTACCTAGTCTATTGACTTTCATCTCATTGCTCCAAATCACCCATTTCCACTCTTCTACTGTCCATGTTTTGCACTTTTTGCAAACTCGAACCGTCTATTCTTATGACGATATTGAAGTCAAGGCCTCTTCACCTTTTTTCAAGCCACCATTCTACGCTTGTGTAATTTGTATCACATGGTTCTCATATGGGTTTCTGTGTTCTCACTATTATCAAGCATACAAAATCCACCTGCACTGCCGTGTTTGTCGCATCAGAACTGCTAGACCTCGTGATGAGCCATCTTGTTGACTCCAATATTTTGCCTAGACATCCACCTCTTTGCTTTAAATGGATGAATGTACTTAATTTCATCAAATTAAATCTTATAGCACTCACATAATGCAGTTTAGTAATTTTATTGGTGGACAGACCGCTATTACGGAATGTGAGAGCAGATTGCAATATGTAGTATACAGGAAGAAGGAGCAATTCAGTAACAATAACGTGATAAGAATCTGCATAACTAGTCATATGCTAAATACTTGCAATTGATGTATGAGATAGACAAGATGATTGTCTATAAAATGAACGTAGTCTCGTGCTCACAGCAAAAGAGGATGGTGAGATATGAAGACTGAAAGTCAAAAATTCAAAATATTGTCAGTGAATGTCTCTCATTCTGGGCCCATCATGGTATACTGTATATGCTCTCCATCCTGGGCCCCTTCCTCATATACACTGCATGTGCCCATGCTAGAGCCATCCTGATCCATGACTTCCATCCTTGTCTCATCATGATATATCTGTCCCTTATCATGGGCCTTTTCTTGAGATATATATATATATATATATATATATATGTATATATATATATATATATATACATACACACAGAGTCTGGGCCCATCCTGGTATGTATGGCCCCCATCCTGGTATATATGCTCCCTGTTCAGCTGCTGTTATTTAACACATAAAAAAATAAACAATTCTACTTATCTTTCCCAGCTCCCACAATGCTAGTCTGTAGCAGAACTCAATGTTGAAGCGACAGGCTGTGTATGAGGTTATTGACATGTGCCACCAGTGACATTGATGCAGACATCGCCTGCCATCTTCTGACTGTCCGGCATTGTCTCTTGAAATTCAGGGACCCTGCAGATATCTGCACAATACATTTCAGCTGAATGTGTGTCCTCACATGTACGCATTTACATGCCTGCATCAAGAAGAGAGGGAGCTCCAAGAAGCGGAGCAGATCACTGACGGAGTGAGAGTGAGGAGAGTATGTGTTTTTTCTATATATGTATATGAGATGTGTGCCAGTATATAGGTGGCTATATAAGAACTCATCTTGTATACAGGGAACTATGTGGGGGCTCAGCCCTCATCCTGTATATAGGGCTCATACTTTATATAGAGAGCTATGTGGGGACTCACCCTGTATTTAGGGCTTATGTGGGGTTCATATTATATATATACATAGAGCTATGTGATGGCTCTAAATGGCCATGTTAAGGCTCATCTATATATATAATTGCCTTATTCTGTCTGTCTTGCTTCAAAATTACATCATTACAGTGACAACCGTCGCATTGGCCGCTCGGCTCGGCCCGGCCCCGCCCCCTGCACGCATTGGCCGCTCGGCTCGGCCCCAACCCTCGCATGCATTGTCCGCTTGGCTCGGCCTGGCCCCGCCCCCCCCCGCACACGTTGGCCGCTCGGCCCCGCCCCCGCACACGTTGGCGCTCATCCCTGCCCCTGCACACATTGGGCACCTATAGACCTCCCCCCGCACACATTGGGCACCTATACACCTCCCCCCAGGACTACTTCACCTATTAGACACCTCCCCCCAGGACTACTCCACCTATTAGACACCTCCCACCAGGACTACTCCACCTATTAGACAGCTCCCCCCAGGACTACTCCACCTAGTAGACACCTCCCCCCAGGACTACTCAACCTATTAGACTCCTCTCCACCCAGGACTACTCCTCCTATTAGACTCCCCTCCCCCTAGGACTACTCCTCCTATTATACTCCTCAACCCCCAGGACTACTCCTCCTATTATACTGCTCTCCCCCCAGGTCTACTCCTCCTATTATACTCCTCTCCCCCAGGACTACTCCTCCTATTATACTCCTCTCCCCCAAGGACTACTCCTCCTATCATACTCCTCTCCCCCCAGGACTACTCCTTCTATTATACTCCTCTCCCCCCAGGACTACTCCTCCTATTATACTCCTCTCCCCCTAGGACTACTCCTCCTATTATACTCCTCTCCCCCTAGGGCTACTCCTCCTATTATACTCCTCTCCCCCAGGACTACTCCTCCTATTATACTCCTCTCCCCCTAGGACTACTACTCCTATTATACTCGTCTCCCCCTAGGGCTACTCCTCCTATTATACTCCTCTTCCCCCAGGACTACTCCTCCTATTATACTCCTCTCCCCCCAGGACTACTCCTCCTATTATACTCCTCTCCCCCCATGATTACTCCTCCTATTATACTCCTCTCCCCCCAGGACTACTCCTCCTATTATACTCCTCACCCCCCAGGACTACTCCTACTATTATACTCCTCTCTCCCCAGGACTACTACTCCTATTATACTCCTCTCTCCCCAGGACTACTACTCCTATTATACTCCTCTCCCCCCAGGACTACTCCTCCTATTATCCTCATCTCCCCCCAGGACTACTCCTTCTATTATACTCCTCTCCCCCCACCCCAGGACTACTCCTCCTATTATACTCCTCTCTCCCCAGGACTACTCCTTCTATTACACTCCTCTCCCCCCAGGACTACTCCTCCTATTATACTCCTCTCCCCCCAGGACTACTCCTCCTATTATACTCCTCACCTCTAGTACTACTCCTCCTATTATACTCCTCTCTCCCCAGGGCTACTCCTCCTATTATACTCCTCTCCCCCAGGACTACTGCTCTTATACTTCTATTATAGTCCCCCTATTATACTCCTCTCTGAGAGGTGCGCATCATGGGGGATGGAGCACGATGGGGGGTGCGCAGCATGGGGGGATGAAGCACGATGGGGGGTGCACAGCATGGAGGGATGAAGCACGATGGGGGCTGCGTAGCATGGGGGGATGAAGCACGATAGGGGATGCGCAGCATGGGGGGATGAAGTACAATAGGGGTGTGCAGCATGGGGCATGGAGCATGATGGGGGTGAGCAGCATGGAGGATGCAGCACGATGGGGGTGCGCAACATGGGGGATGGAGCATGATGGGGGGTGTGCAGCATGGGGGATGGAGCACGATGTGGGTGCACACCTCCCCCAAAACACACACACTGCCACACACGCACCGCACAACACACCACACACACACTGGGAACCACAAACACCGCCCTACACAGACACCCACAAACACAGACAACGTCGCACACATACAACACCCAACACATAAACACCGCAGCATACACAAATATACGCACACACCGCGCAACACACACACACTGCACAAAACACACATCCCCAAAACACACACACGCACCCCACACACACACACCCACAGAAATCACGCAACATACACAGCACCACACACACACAATGCTGCAGACACACAGCGCTCCACAAACAATGCAACACACACAACGCAACACACAAACAACACCGCTCTCACACTCCCCCACACCCAGACAACACCCAGAACATTTACAGCGCCGTACACAGACACTTGGCAACTACACACAACAACATCTATATATATATATATAACAAAAATCATACATTAACTACACAATAAATTCTAGAATACCCGATGCGTTAGAATCTGGCCACCTTCTAGTACTTTACATATGAGGCTATGTGAGGGATCATCCTCTATATAGGGGGGCTATGTGTGGGGCTCACACTGTATATAGTGGGCTATGGGAAAGCTCATATTGCATATAGGGAGCTATGTGAGGGCTCATACTATATATGAGATGTCTATGTAAGGGATCATCCTGGACGCAGGAGCGGCAGGCCCTGAGGTACCGGTGGTGACTCCCCGTGCAGCAGCTGGCGGTGACCCGCCTGCTGCAGGATGGATGTCGGCTCTGGCAGCCCGCCTGGCCTTGATGGGAACAGCGCCCGGTTCGGAGGCCCCCGGATCTCCAGTTCAGAGTCGGAAGCAATGGATGGCAGCAGCTCAGGATGATACGGAGTCCCTCTCTGAAAAGGAGGCCCCACTCGTCATTGGCGTCTACGGAGACTTGATGGTCGCGATTTGCAGGTACTACAGACAGCCAGGGCACTTTGCGGGTGCGTGCCCTGAGAATGGCCGGCCTTGAGAGGGGGCCGGAGAACTACCGCAAGTTAACCCCTGCAGTTCCAAAGTTTTACTGTTAAATGTTTTAAAGTTTTAAAGGACCCGCTCCTGCAATAATCCTCCTGCCTTTGTTGAACGTCCCCATGTTCCCGGGAGACGCCACCCAGCACGCGGGGGGAAGGAGGAGGACCTTGCCCGACTTGTTGAACGTTGCTGGGGTCGAAGCCCCGGTGGGCGCCATCAGGGGTCGGAGCCCCTGGTGGAGGACGGCAAGGAGTTAAAGGAGTGAGGACAGTTCCCGTTCCAGAGCCCGGTTCACCGTACCCGCACTGCAGGCACTTTCGGACAGTATCACCGTGAGTGAAGTGGCATTGGGGACCCATGCTGCCCTGTGGTGGACTGAGGGAAAGTAGCTCGAAGAGGCTGTGTCGGCAGCAGAGTTAACGTTTGTAAATAAGTCCTGGACCACCCTTTCGGTCCTACAGTCTCTGAGAGGCTGGTTGGAGGAAGGGTCTGCGGCAGAGGAGGCCGAGGCCCTGTCACCATGGCAACAGGTGACTACCCTCCGGGTCAGGGGTCCCCTGGACGTGGGGCCTCTGAGAGACTGCCGGGTAAGAAACTTTTTACCCGGCCCGTGTGGGCAATACCCGGACCTTGACCCATTCCTGGACTGGGGAAAAGGGGTGCTGACCTAGTTTTAGAGGCAGCATCAAGGTTTAGGTTTGCTTGGGTGGGTAAGCGGAAAGACCCGGTCCCGTTTCCCATTAATAAAAATGTTGATTTTACATGTTTGCAACATTTAAGAATATGCCTCCCGTAAGGGATGAATTAACTAGCTTACTTGAATGTATTAAAGTTTATTATACTTGTATATGTTTTTCCCGTTTATCTTTTTCAGTTCGAAAGCAAACAAAAATAAACCGGTGGTGGCCGGGCAGCCCGCGGACGGTCTGCATTAAACAAAGGGGGAATGTGACGCCCTGGACTAGCCAGGTAGTCACAGACAGGCCCTTGCACAAACACCAGTCCCCTAAAAAGGTAACAGCAGCCAACCTAAAAAACCCTGAGTAAACCCTCTCAGGCTTTGACGTTCACACCCGGGTCCGGAGCCAGGCAGTTGGCCACGCCCACCGAGGAGTTCGGATAGCCTGAGGCGGGAAAAGCAAGCAGATGAAGTTAGGGAGGAGAGGAGAGTAGAGAAGTAGGAAACGTCTGTCAGGGATCAGGGTCGTAGCCCGCACACCTTGGCTAGGAGGCAGGCGGTGGCCTGGCCTACTGGAGGCGGGAAGACAGCCAGGTGGAACCGTAAGGGACTGGGACAGGGTAGTGGCCCGCCGGTACCGAACCGGGGAACCGACTGGAAACCGGAGCACCAATGGGGTACTCAGACCCAGAACGAGGCCCAGAAGCCACTAGACCACGTCGAATTTACTGATTGAGATCTGGACCTTAGGTCCGTTCCCATCCCAAGTCCCGAAAGAAGGCAACAGCACACCAAGGGGGATAGAAAGCCACCGCACAGGCAGAGAGATCCCACGGGCCAGCGCCTGTGGGCAAACGGACTCCACCGACACATACACAGCCGGGGAGCGGACTCCCGTTGTTGAGGCACAGGCAGTCTACACGAACATAACAAGGTGCAGGAGAAAGGCAAAGACCACCAACCCGGGTGGGGGACAAGACGCAGCCGGCTGCGGGCACCGACCACCATCAACTTTGGTTACCAGAGACTTGCATGTGTCTATAATCGTGAGTACAACAGTGCCATCGGGCCACGCACCACCCCGCATCGCACCAACACGCCCGCACCCCCACATCCTAACCCCAACAACCGGGCCCCGGGACCATCAACCCCCTACCCACGGAGGGGTCAACACCTGGCTGCACAACACTGTCCCCGGGAGCCTAGTCAATGGCAGCGGTGGTGTCCACACTCACCACGACCCGTGGGTGGCGTCACGAACTTAAACCCAACACCGCAGCTCAGGCCGTGAACCTCCCCACCGAAAACCCTCACATAGCGCCAGCCTCCCTTCAGAGCGATGTGACCCCCAGATCCAGAGGCGCTCGAGCCACCCACTGACGGGCCCGAAATCCGAGCGGCTCGGCTGCGGCCGAGCCCCGGGGCGGTACATCTGTCTATCTATATGTCAGGATGTCCATCTCTCGTCAACTGCACTCACTAGTCCCTCCGCCTCCCAGGTTTCTGACCAGCGGATTGGATAGGTCCCGACCAATAGGTGGCCATCCATTAGATCCGTCTCTAGCCTGTTACCCAGTTATGGAACAAGGGCATGGATGTGTGTGTTTGAATGGTATTTACCGTCACTGGTCTTCCAGGAACCCCGGGTTAGCACTGCACCTGTTACTGGATGCAATACCCTGTGGTACCTGACACCTCAGGGGCGCTACATGTGCGTGCTCATACTATATAAGGAGGGTTCTCTGTGTGGGCTCATATAGTATATAGGGGGTGCTGTTTGTGGGCTCATACTGTATGTAGTTGGATGCTAGCATACTTAATTCTGCTCAAAATTAAGTGATACAATTAATATTAACCCTTTCAGTGGACTTCTGGTTTCAGCACTGGCTAGAAGGAGTGAGAGAGAAGTGCTCCACAGCACCCTGGCCTACAAAGCACCCCCTCAATGTCCGATCAGTGGCACGATCAGCAGTGCAGGAAGCAGAAGCAGCTGAGCGAGCGCTTAACTCACCGAAAAATGGAGAGATATGTTCTCCAGAGGGGCAGTGGGATGCTGAAGAACGCAGAGGAACAGGCAGAGTGGGATGCTGCTAAGATAGCGGACGCAGGCTGGAGGGGAGAAGCGGCTCTGGCACTTATCAGCCATTCCTGCTGAGATCTCCTGCCTCCTGTGATTAGCGCTAAGTCTGCCTTGAAGGGCCTGGAGATAAGCGGTGAAGAGAAGAAAAGGGGCCACAAAGGTGGCATAAGGCTGCTTTCACACATCCGGTTTTAGCAGTGCGGCTAAATCCGGCTCTAAAACCTATGCAACGGATGCGGCGAAAAAAACGCATCCTTTGCATAAGTTTTTACATGCTGCCCGTTTGTTTTTTGCCGGTTGCGGCACGCTACTAAGCATGCGCAGTGCAAAAAACCGCATGCAGCGTCCGGATGCGTTTTTTGCTGCATCGCGCCGCATCCGGCATCCATAGGCATGCATTGGAAAAAGTGCCGCATCGGCCGGATGCGGCACGATGCGGGTTTTTTGCCTGACAAAAAAACGTGCCAGGCAACGTTCCATCTGGCCGCCGCATAGGCTAAATATGCCGCATCCGGCAAAAACCGGACCAAACGCAAGGCCATGAGGCACAATCCGGCACTAATAAAAGTCTATGCGGAAAAAAACGCAACCGGCGGCAAAAAAAAACGGTTGCGTTTTTTCTGCAAAGAGCCGGATTGTGCCGCACAGCAAAAACCGGATGTGTGAAAGCAGCCTAATGGAGAATGTGAGGCTGACCCCAACTGACTCCCAGGGAGGGCAGGAAGCAGGGACATCAGGCAGGCACAGTAGCATGGATATTGGGGCTGCAATAGAAGAGGGGCAGGAGTCAGGAACAGATGCCATGTCAGAAGGGCAGTGAGTCCCATAGGGGTGAACGTACCCCATGACGATCGGGAGGGTGCAGGGTAGGAAGGGCTTAAGTGGTTTAGTTGGGACAGGGGATATATGGGCTCATAGGATTGGTGGAAGAGAGCTGTAGGGGGGATTGGAGGAGAGCAGGAAAGGGGTGGGGGTGTTGTAGGAGGTATAAGAGAGGTGGTGACCTGGTTACCTCCCTTTTGTCGCCGGAAATTTTGTGTCCCCAGGACGTGCGTGCTGCCTGCTGCTATGTCCGGCCTGAATGAGCTGCTGGAGATGGTGCGTGGGGCCTCCGAGGTCCTAGGAGTGGACGCTCTGTGGCAGCAGCTGGCGGCGGTCTGTGGTGCTGGAGCGGTTCTGCCTGCTGCTCCTGCGCCCGGGCCGCTGCTACGTGCTCGGCGGGCGTGACCGCCGGAGCGCTACTCCCCCAGCTGGAGGGGAAGAGGGAGATACAGGAGCCCCTGCGGGGACCCTCCGGGGCAGCGGAGCCCTGCAACTTACCAAGTGGAGCTGTCGGCCGCCGGGAGGAATCCTCGTCGGAGATCCCGCGGGTCGGGGGTGGGCGGAGCTTCTGCGAGGCCCACTTCCGGTCCGCGGCCTGCACAGCCCCAGACCGGAGCAGTGGTAACGGCAGCCCCCAGTGAAGTGCCGGCCGGGGGTGAAGCCCAGCATCCAAAACAAACGGAGGAGACTCCCTGCAGGCCGCAGGGGAGAGCTACAGGACAGAGGGCAGGTGCGGATGGGAGCGGCGACTTGAGGAGATCGGAGGAGGGGTACGGTGGCCTGCAGGCACGGATGAGGTCCACAATTACGGTCCCCCCAGCGAGGATCGGGCTGGGGGCTGTTCCCAGCGAGGGTCAAATTCAGGACGGCCTTCCTGCAGTCGGCAGGGAGGGAGCCCACTGAGATCGGAGGGAGAAGCGGCGGCGCAGCAGTCGGACATGAGAACGGCGAGGAGGGACGGCGGCAGGGCGCCACATCGTGCAAAAGGGAAGAGGTCTAGCAGGAGTCGCACGGAGGAGCAGGGTGTGGTGACTGTGGGGGTTGACGGCTGCCAGGTGCGGGCTGTCCCCTCGCTGGTCCCCCCTGAGGACTTCGGCAGCACGTCAGACTCCGGCGAGGAAGAAGGGTCGATGGCAGCGGCGGGTCGGACGGAGCGGCAGCAGGAAGATCGTGGTACGGCTGTTCCAACTTCGGTTCAACGGCAGCCTGGTGAGCGGACGACAGAAATGTTTAATGCTGTGGGTAGTGCGGGCGGGGGCGGGGGATCCTCCGCGGGGAGTGTTTTGCAGGGGGCGGGTGCGGTCGGACAGTCAGGTTTACCGGGCCCGGAGTTTTGGGGGCAGCTTTTGGGGGTGTTGCAGGGGTTGTCTGCAGAGCGGGTAAGTCGGAGTGGGCCTGGGGCTCCGGTGGGGGCGTGGGTGGGCCCTTCGGAGGTGGTGCAGACAGGGGCGCAGGTGCGCGAGGTTGCGGTGCTGGCCCCTACCTCGGCGGTAGGTGCGGAACAGGCGGTCGGTGGGGCGGCTGAAGTGGGTGCGAGTAAGGAGGCGGAAAAGGACAAAGAAAAGGAGGATGAGGTTGTGCGGTTGGACGATAGGGCGCAGAGTGAAATTTACGTGTGTTTTGAAAGTCCGTTAGGGGTCCATTTGAAAAAGGAGGTGAGGGAAAAGATATGGAAAGGGGAGTATGTGGAGATTTTTTCCCTGCTTCCCTTGGAGAAGTTTAATTTGGATAAAGTGAAGCCCAGTGATTCAAAAAAGGAGAAAGAGGACGAAGAAAAACGAAGGTATAGGTTGATCCCGAGGACGTTTACTAACTGGCTACAGGCCTTTGCGATCTTAGCCAGCGTGATTGGGGAGAAGGAGCCGGAGCATTGTTCCGCCCTATTTGGATATATGGACGCGATAGGGGAGGCGTATAGAGGGTACGGAGGTCTAGGGTGGTTGAGGTACGACGAGCAGTTCCGGCAACGGAAGGCTCTGCGGCCTGGTGTCCGGTGGGATCACAAGGATATTTCCTTGTGGATGCGGTTAATGACGGCTCCGGCTCAGCCCTTTCGAGGGGGTGCCGGGAGCCCGGGTGCGAGTGGCGGGTCCCCGGCTGGGCAAAAAAAAGGGGCTTGTTGGCAGTATAATGAGGGACAGTGTAAGTTTGGGGCCTCATGTCGGTTCAAACATGAGTGTTCCGGATGTGGAGGTTCCCACTCCTTGGCCAGGTGCTTCAAAAAAGGTAAAGGTAAAGGAAAGGCGGGGGAGGGGACTGGAAAGAGGGAGGACGCCAGTGAGGGTAGAGGCGATGCTTCCCTATTTAAATAGATGTCCGGGTGGCAGAGTTGTTGGCAAGTGGTTTTTCGGTGGGTTTTCGGATTCCGTTTGAATCTGAGGCACCGGTGTTTCGCCCGGGGAATTTGAGGTCCGCAAAAGAACATCCGGAGGTGGTGAAGGAAAAGCTGCAAAAGGAGGTGGAGTTGGGGAGGATGGCGGGCCCATTCCAGGACCCGCCATTCTCCAACTTACGGATTTCCCCCCTTGGGGTGGTACCTAAGAAGGAGCCGAACAAATTTCGGCTCATTCATCATTTATCTTATCCGGCGGGATTGTCGGTGAATGATGGGATATCACCAGAGTTGTCGGCGGTATGTTATGTATCGTTCAATAAGGCCTTGGAGTTGGTAAGGGTTGCAGGGCAGGGGGCTCTGATGGCAAAGGCGGATGTGGAAGCAGCTTTTCGTTTACTCCCGGTGCATCCAGAGAGCCTTCATCTCTTAGGGTGTATGTGGGATGGTGAATACTATGTGGATCGTTGCCTGCCGATGGGCTGTTCCATTTCGTGTGCTTATTTTGAGGCATTCAGTACTTTTTTGGAATAGTAAGTCAAGGAGGTGGCAGGAGTTCATTCAGTGATTCACTATTTGGATGATTTCTTTTGCGTGGGTCCGGCGGGCTCTTCGGTTTGCTCCTTGTTGTTATTCACGTTAGAGCGTATCGCGGGGAGCCTCAGCATTCCCTTGGCGAAAGAGAAAACGGAAGGGCCGGTGACGGCCCTGTGTTTCTTAGGTATCGAAATTGATACACTGGCGATGGAATGCCGGTTGCCGGAGGGGAAGCTTTTGGATTTGAAGGCGTCAGTGCGGTTTTTGTTTCGGGCTAAGAAGGTGCGGTTGCGGGAGTTGCAGTCAGTGCTCGGAAAATTGAATTTCGCTTGTCGCATTATGCCGATGGGGCGGATATTTAATAGGAGACTGGTGAGTGCAACCGCGGGGGTAAAAGCGCCGAATCACTTTGTCAGAGTGACTAAGGTGATGAAGGGGGATTTGTTGGTTTGGGAGGTTTTGTTGGACCGGTATAACGGGCGGACCCTTTGGATGAGCAGGGCATTGTCCAATAGCCAGTTGGAATTGTTTACTGATGCAGCTGGCGCGACGGGTTTTGGAGCAATTTTTCAGACGCACTGGTGTGTGGGAAAGTGGCCGCAGCTTTGGGTGGAAAAAGGTTTGGTAAAGAATTTGGCGCTGCTAGAACTGTTTCCCATTATTGTGGCAGTGGAGTTGGGCCCCGCGTTTTCCGGAAGACGGGTTTGCATGCATTGTGACAACATGGCGGTGGTGTATTGCATCAATGCGCTGTCGGCAAAATCTCCACCGGTGGTGGGGTACTTAAGACATCTGGTGTTGCGCTGCTTGGAGTTAAACATTTGCGTGGTTGCTCGGCATGTGCCCGGAGTTCAAAACGAGGTGGCTGACGCGCTATCACGGTTTCAGTTTTGCAGGTTCAGGAGGCTGGTGCCGGGAGCGGACGTGGATGGAGAACCCTGCCCGGAATGGCTGTGGGGCCTGGCATCGGTATAGCATTTGAAGGAATTAGGAGATCGGTGACCGAAGCTACTTGGTGTAGATACCAGGCGGTTTGGGAGGAATGGGCAGAGTTGGAAAGTGGGGACTTTATGGAGCCAGGTTATAGGGGCCGAGTGTTGGGGGTCCTGACGTTAATTAGTGGTGATTTTTCGGCAGGTCGGTCCGTTTCGGTGATTGGTTACAAGTTGGCGGCGTTGGCCTTCTTGTTTCAGATGCAAGGGGTCAGGGATGCGACTAAGGATTTTCTGGTGCGGCAGGCAATGAAGGGTTTTCGAAAAGGGGCTCAGTCGCGTGACATGAGGCGGCCGGTGCCATTGCCATTGTTGGTTCGTTTAGTGGGGTGTTTAAGGGAGTTGTGTTAGTCCCCTTATGAGCGGGTGTTGTTTTCGGTAGCTTTTGTATTGGCGTTTTTTGGGGCCTTTCGCATTGGTGAATTGGTCAGCCCGACTAAGCAAGCGATAGGTGGTTTGCTGATGGAGGATGTAATGCTGGGGGAGGACAGGGTGGAATGTCGGCTTCGTTTTTCAAAGACGGATCAGAGGGGCCGGGGGCGCTTAGTAGTGTTGTTTGCATTACCGGGGCACCAGTTATGCCCGGTGGTACAGGTTGCGGAGTTTTTAAGGGTGCGCGGTGGTTACCCCGGCGTTTTCCTGAGGCATATGGATGGATCTGCTTTATCAATTCATTGCGGTGCTGAAGACGGCTTTAGCACGGGTTGGGGAGGAGCCAAGTGAGTACGGGTCTCACTCCTTCCGGATTGGGGCGGCGACGGAAGCCGCTAGGTGGGGTTTGAGTGAGGATTGTATCCGGCGGATTGGGTGGTGGGAATCTTCCAGGTTTCGCTTGTACATTAGGCCTCACTTGGTCAGGTGAGGGTTTGTGGGGTGGGGGTTTCCTTGTTTGCGTTTTAATTTGGTATGCGATATATTTTCTTGTTTTGTTGCTGCTTTTATTCGTGGTCTTTGTATTTTGTAGGTCCATGCCTTGTGTGGATCCTCGGGCACTCCTATGTGTATTGGGGAGCGTTGCGGGCGGATGTTCGTCGCGACAGGCGGCAGCTTGGAGTGGCGGTGACGGAAGCCCGAGTAAAATGGCTTGGAATTCGGGGCATGACCTGGGGTAGAGTGCGCCTCGAGGTGGCTTATTATAGCCGTATGGATCGTGACCCGGATGTGTTAATTTTACATGTGGGAGGGAATGATTTGGGAGTGAGGTCGGCGAGGGAATTAAAAAGGGACATAAAGCTGGACCTGTTACATTTGTGGAGGGCGTTCCCGGGCATTGTTATTGTTTGGTCGGACATCATAGCTCGGACGCAGTGGCGTTTTGGTAGGTCGGTAGACCGTATTAATAGGGCTCGGAGCAAGCTGAACCGGGCAATTGGCATGTTTGTGGCGCGGAATGGTGGTTTGGTGGTGCGGCATAGAGAACTGGAGGAGTCCACTGAGCAGTATCTAAGGAGAGATGGGGTTCATCTGACAGATGTGGGTTTAGATTTGTGGATGTTGGGTTTGAGGGATGGTCTGGAGCAAGCACTAGGGGTGTGGAGGGCCCGGGCCAAGTAAGGGTGTCACTTGGCCGGTCTGTGGCGGGGTGATAGGTCCGTCAGAGAGGTTGGGAGTACCGACAGTCGGTTTGTTGGTACATAGTCGCTCAAGGGGAGTGGGTTCGGATTGGATGGGAACTTGTGGGCGGAGGTCCCGCAGGTTCTGGGTAGGGGTAATTAACGATGGAACGTTGTTACCCCTCACCTTGGGCCGGGTGGTCATGGCCGAGGTGGTCCTCTGGGCCGGTTGAAGGTTACGGCTGGGGTGTTAGGAATGATGGTTGGCCTCTCGGACGGATCTATCGGTGGTTTGGTTATACGGGTATATATGTATAAGGTTATGTTTAACAATCGGGTGGCATGTTGAGCCACGAGTTTTGGTATACATATATACGGTTAAATAAAGCTGTGGCCATTCCTGCAATAAAGTCGTGGTTATCGTCTTTATTTAGGTAAATATGGTACGAGGGGTGTTTAACATGGTAACCTGCTTATCCCTTATAGATGCGTCATGACCTACTTAAAGTGAAAGCTCAGAGGGAGAGACAGACACTGAAATTCACAGTAAAGAAATACACACAGAAGTCCCTATAGCTGGTTTCTCTGCCATGAACTATAAAATATTTGCTCAAGAAGCGGCTAAGCACTTGGTGCCTGAAGTAGCTACCTTTTTCTCTTCATCAAGCCAGAGCACCCTGAAAGGGTTAAAAGATGAAATCTGTCAGCAGGGTGCCCCCCTCGACGAAGTGGAATGCAGAGTGAGTAGGGTAGAGGATGATGTGGAGCAATGGTGCGGGGATGAGTATCTTTTGGAAAAAAATGTGCACATTTTACCAGAGCGCATAGAAGACATGGAGCAACCTGTGGATAGTCAGGCTCCCTGAGACAATGAAGCAGAGACAACTACAAAGCATCTTTGGGGAAGCTCTCCTGTCTGCCCTGGGCCTAGAACCCAAGAGGAGAGTGGAAAGAGCCCACAGAGTGGGTCCACCAAGAAAGGACATAGACACAGAGAGACCCCAGAGACCGAAGCAGGCAATATTATTATTATTATTTATTATTATAGTGCCAATTATTCCGTATACATAGTAGGGACAAGTACAATTGTGCCGCCACCATGTTAGCAGCCAAGCTGCTTGGATCCGGATCCGCGGTGGCTCGAGGGGCGTCCAGACCCGGGGGTCTCGCAGCCACTCAAAGAAGGGGGGTATTTACATGGGATGGTGTATTTGAGAGTTTGTGACACCACCCGTGGTGTGTGATAAGGTGGAGTACCACCGCTGCAGCTGGCAGTACCCGGTGGCGATGAAGTGGGCAGCCAGGTGTTTAACACTTCCACGGGTAGGGGGGATGCCCCGGGACTCGGTGATGGTGACAGGAAGGTGCCGTTGGGGAGGTAAGGGTCACTTGCGTACTCACTCAGTCCAATAACGCTGACACTGACAACTTAGTAAACCAAAGTTCTGGACACCGCTGCCGCTGAGAGGGAGCACGTTTGGGTCCCATTTCTGCTGGTGTTGCCTCTTCATATGTGACCTTTCCCTTGACACCTTGTTTCCTTCTAGTTGGTCCCTATAGCTTGAAACTAGTCGGGTTCCGCTCCCCAGTGTGGCTAACTGAGGGAGATTGCTCTCAGGGTTCACGCTTGGAATTTCCTGGACCGTATGTGTGGAAAGTCCTATCCCCCTAGTTGCGCTAGTACCCCGATTTTGAAGCGGGTGGAGAGCGGATCTTGAAGGCTCCGTTCTCGTCGGGTGAATTATCAGGTTGCCTGAAGCTACTCCCTGACCTAGGATCCACGTACCCCGTCGTGCCCTGGTCCCTGCCCGGTAATGGTACAAGGCCAACGTCTGCTACCTACCTAGTACTTCCAAGGAGCCCAGCTCCTGACCTCCTCTCTCTTTCACCTCCAATGCTACACTCTCCCTTTCTCTGACTGACCCCTGACACTCCTGACCTTCCCTTAACCCCCTAAGTGGGCAATCCTATTCCACTCAGGCTGTCCACTGGTGTGTCTGGTGTGTGGGGTGCAGAGTGTTCCTAGGATTTTGATTAGCTGGTTTTGGCAACACCATAGATGAGGGACCCGTAACCAAGGAGGAGGTGGATATTGCACAGAAGGGCAGATTTCACCATACCCTGTGACGACCTGATAGGCCAGGGCGTCATATTCCCCCTTGGTTAAACGTAGCTCGTGCCCGAGCTACAGGAAATCAGAGGTTTATTTTGTTTTCCATCAAACTGTGGAAAATAGAAAAAGAACATTTTTATTTACACAGGTTCATCCCACAATAGGGAGGCTTGTTACTTAAACATTACTTAACACTTTATGAGTTCATCTTTCCAACGGTGGAATGCTACCGGTTTCAGTAGTAGCGGAGGCTCAACCTGCTCCGTTGCAGCCTCTTCCTGCAACAGTCCAGTCCCAGTGTCCCGGATCCCATTAACCCACCACCCAAACAACATGACCCCTGCAAACCAATTGTGGGTCCGTGACCAGGTTAAGGTCCCGGGCGTTGTGATAGACGACTCTGGTGGGCACAGGAGATGCAACTATTTACAACAACACAAGTTCATGTTGGTCACAATCAGTCCTGTGACCGTGGTCCATTTTTACTATATATAATCAACAAAGTCCATGTACCGGGTGTACACACTATAAAATCTTATTGCAAATCAGGTAACTTCTTTTCGTTCATTTAAACTCTTTTAATTAAATGCTTATCTCTTAACAGTTTCTATATGAAAAATTCTAAACTTAGAAAAATAATAAACGAAGGCACAGATACCTAAAAATTCTGTTAAAACATCACACTACTGGTTCCCGTAGCCACGCTTCCTTGCGACTACGTATTATCAATGCTGGCACAGACTCTTCTTCCGGCATCACATGCTTGGTCACCTCTAGGGCATACCAGCCCTGATCTCCACAATGCTGGGTGTAGGTGACCATATCTTCTGGTTGTAGATTTCACTCGGGGTGTCCCTTGGGGAGGTGCTGCGCCACATCCCGTCGTGACACGAACACCCCGGCTGTGAGGCCTGCCTCCCGAATGAACCACCAATCCCTGTTCGGGGTCAAAACGGTTCACCAGACCATGGCACCGTGGCCCGCAGACTCGTGAAGCAGCGCTCCTCACTTGCGCCTTCCCCTCACGGTTGCGGGTGGCAAGCTCCCGTCGTCGCCGGTTTCATGTCGTTATCTCCGCTTGTAATTGCTGATTATGTCGTTCCCAGTAGGGGGCGTCAGCGTCCGGCCTCGGCTCCCTAGCTGGCTCTGGCTTCAGGTGCGCTCTTGCGGCCCCAATAGCCGTTGGGATACCGCGCGGCGGTGGAACCGGCAGCTCTCCAGGCTCCACTTACACCATGGGTAACAGAGGAACCGACTGCTCCGCTGCCAGGGTTACAGAGTCCGGGTGCTCCGCCTCTGAGGACGGGCCTGGTGATGCGGCCGGGTCTGGTCTGGCTGGTGTCGGGGTGACCGTTGACATGACCGGGTCGAGGGACAGAACCGGGGTTCCCGCAGCTGGAGCTTCACACAAAGGCACCGAAGGTTCCACTGCCGGGGTAGAAGTGGGCAGCTTGGCGTCCACCGAAGATGGGGTTAGTGGTGATGGAGTGCTCATCGGGAGCGGGGTGGTCCGGATCCCACAGCCGCATTGGACGGATTAGGGTAATCAACAGGGACTGAGTAACTGCTTACTTTCTCTTCTCGTGGGATCGCTATCTCACGGGCTCACACCACCATCACCAGGCTCCTCATCTCTTCCCTCCAGTGATCCAAGATGAACAGGAACTGCGTCTGCATCCTCCTGCACAGCTGTTCTGTCTCTTCCTTGATCCAGGTCGCGGTCCTGAGAACTGCACGTTCTGGTGACCAGCTCCGCTCCGCCATCTTTCCTCTGCGCTGTCCAGGAACGTTATGGCAGAGTCCTGGAGTCCCTGTTTCTCTTCCGCTGTAGTTATATGCCGTCATGCCCCCTCGGTTTTCACTCAGCACTTCTCTCGATGCTGTGGCCCTTTAGGAACTTCTGGTTCCGGTCTCACACGCAGGACGAAGGGCGGGGTTTCTTCTTCGCACGCTTTAGCTGGGAAGATGGTGTTTTTGGCGCGAAAAGATGGGGGAAGATGGCGGAATTGGTGAGAATGGGATTTTGACTCGCGGTCTTCGGTCTTCAAGGCGCACGTCACCCAGGAAAGTGGATCCCGATCGTATCCTGTTCGTGATGCCAAGGTTTTCGAGGTGTGCCGCCGCCATGTCAGCAGCCAAGCTGCTCGGATCCGGATCTGCGGTGGCTCGAGGGGCGTCCAGACCCGGGGGTCTCGCAGCCACTCAAAAGAAGGGGGGTATTTACAGGGGATGGTGTATTTGAGAGTTCGTGACGCCACCCGTGGTGTGTGGTAAGGTGGAGTACCACCGCTGAAGCTGGGAGTACCACGTGGCGATGGAGTGGGCAGCCAGGTGTTTAACCCCCCCACGGCTAGGGGGGATGCCCCGGGACTAGGTAATGGTGACAGGGAGGTGCCTTTGGGGAGGTAAGGGTCACTTGCGTACTCACTCAGTCCAATAACGCTGACACCGACAACGTAGTAACCCAAAGTTCTGGACACCGCTGCCGCTGAGAGGGAGCACGTTTGGGTCCCGTTTCTGCTGGTGTTGCCTGTTGATATGTGACCTTTCCCTTGGCACCTTGTTTCCTTCTAGTTGGTCCCTATAGCTTGAAACTAGTCGGGTCCCGCTCCCCAGTGTGGCTAACTGAGGGAGCTTGCTCTCAGGGTTCACGCTTGGGATTTCCTGGACCGTATGTGTGGAAAGTCCTATCCCCTTCGTTGCGCTAGTACTCCATTTCTGGAGCGGGTGGAGAGCGGATCTTGAAGGCTCCGTTCTCATCGGGTGAATTATCAGGTTGCCTGAAGCTACTGCCTGATCTAGGGTCCATGTACCCCGTCGTGCACTGGTCCCTGCCCGGTGACGGTACAAGGCCACCGGCTGTCCTCCACGACAATGCCGTGCCCCTTGTCACGATCCCCTGCAACCGGGGGTCCAGCTCCTACCAGGCCCAGACCAACGTCTGCTACCTAGTACTTCCAAGGAGCCCAGCTCCTGACCTCCTCTCACTTTCACCTCCAACGCTACACTCTCCCTTTCTCTGACTGACCCCTTACACTGCTGACCTTCCCTTAACCAACCCCCCAAGTGGGCGACCCTATTCCACTCAGGCCGTCCACTGTTGTGTCTGGTGGGTGTGGTGCAGAGTGTTCCTAGGATTTTGATTAGCTGGTTTTGGCAACACCATAGATGAGGGACCCGTAACCAAGGAGGAGGTGGATATTGCACAGAAGGGCAGATTGCACAATACCCTGTGATGACCTGATAGGCCAGGGTGTCACACAATAATCATAAACAAAACAAGGCACAGACTGGTACAGGAGGAGAGAGGACCCTACCCGCGAGGGCTTACAGTCTACAAGGGATGGGTGGGGATACAGTAGGTAAGGGTGGAGATTGTCGTGCGGTGCTATAGCGGACTGAGGGTTACAGCAGGTTGTAGGCTTGTCGGAAGAGGTGGGTCTTTAGGTTCCTTTTGAAGCTTGTCAAGCTAGGCGAGAGTCTGATATGTTGTGGCAAAGAATTCCAGACTATGGCGGATGCACGGGAGAAATCTTGGATGTGGTGGTGGGAAGAGGACATGAGAGGGGAGTAGAGAAGAAGATCTTGTGAGGATCAAAGGTTACGTGTGGGGAGGTACCAAGAGACTAGATCACAGATGTAAGGAGGAGACAGGTTGTAGGTGACTTTGTATGTCATGGTTAGGGTTTTCAACTCGAGTCTTTGGGCAATGGAAAGCCAGTGAAGGGATTGGAAGAGAGGAGAGGTCGGGGAGTAGCGAGGGGACATGTCGATTAGTCGGGCAGCATAGTTTAGAATAGATTGTAGAGGTGCAAGGCTGTTAGAAGCGAGGCCACAGAGCAGGAGGTTGCAATAATCCAGGCAGCATAAAGAACCCTTAACATTCCAAGGGCACAAGATTATCCTCTTCAGTGACTTTTCTGTAGAAGTTACTAAACGATGCAGAATGTTCAGTGCCAGCTGCACTAAACTGTATAGAAACCAGGCTTAAGGCCCCGTCACACTAAGCAACATCGCTAGCAACATCGCTGCTAACGAACAACTTTTGTGACGTTGCTAGCGATGTTGCTATGTGTGACATCCAGCAACAACCTGGCCCCTGCTGTGAGGTCGTTGGTTGTTGCTGAATGTCCTGGGCCATTTTTTAGTTGTTGCTGTCCCGCTGTGAAGTACAGATCGCTGTGTGTGACAGCGAGACAGCAACAACTAAATGTGCAGGCAGCAGGAGCCGACTTCTGCGGAGGCTGGTAACCACAGTAAACATCGGGTAACCAAGAAGCCCTGTCCTTGGTTACCCGATATTTACCTTTGTTACCAGCCTCTGCCGCTCTCACTGTCAGTGCCGGCTCCTGCTCTGTGCACATGTAGCTGCAGGACACATCGGGTTAATTAACCCGATGTGTGCTGTAGCTAGGAGAGCAGGGAGCCAGCGCTAAGCATTGTGCGCTGCTCCCTGCTCTGTGCACATTTAGCTGCAGTACACATCGGGTAATTAACTCAATGTGTGCTGTAACTAGGAGAGCAAGGAGCCAGCGCTAAGCGGTGTGCGCTGCTCCCTGCTCTGTGCACATGTAGCTGCAGCACACATCGGGTAATTAACCCGATGTGTGCTGTAACTAGGAGAGCAAGGAACCAGCGCTAAGCGGTGTGCGCTGCTCCCTGCTCTGTGCACATGTAGCTGCAGCACACATCGGGTAATTACCCGATGTGTGCTGTAACTAGGAGAGCAAGGAGCCAGCGCTAAGTGATGTGCGCTGCTCCCTGCTCTGTGCACATGTAGCTGCAGCACACATCGGGTAATTAACCCGATGTGTGCTGTAACTAGGAGAGCAGGGAGCCAGCGCTCAGTGTGCGCTGCTCCCTGCTCTCTGCACGTGTAGCTCCGTGTTCTGGTAACCAAGGTAAATATCGGGTTGGTTACCCGATATTTACCTTAGTTACCAAGCGCAGCATCTTCCACGCGGCGTTGGGGGCTGGTCACTGGTTGCTGGTGAGCTCACCAGCAACTCGTGTAGCGACGCTCCAGCGATCCCTGCCAGGTCAGGTTGCTGGTGGGATCGCTGGAGCGTCGCAGTGTGACATCTCACCAGCAACCTCCTAGCAACTTACCAGCGATCCCTATCGTTGTTGGGATCGCTGGTAAGTTGCTTAGTGTGACTGGACCTTTAAGGTCCAGTCACACTAAGCAACTTACCAGCGATCCCAACAACGATAGGGATCGCTGGTAAGTTGCTAGGAGGTTGCTGGTGAGCTGTCACACTGCGACGCTCCAGCGATCCCACCAGCAACCTGACCTGGCAGGGATCGCTGGAGCGTGGCTACACGAGTTGCTGGTGAGCTCACCAGCAACCAGTGACCAGCCCCCAGTCTCCTAGTTACAGCACACATCAGGTTAATTAACCCGATGTGTGCTGCAGCTAAATGTGCACAGAGCAGGGAGCAGCGCACACTGAGCGCTGGCTCCTTGCTCTCCTAGTTACAGCACACATCGGGTTAATTGCCTGATGTATGCTGCAGGTAAATGTGCACAGAGCAGGGAGCAGCGCACACTGCTTAGTGCTGGCTCCTTGCTCTCCTAGTTACAGCACACATCGGGTTAATTACCTGATGTGTGCTGCAGCTACATGTGCACAGAGCAGGAGCCGGCACTGACAGTGAGAGCGGGGGAGGCTGGTATCAAAGGTAAATATCGGGTAACCAAGGACAGGGCTTCTTGGTTACCCGATGTTTACATTAGTTACCAGCCTCAGCAGAAGCTGGCTCCCTGCTCACTGCACATTTAGTTGTTGCTGTCTCGCTGTCACACACAGCGATCTGTGCTTCACAGCAGGACAGCAACAACTAAAAAATGGCCCAGGACATTCAGCAACAACCAACGACCTCACAGCAGGGGCCAGGTTGTTGCTGGATGTCACACACAGCAACATCGCTAGCAACGTCACAAAAGTTGTTCGTTACCAGCGATGTTGCTAGCGATGTTGCTTAGTGTGACGGGGCCTTTAGTTTCAACTGGTATACCCAGCTATTCTGAAGATAAGGCGCCCTGATAGTACAACAATGGACTTCCAAAATTTAAAAGCGGTAGAGGATTACATTGCAATGCTCTTACAATGCTCTGACAGCAGGTGTCCACCTCAAAAAGATGACCATTGGCTGAAAAGCCCAGAGGAAAACAGTCAGCCAACAAGGATGGGGAAGTTGCAGAATGTTGCCGCCTCCCTCCTAAGGTACAAAGACAGAGGGTGCGAAGTAGCAGCACCAACCAGAACCAGAAAGAAGCCAGCCGGGTGGAGAGATCCACGTCGGTAAAATGAAGTCTCCTTGATGAGGACAACAGATGGCCAAGAGAACTTGTAAGGACACATGAGAGGGGATGCTTATTTTTGAACTTTTTAAACTTTTTGACTATTTTTTGCATTAAAAAGCCAGGGGGAGGAGTATAGTGGGAGGAGAGAGAAGAAGCCAGAGAAAAGGGAGTGTCATAATTAATTGTTATCTGTTTGATAAGTTAAAGTTTAAGTTACTGCTAGTAGTAATATTTAGGAATTGTTATCAGCAAGGAGACAAGCAGAGGGATTATGTAACGAAAACACAAACACACAGAGATGACCAAGAAACACCTTTCCATCTTGGGAAGCACAGCAAAAACAAAAAACTCAGGGATTCTAGTTTTATAACATGAGGGTGATATCTTGGAATGTGAAAGGGTTGAGAGCGCCAACAAAAAGGATGATGATGATTCTGAAGCATCTCAAAAAGTTAAACGCAGACATAGTCTTATTGCAGTAATCCCACTTAAAAGACGATGACCTTTTGAGAATGAAAAAGCTGTGGGTGGGTGAAATAGTGGGCTCACCATGAGAAGGGAGGAAGGCAAGGGTAATCTTACTGCTGTGTAAAAATATAACATATAAAGTTAAAAATGTAGACAAAGATGAAGGTAAGGTAAATGGGTAGCGGTTACACCAGAAGGGGTTGAAGGCACACTGACCATCCATAATGTCTACACTCCAAACACTGACCAAAAGCCCTTCTATGCCAAATTACGAACACAGCTGTTACAGGGAGAAGGGAGAGGCCCATACAATAATAGTAACCAGAGACTTCAATGCTGTTCATTCCTTAGCTAAAGACAGAAAAGAGGCAGAGGGCGATAATAGGACATAGTGATAGGCCAACAATTTTGACGGAATTGCTATTAAACTTAAATGTAACAGATGTCTGGAGAAAGAAATCCCCGAACGGGAGGGAATATTCTTTCTAGTCACATACACATCAAGTATGTGCCAGTGGTAGTACCAACTGACAAGTGGCGACTTATTAGACAGATGCAGAGGAACCAAGATAGAGGACATGGTAATATCAGACCACGCACCAATTTTGCTTGATTTAGCTAACCACTTTCCTAGAGGGATGGATTACATATGGAAATTCCCTTTATTCTTGTTGAGAGACAGTTCATGAAGTAAACTCAAGAATGGTGGAGAGACTTTGAATATCATAATGGATCAGAGGGGGTGGAGCCACGACTTTAATGGGAGACTGGGAAGGTGGTTATGAGAGGCAATCTGATTGCATGAGTACACAGTCTAAAAAGACAAATTTGTGTGAAATTGGAAAATTCAAGCGCCCATCTGTGTAAAGCATATACTAATTTTCTGAAAGGACACCTTAGCGAAAAAAAAGAGATGAGTGGAAACAGGCAAAGTGGAACTTTGATGTATGGATGGAAAAACGGGAACAAATGAGAAAAATACAAATGGACACAGACCTAAGGTGCTTCGGAGATAAGGCAGGGAAGCTTCTAGCTAATTTAGCTAGAGGTAAGAAGTCTAGGTATGCTATTTTACAGATAAAAAGAAAGGATGGGAATAGCGTCACTAATCTGGCAGAGATTGCTAAAGAATTGCAAATTTACTATTAAAACCTCTATATACAGCAAAAAGGGGAGGGATGGTGGAGGCAAAAGCCTTCTAAGGCAAATAAAAATCCCCAAAATAATGGAGGCTCAATTAGTAATATTAAATGGGAATATTACAGAGGAAGAGGATAAATTGGTAATAAACTGCCTGCCTGCGGGTAAATCACCGGGTCCTGATGGGTATACAAGAGATTTCTATAAAGCCTTGGCACAACTGAAAGCCCCCGCATTAACAAGTTGGTACAATGAGTTGCTGTATGGGAAAACCCTATTGGAAGGTACAAACTTAGTGCACATTAGCCCAATACACCAAAAGATGTGAAAAACCCTGAAGATGCGGCATCTTATAGGCCATTTCCATTATCAACCAACACGTTAAAATAGTTTCTAAAATCATGGCAAACCGTCTACCTGAAGTACTGCTTACGATAATAGCACCATCACAGGTAGGCTTTATTAAAGGGAGAAGCACAGTCACAAATATTAGACGCACATTGCTGGCAATTGATGTGGTAGGCAAGAGTTCGGTTTAAAAGATTAGACCGGCGCTAGCAACTCTGCATGTGGAGAAGGCCTTCAACAATGTCAATTGGTGGTGGATGGAACAAGTGTTAAATAAGGTGGGGCTAGAGGGTTAATTCATAAATTATATAAAAGCGACATACACTAACCCTCTGGTGAGGATATAAACACCGGGGCATTTGTCAGGGGCCTTCTTCCTGCAGAAGGGAATATGTTTTTTATTCCCCTTCTTCCCAGAGCCTTACCTTTTTAAATTTTTCTTTAATAATGCCATATGAGGACTTGTTTTTTGTAGGATGAGTTGTAATTTTGAATAAAACATTTAGTTTTATCAAATTGTGTACTGACAAACGGGAAAAAATTCCAAGTGCTGTGAAATTGCAAAAAAAGTGCAGTTGCACGATAGTTTCTGGGGTGTTTTCTTCACGTTGTTCACTATACTGTAAAACTAATATGTCAGTATGGTGCCTAAGGTCGGTACAAGTTCATAGATACCAAATATGTATACTTTCACTTTTATCTAAGGGGTAGAGATGAGCGATGTTCGAGGTTCGCCAATTTCAAGTTCGAGTGATTTTGGGGGGTGTTCGAGTCGTTCGACGAACTCGAACGATTTGCTAAACGTTCGACAGTTCGAGTTACGTTCGAGAAAGGTTCGAGCACCAAAAGCGTGGCTTTTCACAGTAAGTATATGCGCACCTTTCGTATTTGCATGCGTTCTGCGTCCCCAGCACAATCCCTCTCTCTTTCCTACTCACCGATCACGGGCATCTCGCTGCACGGCTGTCACAAATCTCCAGCAGCATTTCCTCTTTTGAAAATGGCTGCCACTTCATTATTCAATTAGTTATTCCGTGCTTTCCCCACCCACCGGCGCCCATCATTGGTTGCAGTCAGACACGCCCCCATGATGAGTGACAGCTGCCTCCCTGCAAACAATCACAGCTGCCGGCGGGCGGCTCTATATCGTGCAGTAAAATAAATAAATAAATAATAAAAAAAAAAAAATGCGGTTCCCCCCATATTTGATACCAGCCAGGATAAAGCCACACGGCTGGAGGCTGGTATTGTCAGGATGGAGAGCGCCACGTCATGGGGAGCCCACCACGTAACAATATCAGCTAGCAGCCGCCCAGAATTGCCGCATCCATTAGATGCGGCAGTCCCGGGACTCTACCCAGCTCATCCCAAATTGCCCTGGTGTGGTGGCAATTGGGGTAATAAGGAGTTAATCATGGCAGGTGTCTCCCCGAGACACCTTCCATGATTAAACTGTAAGTGAAAGTAAATAAACACACACAACGAAAAATCCTTTATTTGGAATAAAAGACAAAAAAACACCTTCTTTCACCATTTTATTAAAATCCCCAAATACCCCTCCAGGTCCGCAGTAATCCACACAACACTGTCAGCTCTGTTACATGAAGATGACAGGGAGCCCCGTAGAACACGATCGCTGTGTCCTCTCCACGTAGCACCTGAAGTGAATCGCGCTGTCACCAGAGACTTCAGTCTGCAATGCAGACGTCAAGATTACCAAATCTGCCTATGTTTCCCATTAAAGCTAGTGGCTGAATGGTTAGAGCTCTTGCCTAAGAAGCATTAGTTCATGAGTTCAAGTCCCAGCCCTCCTGGGGAAAAATTTAATTTATTTTAAATTATAATTATTTATTTATAATTATAATTTAATTTAATTATGCACTGAGGGGGAGGATGATGGGGGTTGTAGTGCCTGCGGTGATGATGGTGGTTGTAGTGCATGCGTGTGTGTGGTGATGAGTGTGGTATTGCCGGTGTTTGCCCGCCCATCCGCCCGCCCGCCCGCCCATCCATCCATCCGCCCATCCATCCATCTATCATTGCAGCTGAACAATCTGCTTCTAGATTCTCTACTGCAGTATAGAGCTAAAGATTACCAAATCTGCCTATGTATCTTATTAGAGCCAGTGGTTCAATGGTTTGAGCTTTCGCTTAAGCAGCATTAGTTTACGAGTTCAAGTCCTGGCAGCCCCGGTAAAGAATTGGATTTCTTTAAATTATAATTATTTATTTATAATTATAATTTAATTTAATTATGCACTGAGGGGAGGAGCCGGACTTCAGCTGTGAGCCGCGGGACACACCTCTAAAATCGGAGCATTTCACGGAATGAGGCTGCATTGCTCTCGCCTCTCTCTCTCTCTCTCTCTCTCTCTCTCTTTCGCTCTCTCTCTTTCTCTCTTTCTCTCTCTCTCTCTTTTTCTCTCTCTTTTTTTCTCTCTCTCTCTCCCTCTCTCTCTCCCCTTTCTCTTTTTCTCTCTTTCTCTCTCTCACTCTTTTTCTCTCTCTCTCTCATTTTCTCTCTCTCTTTTTCTCAGTCTCTTTTTTTCTCTTTTTCCCTCTCTCTCTTCTCTCTCTCTCTTCTCTCTCTCTCCTCTCTTCTCTCCCTCTCTCTTCTCTCTCTCCTCTCTCTCTCTCTCCCTCTCTCTTTTCTCTCTCCTGTATCTCTTCTTTCTCTCTCTCCTCTCTCTCCTCTCTCTCTTCTCTCTCTCTTCTCTCTACCTCTCTCTCTTCTCTTTTCTCTCTCTTTTCTCTGTCTCTTTTCTCTCTCTTCTTTCTCTCCTTTTCTCTATCTTCTCTCTCCTCTCTCTCTTCTTTCTCCTCTCTATCTCTCCCTCTCTCTACTCTATCTCTCTCTTCTCTCTCTCTCCATCTCTCTTTTCTCTCTCTCCTCTCTTTCTTCTCTCCCTCTCTCTTCTCTCCTCTTCTCTCTCTCTTCTCTCTCTTTCCCTCTCTCTCTTCTCTTTTCTCTCTCTTTTCTCTCTCTTTTCTCTGTCTCCTTTCTCTCCTTTTCTCTATCTTCTCTCTCCTCTCTTTCCTCTCTGTCTCTCCCTCTCTCTTCTCTCTCATCTCTCTCTCCCTCTCTTCTCTCTCGCCATCTCTCTTTTCTATCTCTCTCCTCTCTCTCCTCTCTCTCTTCTCTTTCTTCTCTCCCTCTCGCTCTCTTCTTCTCTCTTTCTCTTCTCTCTCTCCCTCTCTCTCTTCTCTTTTCTCTCTCTTCTCTCTCTTTTCTCTCTCTTTTCTCTATCTTCTCTCTCCTCTCTCTTCTCTCTCTTATCTCTCTCTCCCTCTCTTCTGTCTCTCTCTTCTGTCTCTCTCTCACTCCCTCTCTTTTCTCTCTCTCTCTCCTCTCTCTCTACTCTCTATCTTCTCTCTCTCCTCTCTCTTCTCTCTCTCCTCTATCTCTTCTCTCTTCTCTCTCCTCTCTGTCTTCTCTCCTCTTCTCTCTCTCTTCTCTCTCTCCATCTCTCTCTTTTTTTTCTCTCTCTTTTCTCTCTCTTTTCTCTCTCTCTTTTCTCTCATTTTCTCTATCTTCTCTCTCCTCTCTCTCTTCTCTCTCTTCTCTCTCTTCTCTCTCCATCTCTCTTTTCTCTCTCACTCCTCTCTCTCTCCTCTCTCTCCTCTCTCTCTTCTCTCTTTTCTCTCCCTCTCCTCTTCTCTCTCTCTTCTCTCTCTCTCCCTCTCTCTCTTCTCTTTTCTCTCTCTTTTCTCTCTCTCTTTTCTCTCTCTCTTTTCTCTATCTTCTCTCTCCTCTCTCTTCTCTCTCTTATCTCTCTCCCTCCCTTTTCTCTCTCTTTCTCTCTTCTGTCTCTCTCTCACTCCCTCTCTCTTTTCTCTCTCTCCCTCCTCTCTCTCCTCTCTCTCTCCTCTCTCTCTTCTCTCTCTTCTCTCTCTCTCTTCTCTCCTCTTCTATCTTTCTTCTCTCTCTCTCCCTCTCTCTCTTCTCTTTTCTCTCTCTTTTCTCTCTCACTTCTCTCTTTCTTCTTTCTCTCTCTCTCTTTCTCAGACCCGGTGATAATCAGCTGATGCGGTCACCTGACGGAATCAGCTGACACTATAAGTCGAGCGGTGAGACCAGCTTTTTACCGCCCGGCCGGCTAAACTATCAGCTGCTGCTGTCGGACAGGAATCTGCACAGAAGTGTGTAGTTTGTTTTTTTTGCCCTGATGCATCAGCTGATTGTATAAAAGCTGTTTATACAATCAGCTGCTGTGTCATGTGATTCAAGCCCTTGAACCTGACAAATCATCTGATCGCTTTGCCTTCCAGCAAACCGATCAGATGATATTGCATCCGGATTGGACGGCGCGGGACCCTTGACCCAGGATTACTGCGGAGGGGGGTTCTTTATTTCAATAAAGATGGAGTCACTAATTGTGTTGTGTTATATTTCTAATAATATTTTTATGTGTGTTGTGTTTTTTTTTATCTCTCCTCGAAATTCATGATGGCCATGTCTAATATTGCCATGACACTATGAATTTCGAGCTTAGGGCCAGTTGATAATATAAAGCTAGCCCTAACCCCCCAGCAAGCCACCCGTCACCAGGGCAGCTGGAAGAGTTGGTTACAGCGGCAGAAGATGACGCTTCTATGAAAGCGCCATTTTCTGGGGCAGCTGCGGACTGCAATTCGCAGCAGGGGTGCCCAGAAAGCTTGGGCACCCTGAGCTGCGGATTCCAATCACCAGCTGCCTAGTTGTACCTGGCTGGGAACCAAAAATATAGGGAAGCCCTTTTTTTTTTAATTATTTCATGAATTAATTACAGTCCTGGATGGAGTATGCTAAGCCTTGTAGTTCTGCAGCTGCTGTCTGCTGTCTGTCTGTATGGAGGAGAGCAGACAGCAGCTGCAGAACTACAAGGCTCAGCATGCTCCATTCACTAGTGTATGCAGGAGAGCAGACAGCAGCTGCAGAACTACAAGGCTCAGTATACTCCATCCAGGACTGTATGGAGGAGTTTTTTGCCCACAAAAAAATTACGTGGGCTTTGCCATATTTTTGTATGCTAGCCAGGTATAGCAGGCAGGTACGGCTGCCCCCAACCCTCAGCTGCTTATTTGTACCCGGCTGGGAACTAAATAAATAGGGAAGCCCTTTTTTTAGTTACTTCATGAATTTCATGAAATAATTAAAAAAAAATTGACATGAGCTTTGCCCCATTTTTGTGTCCAGCCAGGTACAACTAGGTAGCTGGGGATTGGAATCCGCAGCACAGGTTGGCCCGAGCTTTCTGGGCCCCTCTGCTGCGAATTGCAGTCCGCAGCCGCCCCAGAAAATGGTGCATTCATAGAAGCGCCATCATCTGGCGCTGTGTCCAACTCTTCCAGCAGCCCTGAAGCCGGGTGGCTTGCTGGGTAATAATGAGTTAATACTAGCTTTCTTTTACTAGCTAGTATTAAGCCAGAGATTCTTAATGTCAGACAAGTTTGACCCGGCCATTAAGAATTTCCAATAAAGGGTTAAAGAAAAGACACCACACAGAGAAAAAATACTTTAATAGAAATAAATACACAGACACATTTAGAGACTCCATGTTTATTACTCCCTCTCATCCCTCCACGATCCTGGTCTTCTGTCTTCTTTCTCCTTCAACCCATGCAGCTCTACTACATCAGAAAGCACAGCATGGGAGGAAGAACGCTGCTGCTCCCATGCAGTCTATTCACTCAGTGAGTGAGCAGAAGCTGCGTGCTGTAAGCGGTGACGTCACCGCTGACAGGCAGGTTGCTATAGCATTGGTGATCTCCGTTATTCACCGGCTGTGGCAACCAATCCTTGCATGTGGGCTGACTCTGTAAAGAGCGCAGACATGCAGGAATGGGGAAGCCGACCATGTGCGAGAGCATTTCGCCGATACATGGAGATGGAACGATCACCGCGTACCAGAGAGATGCACTGACAGGACCTAGCATGACGTCTAGCCATGTGACCAGTCTGAAGTCAATGAGATAATAGAGACGTGACTGGTCACATGCTATTTTGATGTAACGATAGGTCCTATCATCAGTGCTAGTTACCGGGAGGACGCAGTGATTATTGGAAGGAAAAGCGGCTGGAGACAGAGTGCAGGACGCGTCGCGGGGACCTGTAAGTGTTATGCTTATGTTTCTTAACTGTATGTGAACATGTATAATGTGTTTTTATGTGTTTGCCTCCCATTGTTTTCAATGGGGTTCGAGTGGTTCGTTGAACGGTTCGTCGAACGTTCGTCGAACGGAGCTTCCGTTCGACGAACCGAACCGAACTCGAACGCTAGGGGGGTTGCTCATCTCTACTAAGGGGTTGAAAAAAAATCAAAAATTTGTCCAAAAAAAGAATTGCACTTTTGTCGCTATTGTCTGAGACCCGTAGCGCTATCATTTTTAGGGATCTGGGGCTCAGTGATAGGTTATTTTTTGTGTCTTAAGCTCACGTTTTTAGCTTTACCATTTTTGTACAGATGCTACATTTTGATCACCTGTTATTGCCTTTTAAAAAAATGTTGTGACAACCAAAAAAATATAATTTGGGCATCAATTTCATTGATGTTACATTTTAATAGATAGGGCATTTTACATTTTAATAGATTGGGCATTTCTAAACTCAGTAATACCAAACGTGTACATTTTCTATTTGTTTTTATGGTTTTATTTTCAACAGGGGCGATGATTTGAACTATTAGATGCTTTTCATTTTTTCATATTTTTTTAAAACTTTTTGTTTAACTTTTTTAACTCCTTTATGACGGCTGTACAGATTAAAATGGCGGCAGGAAAGGGTACTTATTCCGATCCGCTGTTTTAAAACGGCGGCAAGAAAAAAGTGAATAGTGCTCCCAGCATTGGAAAATCTCTGTGGTTTCAGCTACCGGGGGTATCTGACACCATGGATATCACAATTCCGGATATTTTTATACACCGTCTAAAGATGATCATGTTACAATAAATGGCGGCGGCGGTAAAAAAGGATTTATCTCCCACCTGACATGATCAAACATGTCAGGTGGGAGATAAATCTGTTCCCCAGTCCCCCAGTGTCACCAAAGTGCCCCCCCAACTCCGAACTCCCTCTCGATAACCAAAGATGGCGGCACACATGTGGCACGCTGGCTGCATTCATCCTCCTCCTCTGATTTCTGTTGCTTGTGACATGACATATGCGACAGAAAACTCCTCCCCAGGTCCAGCCAGGTCAAAACCTATAACCCCTCCAGTGTTCCCCGGTGGTGTCCCAGCATTAATCACCCACGATCCCTCCTCCTCCTTCTCAGATGGTGGCCGCATGTGCAGAGCGGCTGTCAGCTGGCTTTCTGCATTCAGTGACGCTGAGTTTACTGGACTTCACACTTCCATGCTGTGCACCTGGGGAGAGTATCACTGCACCCACATTTCTCACATGGAGCATCTGCACCTCCAGAAAATGGAGGATACGTTAACTGAGCGTGCACGCCATATTCTGGAAGGTCCAGAGTCGTCATGGGACCTCCAAAATGGATTACAGCGGACCAAATATTTTTTTCTTTTCAATAAATTGGTGAAAGAGGGAATGTGTTCGGGAGCATTTTTTCCATTTTTTTTTGCCGTCTATTTTTTTTTTTACTGACAGTTAGTTATGTCAGGTATCTAATAGATGCTGTCACATTACTAATCGCTGGGCTTGATGCCAGGTGACATTACAGCTGGTATCAACCACATTTATTACCCTGCTTGCCACTGCACCAGGGCAACAAAATGAGCTGAGGCGAAGCGCCAGTGTTTGCACATTTAATGAATGCGCCACATCTGGGACGGCTGTGGCCTACTAAATATAGGTTGGGAAGGGCCAAATAACCATCGCTCTTCCCACCCTGAGAATGGCAGACCCCAGCTGTCAGCTTCACCTTGGCTGGTAATCCAATTTAGGCGGGACCCACATTTTTTAATTAATAATTTATAAATAATTTAAAAAAAACAGCCTGGGATGCCCTCTATCTTGGATTACCAGCCAAGGTGCAGCTGCCAGCTGTGGTCTGCTGGCTGCAGCCATCTGCTTTACCCTAGCTGGCTGTCAAAAATGGAGAGGAGCTCACATCATTTATTTTAATTACTTATTTATTTTTTGGCTAAATACAAGGCTAAGCACCCTTTAGTGCCATATGAAAGTCACTAAAGGGTGCCAGCTTAGAATATGCAGGGGGTAGGACATTATCTATGTGTTTGACACCTATCCATCCATCCTAGCTTTTTAGGGTATGTGCCCACTATTAGAGTTTGCAGTGTTTTGGACGCAGAGTGTTTTTGCTGAATCCACAATGCTGCATTGTGCAGTATAAGCGCAGTGGAATGATTTTTAGAACTCTCTGCAGCATAAACTAACCAATGGCGGGGCTTCCTGAGCCTCAGCATGTCAATTTATGCTGCAGAGACTAGAGTGTGCTCCGCTGGAAGAATAGAGCTAAAGTCCGCAGTGGCCTGAGCCCAGATCATGGGCATGGGTAGCTGCCTTCTCTTGTGGACAACATTCACATCTCCACAGCAAAGCTGGCACTGTGTTCTAGTCGTCATGGGCACATAGCCTAAAAGTGAGAAATTTGGTGCTACAGCAACAATTTTGTGAAGTACCTGTGGATTCAAAATGCTCACTATACCCCTGAATAAAATATTCTTGAGGTGTCTAGTTTCCAAAATTGGGTAATTTGTGGGGGTTTCTGTATTGCTACCCTAGGGGCCCTGCAAATGCGACATGGTGTCCGCAATTTATTTAAACTTTTCCGCAATTCAAATGGTGCTCCTTCCATTCCGAGCCCTCCCGTTTGTGCAAAGAGAGGTTTTTGGCCACATGTAGAGTATCCCTGAGCACATGAGAAATTGGATAACAAACTGCGGTCTCCACTTTTTGGTGTTTCCTATTGAAAAAGTGAGAAATTTTGTGCCAAACCAACATTTTTGTGAAAAAAATGAACATTTTCAATAAGACAACCTAAGGTTATCAAATTCTGTGAAGTACCTGTGGGTTCAAAATGCACACTATACCCCTAGATAAATCCTGAGGCGTCTATTTTCCAAAATGGGGTCACTTATGGGGGGTTTCTGCTGTTTAGGTACCTAGGGGCTCGGCAAATGTTGCTTGCAGTCCATTTCAGCCAAATTAGTGTTCCAAAACTCAAATATTGCTCCTTCTGTTCTGAGCCCTCCAATTTGTCCAAATAGAGGCTTATGACCACATGTGGAGTATCAACATGCTCCGAAGAAAGTAGGTAACAAATTTTGAGGTCCATTTTATTGTGTTATTTCTTCTAAAAGTAAATAAATTAGGGCTAGAGCCAAATTTTTAGGTAAAATTATAATTTTTGTTTTTTTGCATTACACATCGCTTTAGGTCCTGTGAAGCACCTGGAGGGTTAATACATTTCTGGGATGTGGTTTTGAGTACTTTGAGGGGTGCAGTTTTTAGAATGGTGTCAGTTTTGGGTATTGTCTGTCACCTAGGCCTCTCAAAGTCACTTCAAATGTGATGTGGTCAATAAAAAAAGAGTTTTGTAAATTTGGTGCAAAAATGGGAAATTGTTGATGAACTTTGACCCCTTCTAACTTCCTAACCCCAGAAAATTTTGTTTTAAAAATTGCTCTGATGTAAAGTAGACATGTGGGAAATGTAGTTTATTAACTATTATGTGTGACATAACTCTCTGGTTTAAGGGCATAAAAACTAAATAAATAAATAAAAAAATATTTTCCTAAATTTATAACTACTCTGAACTACAATATGTCATGAAAAAACAATTTCAGAATCACCAGGATCTGTTGAAGTGTTCCAGAGTTATAACCTGTGGAATTAACACTGGTCAGAATTGCAAAAAAATGTCCTGCTAAGGGGTTAAGGGGATAATTGATTTTACTAGTTTCCCTAGGGGACTTTATCACTGCACAGCCTCATTGCCTGTTCATTTCTGCTGATCAGAGTAGAATCGCTCTGATCAGCAGAAATGCAGTGTTCCTGAGAGAGATGGCGCTCTGTCTGCTCTCACAGGAAATACATCAAGCTCGAGTCGAGTCATCAGCTGACCCCGCACTACCATGTCAGCACTTTGGCACCCAATGAACGCATCACAGGGCTGCCGATGGCAATGGGGAATGGCGCGATCCTCGTCACAGTCATTTAAATTGCCTGGACAACAACTACACCAACTGCTCACCTTCTCAGTTTTAAACCAAAACTAGAATTGCAGCTCAGGTCATGACCCAATCCAAGATTTTATGGTCTAAGGCTGGAAACACATCTATGCGAGTAAAATAGGTCCCAGTTGGCTGAAAAAAACTCGGCTGATTTTAGTTCACGGTAGGTCAGAGTGCAATGCAACTGCACTGCGATCCTGAGATTTTTCGCATGATTGCAGTGCGTGTGCAATGCGTGTGTGATCCGTGTGTGATCCTTTTTTTTCTCAACAGCTGTCAACTGCCATTCAGCTCTGCTACATGGCCACTGACAGTAGCCACAGACAGCAATGTAGCAGAGCTGAATGGCAGATGACAGCAGACACAGACAGAGCCGCACGATCAGAATGAACTCGGGTGAACTTCACCTGAATTCATTGTCATGCCGTGGCTCTGTCTGTCCTGATTAGCGGTCACCCGTGAAGGACTCACCAGTGACCGCTAATCCCCTGAGTGACTGAATTTAGCCAGCTGGATCCCCCCCTCCGTGACCGCAACTCAATTGTGACTTCATCGCTGTCACTCAGGCGACTTGCTGTCACTGTTGGAGGATCCAGCGGTGGCCGCGAGTTACCTGACTGACATCAGCTGATCGCGCTACTCACCTCAGTTGCTGCGTGGAGGTGAAAGGAGTGGCGGTGTCTTCTGCAGCTCTTGTCACCTTCATGTAGCAGAGCTGGTAGCGACGCGGGACCTCCGTGGATTACGTCGGACAAGGATGGGTTTTTTGCATACTTAATAAAGTGGTGAACGAGGGTCTTTGTTATTGTTTATTATTTCAAATAAAGGATTTTTTCACTGTGTGTGTTTATTAACTTTAATTTACAGGTTAATCATTGGGGGTGTCTCATAGACGCCTGCCATGATTAATCTAGGATTTAGTGGCAGCTATGGGTTGCCATTAACTCCTTATTACCCCGATTGCCAACGCACAAGGGCAAATCGGGAAGAGCCGGGCACAGTCCCAGAACAGTCGCATCTAATAGCTGCGGCCATTCTGGGCGGCTGCTGGCTGATATTGTTAGGCTGGGGGGCTCCCCATCACGTGGAGCTCCCCATCCTGAGAATACCAGCCTTCAGCCATATGGCTTTATCTGGCTGGTATTAAAATTGGGGGGGACAGCACGCCGTTTTTTTAAATGATTTAATTATTTATTTTACTGCACAGCATAGACACGCCCACCGGCTACTGTGATTGGTTTTAGTGAGACAGCTGTCACTCAGTGTGGGGGCGTGTCTGACTGCAACCAATCATAGGTGCCGGTGGGCGGGTAAAGCAGGGAATACGAGATTGAATAATGAGCGGCCGGCTTTTTCAAAAGAGGAGAAGCCGCCGGAGCAGAGTGAACGCCGTGCAGCGTCGTGATGGTGATCGGGGATCGGTGAGTATGAGAGAGGGGGGGAGAGGGATAGACCGACATGGACAGAGAGTGAGGGACAGAGATAGTGACCGACAGACCGATCGACAGAGAGAGAATAGAGACCGAGAGGGAGAGACCGACTGACAGAGAATAGAGATTGACAGACATTGTGACACATCACTCGTTTCCAGTGTTTTAGGAAACATGCGAGAAATGTATTTAGAAAATCGGATGTCACTAGGATGATGTGAGTGCCGTCCCGTGACATCCGATTTTTTACACGCTCCCATAGACTTGCATTGGAGAGACTCGCAGTAGAAACTCGCAAAAAAGCAGCATGCTGCGATTTTTTTCTCAGTCCGATTTGGACTGAGAAAAAAATTGCAGATGAGAGCTGAATCATTCACTAACATGTGTCCGATTCCAATGCGAGATTTTCTCGCATTGCTCTACTGCGAGAAACTCGCAAGTGAGAATCAGCCCTAATGTGACAGTTGTATTTTTGTCTGCAACTCTCACTACTGATGACTGTCAATTTAATCCATGATAACTGGTGCTGGGTCACAACCAGAGCTGGGACAAGGTATTTTGGTGCCCTAGGCAGATGAAGTCAATGGCACCCCCTCCTCCCCACGTAGCCACAAGCAAATGATTGGGTCAGAAATTAAGATAACAGGAAACCTAATACCCACCCACACCCCAATGGTTCAGGTAACAAGACCAGTATCACTAGAATAGTTTTGTGAAAATTGTTTTTCACCAAAAAATACCAGCAACAGTAAAAAAAAGTGGAAACTAAACAGACCCCTTTTATAGATAAAGGGATATGTCTCATGGTTTGCATCTGTCATGCTACAAATACAGCTTACAACAAAACTGATGGTGGTTTCTTGTGCCATATTCCTTTACTGATGTTGGTTCTAGTGACTTTTTCATGTACTGATGGTGGTTGTGGTGATATATTCTAGTACTGATGGTGGTTCTGGTGATAGCTCCAACAGCCACTCATTTGATGTCCCCACAGCCCCTCATATACCATGATGTCACCCCATTGCCCATCATATACTAGGATGCCCCCCCTGTCCCTCATGGGATGTTCCCCACAGCCCCTAATTATTGCTCCCACTCAAAAGCTTATACTCACCAAATGTAGGCTCCCCATCCACAGAAACCTATCCTTTTCTATCTTGAATAGCAGTGGGCATTGGACGTGATACTGGAATGCACCACCAGGTCCTCTGCATGGCACAATCCTCCAAGAGGATGCAGGCCAGAAGTAGTTCTGTTTCCTGCTGGAGTTATGAGCTGAGGAGGGAGCTGTTTAGAGCTCCTCTGCCCCCTGTCCTGGGGCGTTCACATCAATTGTATTTGTGTGTTTGCGTGAAGACACAAATACAATTGAGTGCATAAAAGGAAAAGAGGAAGGAGCGATCAAAAAAGCCCAATCATACAAGAATTTTGCAAATGCATCAAAAATAGTTTTTTATTGAATTGTTAAATATTTCTTAAATTACACAAGTGCCTTATTCGGACAAATCATAAATGCATCATAAATATACATGAACGGAACTGTATCAAAAGGATAGATAATTATTCTGAATGACTAAAATTACCAACCATTAATCTAGGGTGTATAATCCCTAGAATTATAATCTAGCTTGAGAAAATTAAATAAATAACAATTGTATCTATGGGTCAGTAACATTCATTATAATGTCGGGGAATGTTGCAATCCAGTGTTTAGAGTGATATATTAACTCAGACCACTAGACACATTATATGTCAAAAGTTATAATTACATCACTAGGGGTCACTCTTCCTGCACCAGATTGCAAAGTTACCCTGCTATTCACATTTAAACTCAATATTGGCTACATATTAGACAAAAAACGTATCCATATGAGCCCACAATAGTAGTTTCCCAATAGCAATATAACTATAAATTAGTCATTATATAGTATCCAAATAGACAGTTACCGTTCGTAGCGTGTGACACCTGACACATGTTTCGGTTTCTTCGTCAGATGACGTGAAGCAGGTGACTGATGTGAGGGACTCACTGACGCTGCTCACCTGTATGCCAGCGCCCTGGCCATCAGTGAATCAGTGAATGCTTGCAGCCAGAGAAAGGTACACCCCTCAGTGGCTGCAGGAATGGGAGAGAGAGATATGATGTGTAATACTCCTCCAGGTACCATGTAAGGCTAATTGTTTCTGTGTATCATACCAGCAAAATAAAAAAATGTTTCGAAAAAAAAAAATCATATAATAAAAACATAAACATACCAATTAAAATTTCAGTTAGTTCTGCAAAAAAACCAAAACAAGTCCTCATAAAATCCACACCCAGTTGTCTTTTATAATATTATTAAATCAGATGTTATTGTGAGAAAGTAATTAAGTATGAATAAGTGATATACAGTACCGACCAAAAGTTTGGACACACCTTCTCATTCAAAGAGTTTTCTTTATTTTCTTGACTCTAAAAAATGTAGTTTCACATTGAAGGCATTAAAACTATGAATTAACACATGTGGAATGAAATACTTAAAAAAGTGTGAAACAACTGAAAATATGTCTTATATTCTTGGTTCTTCAAAGTAGCCACCTTTTGCTTTGATTACTGCTTTGCACTCTTGGCATTCTCTTGATGAGCTTCAAGAAGTAGACACCGGAAATGGTCTTTCAACAGTCTTGAAGGAGTTCCCAGAGATGCTTAGCACTTGTTGGCCCTTTTGCCTTCATTCTGCAGTCCAGCTCACCCCAAACCATCTCGATTGGGTTCAGGTCTGGTGACTGTGGAGGCCAGGTCATCTGGTGTAGCACCCTATCACTCTCCTTCTTAGTCAAATAGCCCTTACACAGCCTGGAGGTGTGTTTGGGGTCATTGTCCTGTTGAAAAATAAATGATGGTCCAACTAAACTAAACCGGATGCAATAGCACGCCGCTACAAGATGCTGTGGTAGCCATGCTGGTTCAGTATGTCTTCAATTTTGAATAAATCCCCAACAGTGTCACCAGCAAAGCACCCTCACACCATCCCACCTCCTCTTCCATGCTTCACAGTGGGAACCAGGCATGTAGAGTCCATCCGTTCACCTTTTCTGCGTCACACCAAGACACGATGGTTGGATCTAAAGATCTCAAATTTTGACTCACCGGACCAAAGCACAGATTTCCACTGGTCTAATGTCCATTCCTTGTGTTCTTTAGCCCAAACAAGTCTGTTCTGCTTGTTGCCTGTCCTTAGCAGTGGTTTCCTAGCAGCTATTTTAATGGAAGTCATATATTGGGCTGTCCGGCTCTCCGCTCACATAAAGCCAGCCATAACCAGAGCATATCCTTGGGAGGGTAGGCAGTTTTTTTTTTTGTACATAAAGAATCTGAACAAATTGATTTTATCCCCATTGAAAACTATTCAGAGACTGCAAGCGATTCCCACTAGGGTGCCGATCACTGAAGGGAGGCAGCTCTGTGTAAGATCATTCACGAATGACACATCCGATCACCCGCCGAGTACCGACCGTACCTGAACACCCAGATGCGCAATCGAGCACTGAGCAGTGGTGAACACACACACTCATCATTAATAATGACTCAAACTCATTAGATACTCTCACACTAGCGTATATTCTCTCATAAAACATCGGAGGGCATACGTTCTCATTACACACTAGCTTTACATTACTGTGAGAGTACCCTAGAAATGAATATGTTATTTATCCTGTCCAGAAAAACACCATAAAAAGAAAACTGAAAATTTAGCTAAAATGGTACTAATACTCAAGTAAAAAAAATAAACCCTCACAAAAATCAATCAACTAAAGAATAAGGCTATTTGCACACGTTGAATATCTGGGGCAGAAATTTCTGCACCATATCTGAATCTCTTGGCAGAAGAAAATGCGTTTTATCGATCTGGGTTTTTTTTGCATGCATTTTGTATGCATTCTGGAGTGGAAAAACGGCAAAATGCCTAAAGAATTGATATGCTGCAGATTTATTTCTGCACCAAATCTCCAATGGAAAAAAGCAACATGTGCACAACACATCAGGATTCTCATTGACGTTGCTGGCATAAGGATTTGGATGTAGTTTTGTGCCAAAACTGCACTCAAAAAAGGATGAAAAAACTTAATAAATATGCACTGTGTGTACACGGCTTTAAAGATAGTTATTACCATATTGCAACACAGAAGAACATTTTTTATTATTGTATTTTTTTGTAAAAAACTAACAATACAAAAATGTATAGTTTATTTATATTTTAAAGTATTACCTCCTAACCTTAACCAGCTTCAGTGCGTGGAAGCTAAAGAGCAGGAAAATTCGGTGTTCAAGGCAAGTATTTCATATAAACAGATGAGTGGTTTAATCACTGAGATTGTTAGGTATACATACATGATCATGTATACAAAAATACTAAATTATAAAGGCATATGTCCTAACAAAATTAATTATAGCTAGGCATTTCAAAAGTGCATGCAAACTACTAAACGCATCACAAAATGAACTCCAAAGCTTCTTAACATACAAGGTTAGGCAACTGTATTACTCCAATACAATGGGAAGTTTATTTACATATTTTTACAAGTTCAACATGATGAAAAGAAATTAACAATGCAAATTCATGATAGGGAAAAGGAGGCGGCATCACCAGAGGGAACGTTCTACACTTTGTGAACATGATTAGAATAGATGATATTGCCTGGTTGCATGGTTTGTGAGATATATTTATGCACAATCACATAAAGAAGAATGATAGCTAATACGTTCACCCAAAATAAAATAAATATGTAAAGTGCACCGAGATAAAGCAAGCTATAGTACATAGTACGTAACTTTACATTTTATATCAGTACAAGTTGTGCCATCAAATACTGTAAATTCAGCCAGGGTAATATGTGGTCATACACATTGTAGAATATGTGTCCTGAATCACAGTATCTGTGAATGGACACAAGAGGGCAGCAGACTATAAAAAGTATAATGTACGCTAGCTGCACGCTAAATAACTGATATCTGCGTGTATCGTATATAGATAATATGTCCAGAACATAAACACTGAAAGCACAGATGGAGCAAATAAAGCGGTAAGAGATAGAAAGTGCAATGCAATGAGTGAACATAAATACTAAAACACAGGTGTTTTCCCTCTGGGACTGCACTAACAATGACTTGTGTTTTAGAGTGTCTTCATCGAGAGTACAATCATCTAAACAGGCCATATCAAATACACATGAGGATCTGTGCCGCCCCTGCAGCGGCCGAACCGCTCAGATCTGGGATTTGCTGTGGCTCGAGGGTCTCCGGACAACAAGGTGAACCAAGTCTCTGGGTGCCGCTGCCCTCTTGGGGGAGCCCGTCCAGGTATCCGTCTGCTATAGTACTGCTGGGAGCCCACCTCCGTGCACAAATTTGAAGTGTTCTGGTGGCCCGTTGGCATAAAGCTGTCCGTGCCCCGCTCCCTACTGTTTGTAGTGGAGCTGTGCTCTCAAGGGCTCACACTTGGGATTTCTGTGGGCTGCTTAGGTTGGAAAGTCCTATCCCCCTCGTTGTGCTAATGCCACTGATCTCTGAGCTTCTTGGGGACAGTCCATAAAGTCACTATCCTTCGCAGGTTAATTGCCGGGTTGCCTGAAGCTACTACCCGACCTAGGGTCCAGTACCCCGCCATGCTTTCGGTCCCGGACCGGTTATTAGATGCAGATGCCTCCCGTCCCCCAAGACCAGGTCCAGGCACCCAGCCTCAATACCCTGCACCAGGTCTCCAACTCGTCCGGACCAGACCACCGTCTGCGACCCAACCTCTCGCTCCCCGGGAGCCTCACACTCCCCAGCTCCTCACTACTTGAGGGCTACCACTACACTGACTTCCTTCTCTCCCACTAGTCTGCCTGACCCCTAGGTGGGTGGCCCTATTCCAGCTCAGCAGCCCACTGATGTGTCTGACTGGGTGTGGTGTGAGGTGTGGTTGGGATTTGGATACTGATGGAGGCAGTACCATAAGTTGGGAACCCAGAACCATGGGGGATTGAGTCCTGCACTAAGGATAAAGAGCGTGCAGTACCCTGTGATGCCCTGACTAGTCCAGGGGCATCACAGAACCAACCCCTAACCTGAGCATACTTGAATGAAGTTCCTGGGTCTGATTGGTGCATGTGCTACATCATTCCAGCCACATCAAGAGTGACCACACCATGGGAATGTGAGGAGCTGTCCCATGGACGCCACAATGCATAACTGAGGACAGGATGAGGCACAGGCACCAAACTCTGCCAATGAAAACATAATCAAATATACAGTGCCTTTGGAAAGTATTTGGCCCCCTTTAAAGTTTTCAACCTTTACCAACATTTCAGGCTTTAAACATAAAGATAAAAATTTTAATGTTATGGTGAAGAATCAACAACAAGTGGGACACAATTGTGAAGTTGAATGAAATTTATTGCTTATTTTAAACTTTTTAAAAAAATAAATAACTGAAAATTGGGGCGTGCAATATTAATCGTCCCCTTTAAGTTAATACTTCGTAGCGCCACCTTTTGCTGCTATTACAGCTGCAAGTCGCTTGGTGTCTGTCTCTATCAGTTTTGCACATCGAGGCTGAAATTCTTGCCCATGCTTCCTTTGCAAATAGCTGGAGCTCAGTGTGATTGGATGGAGAGTGTTTGTGAACAGCAGTTTTCAGCTCTTTCCACAGATTCTTGATTAGATTCAGGTCTGGACTTTGACTTGGCCATTACTAACACCTGGATACATTTATTTGTGAACCATTCCATTGTAGATTTTGCTTTATGTTTGAGATCATTGTCTTGTTGGAAGACAAATCTCTGTCTCAGTCTCAGGTCTTTTGCAGACTCCAACAGTCCCTGAAGGTAGATATCAAATTGATGTTGGACAAGGAAAAAATTAAAAAACAGCTCTGCTGTGCAGAAACTGGAGTGAAGAAAACAATTGTGATCTTTGTTTCCACGCACTTCAGAGGCACAGCTCCTTCATTATGAAAAAATCACAGATGTAAATCCATAGGCATATACAGTGGGGGTATATGAAGACAAGATTTGAAAGAAGGCGCGCAGGTAATGGACCGGCCACCTGATTCCTCTCTGCACTACACTGTTTGAAACAAATACATATAAAAGCATATAAAGACACAAAAATGGAAAATAATTGAGTACGGACAAGAAAATAAAAGGAGTAAAATAAGCAAAAAACCAAAAGGAAAATAAAAAGAAAGGATTGTGGACTCAAACTGACAAGACAGTGTTGGGATAAAATCAGTAGGTCAGCTACATGACCATGTGCTATAGTGTCAGTCAGAGTGAGGGGGGAATTAAAAGTAAGAAATTAGTAGAATAGATGAAAGATTAAAACAAATTGATGAAAAGGGGAATAGAACTCATGGACATGGGTTCATATACAGTGTAAAGAGAAGGGATTAGTGCTCTGCGCTATAAGTGAAAGATATAGGTAGCTAGGGAGATGATAATCCCCAATACATAGGGGTTGGGATGCATACGATTAGAATGTAAAAGTGAAGAAGTATGTAAAAAATATAGTTATTGATACACTCCATTTCCCTCCATACTTTCTCAACTTACTTTTTCTTTAAACAAACACTCCTCGACACAGCATTCTTTATACATGCTACTAATATGAGATTGAGTTTTTAAAATTTATATCTTATCTGACAATTTATCACCAACTGGTTCCATATTTAACATATTTTTGTACACGTCGTCAGTTTTTTATACTAATCTTATTTGTACCATTCCCAAGTCCTATCTATTGGGGATTATCATGGTACCAGGGTACTTTCATTTATACCTCACAGCACTAACCCCTTTTCCTAACATCCTTCATGACCCCATGTCCATGAGTTCTATTCCACTTTTCATCAATTCTTTGTAATCGTTCATCTATTCTTCTAAATTCTTACTTTCAAAGCTCTCCTCTCTCCGACTGACACTATAGCACACGGTCATCTAGCTGATCAATCAGTTCTACCCCAACACTAATTTATCTTGTCTGTTCAAGTCCACAATCATTTTGGTTTTTTTTGCTTTTTGATTTTTTACTTATTATTACTTCTTTCTCTGTAAAAATTGTCTTTACGGTGTGGCACCCCTATACATCTCTACCCTTATCTCTATCAACCTACCCATTCTCTATGCTCCATAAACGACTTTCAACTTTCAACTAACATCCACATTAATATGAACCCCACTCCCAATCCCACTCCCAATCCCACTTCTGACTCCAAATATTTTCCCAAGCTGCACCAATCCTCTGGAATGCTCTACCCAAGAAACTACGACGATCCACAACTTGTCCAGCTTCAGACAATCCCTAAAAAAACATCTTCATAGGCTAGCCTATCACCCTACGTAATAGAAGGTAATTCAAATATATCCCCTCTACTATTTCTCAGAACATAATTCTCCCTCAAACTCTACCACACCTAGAAGCATTACAAAGATTAGTTGGTGACTGGCTCATGCAACCTTTATCCCCCATTTCTTTGAGATGGCTAGACCATCGTTCTAAATAAGCAATTGAACTTTGTGTCGCCCCCACCTCACCCCATTGTAGATTGTAAGCTATTATGAGCAGGGTTGTCTTTATTTTTGCTTTAATTATTGTATATTCTATAGCGGTTACTTATGTTTGTTTGTATATGAACCTCTGAATTGTATAGTGCTGTGGAATATCTTGGCGCTATAGAGGTAAATATTATTTTTATAATGTAAAAGCGGCAAAATATAAAAAAAAATATATAAATGTGGTATTGTTATAATTGTACTGACCTAATAAATAAAGCTGTCTTATCACTTTTATGACAAATTGAACAGCGTAAAAAACAAACAAAAAACAATTCCTGAAATGCTATTTATTCATGATTTTGCCTCACAAAAAGCGGAATAGAAAGCAATAAAAAAATATTATATGGCCCAATAAAAAATGAGTCCTCACATGATTCTGTCAGCAGAAAAATAAAAAACTATAGGCTTGGAAATTCGGTGATGCAAAAAACCCTTAATTTTCTAAAAAAAAACAAAATTTTTTTGACGTGTTAGTAGCCAAACCTAAAAAAAGAATAAACCTGGTATCGCTGTAATTGTACTGACCTGAGGTATAAAGACACCTTATCACTTACACTGCAAGGTGAACTGCATAAAAAATAAATAAATAAAGCCAATTCTTCAACTGCTGTTGATTTGTTTATTCTGTCTCCCAAAAACAGTACTAAAACTAGAAAAAGAAGCGCTGATAGGGTCTTACCAGATAAACAGAGGAGTAATGTATAACAGCATACACTCACCTAATGTGGTTGTGAGAGTCACAACCACCACAGATAGCATGAGATAATAGCGGCTGCCGCAGCCCCACGTGGATGAGTCTTGAAAGCAGGAGAGAAGAAGGGGTTAACGCCGCGCATTCGACGGAGATCATGTAGAATTGTTGATTAAATCATAAATCTTTTATTCCATAAGTCTAAGCATTTCGAGGTTTGAAACCTCTTTCTCAGGACCAGAAATAGGGATGACACACTTAAATACATATAGTATATAACGAAGACCGCCTAATGACAGCTTGAAAAAAATCGGCGGGCAAACACATCTGCTTACGTGACAAAGCACTTCCCAGTAACATAACAAATCATTGTCTATTGTTCACAATAAAGATTATATATATATATAATTACATCTGAGCAAAAATAATAAAAAAATGAAAAAAGAAAAGGAAAAATGAATAAAAAGGAGGAAAAAAAGAAAAAATGTAAAAAAGATATATCTGTCATTGAAGAGGCAAGAACTCATAAGTGGTAGATATCTCTGTCATCACCTCAATGACTGACACCACCATAGACATTGTATCTGAGCACATAAATAAAGTGTGATGTGTGCTTATATAAATAAAGATAAAATAAATTATGGTGTGAAAAGTGTCATTTTTTGTGTATATAGTACAAAAAAGTATATATGCATATATTAACTGGCTAAAGGCTATTAGTCAAAAAAATATATTTTTATCAAAAACATAGAAAAAAATGTTGTATGTGTACATGTATATATATACTAGCTGTAGTACCCGGGCATTGCCCAGGATAGTAACTGTCTCTCTTTGAGTTTCTGTCTCTCTCTGTCTGTCTCTGCCTGTATCAGTTTCTCTGCCTGTGCTTGTATCAGTCTCTTTGTCTGTCTCTCTCTATCTCTGTGTCTCTCTCTTTCTCTGTGTCTGTCTGTGTCTGTCTGTCTCTCTCTATCTGTCTGTCAGTCTCATTGCCCATCTGTCTCATTCTAGGTGTGTCTCTTTCCCCATCTGTCTCTTTTCCCCTCTGTCTCTTTCCCCGTCTATCTCTGTCCCCGTCTGTCTCTGTCCCCGTCTGTCTCTTTCCCGGTCTGTCTCTTTCCCTGGCTGTCTCTTTGCCCGGCTGTCTCTTTCCAGGGCTGTCTCTTTCCAGAGCTGTCTCTTTCCAGGTCTGTCTCTTTGCCCGTCTGTCTCTTTGCAGGGTTGTCTCTTTGCAGAGCTGTCTTTTTCCACGGCTGTCTCTTTCCAGGGCTGTCTCTTTCCAGAGCTCTCTCTTTGCAGGGCTGTCTCTTTGCCCGTCTGTCTCTTTCCAGGGCTGTCTCTTTGCCCATCTGTCTGTTTCCAGGGCTGTCTCTTTCCCCATCTGTCTCTTTCCAGGTCTGTCTCTTTCTAGGTCTGTCTCTTTGCCCGGCTGTCTCTTTGCTCATCTGTCTCTTTGCCCGTTTGTCTCTTACCAGGTCTCTTTCCAGGTCTGTCTCTTTGCCCATCTGTCTCTTTGCCCGGCTGTCTCTTTCCAGGGCTGTCTCTTTGCCCATCTGTCTCTTTCCAGGGCTGTCTCTTTCCTTGTCTGTCTCTATCCAGGTCTGTCTCTTTCCAGGTTTGTCTCTTTGCCTGTCTGTCTCTTTGCCCGCCTGTCTCTTTGCCAGTCTGTCTCTTTCCAGGGCTGTATCTTTCCAGGGCTGTCTCTTTCCAGGTCTCTCTCTTTGCCCGTCTGTCTCTTTCCAGGGCTGTCTCTTTCCAGGTCTGTCTCTTTACCCGTCTGTTTCTTTGCCCGTCTGGCTCTGTCTGTCTCTATGTCTGTCTTTATCTCTCTGTCTCTTTCCCCGTCTGTCTCTGTCTGTGTCTCTGTCTGTCTGTCTCTCTCTCTCTCTATCCGTCTCCCCACCAACATCATATTACCTCACACATAAGCTTTTTATACTAACAGTTTATTTTGTTCCTATAGCAACCACTGACAGTTGCTATTAATGACCTTTAGCTCCCACCTCCATTCAGTTCAATGGAGACATGTTTTTTTGAGTGAAACTGTAAAGCACGGGGTTAAATTTTCCTGTCAAAACATAGCCTATGACGTTCCCTGAGTCACATGGAGCGTCTGTGCAAAATTTCGTGATTGTAAATGCGACGGTGCGGATTCCTTTAGCGGACATACACACATACACACATACATACACTGAGCTTTATATATATATATATATATATATATATATATATATATATATATATATATACATATATATACCGGGAATAAATTCCAGAGGAAAGTATTAAAATAGAAATTACTAAAAATATAAATACTAAGCAGACCAGGAATACAAAATATATAAAAATTATATATATAAAAATCTAAGTTTAATGTGACTGATTAGAAAGATATTTAAAATTAAAAAATAATAAAATAAAAACTAAAAACAATGATGGACACACAATTACGAGCCATCATATTGTTGTAGAGAAGAGGACTTGAGGTAAAAAAGTGTGACGATCTACAGTACAGACCAAACGTTTGGACACACCTTCTCATTCAAAGAGTTTTTTTATTTTCATGACTCTGAAAATTGTAGATTCACATTGAAGGCATCAAAATCATGAATTAACACATGTGGAATGAAATACTTAACAAAAAAGTGTGAAACAACTGAAAATATGTCTTATATTCTAGGTTCTTCAAAGTAGCCACCTTTTGCTTTGATTACTGCTTTACACACTCTTGGCATACTCTTGATGAGCTTCAAGAGGTAGTCACCGGAAATGGTTTTCACTTCACAGGTGTGCCCTGTCAGGTTTAATTAGTGGGATTTCTTGCCTTATAAATGGGGTTGGGACCAGCAGTTGTGTTGTGCAGAAGTCTGGTGGATACACAGCTGATAGTCCTGAATAGTACTGAATAGACTGTTAGAATTTGTATTATGGCAAAAAAAAAGCAGCTAAGTAAAGAAAAAACGATTGGCCATCATTACTTTAAGAAATGAAGGTCAGTAAGTCCGAAAAATTGGGAAAACTTCGAAAAAGTCCCCAAGTGCAGTGGCAAAAACCATCAACATGCTACAAAGAAACTGTCTCACATGAGGACCACCCCAGGAAAGGAAGGCCAAGAGTCACCTCTGCTGCGGAGGATAAGTTTATCCGAGTCACCAGCCTCAGAAATCGCAGGTTAACAGCAGCTCAGATTAGAGACCAGGTCAATGCCACACAGAGTTCTAGCAGTAGACACATCTCTAGAACAACTGTTAAGAGGATACTTTGTGCAGCAGCCCTTCATGGTAAAATAGCTGTTGGGAAGCCACTGCTAAGGACAGGCAACAAGCAGAAGAGACTTGTTTGGGCTAAAGAACACAACTCTTTGTCTCATGGCCAGTGTGAACATGGTCTCACAGGTTCCATGTATACCATCTCATACTCCGGCTCACTTTTTTGTTTTTATGTAGTTTTTTTGTATTCAGTACAAACAGGGAGTGGCCCCCTTCTCAGCGAGCTGGACATTTCATTCTGTGAATCCCCCTGACTGTGTGTGTCCTGTTGGGACCCGGTCGCTCTCAGCCCTTAGCCACATTGAGGCCTATTTTAGACCCATGGTAAGGTTTTAATATTAGAGAGTGTAGGTACTATCCCAACTGGGTACACTTTGACGTTTGGTGGGATAGCTTTATGCTTTATTTGATCAAAAACAGTGTTTACTAAGTACCCTATGTTTATATGCACTATGCTTTTATTTAGTTACAGCAGGGTATGTTTTCACAATTTTTTCCTTGGTTTCTCTTTGTCTCATGGCCAGTGTGAACATGGTCTCACAGGTTCCATGAATACCATCTCATACTCCGGCTCACTTTTTTGTTTTTATGTAGTTTTTTTGTATTCAGTACAAACAGGGAGTGGCCCCCTTCTCAGCGAGCTGGACATTTCATTCTGTGAATCCCCCTGACTGTGTGTGTCCTGTTGGGATACGGTCGCTCTCAGCCCTTAGCCACATTGAGGCCTATTTTAGACCCATGGTAAGGTTTTAATATTAGAGAGTGTAGGTACTATCCCAACTGGGTACACCTTGACGTTTGGTGGGATAGTTTTATGCTTTTTTTGATCAAAAACAGTGTTTACTAAGTACCCTATGTTTATATGCACTATGCTTTTATTTAGTTACAGCAGGGTATGTTTTCACAATTTTTTCCTTGGTTTCTCTTTGTCTCATGGCCAGTGTGAACATGGTCTCACAGGTTCCATGTATACCATCTCATACTCCGGCTCACTTTTTGTTGTTTTTTTTTACACACTCTTGGCATACTCTTGATGAGCTTCAAGAGGTAGTCACCGGAAATGGTTTTCACTTCACAGGTGTGCCCTGTCATGTTTAATTAGTGGGATTTCTTGCCTTATAAATGGGGTTGGGACCATCAGTTGTGTTGTGCAGAAGTCTGGTGGATACACAGCTGATAGTCCTACTGAATAGACTGTTAGCTGCTTTTTTTTGCCATAATACAAATTCTAACAGTCTATTCAGTAGGACTATCAGCTGTGTATCCACCAGACTTCTGCACAACACAACTGATGGTCCCAACCCCATTTATAAGGCAAGAAATCCCACTAATTAAACCTGACAGGGCACACCTGTGAAGTGAAAACCATTTCCGGTGACTACCTCTTGAAGCTCATCAAGAGTATGCCAAGAGTGTGTAAAAAAAAAAAAAAAAAAAGTGAGCCGGAGTATGAGATGGTATACATGGAACCTGTGAGACCATGTTCACACTGGCCATGAGACAAAGAGTTGTGTTCTTTAGCCCAAACAAGTCTCTTCTGCTTGTTGCCTGTCCTTAGCAGTGGCTTCCCAACAGCTATTTTACCATGAAGGGCTGCTGCACAAAGTATCCTCTTAACAGTTGTTCTAGAGATGTGTCTACTGCTAGAACTCTGTGTGGCATTGACCTGGTCTCTAATCTGAGCTGCTGTTAACCTGCGATTTCTGAGGCTGGTGACTCGGATAAACTTATCCTCCGCAGCAGAGGTGACTCTTGGCCTTCCTTTCCTGGGGTGGTCCTCATGTGAGACAGTTTCTTTGTAGCTTGTTGATGGTTTTTGCCACTGCACTTGGGGACTTTTTCTAAGTTTTCCCAATTTTTCGGACTTACTGACCTTCATTTCTTAAAGTAATGATGGCCAATCCTTTTTTCTTTACTTAGCTGCTTTTTTTTTGCCATAATACAAATTCTAAGTAAAGAAAAAACGATTGGCCATCATTACTTTAAGAAATGAAGGTCAGTAAGTCCGAAAAATTGGGAAAACTTAGAGAAAGTCCCCAAGTGCAGTGGCAAAAACCATCAACAAGCTACAAAGAAACTGTCTCACATGAGGACCACCCCAGGAAAGGAAGGCCAAGAGTCACCTCTGCTGCGGAGGATAAGTTTATCCGAGTCACCAGCCTCAGAAATCGCAGGTTAACAGCAGCTCAGATTAGAGACCAGGTCAATGCCACACAGAGTTCTAGCAGTAGACACATCTCTAGAACAACTGTTAAGAGGATACTTTGTGCAGCAGCCCTTCATGGTAAAATAGCTGTTGGGAAGCCACTGCTAAGGACAGGCAACAAGGAGAAGAGACTTGTTTGGGCTAAAGAACACAAGGAATGGACATTAGACCAGTGGAAATCTGTGCTTTGGTCTGATGAGTCCAAATATTAGATCTTTGGATCCAACCACTGTGTCTTTGTGCAAAGCAGAAAAGGTGAACAGATGGACTCTACATGCCTGGTTCCCATCGTGAAGCATGGAGGAGGAGGTGTTATGGTGTGGGGGTGCTTTGCTGGTGACACTGTTGGGGATTTATTCATAATTGAAGGCATACTGAACCAGCATGGCTACCACAGCATCTTGCACCGGCATGCTATTCTATCCGGTTTGCGTTTAGTTGGACCATCATTTATTTTTCAACAAGAGAATGACCCCAAACACACCTCCAGGCTGTGTAAGGGCTATTTGACTAAGAAGAAGAGTGATGGGGTGCTACGCCAGATGACCTGGCCTCCACAGTCACCAGACCTGAACCCAATTAAGATGGATTGGGTTGAGCTGGACTGCAGAGTGAAGGCAAAAGGGCCAACAAGTGCTAAGCATCTGTGGGAACTCCTTCAAGACTGTTGGAAGACCATTTCTTCTTGAAGCTCAAGAGAATGCCAAGAGTGTGCAAACCAGTAATCAAAGCAAAAGGTGGCTACTTTGAAGAACCTAGAATATAAGACATATTTTCAGTTGTTTCACACTTTTTTGATAAGTATTTCATTCCACATGTGTTAATTCATAGTTTTGATGCTTTCAATGTGAATTTACAATTTTCAGAGTCATAAAAATAAAGAAAACTCTTTGAATGAGAAGATGTGTCCAAACTTTTGGTCTGTACTGTACATCGTCACACTCTTTTACCTCAAGTCCTCTTCTCTACAACAATATGATGGCTCATAATTGTGTGTCCATCATTGTTTTTAGTTTTTATTTTATTATTTTTTAATTTTAAATATCTTTCTAATCAGTCACATTAAACTTAGATTTTTATATATATAATTTTTATATATTTTGTATTCCAGGTGTGCGCTCTGCACCGCAGCTTAAAAAAAGTCCGCTTCAGAGCGCAGCTAAAAAGCTGCGTTGTGAAGCGTCTCACAATGTCTGTCATTCACTAATCTCTGTCAGTCAGTCACTATCTCTGTCCCTCTCTCTCTGTCCATGTCAGTCTATCCCTCTTACCCCCTCTCTCATACTCACCGATCCCCGATCCCCGGCGCGGCGCTGCATGGCATTCACACTGCTCCGGCGGCTTTTACTATTTTGAAAAAGCCGGCCGCCCATTAAACAATCTCGTATTCCCTGCTTTCCTCGCCCACCGGCGCCTATGATTGGTTGCAGTGAGACACGCCCCCACGCTGAGTGACAGGTGTCTCACTGCACCCAATCACAGCAGCCGGTGGGCATGTCTATACTGTGCAGTGAAATAAATAATTAAATAATAAAAAAAACGGCGTGCGGCCCCCCCCAATTTTAAAACCAGCCAGATAAAGCCATACGGCTGAAGGCTGGTATTCTCAGGATGGGGAGCTCCACGTTATGGGGAGCCCCCCAGCCTAACAATATCAGCCAGCAGCCGCCCAGAATTGCCGCATACATTAGATGCGACAGTTCTGGGACTGTACCCGGCTCTTCCCGATTTGCCCTGGTGCGTTGGCAAATCGGGGTAATAAGGAGTTAATGGCAGCCCATAGCTGCTACTAAATCCTAGATTAATCATGTCAGGTGTCTCCCCGAGATACCTTCCATGATTAATCTGTAAGTGACAGTAAATAAACACACACACCCGAAAAAATCCTTTATTAGAAATAAAAAACACAAACATATACCCTGGTTCACCACTTTAATAAGACGGAAAAAGCCCTCCATGTCAGGCGTAATCCACGGACCTCCAGCATCGCTTCCAGCTCTGCTGCATGGAGGTGACCGGAGCTGCTGAAGACACCGCCGCTCCTGTCACCTCCACGCAGCAACTGAAGACAGCTGCGCGATCAGCTGAGCTGTCCCTGAGGTTACCCGCTGTCACTGGATACAGCGGTGGCCGCGGGTAACCTCAGTGACAGCTCAGCTGATCGCGCTACTCACCTCATTTGCTGCGTGGAGCTGACAGGAGCGGATGTGTGTTCTACTAACGCACGTGTGACAGCAAATGAACGACCTACGTGCGATCTCATTAAATCGCATATGCGACCTGGGCGTGTCACATCGCATACGAGATCGCACACCTAATTGTAAGGTGTAAAGCTGGCTTTACTGAGAGCTTCTAGTCTATTCGGAATATCAATTGGGACCTGTTCAATGGGTGTTATAGTAATATTGGCCTTTCTCTCATGTACTACAGTGCAATGACAAGAAATTCCATGTAGGAGGAAACCTTTTCTAATGTTGTGTCTGTGGGAATTTAATCTATTATGTAGCTCTTGTATTGTTCTTCCCACATATAGTTTCCCACATATACAATCAATTAGATAAACTATATATTCAGACTGACATGTAAGATGACCCTTAATAATGAATTTCTCCGATTCTCCAAGTGGGCCAAACATTTTTCTTTTGTGTGTAATGGATCTACAGCACAAACAATTCTTAGTGTAACATTTAAATACACCCATTGATTGATTCTAGGTTAAGAATTACTACTACTACCAAAGTCGGAGATCAATCAATAGGTGTGTTTAAATGTTAATTTTACCCGATGTGTAGTCTGGCTATGTGTGCAGGGAGCAGGGAGCCGGCACTGACAGCGTGAGAGACGCTGGTAACGAAGGTAAATATCGGGTAACCAAGGAAAGGGCTTCTTGGTTACCCGATGTTTACCGTATTTAACAGCGTCCGCAGAAGCCGGCTGCTGACCGGCTGACACAGCCGGTCAATAAGGGAGATCACCGTTGCCATAGCAACGCGCTTGGTAGCGGTGACGTCCCGCTACCAGCACGCAGCGGCACCGGAATCACGTGATCGGAGCAGCGTTGCTATGGCAACCCGTGCCACCGCTTACAGCTGGGAGCCTGTGGTCACTCTCACAGAGTGATTTCTGCACGGAGCACAGCGTCCTTTCTCACATGCTGTGCTGTCTGATGTATCAGAGCTGCATGTGTTGAAGGACAAAGAAGACAGAAGAGCATGGATCGTGGAGGGCTGAGAGGGGGTAATAAAGATGGAGTCTCTAAGTGTGTCTGTGTATTTATTTCTATTAAAGTATTTTTTCTCTGTGTGGTGTTTTTTTTAACCCTTTATTGGAGATTCTTAATGGCCGAGTCAAACGTGCCTGACATTAAGAATCTCTGGCTTAAAACTAGCTAGTAAAACAAAGCTAGTATTAACTCATTATTACCCAGCCACCCCCCCGGCTTCAGGGCTGTTGGAAGAGTTGGATACAGCACCAGATGATGGCGCTTCTATGAAAGCGCCATTTTCTGGGGTGGCTGCGGACTGCAATTCGCAGCAGAGGGGCCCAGAAACCTCAGGCTAACCTGTGCTGCGGATCCAATGCCCAGCTGCCTAGCTGTACCCGGCTGGACACAAAAATGGGGCAAAGCTTACGTCGCTTTTTTTTTTTAAATTATTTCAAAACTTCATGAATTAAGTAAAAAAAGGGCTTCCCTATATTTTTAGTTCCCAGCCGGGTACAAATAGGCAGCTGGGGGTTGGGGGCCACAGTACCTGCCTGCTGTACCTGGCTAGCGTACAAAAATATGGCAAAGCGCACGTCATTTTTTTTTGTTGTTTTTTGGCAAAAAAAGTAAAAAATGCTTCCCAGGATTTTCCATTGCCAGTGAAGGTAACACCAAGTAGTGGGGGTTAGCAGCCAGTAGCTGCTTGGATTACCCTTAGCTAGCAATACAAAAAATGCAGCGGGAGCCCATATATATTTTTTTTAATTATTTATTTAAATAACCAAAAACAAAATGGCCTTCCCTGTATTTTGATTGCCTGACATCACAGTGCTGTAAAAATAATTCCTTAAAAAAAAAAGACATAGCGCTCGGCGGTATTTTTAATTTTCAGCGCAGATAAAGCAGACAGCTACGGGTTGCCACCCCCATCTGCCTGGTGTTACCTTGGCTGGCAATCAAAATACAGGGAAGCCCATTAATTTTTTTTATTTAAAAAATAGTTAAAAAAAATGACGTTGGGTCCCCCCATTTTTGATAGCCAGCTAGGGTAAAGCAGACGGCTGTAGCCTGAAAACCACAGCTGGCAGCTTTACCGTGGTTAGGGATCCAATGTGGAGGTCACCCCAGGCTCTTTTTTATAATTATTTTATAAATATTAATAATTACAAATAAAAAGTAGGGTCCCCCCCAAATTGGATCACCAGCCAAGGTAAAGCGGACAGCTGTGGTTTGGTATTCTCAGGGTGGGAAGGTCCATAGTTATTGGTCCTTCACAGCCTTAAAATAGCAGGCTGCAGGCGCCCCAGAATTGGCGCATCCACTAGATCATCCCGTGCTGTGGTGCGGTGGCAAACGGGGTAATAAATGGGGTTGATACTAGCTGTAAGGTCACGTGACATCAAGCCCAGCAGTTTGTGATGTCATGGCGTCTATCAGATACCCGACATCACAAACTGTCAGTACTAACAAAAAGAATAGACAAAAAAAATTATTTGAAAAAACACTCCCCAAAACATTCCCTCTTTCACCAATTTATTGTAAGGAAAAAAAAAAGGGGGTCCCACGATGACTCTGGACCGTCTAGAATATGGGGGGACACGCTCAAGGAACGTGTCCCCCATTTTCTAGGAGTGCAGACCCTCCATGTGAGGAGTGTGGGTGCAATGAATCTGCACCCACTCTCCCCGGGTCCACAGCAGCAGAGTCCATGTCGTAACTGTTGCTACCAAAGCTGCAATGCCCTGCTCATGAGGTAAGGGCATGCCTAATCAGGAGAACTATTCTACATTTCCAAATATAGGTATTTGATGATATTATTGCTATTCCACCTACTATATATTGGGGATAGGATCTTGGAGATGGAATACCCCTTTAAGTCCAGTTATCCAGCTGAATGAATACTAAACAACAGAGCTCGCTATTTAGACATGTTTTCTTGTGGCGTATAATGAACTCTCATGTTTGGTAGTTGTTCAGCAGGGCAACAGAAATAGCAAATCCCTCCATTTGCAAATGTAGTATAGCTCTCCTGATCAACTATGTTCCTTACCTCATGAGCAGGGCATTTCAGTAGCTTACAGATGCATGGTTACCGCCACTCACGGTGTCTGAACACAGGAAGCTGAGCTGACAGCCACTCTGTGCATGTGGCAGTGTCTATTGTGAAGGAGGGGGCCGCGGGGGATCAACGCTGCACAGGTACAGTGTCTATTGTGAAGGAGGGGGCCGCAGGGGATCAACGCTGCACAGGTACCGTGGGACATCGGGGTACACCGGTGGGGTTATAGGGGGTGACCTGGCAGTGCCTGGGGAGGAGTTTTCTGTTGCATGTGTCATGGCACATGCGACATGGGTGCACGTTAGCCGGAGCACTAGCGTGGCAGGGACTGCGTCCCACAGGGGATGGGTAGAACAGTCACTGGGGCTTCAGAGTTCCTGGAGACAGTGCAGGAATCCGGCACAGGTGCCGGGTAGGAATGTCAGGCAATAGTATTGATCACAGGACACGGCACAAGGGGGACCTGAGCACCTAGCTTTCAAGACAAGGCTTACAAGACACGTTGATCAGGCCCCGCCCACATGGCAAGGCCAGTCTTATATACCCAGCACAGCCTCATGTCATATCCTGCTGCAGCAGTGCTGGGCCCATAAGACCAGGTGAGTGGGTGCGGCCCGACCCTATACAGAAGCATGAGTCAGACACATGACACTGGGGACAGGACACAGGAGAGCACGAGCGGGAGCGGTTTCCGTGACCGGTGGACACGTGGACCAGTGGACACGTGGACCGGATCAGTGGGTAAGGAACGGTGCCGTGCAGGTGCGACCGGATCAGTTGGTAAGGAGTGGTGCCGTGCAGGTGCGATCGGATCAGTGGGTAAGGAGTGGTGTCGGGATGGTGCGACCGGATCAGTGGGTAAGGAGCGGTGCCGAGGCATCGGGAGCGTGACACGTATACGGTCCGTATGTCATCTGTTTGTCATCCGTGCGCCTTCCGTTTTTTTGGCGTACTGCCAAAAAACTGAAGGAGGGAAAATACATAAATTTACCCAGGATCCATAGCTTCAGCCTACATGAGGCGGTCACATGTTCACTCCAGTGCCATTTTCTACTGCTCACCCCCCCTAGGGAAAGATAGACACACCAGTGGGCGTGACCAGGTGGTTGGGACACATCCACCCAGGGGTCCAGACAGTACGGGGCGGGAAAAACAGGAGTTGGAAGAGAGTAGTCTAAAGTTCAGTTTGGAGAGGAGTGTGGGCTGGAGCTAACTGTACATCCAGCAGGAAAGTTCAAGTTGAACGGTATCAGGGTAGGAGACCTGGTGCCACTGGCTAGGAGGCAGACGGTGGTCTCCGTCAGCAGGAGACGGGAAGACAGCTTGGCAGAACTGAGGTGGAGCGGGCCAGGGTTGTAGCCCGCCGGTACTGACACGGGGACCCGACCCAGAAACCGTAGCACAAAGGGGGTACTCGGACCCTGAAGCCAAAAACCGGAACCAAGCGGACTGGATAATTCTCCGATTGAGGCCAGGACTAGAGGTCCTGTCCCACCCAAAGTCCCTCATAGAAGACAACAGCCCACCGGTTGGGATAAGAGGTCACCGCCAGGGCCCATAGATCCCACGGGGCAGCGTCTGCGGGCACGGCTCCTTAGGCCACATCCAGCCGGGAGCGGACTCCTGAGTTTCACACTAGGAAAGTCCACCTTACACAAGCAGTACAGGAAAAGGATAGAGACCACCAGCCGGGTGGGGGACCTGAATGGAACCGGCCGCGGCACTGGCCATCATCACCTTGGTTTACCAGAGACTTGTGTGGTTAATTAACAGTGAGTACACCAACACTCCCTGTGGTCGCGATCCCCTGCACCAAGCCACCGGGCCCCGGGGCCACCCTCCCTGCCCACGGAGGGGTTAACAACTTGCTGCACAACATCTCCCCCGGGTGCCCCATAACAGCAGCGGTGGGGTCCCACCTCACCACACACCATGGGTGGTGTCATGAACTTACTACTACCTAGCTCGTACATCTACGTCCTCCCATTTATTCGGCGTGTCCGCGAGACCCCCGGGTCCGGAGACCCTCGAGCCACCTCCCCTGAAGGCCCGGGCCCGAGCAGTGTCGGCTGCTGGCATGGGGGTGTCATACTTGCCTTTGAAATACTGCAATTCAGGCTGTTGGAGACACAGTTTCCAGCAAATGATGTCTATGGCTGTACCACAGTATGTTGTACGCAGCTGCCATTTTTTTTCCAGGTGTGCCATCCCTGCCCTGCACACACATGTGTTGGAACAAATCCATTGTTCATTCCACAATGCCATAAGTGGAAAGGTCTATTTAACTACGGATACTTGGACCAATAAGCACGGGCAGGGATGGTATAAATCTCTAACTGCATACTGGGTAAACATAGTGGCGGCTGGGCATGAGGCGACAGTCGTCCAAGCGCATGTCCTACTGTCGCGGACGGGTGCTGCCTCTGCTGTGGCAACCGGGCTACTCGAGTGTCACTCGGATCCGGGATCGTGTCCTGGGCTTGAGTGGCGACCAGACCCGGGGCTCGTGCAACCGCCCGTCCTCGCACACAGTAAAAAAGGGAGGTATTTACAGCAGAGATGACGCCACCCGTGGGTTGCAGTGATGGGATGGTGGCACCGCCGCTGCCTCTCGGGGCCGGCGTCCGGGACCGTTGACGTGGGGGCAGCATGCTGGTATCCCCTCCATGGGTAGGGGAGAGGTGTAGTCCCGGGGCCCAGGTGTAGGTAAGGAGCAGGGCTGGGGCGCTGTCGGCAGGTTGGACCGGGTACTCATACTTAGGAAGAAATCACACCAAGTCCATATTGTACACCAAGGCCGGATGCCGGTTGCCTCTGGAGGGGTGTGCTGCTCCCGCACACGGGTTGGCATTGTAGGGGCCCTTCCTCCTGCACTCATGTCTTGTGGTGTTTGGATTAACCCGGCGTGGAATGGGAGAAATCCGCTGCCCTGCAGCTTTGGACGCAGAGGGAGCCATTGCCCGCAGACGCTGACCTGTGGGACTTCAATGGATTCCTGGCGGACACCCTGTCCCCCGTGTTGAGCTGCCGGTCTGCTCTATATGGGCTCCTTTCCTCAGGAACAAGGCCTGGTAGCTTGTCCCGCTGGTCAATTAGCAAGGTGCTTGAAGCTTGCCTCGTGCTAGGGTCCAGGCACCCCACCTGTGCACGGCCTCTGGACCGGATTCCTGTTGTCAGTACCGGCGGGCTACAACCCTGCCCCAGTCCACTTCAGGTCTCCCGCGACCGGATCTCCGTTGCCTGTGGCCCTTCAGAGCTGTCTGAAACCTAGTCGGTCCTCCCGTGGTCCAAGGGCTCCAACCCTGACCACACTGCACTTCAGCTTCTGTCACCGACTCCAGCTCCACTCCACTCTAGACTCCACTGCCACTGCAGACTGCAACTCAACTGGCACTCCACTGAAAACTACTGGAAACTCTCTGGTTCCTTCCCCGTGTCACATTAAGACCCCTAGGTGGGCGTTCCCATCCGCCTGGTCCTGCCCACTGGTGTGTCCTGGCTGTCAAGGGGGGTTGACTAGGATTTGTGGCTGGTGTTCCTGTGTGTGGGAAGTGTGTTGTTAATTCCCAAGGAGGAGGCGATTCCTGTACCCTTGGTGGGGGAGTACAGTCATCTCTGACTACCTGGTTTTGCCAGGGCGTCACACTACCACCACCTCAGATAGCTGGACGTTTGTCGGTCAATGTTGCTTCCTCCTCCTCTTCCGCTCCTCCACCTACTTGTCCACCTTCTCATCCAGTCAGAGTAAAACCTGCACCACTAACTTCAGCACAGCCAGGGGTAAACTACAGAAAGCCATTCTTAAACTCATCTGCCTGGGGGACAAACTCATACCACACAGGAGCTGTGGATGTGGATAAAAGAACAAACAGATGAGTGGCTGGTGATGGTGGAACTGTAGACCGGTCTGGTGGTGTGTGATAACAGTTGACATCTCGTCGCATCTCTGGGCCTAGGCGGCTTGACACACATCCATATGTGCTGAATTTATTGGTCCAGAGCTTCCTCAAAAATTACATGTCAGAGCTTCTGCTGAAAGTGCAGGCAGTATGTGCACGTGTTCAGTGTTCTCACCCTGCAGCTGCTCACCTATCTGCGCTGCCATATCAGTTTGGCCTTCCTGCTCACTGCCCACCTCATATGAGATGTTCCCTCTTGATGGTTGGGTTGGGCGGTTGTGGACGCGCGCTACGCACTGCGCATGCACCACTATAGCGATCCGGTGATTGGTTGGGAGATGACGTCAATAGGTCCTGTAAGATCCAATGCGGTCACATGACCAGCTATTTAAGGTCCTTCTCCTGGGTCATTTTTAGCAACCTGCCCTGAGGAAGCTGACACTGTGTGATGCGAAACGCGTGTTGGATGGGTTCTGTATATGTGGGAGATGAGGTTTCAGGTGAACCATTTATGGGTAAGCCATTATGACTCATTTAATATTTATTAAGCCAACGTCTGCCTCTATGGCTGTGGATGATTATATGGCTGTTTTACCATAACTGGCTGTACCTTGTTATGCCTGACTATTTTGGGCTACTTATTATTCTCTTTTATTGGTGTTCCTGACCCTTGTCTCTCACATGCTTGTGGGTTTTTTCCTGATTGACATCTATAGCACTTTTAACAAATTCTCACAATTGGTGTTATTATATGCTGTTTTTAATTTTGTTATCAATAAAATTTTGTAAATTGACTTAAGTTATCATTGAATGATATATTCTGAATTAGAGATGTGTGTCAGATCAAAATTTATGTTTCTGTTGATTAAAACCAGTTATCATCATTTGCATATAAACACTACTTATTATTGCTCAAGAAAAATAACAAACTGTGAAAAATAAAGGAAAACACAGATACCTAACATTTTTACTTTACTTTAGATAGCCTAGTACCGCTACCATCACTCTCTCTACCTCAATGGCGGCTAACCAAAGTGGCAGCTGTGGCTGGCAGGACCCTACGTGTGCGTGGTAAGGGGACAGGTGCTACTCTAGGTGCGGGAGTGGGTGCAGGGTCAGTAAGTCATTCCTTTTCTGGTTCTTCCACAGGTTGTGGGAATGTTAACACAGGGACTGGCCCATGAGCTCAACTTACTGGTTCAGTGGTTTCTGAAAACCTACCCAGATTTGTCTGAGCTACTTGCGGAGGTATGCCACTTGTTCAACCATTTCTTCAAGTCAGCTAAAGATGCCACTGGCCTGGCAGTGCTGCAGCGGCCCTTGAACATGCCACCTCAACAACTGGTTTGCCACCTACCCACTCACTGGAACTGAACATTACATATGTTGGCAAGTTCTGTAAGCAGCAGATTGCAGTAGTCCAGCTATTAACATGCCTCTTGTTATTCCGGTCAACCTCATAAGCCATGGATGCCTGACATCTGTGTAGTTCTCCAAAGTTTTGAGGAATCCACCACGATGGTGAGCAGCGATAATGCCATAATCAGCATAACCATCCCACTTCTTTGTCTACTGAAAAGCTCGCTGCTCACAATTAAAGTAGAAGCTTTGCGTGTGGCCCAGGTGGAGATGGAGGAAGAAAGTGCACGGAGTGATATTACCCAGACTCATCTCATCTGTGCAGGGTGGATTGGGTGATAATGAGGAGGAACAGGAGATGTCACCAGCGCTGCAGAGGGTGCTGCTTCTAATCTATTCACTGTGGATGGCCTTATGAGGAGGAGCAGAAGGAAGAGAGGGAGGAGGAGGAGGTGATGGAGAGTCATCCTTCATCTGAGGACAGGGAAGTCTTGCCTGTTGGGAGTTTGGCACACATGGCAGACTTTATGTACCACTGCCTTTCCCGTGACACACACATTATAGACATTTGAGCCAACACCGACTGGTTGTGCATCTTTCTCAATCATGCTACAAGGAGAACTTTACATCTCTTCTTCCAGCAGTGGAGAATACTACAAAAATGATGCAAAACCCGAAGGCCATAGGTAAAGAATTGGTCAACAAATTTCCATATGAAAACACTGGCGGAAGAGTTCAAAGTTCTTTTCCAAACCAAGGAGTAGAGAGGAGGGAGACAAACACAGGAGGACCAACAGAGCCAGGGAAACACTTTGAGAGGTGCAAGGTGCAGGGCAGTGTGGTCTTGGTTCAATCATGGCTGATGCGAGGTTGTAATCATTGCTTTACTGTCATTTTCTCTTGCTGCAGTCTGGAAAGGTGACTATTGTTAGCCATTATCTCCCTATATGAGTATTTCTTGTTGAAATAATTCAATGGGAGTGATGGCACCCATTGGCTATTATGTCTCTACATACAGTATATACCTTTGTAAATGAGTGCCGCAACACTGGTATCTATTCATATACTGGGGAACATATGCATTATGGAGAAGCACTTTATATGAGATGTTGATTACTGTTTTGGATTGTCCTGAACTTATTTATTTTTCTAATTGATGCATATTTATGCAATGCTAAACTCTCTGTGTATGAATTCCTTATTTTTCTTACAATTGTCTATATTTTTACATCTGACCACACTGCCCTGTGAGGGTTTTTTTCTGATGTTTTTCATTGCTTTACACATTCTGCACTGGGTGCTCTGCTTTCACAATAATAAAAATAATTGACTATCAGCATTGATCAGTCCACTTGGATATTATTGACTTCTCATTATGAGATACTGTAGGTCAAATATAGGTTTATGCTTTAACTAGGGACCTTAGTAGGTGTAAAGATATTATAATATGTATCTGTGGATTCAAACAATGTCAAAGGTGTGTGGAGTTCTCTGAAAAGGCTGGAAAAGGTTAAGAAGATGATGAAAGAGTACCTAGCTGACAGGTAACAGAGTCCTCTGTGATTCCTCGGTGCCGTACAACTAATGGATGTGCAAGCTAGACATATTTTATAAACTGTCCCTCTACGATTTGGAGGTGGTAGCCTGCCGTGCCGCTAGCATTTTGTCTGAGCGGGCTTTTAGTGCCACTGGAGACATAATAACTGACAATGCTGAAAGGTCGACTCTTATAAAAATGAACAATGGGTGGATTAGCCCAGACTTCTAAACCCCACCAGATGACAGAAGCCGAACATAAAGGAAAGTCTAATGTTCCTCTTTTTTTCCTGGTGTATTCTCATGTACTGTTAGTGCATCAGCTTTACCAGTGTAGGAGTCCCACTCCTTTCAAATGGTAAAAAAATGTTTTCTGAGGTCCTCCTTTACATGTCTTCCAGGGTGTATTGGAGATCTTCCTCATTATTTTGGCAGCCCTTGCACATAGTGCATCAGCTTTATTAGTCTAAAGCGGGCTTTACACGCTGCGACATCGCTAGCGATGTCGCGAGCGATAGCACCCGCACACGTCGGTGGTGCGTCACGCGGTGATCGCTGCCGTAGCGAAAAATATCACTACGGCAGCGTCACATGCAATTACCTGTTCACCGACGTTGCTGTGGCCCCCGAACAATCTGTCCTTTAAGGGGGATGTTCGTTAGGCATCAGATCGGCATCACTAAGCGGCCACCCAATAGAAGCGGAGGGGTGGAGATGAGCAGCTGGAACATCCCGCCCACCTCCTTCATTCCTCATTGCCGGCGGCCGTAGGTATGATGTTGTTCCTCGTTCCTGCGGTGTCACACATAGCGATGTGTGCTGCCGCAGAAACGACAAACAACCTGCGTTCCAAACAAGGAACGATTTTTTAAAAATGAACGACGTGTACACGACGAACGATTTGACACCTTTTTGCGATCGTTACTGATCACAAAAAGGTGTCACACACACAACGACATTACTAACGAGGCCGGATATGCGTCACCAACACCGTGACCCTGACGATATCTCGTTAGCGATATCATTCTCTTCCAGGATGTATTGGAGTTCCTCCCTCTAGTTTTTGGCAGCCCTTGCACATAGTGCAAAGGATTTACCACTCCACTATTCCCAATCCTTAACAATGGGAAAAAACTTTTCCAAGGCCCTCCTCTATGAGACCTTCAAGGTATATTAGAGTCCTTCCTTCTAATTTTTGGCAGCCCTTGTGTGACGCCCTGGACTAGCCAGGTAGTCACAGATAGACCCCCGCATTACACCTGTCCCCCAATAAGGTGTCATCAGCCAAACTGATGACAGCTAAACCCTAGTCACCCCCCTCAGGACTTGATGGACACACCAGGGGGCGGAGCCAGGGGGTTAGCCATGCCCGAGGAGTTCAGAGAGCCGGAGGCGAGAAAACAAGTCAGTAGGAGTAGTAGTAGTAGTAGTAGTTGGAGAGTTGAGTAGAGAGGAGTGGAGTGAAGGAGTCTGACGGGTGCCAGAGTCGGAGCCCTGGTACCTTGGATAGGAGGCAAACGGTGGCCTTAGCCTGCAGGAGCCAGGAAGACAGCTCGGTGGAACCGTGATGGACCAGGACAGGGTATTGACCCACCGGTACCGACCCGGGGAACCGACTTGGAAACCAGAGCACAAAGGGGTGTGCTCAGACCCTGAAACAAGGTCCAGAACCCACTGGACTGAGTTAATTAACTGATTGCGGTCTGGACTATAAGTCCTTTCCCACCCAAGTCCCGACTGAAGACAACAGCCCACCGAGGGGGATAGAAAGCCACCGCACAGGCAGAGAGATCCCATGGGCCAGCGTCTGTGGGCAAAAGGGCTCTCCCGACATCTACCAAGCCGGGGAGCGGACTCCTGATGCTGAAGCGCAGGCTGCCCAAGTACACAACATGGTACAGGAGAAAGGCCAAGACCACCGAACCGGGTGGGGGACCAGACACAGCCGGCTGCGGGCACCGACCACCATCAACTTGGTTTACCAGAGACTTGTGTGTGTCAATAACTGTGAGCACAACAGTGCCATCCGGCCACGCACCGCCCTGCACCGCCCAGCTATCCCTAACGGGTCCCGGGGCCATCATCCCTACCCACGGAGGGGTTAACATCTTGCTGCACTACCATCTCCCTTGGGTGCCCAGTAATCGCAGCGGTGGTGTCCAACTTCACCACAACCCGTGGGTGGCGTCACGAACTCAAAAACGGCTCCGGCCGTGCACCTACCTACCCCCCTCCAAAAGCGCCAGCACCCCTTTCAGAGCGAAGTGACCCCGGGTCCGGAGGCGCTCGAGCCACCCACCAACGAGCCCGGATCCGAGCGGCTCGGCTGCAGCCGAGCGCGGGGCGGTACACTTGCACTAAGTGCCTAAGCTTTACCAAGGTAGGAGTCAGAAATGTAATCTTTTTTTAAAATTGTCTCAGAATGTAGTCAGAGTCCCTCCTCTATGTGTCGCTGCATGAATTGCAATCCTTCCTTGGAGATTAAGCTAGGCCTTTCACTGAGTGCGTAGGCTTTACCAGGCTAGGAGTCAGAATCTTTTTAAAATGGTCCCAAAACATTGTCGGAGTCCCTCCTCTCCGTTTCTTGCTGCGTGTATTGCAATCCCTCCTTGGAATTTAAACTAGGCATTTTTCAAATTGTCAAAAAATATATTCTGAGACCATCTTCTACATATCATCAAGGGTGTATTGGAGTCCCACCTTTAAATTGTTGGGAGCCCTTTCACTTATTTCATAGGCTATATGAGTGTAGGATTCCTAGTACCTATCAATTTTAACAGAATGTGTATGAGGCTCTCCTTTGTGTCTAATACAAGATGTATCAGAGTGCCTCTTCCTTCTACTTTTTGGGAGTCATTGCATTATATGCATATGATTCGTAAGTTTTAAAGTCCCTCTTTCATAAATTACATAGGATGTGTCTGACCATGTCACACACACCACATGCCCAGATAAGATGGTAAAATGTTAAAATTACTGATGAGCGAACTCTTGGATATTTAAATTCAATGAACCAGCACTGACTAAAAAAATAAAATCAGGTTTGACAACTGATCTTGAGCCTGAACTTGACCTCGGACAATGAACCCCTTACAAGTCAATAGGGATGAGAGTTCTGGGCTGTAAAATGGCTGTAGTAAGTGCTAGGGGGCTACCAATGGAAGTTAAATCGTAGTAAAGGAAGGATAATTATACATACCATGTTTCCTCGAGTATCACCTTGCAGTCAGACTCTTTTCCAGGCCCACACATTAAGGTTCATCAATATTCATGGCTCCCCACACCCACCCTCTGTGTCAGTGTCTGTGATTGATTGCAGAATGATATACACACCCCCAACCCTGTGTCTGCATCTGTGATTGATTGCAGGTAGTTTGCTGTATGGTAGTGTAAAAATAATTTTAAAAAAATACGTGGCCTTGCATCATATTTTGACAGCCAACGCGGGTAAAACAACAGCTACAGGCTGCAACCTGTGAGCTTTACCATGGCTGTATCTCAAAATAGAGTGGATCCTACAATGTTATTTCTTACATTAAATAAATAGTTTTAAAAATGGCGTAGGGTCCCTCACATTTTTGATAACTAGCCACAGTAAACCAGACAGGTTGGGGCTGAAATGATCAGAATGGGAGGAGCCATCGATATTTGCCCCCCTGCAGTCTAAAAATACTAGCCCGCAGCCCCCCAGAATTGACACATCACATAAGATGTGCCAGTACTGACGCTTTACCCGGCTCATCCCAATTGCCCTGGTGCTGTGTCAATCAGGGTAATATAAGGGGTTAATGACAGCTGTGATTTGTCACAAATAATAGCTGTCATCAAGCTCTGGATTATTACTGGGAGGTGTCTATTAGACACCCCCATTACTAATCCTGTAAATTAAAAGGAATTTTATTTGAAATAAAATATGCACACCTTCTTTCACCCCTATATTAAACGTCCAAACACTCTTGCAAATCCAATGTAATCTGTTTGAAGTCTCATGAAGATCCTCAGCTATGCTACATCCAGAGGCTGCAGAGAGGAAAAACATATCCGCTCTCAGCAGGCTCCACGAATTACTGCAAGGGTGTTTTGGGGGTTAATAAAGGACTGAAACATGATGTGTATGTTATTTCTAATAAAGGATTTTTTTGGTGTTTGCGTCTTATTACTTTTTACTTACAGGATTATTAATAAGGGGTGTCTCATAGACGCCTCCCGTTACTAAGTCAAGGCTTGATGGCATCAGGGATTTTTGACAAATCACATCTCTTAATAACCCCTTATATTACCCTGATTGCCGCCGCACCAGGACAATTGAGATGAGCTGGGTAAAGCGCCAGGATTGGCACATCTTATTTGATGTACCAATTCTAGGCACCTGCAGGCTGGTATTTTTAGACTGGTGGGGGGCAAATATCCATGGCTCCTCCCATCCTGATAATACCAGGTTCCACCTGTCTGTTTTAACTTTGCTAGTTATCAAAAATGGGAGGGACCCTATGCCTTTTTTTTAAAAAAAAAAAATTATTTAAATAATTAAAAACAAAAACAAAAAAAAAACCACCTTAGGATCCCCTCTATTTTCATATCCAGCCACCGTAAAACTCACAGGTGGGGCTGCACCCTGTAGCTGTAAATTTACCCTTGCTGACTATCAAAATTGGGTGGTAGCCCAAGTCAGTTTTTTTTACAGTGATTTCCCAGGCCAATCACAGTTATGCGAATACTTGTCAAGGCTTTGATGGGGCCTGAAGAGCCCACACAAGAAAAGCTTCCTGATTGGCTGTTCTGCAACCTTTCAACAAGTTTTATTTGGATGACAAATCCAAATAGGAATTAGACATATAGGTAAAAGTCTGTGATCGGGTCCGGGACACGGACACCTGGTGTTCGGTACAAACCCCAAATTTTAGTTAGGGTTTGCTCATCCTTAGTTAAAATTACATTTACTGGTAAATGGTTTTTACACCATTGAAAGCAATGAGAAGGTACAAAAAAACGAAGCAAAAACGCTATGTGTCTTATAGCCTAAGGGAGGAAGGAGGAATGTTTTTATTTCTTTTTTTTTTTTTTTAATTTGCCTTATATATGTAATTATACAGGAAATAATGTTCCCTAATATTTTTTCTTGCAAATTGATTTAATCTTCAATTTTGTATATTTTATTGTCACTCGGTAAAAGTGGCTTAATACTCTGACAATATTAAAATATTTTTTAATAGTCAAGAATATGTCTGAAATTATACATTTTTCATACAGCCTTGAAGCTTTTTGACAAAATTGTCACATATGGTCATACATATACATGGGTGTTGGTTTACAATTTGTAACTGTATTAATATTATCATGGTATTTCATATTTATTACCAGTTACCCTGATTGGAGTGTATAGGTAGATAAAATAAAGTATTTATTGTAGTTCTCTGAAACAGTATCACATATGATAGTCTTGGATGTCCCTGATATCTATATAGCTACTACCCTTATTGTCCACAGTTTCAAATAACGGTCTGATTATCTATGAAAACAAGCACAAATTACAATGTCCGGCTCACTGGATTACTCCTAACCACTTTGTGTTTCATGGTTAACTATCGCAAATTTAAACAGCTTCCCTATAGCACAGAACCTTTGTACTACCCTTTATTACAATTAAAGTGGGAGAACGGCTTGTGTCAAGCTAATTTTTCTTCTTTTATTACTATTGGATTTTTATCGGAATAACAGCTGGAAGCATAGGTTTCCTACCAGAGCAGCAAAATGCTATTAACTTTTAGATAAGTGAATCAACCTGTCATTGAGCAGACCGAATTTCCTAGTAGGCATGGTCTGCATTGTATAGCAGCTGGAAGCGGAAAATCCATGCACTTTTATAAGACGATAGTGGAGAAGCAGGGATTTATTTAATTAATGATGAGACCTGGTGAACTTATCAAAAACAGTATGATTTTAAAAGTGACACATTTAGGCCCCTTTCACATAATACATTTAAAAAAAAAGAAAGGGGCTGTATGGTTTGTTTTCTCCATTCATGTGGAAAACCATGTGTATGTGTGTGTCATCCGTGTGTCATTCATGTGTCATCCGTGTGCTATCCATATGCCATCCGTGTGCCATTCGTGTGACACTTACTGTAAAAACATCCACGGCAATGAAATTAATTTGTCACCAGTGCGTCTTGTACATCTGATACCTTTGCGGTATCTCGGATTAGAAGGCCACAGCAGTTAGCAGTACACAGACCTCTTTAAATGAGTAAAGCACATTTATTTTAATTTGGTGTTGAAGGGGAAAAGAGTTCCTTTTTAATCCTGCTAAGATTCCATATAGCTTTAATCTCAGCTGTTGCACTTTGCTGCCACTCCCTTTCATTATTTAAAGTCACTCAGATTAAGATCTCCCATGTGCCACTTATATTTCTTCTATGCTGACTTCTAGGAGACATTGTTCTTGTAGAAGCTGGGGAATTCTGTTTCTTGTTTTATACCTCCTTGTTTGCTTCTCCTCAGTAGTGTTGTCTTAGACCCACAACACACATCCGTGTAATTTGTACGTGTGCGGTACGTATTTGCAGGTACCGGAGACACGTACACACGGAGACCCATGTTAATCAATGGTAGATGGCACACACACGTAAAATCGCACGTATCGTGTGTCCGTGAGGTAAGTACGTGTGTGCGCTTTTCTACACGGACAACATGTCCGTTTTTGGCCGGCAGCACGTAGGCACGGACCCACTTTAGTCTATGGGTCCGTGCCTGCACGTACCGCACACGGAGTATGTCCGTGTTCAGCACGTTTCGTGCGTGTGCGTTTTTACACTAGCGATCTTATTTTTATTTTTTTTTTAATTAAAGTCAGTACACTTACCTTTTTATCTGCTGCTCTCAGTCATACTTACATTGGTGCTCGGTTTTTTTCTTCCCCCGGCTCATACCGCTCCCCGATCACCAGCGCGGCGAGGAACAGCTGTGCAGAGAATACGCGGCAACAATTACTTTGAATATGCCGGCCGCTCATTAATCAATCTCGTATTCCCTACTTTCCCCACCCACCGGCGCCTATGATTGGTTGCAGTCAGACACGCCCCCCACGCTGAGTGACAGCTGTCTCACTGCACCCAATCACAGCAGCCGGTGGGCGTGTCTATACTGTGCAGTAAAATAAATAAATAATTAAAAAAAACGGCGTGCGGTCCCCCCCATTTTAATACCAGCCAGATAAAGCCATACGACTGAAGGCTGGTATTCTCAGGATGGGGAGCCCCACGTTATGGGGAGCCCCCCAGCCTAACAATATCAGTCAGCAGCCGCCCAGAATTGCCGCATACATTAGATGCGACAGTTCTGGGACTGTACCCGGCTCTTCCCGATTTGCCCTGGTGCGTTGGCAAATTGGAGTAATAAGGAGTTATTGCCAGCCCATAGCTGCCAATAAGTCCTAGATTAATCATGTCAGGCGTCTCCCCGAGATTCCTTCCATGATTAATCTGTAAATTACAGTAAATAAACACACACACCCGAAAAAATCCTTTTTTAGAAATAAAAAACACAAACATATACCCTGGTTCACCACTTTAATAAGCCTGAAAAAGCCCTCCATGTCCGGCGTACTCCAGGATGGTCCAGCGTCGCTTCCAGCTCTGCTGCATGGAGGTGACCGGAGCTGCAGCAGACACCGCCGCTCCTGTCACCTCCACGCAGCTAATGAAGGCAATAGTGCGATCAGCTGTATTCAGCGTTGGCCGCGAGTAACCTCAGTGACAGCTCAGCTGATCGCGCTATTGCCTTCATTAGCTGCGTGGAGGTGACAGGAGCGGCGGTGTCTTCTGCAGCTCCGGTCACCTCCACGCAGCACAGCTGGAAGCGACGCTGGACCATCCTAGAGTACATCGGACATGGAGGGCTTTTTCGGGCTTATTAAAGTGGTGAACCAGGGTATATGTTTCTGTTTTTTATTTCTAATAAAGGATTTTTTCGGGTGTGTGTGTTTATTTACTGTAATTTACAGATTAATCATGGAAGGAATCTCGGGGAGACGCCTGACATGATTAATCTAGGACTTATTGGCAGCTATGGGCTGCCAATAACTCCTTATTACCCCGATTTGCCAACGCACCAGGGCAAATCGGGAAGAGCCGGGTACAGTCCCAGAACTGTCGCATCTAATGTATGCGGCAATTCTGGGCGGCTGCTGACTGATATTGTTAGGCTGGGGGGCTCCCCATAACGTGGGGCTCCCCATCCTGAGAATACCAGCCTTCAGCCGTATGGCTTTATCTGGCTGGTATTAAAATGGGGGGGGGGGACTGCACGCCGTTTTTTTAATTATTTATTTATTTTACTGCACAGTATAGACACGCCCACCGGCTGCTGTGATTGGGTGCAGTGAGACAGCTGTCACTCAGCGTGGGGGGCGTGTCTGACTGCAACCAATCATAGGCGCCGGTGGGTGAGGAAAGCAGGGAATACGAGATTGATTAATGAGCTGCCGGCATATTCAAAGTAATTGTTGCCGCGTATTCTCTGCACAGCTGTTCCTCGCCGCGCTGGTGATCGGGGAGCGGTAAGTGAGAGAGGGCTACTAACTTCAGTCACTCAGGGGATTAGCGGTCATCGGTGAATCCTTCACAGGTGACCGCTAATCAGTACGCGGCACACAGACAGAGCCGCGGCATGACAATGAAGTCGGGTGAAGTTCACCCGAGTTCATTCTCATCGCACAACTCTGCCTGCTGTCAGCCGACATGTATCAACGACATTGTACAACACACAAACGGACATTCCACACGGACATTCCACGTACACATACACGGGCATTTTACACACAAACACGGACATTTTACACGTACACACGGCTCGCATACGCCATCACATGGATGCCATACGTACCGGAGAAACACCCCAAAAAAACGGAACACGGACCCGAAAAACGGACCGTGTCACACGGACGTTTTTTTGCGGAAGTGTGTTTTAGGCCTAATTGTAGTAGTAAGACTAGCATCTTGCTGCACAGCTAACTAGCCAGGGCTAGCTCAGGGTCAGTCAGGGCTTAGGCACGTGATCACGCAAAGGGGGATAGACCCATCTAGGGATGATATGGAGTGCAGACTTCAGTCTTAGGAAATTGTTTAGGAGTCACCCCTATCCCCTCTCCCTATCGTCTGGGCCGCCTTAATAACTTTTGCCTGGTTTCTTACCGTGTTTTGTGCCGCACGACAATCGCATATTTGCCCTGTTGTGACAGAATGTTTCAGATGTGTATAAAGTGTGCACAGATAGATAAATGATAGATAGACAAACATACAGAGAGACAAATAGATAGGTAGCTAAATAGCTCATGTATAGAGATGAGCGAACCTTTCAAAGTTCAGTTTGCCAAATCTTGGCGAACAAACCCTATTTTTGCCATACTGCTCACCCAACCATTAGTCATACCTTTTTGAACTCCATTAGATTCAATCAAAGGCAAAACCTAAGGCACAGAAAACATCTCTTGGGGGTCGAAAAGCTTCCAAAATAGCATAAAGATGTTTTACAGTGCAGCCTCACTGTTTTGACATAGCCATTAGCTTCCTAGACTATTGACATAAGAAATATTGAGGTCAATGAGAGACAGGTGTAGGGCTGGTGCCAGTACCCTTGCCAGTTCAGACAGTAGAAAACAAGACACAACTTGGAGACCCATCTTGGAGTCTTGATATTTAAAAACATTTCAGGCAGACAGGAGGACAGTAGCATTAATTGTACCCACCACCTCGTTTCCCCATAGTGTATTAGCACAGCAGGGAGGTATGCTCTGTGCAACACAGGATACGGCCTGGCATTTCAATTTTAAAAATCAAAAGATGGATGAGTGACAGGATGAGGCCTCTTGCTCCCACACTTCTGTTAGTACAGACAAGACACAACTTGGAGACCCATCTTGAAGTCTTGAGATTTAGAAAACTTTCAGGCAGACAGCAGGACAGTGGCATCAATTGCATCCTCCATTTCCCCATAGTGTCTTTGCACAGCAGTTAGGTATGGTCCATGCAACACACAGGATGAGGCCTTGCATTTCCATTTTTAAAAGTGAGCACACGGGGACTGCAGCAGCTCATCCAGTCCAGAATAGTGGCCTAGAAGTTTCTGTACAACCAGGTTGAGGACATGAGCCATGCAAGGAACATGTGTGATGTCACCCAGGCATAGTGCCACCACTAGATTTGCACCATTATTGCACAAGGCCTTCCTTGGCTCCAGGCTCAGTGGAGACAGCCATTGACTCAACTCGGCCTGGATAGTGGTCCACAACTCTGTAGCTGTGTGACTGCATTCTAAAATGCATATTAATTTCAGCTCTGCCTGAGTGCATTGATTTTCACACAGGATGTGGCCTGGCATTTGCATTTTAAAAATCAAGAGGTGCACGAGTGACAGAATTAGGTTTCTTGCACCCGCATCCCTGCCAATACAGAGAAGACACAACATGGAGACCCGTCTTGGAGTCTTGATATCTAAAAACACTTCAGACAGACAGCAGGACAGTGGAATCAATTGCCCCCACCCTCATTTCCCCATAGTGTCTTTGCGCAGCAGTGAGGTATGCTCCATGCAACACACAGGATGTGGCCTGGCATTTCCATTTTAAAAATCAAAAGGTGTATGAGTGACAGGATTAGGCATCATGCTCTCAAACCCCTGCCAATACAGACAAGACACAACTTGAGGACCCATCTTGGAGTCTTGACATTTAAAAGTGTGTTGCCCTGGCCTATCAGGTCGTCACAGGGTATTGTGCAATCTGCCCTTCTGTACAATATCCACTTCCTGCTTGGTTATGGGTCCCTGACCTTTGGTGTTGCCAAGAACAAGCAAATCAAAATCCTAGAAACACTCTGCACCACTCCCACCAGACACACCAGTGGCCGGCCTGAAGGGAATAGGGTTTTCCACTTGAGGGAGTTGGTTAAGGGGAGGTCAGGAGTGTCAGGAGACAGTGAGTTCAGAAGTGACTCTCTGAGGAGAGGTCAGGAGCTGGGCTCCTTGAGACTACTAGGTGGCAGACGTTGGTCTAGGCCTGGTAGGAGCTGAACCCCGGTCGCAGGGGATTGTGACAAGGGGCACAGACTGTCGAGGAGGCTAGCCGTCGGCCTTGTGCCATCACCGGGCAGGGACCAGGGCACGACGGGGTACGTGGACCCTAGGTCAGGAAGGATCTTCAGGCATCCTGACAATTTACCCGATGAGGACGGAGCCTTCAAGATCCGTTCTCCACCTGCTCCAAAATCGGGGTACTAGTGCAACAAGGGGGATAGGACATTCCCACTACACAGTCCAGAAAATCCCAAGCGTTAACCCTGAGAGCAAGCTCACAAAGTTAGCCACACTGGTGAGCGGGACCCGATTAGTTTCAGGCTAAAGGGATCAAATAGAAGACTAGGTGCCAAGGTAAAGGTCACAGACTAACAGGCAACACCAATGGGCATGGGATCCAGGCGTGCTCCCTCCAAAAGGCAGCGGTGCCCAGAACTTTGGTTTACCTCAGTTGTCAGTGTCAGCGTTATTTGACTGAGTACAAAAGTGACCCTTACCGGCCCAACGGCACCTCCCCGTTACCATCACCGAGTCCCAGGGTATTCCCCCTACCTGTGGAGGGGTTAAACACCTGGCTCCCCACACCATCGCTACTGGGTACTCCCAATCGCAGTGGTGGTACTCCATCTTACTACGCACCACAGGTGGCGTCACAAACTTTCTACACCATCCCCTGTAAATACTCCCCCCTTTTATTCCGAGTGGCCGCGCGACCCCGACCCTCGGGTCTTGAGACCCCTCGAGCCACTGCGGATCCAGATCCGAGTAGCCTGGCTGCTGAAACGGGGCCAGCACACCTTGGAAACTTTGGCGTCACGAACAGGATCCGAGCAGGACCCACTTACCTGGGTGACGTGCGCCTTAGAGCTGAAAACCGCGAGTCAAGATTCCTTTTCCAGCCAATTCCGCCATTTTACGCCATCTTTTCGCGCCAAAACGCCATCTTCCCCATGAAAGCACGCAAGGCAGAAGCCCCGCCCTTCGTCCTGCGTGTGAGGCCAGAACCGGAAGTTCCCAGAGGGCCACAGCACGCGAAGGAGTGCTGAGTGAAAACCGAGGGGGCGTGCCGGAATCTAACTACAGCGAAAAAGAAGCAGGGACACCAGGACTCTGCGATAACGTTCCTGGACGACGCAGAGGTGAGATGGCGTAGCGGGACTGGTCACCGGAACGTGTTGTTCCCAGGATCACGACTTGGATTGAGGAGGAGACGGAGCAGCTGTGCAGGAGGATGTGAATGCAGTTCCTGTTTATCTTGAACCACTGGAGGGAAGAGATGAGGAGCCTGGCGATGGCGGTGCGAGCCCGTGAGATCGAAATCCCACGTGAAGAGAGGGTAAGCGGTTACCCAGTCCCTACTCATTGCCCAAATTGGTGGCTGAGGGATCCGGACTGCCCCCGCTCGTGGGGAGCACTACACCGTCACCTACCCGGTCCTCCATGGACGCGAAGCTTGCCACACCAATCCCGTCAGCGGAACCTACTCACATTCTCCTCCCTCTCCTCTCCAAGTAGGCAACCCCCCTCCACAAACTTTCACATCCTCGCAGAAATATCAAACACCTTGATTCACACACACTTTCTCAGTCCCTTCTCCCTCTCACAGACATTGCATTTTTACACAATACAGATGCTGCTGCAACTTTATACAACACTACAATCTCTGCAGCTCTTGAATCAGCTGCCCCCTCACACACACCAAAACCCGCACAATCAACAGGCAACCCTGGCACACGAGTCAGACTAAACAATGAGACAGGCTTTCAGAATTGCTGAGCGCAGATGGAAGAAGTCTCATTCCACTGAGCATTTCATTGAATATAAAGAGTCCCTCACCACCTTCAAGTCCACACTCACTGCTGCAAAACAAACCTACTTCTCATCCCTCATATCTTCTCTCTCTCACAACCCTAAACAGCTATTCAACACTTTCAATTCTCTCCTCCGTCCCCCAGCATCACCTCCCTCTCCTCACATCTCAGCTGAAGACTTTGCCTCTTTCTTCAAGCAAAAGATTGACAACATCAGAGCAAGCTTTGGCCCACAATCACCACAGTCCCTCATCATAGCTACTCAGCCCTCTTCCTCCAAATCCAGCTCCTCCACCATGACAGAAAACAATTTTTCCACTCTACTCTCAAGATCACATCTAAGCATCTGTGCACTTGACCCACTCCCATCGCATCTCATCCCCAGTACCACTGCAGTCTTCATCCCAGCCCTAACCCATCTCTTCAACCTATCACTAACAAGTGGTGTATTCCCCTCATGCATTAAACATGCCTCCATTACACCCATCCTCAAAAAGCCCTCCCTTGATCTGTGTCAAACTATCGCCCCATATCCCTTCTCCCCTATGTCTCAAAACTACTGGAACAGCATGTCCATCTTGAATTGTCCTCATACCTCTCCTCCTGCTCCCTCTTTGACCGGCTACAATCTGGCTTCCGACCACATCACTCTACTGAAACTGCCCTAACCAAAATCACCAATGATCTACTAACCGCCAAAGTCAAGCGACTCTACTCTACCCTCCTCCTCCTTGACCTGTCCTCTGCCTTCAACACAGTAGACCATTCCCTCCTACTACAGATTCTCTCATCTCTGGGCATCACAGACTTGGCCCTATCTTGGATATCCTCATACCTAACCGAACGAACTTTCAGCGTCTCCCACTCTCACACCACTTCTTCATCTCGCCCCCTATCTGTCGGTGTCCCCCAAGACTCAGTTCTACACCTTCGGCCTGGGATTGCTCATAGAGTCCCACGGCTTTCAGTATCATCTCTATGCCGATGACACACAGATCTACCTCTCTGGACCTGACATTACCTCTCTACTAACTAAAATTCCACAATGTCTGTCTGCTATTTCATCCTTCTTCTCTACACGATTCCTAAAGCTTAACATGGACAAAACAGAGTTCATTGTCTTTCCTCCTCCTCACTCATCTCCTCCAACAAGCCTTTCCATCAAACTTGATGGTTGCTCACTCTCCCCAGTCTCACAAGCTCATTGCCTTGGAGTAACCCTCGACTCTGCTCTATCCTTCAAGCCACACATCCAAGCCCTCTTCACCTCATGCAGACTACAACTCAAAAATATCTCTCGGATCCGTGCTTTCCTTAACCAAGAATCAGCAAAAACATTAGTGCATGACCTCATCATCTCCCGCCTCGACTACTGCAACCTTCTGCTCTCTGGCCTCCCTTCCAACACTCTTGCACCCCTCTAATCTATCCTAAACTCTGCAGCTCGCTTAATCCACCTCTCACCCCGCTATTCCCCAGCCTCGCCACTCTGCCAATCCATTCACTGGCTTCCCATCGCCCAATGACTCCAGTTCAAAACATTAACCATGACATACAAAGCCATCCACAACCTGTCTCCTCCTTACATCTGTGACCTAGTCTCCCGGTACCTACCTGCACGCAACCTCAGATCCTCACAAGATCTCCTTCTCTACTCCTCTCTTATCTCCTCTTCCCACAATTGCGTACAAGATTTCTCCCGTGCCTCCCCCATACTCTGGAACGCTCTACCTCAGCATATCAGACTCTCCCCTACCGTGGAAAGCTTCAAGAGGAGCCTCAAGACACACCTCTTCCAACAAGCCTACAACCTACAATAGCCCTCAGTCCGGTACACCACTGCGCAACCAGCTCTGTCCTCACCTATTGTACCATCACCCATTCCCTGTAAACTGTGGGCCCTCTCGGGCAGGGTCCTCTCTCCTCCTATACCAGTCTGTTTTTTACGGTTAATGATTGTTGTACGTCTACCCTCTTTCACTTGTAAAGCACCATGGAATAAATGGCGCTATAGTAATAAATAATAATAATAATAATAATAGCCTTCGGTGCCTTTAAGTAAAGCTCCTGCTGCAGAAACCACGGTGCTGTCCCTCATCCCTGTCATGACGGCGGTCATCTGAAGCCCGTCAGACCAGATCCGGCCACATCACCGGGCCCGTTCTCAGAGGCGGAGCACCTGGATCCTGCAACCCCGACTGTGGAGCAGTCGGTTCTTCAATCTGCCAAGTCGGGAGTGGAGCCTAAAGATCTCCCGGTTCCACTGCCATCCGGTGTCCCGACGGCTGTTGGGGCCGCAAAAGTCCACATAAAATAAGAGCCAGCTAGGGAGCTGAGGCCGGACGCTAACGCCCCCTACTAGGAACGACACCACCAGCAAAAGCTGACACCAGCGATGACAACTTCAGACCAATGGCAGTGAGAGATCGTTGCCCGTACACGTTGATCGTTGAGGAAAGCCACCTTTCGTGTTCGGGGGCCGCAACGAAGGGACCTCATGCGGCGCTTTGACCCTGAGAGGGGGTGGGGTTTCCTCTGGGAAGCAAATCTCCCTGATGAAGTGTTTGTAGCTCGAAGAGATATCGAGCAGCATCTCCCGAGGGATCACCCGGACCGTAACCTGGAGCCAGGGGAGTTGGTCACTTACACGCGGCACTGGAGCGAGCGAGACTGATATGCCCTAAATGTGAAATGGCTCGCTATGGTGAATGAGCAAGTTGTGCCAGCTGCTGCTGTTGACTACCAGCCTCCCAGTGAGCGGTACAGAGAAGAGTGTTAAAAAAAAAAATGTTTAAATATCAGTGGTTTAACGATGCCATAGAATTGTTAGGTATCGGTGCTTTCGTTTATTGTTTTTCACAGTTTGTTATTTTTCATATAGAAAATGTTAGTAAATAAATGCATAGTCAATAAGGGTTTAATGAACGGAGAAGTTACCTGATTTGCAACAAGATTCTTTACAGTGTGTACACCCGGTACATGGACTTCGTTAGTTATATATTTAGTAAAAATGGACCACAGTCACAGGACTGGCGTGACCAACACGAACTTGTGTATTGTATATAGTTGCACCTCCTGTGCCCACCAGAGTCATCTAAAACAACGCCCGGGACCTTAACCTGGTCACGGACGCACCATAGGTATGCAGCGGGTCAGGTTGTTTGGGTGGCGGGTTAATGGGATCTGGAACATTGGAACTGGACTGTCATAGGTAGAGGCTGCAATGGAGCAGGTTGAGTCTCCGCTACCACTGAAACCAGTAGCGTCCCATCGTTTAGGAGATGAACTCTTTAAAATTTTAGTAACGTTTAAGTGACAAGCCTCCCTAATGTGGGATGAAAATGTGAATAAAAATGTTAACCTTTTTCTTACCCTTTTTCTACTGTTAAAAAAAAAAAATAAACCTATGATGTCCTGTAGCTCGGGGACGAGCTACGTTTAACCAAGGGGGAATGTGACGCCCTGGCCTATCAGGTCATCATGGGGTATTGTGCCATCTGCCGTTCTGTACAATATCCACTTCCTCCTTGGTTATGGGTCCCTGACCTTTGGTGTTGGCAAGAACAAGCAAATCAAAATCCTAGAAACACTTTGCACCACACCGATCAGACACACCAGTGGCCGGCCTGAAGGAAATAGGGTTGGCCACTTGGGGGGGGGGTTGGCTAAGGGGGGATCAGGAGTGTCAGGAGACAGTGAGTTCAGAATTGACTCTCGAGAGGAGAGGTCAGGAGCTGGGCTCCTTGAGACTACTAGGTGGCAGACGTTGGTCTGGGCCTGGTAGGAGCTGGACCCCGGTCACAGGGGATCGTGACAAGGGGCACGGACTGTCGAGGAGGACAGTCGGCGGCCTTGTTCCATCACCGTGCACTGGCCAGGGCACGACGGGGTACTTGGACCCTAGGTCAGGAAGGAGATTCAGGCGTCCTGACAATTTACCCGACAAAGACAGAGCCTTCAAGATTCGTTCTCCACCCACTCCAAAATCGGGGTACTAGTGCAACGAGGGGGATAGGACTTTCCCACTACACAGTCCAGAAAATCCCAAGCGTGAACCCTGAGAGCAAGCTCACCCAGTAAGCCACACTGGTGAGCAGGACCCGATTAGTTTCAGGCTAAAGGGACCAAATAGAAGACTAGGTGCCAAGGTAAAGGTCACAGACTAACAGGCAACACCAATGGGCACGGGATCCAGGCGTGCTCCTTCCAAGCGGCAGCGGTGTCCAGAACTTTGGTTTACCTCAGTTGTCGGCGTCAGCGTTATTGGACTGAGTGAGTACATAAGTGACCCTTACCTGCCCAATGGCACCTCCCCGTCACCATCACTGAGTCCCGGGGCATTCCCCCTACCCGTGAAGGGGTTAAACACCTAACTGCCCACATCATCGCCACTGGGTACTACCAATCGCAGCGGTCGTACTCCATCTTACCACTCACCACGGGGGGCATCACGAACTTTCCACACCATCCCCTGCAAATACTCCCCCCTTTTATTCCGAGTGGCGGCGCGACCCCGACCCTCAGGTCCGGAGACCACTCGAGCCACCGCAGATCCAGATCCAAGCAGCCTGGCTGCTGACGCAGGGGCGGCACAAAAGCATTTCAAGTGTCAGCAGGACAGTGGAATCAATTGCACCACCACCCCCATTTTCCGATAGTGTCTTTGCACAGCAGCGAGGTATGCTCCAAGTAACACACAGGATGTGGCCTGGCACTTCCATTTTAAAAATCAAATGGTGAACAGTGACAGGCATAGGCCTCTTGCTCCCAGAACCCTGACACTACAGACAAAAGACAATTTGGAGACCCTACTTGGAGTCTCCACACTTGCAAAAATTAAGGTTAGACAAGAGGAAAAGTGGCAGCAATTGGCACAAACTACAAATAGTCAAACACCGCAAAACTATGGGGAAATGAAGGAGGGGCGGTATGGGCAGAGGTGTGGGAGCAAGAGGCCTAATCCTGTTACTCATTCACTTTTTAATTTTTAAAATGGAAATGTCAGGCCACATCCTGTGTGTTGCATGGTAAATGCCTCCCAGCTGTGCAAAGACACTATGGGGAAATGGGGGGTTGAATTGATGCCACTGTCCTGCTGTCTGCCTGAAATGTTTTTAAATGTATTCAGATCCCAGAAACTTCGAGCATGACAGTGACACAGAGGTAAGATTGCTAAGATTGCTGAAGAGAGTTAGGCACAGCCAGAGTTCTAGTCTGTATCCTAAAGTAGGAAAGATGAAGAAATCCCTGCAATGTGAACTAGTATGTATATAAAGTAGTTTAGTGACTCACCAGCCCAAAGAAATTAATATTAGTTAAGCAATATGGCTCTGGAATGGAGCCAGAGGTCGACAACATGAGAGAACACATGGCAGTCTGGCCAGGATCTGGTATGACACATTAATCAGGATACGTCTGCCCTGAGGTGGGCAGGAATCTGTTGAAGCTGTTTTGTGAAGGCCAAAGGTGTGTGAGCCTGTGATGAAGTGTAGAAGCAACCTCTTAAGATGATAGAATTGTTTCTTTCTAAGGGGTACTTTACACGTTGCGACATCGCTAGCATCGGCTAGCGATGCCAATATGCGATATGCGATATGTGGTGATTGCTGCCGTAGCGAACATAATCGCTACGGCAGCTTCACACGCACATACCTGCTTGGCGACGTCGCTGTGACTGCCGAAATATCCCTCCTTCAAGGGGGAGGTGCGTTTGGCATCACAGCGACGTCACCGCGACGTCACTAATCGGCTGGCCAATAGAAGCGGAGGGGCGGAGATGAGCGGGACATAACATCCCGCCCACCTTCTCCCTTCCGCATTGCCTTGGGGCGCAGGTAAGGAGATGTTTGTCGCTCCTGCGGGTTTACACACAGCGATGTGTGGAGCTGCAGGAGCGACAAACAACATCGTACCTGTGGTCGACCCGACATTATGTAAATGAATGACGCTACACAGATCAACGATTTTCGACACTTTTGCGATCGTTTATCGTCGCACCTAGGATTTACACGTTGCGATGTCGCTACCGGCGCCGGATGTGCGTCACTAACGGCTTGACCCTGACAATATTTCGGAAGTGATGTTGCAATGTGTAAAGCCCCCTTAAGACCAATGTGAAGGTTTTGACAAATTGCAAAGGGGCAGGTGTAAGGAAATTGAAGTGTTGCCCACACAACCTTGAAGAAAATGCTATGTTGTGTAATGCAATGAACTGTTTTAAATGTGGTTTTATGTGTTTGGTACATGGTCAGGTACACACAGGGTTAAGAGTTGAGATTAGTTCAGGATGGAAGGAGCTACATGGACATAAAGGGAGCAACTTTCTGGTAATGAGGCAGAGTATTCAGACGAAATAGGAGTGGAGGTTCGTTCTCACATGTGGACCCGTGGAAGCCTGATTGGCAGGCGAAACGGCCGTCGTCCTCAGGTGAGGGACCCCGCATCCAGGTCTCTCGCCTCTTTTACTCTGCACCTATGAATTTCAAATAAAGTATCCCCAGCACTGAAGCTGATTGCGGTCAGGTTTCTTTCTTTCATGGACTCAGTTGGACACGTTTTCCTTTTCTGACCAGCACGCTGAGACCGGGTAGCTTCTAACACTGGAGCTGGATTCCACGCACCTGGGTTAATGCACAAGGTAACTAAGGTGGATTAGTGGTGCAGGACTCTCCTCTACTGCATGTGCTACTTTGGTTTTCTCCTGCTGGGGTTCTTTGTACACTTTTTATCCACATCGCTACCAAGGAACTGTGACGATTTGATTGTGCCACCCTTGCGATTATTACCATGGAAATTATGGACAGCACCAGCGATCCATCATCGGATATTACAGGTGTACAGGCGGGCTGAGCCGATCCGACTTCCTTCTTCGAGGAATGCAACACGAGAAAGGACACTGAGGTACTGGGTGTTAAAGCACTGGAATATAAAATCCATTCCCTCTCAGAAAGAGAGGTGCGGTTGTTTTGGACTATAAAATCGTTGCAATCTTATGTGGACTGCAACAGGGTCCCTAGGGGCCTCCGTATTATTAAATCCCTGGTACATTTCCAGGATGATATAGTCTTTACTAAAGAATGGGAGGATATACAATTGGACTGCTCTATGAAGTTGCTACAGTTGGTGTGAAAGAAAAATGAGGAAGATTATTCCATTTTAAACACAGAATTGCTTATGTTACAACAAGACACTCGGGCTCGTGTAACTGAGGACTATTGGTTAACTTTCATACAAAAATTGGATAAAAAATTAATTGATGTACAGACAGATATAAAAAACAAAAAAAGGGAGAAATTTATGAGAGATAAGAGAGATTATGACACGAAGCAGATTTTCTATTTGGCTAAAGACAAAACAGAAACGTATAAAAGAAAGTCATATATTAAAAATAAAAAACAAGGATATCAAGATAGAGGGTACTGGACCACAGACTCGGAGTCCAGTGGCTCTGAGGATGTGACTCCAGGCCCTTCTAGTGGCCCCCCCCCAAAGCTACGACTGCTGCCCCTTTAGGAATCGTATTTGACGGAGCGGCAGGAAGAGGCACAAGGGCAAGGGGCCTCAAGAGAAACTCTGTTTCGTGGAGAAATTAGGAAATGATTCAATCTCTGCCTCTCCTGATAACATTATTGTTAATCTGTCTGACCATGAACTTTCAAGTGATATGATCTCGGTACTGTCTAGGGGTTTGAATTTTTGTGTTCCTGAGGGGTTCAATTTTGTGGATTTTAAAATTGACTTGTACAAAGATATAAGAAAGATAAATGTATACAAATTCTTCCATCAGAGACCCGCAAATGTGAATATAGTTCCAGAGGGTCAAAGGCCATGCATAGTGGTTGTTAAAAAGGTTGATGTCACAGGAGCTTTCGATCCAGCTATAGTCCAGGAAGCAGAGTTGCTGCTGAACCTGAATAATCCTGAGTTGGATCAAAATCTCAATTTAAATGAAATGATCTGTGAGCCCATGAGATTCACAAAGGGCATAAAATCTGATTTCCACCCTCCCGTTATGCAGGGTAACCTGATTGACCTATTTTAGGACACAGTACTTAAAGAGGTGGAAGCTTTGTTCTATCCTAGTCATAATAAGAATCTAACTAAGGGTGAATTGAACGCAGTTCAAACAATGCGTTCATGGGAGGATACTGTATTTCGGGAAGCAGATAAAGGAGGCAATATAGTGCTCCTAACCCGAAAAGCTTATGTACAGGAGTGTCTAAGACAGCTCCAGGATCGATCTACATATACCCCCTTAGTGATTAACCCCATCTGCGATTTTAAAAAACAACTTACGCGATTACTGAACAAGTATGTGACTCTTGAGTTTCTTTCCCGCACACAAGCGGATAAGCTGATTCCATTTTTTCTTACAAGGCCCCACTGGTATTGCATACCCAAAATACACAAAAATATTGATAACCCTCCGGTCCGCCTGATAGTGGCGGGGATCGGTTCATTGACTGAACCCCTTTCCCACTACCTGGATTGGCTGTTAAGACTGTTATTAACGCACATTCCCTCCTATGTGAAGGATAGTGGTGATTTTATATCACTCTTGCAAGGTATTACGTGGCAAGAGGGTTTCAATTTAACATCCATTGATGGGGAAAGATTATATACTCGGATTCCACAAGCTTTGGGTATTCAAGCAGTTAAGGAAATAGTGGCTAATTGTGGCAAGAGCCCCCTTTTTGTGAGTTTGTGGGTGAAGCTATGGAGTTCATGCTGTCCAAAAATGCCTTCATGTTCTTAGAGAAATGGTATGTGCAATGCGGGGGTACAGCGATGGGTACCGCCGTATCTTGCGCTAACATCTTTTTGGGCTTTTTTGAGAGCAAATATGTTTTCAGCAGCACTAACCCTTACCTTAACCCCTTCACGACCTTGGACGGATCTATCCGTCATAGATCGTGTCCCGTTAAGCCCCGCCCCCTGCCGCGGGCAGGCGGCGTGGATCGGCACACATATCAGCTGTTTTCAACAGCTGACATGTGTGCCTGCTAGCCGCGGGTGGAATCGCTTCCACCCGCGGCCATTAACCTCTTAAATCTTGCTGCCAAAGTCTGGCAGCAAGATTTAAATGCGCGCGGCCATGTTTGTTACTCACCGCCGCCCCCACCGGAAGTCACGTGTGTTATCACGTGACTATCGGTGGTTGCCATCGTAGCACAGGGTCATGTGATGACGCCTGCTGCTATGATCTTTCACTTTCATTTTCCCTCGGCCGAGAGCAGAGGGAAAACCAAAGTGAGTGAATCTGCTGATTACAGCGGTATTGCTGTGATCAGCAGATAGCGATCAGCGATCGGATTACTGATTGCTATAGCCCCCTAGGGGGACTAGTAAAATAAAAAAAAAAAGTAAAAAAAAAAGTTTTAAAAAATAAAAAAAAAAAAAAAAAACCTAAAAGTTCAAATCACCCCCCTTTCCCCCCATTGAAAATTAAAGGGTTAAAAAATGAATAAATATACACATATTTGGTATCGCCGCGTTCAGAAATGCCCGATCTATCAAAATATAAAATCAATTATTCTGATTGGTAAACGGCGTAGTGGCAAAAAAATTCCAAACGCCAAAATTACGTTTTTTGGTCGCCGCAAGTTTTGCGCAAAATGCAATAACAGGCGATCAAAACGTAGCATCTGCGCAAAAATGGTACCATTATAAACGTCAGCTCGAGACGCAAAAAATAAGCCATCACTGAGCCATTGATCCCAAAAAATAAGAACTCTACGTGTTTCGGAAAATGGCGCAAAACGTGCGCCACTTTTATTGGACAAACTTGTGAATTTTTTTTAACCCCTTAGATACAAGTAAACCTATACATGTTTGGTGTCTACAAACTCGCACCGACCTGAGGCATCACACCCAGACATCAGTTTTACCATATAGTGAACACCGTGAATAAAATATCCCAAAAACTATTGTACGATCCCACTTTTTTTGCAATTTTTCCGCACTTGGAATTTTTTTGCCGTTTTCCAGTACACTATATGGTAAAACTTATGATTTCATTTAAAAGTACAACTCGTCCCGCAAAAAACAAGCCCTCATATGGCAAGATTGACGGAATAATAAAAAAGTTACGGCTCTTGGAAGAAAAGGAGCAAAAAACAAAAACGCAAAAACGGAAAGTGCCCGGGGGCTGAAGGGGTTAAACACATAAAACATTATTTAAGGTATTTGGACGATATGTTCATGGTATGGGACGGAACAGAGAAAACCTTTTCTGAGTTCGTGCTTTATCTCAACAACATTAATACCATGAACATGTCCTTCACTTCTGCCTTTGGTGGTGATGTAATCAATTTTTTGGATGTAGAGGCGTCTGTGAAGGAGGGTAAAATCTCCACCAGAGTATATAGAAAACCTACAGCCTCCAATTCTCTCTTGCATTACCAGAGCGCCCACCCACAACACACAAAAACTGCCTTGCCTTATTCACAGTTCCTTAGACTGCGAAGAGTTAATGATGACAGTGAGGTTTTTTTCGAACAGGCTATAGACTTGAAATTGAGATTGCAGGTGTGTCGCCCTGGGCAAGCCAGGGGACACAGGTCACAACACCACCACACCCCACACTCCAGGTAGGCACACCTGCTAACCAGAAATCCTTGTTGCCTTGCTCCAGGAGTCGGTTGATGCACACCAGGGGGTGGGCCAGGCGGTTGGCTCCGCCCACCAAGGAGCTCACAACTCTGGAGGCAAGAAGTAACCAGGCAGTTAGAGTCCAGGGAGAGTCGAGTGAGGGAGGAGGGAGTGGAAGGAGTGAGGAGTAGCCCAGGCAGGGGCTAGAGTAAACAGAGAAGTGAAAGTGGTGAAAGTAAGGAAAGTAGCAAAGGAGAAGAGTAAGCAAAGTGACAGAAGGAAAGAAAGCCTGAGAGCCCCGCTTTGAGTAGGGCCAGAACAGCAAGGTCAGCGACGGCGGTGACTGTTTGGAGGGGGACAGTTTGGAAGTTCCTGGAAGGACCCCGTTGGCTGTGTGCCCGGTGGTCTGGAGCAGTGTTCCGAAGAACAGTCAGCACCAGGGCAGGGGCCTCTCGGACCCCGGCAAGGCTAGGAGTCGCCAGATTTGCCAAATCCGTCAGTGACGGGGACGCAGATCCCCCAGCAACCAAGTCCCGATTGACGGCAACAGCCCGACCATTACCGGGGAGACACCGCCACCGCCAAGGCACCAGTTTCCCCAGGGCCAGCGCCTGCGGGCAAAGTGTAGAGCTCCTCCGGCCCAGATTGCAGTCGGGGAGCGGGTAACCGGAGGGAATCCACCGCTACCATCAGACAACATAGGTGCAAGGAAGAGAAACGTCACCGTCACCTACCGGGAGTGCAGGTGCAGCCGTCTGTGGGACCGTCCTACCAGCCGTTGGTTTACCGTACAAACTGTGTCCGTGTGTCAGGCTGAGTGAGTACCATAGTGCCGCAAGGCACAGCGCTGCCCCCGCGTCCCTGCGCCCTCCAGGCCCTACACTTCACATCTCATCACCGGGCCCCGGGATCACCAACCCCTACCCACGGAGGGGCAACACAACACCTGGCTGCTCCGCATCACCATCCCCGGGACCCCCACACTGAGCAGCGGTGGTGCAATCACCACAACCGTGGGTGGCGTCACGAACTATAACAATCCCCACACCCAACAACCCCCTTTCACTCATGGGCGAGGAGTGTCGCTCGAGACACCCCGGGATCCGGCCCACGGCTCGAGCCACCAGGAGCAACTGCCGGACCCGAGCAGAAAGGGTGAGCGCGGTGTGCTGACACCCTCCTCCCCGCCCGCGACAACTTGGCGTCACGAACAGGATCTTACCGCTCTGCCGTCAGGTAGAGGTGCGCCTTGTTACCGCCGGAGGCATCCGGCAGAAAAATTTCAGAAGCCGCCATCTTTGGCGCGAAAAGTTCCCGCTCGAGCGTCTTCTCGAGCAGTAGAAGCGCGAAGGCCAAAACCCCGCCCCGAGAGAGGAGGGGCCGGAAAGAGCTAAGGGGGACGCGATGGCGGCCGGCCGCATGTGAGCGCGGCTGTGGAAGCAGGGACGCCAGGACCCTGCGGCCATTTACTGGTTCCTGGAAGAGGCCGCTGCTAAAGATGCTGAGTCCGACCAACAACACCGTGGTCCCCGCGCCTGACATGGCGGCGTGGGTGGAAGTCCGGACCGTCCAGCTAAGCAGCCATCTGCAGGTCCACAGGCGGCTCCTCCTGGAGGAGCGGGAGGCCGACATGGCGGACGTGGTGGCTGCTATGTGGAGATGCGAGGTGGAGGAAGACTTGGAGGAACGGGTAAGAGACCCACGTCCCTGTATTCCCGAGGGATCGTCCGCTGCGGCTGAGGGGCCCGGCCTACACCCGTTCACCCTGCTGCCTCTCCCGCTACCCGCGTTAGCTGCTGCTGCCCCGCCACTAGGCCCGCTACCACCACCACCGGTAGCGGTACCCTGCCAATCCGCCCCGGCGGACCGACCTGCAGCAGAAGCTCATGACCACCCTGAACTGCTTCTATGGAAGAAGCCGAAGGCTGAAGCCGTCAGCAAAGATCCACCGGAGGCACGGCGGGGATGCAGCTGCCAGGAGGCAGAGCAGGCCATGTCACAGCGGGGTCCCTCATTACTGAAGGTGCCGGTCGTAGCCGACACGGAGGGACTCTGGCTGGGCCCGTCCCCCGCACACGCTGAACCGGAGCAAACAGAAAGTGCTCCCGGCTGGGAGCGACGGCAACAGCAGCTGCGCAGAGAGATCGAAGCCCGAGAGGGGTATAGAGCGGATGTGCATGCCCGCATGTATATGGAAGAAGATTGCCTGCAGCGAGCTACCATTGGGGTCCAGAGCGGTGCACCATGTGAAGGTGGCACTAGAGACCCACGAGTGAGAATGGACTGCTGAGCCGCTTCCAGGGCAGCGGATGCCCGTTGCACAGTCCCCGTTGGGACCACCATTGTTTGCTTGAAAAAGTTTGAAAGAATGATAAGAAAATGATACCGAGTTTTTCATCAGATTTGCCTTGTGATTAGCAACCGGCTGGAGCTGGCACCGTTGTCCCCGTGGGGACCGTTTAAGTTTATTTGCATGGGAACTAGCCATGGACAAGCCCGTGAACTCTGCAGGGCACCACAAACGTTAAGTGGCTTGTAAATATGTTGGGTACCGTTACCGTTTCCGCAATGCCGCCTCCGGAGAGGCAGGTTGGAGGGAGGGCCCTGAGCAGAGCAGGCCAGGGCCCAGCCACCAAAGGAACCGGTGGCCACCCTCTGGAGGGGAAGGACAGATCCCGCTCGGGTAACTTGTGCTGGACTGTGGGTCAAGGGGTGCTGCCTGGGTTTTAGGGGCAGCATCAGGGCCAGGTTGCTTGGGTGGGAGAGAGCGGAAACCGTGACCGTACACCGTTGCAACGTTTAAGAAAATGTGCCTCCCGTTTGGGAAGATTGATTAAAAATGTTATTGATGTTTGATTAACCCTTGTTATCCCCTTTTACAGAAAAATAAAACCGGTGTAGGACGGCAGCCCGCGGACGGTCTGCATTTTGCTAAGGGGGAATGTGTCGCCCTGGGCAAGCCAGGGGACACAGGTCACAACACCACCACACCCCACACTCCAGGTAGGCACACCTGCTAACCAGAAATCCTTGTTGCCTTGCTCCAGGAGTCGGTTGATGCACACCAGGGGGTGGGCCAGGCGGTTGGCTCCGCCCACCAAGGAGCTCACAACTCTGGAGGCAAGAAGTAACCAGGCAGTTAGAGTCCAGGGAGAGTCGAGTGAGGGAGGAGGAAGTGGAAGGAGTGAGGAGTAGCCCAGGCAGGGGCTAGAGTAAACAGAGAAGTGAAAGTGGTGAAAGTAAGGAAAGTAGCAAAGGAGAAGAGTAAGCAAAGTGACAGAAGGAAAGAAAGCCTGAGAGCCCCGCTTTGAGTAGGGCCAGAACAGCAAAGTCAGCGACGGCGGTGACTGTTTGGAGGGGGACAGTTTGGAAGTTCCTGGAAGGACCCCGTTGGCTGTGTGCCCGGTGGTCTGGAGCAGTGTTCCGAAGAACAGTCAGCACCAGGGCAGGGGCCTCTCGGACCCCGGCAAGGCTAGGAGTCGCCAGATTTGCCAAATCCGTCAGTGACGGGGACGCAGATCCCCCAGCAACCAAGTCCCGATTGACGGCAACAGCCCGACCATTACCGGGGAGACACCGCCACCGCCAAGGCACCAGTTTCCCCAGGGCCAGCGCCTGTGGGCAAAGTGTAGAGCTCCTCCGGCCCAGATTGCAGTCGGGGAGCGGGTAACCGGAGGGAATCCACCGCTACCATCAGACAACATAGGTGCAAGGAAGAGAAACGTCACCGTCACCTACCGGGAGTGCAGGTGCAGCCGTCTGTGGGACCGTCCTACCAGCCGTTGGTTTACCGTACAAACTGTGTCCGTGTGTCAGGCTGAGTGAGTACCATAGTGCCGCAAGGCACAGTGCTGCCCCCGCGTCCCTGCGCCCTCCAGGCCCTACACTTCACATCTCATCACCGGGCCCCGGGATCACCAACCCCTACCCACGGAGGGGCAACACAACACCTGGCTGCTCCGCATCACCATCCCCGGGACCCCCACACTGAGCAGCGGTGGTGCAATCACCACAACCGTGGGTGGCGTCACGAACTATAACAATCCCCACACCCAACAACCCCCTTTCACTCACGGGCGAGGAGTGTCGCTCGAGACACCCGGGATCCGGCCCACGGCTCGAGCCACCAGGAGCAACTGCCGGACCCGAGCAGAAGGGGTGAGCGCGGTGTGCTGACACCCTCCTCCCCGCCCGCGACACAGGAACGGGGTTACCCGGATGTTGTTATCGATTCAGCTTATGAAAAAACTGTTTCTGTAGAACTGTTTCTTGTGGTCAGCGTATTAATATTAAAAAGAAAAATGAGAATAACAACAACAAAAAGATTTGTGTTTAGTTTCAAGTTTGGCCCCCTAGACAGTACCATAAGGAAAGCTTTGAACAATAATTGGCATATCCTAGAAAGAGATCCTGATTTAAGTATGATGACATGCTTTAGACCTTTAGTTACCTATAGACGTTGCCACACTCTGAGAGGTTTGCTCGTAAGGAATAGGTTAACCAGCCCAGGAACATGGCTTGATAAACAATACCCAGTGGGGAATTACCGCTGTGGCCAGTGTAGGTTATATAACCTACACCTCACCGGCGACTCTCTTCAGATAGGATCACATGTGCACCAGGTTAGACAATTCATATCGTGCAAGACTAAATTTGTCGAATATGTTGTATTGTGCTCATGTGGAAGGTTTTAAATTGGTAAAACCATAAGATGCTTGTATATACGTTTCAGAGAACATTATAATTCTATCTCCACGGGAAAGGGCTCCCCGAGATTAATTGATCACATGCGTGATGAACACGGAGGCAGAGCTGATACCCTACACTTTGGTGGCCTGGTGAGAACCAAGTTACCTCCTCAAGGAGGTGACCACCATAAACTATTATTACAGATGGAGGCCAGATTAAAAATAAAGTTTGGGGCGCAGGGTAATTTAGGGTTAAACGACCGCAATGATATGACAGTGTTCTTATAAATTACTACGTTTACATTCAGCCAGAATTTTGGTATGTTATTGTATTTCACCTTTTCCAGTGCCTTTTCTTGTTTTATTGTATGTTTGTTTTTAAACTATGATATGGTATAAATATGCACACTTTTAATGATTTTTGCACAGTGTTGAAAGTGTTAAAATACTGTTGACATTCCCCCTGTTTTTATGTGTGGTGACGTGACCTGGGTGCCCTCCCCTTTTTAAGGAGTGGAGGTTCGTTCTCACATGTGGACCCGTAGAAGCCTGATTGGCAGGCGAAACGGCCATCGTCCTCAGGTGAGGGACCCCGCATCCAGGTCTCCTCTCGCCTCTTTTACTCTGCACCTTTGACCTTCAAATAAAGTATCCCCGGCACTGAAGCTGATTGCGGTCAGGTTTCTTTATTTCATGGACTCATTCAGACGAAATAGACCTAAGTTCTAATTATTTGCAGAACTGAATGTAAAAGAGGCTTGTTGTGCAAAGAAAAGGGAGAGCCATACATCAAATAATATGTTCTAAGGACCGAGGAAATATAATGAGATATTTGATAGATGGGAACATTCGATAGAGCAAAATATTCCATAGACCATAATGCAGGCCAGGGAGGCCGATTAAATGGTATGGAACTAAACCCAGGGGAAGTAGAAGGCCCATGTAAAGGGGGATAGAACGAGAAGAAAGTGTGTCAGCAGGACATTAGTAATAGTTTTTTTATGGTGAAAGGAAGCTGACTTGTCCATATTGAAATGTAACTAGGGTCACTATATTTGAACATACATTCTCTTATGGAGAATAGTGATCTTTCAAGAATGTAGTGAGGAGTCGTATCAATGTACCCTAAGGTACAGGGTCCTCATCAATCAGTTGGGAAATTAGAGTAGCTGTGAGTGGCTGTAGTGTTAACTCGAACCATGTGGCCCTCACAGGGGAAGAAAAAGTCTCCCATAATTGTTGGCTGGATTGTCATGAGATGTAAGAGCATAAAGTGCAATGAAAATGAAGTGTGACTTCATGTAACCAAGAAGGGCCCATGCCTGCCTATTGCAAGTGAAACAACTCATGTGAAGGATTTATATCTGACAGAGGGAGGAGTAATTACGCATTTATAATATGCAAAAAGATTTTTATTGGTGCAATATAAATTCAAAAATACAATACAATTGTAGAAAAAAAACATATTAAAAGCTTGAAGTATTACAGTGTATGATACACAATGAAGGAGATTTGGAACACTATGCAGGTTATAGATAACTGTGGCTTTATAATATTACCGCTTATTACAACAGCAGTGTGCCGTTACTTTGTGTCTGTGCGACTGTTAACAATAGTGGGTGTCCACCCTTGCTGTGAACTCATAGCAGCACTGGTGCTAAGGCTTGTAAATTTCTATCAATATAAACACATAGTGTGAGCCCGCATATAGTGCATACCTCTGTTAGAACATAACATGTGCAGCAGTCACATATAACAAAGTTATCATTTAAATGAGGTCAAATAGTTTAGGATCATACCCATATTAGTAACTTCCACGTGTTGTCTCCTGTGCCCCGATGCGCATTTCACATCGTGCTTCCTCAGGGGGCTGCTAGATAATCGGCACCCCACATCTTATAAAGACGAACATTCACTTAAGCCAGCTGGCAGTCATTAGCGGCGCACGCATGCCGCCGTCCGATCACCCCTCCAGGCCCGCCGCTCGGCAGCGGCGAAGACGTGCGCGCGCCGACTCCAAAAGTCAGCGCACACACGTCAACCCCATAGACAGCGGCGCGATCCGGGACTAGGGACCGGAGTGCGGCAGGCGCGCGCACAGGACCGCAAGTAGCGCTACATATCAGTATGTGTGAATTCAAATTAACCAGTCAAAGTGCCGTACCTTATAAAAATATTGCACATACAATATACATAAACAATATATCAGATCATCAAATTTATAAACACTCGGACAATTGATATATATCATATAATTATTTTTTAGTGATGACGAATAGCATTATACATACACTCCTCCCTATCAGTAGCAGGGAGCGTACATGCAACTCTTCAAAAGTGACAAAAGTGTCAAAAAAGTTGAATTATTATTAGAATTATATGGGTTGCATGCAGCGCTCCCTGACAGTGGCAGAGAGGAGCCACATATATATTTTTAATGACTAAGGGCACACTGTATATACATCTTTCAAGGAAGATAAAAAAGCATGTCGGGTGTACCCCTCTTTGACAATGGCAAAAGACATATAGTTAACACCATCAATTAACAGTGATGAAAAGCACTCCATAGGGAAGATAAGTAGCATATCATATATGCAGTCCCTGTAAATTGGCTGCAGTTGGAATTTTTTGTAGAAGTGAAGAATTGTTCACATTGGACGGTGAATGCAGCCTCAATGATGCTTGGGGGAAACATAAACTGTAATAAAGATTAAAAGAAAATAAAAAGCCGATTAAAAAAGTGAAAACGGAACTCAATGGAGAAAGACGTTACAATCAGATATTTAATTCACTATCAGTGGGATTGATAAATGGTATCTAGTTTCAGAAATATAATAGGGCATAAACTAGAGAGGCAATTCATTTGCCTGTTTTCTCTAGTTTATGCCCTATTATATTTCTGAAACTAGATACCATTTATCAATCCCACCGATAGTGAATTAAATATCTGATTGTAACGTCTTTCTCCATTGAGTTCCGTTTTCACTTTTTTAATCGGCTTTTTATTTTCTTTTAATCTTTATTACAGTTTATGTTTCCCCCAAGCATCATTGAGGCTGCATTCACCGTCCAATGTGGACAATTCTTCACTTCTACAAAAAATTTCAACTGCAGCCAATTTACAGGGACTGCATATATGATATGCTACTTATCTTCCCTATGGAGTGCTTTTCATCACTGTTAATTGATGGTGTGAACTATATGTCTTTTGCCATTGTCAAAGAGGGGTACACCCGACATGCTTTTTTGTTATCTTCCTTGAAAGATGTATATACAGTGTGCCCTTAGTCATTAAAAATATATATGTGGCTCCTCTCTGCCACTGTCAGGGAGCGCTGCATGCAACCCATATAATTATAATAATAATTCAACTTTTTTGACACTTCTGTCACTTTTGAAGAGTTGCATGTACGCTCCCTGCTACTGATAGGGAGGAGTGTATGTATAATGCTATTCGTCAGCACTAAAAAATAATTATATGATATATATCAATTGTCCGAGTGTTTATAAATTTGATGATCTGATATATTGTTTATGTATATTGTATGTGCAATATTTTTATAAGGTACGGCACTTTGACTGGTTAATTTGAATTCACACATACTGATATGTAGTGTTACTTGCGGTCCTGTGCGCGCGCCTGCCGCACTCCGGTCCCTAGTCCCGGATCGCGCCACTGTTTATTGGGTTGACGTGTGTGCGCTGACTTTTGGAGTCGGCACGCGCACGTCTTCGCCGCTGACGAGCGGCGGGCCTGGAGGGGTGATCGGACGGCGGCATGCGTGCGCCGCTAATGACTGCCAGCTGGCTTAAGTGAATGTTCGTCTTTATAAGATGTGGGGTGCCGATTATCTAGCAGCCCCCTGAGGAAGCACGATGTGAAATGCGCATCGGGGCACAGGAGACAACACGTGGAAGTTACTAATATGGGTATGATCCTAAACTATTTGACCTCATTTCAATGATAACTTTGTTATATGTGACTGCTGCACACGTTATGTTCTAACAGAGGTATGCACTATATGCGGGCTCACACTATGTGTTTATATTGATAGAAATTTACAAGCCTTAGCACCAGTGCTGCTCTGAGTTCACAGCAAGGGTGGACACCCACTATTGTTAACAGTCGCACAGACACAAAATAACGGCACACTGCTGTTGTAATAAGCGGTAATATTATAAAGCCACAGTTATCTATAACCTGCATAGTGTTCCAAATCTCCTACATTGTGTATCATACACTGTAATACTTCAAGCTTTTAATGTGTTTTTATACAATTGTATTGTATTTTTGAATTTATATTGCACCAATAAAAATCTTTTTGCATATTATAAATGCGTAATTACTCCTCCCTCTGTCAGATATATATGTATTATGGAGTTAGCATAAGACCTTGTAAAAATGGAAATCTGGATAAGTCTATGTTTAGTAATGTGTACTGTGTTATCCACAGCATCCAGTAAAAACAAAATGGATTACCGAGCCAGGGAAAAAGTTTGGCTCACAAGAATGAATGAAGTATTCAGTGATGAGTCCACAACAGTGCCAATGGAGGACAATGGAGAAATACAAAAATCTATACACAGATATAAGGAATTATTATGTAAAAGAATGAGGATTTGGTGGAATAGGGCATTTCTTGAGAAATACCTTGAGAAAAAACTAATACCACTGAGAGTTCAGGTGTTCCCAGCATTTGAGGTGTTAGATGAGTCATTCAGGAATAAATGGGAAGAGGCAGCCACCTCCTGTTCAAGGGAATTTATGGATTTGCTCATACAATTGAATAAACAAACGGTCAGTGAAATGGATATAGAAATAGAATTAATACAGAAAAAACTGAATGAAAACTTATCTAGTGAAGCACTAACCAAATTTAATGCAGAAATTGAGGAGGAATCCAACAAATGGGAAAAGGAGATATATGAGGTTAAAACAAAAAAATTCCAAAGAGACACCTTAGATCGGAACCAGAACAACATGTACAGGTGGCAAAGAAAGCAAAGAGGAAAATGGAAAAGTGCCAGATCTAGAACGAGCTCACAAACGTCCTGCACGTCCAATGAGGGTTCAATCAATCAAGAATCCACAGTGAGTAATGGCATGATCTTGAGATCCACGGACAGGAGATTCAATGATTCAGACAGAAATATGTCAATCTGAACACAAAGAAAAGGGTATAGGAAGAACAACCCCAACAAGTTACAGGTAATTAATTTGTCTGAACACAAATTAACATCTCCACAAAGGCAGTTACTTGAGAGAGGGTTAACCTTTGCTCCAACTAACGGTTTTGATCTTTTCACAGCCATAAAGGACATTAACCTCTTCTCAAGGAAGCTGATTTTAAAAAAACTACACCATAAGAAGTCCGATGCATCCATGATCATGCCAGAGACTCTGATGGAGGAAGAAACTCTGAGGAATTTGAGCTCACTTTTGGATGAGCAGGACAGCTCTAGCCAAGGTAAATACCCTAAACACTTGTATCCAAAATCACAGACGTTCCCCCCCCTTGTCGTTGAGTCCTGCTGTGGAGATCTTCACAGATCTGGTTATCCGTGATCTGAGGGAGGTCTCCACGGCGCGAAGCGGTGACAATCTCACAAGGGCTGAGCGCAATGCCCTACATGAATTACAAGCAATGGATGACATTGTCATAAAACCGGCGGACAAGGGAGGGAACATCGTGATATGGCCTAAAACGATGTATGAGAGAGAGGCCCTAAAACAACTGAGAGATAGAACAACTTATACAAAGCTACCCATGAATCCCACAGGGGCATATGCAGCAGAACTCGACCTGATGCTATACGATGCGTTCACACAGGGAATAATTCCAAAAAATATCTATGATGGCCTTACTGTTAAATTCCCTAGAACACCTACAATTTATTTTATACCCAAGGTTCATAAAAACGCCACTGAACCACCAGGGAGACCCATAGTGTCAGGCCTGGAAGGCCTGAATGATCCAGTAAGTAAGTTCGTGGATTTTTATTTAAAACCCTTGGCTGAGGCTTTACCATCGTACGTCCGTGACACCACGGACGTACTCACCAGAATTGATGGAATACACCTTGAGGAAGATATGTACCTCGTGACTGCAGATGTGGAGTCGCTCTACACGTGTATTGATCATGAGCAGGGTTTGGAGGCGGTGCGTTTCTTCCTCGGTGGCAGCAACTGGGATGGCCCCACATGTGAATTGGTTCTTGGGCTGCTGGAGTTCGTCCTCACACATAATTATTTTTCGTTTAAAGAACAACATTACCTACAGAGGAGGGGCACCGCGATGGGGGCGGCCTGCGCGCCTTCGTTTGCAAACCTCTTTCTGGGGTTTTGGGAAAGAGGTTTGTGGGGGGGCGAGGGCGCGCAGGCCATGGACCATGTGCCCCTCTGGCTTAGATACATAGATGATATTTTATTTATTTGGCAAGGGAGTGGGGACGGACTCCAGCAGTTCATGAAATACCTTAACACAAATAATCTTAACATCAAGCTCACTCATGTGTGCAGCAGGGAGTCGGTGAACGTCCTGGATATTAAGATTGAAATTGATATGAACAGACGAATACAGACCGATCTGTTCAGGAAGCCCACTGCGGTAAATTCCCTGTTGCATGCAGAGTCTAGCCACCACCATAGCACCATCAAAGCCATCCCAGTTGGGCAATACTTGAGGATGAGACGCATCTGCTCCACCTTGCAAAAATTTGAAAATCAAGCGGATTTACTCAAAGAGCGATTTCAGTCACGAGGTTACAGCAGGAGGTCCATCAAACAGGGTTATAATAGAGCCAAGAAATCCACGCGCGAATCATTATTACAACCTTCACTCAAACCTCAAAATGAGACAAATGGTATCCGATTTATCACTACCTTTAATCCACAATGCAACAAGGTAAGAGAGATTCTGCAGCGGCACTGGCCCATTCTACACACTGAGCCCAGTCTACAGACCTACTTATTGAACTATCCCCAGATGACCTTCAGGAGAGGGAAAAACCTTAAAGATTTATTGGTTAGGAGCCACTATGTGGCAAATATTCAGAAACCTTTCTGCCCAGGCCCTCCAATAAAAGGTTGTTATCCTTGTGGTGACTGTATAGCCTGTACTAATATACTTAGGACCAAAACCTTTAGATCATCTATGGGAGATAAAGAGTTCAAAATTCACCAATATATAACCTGTTCAACAACTCAGGTTATATACTATGCCACCTGTGGATGTGGGCTCATATATATAGGCCTGACATCCCGGCAATTGAGGGTGAGAACTAGGGAGCATGTTAGGGACATTATCGCTGCTAAAAACATTACAAACTTTGAAGAACTGAAGACAATCCCCCGACATTATAAACTGAAGCATAATAGTGACCCTCGATCCTTCAGAGTGAGAGGAATAGAACATGTAACTATAGGAATTAGAGGTGGTAATATTAAAAGGAAGTTATTGCAGCAAGAGTGTAAATGGATCACAATGCTGGGAACAATGTCCCCATTGGGACTAAATGAAACAAATTCATTTGCCTGTTTTCTCTAGTTTATGCCCTATTATATTTCTGAAACTAGATACCATTTATCAATCCCACCGATAGTGAATTAAATATCTGATTGTAACGTCTTTCTCCATTGAGTTCCGTTTTCACTTTTTTAATCGGCTTTTTATTTTCTTTTAATCTTTATTACAGTTTATGTTTCCCCCAAGCATCATTGAGGCTGCATTCACCGTCCAATGTGGACAATTCTTCACTTCTACAAAAAATTCCAACTGCAGCCAATTTACAGGGACTGCATATATGATATGCTACTTATCTTCCCTATGGAGTGCTTTTCATCACTGTTAATTGATGGTGTGAACTATATGTCTTTTGCCATTGTCAAAGAGGGGTACACCCGACATGCTTTTTTGTTATCTTCCTTGAAACATGTATATACAGTGTGCCCTTAGTCATTAAAAATATATATGTGGCTCCTCTCTGCCACTGTCAGGGAGCGCTGCATGCAACCCATATAATTCTAATAATAATTCAACTTTTTTGACACTTCTGTCACTTTTGAAGAGTTGCATGTACGCTCCCTGCTACTGATAGGGAGGAGTGTATGTATAATGCTATTCGTCAGCACTAAAAAATAATTATATGATATATATCAATTGTCCGAGTGTTTATAAATTTGATGATCTGATATATTGTTTATGTATATTGTATGTGCAATATTTTTATAAGGTACGGCACTTTGACTGGTTAATTTGAATTCACACATACTGATATGTAGCGTTACTTGCGGTCCTGTGCGCGCGCCTGCCGCACTCCGGTCCCTAGTCCCGGATCGCGCCGCTGTCTATGGGGTTGACGTGTGTGCGCTGACTTTTGGAGTCGGCGCGCGCACGTCTTCGCCGCTGACGAGCGGCGGGCCTGGAGGGGTGATCGGATGGCGGCATGCGTGCACCGCTAATGACTGCCAGCTGGCTTAAGTGAATGTTCGTCTTTATAAGATGTGGGGTACCGATTATCTAGCAGCCCCCTGAAGAAGCACGATGTGAAATGCGCATCGGGGCACAGGAGACAACACGTGGAAGTTACTAATATGGGTATGATCCTAAACTATTTGACCTCATTTAAATGATAACTTTGTTATATGTGACTGCTGCACACGTTATGTTCTAACAGAGGTATGCACTATATGCGGGCTCACACTATGTGTTTATATTGATAGAAATTTACAAGCCTTAGCACCAGTGCTGCTCTGAGTTCACAGCAAGGGTGGACACCCACTATTGTTAAAAGTCGCACAGACACAAAGTAACGGCACACTGCTGTTGTAATAAGCGGTATTATTATAAAGCCACAGTTATCTATAACCTGCATAGTGTTCCAAATCTCCTTCATTGTGTATCATACACTGTAATACTTCAAGCTTTTAATGTGTTTTTATACAATTGTATTGTATTTTTGAATTTATATTGCACCAATAAAAATCTTTTTGCATATTATAAATGCGTAATTACTCCTCCCTCTGTCAGATATATATGTATTATGGAGTTAGCATAAGACCTTGTAAAAATGGAAATCTGGATAAGTCTATGTTTAGTCATGTGAAGGATTGTACCTATTATCTGATGTGCATAGTTTATATAAAAAAACCTCATTAGTAAAAAAATGTTTATTGTTGCACCTTGTTCTCCATTTTCTTGTAGCATGGCGGGGCATACCATGGGGAGTACCTTGCCCACATCTACTGCCTCGACCATGTTGCGTAGGGTACCGGCGGTGGTGCAGGCATATGCACACTTCATTTCACCATTGGGTTGAGGAAGCTGTGTCTGATGCTATTGCTGTATCCTGTTAAAATGTTTCAGCATTAAAATTTAAATTGCTGCTCTGTTGATAGACCTGTAAATAAAATCAAGCTGATTTTAAGATTTGATTTACAGTAGTGTCTTGTTGGAGAGCTTAAAGAGAACCAGCCAGCAGGATTTTCATATATAAAGTAAAGCCAGTGCTATACTGGTGCTAGGATGCGAAATGTACACATACCTTTTGTTCCGAGATTGGATGTTTTATTTCAGAAATATGTGCAAGTAAACTTAGAGATATGTACTGTTATTTTATAGATAGCAGCTAGAGCATATCTAATAGGTGGGTAGGGGTTTTGCTATCTATTCCTGCCTTTGTCTTCCTACTTGGCTTTGGTAGATAATAGATGGTATGGGCTACATTTCGAAACACGCCCCTACCACATGACAGAAATGACTCATGCCTGGAAGGAGCCCATAGAGTCTAGCATCTACCAAGGCCAGGCAGCAAACAGGGGCAGGAATCGTTAGCAAGAAACAAAACCTGAACCACCTATTAGCTATTCTGTAGCTGCTATCAATCAAATAGCAGTACATTTCTGGAACTTTACTTTCACATATTTCTGAAATAAAACCTTCAATCTCAGAACAAAAGGTATGCGTACATTCAGCATCCTAGTGCCAGTATAGCCCCGGCTTTACTTTATATATGAAAATTTTCATGGTTGGTTCTCTTTAAATGCCCTCCAACCAGGAGGTGATTGGCACAATGTTGCGCTCCCTTGTACTGTCCTAACAAGTGCAGCATAATGGAAAATGTTAGCTATAGTTATTGGTAAACAATTTAGGATATTATCTTCATAGAATCTTCCAATGCTCTTGGAAAAAAGACAGTTATTGGTCATTTTAAAGCCAAGTGATATTTGTAAGTTACGGTAATTAACGCTAATATTACATTTGACATATTTTAATGCAATAAGATAAGCTTCTGATTTGCAGTTAATAGATAATTTGTGGGTGTAAAAAAGTATTTTGTCTAATGGAGTTTATATGAATTTATGGCTTGTACAAAGGTTGGTGGCCTACAATTACAGTGAGTCATTCTTTTAATATTGGGATGACTCACAGTAGATGGAGCCCAGTTTCTATGGTTACATTACACTGATTACTTCACGGAATCTACAAGTGTATGTTTTATAATCATTTTGACACCAAAGAGAAACATCATGTTTGAATGCAAAAGCCCAATTAGACTATTTCGATAGCTTAAAGTACATACCCTGTTTGTTCTCCTTCAAGATGAAATTTGCCAGAAATTCATTGTGAGGAACATTAAAGAAACATGGCCAAAAATGTACTAATTCTAAGTATTCTAACTCCAATTTTGTCCAGCACCTCAAAACTGTAGCATGTACAACTAATGCATAAGAACTAAGATATATCAGTTAGTATTTTCCTGTGGCTACTATGAAATCTCATTTTTATTAAGTATGATTGTACAAACAGGCTTCAATGTTTGGATACACTTCTGGGGCAAATAAGCTATCGAGTACACTGATGTTATAGAAGGTCATTCTTAATTAAGGCTGGAGCTCGCATTATGGCAGGGCAAACTAGACAAATGGCCAGGTTCCCACCCCCTTGGGTCCCCCACTGTCTACAGCATGGAGAACATGGAGACTGTTTAATGACCTTTGGTGACATCATGATCATATGATTGGTCATGGGACCCTGATGTCACCACAGGTCTTGTACTTTGTAGCACTTCAGGACCTTTGGTGACATTACAATCATGTGACCTTGATGTCACTGTCGAAAAGGGCTAAAAAAGAGATGGAATAGTAGTATGTATGTATGTGTGCATGTCTAGAAATTATGGTAGCCATGCCTAAAATATATGGGCTTTTGGTAGTATATATTAACCCTTTCACGACATGCGCCACACATATACAGCACAAGTCGAAAGTGGGTGTAAGGTCACCCCATACTCAGCAGGTAATGGCTATGTATTACAGCCAAGACCTGCTTCTAACAATCTTTAACCTATTATTGTTAACCTGCTAAGTCCCTCTGTTAAACTCTGACAATGGCATTTGACACACGCCAGCATCGGGGCACACACCAATATTAAGCAGTCATCAGCGCGCCCATGAAATGATTGCAGGTCGCCAATGGGTTGCTATGACAGGAGGGGCTGTGCCGAAGACCTCCATACTTGTCATATCAGTGATCTTTTGAAACCCTATCTGTTGCCGTGCTTCAAAGGAGACAATGATTTTCACTATATGCAGCAATGCTGCAACCACTAAGAACAGTAAAGAGTAAAAAAAAGTTGTAAAAAATTAGAAAAAAATAAACAAACAAATGTTCAAATCACCCTCCTTTTTGCCCCATTAAAAATAACGATAATGAAAAAATGCAAACACTGTGTGCAGAATTATTAGGTAAGTTGTGTTTTAGAGGATTTTTTTTATTATTGATCACTTTTCACTAACTATGTTCTCAATCAACCCAAAAGACTCATAAATATGAAAGTTTAATACTTTTGGAAGTTGGAGTGGTTTTTTTTTTAGATTTGGCTAACTTAGGGGGATATTTGTCTGTGCAAGTAACTATTACTGTGCAGAATTATTAGGCAACTTAATAAAAACCAAATATATTCCCATCTCACTTGTTTATTTTCACTAGGTAAACCAATATAACTGCACAAAATTTAGAAATGAACATTTCTGACATGCAAAAACATAACCAAAAATATTAGTGACCAATATAGCCACCTTTCTTTATGATGACACTCAACAGCCTACCATCCATAGATTCTGTCAGTTGCTTGATCTGTTTACGATCAACATTGTGTGCAGCAGCCACCACAGCCTCCCAGACACTGTTTCAAGAGGTGTACTGTGGTCCCTCTTACATTTTATGAGGAGCCACAGGTTCTCTATGGGGTTCAGATCAGGTGAACAAGTGGGCCATGTCATTATTTTTTCATCTTTTAGACCTTTACTTTCCAGCCAAGCTGTGGAGTAGTTGGATGTATGTGATGGAGCATTATCCTGCATGAAAATCATGATTTTCTTGAACGATACCAACTTCTTCCTGTACCACTGCTTGAAGAAGTTGTCTTCCAGAAACTAGAAGTAGGTCTGGGAGTTGAGCTTCACTCCTACCTCAACCCGAAAAGGTCCCACAAGTTCATGTTTGATAATACAAGCCCATAGCATTACCCCACCTCCACCTTGCTGGTGTCTGAGTCGGAGTGGAGCTCTCAGCCCTTTACTGATCCAGTCTCTGGCCCATTCATCTGGCCCATCAAGAAACACTCTCATTTCATCAGTCCATAAAACCTTTGAAAAATCAGTCTTAAGATATTTCTTGGCCCAGTCTTGACGTTTTAACTTATGTTTCTTGTTCAAAGGTGGTTGTTTTTCAGCCTTCCTTACCTTGGCCATTTCCCTAAGTATGGCACACCTTGTGCTTTTTTATACTCCAGTAACGTTGCAGCTCTGAAATATGGCCAGACTGGTGGCAAATGGCATCTTAGCAGCTTCACGCTTGATTTTCCTCAATTCATGGGCAGTTATTTTGCGCCTTTTTGCCCAACACGCTTCTTGCGACCCTGTTGGCTATTTGCCATGAAACGCTTGTGTGCTGCCCCCATGGAAGTAGTCGAGCTGCTCGGATCCGTGTTCGCTGTAGCTCGAGGGTCTTCAGACCCGGGGGTTGTGCAACCACTCAAATGAAAGGGCGTATTTACAGGGGAGTTGATATGTAGTTCTTGACGCCACCCGTGGTGTACGATAATTTGGGGAGTACCGCCGTTGCCACTGGGAGTACCCGGGGTGATGTAGTGGGGCAGCGAGGTGTCGCAACCCTCCACGGGTAGGGGGATACCCCGGAACTCAGTGAGGGGTGCTGTGGAGTGCAGGGTAAACCAAGTCTCTGGGTACCGCTGACGCTGAGGGGAGCTCGTCCGGGTCCCATCCCCAATAGTGTTGCCTGGTGATCCGTGACCTGCCTCCTGGCACTTAGTTTGACTTCAACTTGGTGGCCCGGTAGTATGGAACTAGCTGGGCCCCGTTCCCCACTATGGCTAAGTATGGGAGCTTACTCTCAGGGCTCACACTTGGGATATTCTGGACCGTTTTGGATTGGAAAATCCTATCCCCCTCGTTGAACTAATGCCCCGATTCTGGAGGGGGTGGGAACAGATATTAAAGGCTCTGTTCTCCTCAGGTGAATTGTTGGGTAGCCTGAAGCTACTCCCCGATCAAGGGTCCATGTACCCCGTCGTGTCTTCGGCCCTGGACCAGTGATAGTGCTAGGCTGCCGGCTGCCCTCCTCGACAGGTCCAAGCACCTCGCCACAATCATCTGCAACCGAGGGTCTGACTCCTCTAGGCCCAGACCACCGTCTGCAACCTAGACAGTTCCTTCAGGAGTCACCGCTCCCGACTTCCTCTGAGCTCCTCACAGCTCGAGGGGCTACTTCCCAACCTCTCTCCTTCAACTCTCAAACTCGACTCTCTACACTCCTCACTTCCCCTCCCTGACCCCCCAGGTAGGCAACTTTATTCCACTCAAGCCGTACACTAGTGTGTCTGGTGGGTGTGGTGCAGAGTGTATCTAGGGTTTGGTTTGCTGTTGGAGGCAACAACATTTAGTTAGGGACCCAGAACCAAGAGTGAGGCAGAATACTGCATGGAAGGGCAGCTTGTGCAATATCCTGTGATGATCTGATAGTCCAGGGGCGTCACATTCCCCCTTGGTTAAACGTAGCTCGTCCTCGAGATACAGGACACCAGAGGTTTATTTTTGTAACTGCAAGAAAAAGGGATTACATTTTATTTACAAGTTTTTCATCCCACATTAGGGAGGCACATTAAACGTTACTTTAACAGGCAGAGTTCATCCCTTTAACTATGGAACGCTGCCAGTTATGTTGGTAGCGGAGGCTCAACCTACTCTGTTGCAGCCTCTTCCTGCGACAGTCCAGTCCATACATCCAGGATCCCATCACCCACCATAAAAAACCGAAGTCCTTGCACCTCGTGCAAACATTATATCAACTTTTTTTTCAATCTGGTAAAATTCTCTGTTGATTAAACCGGTATGATTATTCAGCATTTTTTTTCTTTTATAAACACTACTGTTTACTATGATGCAAGAAAAATAACAAACTATGAAAAATAATAAAGGAAATCACAGATTTTCTTTTGACTTTTCTAACTTTAAATAACCAGGTCTCGTAGCCATGCTTCCTTATGGCTATGCACCATGGACGCCGACACAAACTCCTTCTCCATCATCACTTGCTTGATCACATCCAGGGCATACCATCCCCGCTCTCCACAATGCCGGGTATACGTGACCATATCCTCCAGCTCCAGATTCCGCCCAGGGTGTCCCCTGGGGAGGTGCTCTGCCACATCCTGCCAGGACACAAACACCCCAGCTGTGAGGCCCACTTCCTGGATGAACCCCCATCCCTGGTCGGGGTCAAATCGATCCACGAGGCCGTGGCACCGCGGACCCCGGACTCGGGAAGCGGCATTTCTCACGTGGTCCTTCTCTTGGTGAGTATGGGTGGCAATTTCCCCTGGTCGCCGATCTCCTGTTGTCATCTCTTGGTAAATCTTTCGCTGGTGTCGTTCCCAGTAGGGGGCGTCAGCGTCCAGCCTTGCCTCCCTTGCTGGCTTGGGTTGTAGCTGTACTCCTGCGGCCCAACAGCCACTGGGATGCCGCGCGGTGGCGGAACTGGTAGCTCGCCAGGTTCCGCCTTCACCACTTCATGAAGAAGAACCGACTGCTCTGCAGCAGGGAGTGCAGAGTCCGGGTGCTCCGTCTCGAGGTACGGGCCCGATGATGCAGCCGGGTCTGGTCAGGCCGGTGTCTGGATGACTGCTGTCGTGACCTGATCGGGTGACGGATCCGGGAGCTCCGCAGCTGGTTTCTCCTAAATTGGGACTGAAGGTTCCGCTGCCGGGGTTGGACTGGGCAGCTCGGCGTCTGCCGAGGACGGGGGTAGCGGTGGTAAGGTGTTTGCCGTGAGCGGGGTCAGACCGGATCCCACAGCCGTATCGGACGGATTATTGGAATCAACTGGGACTGGGTATCCGCTTACCCGCTCCTCACGTGGGATTTCGATCTTACGGGCTCACACTGCCACTGCCAGGCTCCTCATCTCTTCCCTCCAGTGGTCCAGAATGAAGAAGAACTGCGTTCGCATCCTCCTGCAGAACTGCTCCGTTTCTTGTTCGATCCAGATCGAGGTCCCGGGAGCAGCACGCTCCAGTGACCAGTCTCGCCCAGTCGCCATCTTTCCTCTGCGGGGTCCAGGAACGTTATGGAAAAGTCCTGGCGTCCCTGCTTCTCTTCCACTACTACATGCTGTCACGGCCTCTCGTTTTTCGCACACCATTCACTGCTTTGCTGTGGCCCTCTGGCAACTTCCGGTTCTAGGCTGACTCTCAGGATGAAGGGCGGGGCTTTGGCTTTGCGTGCTTTTGGTCGAGAAGACAGGGTTTTGGCGCCAAAAGATGGCGGAAGATGGCAGAAATAGCGAGAAACGAGACTCTTGACTCGCGGTTTTGATTTTCAAGGCGCACATCACCCAGGTAAGTGGGTCCTGCTCGTATCCTGTTCGTGACGCCAGGAATTTGAGGTGTGCCACCACATTGAAGAAGCCGAGCTGCTCAGATCCGGGTTTGCTGTGGCTTGAGGTTCTCCGGACCCAGAAGTCGTGCGGCCACTCAAATGAGAGGGGTCATTACAGGGAAGTTGATATGTAGTTCGTGACGCCACCCGTGGTGTACGGTAATTTGGGGAGTACCGTCGCTGCCGCTGGGAGTACCCGGGATGATGAAGTGGGGCATGAAGGTGTCGTAACCCTCCATGGGTAGGGGGATGCCCGGGACTCGGTGAGGGGTGCTGAGGGGTGCAGGGGTCAGTCTCGTACTCACTCAGTTCATAAGCAGACACTGACAACTGGGTAAACCAAGTCTCTGGGTACCGCTGCCGCTGAGGGGAGCTCGTCCGGGTCCCATCCCCAATAGTGTTGCCGTAGTGATGAGCGAGTACTAAAAAGCTCGGGTGCTCGAAGCTCGGGCCGAGCCTCCCAAGATACTCGTGTACTCGGCCCGAGCACCGAGCCCAATGTTATCCTATGGGAGACCCGAGTATTTTTGTGAAATGACCCCCCGGCAGCATGTAGAAACCCTAAAAATGTCACAAAAGTCTCAGAAGAGTGCTCAAATGACATGGCATCAGCATGGGGAAGACCCCTTGAAGCATTTATCACTCAAAAGTCACAGATGTGAACAATTTTGTCCGAGTTTTACGCCATTTTTACGGACTCACCAGAAAACCTTCCAAAATGACACCAAAATGAATTTTCATGGCGGAAATGTTAAGGGCACATACCCAATAGTGAGATAGAGCTGGTGTATGTTACTTTTTGAGATTAATACATGAAAGATTTTACATGAAAACCTTGTGTGGCACTCCGATGTCCAAAACGCACGTTTTGTGCTTTTTACTAGCGATGTCGGTCATTTTTTTTTTTTTTATTCTATCTCCCTCAGTCCGTCGGTCTGTCTCTCTCTGTCTTGTCTGTCCCCCTCTCACAGTCTGTCGGTCATTCTCCCCCCTCTCTTACTTACCGTTCCCCGATCACTGCCGCGGCGCTGCACAGCTGTTCAAACTCCGGTGGCTTTTCCTCTTTTGAAAAAGCCGGCCGCTCATTAATCAATCTCCTATTCCCTGCTGTCCTGCTTTTCGGTGCCTATGATTGGTTGCAGTGAGACACGCCCCCACGCTGAGTGACAGGTGTCACACTGCACCCAATCACAGCAGCCGGTGTGTGTATACTGTGCAGTGAAATAAATAATTAAATAATTAAAAAAAACGGCATGCGGTCCCCCCAATTTTAATACCAGCCAGATAAAGCCATACGGCTGAAGGCTGGTATTCTCAGGATGGGGAGCTCCACGTTATGGGGAGCCCCCCACCCTAACAATATCAGTCAGCAGCCGCCCAGAATTGCCGCATACATTAGATGCGACAGTTCTGGGGCTGTACCCGGCTCTTCCCGATTTACCCTGGTGCGTTGGCAAATCGGGGTAATAAGGAGTTAATGGCAGCCCATAGCTGCCACTAAATCCTAGATTAATCATGTCAGGCGTCTCCCCGAGATTCCTTCCATGATTAATCTGTAAATTACAGTTAAAAAGCACACACACCCGAAAAATCCTTTATTAGAAATAAAAAACACTAACAAAGTCCCTCATTACCAATTTATTAACCCCGACAAACCCTCCATGTCCGGCGTACTCCACAGTCCTCCAGCGTCGCGTCCAGCTCTGCTGCATGGAAGTGACAGGAGCTGCAGAAGACACCGCCGCTCCGGTCACCTCCACGCAGCTAATGAGATGAGTATAGCGATCAGCTGAGCTGTCACTGAGGTTACCTGGATCCAGCGGTGGATGCAGCGGTGGCCGCGGGTAACCTCAGTGACAGCTCAGCTGATCGCGCTACTCACCGCCGCTCCAGTCAGCTCCATGCACCAACTGAGGTGAGTATAGCGATCAGCTGCTGTCACTGAGGTTAATCGCGGCCACCGCTGGATCCAGCGGTGGCCGGGAGTTACCTGACTGACAGCAGCTGATCGCGCTATTCCCTTCATTAGCTGCGTGGAGGTGACCGGCGGCTTTTACTATTTTGAAAAAGCCGGCCGCTCATTAAACAATCTCCTATTCCCTGCTTTCCCCGCCCACCGGTGCCTATGATTGGTTGCAGTGAGACACGCCCCCACGCTGAGTGACAGGTGTCACACTGCACCCAATCACAGCAGCCGGTGGGCGTGTCTATACTGTGCAGTAAAATAAATTAATAAATAATTAAAAAAAACGGCGTGCGGTCCCCCCCCATTTTAATGCCAGCCAGATAAAGCCATACGGCTGAAGGCTGGTATTCTCAGGATGGGGAGCTCCACGTTATGGGGAGCCCCCCAGCCTAACAATATCAGTCAGCAGCCGCCCAGAATTGCCGCATACATTATATGCGACAGTTCTGGGGCTGTACCCGGCTCTTCCCGATTTGCCCTGGTGCTTTGGCAAATCGGGGTAATAAGGAGTTAATGGCAGCCCATAGCTGCCACTAAATCCTAGATTAATCATGTCAGGCGTCTATGAGACACCCTCCATGATTAATCTGTAAGTTACAGTAAATAAACACACACACCCGAAAAATCCTTTATTAGAAATAAAAAACACACACACATTCCCTGGTTCACCACTTTAATCAGCCCCAAAAAGCCCTCCATGTCCGGCGTCATCCAGGATGTTCCAGCGTCGCATCCTGCGCTGCTGCATAGAGGTGACCGGAGCTGCAGAAAACACCGCCGCTCCGGTCACTTCCACGCAGCAAATGAGGTGAGTAGCGCGATCAGCTGAGCTGTCACTGAGGTTACCCGCCGTCACTGGATCCAGTGACAGCGGGTAACCTCAGTGACAGCTCAGCTGATCGCACGGCTGTCTTCATTAGCTGCGTGGAGGTGACCGGAGCGGCGGTGTCTTCTGCAGCTCCTGTCACTTCCATGCAGCAGAGCTGGACGCGACGCCGGAGTCCGTGGAGTACGCCGGACATGGAGGGTTTGTCGGGGTTAATAAATTGGTAATGAGGGACTTTGTTAGTGTTTTTTATTTCTAATAAAGGATTTTTCGGGTGTGTGTGTTTTTTAACTGTAATTTACAGATTAATCATGGAAGGAATCTCGGGGAGACGCCTGACATGATTAATCTAGGATTTAGTGGCAGCTATGGGCTGCCATTAACTCCTTATTACCCCGATTTGCCAACGCACCAGGGTAAATCGGGAAGAGCCGGGTACAGTCCCAGAACTGTCGCATATAATGTATGCGGCAATTCTGGGCGGCTGTTGGCTGATATTGTTAGGGTGGGGGGCTCCCCATAACGTGGAGCTCCCCATCCTGAGAATACCAGCCTTCAGCCGTATGGCTTTATCTGGCTGGTTTTAAAAATGGGGGGAACCGCACGCCGTTTTTTTTAATTATTTAATAAATAATTAAAATTAATAATTAAAATTAATAAATAATTAAAAAAAACGGCGTGCGGTTCCCCCCATTTTTAAAACCAGCCAGATAAAGCCATACGGCTGAAGGCTGGTATTCTCAGGATGGGGAGCTCCACGTTATGGGGAGCCCCCCACCCTAACAATATCAGCCAACAGCCGCCCAGAATTGCCGCATACATTATATGCGACAGTTCTGGGACTGTACCCGGCTCTTCCCGATTTGCCCTGGTGCGTTGGCAAATCGGGGTAATAAGGAGTTATTGGCAGCCCATAGCTGCCAATAAGTCCTAGATTAATCATGTCAGGCGTCTATGAGACACCCTCCATGATTAATCTGTAAGTTACAGTAAATAAACACACACACACCAGAAAAAATCCTTTATTAGAAATAAAAACACACACATATACCCTGGTTCACCACTTTAATCAGCCCGAAAAAGCCCTCCTTGTCCGGCGTAATCCAGGATGATCCAGCGTCGCATGCAGCGCTGCTCCATGGAGGTGACCGGAGCCGCAGCACACACAGCCGCTCCGGTCACCTCCACACAGCAAATGAACACAGCCGCGCGATCAGCTGCTGTCACTGAGGTTACCCGCGGCCACCGGTGGATGCACCGGTGGCCGCGGGTAACCTCAGTGACAGCAGCTGATCGCGCGGCTGTGTTCATTTGCTGCGTGGAGGTGACCGGAGCGGCTGTGTCTGCTGCGGCTCCGGTCACCTCCATGCAGCAGCGCTGGATGCGACGCTGGATCATCCTGGATTACGCCGGACAAGGAGGGCTTTTTCGGGCTGATTAAAGTGGTGAACCAGGGTATATGTGTGTGTTTTTATTTCTAATAAAGGATTTTTCGGGTGTGTGTGTTTATTTACTGTAACTTACAGATTAATCATGGAAGGTGTCTCATAGACGCATGACATGATTAATCTAGGACTTATTGGCAGCTATGGGCTGCCAATAACTCCTTATTACCCCGATTTGCCAACGCACCAGGGTAAATCGGGAAGAGCCGGGTACAGCCCCAGAACTGTCGCATATAATGTATGCGGCAATTCTGGCCAGCTGCTGACTGATATTGTTAGGGTGGGGGGCTCCCCATAACGTGGGGCTCCCCATCCTGAGAATACCAGCCTTCAGCTGTATGGCTTTATCTGGCTGGTATTAAAATTGGGGGGAACCGCATGCCGTTTTTTTAATTATTTATTTATTTATTTTACTGCACAGTATAGACACGCCCACCGGCTGCTGTGATTGGGTGCAGTGTGACACCTGTCACTCAGCGTGGGGGAGTGTCTCACTGCAACCAATCATAGGCGCCTGTGGGCGTGGAAAGCAGGGAATATGAGATGGCTGTGTACAGAGCACCGCGCGCCGGCCGGTATAAAGGCTCGGTCACGCTGTGCAGGCCGGCCAATCACTGCAATTCCACAACTAACAGGGCTGTGGCATTGCAGTGGTCTGCCAGCCAATCCCTGCATGAGGGCTGGCTCTCAAAAGAGCGCCAACATGCAGGGATGACGACCACGAGTAAAGCACGAGTATTGCAAAATTACTCGGTACCCGCCGAGTAGCCCGAGTACAGTGATACTCGTGCGAGTACCGAGTAGTTACAAGCATGCTCGCTCATCACTATTGCCTAGTGATCCATAACCTGCCTCCCAGCACTTAGCTTGACTTCAACTTGGTGGCCCGTTAGTATGGAACTAGCCGGGCCCCACTCCCCACTATGGCTAATTATGTGAGCTTGCTCTCAGGGCTCACGCTTGGGATTTTCTGGACCGTTTTGGATTGGAAAGTCCTATTCATCTCGTTGCGCTAATGCCCCGATTCTGGAGGGGGTGGGAACAGATCTTAAAGGCTCTGTTCTCCTCAGGTGAATTGTCAGGTAGCTTGAAGCTACTTCCCGATCTAGGGTCCGTGTACCCCATCGTCTCTTCAATCCCAGACCGGTGATAGTGCTAGGCTGCCGGCTATCCTCCTCGACAGGTCCAAGCACCTCGCCACAATCCCCTGCGACCGAGGGTCTGACTCCTCTAGGCCCAGACCACCGTCTGCAACCTAGACAGTTCCTTCAGGAGTCACAGCTCTCTGAGCTCCTTACAGCTCGAGGGGATACTTCCCAACCTCTCTCCTTCAACTCTCAAACTCGACTCTCTACACTCCTCACTTCCCCTCCCTGACCCCCCAGGTAGGCGACTCTATTCCACTCAAGCCGTACACTGGTGTGTCTGGTGGGTGTGGTGCAGGGTGTATCTAGGATTTGATTTGCTGTTGGAGGCAACACCATTTAGTTAGGGACCCAGAACCAAGAGGGAGGCAGAATACTGCACGGAAGGGCAGCTTGTGCAGTACCCTGTGACGACCTGATAGTCCAGGGGCGTCAAACTTGATTGCTGGGTGATCACGCTTCAAAAGTTTGGCAATTTCAAGACTGCTGCATCCCTCTGAAAGGCATCTCACAATTTTGGACTTTGTAGAGCCTGTCAAATCTCTCTTCTGACCCATTTTGCCAAAGGAAATGAAGTTGCCTAATAATTAAGCACACCTTATATAGGGTGTTGATGTCATTACACCACACCTCTACTCATTACAGAGATGCACATCACCTGATTTACTTAATTGGTGGTTGGCTCTCAAGCCTATACAGCTTGGAGTAGGACAACATGTATAAAAATTATCATGTGATCAAAATACTCATTTGCCTAATAATTCTGCACACAGTGTATATGTGGTATCGCCCGTTCAGAAAAATCAAATCTATCAAAATATAAAAATAATAACTCGATCAGTAAACACTGTAAATAAAACAATTAAAGAACGCCAAAATTATATTTTGTTGGAAATACAAAACAAATGCTTTAACAAGCAATCGAAATGTCATCCAAACATCTACATACATAATCACCAGTTTTTCTGTCCACCTATTCCGGCAAGCACCACGGCACTGTTAGTTGCACAGGCGCAGTGACATACGTGGCGCCCCTGAATATATCAGAGTGCCACAGGGAACTGCATCCTGTCACCCAGGGTGCAGGGCCTACCCCCCATGGTTCCAGGTTCCCAGAAATTGGTGTCACTACCATCAGCACCACAAATCCCATTCACACCTCACTCCATGACCTGTCAGACACACCAGTGGGTTGGTCAAGCTGGAATAGGGCCACCCACTTAGGGGTCAGGCAGACTGGTGGGAGGAAAATAGAGGTGAGTCGAGTGAAAGCCCTCAATGAGTGAGGAGCTGTAGAAGTAGCTCCTGGGGAGCTAGACCAAGGTTGGGTCGCAGACGGTGGTCCAGGACCAGAGGAGTCGGGGACCGGTGGCAGTGACTTTGGAAAAGGGTGCAACGGACATAGTCTAGGAAGACTGTCGGCATCAGATACCCAAAAGAACTGACCGGTACCGAGCATGACAGGGTACAGGACCCTAGGTCAGGAGCGATTCAACGTCCTGATAATTAACCTGGGATGGAGAGTATCTTTATGAACTTCCCTAAGAGCTCAGAGATTAAAGGCGACAGCACACCGTGGGGGATAGGGCTTTCCAGTAAGGCAGCCCATTGAAATAAAAAGTGCCAGCCATCAAGAGCACAGCTACACTAGACATAGTGAGCAGGGCCCCAACAGCTTCAAGCCAAGGGGCCACAACAGACAACTAAATTGTGCACGGAGGTGGTATCCGGATTACCAAGTGACACCGGTGGGAGCGGATACCTGGCGGGCTCCCCGAAGTAACTGTGAGGCACAGAGACTTTGGTTTACCTTTGGTGTAATTGTCTATTTTATAATCCTCATCCAGCACCACGACAACCCACAGTGAGTACCATGGTCCCCCTGCACCCTGCGCTCCCAAATATCCATCGCCTTCCCTACCTGTGGAGGGACTGACACCTTGCTGCTCCACACCATCTGCCCCAGTACTCCTTCCAGCAGCGGCGATACTCCCATTACTGCAACCCGCAGGTGGCGTCACAAACTTCTCCTCTGTAAATAATCCCCTTTCAAGGATCGGAGTGTCTGCTGAGTCTGGGTCCGGACCCCTTGAGTCACGACCACCCCGAATCCGAGCACCCCAGTCTGCGCCGAGGTGGCACACATACACGTCGCCGCAGCTTACGGGCATGATACACCGAGTACATACACACACATAGCGCACATGCATGTATACACTGAGCGCGCACACACACAAACACACACACACACATGGATACTCACCTATCCCCAGTGATGCGGTCCCCAGCACTGAAGTCCCCAGTTCTGCTCTGGCTTCCAGCTCCTCAGTGGACTGAATATTCAGTGATTATAATGAGCGGCGCTCAGGAGCGGGTGACAGCAGAGCTAGAGACAACACCGCAGGAGAGAGGTAAATAAAGACACATGTTTTCTCAGGCAGGGGAAGAGGCTGAGAGAGAATACACACACACAAATATACACAGAGGACACCTACACACAGCGTACAGCCATATACACACACATATACACAGATAACAAGTACACACAGTGTACAGCCATATATACACACACATATACACAAACGCCACCTACACACAGCGTACAGCCATATACACACACATATACACAGACACCACCTACACACAGCGTACAGCCATATACACACACATATACACAGACACCACCTACACACAGCGTACAGCCATATACACACACACATATACATACAGACACTTACACACAGCGTACAGCCATACACACACACATATACAGACGCCACATGCACACAGCGTACAGTCATATACACACACATACACAGACGCCATCTACACACAGCGTACAGCCATATACACACACATATACACAAATGCCACCTACACACAGCATACAGTCATATACACACACATATACACACACAGACACCTACACACAGCGTACAGTCATATATACACATGCCACCTACATACAGCGTACAGCCATATACACAGATGCCACTTACACACAGCATACAGCCATATGCACACACATATACACAGATGCCACCTACACAAAGTATACAGCCATAAGGACACACATATACACAGATGCCACCTACACAAAGTATACAGCCATATACACACACATATACACAGATGCCACCTACACAAAGTATACAGCCATATACACACACATATACACAGGTATTATTAAACCAGGTACTGGTACTTTTGGCAGTGTGGACAGAGGCCAAGTCCTGCTGGAAAATGACATTTCCAAAAAGCTTGTCGTCAGAGAGAAGTATGAAGTGCTCTAAAATTTCCTGGTAGACAGCTTTGTTGACTTTGATCTTGATAAAACACTGTGGACCTACACCAGCAGATGACATGGCTCCCCAAACCATCATTGATTGTGGTAATATCACACTAAACCTCAAGCAGCTTGGATTGTGGCCTCTCCGTTCTTCCTACAGACTTTGGGACCTTGATTTCCAATTTAAATGCAAAATTTCCTTTCATCTGAAAACAACATCTTGGACCACTGAGCAACAGTCCAGTTCTTTTTCTCTTTGGCTCAGGTAAGATGCTTCTGGCATTGTCTATTGGTCATGAGTGGCTTGACACAAGGAATGCAACCTTGTAGCCCATGTCCTAAATATGTCTGTGTGTGGTGGCTCTTGAAGCAATGGCTCCAGCAGCAGTCCACTCCTTGTGAATCTCAACCAAATTTTTGAATGGCCTTTTCTTATCAATCCTTTTAAGGCTGTGATTATCCCTGTTGCCTGTGCACCTCTTTTTCTACCACACTTTTTCCATATACTCAAGTTTCCATTAATATGCTTGGATACAAAACTCAGTGAACAGCCAGCTTCTTTAGCAATGACCTTTTGTGGCTTACCGACCGTCCTTGTGGAGTGCCAATGACTGCCTTCTGGACATCTGTCAAGTCAGCAGTCTTCCCCATGATTGTGTAGTCTACTGAACATTAAGACACCATTTTAAATGCTTAGGAAACCTTTGCAGGTGTTTTGTGGTAATTATTCTAATCTTCTGAGATAATGACTTTTGGTTTTTATTGCTGGAAGCCCTAATCATGAACATTAACAGAAATAAACACTTGAAATAGATCACTCTGTTTGTAATGAATCCATATCATTTATGCATTTCCTTTTTGTATTGAATTACTGAAATAAATTAACTTTTTGATGATATTCTAATTTATTGAGATTCACCTGTATATACCAGGTTGGGGCCTAGAATGGGGACATATATACCAGGATGATGCATAGTATGGGAGACATGTTTACCCGGATGAGGGACATAATTCCAAGCATCGGGCATATATACCAGGATGGGGTCAAGGATGGGGACATATATACCAAGATGAGGACATATATAGCAGGAAGGGACCCAGAACAGAGACAGACATACCAGGAAGAGGACATATTTTCCAGGATGGGGACATATATACCAGGAATGGGAAATTTGATCAAGATGAGGACATATAAACTGTACCTGAATGGAACCCAAGAGGGGAAAAAAAAGGATGGGACATACAATGGGGAAAAAAAGTATTTAGTCAGCCACCAATTAAGTTCTGCCACTTTTTTAAGATGAGAGAGGCCTGTAATTGACATCATAGGTAGACCACAACTATGAGTGTCAAAATGAGAAAACAAATCCAGGAAATCACCTTGTCTGATTTGGCAAAAAAAATTTTGCAACTTATGGTGGAAAATAAGTATTTGGTCAATAACAAAAGTTCATCTTAATATTTTGTTATATATCCTTTGTTGGCAATGACAGACGTCAAATGTCTTCTGTAAGTGTTCATAAGGTTGGCACACACTGCTAGTAGTATGTTGGCCCATTCCTCCATGCAGATCTCTTCTAGAGAATTGATGCTTTGGGCCTGTCGCTGGGCAACACGGACTTTCAACTCCCTCCAAAGGTTTTCAATGGGGTTGAGATCTGGAAACTAGCTAGGCTACTCCAGGACCTTCATAGGCTTTTTACGAAGCCACTCCTTCATTGCCTTGGCAGTGAGCTTGGGATCATTATCATGCTGTAAGACCCAGCCACGTTTCATCTTCAATACCCTTGCTGATGGAAGGAGGTTTGCACTCAAAATCTCACTATACATGGCCCCATTCATTCTGTCATGTACACGGATCAGTCGTCCTGGTTACTTTGCAGAGAAACAGCCCCAAAGCATAATGTTGCCACCCACATGCTTCACAGTAGGTATGGTGTTCTTTGGATGCAACTCAGCATTCTATCTCCTCCAAACACGACGAGTTGTGTTTCTACCAAACAGTTCTACGTTGGTTTCAGATCAGATCATATGATATTCTCTCAATACTCTTCTGGATAATCCAAATGCTCTCTAGGAAACTTCAGACAGGCCCAGACATGTACTGGCTTAAGCAGGGGAACACGTATGGCACTGCAGGATTAGAGTCCCTAGCGGCGTAGTGTGTTACTGATGGTAGCCTTTGTTATAGTGGTCCCAGCTCTATACAGGTCATTCACTAGGTACCCCCGTGTGGTTCTGGGATTTTTGCTCACCGTTCTTGTGATCATTTTGACCCCACGGGATGAGATCTTGCATGGAGCCCCAGATCGAGGGAGATTATCAGTGGTCTTGTATGTCTTCCATTTTCTTATTATTGCTCCCATTGCGATTGCTATTGCTATTATTGGTTAAATTCATCACACCAAGCTGCTTGCCTATTGGAGATTCAGTCTTCCCAGCCTGGTGCTGGGCTACAATTTTGTTTCTGTTTCCTTCAACAGCGCTTTGATCTTCACTATACTGAAGTTTGGAGTGGGACTGTTTGAGGTTGTGGACAGGTGTTTTTTATAATGATAACAAGGTCAAACAGGTGCCATTACTACAGATAATGAATGGAGGACAGAGGAGCCTATTAAAGAAGAAGTTACAGGTCTGTGAAAGTCAGAAATTTTGCATGTTTTTAGATGACTAAATACTTATTTTCCACCATAAGTTGCAAAAGAAATCTTGCCAAATTAGACAAGGTGATTTTCTGTATTTGTTTTCTAATTTTATCTCTCGAAGTTTTGGTCTACCTATGATGTCAATTACAGGCCTCTCTCATCTTTTTAAGTGAGAGAACTTGCACATTTGGTGGCTGAATACCAGTATGGTAGCATAAATACCAGAAAGGGCTCTAGGATAAGTACATGTATGCCAGGATGGGAACATATATATCAGGAAGGGCCTAGGATAGAGACATGTTTTCCAGGATATAGAAATATATACCAGGAAGTGGCCTATGATGGGGGCATATATCCAAAGACAACATCTGAAAGGAGTTTGTATGCACTCCCCATGTGTGCGTGGGTTTTCCCTGGGTTTTCCAGTTTCCTCCCACATGTCAAAGACATTCTGATAGGGAATTTAGATTGTGCGCCCCACTGGGGTCAGTGATTACCATATCTGCAAAGTGCTATTGAATAAATGGTGCTATATAAGTGAATAAAATAATTAAATATATACCAGGAAGGGGCCCAAGATAATGACATGTATTCCAGAATGTGACATATATACCAGGAAGGGGCCTAGGATGGGGATATATATAACAGGAAAGGGCCCAAGATAAGGACACGTAAACCAGGATGGGGACATATATACCAGGAAGTGGCACAGTATAAAAACATGTATACCAAGATGGAGACATATATACCAAGATGGGGCCTAGGATGGGAGACATATTTACCAAGATGGGGGACATATTTATCAGGATAGGAACATACATACCAGGATGGGGGACATATATACAAGGATGGGTGATATATTTACCAGAATGGGGGGCATATACAATATACTAGGATGGGGAACATAAACACCAGTATTGGGGACATATTTACCAGGAAGGGGGGCATACATACCAGGATGTTGGACATATTTACCCGAATGGGGGACATTTACCAGCATGGGGGACATATATACCAGGATAGAGGACATATATAGCAGGAAGAAGCTCAGGATGTGGTGCATTACAATAGGATTACAACATAATGGGGGTGAAGGGCAACTTGTATGTCTTTATAGGATTTAGAATGCTACAAGGGCCCATACATCTGAACAACATGTAGGGTGGAGGAGGGACAGGTCCAAATTTTGCACCGAGGGCTATCGAACTCTAGTTACACCACTATACAATGATGTACACAGAAGAAGCCATGGCTTTTGGGTAAGTGGTGGCCCACAAAATATTCATGCTTGGGAGTAGCAACAGGTTTGTTACTTGTTAAATTAAAAAACTAAATCTTCTTAACAAGCTTTTAAGCAATAGGTTTGCTGTTGGAAACAGAAGAAACAATAGCTTTAATTAGCAAGCCTTCCAAAAATGATCCCTATTTTGATATCAACAGTTTTGCTGTTTGGAGAGAGAAGAAGCAATGACTTTTTTTTTACAAGTTGTCCATGAATTACTCTTATTTGGTGACAACTTGCAATTTGGGAAATAAAGAAGCAACGGCTTTTTAACTCCTTAGTGACAGAGCCAATTTTGACCATAATAAGCAGGACAAATGTTGCAAATCTGACCAGTGTCACTTTATGTGGTAATAACTCTGTAACACTTCAATAAATCCCAGTGTTTCTGAGATTGATTTTTGTGACACATTGTATTTTATGTTGATGGTAAATTTAGATCAATATTCTATTTCTTCTATTGTTTGTGAAAATATCAGAGTTTTGGTGAAAATTTTGAACATTTCAAATTCAAATTTTTATATTCTTCAAATAAAGAGTTATGTCACACAAAATAATTTATACATAACCTTTCCAATTATGTCTACTTTACATCTGTATAATTTTTCATATGTCATTTTATTTTTTAGGATGTTAGAAGGCTTAAAAGTTGAACAGCAAGTTCTCAATTTTGCAAATAATTTACAAAACCTGTTTCTTTAGGGACCTTTTCAGAGTTAAGTGGAATTTGAGGGGCCTATATATTGAAAAAGCCACAAAAATAAAGCCATTTTGAAAACCGCAACCGTCATATACTTCTAAACTGCTGTCGGGAAAGTTTTTAACCCATCAGGTGCTATACAGGAATAAATGCAAAAAGAAATAAAAAAAATAATTTCAACACTAAAATGTTGCTTTAGACCCAATTTATTCAGTTTTACAAGGGATAAATGACAAAATAGACCCCACCGTTTGTTAACTAGTTTCTTCTGAGCATGCCGATACCCCAAAAGTGGTCAGAAAGCTCTGTTTTGGCAAACAGGCAGGTTCGGAAACGAAGAGGAGCAGCATTTGAATTTTGGAACACAAATTTGGCTGAAATAGATTGCGGGCACTATGTCACATTTGCTGGGCCCCTATGATACCTAAAACAGCAGAAACCCCCACAAGTGACCCTATTTTGGAAACTACACCATTCAAGGAATTTATCCAGGGGTATAGTGATTAGATTATATTAATGATTTTGATTTTTTTCACAAAAATGTTGCTTTAGCTCCTCATTTCTCAGTTTTGCAAGAGATTATAAACCAAGGAATTGGATATAAATACCATTGAATCAAAAAGGATCTTGCAAGAGAATATATATAAAGGTGGACCCCAAAGTTTGTTACTCACTTTCTTATGAGCACAGTGATACCCCTCATGTAGGCAAAAAGTTCTGTTTGAACAAATGGGTGCGCTTGGAATGTAAGGAGCGATGGTTGAATTTTGGAAATTTGGCTGAAATTTGGGGTACTATGTCACATTTGCATGACAGCTACGGTGCCTAAACAGCAAAAAAAAACAAAAACAAAACACAATTGACCTCATTTTGGAAATTACGCCCCTCAAGGATTTTATCTAGGGGTATAGTGAGCATTTTGAACCTACAGATAGTACACAGAATTTAATAACATTATTTTTTCTTATTGGACATTTTAATTATTTCTTGAAATTGTTGATTTTGCCCCAAATTTGTAATTTTCACAATAAATAATAGGAGAAAACAAACTTCATAGTTTTGTATGCGATTACATCTGAAATGCGATGATATTGTGACACCCCAGGGCTGTGGGGTACTCGGTCCCGGGCTTGTAGTGCGTAGTGGGGTTAGTCGTGGTCGCGGCCCGGTACCGTGGCCCTTGGGGTGCCATCCCTCAGGAAGGAAAAAGGTTTTTTTTGGTAAAATAAAATAAAATAATAAAAGTGTTTGTCGACTACGCCACTTGCGGTATGCGGCCAGGTTATTTGGGGCCGCCACTGCAGGTTTCTGTTGGGGCTGATGGAGTGATGCAGCCTGGATGTTTAGAACCCTCTGCAAGCAGGGACAGGCCCCAGCAGTGGATGATGGGGGTTGTAGTGGGGAGCAGTCTATGTGAGTGCATGCTGTCAAGGAAACAGTCTACACCAGAGTTGCAGTTTAACTTGCCTTGTTTACTTTTGGTACTGGAACCACGGGTGCTGGCTCCAGGTGTACCCGCTCCCGTTGTTCTCCGTGCCAGCTGGATCTGGAATGGCTGTCCTCCTTGCACACTTGTGATTGGACTCCCGTGGCCTGGAGCTACCTGGAAGTCCCTTCTTTTCTCTCTGGGCCCTAATGCAGGCAGCCTGGACTATTTAAGGAGTTCAGTCCCCGGTCCCCTCTTTGCTGCTTGTGCTTCAGGCTTTCTTAGGTTTTACGATTGAAAGTGTCCCGCTGTCCTAGGGTCTGCACCCTGCCTTGTGCTGAGTCCTGTGAGCCTTGGTTCCGAAGTTCCACAGGCCCTCCGTGGTTTCTGGAGTCTGCTGCTTCCACAGGTAACCCACGGTGCCTGGAGTCCTGGTCCCGTGCTCCATAATTCTCACTCCTTATTACAGCTCTCCGTTGTCTCTGCAGGTCACTCTTTCAGTACTTTACGCTTTCTACTCCTTCACTTTACTCCTCCTCTCTCCTTTACGTCCTCACTCAACTCCCTCCTCTCCTGAACTCCACAGTAAACTGACTACACACTTACTGCCAGCTTCCCAACTGACCACTGGCCCCTCCCCCTCACTGGGTCTCTCCCTACAGGCTGGGTGGCTACATCCAATCAGTGACCTCCCCTTTTACCTGTTACAAGGCAGTCTCCCAGGTTAGTGTCGGGGTTGTGTATGTGGCCTGAAAGTGCTGGTGTACTTACTGGCACGGATGTTCTGGGGTTTGGGTTTCCACGGTTTACATTTGTGGCACCTGATACTGCAGGGGTGATACATTACCCCATATGTGGTCAAAAACTGCTGTTTGGGCACATGGCAGGGAAGGACTGAAGGAGCCCTATTTGATTTTTGGACAGAGAGAGGCCGGTTGCACAGTACAGTATATATAACACCAGCAAGGGTTGTAATGCCATGATGGAGGCCCTGCCTGAGGCTTTAGAAGTTTGGTTCAGTTTAATTAAGGACGATTCAGAGGCGGTATAGAAGACTGTGGATAACTGACGCCTAGTAGTGGAATAGGATCCTGCTTGGCAACAATTATCTTTACAAAAATAAAAATATGAAGTTGGGATTTGGATGCGATGATGTGCCCTGAAGCTATAGACCTTTGGGTCATTTTAAGTGAGGACTATGTGGAGAAGGTATGCAGGACTGCAGAAAACCACCTCCCAGCAGTGGAATAGGATCTAGTCAAAAGGTAAATATTTCACCACATGTCCTGATTGTAGTGGTGCATTGCTGCCTCTCAAATCATTTACCAAGCTTACCCTGAAGAACATACAATGACTTGTCCTTAGTTGCTCCATATGTCTACAATGCAGTGAAAATTTGTGCCCAATGACCAGTCAAGTGAGTGGCCCACATCTTCCTGCACATAAGTGCACAGAGCGGGAACCCCTTTCTAAAAGAACTAATGTTTATCTTTCAGTGAAGCTGAGAGAATGATATTATTTCTCATAAGACAGGAAAGACCACTAAGTTGTATAGCAGCAACTACACCGCCAGCAGCTTGAACATGTTGGTGTTAAGTTGGTGTTAACACTATTATTATTGAAGGCAACAATTTGTATTTATGCAAGAATACGGTTCATTATTAGTGGGTATGGTGACCACAAGAGGAGATATTAACATTGTATTTGGCCACAATAGGGAGCATTGTCCTTTTATGGGGCCACAATTGTTGGACATAATCATTGACGGAGGTCTAGAATGGTGACACTATTACTGTATGAGGACCAGAATGAGAGATATGATTACTGTATGAAGGGTTGAGTGGTGGACCTTATTACTCTATGGGGCAACAATAGGTGATGTTATCAGCCTATGGTAGCCATAATGGGAGACCTTACTCCTGTACGGGGCTAAAATCGGGGACATTATTTTTGAATGGGGTCTCAATAAGAAACATTGTTAGCTGTGCTGCTGAAATGATCATTTTTAAGCCAGTATAATTGCTCGTTTATCAGGCAATTGGTAGCCTGTTACATATCAAATATAAGCACAAATGATTGGCGTAATCATAGTTTCTGTCTGTGACAATAAATGGAGGGGGTCAATGGGAATGGTAAGTGGTATATGATGGTTATATACTGTAACCACATATTTTTCTTACTATGTTAACAAACTGTGATGTATGAATCTATGATTATTGCAATAATATAGTGAATATAATCTGTGGACGAAGGAAATGCAAAGTAACTACAATATGTACTATGACTGCATATATGGTTTTTTCACTATTGATTGTTGATATGTATGTTTTATTCATTACCAAATACTGGTATATACCATACTTATGTATATGATTTATTCACTGCTGATATACTGTATGTTGTATATTGTTGTATGGTTTAGTCATTGCTGGATTCTGGTGTACAGTTATGTATACAGTTTGATCACTGCTGATAAATATTCATGTGTACAGATTATTGAATGCTGGTATTTACTTAGAAAAAGTATTCTTCCAATTGTTCCAATGCATACAAAGGAAATAAACATGTGTATGACAAAATGTGTAATTGCAATTATTTTCTGGAAGAAATACTTTATTTTCTGGAACAATTTCAAGATTGCCAACAGTTTCCTCCATAACTGTATGTAATGATTCTAAACATTGCATTAGCTTCTCCCCAGATTATAATTACTGTAATTATTCCACTAATCATACATACCCCCACACGCAGGGGCGTACATAGAAATCATGGGGCCCCATAGCAAAAGTCTGAATGGGGCCCCCCCACTGATAAAAAACAAACAAACAAAAATACATTATCATAATAATCATGATACATGTTATTGGGGGCCGGCATGCATTATTGTGGGCGGCTTATAGTCAGAAATAACACATACTACTACATAGTGTTACTGAACAACACCCACCATATAAAGGTTTGCAATGTACTATTACATTGCAAATAATGCCGCCGCACCATGATCAAATATCACCACATAGAGTCTGAATATAACCACCGTCTTGTTACTGAGCAAAGGCCACTGCACCAAGACCAGTGGGTTCACACCACAAATCCCTAAAAATTCTGCAATATGTGAACTTGGCCTAAAGTTGGGATGTCCTTCTTCGTGCCCCTCACTACACACAATATACATTTTCACATCTGTCTCCCCCATTTAATGGTAAGGATTAGGACTCTTTATAGCCTTAGGATCTATATTAAAACTCTGCAAAGTACAGGGATAATACACACACACACACACACACACACACACAGTGATGGCACAGCACAGGGGCAACACAAACACAGTATTGGCACAGGGGCAACACCCACACACAGAGTGATGGCACAGCACAGGACAGTTTTTCTGTAGTATTACAGGCAGACGTTTGAACATTATAATACTCACCAGCTCCTGTGCTGTGAGAGATGATGATAGTGGCTCAGGCATCCCTGCTGCACTTCCTGTGAGTCTTCCTAGCTGCTCCTCCTGTCCTCTGCTTTTTCTTTCTATTCCTTCTGTTCTCCGCTTCTCACTATTTTTCTGCTCTCTGTTTCCTTTTCTCTCTTTTTTTGTGGTTTCTACTCCTTCTTCACTCCTGCACTCTTTTCATTTTCATCATTTCATTTTCCTGCGTCTTCCCCCTCTCCTGATTGGCTGTTCTCCTCCTGGCATCTCTCACTAGAAGAAGCTACTGCCTGGCCACTCCCTCCTCTTCAGCACAGGCCGTGCACAGTGTGCAGTGTGGGCGAGTTTGAATCTCTGCGTTGGTCAGTCTGCAGCTATACAAACAGTGCTGGCTCCCGGTGGCGGTCATCAGCTGCTTGGTGACTGCCCCGGGGGCATGATGCATGAAAGTGAAAACGCACACACTGCGGGCAGCCACCCCAGCCCCCTCCAGCCAGGGCTGCCACCAGGAATTTCCGTGCCGGATACTGACAAAATTTTCGGGCCCCCTTCAGACTCCACCACAGCTCCGCCTCTACCCCTCGAACCTTCGACAATAGAAAAACGTTGTTTCCAGCATCACGTCCAAGAAAAGGTTAAAAACCAATTTTATTCCATAAGGTTAAAACCAACACTAGGTTGGATGGACGTCCACGAAGTATAAAACAATGTCTGACGCATTTCACACCTAACAGAGGTTCTTGGTCTTAGACATATCCTGTTGTATTTGCACAAGTTATGGAATAAAATTGTTTTTTAACCTTTTTTCTTGGCCATGATGCTGGAAACAACTTTTGTTCTATTGCCAAACTTTGCCTCTTTGAACATGGAGCTGCCCTCCCTGCACCATCCTCCAGAGACAGGACCCAGGTGATGCCTTTACCGAGGGAGCTGAGATCCTCCTTAGCATTCTGAACTCCAACCTTGCACAATCCCACCATCACTCTTGGAAAATCTCCAATTCTGCAAACAGTCCTCACTAATCAAACATTAACCGCTAGTCGTCATTTTGACTGCACGAAAAAAGCTGCATGCACCATTTTTTGGGTCATTAAAATGACAAACCCCAGACAGAATCGTCAGCCATATGTGTATATCTAATATATAAAGCTGTGTGCGTGGATAGATTATATTATAATATATATATTTTTGAAATAAAGGTTGTAGACCAGCTCACCTGTCAGAGCTTAAGCCCCGGCGTCCTTTTTCTCCTTATTGCACGGACCTGAAGTGGGAGACTTCCAAGATATGTAGAACAAGATGAAGAAGGATCCAGCAAGGCAGAAGGCAGAAGACTCCAAGGGCAACAAAAGTTTTTTTTTTTCTCTGACTTTATTATCTAAGAATAAAAAATTCCAGAGCTCTTGACAAGTTGTTAAGTGCAAGGTATATGCAGTATGGACTACGCGTTTCGGACGCAGCCGCCTTCTTCACTGTCCCAAGACAAAACTCCGAAACGCGTAGTCCATACTGCATATACCTTGCACTTAACAACTTGTCAAGAGCTCTGGAATTTTTTATTCTTAGATAATAAAGTCAGAGAAAAAAAAACAACAACTTTTGTTGCCCTTGGAGTCATTCTGCCTTGCTGGATCCTTCTTCATCTTGTTCTATTATATATATATATATATATATATATATATATATATATATATACACACACACTGTATGTGTGTCCGCTATAGGACCACGCACCGCCTCATTTACAATCACGATATTTTGCACAGACATCTCATGTGACTCAGGGAACGTCATAGACTATTTTTTGAGGGGAAAATGTAAACCTGCGCTTTAGGCTGGGGACACACAGGGCACTACTGTTGTCCTTGCATGACACTCGGCTCACGCTGGGAGCACAGCAGGAGCCGACTGTCATGCGAGTGTCACTGAGACTGAGCTCCGATCATGCGATCGGACCTCAGCTGCAGGGGACGGGCCGGCACTCAGGAGGGACAGGCCAGTGCTGTGGAGGGGAGGGGGGATTTATCTCCCTCTCTCCTCCGTAGCCAGCTATTGCCATTCTCGCACTGCATTCGCGGTACACCGGTGTAACGCGAGTGCAGTGCGATTCTTCTCTCGCCCCATACACTTGAATGGGTGCGAGAGAAAGAATCTCGCATAACAATCGCAGCATGCTGCAACTGTTTTCTCGGTCCGATTGGGGTCGAGAAAATAATTGCTCATATGCGCTGGCACATAGGCTAATATTTGTCCGAGTGGAATACGATGTTTTATCGCATGCCACTCACTCCGATTTTCATGCCGTGTGTCTTAAGCCTTACAGTTACTCTCCAAAAAAATTCCTTACATTAAAGTCAATGGAGCTAGTAGGTGAGGTCATTAATAGGAGCTGTGATTGGTTATTATAGGCAACAAAGGACATTGCTAGTGTAAGAAGCTTCTGTGTCAGGTAATATGATACCGGTGGAGAGATGGATAGAGACAGACAGGGAATGAGAGAGAGAGAGAGAGAGACAGATAGGGAATGAGAGAGAGAGACAGACAGGGAATGAGAGAGACAGACAGATAGGGAATGAGAGACAGAGACAGACAGGGAATGAGAGAGACAGACAGATAGGGAATCAGAGACAGCGACAGACAGATAAGGAATGAGAGAGAGACAGACAGATAGGGAATGAGAGAGAGAGACAGACAGATAGGGAATGAGAGAGAGAGACAGCGACAGACATATAGGGAATGAGATACAGAGATAGACAGATAGGGAATGAGAGAGAGAGACAGCGACAGACAGATAGGGAATGAGAGACAGAGACAGACAGATAGGGAATGAGAGAGACAGACAGACAGATAGGGAATGAGAGAGAGACAGACAGATAGGGAATGAGAGAGAGAGACAGTGACAGACAGATAGGGAATGAGAGACAGAGACAGAAAGATAGGGAATGAGAGAGAGAGACAGACAGATAGGGAATGAGAGACAGTGACAGACAGATAGGGTATGAGAGAGACAGATGGACAGATAGGGAATGAGAGAGAGACAGACAGATAGGGAATGAGAGAGAGAGAGACAGTGACAGACAGATAGGGAATGAGAGACAGAGACAGACAGATAGGGAATGAGAGAGAGAGACAGAGACAGACAGGGAATGAGAGACAGCGACAGAAAGATAAGGTACGAGAGAGAGAGACAGACAGATAGGGAATGAGAGATAGAGACAGACAGATAGGGAATGAGAGAGACAGACAGATAGAGAATGAGAGAGAGAGACAGACAGATAGGGAATGAGAGACAGAGACAGATAGGGAATGAGAGAGACAGACAGACAGATAGGGAATGAGAGACAGAGACAGACATATAGGGAATGAGAGAGACAGATAAGGAATGAGAGAGACAGATAGGGAATGAGAGAGAGATAGACAGATAGGGAATGAGAGAGAGAGACAGCGACAGACAGATAGGGAATGAGAGACAGAGACAGACAGATAGGGAATGAGAGAGAGAGACAGAGACAGACAGGGAATGAGAGACAGCGACAGAAAGATAAGGTACGAGAGAGAGAGACAGACAGATAGGGAATGAGAGATAGAGACAGACAGATAGGGAATGAGAGAGACAGACAGATAGAGAATGAGAGAGAGAGACAGACAGATAGGGAATGAGAGACAGAGACAGATAGGGAATGAGAGAGACAGACAGACAGATAGGGAATGAGAGACAGAGACAGACATATAGGGAATGAGAGAGACAGACAGACAGATAGGGAATGAGAGAGAGACAGACAGATAGGGAATGAGAGAGAGAGACAGTGACAGACAGATAGGGAATGAGAGAGACAGACAGACAGATAGGGAATGAGAGAGAGACAGACAGATAGGGAATTAGAGAGAGAGACAGTGACAGACAGATAGGGAATGAGAGACAGAGACAGACAGATAGGGAATGAGAGAAAGAGACAGAGACAGACAGGGAATGAGAGACAGCGACAGAAAGATAAGGTACTAGAGAGAGAGACAGACAGATAGGGAATGAGAGATAGAGACAGACAGATAGGGAATGAGAGACAGCGACAGACAGATAGGGAATGAGAGAGACAGACAGATAGAGAATGAGAGAGAGAGACAGACAGATAGGGAATGAGAGACAGAGATAGGGAATGAGAGAGACAGACAGACAGATAGGGAATGAGAGACAGAGACAGACATATAGGGAATGAGAGAGACAGACAGACAGATAGGGAATGAGAGAGAGACAGACAGATAGGGAATGAGAGAGAGAGACAGTGACAGACAGATAGGGAATGAGAGGCAGAGACAGACAGATAGGGAATGAGAGAAAGAGACAGACAGATAGGGAATGAGAGAGAGAGAGACAGAGACAGACAGATAGGGAATGAGAGACAGTGACAGACAGATAGGGTATGAGAGAGAGAGACAGACAGATAGGGAATGAGAGATAGAGACAGACAGATAGGGAATGAGAGACAGTGACAGACAGATAGGGAATGAGAGAGACAGACAGATAGGGAATGAGAGAGAGAGACAGACAGATAGGGAATGAGAGACAGACAGATAGGGAATGAGAGAGACAGACAGACAGATAGGGAATGAGAGAGACAGATAGGGAATGAGAGAGACAGATAGGGAATGAGAGAGATAGACAGATAGGGAATGAGAGAGAGAGACAGCGACAGACAGATAGGGAATGAGAGACAGAGACAGACAGATAGGGAATGAGAGAGAGAGACAGAGACAGACAGGGAATGAGAGACAGCGACAGAAAGATAAGGTACGAGAGAGAGAGACAGACAGATAGGGAATGAGAGATAGAGACAGACAGATAGGGAATGAGAGAGACAGACAGATAGAGAATGAGTGAGAGAGAGACAGACAGATAGGGAATGAGAGACAGAGACAGATAGGGAATGAGAGAGACAGACAGACAGATAGGGAATGAGAGACAGAGACAGACATAGAGGGAATGAGAGAGACAGACAGACACATAGGGAATGAGAGAGAGACAGACAGATAGGGAATGAGAGAGAGAGACAGTGACAGACAGATAGGGAATGAGAGAGACAGACAGACAGATAGGGAATGAGAGAGAGACAGACAGATAGGGAATGAGAGAGAGAGACAGTGACAGACAGATAGGGAATGAGAGACAGAGACAGACAGATAGGGAATGAGAGAGAGAGACAGAGACAGACAGGGAATGAGAGACAGCGACAGAAAGATAAGGTACGAGAGAGAGAGACAGACAGATAGGGAATGAGAGATAGAGACAGACAGATAAAGAATGAGAGACAGCGACAGACAGATAGGGAATGAGAGAGACAGACAGATAGAGAATGAGAGAGAGAGACAGACAGATAGGGAATGAGAGACAGAAACAGCTAGGGAATGAGAGAGACAGACAGACATAGGGAATGAGAGACAGAGACAGACATATAGGGAATGAGAGAGACAGACAGACAGATAGGGAATGAGAGAGAGACAGACAGATAGGGAATGAGAGAGAGAGACAGTGACAGACAGATAGGGAATGAGAGGCAGAGACAGACAGATAGGGAATGAGAGACAGAGACAGACAGATAGGGAATGAGAGAGAGAGAGACAGAGTCAGACAGATAGGGAATGAGAGACAGTGACAGACAGATAGGGTATGAAAGAGAGAGACAGACAGATAGGGAATGAGAGAGAGAGACAGTGACAGACAGATAGGGAATGAGAGGCAGAGACAGACAGATAGGGAATGAGAGACAGAGACAGACAGATAGGGAATGAGAGAGAGAGAGACAGAGTCAGACAGATAGGGAATGAGAGACAGTGACAGACAGATAGGGTATGAAAGAGAGAGACAGACAGATAGGGAATGAGAGATAGAGACAGACAGATAGGGAATGAGAGACAGCGACAGACAGATAGGGAATGAGAGAGACAGACAGATAGGGAATGAGAGAGAGAGACAGACAGATAGGGAATGAGAGACAGCGACAGACAGATAGGGAATGAGAGAGACAGACAGATAGGGAATGAGAGAGAGACAGACAGATAGGGAATGAGAGACAGAGACAGACAGATAGGGAATGAGAGAGACAGACAGACAGATAGGGAATGAGAGACAGAGACAGACAGATAGGGAATGAGAGAGACAGATAGGTAATGAGAGAGAGATAGACAGATAGGGAATGAGAGAGAGAGACAGAGACAGACAGATAGGGAATGAGAGACAGCGACAGACAGATAGGGTATGAGAGAGAGACAGACAGTTAGGGAATGAGAGACAGAGACAGACAGATAGGGAATGAGAGACAGAGACAGACAGATAGGGAATGAGAGACAGCGACAGACAGATAGGGAATGAGAGAGACAGACAGATAGGGAATGAGAGAGAGAGACAGCGACAGACAGATAGGGAATGAGAGACAGAGACAGACAGATAGGGAATGAGAGAGACAGACAGGAAATGAAAGAGACAGACAGGGAATGAGAGAGAGAGACAGACAGATAGGGAATGAGAGAAAGCGACAGACAGATATGGAATGAGAGAGAGAGACAGACAAATATGGAATGAGAGAGAGAGACAGACAGATAGGGAATGAGAGAGAGACAGACAGATAGGGAATGAGAGAGAGAGACAGCGACAGACAGATGGGAATGAAAGACAGAGACAGACAGATATGGAATGAAAGAGAGACAGACGGAATGAGAGAAACAGACAGATAGGGAATGAGAGAGACAGACAGGGAATGAGAGAGAGAGACAGACAGATAGGGAATGAGAGAGAGACAGACGGAATGAGAGAGACAGACGGAATGAGAGAGACAGACAGATAGGGAATGAGAGAGAGACCGACAGATAGGGAATGAGAGAGAGAGAGACAGCAACAGACAGATAGGGAATGAGAGAGCGAGACAGAGACAGACAGATAGGTAATTAGAGAGAGAGACAGACAGATAGGGAATGAGAGAGAGAGACAGAGACAGACAGTTAGGAAATGAGAGAGAGAGACAGAGACAGACAGATAGGGAATGAGAGAGAGAGATGTGGCGCCCCAGGACCTGGTCGCCACAACAGCATTGCCCTTCCAAAGGGTTAATGCTGAGCCTGGAGGTAATGGGGAGGTCCATTGGCCAGGAAGTTTAACATCCAACGCAGTTCTCCCTCCGGCCAGCAGGGGGAGCTCTGAACCTGGAATTCCAGGGAGCCTTCCTCAAGTCTGACCTGAGGGAGGAAGTAGTGTTCAGTCTGTAGAGAGAAGTGATAGCGAGCAGACGCAGAGTGTGCGGACCTGTGGATCTGGGGCCTGGAGCTGGAACAGCTTGGCCCAGGGAAGCAGGAGTAGCAGAGAGGCAGTGAAGAGACTTGGACATCGGAGTCTGTGGCCACCAGGGCTTAAAGTACTCCCTGGTAGCCGAATCCGAAGGGCAGGAGAGCTGCAAGCACCTGGCCCATAAACAGCCCGAAGGTACAGCTGCAGCATCAGGGCCCGGTGTGGACTCCAGCAGAGAAGCACCAGAGAGGGCCTGCGCAGCCTACTACAGAGGGAAAGGGACATACCATTGGTCCCAGCAGCAAAGAGGGCCATTGCTGGATTCAGAGAAGCAGGGTCCTAGCACAGTAAAGAAAAGCACAGGAGTAGGCCTCATACTCAGCTGGCCAGAAAGATCACCCCAAGTACTTCCAGGCTGACCGGATCCCCTTCACCACCTGTGACGGTCTCCCAGGACTGGACTGTTCCTAAAGTAAAAGAGGAAAAGGTAAAGAGTCTGTTGTTTGTGCCTGGTTCTTTCATTGCCTGTCGGCCCTGCACCGTGTTATCCACACAACACCATAGACTTTCACGAGCACTAACAGTGTTCCCGGGGTTCCGCTCCACCTGTGGGGAGCAGTACCACCATTGCTGCCGTATCACCCCCCCGGAGGCCTCACACAGCAGCGGCGGCTTAATAGCCGCAGACCACAGGTGGCGTCACAAAACATATACTTTAATTGCTCCCAAGTCACCAGCCCTATTACAACTGACACCCACCAGGGCCACGGAGTCGGGCCCCGCCACCACTGACGTCCCCCGGACTAGTCCGGCCCGGCACCGGTTGTCCCATAGCCCTGGGGTGGGCGAGTCAAATTTGGCGTCACGAACAGGATTTCGTGCCCGGTCCCACCGGGTACTGTGCGCCTGCAGAAACTGTGCTTAAAAGACTGTGTTACTGTTTGCAAACTGCCACCATTAGCCTCGCCGAGCGCAGGAAGAAGGAGGGCGTGCCTGACAAAGAGCGCGAAGGGAGCGCGCCATCGGAGCGGAACGCCGTTAACCCCGCGCTACCCGGAAGAGATTGTAACAAGGAAGCGGAGCCTGGTAAGGTTCACTAAGGGGGAGGAAGATGTCCGACACCGAGGGAGAGCCGGTGGCTGTAGTAGTGCAAGACGCAGCAGCGCCGGCCGATGTAATCCCAGTCGCCGTCGCCCCAGCCCCCGCGGTCGCGCCGGTAATGCCGATCACAATGCCGTACATCCCGGGAGCAGAATGGCTGCCGCAGTACTCTGGGGAGTCACATACCCTTAGCGACTTCAGAGAAAGGCTGCACGACTTGTTCATAGTGTATCCGCTGACTGAGAGCCAGAAGGTGGGCATATTAAGGGGGCAGCTAGCCGGCCCAGCGTGAAGTGAAGTCCTGGCCTGATACAGATAAAGGGACAGCAACCCAGATACTGGCCAAGTTAAAAAGTACTTTTGACACCCGCACCGCAGCAGAAATAAAGATGAGATTCTTTGGGTGCAAACAACGGGCCACAGACAGCATAAGGGACTATGCCTTAAACTTGCAGGAGGCCCTGAAAGCAGTTAAACAGGTGAACCCTGAGAGTGTACGTGAAGACGACAAGCTCCTAACTGAGCAGTTCATAGAAGGGCTCCTGTCAGATGCCCACAGGACCCAGCTGCGTATCATGGTCCTGCAGAACCCTGCTCTGGACTTTGCAAAGTTTAAGGACCAGGCCATCCGGGTACTGAGAGAATCTACACCGAATGACCCAGTACCCCTCCGGCCTCTTGCTATCAAGTACCCAGGGGTGGTGCCTGCAACACAAGCCGCTGCAGGGGCTGAGGCGCAGTCCCTGGATAAGGATCCCGCTGCAGAGCTCAGACAGCAGGTCCAGGAGCTGACCAAGACTGTAGCTGCCCTTGCCAAGACCGTGCAGTCTCTACAAGTGACCCCATCGCCTGCAAGAATCGAGTTGGCCTCCAGCCCAGATGACGTCCCATGGATGCGACAGAGGAGGATTCCGCCGACCCGAGGAAAAGATACAGACCGGTATGATTCAACGGGACAACCGATCTGCCGCCGCTGCAGTCAGGCGGGCCATATTGCAAGACACTATCCTTTAAATGGGCCGAGCCTGGGGCCAGGAGCCAACCCCCAGGTGTAAGGAAGCCCGGCTCAACCCCCAGTCGCAGCAAGTATGTGGGAGGACGCCCGGTCCTTCCTATTGTGCTGGATGGGATCCCTTTGAATGCCCTCCTGGATACGGAGTCCCAGGTAACAACCATCCCTTATAAACTGTACAAAAGATATTGGGCTGATTCAGACATTGACCATGGCCCAGATAATGATTTAACATTAACAAGTATTCAGACAGCAGGCCTGGAGTCCTGATAGCCAGAGGGGTAGCAGACGTCCGCAAGGGAAGAGTGCCCGTCCGTGTCCTGAATTGTGGGGAGGAGGAAGCCAAATTGTCCCGGTACGCCACTGTAGCAAAATTGTACACTGTCAGTAACAATACCATCAAAGCAGTGGAACCCTTGATCCCGTCCGACCAGGCGGAAGACAATGGCTCCAAGGGACAGCTGGAAGACTGGTGCCAAAAATTACATGTGGGCACCGACTCCACCCCCTCAAACCAAAAGCATGGGGTTTACCGGGTGGTACAGGAGTACGAGCGGGTCTTCAGCAAACACCCCCTAGATTTTGGGCAGGTAAAAGGGGTTAAACATCAAATCCCCACGGGTGATCATCATCCCATTAAAGAGAGATACCGCCCTGTACCCCCCGCACAGTATCAGCGTGCCAAAGAAATGCTACGGGAAATGAAGGAGGCTGGGGTTATCAGAGATAGTTGTAGCCCCTGGGCAGCTCCACTAGTGCTCGTAAAGAAAAAAGATGGTACAATGAGAATGTGCGTAGATTACAGACAAATTAACCGCATTACACATAAAGATGCTTATCCACTACCCAGAATAGAAGAGTCACTAACGGCCTTAAAGTCAGCTAACTATTTCTCCACCTTGGATCTCACCAGTGGGTATTGGCAGGTTCCTGTGGCAGAGGCGGACAAGGAGAAGACTGCATTCACGACACCAATGGGCCTCTGTGAGTTCTACTGTATGCCATTCGGGCTCTGCAACGCCCCAGGGACATTCCAAAGGTTGATGGAGTGCTGCTTGGGCCACCACAACTTTGAAACCGTGCTGTTGTACCTGGGTGACGTCATAGTCTACTCCAAGACTTATGAAGACCACCTGAGGCACTTAGAAGAAGTGTTTGAGTCCTTGTCGAAATATGGCCTGAAGATAAAGCCGTCCAAATGTCACCTCTTGAAGCCAAAGGTACAGTACCTGGGTCATGTGGTCAGCGCAGAAGGTGTGGCACCTGATCCGGAGAAAGTCACCGTAATCAAGGACTGGCCAAGACCCACCACGGTAAAGGAGGTGCGGCAGTTCCTTGGGCTGGTGGGCTACTACCGAAGGTTCATTGATGGTTTCACAAAGATAGCAGCGCCCCTTCAAGATCTCCTGGTGGGCCAGCCAAAGCAGGCTAAGAAGCAGAGCCCTCCATTTGAATGGAGCAGCCAAATAGAAACATCCTTTGTCTGGCTGAAAGGGGCTCTCACGGGAGAAGAAATTCTGGCCTACCCTGACTATAGCCAGCCGTTTGTACTGTATATAGACGCCAGCAACGTGGGCCTGGGAGCAGTTCTGTCCCAGGTGCAGGGAGGCAGAGAAAAGGTGATAGCTTACGCCAGTAGGAAGCTTCGGCCCACAGAAAGGAATCCAGAAAACTACAGTTCCTTCAAGCTGGAGTTCCTCGCTATTGTTTGGGCAGTGACTGAACGCTTCAAGCACTATCTGGCATCGGCCAAGTTCACCATCTTCACGAACAACAATCCGTTGACACATCTGGCAACAGCCAAGTTAGGTGCGTTGGAACAGCGATGGATGGCCCGGCTGTCTAACTTTGACTTTACCATCAAGTACCGAGCTGGCAAGAAGAATAACAATGCTGATGCGCTGTCCAGAATGCCTCACTTACCCGAGTCTGGAGAAGACCTGGATGAACTCGAAGAGATAGAGTTACCGGCTTTCCATCACCAAGGTGTTTCCCAGTGTGAGCATGCTGTAGGAGTGAAGCGCTCGAGCCAGCACGAGGTCTCGGTCAACCCATTACTCCACCATAATTGGGAAGAGACACAGAACGGTGACCCGGCCATGCGATTGGTCAAAGAAAAGCTAGCACAAGCTGAGACCCATCTTGGCCCAGATGCTCCAGAAGAAGCCCAGCAGCTGTGGAAGGAGCGGGGACGACTGTTCACGTACCAAGGCAAGCTCTGCAAGAGATATGTCAACTGGCGAACGAATGAACTCGTCTGGCAGATAGTGGTCCCACAGAGGGATGCTCCAATGGTCCTAGCAGCTTACCATGATAACGCAGGACACTTCGGGTGGAAGAAGTTGGAGACCCTACTCCGCGATCGGTTCTACTGGGTGCACATGAGAAAGACAGTCGAGAAGTGGTGCCGAGACTGTGGTCCGTGTAACCTGAGGCGGAAAGATGATGCCAGCCAGAGGTCTCCCCTACAGCCAATTGTCACGAAGCAGCCCCTGGAGTTGGTGGCCCTGGACAACGTGAAGTTAACACCAAGCCGGTCAGGCTATGTGTACGCCCTCACCATTGTGGACCATTACTCTCGTTTCCTGGTAGTAGTGCCTGTGAAGGACCAGACAGCCAGAACAGCAGCTAGAGCATTTCAGGCATACTTTTGTCGACCTCACGGTTACCCTGAGAGGGTACTGACTGATCAAGGTCCTGCATTCGAGGCAGAAGTGTTCCAAGAGTTCTGTAACATGTACGGTTGTAAGAAAATCAGAACAACACCGTACCACCCCCAAACCAATGGATTGTGCGAGAAGATGAACCATGTGATCATTGATATGCTCAAGACTCTACCTCTGGAAGAAAGAAATCAATGGCCAGAGAAGTTACCAGATCTGGTAGACCTGTACAACCATATCCCAGTAAATTCGACCAACTGCAGCCCTGCTTACCTGATGCGAGCAAGACCTGGCAAGTTACCTGTAGACTTTGAGATGGGGACTGTGTCACCTGAAGCGGTTCAGGAGATAGAAGATTGGGATACAGAGCGACAACAGCAGTACCGCAAGGTCCAGGAATGTGTAGAAAGGAGCCTGTCCCAAGCAAGAACGAGGCAAGAGCAGCATTACAATCAAACAGCCCCAGCAACTCCCTTAGCACCTGGAGAACAGGTCCTCAAGAAAAAGCGGAGGGCGCATAAATTAGATGATCAGTGGGAGAATGAACCCTACACCATTATTCCCTCCAACTTTGACAATTGTAAGGTATGCCTCATAAGCAAAGATGAAGGCAAGACCTATCAAGCAGTTTCTCGAGACCGCCTGGAAGCGTGCCCTGAACGGTGCAAGATCTAAAAAGAAGTGGAAGAAATTCAAGAAAAAGAGGAAGAGATGATACAAACAATCCTTGGCAAATTCCCTAAAACTTGGACCCGAATAAATAATGCCATAGTGGTACCAGTCTTGACGTTCCCGCAGTTGGTCGAGCCAGAGACAGAAGAGGTTCCAGATCCACCTAAGGAACTGTCTGCCCCAACACAAGATGACACGCCAGCAGTGGAACAGGAGAATCAACCCCCTGTCAGTGGTGAACCTGTCATACCCTTGGCGACTCTCAGACCACGTAGGCAATCATCACGCATACCTATCAGGGTTAGGCCTACCTGTAGTGCTGAGGTAGAAGACACACCAAGTAGTCAGGGACAAACACCAGAGCTACGCAGGTCCCAGCGCAGCACTCGGGGACAGCCCCCTCCAAGGTATAGAGAGTAAAAAGAAAGAGTACTTATTAGAATGTAAATAGTTATGTGAAATGTCTGTAATGTTGTGTATAAAATGTTTTTTTTTTATGACTAAGTAAATGGACAATTGGGCCACTGGACTATGGGTGGCCAACACCTAGATGTACATAGTTAGCACCAGTGTGCTCAGCACCCCTGAAGAAAAACCCGTCCGGCGTGCATAGAGTGGGGTCATCAATGCTCTGACGCACGCCCAGAGCCTACGTTGGGGGTTTTATCGTGGCGGGTCCCCCATGGAGCAGTGTAATGGACACCCGGCAGGGAGCCACACTGGACTTTTATAGTTGTTTAAGGTTGTAACATGTTTTGTTTTGTTTCTACAGTCCGGGAGTACTGAATTTAACTAAGGGGGAGTGTGGCGCCCCAGGACCTGGTCGCCACAACAGCATTGCCCTTCCAAAGGGTTAATGCTGTGCCTGGAGGTAATGGGGAGGTCCATTGGCCAGCAAGTTTAACATCCAACGCAGTTCTCCCTCCAGCCAGCAGGGGGAGCTCTGAACCTGGAATTCCAGGGAGCCTTCCTCAAGTCTGACCTGAGGGAGGAAGTAGTGTTCAGTCTGTAGAGAGAAGTGATAGCGAGCAGACGCAGAGTGTAGGCCTCATACTCAGCTGGCCAGAAAGATCACCCCAAGTACTTCCAGGCCGACCGGATCCCCTTCACCACCTGTGACGGTCTCCCAGGACTGGACTATTCCTAAAGTAAAAGAGGAAAAGGTAAAGAGTCTGTTGTTTGTGCCTGGTTCTTTCATTGCCTGTCGGCCCTGCACCGTGTTATCCACACAACACCATAGACTTTCACGAGCACTAACAGTGTTCCCGGGGTTCCGCTCCACCTGTGGGGAGCAGTACCACCATTGCTGCCGTATCATCACCCCGGAGGCCTCACACAGCAGCGGCGGCTTAATAGCCGCAGACCACAGGTGGCGTCACGAAACATATACTTTAATTGCTCCCAAGTCAACAGCCCTATTACAACTGACACCCACCAGAGCCACGGAGTCGGGCCCCACCACCACTGACGTCCCCCGGACTAGTCCGGCCCGGCACCGGGTGTCCCATAGCCCTGGGGTGGGCGAGTCAGAGACAGCGACAGAGAGATAGGGAATGAGAGAGACAGACAGATAGGGAATGAGAGACAGAGACAGACAGATAGGGAATGAGAGACAGAGACAGACAGATAGGGAATTAAAGAGAGAGACACAGAGACAGATAGGGAATGAGAGAGAGAGACAGACAGATAGGGAATGAGAGAGAGACAGACAGATAGGGAATGAGAGAGACAGATGGAATGAGAGAGACAGACAGATAGGGAATGAGAGAGAGAGACAGACAGATAGGAAATGAGAGAGAGAGACAGACAGATAGGGAATGAGAGACAGAGACAGACAGATAGGGAATGAGAGAGAGAGACAGAGACAGACAGACAGGAAAAGAGATAGAGAGACAGAGACCGACAGATAGGGAATGAGAGAGAGAGACAGCGACAGAGAGTTAGGGAATGAGAGAGACAGAGACAGACAGATAGGGAATGAGAGACAGATACAGATAGGGGATGAGAGAGAGACAGAGACAGACAGATAGGGAATTAGAGAGAGACAGAGACAGACAGATAGGGAATGAGAGAGAGAGACAGAGACAGACAGATAGGGAATTAGAGAGAGAGAGAGAGACAGACATATAGGGAATTAAAGAGAGAGACACAGAGGCAGATAGGGAATGAGAGAGAGAGAGACAGACAGATAGGGAATGAGAGAGACAGATGGAATGAGAGAGACAGACAGATAGGGAATGAGAGAGAGAGACAGACAGATAGGAAATGAGAGAGAGAGAGACAGACAGATAGGGAATGAGAGACAGAGACAGACAGATAGGGAATGAGAGAGAGAGACAGCGACAGAGAGATAGGGAATGAGAGAGACAGAGACAGACAGATAGGGAATGAGAGACAGATACAGATAGGGGATGAGAGAGAGACAGAGACAGACAGATAGGGAATTAGAGAGAGACAGAGACAGACAGATAGGGAATGAGAGAGAGAGACAGAGACAGACAGATAGGGAATTAAAGAGAGAGACACAGAGGCAGATAGGGAATGAGAGACAGAGACAGACAGATAGGGAATTAGAAAGAGAGACAGAGACAGATAGGGAATGAGAGACAGAAACAGACAAATAGGGAATGATAGAGAGACAGACAGATAGGGAATGAGAGACAGACAGATAGGGAATGAGAGAGAGAGACAGACAGATAGGGAATTAGAGAGACAGAGCCAGACATATAGGGAATGAGAGACAGAGACAGACAGATAGGGAATGAGAGAGAGAGAGACAGAGACAGACAGATAGGGAATTTAAGAGAGAGACACAGAGACAGATGGGGAATGAGAGACAGAGACAGACAGATAGGGAATTAGAGAGAAAGACATAGACAGATAGGGAATGAGAGAAAGAGACAGACAGATAGAGAATGAGAGAGAGACAGACAGATAGGGAATGAGAGAGAGAGACAGACAGACAGGGAATGAGAGAGAGACAGATAGGGAATGAGAGAGAGAGAGAGACAGACAGATAGGGAATGAGAGACAGAGACAGATAGGGAATGAGAGACAGAAACAGATAGGGAATGAGAGACAAACAGATAGGGAAAAAGAGACAGAGACAGACAGATAGGGAAAGAGACAGAGACAGACAGATAGGGAATGAGAGAGAGAGAGACAGATAGGGAATGAGAGAGAGAGACAGAGAAAGACATATAGGGAATTAGAGAGAGAGACAGAGACAGACAGATAGGGAATGAGAGAGAGACAGACAGATAGGGAATGAGAGAGAGAGATAGACAGATAGGGAATGAGAGAGAGAGACAGAGACAGACAGATAGGGAATGAGAGAGACAGATGGAATGAGAGAGACAGACAGATAGGGAATGAGCGAGAGAGACAGACAGATAGGAAATGAGAGAGAGAGAGACAGACAGATAGGGAATGAGAGACAGAGACAGACAGATAGGGAATGAGAGAGAGAGACAGCGACAGAGAGATAGGGAATGAGAGAAACAGAGACAGACAGATAGGGAATGAGAGACAGATACAGATAGGGGATGAGAGAGAGACAGAGACAGACAGATAGGGAATTAGAGAGAGACAGAGACAGACAGATAGGGAATGAGAGAGAGAGACAGAGACAGACAGATAGGGAATTAAAGAGAGAGACACAGAGGCAGATAGGGAATGAGAGACAGAGACAGACAGATAGGGAATTAGAGAGAGAGAGACAGAGACAGATAGGGAATGAGAGACAGAAACAGACAAATAGGGAATGATAGAGAGACAGACAGATAGGGAATGAGAGACAGACAGATAGGGAATGAGAGAGAGAGACAGACAGATAGGGAATTAGAGAGACAGAGCCAGACATATAGGGAATGAGAGACAGAGACAGACAGATAGGGAATGAAAGAGAGAGAGACAGAGACAGACAGATAGGGAATTTAAGAGAGAGACACAGAGACAGATGGGGAATGAGAGACAGAGACAGACAGATAGGGAATTAGAGAGAAAGACATAGACAGATAGGGAATGAGAGAAAGAGACAGACAGATAGAGAATGAGAGAGAGACAGACAGATAGGGAATGAGAGAGAGAGACAGACAGACAGGGAATGAGAGAGAGACAGATAGGGAATGAGAGAGAGAGAGAGACAGACAGATAGGGAATGAGAGACAGAGACAGATAGGGAATGAGAGACAGAAACAGATAGGGAATGAGAGACAAACAGATAGGGAAAAAGAGACAGAGACAGACAGATAGGGAAAGAGACAGAGACAGACAGATAGGGAATGAGAGAGAGAGAGAGACAGACAGATAGGGAATGAGAGAATAAGACATAGACAGACAGATAGGGAATTAAAGAGAGAGACACAGAGACAGATAGGGAATAAGAGACAGAGACAGACAGATAGGGAATTAGAGAGAGAGTCAGACAGATAGAGAATGAGAGAGAGAGAGACAGATAGGGAATGAGAGAGAGACAGAGACAGACAGATAGGGAATTAGAGAGAGAGACAGAGACAGACAGATAGGGAATGAGAGAGAGACAGACAGATAGGGAATGAGAGAGAGAGACAGACAGATAGGGAATGAGAGAGAGAGACAGAGACAGACAGATAGGGAATGAGAGAGACAGATGGAATGAGAGAGACAGACAGATAGGGAATGAGAGAGAGAGACAGACAGATAGGAAATGAGAGAGAGAGAGAGACAGACAGATAGGGAATGAGAGACAGAGACAGACAGATAGGGAATGAGAGAGAGAGACAGCGACAGAGAGATAGGGAATGAGAGAGACAAAGGCAACCAACACTCAGAGACCCAACACACAGAAACCAAATGGCCCAAATAAAACACTGGATCCTGATATAGTCCTAATAATAGACTCAAATGGGAAATACCTGGACACTCAGAGACTGTTTCCGACGGCTCGGGTTACAAAAATTCACTGCTCAACGATCCCACAAGCAGAGGAGGTGATCAGTAACCCATATTTCACCGAGCCCACACACCTCATACTACACACCGGCACAAACGATATCCACCAAAAGACAGTCACAAAGGACCTATCAAAACTCGCACTAGCAGCCCAGCAAACATTCCCCAGAACCAAAATAATCCTGTCTGCCCTGCTTCCAAGGAAAGATGTACACCAACAAATAACCCAGCAAATCAACTCAGAGCTGGCCGCCAGTATTACCTCAGCACCAAACATACAGCTGGCAAGACACCCCGAAATAACGCTCCATCACCTCTATGACGACAAACACCTCAATAAACAAGGAGTCAGCCATCTAGCAAGAGAGCTAAAGGACATGGTTCTAAACAGACCTCCAAGACCACAAGCAAGACACCCACCAAACAGATGGCAGCCCACAGAGACCCCTGGAGAGAGTCCACAGAGATGGCAGAAATACTCAAGACCACATGCCCCAAAATGGCAATACAAAGCAACAGAGGGCAGCAACATGGCAGAAATAAGGACATTGCTCAACACATTGTGCAGCAAACTCTTAGGACACTACTAAAATATGCCACCCAAACCCACCACTAAATCCGGTTATGTCCTATGAAAATCTATCCTTCCTCATTATAAGGTATATCAACTAAATATGACATCCTTAGTTATCAGCAGCTGGAACATTCAAGGATTGAATGCCTCAGCTTTTGGGTCCAAGACAAATGACCCAGACTTCAAACAAAGGCTAAAGAACATTGACATCCAGATCCTCCTGGAGACATGGGCCCGGGCAGAGGAGGAATCTCTCGCACCCATGGGATACAAGGAATTTTCTGTCTCCGCCCAGAAAAACAAGAACACCAAACATGGCCGCTGCTCAGGGGGCATACTAATATGGTACAAGGAGGAGATCCAAGAACATATCAAGGCAATAAAAAGAGGAGAAAGCCATATCTGGATGAAGATAAGCAGCTCCATCCTCACCTCTCAGCAGGACATCTACCTCTGCGCAGCCTACATCCCTCCATCAGAATCCCCATACTATAAGCCGGACATCTACGAGGAACTTCAGAGGGAGGCTGCCCAATTCCAGTCCAAAGGTAAGGTGCTCATCTGTGGAGACCTGAACGCCAGGACAGGTACAGAGAAGGACTACCTGTCACCTGACGGAAACACATACGTCCTGGGAGATGAGCCCTTCTACAGAGACTCAGTACAGACAACAAGAAACAGCTATGACAGAGTGGTGAATAAAAGCGGCAGAAAACTGTTGAACCTGTGCCGGAGCTTGGGGCTGCATATACTGAACGGGCGCACCAGGGGGGACTCATTAGGGAGATTTACACTAAACTCCCACACGGGCAGTAGTGTAGTGGATTATGCCATAACAGACATGGACCCAGCAAACATGAATGCCTTCATAGTCACCCCCGACACCCACATGTCAGACCACAACCAGACACTGCTGTACCTGAGATCCACGGACAAGTCACCCACACAAAAGCCCCACTTGAGCGGTCTCCACAATTTGCCACCATCCTTCAAGTGGTCCAAACAGTTAGCCATTGAATACACCAACACGACCAACAGAACAGAGATTAAAGAGCTGCTTGTAAACTTTCACACAAAATCCTATACATCAAACCAGCAAGGGGTCAACCTGGCAGTAAACGACTTTAATAACATCCTATATACCATGGCAGAGCTAGCAGGCCTCAGAAGGACCAACTCCAAGAGACCTACAAATAAACAAGGCCAAAAATGGTTTGATAAAGAATGCAAGACACTGCGCAACTCCCTAAGGATAGCCTCAAATCAAAAACACAGAGACCCGGACAACAAGGAGCTAAGAGTGGTCCATGACACCCTACAGAGGCAATACAAGCGAACCCTCAAGGAGAAAAAACAAAAGCACATCTCCCACAAACTGCAGCAGCTCGAAGACTCCCTCCAGGACAACTCATTCTGGGAGACATGGAGCCATATCGGTACAAGTCCCAAGCAAAGTACCCTCCACATTCAAAATGGCAACATCTGGCACAGCTACTTCAAGGGCCTCTACAAGAATATCCCAGAAGACGACCTAACCCCAGAACAAGAGCATATAATGACTAAACTGAGGGACATGGAGGAGACAATCAAGGACTTTCAAAATCCTCTGGACATACCAATCAGTGTGCTGGAAATAAAAGACAGAATCAAACTGCTAAAATCTAAGAAGGCCGCGGGCAGTGACGGCATCCTGCCAGAGATGATCAAATACAGTTCCCCAGATATTCATGCAGCACTGGCTAAACTATTCACCCACGTCCTGAGTGCCGGCTACTTCCCTCAAAGCTGGAATCAAGGTCTCATAACGCCCATCTACAAGGATGGAGACCGATATGACCCAGCAAACTACAGAGGGATCTGTGTCAACAGCATTCTGGGAAAACTGTTTAACAGCATCATTAATAAAAGGATTATCGCCTTCCTCACCCAGGGTGACGTCCTCAGCAGAAGCCAAGCTGGGTTCATGCCAAACCACCGCACCACGGACCACATTTACACCCTGCAAAGCCTCATCAAGACCCACGTCCACGACAAAAAACAGGGGAAAATATTTGCATGTTTCGTGGACTTCAAAAAGGCCTTTGACTCAGTGTGGCATCCAGGCCTGTTCCTGAAACTCCTGGAGAGCGGAATAGGTGGCAGGACCTACGACGTGATCAAGAGCTCATACACTGAGAGCCGGTGCAGCGTGAAGGTGAACGGAAAGAGGACGGCTTTCTTCCGACAGGGCCGTGGGGTCAGACAGGGCTGCAGCCTGAGTCCAACTCTATTCAACATCTATATAAATGGACTAGCAACAGCTCTAGAGTCCTCCCCCACTCCAGGCCTCAGTCTGCATGACCGAGAGGTGAAGTTCCTGCTGTACGCAGATGACCTCCTGCTACTCTCCCCAACTGAAAGAGGCCTCCAAGATAGCCTGGCAGTACTGGAAACATTCAGCACCACATGGGCGCTTCCCATCAACCAAAAGAAGACCAAAGTCATGGTGTTTCAGAAGAGGAACCAGAACAAAATAAACACTCCCTCCTTCACATTAAATGGCTCCACGCTGGAGAACACCAGCAGCTACACCTACCTCGGTCTGGAGCTAAGAAATAACGGGAGCCTCAAGCAAGCAACAGAAGCCCTGAAAGGAAAAGCATGCAGAACCTTCTATGCCATCAGAAGACAACTGTACCACCTCAAACCACCTGTGAGAGTCTGGCTCAAGATATTTGACAGCGTCATCACCCCTATACTGCTATATGGCAGCGAGGTATGGGGCCCAGTGACCTACCCAGACCACACAAAGTGGGATTCCAGCCCTACCGAAGTCTTCCACATGGAGTTCTGTAAATATCTCCTCCAAGTCCATCGCAGCACCTCAAACATAGCCTGTAGGGCAGAGCTGGGCCGATTCCCCTTATGGTTCACTATACACAAGAGGGCGCTATCACACCAGGCACACACACAGAACAGCAACCCCAGCTCCTACCATCATAAAGCCCTGCTGAGCCGGAGCCCAGAGCAAGCCAGGAACCCCGGCAGCCAGTCCAGCCAAAGTCAGCAACACCCCCTGACAAAAGCCCAAATAAAAGAGATCTCAGAGAGCTGCAAGATGCAATACATAGAGGACTGGAAGAGTGAATTAGAGAACTCCCAGAAACTCACCATCTACCGGTCACTGCGGAGGGACTACACTCTGGCCCCATATCTGGAAAGGCTACGCCACCCCAAAGACAGGCAGACCCTGAGCCTGTACAGACTGAGTGCCCACAGCCTAGAGGTGGAAACAGGGCGGCACCGACAGACATACAAGCCGCGAGAGAACAGACTGTGCCAGCACTGCCAGCAGGGGGCTCTGGAGGACGAGACGCATTTCCTACTGCACTGTGACAAATACTCAGCAGTGAGGGGCTCCCACTTCCAGAAATTTACCACCCATAGCCCGGGCTTTCCATCCATGGATGAGGACATGAAACTCCGCTTCCTACTGGGGGAAGAGGAATCAATGGTGGAGATCGCCGCCCAATATGTCACCACATGTCATAAGCTGAGGGGAACCTAAGACCCCTAAATGGACTGTCAGAGCCCAAATTGTGCCCCCCAACTCCCCATAACCCTGATCCCCTCCCACCACACTTACTGTATTTCTCTTGCTTTGGCAACACTAATTGTATTTTGGTCCTGCCAATAAAGCATATTTGAATTTGAATTTGAATTTGAATTTGAGACAGACAGATAGGGAATGAGAGACAGATACAGATAGGGGATGAGAGAGAGACAGAGACAGACAGATAGGGAATTAGAGAGAGACAGAGACAGACAGATAGGGAATGAGAGAGAGAGACAGAGACAGACAGATAGGGAATTAAAGAGAGAGACACAGAGGCAGATAGGGAATGAGAGACAGAGACAGACAGATAGGGAATTAGAGAGAGAGACAGAGACAGATAGGGAATGAGAGACAGAAACAGACAAATAGGGAATGATAGAGAGACAGACAGATAGGGAATGAGAGACAGACAGATAGGGAATGAGAGAGAGAGACAGACAGATAGGGAATTAGAGAGACAGAGCCAGACATATAGGGAATGAGAGACAGAGACAGACAGATAGGGAATGAGAGAGAGAGAGACAGAGACAGACAGATAGGGAATTTAAGAGAGAGACACAGAGACAGATGGGGAATGAGAGACAGAGACAGACAGATAGGGAATTAGAGAGAAAGACATAGACAGATAGGGAATGAGAGAAAGAGACAGACAGATAGAGAATGAGAGAGAGACAGACAGATAGGGAATGAGAGAGAGAGACAGACAGACAGGGAATGAGAGAGAGACAGATAGGGAATGAGAGAGAGAGAGAGACAGACAGATAGGGAATGAGAGACAGAGACAGATAGGGAATGAGAGACAGAAACAGATAGGGAATGAGAGACAAACAGATAGGGAAAAAGAGACAGAGACAGACAGATAGGGAAAGAGACAGAGACAGACAGATAGGGAATGAGAGAGAGAGGCAGACAGATAGGGAATGAGAGAATAAGACATAGACAGACAGATAGGGAATTAAAGAGAGAGACACAGAGACAGATAGGGAATGAGAGACAGAGACAGACAGATAGGGAATTAGAGAGAGAGACAGACAGATAGAGAATGAGAGAGAGAGAGACAGATAGGGAATGAGAGAGAGAGACAGAGACAGACAGATAGGGAATTAGAGAGACAGAGACAGACAGATAGGGAATGAGAGAGAGACAGACAGATAGGGAATGAGAGAGAGAGACAGACAGATAGGGAATGAGAGAGAGAGACAGAGACAGACAGATAGGGAATGAGAGAGAGACAGACAGATAGGGAATGAGAGACAGACAGATAGGGAATAAGAGAGAGAGACAGAGACAGACAGATAGGGAATGAGAGACAGAGACAGACAGATAGGGAATGAGAGACAGAGACAGACAGATAGGGAATGAGAGAGAGACAGAGACAGACAGATAGGGAATTAAAGAGAGAGAGACACAGAGACAGATAGGGAATGAGAGACAGAGACAGACAGATAGCGAATGAGAGAGACAGACAGATAGGGAATGAGAGAGAGAGACAGAGACAGACAGATAGGGAATGAGAGACAGAGACAGACAGATAGGGAATGAGAGACAGCGACAGACAGATAGGGAATGAGAGACACAGATAGGGAATGAGAGAGAGAGACAGACAGATATGGAATGAGAGAGAGAGACAGCGACAGACAGATAGGGAATGAGAGACAGAGACAGACAGATAGGGAATGAGAGAGACAGACAGGAAATGAAAGAGACAGACAGGGAATGAGAGAGAGAGACAGACAGATAGGGAATGAGAGAAAGCGACAGACAGATATGGAATGAGAGAGAGACAGACAAATATGGAATGAGAGAGAGAGACAGACAGATAGGGAATGAAAGAGAGACAGACAGATAGGGAATGAGAGAGAGAGACAGCGACAGACAGATAGGAAATGAGAGACAGAGACAGACAGATAGGGAATGAGAGACAGAGACAGACAGATAGGGAATGAGAGAGAGACAGCGACAGACAGATAGGGAATGAGAGACAGAGACAGACAGATAGGGAATGAGAGAGACAGACAGGAAATGAAAGAGACAGACAGGGAATGAGAGAGAGAGACAGACAGATAGGGAATGAGAGAAAGCGACAGACAGATATGGAATGAGAGAGAGAGACAGACAGATAGGGAATAAGAGAGAGACAGACAGATAGGGAATGAGAGAGAGAGACAGCGACAGACAGATAGGAAATGAGAGACAGAGACAGACAGATAGGGAATGAGAGAGAGAGACAGAGACAGACAGATAGGGAAGTAAAGAGAGAAGACACAGAGACAGATAGGGAATGAGAGACAGAGACAGACAGATAGGGAATTAGAGAGAGACAGACAGGGAATGAGAGAGAGAGACAGACAGATAGGGAATGAGAGACAGACAGATAGGGAATGAGAGAGAGAGAGACAGATAGGGAATGAAAAACAGACAGATAGGGAAAGAGAGACAGAGACAGAAAGATAGGGAAAGAGAGACAGAGACAGACAGATAGGGAATGAGAGAGAGAGACAGACAGATAGGGAATGAGAGACAGTGACAGACAGATAGGGTATGAGAGAGACAGACAGATAGGGAATGAGAGAAAGAGACAGACAGATAGGAAATGAGAGACAGAGACAGACAGATAGGGAATGAGAGAGACAGACAGACAGATAGGGAATGAGAGACAGAGACAGACAGATAGGGAATGAGAGACAGAGACAGACTGATAGGGAATGAGAGAGAGAGACAGACAGATAGGGTATGAGAGAGAGAGACAGCGACAGACAGATAGGGAATGAGAGACAGAGACAGACAGATAGGGAATGAGAGAGACAGACAGGAAATGAGAGAGACAGACAGGGAATGAGAGAGAGAGACAGACAGATAGGGAATGAGAGACAGCGACAGACAGATATGGAATGAGAGAGAGAGACAGACAGATATGGAATGAGAGAGACAGACAGATAGGGAATGAGAGAGAGAGGCAGCGACAGACAGATGGGAATGAGAGACAGACAGATAGGGAATGAGAGAGAGAGACAGACAGATAGGGAATTAGAGAGAGAGACAGAGACAGACATATAGGGAATGAGAGACAGAGACAGACAGATAGGGAATGAGAGAGAGAGACAGAGACAGACAGATAGGGAATTTAAGAGAGGCAGACGGAATGAGAGAGACAGACAGATAGGGAGTGAGAGAGACAGACAGGGAATGAGAGAGAGACAGACAGATAGGGAATGAGAGAGAGACAGACGGAATGAGAGAGACAGACGGAATGAGAGAGATAGACAGATAGGGAATGAGAGAGAGAGACAGACAGATAGGGAATGAGAGAGAGTCAGCAACAGACAAATAGGGAATGAGAGAGCGAGACAGAGACAGACAGATAGGGAATTAGAGAGAGAGACAGACAGATAGGGAATGAGAGACAGAGACAGAGACAGACAGATAGGGAATGAGAGAGAGAGACAGAGACAGACAAATAGGAAATGAGAGAGAGAGACAGAGACAGACAGATAGGGAATGAGAGAGAGAGACAGCGACAGAGAGATAGGGAATGAGAGAGACAGACAGATAGGGAATGAGAGAGAGACAGGGAGAGACAGATAGGGAATTAGAGAGAGACAGAGACAGACAGATAGGGAATGAGAGATAGAGACAGAGACAGACAGATAGGGAATTAGAGAGAGAGACAGAGACAGACAGATAGGGAATGAGAGAGAGAGAGACAGACAGATAGGGAATGAGAGAGAGAGACAGAGACAGACAGATAGGGAATTAAAGAGAGAGACACAGAGACAGATAGGGAATGAGAGACAGATACAGACAGATAGGGAATTAGAGAGAGAGAGGCAGAGACAGATAGGGAATGAGAGACAGAGACAGACAGATAGGGAATGAGAGAGAGACAGACAAATAGGGAATGAGAGACAGACAGATAGGGAATGAGAGATAGAGACAGACAGATAGGGAATGAGAGACAGCGACAGACAGATAGGGAATGAGAGAGACAGACAGATAGGGAATGAGAGAAAGAGACAGACAGATAGGAAATGAGAGACAGAGACAGACAGATAGGGAATGAGAGAGACAGACAGACAGATAGGGAATGAGAGACAGAGACAGACAGATAGGGAATATGAGAGACAGATAGGGAATGAGAGAGAGATAGACAGATAGGGAATGAGAGAGAGAGACAGTGACAGACAGATAGGGAATGAGAGACAGATAGATAGGGAATGAGAGACAGAGACAGACAGATAGGGAATGAGAGACAGAGACAGACAGATAGGGAATGAGAGACAGAGACAGACTGATAGGGAATGAGAGAGAGAGACAGACAGATAGGGAATGAGAGAGAGAGACAGCGACAGACAGATAGGGAATGAGAGACAGAGACAGACAGATAGGGAATGAGAGAGACTTACAGGAAATGAGAGAGACAGACAGGGAATGAGAGAGAGAGACAGACAGATAGGGAATGAGAGACAGCGACAGACAGATATGGAATGAGAGAGAGAGACAGACAGATATGGAATGAGAGAGACAGACAGATAGGGAATGAGAGAGAGAGGCAGCGACAGACAGATGGGAATAAGAGACAGACAGATAGGGAATGAGAGAGAGAGACAGACAGATAGGGAATTAGAGAGAGAGACAGAGACAGACATATAGGGAATGAGAGACAGAGACAGACAGATAGGGAATGAGAGAGAGAGACAGAGACAGACAGATAGGGAATTTAAGAGAGGCAGACGGAATGAGAGAGACAGACAGATAGGGAGTGAGAGAGACAGACAGGGAATGAGAGAGAGACAGACAGATAGGGAATGAGAGAGAGACAGACGGAATGAGAGAGACAGACGGAATGAGAGAGACAGACAGATAGGGAATGAGAGAGAGAGACAGACAGATAGGGAATGAGAGAGAGTCAGCAACAGACAAATAGGGAATGAGAGAGCGAGACAGAGACAGACAGATAGGGAATTAGAGAGAGAGACAGACAGATAGGGAATGAGAGACAGAGACAGAGACAGACAGATAGGGAATGAGAGAGAGAGACAGAGACAGACAAATAGGAAATGAGAGAGAGAGACAGAGACAGACAGATAGGGAATGAGAGAGAGAGACAGCGACAGAGAGATAGGGAATGAGAGAGACAGACAGATAGGGAATGAGAGAGAGACAGGGACAGACAGATAGGGAATTAGAGAGAGACAGAGACAGACAGATAGGGAATGAGAGATAGAGACAGAGACAGACAGATAGGGAATTAGAGAGAGAGACAGACAGATAGGGAATGAGAGAGAGAGAGACAGACAGATAGGGAATGAGAGAGAGAGACAGAGACAGACAGATAGGGAATTAAAGAGAGAGACACAGAGACAGATAGGGAATGAGAGACAGAGACAGACAGATAGGGAATTAGAGAGAGAGAGACAGAGACAGATAGGGAATGAGAGACAGACAGATAGGGAATGAGAGATAGAGACAGACAGATAGGGAATGAGAGACAGCGACAGACAGATAGGGAATGAGAGAGACAGACAGATAGGGAATGAGAGAAAGAGACAGACAGATAGGAAATGAGAGACAGAGACAGACAGATAGGGAATGAGAGAGACAGACAGACAGATAGGGAATGAGAGACAGAGACAGACAGATAGGGAATATGAGAGACAGATAGGGAATGAGAGAGAGATAGACAGATAGGGAATGAGAGAGAGAGACAGTGACAGACAGATAGGGAATGAGAGACAGATAGATAGGGAATGAGAGACAGAGACAGACAGATAGGGAATGAGAGAGCTAGACAGAGACAGACAGACAGGGAATGAGAGACAGTGACAGACAGATAGGGTATGAGAGAGAGAGACAGACAGCTAGGGAATGAGAGACAGAGACAGACTGATAGGGAATGAGAGAGAGAGACAGACAGATAGGGAATGAGAGAGAGAGACAGCGACAGACAGATAGGGAATGAGAGACAGATAGGGAATGTGAGAGACAGACAGGATATGAGAGAGACAGACAGGGAATGAGAGAGAGAGACAGACAGATAGGGAATGAGAGACAGCGACAGACAGCTATGGAATGAGAGAGAGAGACAGACAGATATGGAATGAGAGAGACAGACAGATAGGGAATGAGAGAGAGACAGACAGATAGGGAATGAGAGAGAGAGACAGCGACAGACAGATGGGAATTAGAGACAGACAGATAGGGAATGAGAGAGAGAGACAGACAGATAGGGAATTAGAGAGAGAGACAGAGACAGACATATAGGGAATGAGAGACAGAGACAAAATTCCCCAGAACCAAAATAATCCTGTCTGCCCTGCTTCCAAGGAAAGATGTACACCAACAAATAACCCAGCAAATCAACTCAGAGCTGGCCGCCAGTATTACCTCAGCACCAAACATACAGCTGGCAAGACACCCCGAAATAACGCTCCATCACCTCTATGACGACAAACACCTCAATAAACAAGGAGTCAGCCATCTAGCAAGAGAGTTAAAGGACATGGTTCTAAACAGACCTCCAAGACCACAAGCAAGACACCCACCAAACAGATGGCAGCCCACAGAGACCCCTGGAGAGAGTCCACAGAGATGGCAGAAATACTCAAGACCACATGCCCCAAAATGGCAATACAAAGCAACAGAGGGCAGCAACATGGCAGAAATAAGGACATTGCTCAACACATTGTGCAGCAAACTCTTAGGTCACTACTAAAATATGCCACCCAAACCCACCACTAAATCCGGTTATGTCCTACGAAAATCTATCCTTCCTCATTATAAGGTATATCAACTAAATATGACATCCTTAGTTATCAGCAGCTGGAACATTCAAGGATTGAATGCCTCAGCTTTTGGGTCCAAGACAAATGACCCAGACTTCAAACAAAGGCTAAAGAACATTGACATCCAGATCCTCCTGGAGACATGGGCCCGGGCAGAGGAGGAATCTCTCGCACCCATGGGATACAAGGAATTTTCTGTCTCCGCCCAGAAAAACAAGAACACCAAACATGGCCGCTGCTCAGGGGGCATACTAATATGGTACAAGGAGGAGATCCAAGAACATATCAAGGCAATAAAAAGAGGAGAAAGCCATATCTGGATGCAGATAAGCAGCTCCATCCTCACCTCTCAGCAGGACATCTACCTCTGCGCAGCCTACATCCCTCCATCAGAATCCCCATACTATAAGCCGGACATCTACGAGGAACTTCAGAGGGAGGCTGCCCAATTCCAGTCCAAAGGTAAGGTGCTCATCTGTGGAGACCTGAACGCCAGGACAGGTACAGAGAAGGACTACCTGTCACCTGACGGAAACACATACGTCCTGGGAGATGAGCCCTTCTACAGAGACTCAGTACAGACAACAAGAAACAGCTATGACAGAGTGGTGAATAAAAGCGGCAGAAAACTGCTGAACCTGTGCCGGAGCTTGGGGCTGCATATACTGAACGGGCGCACCAGGGGGGACTCATTAGGGAGATTTACACTAAACTCCCACACGGGCAGTAGTGTAGTGGATTATGCCATAACAGACATGGACCCAGCAAACATGAATGCCTTCATAGTCACCCCCGACACCCACATGTCAGACCACAACCAGACACTGCTGTACCTGAGATCCACGGACAAGTCACCCACACAAAAGCCCCACTTGAGCGGTCTCCACAATTTGCCACCATCCTTCAAGTGGTCCAAACAGTTAGCCATTGAATACACCAACACGACCAACAGAACAGAGATTAAAGAGCTGCTTGTAAACTTTCACACAAAATCCTATACATCAAACCAGCAAGGGGTCAACCTGGCAGTAAACGACTTTAATAACATCCTATATACCATGGCAGAGCTAGCAGGCCTCAGAAGGACCAACTCCAAGAGACCTACAAATAAACAAGGCCAAAAATGGTTTGATAAAGAATGCAAGACACTGCGCAACTCCCTAAGGATAGCCTCAAATCAAAAACACAGAGACCCGGACAACAAGGAGCTAAGAGTGGTCCATGACACCCTACAGAGGCAATACAAGCGAACCCTCAAGGAGAAAAAACAAAAGCACATCTCCCACAAACTGCAGCAGCTCGAAGACTCCCTCCAGGATAACTCATTCTGGGAGACATGGAGCCATATCGGTACAAGTCCCAAGCAAAGTACCCTCCACATTCAAAATGGCAACATCTGGCACAGCTACTTCAAGGGCCTCTACAAGAATATCCCAGAAGAAGACCTAACCCCAGAACAAGAGCATATGATGACTAAACTGAGGGACATGGAGGAGACAATCAAGGACTTTCAAAATCCTCTGGACATACCAATCAGTGTGCTGGAAATAAAAGACAGAATCAAACTGCTAAAATCTAAGAAGGCCGCGGGCAGTGACGGCATCCTGCCAGAGATGATCAAATACAGTTCCCCAGATATTCATGCAGCACTGGCTAAACTATTCACCCACGTCCTGAGTGCCGGCTACTTCCCTCAAAGCTGGAATCAAGGTCTCATAACGCCCATCTACAAGGATGGAGACCGATATGACCCAGCAAACTACAGAGGGATCTGTGTCAACAGCATTCTGGGAAAACTGTTTAACAGCATCATTAATAAAAGGATTATCGCCTTCCTCACCCAGGGTGACGTCCTCAGCAGAAGCCAAGCTGGGTTCATGCCAAACCACCGCACCACGGACCACATTTACACCCTGCAAAGCCTCATCAAGACCCACGTCCACGACAAAAAACAGGGGAAAATATTTGCATGTTTCGTGGACTTCAAAAAGGCCTTTGACTCAGTGTGGCATCCAGGCCTGTTCCTGAAACTCCTGGAGAGCGGAATAGGTGGCAGGACCTACGACGTGATCAAGAGCTCATACACTGAGAACCGGTGCAGCGTGAAGGTGAACGGAAAGAGGACGGCTTTCTTCCGACAGGGCCGTGGGGTCAGACAGGGCTGCAGCCTGAGTCCAACTCTATTCAACATCTATATAAATGGACTAGCAACAGCTCTAGAGTCCTCCCCCACTCCAGGCCTCAGTCTGCATGACCGAGAGGTGAAGTTCCTGCTGTACGCAGATGACCTCCTGCTACTCTCCCCAACTGAAAGAGGCCTCCAAGATAGCCTGGCAGTACTGGAAACATTCAGCACCACATGGGCGCTTCCCATCAACCAAAAGAAGACCAAAGTCATGGTGTTTCAGAAGAGGAACCAGAACAAAATAAACACTCCCTCCTTCACATTAAATGGCTCCACGCTGGAGAACACCAGCAGCTACACCTACCTCGGTCTGGAGCTAAGAAATAAAGGGAGCCTCAAGCAAGCAGCAGAAGCCCTGAAAGGAAAAGCATGCAGAACCTTCTATGCCATCAGAAGACAACTGTACCACCTCAAACCACCTGTGAGAGTCTGGCTCAAGATATTTGACAGCGTCATCACCCCTATACTGCTATATGGCAGCGAGGTATGGGGCCCAGTGACCTACCCAGACCACACAAAGTGGGATTCCAGCCCTACCGAAGTCTTCCACATGGAGTTCTGTAAATATCTCCTCCAAGTCCATCGCAGCACCTCAAACATAGCCTGTAGGGCAGAGCTGGGCCGATTCCCCTTATGGTTCACTATACACAAGAGGGCGCTATCACACCAGGCACACACACAGAACAGCAACCCCAGCTCCTACCATCATAAAGCCCTGCTGAGCCGGAGCCCAGAGCAAGCCAGGAACCCCGGCAGCCAGTCCAGCCAAAGTCAGCAACACCCCCTGACAAAAGCCCAAATAAAAGAGATCTCAGAGAGCTGCAAGATGCAATACATAGAGGACTGGAAGAGTGAATTAGAGAACTCCCAGAAACTCACCATCTACCGGTCACTGCGGAGGGACTACACTCTGGCCCCATATCTGGAAAGGCTACGCCACCCCAAAGACAGGCAGACCCTGAGCCTGTACAGACTGAGTGCCCACAGCCTAGAGGTGGAAACAGGGCGGCACCGACAGACATACAAGCCGCGAGAGAACAGACTGTGCCAGCACTGCCAGCAGGGGGCTCTGGAGGACGAGACGCATTTCCTACTGCACTGTGACAAATACTCAGCAGTGAGGGGCTCCCACTTCCAGAAATTTACCACCCATAGCCCGGGCTTTCCATCCATGGATGAGGACATGAAACTCCGCTTCCTACTGGGGGAAGAGGAATCAATGGTGGAGATCGCCGCCCAATATGTCACCACATGTCATAAGCTGAGGGGAACCTAAGACCCCTAAATGGACTGTCAGAGCCCAAATTGTGCCCCCCAACTCCCCATAACCCTGATCCCCTCCCACCACACTTACTGTATTTCTCTTGCTTTGGCAACACTAATTGTATTTTGGTCCTGCCAATAAAGCATATTTGAATTTGAATTTGAATTTGAATTTGACAGACAGATAGGGAATGAGAGAGAGAGACAGACAGATAGGGAATTTAAGAGAGGCAGACGGAATGAGAGAGACATACAGATAGGGAATGAGAGAGACAGACAGGGAATGAGAGAGAGAGACAGACAGATAGGGAATGAGAGAGAGACAGACGGAATGAGAGAGACAGACGGAATGAGAGAGACAGACAGATAGGGAATGAGAGAGAGAGACAGACAGATAGGGAATGAGAGAGAGTCAGCAACAGACAGATAGGGAATGAGAGAGCGAGACAGAGACAGACAGATAGGGAATTAGAGAGAGAGACAGACAGATAGGGAATGAGAGACAGAGACAGAGACAGACAGATAGGGAATGAGAGAGAGAGACAGAGACAGACAAATAGGAAATGAGAGAGAGAGACAGAGACAGACAGATAGGGAATGAGAGAGAGAGACAGCGACAGAGAGATAGGGAATGAGAGAGACAGACAGATAGGGAATGAGAGAGAGACAGGGACAGACAGATAGGGAATTAGAGAGAGACAGAGACAGACAGATAGGGAATGAGAGATAGAGACAGAGACAGACAGATAGGGAATTAGAGAGAGAGACAGAGACAGACAGATAGGGAATGAGAGAGAGAGACATACAGATAGGGAATGAGAGAGAGAGACAGAGACAGACAGATAGGGAATTAAAGAGAGAGACACAGAGACAGATAGGGAATGAGAGACAGAGACAGACAGATAGGGAATTAGAGAGAGAGAGAGACAGAGACAGATAGGGAATGAGAGACAGAGACAGACAGATAGGGAATGAGAGAGAGACAGACAAATAGGGAATGAGAGACAGACAGATAGGGAATGAGAGAGAGAGACAGACATAGGGAATTAGAGAGAGAGAAAGAGACAGACAGATAGGGAATGAGAGACAGAGACAGACAGATAGGGAATTAAAGAGAGAGACACAGAGACAGATAGGGAATGAGAGAGACAGACAGATAGGGAATGAGGGAGAGACAGACGGAATGAGAGAGACATACGGAATGAGAGAGACAGACAGATAGGGAATGAGAGAGAGAGAGACAGACAGATAGGGAATGAGAGAGAGAGACATCAACAGACAGATAGGGAATGAGAGAGTGAGACAGAGACAGACAGATAGGGAATTAGAGAGAGAGAAAGACAGATAGGGAATGAGAGACAGAGACAGAGACAGACAGATAGGGAATGAGAGAGAGACAGACAAATAGGGAATGAGAGACAGACAGATAGGGAATGAGAGACAGAGACAGACAGATAGGAAATGAGAGAGAGAGACAGAGACAGACAGATAGGGAATGAGAGAGAGAGACAGTGACAGAGAGATAGGGAATGAGAGAGACAGACAGATAGGGAATGAGAGACAGAGACAGAGACAGATAGGGGATGAGAGAGAGACAGACAGATAGGGAATTAGAGAGAGACAGAGACAGACAGATAGGGAATGAGAGAGAGAGACAGAGACAGACAGATAGGGAATTAGAGAGAGAGAGAGACAGAGACAGACAGATAGGGAATGAGAGAGAGAGACAAATAGGAAATGAGAGAGAGAGACAGAGACAGACAGATAGGGAATTAAGGAGAGAGACACAGAGGCAGATAGGGAATGAGAGACAGAGACAGACAGATATGGAATTACAGAGAGAGACAGAGACAGATAGGGAATGAGAGACAGAGACAGACGAATAGGGAATGAGAGAGAGACAGACAGATAGGGAATGCGAGACAGACAGATAGGGAATGAGAGAGAGAGAGAGACAGACAGATAGGGAATTAGAGAGAGAGACAGAGACAGACAGATAGGGAATTTAAGAGAGAGACACAGAGACAGATAGGGAATGAGAGACAGAGACAGACAGATAGGGAATTAGAGAGAAAGACAGAGACAGATAGGGAATGTGAGAAAGAGACAGACAGATAGGGAATGAGAGAGAGAAACAGACAGATAGGGAATGAGAGACAGACAGATAGGGAATGAGAGAAAGAGACAGAGACAGATAGGGGATGAGAGAGAGACAGACAGATAGGGAATTAGAGAGAGACAGAGACAGACAGATAGGGAATGAGAGAGAGAGACAGAGACAGACAGATAGGGAATTAGAGAGAGAGAGACAGAGACAGACAGATAGGGAATGAGAGAGAGAGAGACAAATAGGGAATGAGAGAGAGACAGAGACAGACATATAGGGAATTAAAGAGAGAGACACAGAGGCAGATAGGGAATGAGAGACAGAGACAGACAGATATGGAATTACAGAGAGAGACAGAGACAGACAGGGAATGAGAGACAGAAACAGACAAATAGGGAATGAGAGAGAGACAGACAGATAGGGAATGTGAGACAGACAGATAGGGAATGAGAGAGAGAGAGACAGACAGATAGGGAATTAGAGAGAGAGACAGAGACAGACATATAGGGAATGAGAGACAGAGACAGACAGATAGGGAATGAGAGAGAGACAGAGACAGACAGATAGGGAATTTAAGAGAGAGACACAGAGACAGATAGGGAATGAGAGACAGAGACAGACAGATAGGGAATGAGAGAGAGAAACAGACAGATAGGGAATGAGAGACAGACAGATAGGGAATGAGAGAGAGAGAGACAGACAGATAGGGAATGAGAGACAGAGACAGATAGGGAATGAGAGACAGAGACAGACAGATAGGGAATGAGAGAGAGAGACAGATAGGGAATGAGAGACAGAGACAGACAGATAAGGAATGAGAGAGAGAGAGACAGATAGGTGTAATACTATTGTATGTTTTGAGGATTTCGATAGCGTTAGGGCAATGACAGCCAGAGACGAGTTTGTGGTACAAGATGTTTATGATATGTAACCACGGTAGATACACAACGGAAATACACAGTATAACAAACACATGAAAATACCTTTCCGAAACGGAGCGAAGGGGATTCCCGGGGCCACGCACCGGACTCCCCCAGGGAGACCACCAGAGCGAACCCCTATACAAGGACTGTCCGGCAATCAACCCCGGAAGGCCTAAATGCGCCGCAGCCGGGACACAAGGGGCAAGCGGTAAAGTCCAGAAGTGTCCGTACGGGATGAAAGTCCAAAATGGTGATGAACCGGAAGAAACCGGGCAGACGTGCTGACCAAAGACGGCAGACGGAGTCCGGGCACAGTTTGAAGAAACCGGGTATGGTCCAGAGTCGGTCGGTAGATTTTCAGGAGGATCCAAACGTAATCAAGCAGCAGCAGCAGCAAAGCAGGAGCACACAGCAAGCAGTATACTCAGGCACTGGACTAGGCTTAGAGGCGGCCTTTTAAGCAGCTGGACAGGAAGTAGGGCAACAGAACATAAAACTCCATGTTAACCGAGGGCAAGCTCTTTCAAAAGAGGACTGGAAAACCCGGAAACCTGACAATAGGGAATGAGAGAGAGAGACAGAGACAGACAGATAGGGAATTAAAGAGAGAGACACAGAGACAGATAGGGAATGAGAGACAGAGACAGACAGATAGGGAATTAGAGACAGAGACAGACAGATAGGGAATGAGAGAGACAGACAGATAGGGAATGAGAGAGAGAGAGACAGAGACAGACAGATAGGGAATTAAAGAGAGAGACACAGAGACAGATAGGGAATGAGAGAGAGAGACAGAAAGATAAGGTTCGAGAGAGAGAGACAGACAGATAGGTTATGAGAGACAGACAGGGAATGAGAGACAGCGACAGATAGATAAGGTACGAGACAGAGACAGACAGATAGGGAATGAGAGACAGACAGACAGATAGGGAATGTGAGAGAGAGAGGCAGGGAATGAGAGACACAGGGAAAGAGACAGACAGACTACATGCACAGTTACACACACTATACATTACCCCATCTTGCAGTTTCTGATCAGTGAAGAGAATCCACGGGGACTTGCACGGAGGCTGCAGCAGCTGAACAGCAGGACCTGCATGTTCACTAGTCATGTAATCAGGCACATGATTAGTTAGAGGACAGGTCCTTCACCGCAGCCTCCATAGTACATTTCCTGTCCTGCACCGATCACATAGATCAGTGCAGGAAGAGAGAGGGCCGCTCTCTATGAGCGACTTGGGCCCCCTCATTGCCCTGTTGGCGGCCCCGATCCCTGGGGCCCGGTGAGCTGGGGGGGTGAAAGGGAAGGAGCCTGGGCTGTCAGCTGCGGGCCCCCCCTCCTGCCTCCAGCTCACGGCCCCGTAGCAGTGGCGTGGTCTGTCTCTATGGACGGTATGCCACTGCCCACACAGTTTATTGATATAGTAACAATGATTTGCAGTTGTGTGCATCATGAAATCTGAAGATTACCGAAGGATTTGAGGTCATAATGTAGTGCCCATTGTCAGAAAGGTTGGGTTATGTCCTAAGTAGTGATGAGCGAGTACTAAAAAGCTCGGGTGCTCGAAGCTCGGGCCGAGCCTCCCAAGATACTCGTGTACTCGGCCCGAGCAACGAGCCCAATGTTATCCTATGGGAGACCCGAGTATTTTTGTGAAATGACCTCCCGGCAGCATGGAGAAACCCTAAAAATGTCACAAAAGTCTCAGAAGAGTGCTCAAATGACATGGCAACAGCATGGGGAAGACCCCTTGAAGCATTTATCACTCAAAAGTCACAGCTGTGAACAATTTTGTCCGCGTTTTACGCCATTTTTACGGACTCACCAGAAAACCTTCCAAAATGACCCCAAAATGATTTTTCATGGCGGAAATGTTAAGGGCACATACCCAATAGTGAGATAGAGCTGGTGTATGTTACTTTTTGAGATCAATACATGAAAGATTTTACGTGAAAACATTGTGTGGCACTCCGATGTCCCTGAGAAGAGACGTACATGAAGGCCTCTTGAGTCTAATGTGCCCATTTTGAGGAAGTGAGTCTTTGTAGTATTTTCCTTTGCAAGGGCAGTCCTAAATTGTGAGGTTCACCAATGCCCCTGCATACAGACGTGCATGAGGGCCTCAAAACATTAAGTGTCCATTGTCAGGAAGTGGGTGTATTATAGTATAGCCCTTAGGCAGGGCAGCCAAAAATTGGGAGGCTCCACATTGTCCCTGGGTAGAGACGTGCATGATGGCCTTTAAACCTGAAGTGCCCATTGTAAGGAAGTGGGTCTATTTCAGTATAGCCCTTTGCCAGGGCAGCCAAAAATTGGGAGGCTCCACATTGTCCCTGGGTAGAGACGTGCATGAGGGCCTCAAAACATTAAGTGTCCATTGTCAGGAAGTGGGTGTATTATAGTATAGCCCTTAGGCAGGGCAGCCAAAAATTGGGAGGCTCCACATTGTCCCTGGGTAGAGACGTGCATGATGGCCTTTAAACCTGAAGTGCCCATTGTAAGGAAGTGGGTCTATTTCAGTATAGCCCTTTGCCAGGGCAGCCAAAAATTGGGAGGCTCCACATTGTCCCTGGGTAGAGACGTGCATGATGGCCTTTAAACCTGAAGTGCCCATTGTAACGAAGTGGGTCTATTTCAGTATAGCCCTTTGCCAGGGCAGCCAAAAATTGGGAGGCTCCACATTGTCCCTGGGTAGAGACGTGCATGAGGGCCTCAAAACATTAAGTGTCCATTTTAAGGAAGTGGGTGTATTTCAGTATAGCCCTTAGGCAGGGCAGCCAAAAATTGGGAGGCTCCACATTGTCCCTGGATAGAGACGTGCATGATGGCCTTTAAACCTGAAGTGCCCATTGTAAGGAAGTGGGTCTATTTCAGTATAGCCCTTTGCCAGGGCAGCCAAAAATTGGGAGGCTCCACATTGTCCCTGGGTAGAGACGTGCATGAGGGCCTCAAAACATTAAGTGTCCATTGTCAGGAAGTGGGTGTATTATAGTATAGCCCTTAGGCAGGGCAGCCAAAAATTGGGAGGCTCCACATTGTCCCTGGGTAGAGACGTGCATGATGGCCTTTAAACCTGAAGTGCCCATTGTAAGGAAGTGGGTCTATTTCAGTATAGCCCTTTGCCAGGGCAGCCAAAAATTGGGAGGCTCCACATTGTCCCTGGGTAGAGACGTGCATGAGGGCCTCAAAACATTAAGTGTCCATTGTCAGGAAGTGGGTGTATTATAGTATAGCCCTTAGGCAGGGCAGCCAAAAATTGGGAGGCTCCACATTGTCCCTGGGTAGAGACGTGCATGATGGCCTTTAAACCTGAAGTGCCCATTGTAAGGAAGTGGGTCTATTTCAGTATAGCCCTTTGCCAGGGCAGCCAAAAATTGGGAGGCTCCACATTGTCCCTGGGTAGAGACGTGCATGATGGCCTTTAAACCTGAAGTGCCCATTGTAACGAAGTGGGTCTATTTCAGTATAGCCCTTTGCCAGGGCAGCCAAAAATTGGGAGGCTCCACATTGTCCCTGGGTAGAGACGTGCATGATGGCCTTTAAACCTGAAGTGCCCATTGTAACGAAGTGGGTCTATTTCAGTATAGCCCTTTGCCAGGGCAGCCAAAAATTGGGAGGCTCCACATTGTCCCTGGGTAGAGACGTGCATGAGGGCCTCAAAACATTAAGTGTCCATTTTAAGGAAGTGGGTGTATTTCAGTATAGCCCTTAGGCAGGGCAGCCAAAAATTGGGAGGCTCCACATTGTCCCTGGATAGAGACGTGCATGATGGCCTTTAAACCTGAAGTGCCCATTGTAAGGAAGTGGGTCTATTTCAGTATAGCCCTTTGCCAGGGCAGCCAAAAATTGGGAGGCTCCACATTGTCCCTGGGTAGAGACGTGCATGAGGGCCTCAAAACATTAAGTGTCCATTGTCAGGAAGTGGGTGTATTATAGTATAGCCCTTAGGCAGGGCAGCCAAAAATTGGGAGGCTCCACATTGTCCCTGGGTAGAGACGTGCATGATGGCCTTTAAACCTGAAGTGCCCATTGTAAGGAAGTGGGTCTATTTCAGTATAGCCCTTTGCCAGGGCAGCCAAAAATTGGGAGGCTCCACATTGTCCCTGGGTAGAGACGTGCATGATGGCCTTTAAACCTGAAGTGCCCATTGTAACGAAGTGGGTCTATTTCAGTATAGCCCTTTGCCAGGGCAGCCAAAAATTGGGAGGCTCCACATTGTCCCTGGGTAGAGACGTGCATGAGGGCCTCAAAACATTAAGTGTCCATTTTAAGGAAGTGGGTGTATTTCAGTATAGCCCTTAGGCAGGGCAGCCAAAAATTGGGAGGCTCCACATTGTCCCTGGATAGAGACGTGCATGATGGCCTTTAAACCTGAAGTGCCCATTGTAAGGAAGTGGGTCTATTTCAGTATAGCCCTTTGCCAGGGCAGCCAAAAATTGGGAGGCTCCACATTGTCCCTGGGTAGAGACGTGCATGAGGGCCTCAAAACATTAAGTGTCCATTGTCAGGAAGTGGGTGTATTATAGTATAGCCCTTAGGCAGGGCAGCCAAAAATTGGGAGGCTACACGTTGTCCCTGGGTAGAGACGTGCATGAGGGCCTCAAAACATTGTTCCCATTGCAAAGGAGCGGGTCTCCTGTCGTTGTAATGTCCATTCTGCAAAGAATGGGCGAAAAAATTTACCACTGGGGGTATACCTGAAACAAAGACCTAACTATTGTAACGGTCATCATGATGGCGCATGAGGAGAAGGAGGAGCAGTCCAGCGATTATCCAAAGTCGAGAAGTGTACCCATGGGTGAGTGGAGGTACATGGCAAACTTTAAATTCCGCTCTCATTTGCTGGTGGTGTGGTGAAGTCTGGCCCAATCCAACCCTTGTTCATCTTTATCAGAGTCAGCCTGTCAGCATTTTCAGTTGACAGGCGGGTGCGTTTATCTGTAATGATTCCACCTGCGGCACTAAAAACACGCTCTGACAAAACGCTAGCAGCAGGGCAGGCCAGGACTTCCAAGGCGTAGAGAGCCAATTCATGCCACGTGTCCAGCTTGGATACCCAATAATTGTAAGGCACAGAGGAATGTCGGAGTACAGTTGTTCGATCTGCAAGGTACTCCTTCAGCATCTGGGCAAACTTAGGATTTCTTGTGGCACTACCCCGCACCTCAGGGGCTGTGGTACGTGAGGGGCTGAGAAAACTGTCCCACATCTTAAAGACTGTTCCCCTACCTCTGGCGGATTGGACTTGTGCCTCTCTCGGCTGTACGCCTCGGTTGTCCACTGATTCCTGACCTATGCCGCTAGCGTTTTGTGAGGGGAATGCTTTGCCTACTTCCGTGAGTATGGCCTTCCGAAACTGCTGCATTTTGGTTGACCTCTCCTCCACGGGAATAAGAGACAAAAAGTTCTCCTTGTAGCGTGGGTCTAACAGTGTTACCAACCAGTAATGATTGTCGGCCAAGATGTTCTTAACGCGAGGGTCACGAGACAGGCAGCTTACCATAAAGTCAGCCATGTGCGCCAGACTCTTAACAGCCAGGACTTCAGTAGCCTGACCAACAAGATGACTGAACATGCTGTCCTCCTCCTCCTCCTCCTCCTCCTCCTCCTCCTCATCTACCCTGTCCTCTGGCCAGCCACGCTGAATCGAGGATATGACTGGTGTGCATGTCATATCCTCAATTTGGCCGGAGAGTTGCTCCATGTCTTCATCCTCCTCCTCGTCATAGTCCTCCACTGCACGTTGTGATGAGACGAGGCTGGGCTGTGTGTTATCACCCACACCCACTACTGTTTCTTGCTGCAACTCATCGCGCTCCGCCTGCAATGCATCATGTTTGTTTTTCAGCAGGGACCGTTTTAGAAGGCAGAGTAGCGGTATGGTGACGCTAATAATGGCGTCATCACCACTCACCATCTTGGTGGAGTCCTCAAAGTTTTGGAGGATGGTACATAGGTCTGACATCCATCTCCACTCCTCAGGTGTTATGTGTGGAGTTTGACCCATTTCCCGACGGCTTAGGTGATGCAGGTACTCAACAACTGCCCTCTTCTGCTCACATATCCTGACCAACATGTGCAGAGTTGAATTCCAACGCGTGGGGACATCACACACCAGTCTGTGAGCCGGAAGATGCAAACGGCGCTGAAAGCCGGCAAGGCCGGCTGAAGCAGTAGGTGACTTTCGAAAATGTGCAGACAGGCGGCGAACTTTTACCAGCAGATCAGACAGCTCTGGGTATGACTTTATAAACCGCTGAACCACGAGGTTGAGCACATGGGCCACGCATGGAACATGTGTCAGCTGGCCTCGCCTCAAAGCCGCCACCAGGTTCCAGCCATTGTCACAAACGACCTTTCCTGGCTTTAGGTTCAGAGGTGTGAGCCAGTGATCTGCCTGCTGTTTCAGAGCTGTCCACAGCTCTTCTGCATTGTGGGGTTTGTCACCTATGCAGATTAGCTTCAGCACAGCCTGTTGCCGCTTCGCCGAGGCAGTGCTGCAGTGCTTCCAGCTTGTGACTGGTGTGGAGGGCACAGTGGATGAGGATGCGCAGGAGGAGGAGGAGGCTGAAGAGCATGACATTCCGGAGCTGTAGAGTGTGGGTGAAACACTGACTGAGGTAGGGCCTGCAAACCTTGGTGTGGGAAGGACGTGTTGCGTCCCTCGCTCAGACTGGGTCCCAGCTTCCACAATATTAACCCAGTGTGCCGTCAACGAGATGTAGCGGCCTTGCCCACAAGCACTTGTCCACGTGTCTGTGGTTAGGTGGACCTTGGGTGAAACAGCGTTGTTCAGGGCACGTGTGATGTTTTGTGACACGTGGTTATGCAACGCGGGGACGGCACACCGGGAGAAATAGTGGCGGCTGGGGACCGAGTAACGTGGGACAGCTGCCGCCATCAGGTCACGGAATGCTTCTGTCTCCACCAGCCTAAAAGGCAACATTTCCAGCGCAAGCAGTCGCGAAATGTTAGCATTTAGAACTGTGGCATGTGGGGTGTTGGCAGTGTATTTGCGCCTGCGTTCAAAGGTTTGCTGAATGGATAACTGAACGCTGCGCTGGGACAAGGACGTGCTTGATGATGGTGTTCTTTCTGCGTAGGCAACTGTAGGTGCAGGAGTGGAGGAGGCTTGTTCGCAGGCAGCATGGACAGAGGATTGGCTCGCATGCACAACCAGCGAAGACGTAGCAGTGACATCAGCAAGCACTGCTCCTCGACTCTGTTGTACTTCCCACAAAGTCGGGTGCTTGGCTGACATGTGCCTGATCATGCTGGTGGTGGTCAGGCTGCTAGTTTTGGTACCCCTGCTGATGCTGGCACGGCAGGTGTTGCAAATGGCCTTTTTTGAATCATCTGGATCCAACTTAAAAAACTGCCAGACTCGTGAAGACCTAACATTTGGACAGGCACCTTGTGTCGTCGTGTTGTTCCGGGGAACGGTTGCCTGACTTCTGCCTGGGGCCACCACCCTGCTTCTTACTGCCTGTTGTGATGCTACGCCTCCCTCCCCCTGTGCACTGCTGTCCTCGCTCTGCATATCCTCCTGCCAGGTTGGGTCAGTTACTGGATCATCCACCACGTCGTCTTCCTCTTCCGCACCCTGCTCCTCCTCCTGACTTGCTGACAATTGTGTCTCATCATCGTCCACCACTTGTTGAGACACGTTGCCAACTTCGTGAGAACGTGGCTGCTCAAATATTTGGCCATCTGTACAGACGATCTCCTCATGACCCACTTCAATATGAGCTGGCGAGAGGCCAGAATGTGTGAATGGAAACGTGAACAGCTCTTCCGAGTGTCCAAGTGTGGGATCATTAATGTCCGAGGAGGACGTGTACTCAGCCTGGTGGTAGGAAGGAGGATCAGGTTCAGAAATGTGCGGTGCAGTATCACGGCTACTGACACTTGACCGTGTGGAAGACAGAGTGTTTGTGGTGGTGCCAATCTGACTGGAAGCATTATCCGCTATCCAACTAACAACCTGTTGACACTGGTCTTGGTTCAAGAGCGGTGTACTGCTGCGGTCCCCAAGAATTTGGGACAGGACGTGCGAGCGACTAGATGTGGCCCTTTGTTGTGGCGAAATTAGAGCTTGCCCACGACCTCGGCCTCTGCCTGCACCACCATCACGTCCACTTCCTTGTTCCTTGCCAATGCCCTTGCGCATTTTGCAATGCTGTGCACTGCTGACGTGTATATTCACTACTTGTGCGTTATATCAAAGTTTCTGGAAATTGCACACAAGTGCACCTGTACGCTGCCACCGACAGGCACACACGTGCGGTTTTAAAAACCAAGCACGGACGCAATAATAACCTAACACAGGTTTTAGGAGCAAAAATTAAGAACTCTGACACTATCAGCCACTGCTGACTGACGTGTATTATACACTACACTTGTGCGTTATATAATAGTTTGGTAAACGCACACCAGTGCACCTGTACGCTGCCACCAACAGGCACACACGTGCGGTTTTAAAAACCAAGCACGGACGCAATAATAACCTAACACAGGTTTTAGGAGCAAAAATTAAGAACTCTGACACTATCAGCCACTGCTGACTGACGTGTATTATACACTACACTTGTGCGTTATATAATAGTTTGGTAAACGCACACCAGTGCACCTGTACGCTGCCACCAACAGGCACACACGTGCGGTTTTAAAAACCAAGCACGGATGCAATAATAACCTAACACAGGTTTTAGGAGCAAAAATTAAGAACTCTGACACTATCAGCCACTGCTGACTGACGTGTATTATACACTACACTTGTGCGTTATATAATAGTTTGGTAAACGCACACCAGTGCACCTGTACGCTGCCACCAACAGGCACACACGTGCGGTTTTAAAAACCAAGCACGGACGCAATAATAACCTAACACAGGTTTTAGGAGCAAAAATTAAGAACTCTGACACTATCAGCCACTGCTGACTGACGTGTATTATACACTACACTTGTGCGTTATATAATAGTTTGGTAAACGCACACCAGTGCACCTGTACGCTGCCACCAACAGGCACACACGTGCGGTTTTAAAAACCAAGCACGGACGCAATAATAACCTAACACAGGTTTTAGGAGCAAAAATTAAGAACTCTGACACTATCAGCCACTGCTGACTGACGTGTATTATACACTACACTTGTGCGTTATATAATAGTTTGGTAAACGCACACCAGTGCACCTGTACGCTGCCACCAACAGGCACACACGTGCGGTTTTAAAAACCAAGCACGGACGCAATAATAACCTAACACAGGTTTTAGGAGCAAAAATTAAGAACTCTGACACTATCAGCCACTGCTGACTGACGTGTATTATACACTACACTTGTGCGTTATATAATAGTTTGGTAAACGCACACCAGTGCACCTGTACGCTGCCACCAACAGGCACACACGTGCGGTTTTAAAAACCAAGCACGGACGCAATAATAACCTACTAACAGGTTTTTTTGGGGAGCGACAATTACAGTACAGACAAGTCAGACACTATCTGGACTGTTTTACACTGTGTACACCAGCCCCAGATATGAAGGCTGGTATACGGTCACCACTACCCTGCCTGCCTGCCTGCCTGTATACTGCTACAATAGTCCTGACAAGGACTCTTTTGGTCACTAGCCTGTATTCAGACCTGGCTATACCCTGCCTGTATATAGCAACAATAGTCCTGAGAAGGACTCTGCTACTGTACTCCGACCTGGCTATACCCTGCCTGCCTGTATACAACTAGAATAGTCCTGAGAAGGACTTTTGGTCACACTGTTTGCAGCCCTGCAACTGAAAAAGCTATAAAGGGCCGCAAAGCTTTCCCTGAATCAGCGACACTCTCCCTACACTCACTGTCAGAATAGCTGTGAGCAGAGCACAGCGCGCCGGCCGATATAAAGGCTCGGTGACGCTGTGCAGGCCGGCCAATCACTGCAATTCCACAACTAACAGGGCTGTGGCATTGCAGTGGTCTGCCAGCCAATCCCTGCATGAGGGCTGGCTCTCAAAAGAGCGCCAACATGCAGAAATGAAGACCACGAGTAAAGCACGAGTATCGCGAGATTACTCGGTCCCCGCCGAGCAGCCCGAGTACAGTGATACTCGTGCGAGTACCGAGTAGTGACAAGCATGCTCGCTCATCACTAGTCCTAAGTCATGGGTCTTCCAGCAGGACAATGACTCCCAACATACTTCGAGAATCACCCAGAAATGGCTACAACCAAAGCGCTGGAGAGTTCTGAAGTGACCAGCAATGTGTCTGGATATAAATCATATTGAACACTTTTGGAGAGATCCTAAAATTGCTGTTGGGAGAAGGCATCCTTCAAATATAAGAGACCTGGAGAAGTTTGCAAAAGAAGAGTGGTCCAAAATTCCAGTTTAGAGGTATAGGAAGCTTGGTTGTTATACAACTAAAGAAAGACAATTCCAGCGGAGAGTCCACAATCAGGGAAAGGTCAAATGTAACTTTTATTCCAAATTCTTAAAAGTTTTCTGTGCAAAGTCTGGTAATCTGTCTAATGCAGTCCCAAAAGATTACGCGTTTTGGCTACTGCGCCTTCCTCATGATCTCACCTTAGTAAGATCTTTACAGAAAACTTTATAAGAATTTGGAGTAAAAGTTACATTTTATCTATCCCTGATTGTGGACTCTCCGCTGAAATTTTCTTTCTTTTGTTGTATTATCAATGCAGTAGCTCCTACCCTTCTGTGCATAGAACACCAGGGACCCTAATCAGCTATCAAGATTGGTGAGCTGACCATTATTATGTTTTTTCATACTTGATAGTTATAGGAAGTGATTGATTCTGCAACCAAAATCAAGTTGCAGATGCCAACAATTTTGTCGGCACATTTTTGGAATTTTGTATGAAATTAATTACAATTTGCCATTTATTCCTCAGTTTTTTTGTGTTGTTCCAATGCACACAAAGGAAATAAACAAGTCTATGACAAAACAAGTGTAATTGCAATAATTTTCTGTGAGAAATGCTTAATTCTCTGAACAATTTCATGAGTGCCAACACTTTTTGCCATTACTGTATGTGATTTATTTACAACTGCTTGCCGATGCATATTTATTTAAGCTGTTATGTTAGGATGAACTCTTACAAAGTTCTACAAGTTGCCTACTGCCTGATTCTAATTGGTGTTGATCGAGTGCATGATTGAAAAATGAGATCATGAACACAGTGGGATATTCATCTTTCCTCGACCAAAGTTGGCCCAGACTGCTAGATTTATTCAAGAACATGCCTTTATAAAAACTAGGAAAAAGGGCATTGTCAGCCCTTCAGTGGGCATACTTGGATGTGTCCATTGGTCAATGGGTTGAACAATGTGTTAAGCCTGCTTTACACGGGACGACCGATTGTGCGATTTCACAATCGATCGTACCCAACCTCGACGTTTTTGCATCATGGGCAAATCGCTGCCCGTGGCGCATAAACTCGTTTAACCCCCGTCACACGTTGTTACGGTTGCTGCGAGCACTGGAGACTATGTCCAGATTTCTTGCTACTGCACATGTGCGAGCGCTGGAGACTAAGTCCAGATTTCTTGCTACTGCACATGTGCGAGCGCCGGAGACTAAGTCGTATCTTGGAGCCATTGCACATGTGCGGGTGACATCATCGCTGACACGAGGTCACATGTCTCTGACACCTTCTATGCCGATTGGTCGCTGGCCATGTGCTTGTGACGCCTTGCTCGGTGATAGGAAAGCATGACGTCACTCCTGTCGTTCTGGCAGCGGATTGGCTCTGGTGTCCTCCATCTTGGATGAGGCACAGAGTCTATATAAGACCCTGACACACGCCGCATGGCGCTCAGTCCTCTTGGTTCATGCATAAGAGTAGACGCTCTGTGCGCGTTCCTCTAGGCATTCCTCTGTCTATGCTAGGTGAGCGCTACCGGCAGGGTAGCGTTCTTATACCTTACAGCTTCGGCTGCTGTCTGTATCCTTACCTCTTAGGGGAGCGGACATAGGCAGGTGCCTGAGGCACATGGTCTGGCTGGGCCTTGTGATTCGACTCGTAGGTGGACGTTGCCGCTAGGGTAACATTCCTTATACTGCGTCTGGCAGTTGTTCGTATCCTCGCACACTAGGGGAGCGAACAGAGGTAGGAGCTTTGTGCGGCTTACGCTGCTGTTTGTCTCTTTTGCACCACTAGAAGAGCGGACCTAGGCAGGTGCCATATCTAGTGGTTGTGTCCTCGCACACTAGTGGAGCGAACGCAGGTAGGAGCTTTGTGCGGCTTACGCTGCTGTTCATCTCTTTTGCACCACTAGAAGAGCGGACCTAGGTAGGTGCCATTTCGCACACATTGCCTTTGTCTCTGTGATTATTAACAGAGATCATTCCACACACCCTCCAAGTAAGGGAGGAATTGCTTTACTTACTTATTATATCCTTCTGTGAGTTAACAGAGGTATTACACTCTGCCATAGTCTGCAGCGGAGTTTTTGCACGGTGGACCCTGACTGTCTGATACTCCTTTAGGTTATTATCAGACAGCCCCCCGTAACACACATACTCACCTTCTAGACGACCTCGCTGTGGGCGTCGAACGTGCACTTCCTGAAGTGGGAGGGACGTTCAGCGTCACAGCGACGTCACACAGCTGCCGGCCAATAGAAGCGGAGGGGCGGAGATGAGCGGGACGTAAACATCCCGCCCACCTCCTTTCTTCTGCATAGCCGGCGGGTGCCGCGGGACGGAGGTAAGCTGCTGTTCATCGTTCCCCGGGTGTCACACGGAGCGGCGTGTGCTACCCCAGGAACGATGAGCAACTGGCGCCATTTTAAATAAACGAGATTATGAAACCAAGCGACGAGTACACGATTCACGATTTGTGAGTGATACTGCCTTGCTCGGAGGTGTCACACAGCCCGACGTCGCAAGCGATGCCGGATGTGCATCACAAAAACCGTGACCTCAACGATCTATCGCAAGATAGATCGTCTCGTGTAAAGCACCCTTTAGTCCATAAGCTGATTGGTGGGCGTCATCGGGTGGATCCATGAGGGGTCATCATCTGTGGGTTTGTCCACTAGGTTGGCTATTGGGTCTTTTCCTTATTTGGTGGTCTTCTTACATCTGGACATTTCTTGCATTCCAAGCAAGGTGTGGAGAATAGGAAATGGCTGCCATCTTTATATCTGTGCCTGGCTTATGTATAGAGAATTGATTTCATTGAACACACTTCCCACAATCCTCTATGTCACGAGGTTAATTAATAGAGATGAGCGATGTTCGAGGCTTGAGGTTCGCCAATTTCATGTTCGAGTGATTTTGGGGGGTGTTCGAGATGTTCGACAAACTCGAGCTTTTTGCTAAAAGCTCAACAGTTTGAGTTACATTCGAGAACGGTTCGAGCACCAAAAATGTGGCTTTTCACAGTAAGGCTATGTGCACACGTTGCTGTCTGCATGCGTCCTGCGTCCCCAGCACAATCCCTCTCTCTTTCCTACTCACCAATCATGGGCGCCTCGCTGCACGCTGTCACAAATCTGTGGCATCTGTTGCTCTTTTGAAAATGGCTGCCGCTTCATCAGCTCATCCCGAATTGCCCTGGTGCAGTGTCAATCGAGGTAATAACGTGGTTAATCATGACAGGCGTTTCCCCTAGTAACCTTCCATGATTAAACTGTAAGTGAAAGTAAAGAAACACCAAAAAAATCCTTTCACCATTTTATTAAAATCCCCAAATACCCCTCCAGGTCCGAAGTAATCCACACAACACTGTCAGCTCTGCTACAGAACACGAGTGCTCTGTGTCCTCTCCACGTAGCACATGAAGAGAATCGCGCTGTCACCTCAGACTTCAGTCTGCTTTGCAGACCTCAAGATAATGAAATCTGCCTATGTTCCTCATTAGAGTCAGTGGCTGAATGGATAGAGCACTCGTCTAAGAAGCATAACTTCACGACTTCAAGTCCCGGCTGTGTCGGTAAAGATTTTTTTTCTATTTTAAATTTTAAATTAATTATTATTCTTGATTTATGATTAACTATAAAATATTATTATTTTAATTATGCACAGAGGGGAGTCATCTATGAGCCGCTTCTCTCTCTCTCTCACGCTCATCTCTATTAATTTAGTATTTAATTAAATGGCTTTCCTCAACAGTTATGTTTGTACAAGATACACATAAAATGGGGGGAATCGGGTGTATGGTGCGCTATCATCAAAGGAATCAGTATTTTTTTAGTCTTTGTTCAGGTCAACGCGTTTCAGAGATCACTGTCTCCTTCATCTGGACATCAAAGACCATCAACAAACCCACATGTACATGAGAAATTCCACTATTTTTGATAATTAAATTACTGAAATACTAAGATTTTTGCTTCTACATGATTTATCTCTATATTTCAGTTGTCTCTGAGCTAGTGGATAGGGTCTACAGATGAGCGAACATGTCAAGGTTCGGTTTGGTTTGTGTTCACCAATGAATATATCTGAACACCTGTGAATTCAATGGGAGGCAAAACTTATGGTTGGTAAGGGCAAGTGAGACTGGTGTTAGTAAGGGTTAGGGGGGCTGGTGTTAGTAAGAGCTAGGGGGGCTGCAAAAGAAAGAAAATAAGGAATAAAGCAGGACAGTTATACTTAGAGTCTCCCGGGTGGCTGTAACATTGATTGCCAGTTCACTTATTAACCCTGATACATATTCACTACTTTCCCCGCCCACCAGCAGTCCTGCTGTCTCTAATTGGTTGCAGTCAGACCGCACCCCAACTTCTGTGACAGTGTCTTTGATTGGTTGGAATCACACAGGCTGTCTGGGTCCCCTAATGGAGTGTAAAAAATATATAGATAAAAAAAATAGGCGTAGGGTCCCCCCATATTGATACCCAGCACAGATAAATCTTACAGCTACAGGCTGCAGTGCCCAGCTGTGTGCTTACCTTGGTTCTGAATCAAAATACAAGAGACCCTATGCGTTTTAAAAATAATTTTAAAAAATGGTGTGCGATTCCTTTTTAATTTGATATCCAGCCAAGATAAAGCTGACAGATGGAAGCTGGTATTCTCAGGCTGGGGAGGCCCATGGTTATTGGGTTTCCCAGCCTAAAATTAGCCAGCAACCACCCAGGATTGCCTCATCTATTAGATGCAACAATTCTAGCAATTTACTCAGGTCATTCCGATTGCCCTGGTGCGGTGGCTATCAGGGTAAAATAAGGGGTTAAAGACAGCTCACAGCTGCCACTAAGCCCTAGATTAGCAATGGGAGGCATCTATGAGACCTCCGAATTACTCATCTGTAAGGGAAAAAATACAAGCACAAACACAGAAGAAATCCTGTATTTGAAATAAAATACAAAAAACCCACCTTCTTTCACCACTTTATTAACCCCCAAAACACCCAGGTCTGACGTTATCCAGACGAGGTGCCACAACAATCCTGGCTCTGCTACATATGCAGTCACAGCAGGCGGGAAGAGAACATGACCGCCCGCTGCGGCTTCAGGCAGAGACTGACTGAGCAGCAGATGTGAGCAATGACATTACTGAGTTTATGTGTGGTCACAGCTGGAGGTTGCCATGGTACCCCACCTGTGACCACAGGAAAACTCACCTCAGTGACCTCACATTAGGTTCATGTCCTGGCAGAAAACCATGGGTTGTTTTGCCAAGAGATGCAGATTTGGTCCAGAAATTTATAAACCAAATTCCTGCCCTAAATCTACATGTTCTGGCAAAAAAATGCATCAATATGCAAAGCAGTTTTGATCTGGCATTGATCCGATTTTTTTGCCAGGAGATGCAGATTTGGTGCAGGAATATTGTGTATAAATTTCACCAAATTGGCAAATTGGAATTAATTTCACCAAATCTGCAACTTTTGGCAAAAAATGCACAAAAACGTTTTTGACGCCATCTCTGTGCGGTTTTCTGCCAGGAGATGCAATTTTTTTTTGCTAGGGAACGCAGATCTGGGCTTAAATTTATACACCAAATTCCTGCACCAAATCTGCATTTTTGGCAAAAAATGTATCAATATCGCATCAAAACCACATCGCGTTTAAATGCGTTTTTTTTTACAGAAGTTGCAGGAAGTTGGTGCATAAATTTCAGCACCAAATCTGCATCTCCTGGAAAAATATCACATCAAAACTGCATCTTGTTTTCATGAAATTTTTTTGTAAGGAGATGCATGAGATCTCATTGAACTGAATGGGTTCACCTGACGTGAGGCCACTGAATTCAATGAGTTCACCTGAGGTCAGTTTAATTGCGTTCACAGGTGGCATACCATTGGAACCTCCAGCTGTGACCGCAGATAAACTGCTCACAGCTATGGCTCAGTCAGTCTGTGTCTGAAGCCACAGCATGCAATCATGTTCTGTGCCCAGACATTCTGATTTCAGTATGTAGCAGAGTCGGGATCGTTGTTGGACATCATGTAGATTACATTGTACCTGGGCGTTTGACGTTAATAAATTGAAGAAAGAGGGTGGTTGTTTGTGCATTTTATTTCAAATAAAGGATTATTTCAAGGTCTGTGTTCATTTCTTTTCATTTAGAGTATTAGTAATGAGGGGGGTCTCATAGGTGTCTCCCATTACTAATCTAGAGCTTAGTGGCAGCTGTCAGCTGTAATTAACCCTTTGTAGCTCACTGAGTGCCACTGCACCAGGGCATTTTAGACAGGTCATCAATGCAATCCTAGATCTCTGAGGGTCCTTGGGATTGACGTCATACACAGTGGCATCAGGGGAGGGCGATTTGAAGAAGCGTCTGGTACAACGGGAGGAGAGATGGATTGTCACATTGCACACCATGTTGCCATATGGCCTGAAAAAGTCCCTAAACTTTCCGTGTTTTCTGTGATTTATCTGTTATTATTTTTTATAATTTTTCATTATCATGTTTCCTCTCTTGTACTTGGTTTTACTTATGTATTCTGTTCTTATATTTTATTTTTCTTACATTTTAGGTTTAATTTACATTCTCTATGGTACTGCCACCTTCATCCCTGGGACTTCCTGATTTTCACCATCTGCCCCTAAATGCCCAAGATTATTCCTCCTCAATACATCTACCCACCACATGTCAGATGTGATGTAGTTATCTACATTGTCTTTATGTTTTATTGTATTCTGGTTAATGTAGTACTGTGTTTTTAAATGTTCATCACCTGTCTCATGTACTGTGTGAACTTACTATCTTGAGTTAAAACATACAGCTATGTATTGTTACTTCTCTTTAGTTCAATACACCCCCGCTATACATTCAATCACCATGGTAACCACTTTCCCCCTTGAGCGCTCATGCACCCTGGCTGAGGTGACACGTCCCTCTGCCCCCTAGCTCGTGAGTGAATGGCGATGTGGGGTTGTCATAATGACAGAGACGGTAGATAGCACAGATCAAGCCCCCTATGTATTGGACGACTGTGATTTACTCGGGTGCATGCGCAGCTGTGATTCACAGCACTTCTGGTCATACTGTGAAGCCCCACAGGTGTTGTGTCGGTGCATTACCTTCAGGGACTCCACGTGGAGGAACAGTCTGGTCACAGGTAGGGAACCTTCTCTTTAGGATTTTCGTGACGCCACTCTCGGTATTGCGGTCAGGGTGACCGCCACTGCAGATTAAGGGGTGCCTGGGGCTGATGGTGGGTGCAGTCAGTTGTAGTGGCCTCCCGAGAGTGAGGCAAGCCCCAGGGCCCTGTGTAAGTGTGTGGAACCACAAGGCGCAGAATGACTCAAACACAGTCCAGGCAGTCTTTCAGGGTTTTTACTCACAGTTGATGGCAGGGTGAGTAACCCGGGCGTAGCTGGGATGAACCAGGCTGGCCCGTTTGCTTGTAGCCTGGACCAGGTCACTCCGGCTGCTTGCCTCCTGTGAACTATGGGCCCTCTCTTTGCTACGTGGCTGCGGACTCTGTGGTGGTATGGTGTGGGTCTGACGTGCCCCCACCGGCAGGTTTGGCAGAAGAAAATTGGATGAATCTCTGCACTGGGACCTGTTACCCTTGCGGGTCTGGTACCTCCCTGGCAGTCCCCTTACTCTGCCACTCCTTTGCTCTCTCTAGCCTTGGATGGATTTCGGGTGGCACTACCAGGTAGTCACTGCGCGTACGTTGTCTGACTAGTAGCAGCCTCAGGTCTCCTCTTTGCGTCTGCTCTCACTGAGCTCCACTTCAGACTCAGCTCCCTCCTCCCTACTCTGTCTGCCTAAGCAACCTAGCAACCAGGCTCTCTACCACACCCCTTGAGTGGACATGGAGGCTATGCCCCCTCTTGGATTCCTCAGGTGTCCCTATCAAAGGTAGATGTGTGAGACCTGATTACTATGCGCCTGTGTAGTCACACCTCGGTCAGCATTCTGGTTTACCTGTGTTGCACTGTCCCCAGCATGGGTGCAGTACTCAGTGGTGCCTGACCAGATCAGGGGCGCCACAATATGATTGAAACTTCTCTGATCATGTGATCGGAACACAGATCCTTTATAAAGGTCCTCACAGGGCAATGGGGGATACACACCTCCAAGAAGAAACGGGCTGCTGGCCTGTGAAACGGCTATCAAGGTTTACTCACTGGGTTCCCCACAGTGCCTCTGACTCTCCCCTCCATTTTGTAGTCTTGGACTTTTCTGATGTTGGCCATTGCTGCTTACTTTCCATATAGGTGTACTTAACGCATGTCCACACTTTATCTTGCCTCTTCGGGTAAGCACTGAATAACTTTTGGCTTAGCTTTATTGGTGGGCTTGAGGGACTACTTTTCTGTGTTCTTTCCATCTTATGTATCTGTCATTTCTATTTCACTGTGTTTTTTATCTGTATGCTTAAATACAGGAATTTTACACATCTACAACTCCCCTTCTTTTCTTGTGTGAATTCAGTATGTAGCAGAGCCAGGGTCATCATGGGACCTTGTGTAGAATATGTCCGACCTGGGTGTTTGAGGTTAAGAAATTGGAGAAAGAGGGTGTATTTTTTGCATTTTATTTCAAATAAAGGATTTTCTTGGTGTTTCAGTTTATTTCTTTTCATTTATAGGATTAGTAATGGAGGGCTCATAGACCTGTAACCATGACTAATCTAGGGCTTAGCGGCAGCTGTGAGATGTCATTAACCCCTTATATTACCCCGATTGCCACTGCACCAGGGCAATTGGGATGAGTTGAATAACGTACCGGAATTGTCACTTCTAATCAATGTGACAATACTGGGAGGCTGCAGGCTGCTATTTTTAGACTGGGGGCGAAAACCATGTGCCTCCCCAGCCTAATAATACCAGCCGCCAGCTGTCTGCTTTCTCATGGCTGGGTATCACAGTTGGCGTGGACCGCAGTCTGTTTTTTTTAAATTATTTATTTAAATAATTAAAAAGCCACATAGGGTCCCTCTTATGTTGATACACTGCCAAAATAAGCTCATGCCTGGGGCCTGCAGCCTGTAGCATCTGTAGCATTTATCTGAGCATTACAATACTGTATGGGGGACCCAAAGCCAATTTATTTATTTTACACACCACTATAAGGACACAGGCAGCGTGTGCGATTCTAACCAATCACAGACGCTGTTACACCAGATCGGGGCGCAGTCTGACTGCAACTAATCACAGACGCTGGGACTGACGGTAGGCGAGGAAAGCAATGAATATGTATGAGAATTAATGAGCAGACCTGGAACTAGTGTTACAACCACACAAAAGAATTAGTAAGTATATCTGTCCTGCTCTAATCCCCCTAGCCCTTTATGCCACTGTTTTACAACAAAATGTTGGGGTCCCCATAGAGTTATATGGGTTTTGGTATCCGAGCAGTGAATGAGTTCAAGTTCGGTCCCGAACCAGATTTTTTTAAGGTAAGGCCAGACCTGCGAAACCTGAACATCTGTAGATTCGCCCATCCCTTATCCTAAACTGAAGTTCTGTAGAATGATGATGGGGACAAGAGCAAGGCCCCGTTCATAATAATAATCTTTATTTTTATATAGCGCCAACATGTTCCGCAGTGATTTACATACATCAGTAACACTTTCCCCACTGGGGCTCACAACCTAAATTCCCTATCAGTATGTCTTTAGGATGTGGAAAGAAACCGAAGAACCTGACGGAAACCCACGCAAATATGGGAGAACACACAAACAATTCTGTAAGACACAATACCTTAGTTCTCATACTGTTTTCTCATTAGTTGCTTGTTCAAAGCGACTGTATAATTGTCCTCGAAATGATGAAGCCAAAGGGGGCCGAGGCAATCCACACTTAGCAGGCAATTCACAAATTATCAGACAAAAGGGATCACATCAATCTGACATGAAGCAATGGCTAATCCACATATGGTTATCACATATGGTTAGAGAATATATAGGCAGGGGAAAGACTATAATAATTTGCAGTTTAAACTTGGCCAGTTGTATCACACACATGTACTAGCTTTGCTTGTATACTGGTATACGTCTATTTCTCCCTGTATGATTGTGATTATTTCACTCAAATGCTATGTTATCATTCTTAAATCTGAATTAGATTTTCATTTTTGCTGTTTTTATATCTGTTGATAGACATCAATATAATCACCAATCTCAAGGCTTACAGTGTATTTGTAGCTATATATTTAATTTGTTTTTCCATTATGTTATTTTATTTCACTTTCTCAAGAGAGCATTTTGATTGTAATCATTCTTGTACATTATGTTCGAAATCTTCAGAGGTTTCAAGGTAATGTTGAATGTTGTAACCAGTCAGCTCCTCGCCAAGGGATGGAAATTAATTAAGATTGTAAATCCACAAGTAGTAATTTAATCAAGGGAAACTCTGCCTCTAGAACAATATGTAATGTGGGTTTTTTTGTGCAACGAACATTTTCTACATGTTTCACATTAAATTATATTTTATTAAGCTGCTGCTGTCTATTGTTATTTATTTATCACGGTAGCTGTTGAATGTCATTTATCCAAAAAGCACTCCTGAATAGTTTGGTTGGGTGCACTGACAATTTTGGGTCTGATGCAGTTTGGAAACATGTTGACAGCTATTCTGAGAATCAGTAGCTAGAGATGAGCGGACCCGTGGAAGTTTCGGTTTGCCGGATTCAGCCAGGCAATAGTTTAAAGTTTGGTTCAGGACACAGACTGGATCTGAACTTGACCCTGGATAACAAACCCGATATAAGTCAAAGGGGACCCGAACTTCTAAAATGGCTGTAAAATGGTGGTAGCAAGAGCTAGGGGGCTGAAAAGAAAGCAAAATGGGGGCAATTGCACTGCAAACAAATGTGGATAGGTAATAAAAAAACTGATGTGGGCTCCTGCCTATTTTTGATAACCAGCACAGACAAAGCAGACAAATACAGACTGCAACCCTTACCTTGACTGGTTATCAAAAATAGAGGTGATCCCACTCCATTTTAAAAAAAATATTTAAATAAACAATTTAAAGAAACAACGTGGGCTCTGCCCTCTTTTTGATAACCAGTCAATGTAAATCAGACAGCTGGGGGCTGTTATTATCAGGATAGGAAGACCCGTGGTTACTTGTCCCTCCTAGCCTAAAAATAGCAGCTCTCAGCCACCCCTGAAGTGGCGCATCCATTATATTTGCTACTTATGGTGCTTTGCCTGACTGTTCCCCATTACCTTGACTTAGTGGCAGTTTGGGTAATACTTTTGGGGTTGATTTGATGTCAACTGGAAATTGAGAGCTGGCATCAAGCCCAGGGGTTAGTAATAGATAGGTGTCTCTCAGATATTTCCATTACAGTAAGTACAGAGTTAAAAAACACACATACGAAAAAAAATAAGTTGAATAAACACGCTCCCACATGGTCTCATTCACCAGTTTATTGAATAAAAAAAAATAATCAAAGTTCCAATGTAATCCAATTAGTGAATAAACACTTCCTCCACCAATTTATTAATTCAAAGGAAATCCTGTAAGTTCCAACGTAATCCAAAGAAGTAATGTCTCACAATGAAAATTGATTCCTTTGGAGCTACGTTCTCAGAACGAAGCTTCATAGGTCACTGATAGTCAGAGGCAGCCTGGAATTTCTCATGAGTGGACATGTCACTCAGTTACAAAGTTCACCACACTCTTCAAGAATTTCATGCATTAGTGTTTGTTTATTTACATAGACAGGTGATGGACAGTTGACAGGAAATAGCGGCACAGGACGTTTCGACCTATTTGGCCTTTTTCATTAAAACGTCGCTGAAAATAAAAATATAACAACCATTAATATACACCCTGTGCAAGCATTAGAATTGATAAATATGGTACATCTATATATATACACTAGCTATAGCACCCGGCGCTGCCCGGGATAGTAACTGTCTCTCTGTTTCTCTCCCATTCTCTGTCTGTCTCCCCCTCTGTATATATCTCTCTGTCTCTCTCTATCTCTTTGTATGTCTGTCTCTTTCCCTGTCAGTCTCTGACTGTTTCTGTCTCTTTTTCCATCTGTCTCAATCTCTTTCCCTGTCTATCTATCTATCTCTTTCCCTGTCTGTCTATCTATCTGTCACTTTCCCTGTCTGTCTCTTTCCATGTCTGTCTATTTCCCTCTCTTTCCCTGTCTGCCTCTTTCCCTCTCTTTCCCTGTCTGTCTCTTTCCCTCTGTCTCTTTCCCTGTGTCTGTCTCTTTGTCTGTCTCTTTACCTGTCTTTGTCTGTCTGTTACCCTGTCTGTCTCTTTCCCTCTCTTTCCCTGTCTGTTTTCCTGTGTCTATGTCTGTCTCTTTACCTGTCTGTGTCTGTCTCTTAACCTGTCTCTCTCTTTCCCTGTCTGCCTCTTTCCCTGTCAGTCTGTCTCTTTGTCTGTGTCTGTCTCTTTGTGTCTGTCTCTTACCCTGTCTATGTCTGTTTCTTTCCCTGTCTGTGTCTGTCTCTTTCCCTGGCAGCATTGTGACATGCTAACATTCCATTTAAGGGCGTGGCTGCGCATTCTTCTGAAGTTCTGGCTGCACTGTGGCTCCCAGCTCCATTCACGTTAATGGAGGCAGGTTTTTTGGTGAATAACTGTAAAGCACAGGGTTAAAATGTCCCCTCAAAACATAGCCTATGACGCTTTCGGGGTCCAGAAGTGTGAGTGTGCAAAATTTTGTGGTTGTAGCTGCGACGGTGCAGATGCCAATCCCGGACATACACACACACACACACACACACACCCACACACGTACATACATACACATGTGGAGACACGGGGCTCAGTGGGTGCTCTCGTCCACTAAAACCCGCCGCCTTTAGAAAGACAGCGTGGCTCAGGGCTCATCCCAACTGAATGCCGGCCTCCTTAACCGTGGGCGTAACACTACTCAGACAACACAGGGTGAGGGAACTACAATAATTAGACTTTATTGGATCCCCAAACAATTAACGCCACATAACACATAACCAGCAAAACACACAAATGTAACAGGCAACGGAGTCTCACCCTTCCGCTGGCTCACCAGGGATTTAGAATGTCCATGCCTCAGAGGTTCCAGGGCTATTTACTCAAATCCAGCAGCACCCCGCTTTTGGCGGGCACCCACCAAGAAAAGAATAATGCCAGATTTAGGAAGCTGGCTGAGGTCTGCAAAGTCTGTAACAGGTGACTGAACTGTCCCAACCTGAGTGTCCTCCTTAGGTAGTCCTGGTATGATGATACAATCCTGGCAGCCGGAGTCGAAATCCCTAGGCTGTGGATATGGTCTCCAACCGGAACCGGAGCCCCTAGATTGAAGCCATAAGATATCCTGATCCTCTAGTCAGCTCCAAAGAGCTTAGACTGGATCCATCAGCATCCATCAACCTTCATCCCCCCTGGTGGCTTAAAGAAATCCCTTTTATAGCCATAACTTTCCCTTAGGATACACTGCGTCCTCATCGATTGGTTGGACAAGATTGCTTCTCCCATTGGATGAATTTCAAGCTGCATGGATAATGTTCATTTAAATGATGTGCATAGAAAGACTCAGTATATCTACATGGAGTCGGCAAGTCACAGACTCAACAATGGCTACCAAGGTAATCACATTAGCAATACACAACTACAATACAATGGTTACTGGAAAAGTCTGGAGAACAATACGTCTAGCTTTCAGTGGCCAACACAATTACAGTGAGTCAACAAGAGTCTTGTAAAAACAATGAGAGACTTCTCCCCCATCTATAGACAATCTATCGTGCTGTCTGGCTGGATTTTAAGAAACTTTAACCCATGAGAGTCCATGTCGTCACACACACATTCAGCTTTATATATTAGATATATACATATTCACATATAAAGACTGATGTATGCGCAAACAGATAATGCAAAACAAAAAGAGCAAACATCCAATCAGGGTAACCACTAGGTCTATAAAGTGGTCAGAGTCAATAGAATTTAGTGTTAAGAGAGATATGCTGTTGAGTGAAGGGATTTATCTCTTTTGTGTTGTAGCAATGGCCTTCCCGCGCCTGTGTCTCAGCTGATTTGTTAGTGTATTGTATGCAGCGACGAATGGGATTTAAATAGCCCGCCTTCTGGATGGAAGGGGGGAAGAGGTTACGTGGCAATGCACTGTGCGCAAGGCGTGGGGATTATTGGAGGAGGCGGCACACTATTACGGTCTCGTGTGGAGTAAACGTCACCCACCTAGTATGACGGAGCCTGTGCACTACGTCCTGTGTAGGACTTAGAAAAAAGGAGTTAGTGGAATTGCGCTGGCGCAGTGGGTGTTGTGGCAGACTTGAATATATGCTTCGGCTAGATCGTGCATGCACACTGAGTACTGTGTCAGACTTAGTGCATGAATTAACTGTACTGTGGATAGCGCTGATAGCTGGATTCAGGTGGACTAGAGGTCATAGATTCATGTAAATTTCACAGCAGAGGTGGTAACACAGATTAGCTCAATGGATGAAAAATTACAATACATTACATGGCATAAAGGAATTTGCAAAACAAGCAAGAGGCACATTTTCAAATCATTAAAGAACGTCATCAGTTATGGTAAAAAAGGCAGTAAATAATGCATTGATAGTCAAATATTGCATAGTATATAGAGAGAATCATGTAAATTAACACAATTGGGCACGCAGAATAATTGGTGAATTCCTAATAATTTACTCACCAAAATGAGGGGGAGGGGCCCTAGAGAACAATGGGCTCGACACCCGAAAACTCGTTGTGTCAACGTGTCTAGAGGGAGGGGAGGAACAAAATAAATTAAATGGATTAACAATTAATGGTTGTTACAAAACCCAATCCATTTCTCTTGAGACCTCTTGGTGATAGTGTTTGGAGGGTATATATCCAATATGTTTCCCTTTCCCTCAATATTTTGATGTGATTGCCCCCACGTTGGGGGCGAGCCACTTGTACCAGGACCTGGAACCTAAGCTGAGCCACTGAGTGCCTTACTTCTTTGAAGTGTTGGGGTAATGGTAACCATGTCTTGGAGCAGCGGATTGTTGACTTATGGCTCGCTATTCGATCTCTGATGTGTAGAGTCATTTCCCCTACATATAGTAAACCACTGGATCATTTTATGACATAGATAGTGAAGCTGGAGTTGCATGTGAAGTAATCTTTGACGGGTTAAGATTTCCCAGTTCTGGGATGGACAACCTCGTTACCGCGAATGATATTCTAGCAGGCAGCACAATTCAAACATGGGAAGGTGCCTGTTCTCTGTGTATTCAAAAATAGTTGTTTTGGTAATTTTTTTGTGCTTCCAATATCTGGTCAGATTAATTTGTCCTTGATGTTGTGAGCTCTTTCAGTACACATTATGGCTGGGGAGTGGAAAGCTTCAACCCCGAGGTATGATTTTTAGAGTAGATTTTTAGAGTAGGGGCCATCTATATATAGAGTTACCATATTTATCAATTCTAATGCTTGCACAGGGTGTATTTTATTGGTTGTTATATTTTTATTTTCAGCAACATTTTTTGAAAAAGACCAAATAGGTTGAAACATCCTGTGTCGCTATTTCCTGTACCCTCAACTGTCCATCACCTGTCTATGTAAATAAACAAACACTAATGCATGAAATTCTTGAAGAGTGTGGTGAAGTTTGTAACTGAGTGCTACCGTGGATTTAACATCCCATCTACCTGCATCTACATACTTGGCTACAGTATGTGCACACTAACTATTTCTAAAATTAGTCACTGAGTTACTGACATCACCGTTTGTGAAAAACTCCAGGCTTCTGGGGTGTGTGCAGGATTGTTTATTCAAAAAAACTATTTTTTCCCTCTGTGTGTGTTTTTTTTAACTCTATACTTAATGATAATTAGAGTGTCTGATAGACACATCTCCATTACTAACCCCTGGACTTGATGTCAGTTGTCAGTTCTCAGGTGATATCAAACCTAAAAGTATTACCCTGATTGCCATTACACCAGTAAAATGGAAGAGCTGGGCAGAGAGCTAAAATTGGTGCATCAAATGGGTGCGCCATTTCTGGAGCGGTGCAGGCTGCTGTTTTTAGGCTGGGAGTGGACAAATAACCATGAACCCTACCAGCCTGATAATACTAGCCCCCAGCTGTCTGCTTTAGCTTGGCTTGTTATCAAAAATAGGGGGTCCCTACGCCATTTTTTTTTAAATGTTTTTAAATAATTTTAATAACTCATTTGGTATCCTCACTATTTTAGATAACCAGCCAAGTTAATGCTCACAGCTGAGGGTTGCAGCCCCCAGTTGTCTGCGTTACCTTCGCTGATTATCAAAACAGGCAGAAGCCAACTTTTTTTCTTTATTTTTCACAACAGCGTACAGGCAACTTGCGCATGCAATAAAGCTTGTTGACTGGTTGCACTGCAGCCTTTCAACAAACTTTATTAACATACAGTAAGAACAGTACTCGAACTCCAAGCGAGGAGATAAACTTTTTAAAAGTCTGTCTTCGAACCTCTAGTAATCTCAATAATATCACCAAGTGCATACCTAAATAAACAAACATCATCAACAACATCTGAACAACAAAGAAAGGAGCCGTAAAATAGACCAAAAATAAATCCAGGCACCCAAATAATGCACCAAAAGGACAGAAAGTTAAAGGTAGTGACTCCAAAGCAATATACATCTATAAAAATACAAGTCAAAAAAACACCAATAATTATATGCAAAATTAAAATTATTAGACATATGTCATAAAGGAGTAGACAGTACAATACAACAAATATGGGTGCTCAGTAAGGAAAACAAGTAAGGCGGAATACTGCATTGCAGGTCAAATGTAAACTTAGGGTGGATATAAAGTGCACTTGCATAATAGCAACAAAAAAGTACCGGGTTCAAATGGATCAGAGCTCACCGCTGAACAGTAAAGTGCTTCTGCAAAAAATAAAAAACAGCTAGAGAACTGAGTATATCAATCTCTCAGAGCACTTACCCATAGTCCCCAGAGTCCTGCAATACAGAGTCCCTCCTAGACCCCTACGCGTGTTTCGCGTAGGCTTCTTCCAGGGGGTCATAAGGTCAGTGTGTCGTATGAGGTTTAAATAGTCCTACCATCACATACCCGGAATAATTGCCATTAGAAGGTGGCGTATGCGTAGTTGGCACACGTGCCAGGTGGAAGCCACGTTGGCCATCCAGCAACGGTACTGGGAAGGGGAAATCCCCTGTATACCCTGTCTGCCGCTAGCAAACCGCTAGATTAACATAGAATAACAGTGGAATAAGATGTAATATGGGGCACGTCCCCCCTGAGATGCGGAATCACAACCAAATATGTAACATAACAGATATGTACATATGCTAATGATCACCCATCAAAAATGCACAGATGACCGATACATAGCAAATTCATGTATAGACAGGAAAAACAGAAAAAAACAAAAGAGAAAAAAACAAAACAAAAAGCAAAACTTTCATTGGATCATCAGGATATATTCAGGGAGGGTAGTCCCAAATTCTAGTTCCGCTGTATGCAGGCTGTAATAAGGAGCTGGATGAGAAGATCAAAAATCAATAGTTTGGCACCATTAACGCACTACAAATAAAATAATAAAAAACATATAAACAAATAAATGAAAAACACACACATTAAAATGGAGAAAGAGATAAAAAGATAAAAAACATATGTGTACACATCGGAGAACCAGTAATACCAGAAGAAAAGTAATACTAAAAAGCAGAGGGTACATAGGTTCAAGGAGTACATAGATGGACACATTAAAGAAATGGAGCGAAACTGAGCTTCTCATTTAGGCCATGGGGTGTTAAAGAGGCCATTGTGCCGATCCATCTGCATTCTAATTGCACTAAACGGCGCTGTATATCTCCCCCTCGGATCCCACAGTGTAGACGGTTAATTCCTCTAACTTTTAGGAATTTGGGGCTGCAATCATGGAATTTTCGAAAATGCCTAGGTAAGGTTTTTAACAAGATGATGTCCTAAGTAGAGTTGAGCGCGGTTCGCGGTTCGAGGTTCTCCAGTTCGCGGTTCGAGTGATTTTGGGGGGTGTTCTAGATCGAACTAGAACTCGAGCTTTTTGCTAAAGTTCGATAGTTCTAGTTACGTTCGAGAACAGTTCTAGCAGCAAAAAGCAGGGCTTTTTACAGCTACAGTGTGCAGGGAGCCATCGCTGGCAGCCTGCCAGAAGCTGGTAACCAAGATAAACATCGGGTATTCAAAGCAAAGCGCTTTGGTTAGTAACCCAATATTTATCCTAGTTACGTGCAGGAAGCCCACACTTCCCCGCTCAGCTCACTCCGCCCCCTCCTGCACGCGGCATGTACACACACACACACACACACGCTCACACTCACCTGTCCCCAGCCAAGCAGTCCACGTCACTGGCGTCCTCAGCGCCACATGACACCGCTAGGTTCCACCCACGTCGCACTCCGCCGCCAGCACACATGGCTCCGCCCACCTGGCACTCTGTACACATTGCCCCGCTAGGCTCCGCCCACCTGGCACTCTGCACACATTACCCCGCTAGGCTCCGCCCACCTGGCACTCTGCACACATGGTCCCGCTAGGCTCCGCCCACCTGGCACTCTGCACACATTACCCCGCTAGGCTCCGCCCACCTGGCACTCTGCACACATCATCCTGCTAGGCTCCACCCACCTGGCACTCTGCACACATTACCCCGCTAGGCTCCGCCCATCTGGCACTCTGCACACATTGCCCCGCTAGGCTCCGCCCACCTGTCACTCTGCACACATGGTCCCGCTAGGCTCCGCCCACCTGGCACTCTGCACACATTACCCCGCTAGGCTCCGCCCACCTGGCACTCTGCACACATCATCCTGCTAGGCTCCACCCACCTGGCACTCTGCACACATTACCCCGCTAGGCTCCGCCCACCTGGCACTCTGCACACATTGCCCCGCTAGGCTCCGCCCACCTGGCACTCTGCACACATCGTCCCGCTAGGCTCCACCCACCTGACACTCTGCACACATTACCCCGCTAGGCTCCGCCCACCTGGCACTCTGCACACATGGTCCCGCTAGGCTCCGCCCACCTGGCACTCTGCACACATTGCCCCGCTAGGTTCCGCCCACCTGGCACTCTGCACACATTACCCCGCTAGGCTCCGCCCACCTGGCACTCTGCACACATGGTCCCGCTAGGCTCCGCCCACCTGGCACTCTGCACACATCGTCCCGCTAGACTCCGCCCACCTGTCACTCTGCACACATGGTCCCGCTAGGCTCCGCCCACCTTGCACTCTGCACACACTGCCCCGCTAGGCTCCGCCCACCTGGCACTCTGCACACATCGTCCCGCTAGGCTCCACCCACTTGGCACTCTGCACAAATTGCCCCGCTAGGCTCCGCCCACCTGTCACTCTACACACATCGTCCCGCTAGGCTCCGCCCACCTGGCACTCTACACACATGGTCTCGCTAGGCTCCGCACACCTGGCACTCTGCACACATGGTCCCGCTAGGCTCCGCCCACCTGTCACTCTGCACACATCGACCCGCTTGGCTTACCTGCGGTGATGAAGTCCCGACCTCAGCGCTGTCGCTGTCCTCCATGGCCGCCGCTTGTCACATCACCTTCTCTCGCTTCCGACCCGAGACTGACTAGCGGTGACGTCACGGGCCGCTTGCGATACTTGGCCGTGTTGAAGTGTGATTGAAGTCAGTGTGCAGGAGATCAGCGCAGGTAATGTACCTAGCTGACAGCAGCACTTGTCATGCCCTGCAGTGACCTGGGCTGACCCATTGATGTTAGCTCAGGTCACTGCACTGCTCTCCCAGCCAATGGGGAACATCCTGCTCTTCATTGACTGGGACAGTGTGGATCGTCATGGGAACCCCTTGGATTACACCAGACCTGGATTTGTTTTTCTTTCTAATAAATTGGTTAAAGAGGGAATGTATTGGGGAGTGTTTTTTCAAATAAAAATGTGTTTGTCGTCTATTTTTTTTTATTACTGACTGGGTTGGTGATGTCGGGTATCTGATAGACGCCTGACCTCACCAACCCCAGGGCTTGGTGCCAGGTGACATTACACATCTGGTATTAACCCCATATATTACCCCGTTTGCCACCGCACCAGGGCACGGGATGAGCTGGGGCGAAGCACCAGGATTGGCGCATCTAATGGATGCGCCACTTCTGGGGCGGCTGCGGCCTGCTATTTTTAGGCTGGGGAGAGTCCAATAACCATGGACCTCCTTAGTCTGAGAATATCAGACCCCAGCTGTCTGCTTTACCTTGGCTGGGGATCCAATTTTGGGGGGACCCCTACGTGTTTTGTTTTTTTTTTAAAATTATTTATTTAATTTAAAATAACAGCGTGGGGTGCCTCAGTTTTGGATTACCAGCCAAGGTGAAGCTGCCAGCTGTGGTCTGCAGGCTGCAGCCGTCTGCTTTACCCTAGCTGGCTACAAAAATAGGGGAAACCCTACGTCATTTTTTTTTTCATTTTTTTGGCTAAATACAAAGCTAAGCACCCCTTAGTGCCACATGAAAGGCACCAAAGGGTGCAAAATTACAAAATGCAGGAGAGTGGGACATTATGTGTCTTTCTGCCATTATAATGACAGAAAAGACTGATATGAAGTGTACAAGCACAAGAAAATCACCAGAGCGCTCTACGCTGTGAAAAGCAGTAGAAAATGGCACTGGAGTGAACATGTGACCGTCTCATGTAGGTTGAAGCTATGGATCCTGGGTAAATTTATGTATTTTCCCTCCGTCAGTTTTTTTGCAGTACGCAAAAAAAACAGAAGGCACACGGATGACAAACAGATGACATACGGACCGTCTACGGAACGGAAACGGATGCCACACGGATGCACCCGTGAAAAAAAACGGACTATTTTTTGCAGACCGCAAAAATGGATCGGTCGTGTTAATGTAGCCTTATTCTGATCTGCCGTTTATAAACAGCAGGCAGAAATAAGTGAATAGCGCCCCCCAGCGTCAGAAAATCTTCGGGGTTTTAGGGCTAGCTGAGACCCTGGAGATCATGATTCAGGACGGTTTTTCCGGTCCCCGCTCACGTGATCACCGGTATACACCGTACACCGATGATCACGTTACAGTAAATGACAGTGTCGGTAAAAAATAATTTATCTCCCATCTGGCATAAACAAACATGATAAATCTCCTACCCGGTTCGCTCCGGTCCCCCGGTGTCGCCAAAGTGCCCCCCCCTGATGCCCTCCCAGAAATCCAAGATGGCCGCGCGCACAGCAGCGCGCCGGCCGCATTCACCCTACTCTTCTGATTTCTGTCGCATGTGCCATGACACATGCGACAGAAAACTCCTCCCCAGGCCCTGTCAGGTCACCCCCTATAACCCCACCGGTGTTCCCCGGTGTCCCACGGTACCTGTGCAGCGTTGATCCCCCACGGCCCTATCCTTCACAATAGACGCTGCCGCATGCACAGAGCGGCTGTCAGCTCAAGTTCCTGTGTTCAGACACAGTGAGTGGTGGTTATGCATCTGTAAGCTAAATGGGCGGCACGGTGGCTCAGTGGTTAGCACTGCAGTCTTGCAGCGCTGAAGACCTGGGTTCAATTCCCACCAAGGACACCATCTGCAAGGAGTTTGTATGTTCTCCCCGTGTTTGCGTGGGTTTCCTCTGGGTACTCCGGTTTCCTCCCACACTCCAAAGACATACAGCGCTATGGAATTAATAACGCTATATAAATGAATAAATTATTATTATTACTGCAATGCCCTGCTCATGAGGTAAGGAACATAATTGATCAGGAGAGCTATATACTACATTTCCAAATGGAGGGATTTGCTTTTATAGTTTCCCTGCTGAATGACTACCAAACATGAGAGTCCGTTATACATCACAAGAAAACACATCTAAATAGCGAGCTCTGTTGTTAAGTATTCATTCAGCTGAATAACTGGACTTAAAGGGGTATTCCATCTCCAAGATCCTATCCCCAATATATAGTAGGTGGAATAGCAATAATATCAGCGAATACCAATATTTGGAAATGTAGAATAGTTCTCCTGATTAGGCATGCCCTTACCTCATGAGTAGGGCATTGCAGCTTTGGTAGCAACCATTACGACATGGACTCTGCTTCTGTGGACCTGGGGAGAGTGAGTGCAGATTCATTGCACCCACACTCCTCACATGAAGGGTCTGCACTCCTAGAAAATGGGGGATACGTTCCCTGAGTGTCTCCCCCCATATTCTAGACGGTCCAGAGTCATCGTGGGACCCCTTTATTTTTTTTCTTACAATAAATTGGTGAAAGAGGGAATGTTTTGGGGACTGTTTTTTCAAATAAATTTCTTTTGTCGATTTTTTTTGTTAGTACTGACAGTTTATGATGTTGGGTATCTAATAGACGCCATGACATCACAAACTGCTGGGCTTGATCTCAGGTGACTTTACAGCTAGTATCAACCCGATTTATTACCCCGTTTGCCACTGCAACAGGGCACGGGATGAGCTGGGGTGAAGCGCCAGGATTGGCGCATCTAGTGGATGCCCCATGTCTGGGGTGCCTGCGGCCTGCTATTTTTAGGCTGTGAAGGCCCAATAACTATGGACCTTCCCACCCTGAGAATACCAGACCACAGCTGTCCGCGTTACCTTGGCTGGTGATCCAATTTGGGGGGGACCCTACTTTTTTTGTGTAATTATTAATATTTAAAAAATAATTATAAAAAAAGAGCCTGGGGGGACCTCCACATTGGATCCCCAACCACGGTAAAGCTGCCAGCTGTGGTTTTCAGGATACAGCCGCCTGCTTTACCCTAGCTGGCTATCAAAAATGGGGGGACCCAACGTCATTTTTTTTTTAACTATTTTTTAAATAGAAAAAATGAATGCGCTTCCCTGTATTTTGATTGCCAACCAAGGTAACGGCAGGCAGATGTGGGTGGCAACCCATAGCTGTCTGCTTTATCTGCGCTGAGAATCAAAAATACCGCGGAGCGCTACGTCATTTTTTTTAAAGTTTTATTTTTACAGCACTGTCAAATCAGGCAATCAAAATACAGGGAAGCCCATTTTGTTTTTAGTTATTTAAATAAATAATTAAAAAAAATATATATGGGCTCCCGCTGCATTTTTTGTATTGCTAGCTAAGGGTAATCCAAGCAGCTACTGGCTGCTAACCCCCACTGCTTGGTGTTACCTTCACTGGCAATGAAAAATCCAGAGAAGCATTTTTTATTTTTTTTGCCAAAAAACTTGAGCTTCGCCATATTTTTGTATGCTAGCCAGGTATAGCAGGCAGGTGCTGGAAGAGTTGGATACAGTGCCAGAAGATGGCGCTTCTATGAAAGTGCCATTTTCTGAGGCGGCTGCAGACTGCAATTCGCAGCAGTGGGGCCCAGAAAGCTCAGGCCAACCTGTGCTGCGGATTCCAATCCCCAGCTGCCTAGTTGTACCTGGCTGGACACAAAAATGGGGCGAAGCCTACGTCATTTGTTTTCTAATTATTTCATGAAATTCATGAAATAATAAAAAAAGGGCTTCCCTTTATTTTTGGTTCCCAGCCGGGTACAAATAGGCAACTGGGGATTGGGGACAGCCGTACCTGCCTGCTGTACCTGGCTAGCATACAAAAATATGGCAAAGCCCACATAATTTTTTCAGGGGGCAAAAAACTCCTGCATACAGTCCTGGATGGAGTATGCTGAGCCTTGTAGTTCTGCAGCTGCTGTCTGTCTGTATGGAGAAGAGCAGACAGCAGCTGCAGAACTACTCTGCTCAGCATACTCCATCCAGGACTGTATGCAGAAGTTTTTTGCCCACCAAAAAAATGACGTGGGCTTCGCCATATTTTTGTATGCTAGCCAGGTACAGCAGGCAGCCACGGGCTGCCTCCAACCCCCAGTTGCCTATTTGTACCCGGCTGGGAACCAAAAATATAGGGAAGCCCGTTTTTTTTAATTATTTCACTTATTTCATGAAATAATTAAAAAACAAATGACGTGGGCTTCGCCCCATTTTTGTGTCCAGCCAGGTACAACTAGGCAGCTGGGGATTGGAATCCGCAGCACAGGTTAGCCCGAGGTTTCTGGGTGCCTCTGCTGCGAATTGCAGTCCGCAGCCGCCCCAGAAAATGGCGCTTTCATAGAAGCGCCATCATCTGGCGCTGTATCCAACTCTTCCAACAGCCCTGAAGCCGGGTGGCTTGCTGGGTAATAATGAGTTAATACTAGCTTTGTTTTACTAGCTAGTATTAAGCCAGAGATTCTTAATGTCAGGCACGTTTGACCCGGCCATTAAGAATCTCCAATAAAGGGTTAAAAAAAAGACACCAGACAGAGAAAAAATACTTTAATAGAAATAAATACACAGACACATTAGAGACTCCATCTTTATTACCCCCTGTCAGCCCTCCACGATCCATGGTCTTCTGTCTTTCTCGTTCAACAAATGCAGCTCTGCTCCATCACTGCTGCATGGGGGAAGACGCTGCTTCTCATGCAGCCTTCACGGAGTGAAGGCTGCACGGGAAGCAGCGTGCAGCCTTCACTCCGTGAGTGATCAGTGCTGCTGGCTGTTAGCGGTAACAGCGGTAACGCTGACAGACGCGTTACCATAGCAATGGTGCTCCGATCATGTGATTCCCGGAGCCGCGGTTAGCGGTGACGTCACCGCTAACTGCATTGCTATGGCAACGGTGATCCCTGTTAATGACCGGCTGTGTCAGCCGGTCCCTAACGGAACGGAGAGTCGACCGTGTGCTAGAGCATTTCGCCGGTACACGGCGATACACAAATGTGCACCGTGTACCGGAGAGTGCAATGACAGGACCTAGGACAGGACATGACGTCAAAGCCATGTGACCAGTCTGTGGCCAATGAGATAATAGCCACGTGACTGGTCACATGGCTATTTTGACGACGTCACGGAAGGACCTGTCAGTGCTGGTTATCAGGAGGACGCAGCGATCATCGGAAGGAATAGTGACAGGAGACAGAGTGCAGGATGCATCGCGGGCACCGGTAAGTGTTATGGCAATGTTTATTAACTGTATGTGTACATTTATAATGCGTTTTTATGTGTTTGTGATTGCCTCCCATTATTTCCTATTGGTTTGAGTTCGGTTCGTCGAACGTTCGCCGAACTGAACTCGAACGAGTCCTCCGTTCGATGAACCGAACTCGAGCCGAACCACGGCCGGTTCGCTCATCTCTACTCCTAAGCATCATGGGCCACCAGCATATCTCAAATGTGTTTGCGTGTGTGAACCACCAATTCACGTGAGGTTAACCCGATGTAAATAAGGTCACATGTACATGTAGCATACTTTATCACGCAGGATGTCCAACATGATATATAGTTTGTGATATTATATTCCTGTGTCCCATCGGCTGATTGAAAGGTAGATGCTCTGATAATATTCTTGCAGCCCAGGCAGTCTCCACATGAATAACAACCCCACCTTTGTTTGCCTACTCAAAGATGCCCGGCTGTTTGGCAACATAATGGCTCCTCACTTAAAGATCCCTCAGGTTTTTTCCCCTCCATCCCGTCATTAGTGGAGCATCAGAAAGGCAGTCAGAGAGAGATTGTCCAGTTTTCAGGGTGGACCAATGTCAGGACAGGATACTCCTCCTATTATCGGTGATTTAGTGTGGAGATAAATCTAACACCAACATTGTCATCATTTCGTTTGGAATTAGGATTAAGTAAATCATTGTGACGGCAATGTTTGGCAAGCATGTAACCATGTTTAATTGTCCTTTTACTATATCCTTGCTCCAAAAAATGAAGCCTCAAGTCAGAGGCCTGTCTCTCGAAGGAGGAATCAGACAAGCAAATTCGATGCAGTCTAAGAAATTGCTCAGTTGGAATTGCACGAATAGTGGATCTGGTGTGGGCTAAAGATACGTGCAGGAGTGTGTTGACTGACGTATCCTTGCAGAATACATCAGTCGGAATCAGGCCGTTCTCCTGCACACAGAATTTGATGTCCAAAAATCCATGGTAATAAGATAAAACTTGTAGGTAAGTTTGATGTTAAATCGATTATTGTTTAGACCCAACATAAATTCAAGTAGCTCAGGGAGCATACCATGCCAGATAATAAACAAATTGTCAATATAACGAAACCAGCCTGAGATAAGGGAGATGTCGTGGGTGCCATTATGGAAGATCTCGCATTCCAAATAGCCTAAAAAAAGGTTTGCATAGAATGGCACACACGCCGCCCCCATCACAGTCCCCCGCCACTGTAAGCAATACCGCTCCCTGAATGTGAAGAAGTTATGGGTCAAAACAAACTGTAAAAGTTCCACAATTAAATCACAAAGTGCTTCATTGATGTTACTCATCCTAAAGAAAAATGCAACAGCTGCCACACCATCAGTATGACTAATAATCGTGTATAACAATTCAACTTCTGCTGTTACCAAACGTGCACAAGGAACGAGATGTAAACCGTCCGCCCGCTTAAGGATGTCAGTGGTGTCCCTGACATAGGAGGGGACATCTCAACTAAAGGTTTTAAATAATGATCAATAAATTTACACAGTGGATCGCAAAGCCCTCCTATGCCAGAGACAATCGGACATCTTGGGGATTAAGGCGATCCTTGTGCACCTTTGACAATAGATTAAAAGTAGGTACAGATGGAAATTTGGTTAGTAATCCCTCAAATATCTTTTTTGTGATCGTGCCCGATTCAAGGGCTGCCTCCACAATCATCCTTAGTTCCTCAGCAAAAGACTCAAGGTGACAAGATGAAAGTAAAGAGTATGTGTCTTTCTGACGCAAATGTTTCAGTGCCTCCTTTTCATACTTATCAACTGGCCAGATGACTACGTTTCCACCTTTGTCCGCTGGTTTGATGACAATAGACTGAAGCTCGAGTAAAGCATGTCTCTTTTCATGTGTAAGGTTATCCTTTTTGAATCTGTTCTTCAGTTAGTCATCCTTAATGACTAACCTCGTAAAAATGTCTACCTGAGGAAACAGGGACAAAGGGGGAAAAGTTGTACATCTGGGGTGAACATCCTTGGGAAATTTACCTTGAGCACTAGATTCTGACTCATACTCCAGATCCTCTAGAACAGGGGTGGGCAATTAATTTTCCCATGGGCCGCATGAGAAATTGGGATGGTTTTAGAGGGACGGACTAATATAATTAGCTCGGTTCTACATATATATACATACACATACATACATACATATACATACACACACGAACACGCATATATATACTGTGTGTGTATATAATATATATACACAAACACAATCCCCATATACTACATCACTACACCCGCCGCATACTACACTTGTAATATACATCCCTATACACTACACCTGTAATAAACTACACCTCTATATACTATACCACTATATACTACATCACTACACCTCTATATACACCTGTAATATACTACATCACTATATACTACACCTGTGATAACCTACATCACTACACCTCTATATACTACACTTGTATTATACTACACCACTACACCCCTATATACACCTGTATTATACTACACCACTACACCCCTATATACAACTGTATTATACTACACCCCTATATACACCTGTAATATACTACATCACTATATACTACACCTGTAATAAACTGCAGCACTACATCACTATATACTACACCTGTGATAACCTACATCACTACACCCCTATATATTACATTTGTATTATACTACACCCCTATATACACCTGTATTATACTACACCACTACACCCCTATATACACCTGTATTATACTACACCCCTATATACACCTGTATTATACTACACCACTACACCGCAATAAAACTACACCACTATATACTACACCACTACACCCCCCCATGTACCACACCTGTAAAACTACATTCCCATATACTACAACACTACACCCCAAATATTTGTCAACAGTTACCCCCCGCCCCCCATTGTCCCCGCAGGTTACTAGTAACCACTCACCTGTCTCTTCTTATTGTCCCCTCCTCAGGCTCCTCCGTACGAGCCCCCCGCTGAGCAGCTTCACTTTCACATGCCCAGGCTGTGCGCCAATGCTGTATTCCTAGGAGGCCCCCGCGGCTGCTTCTCTCCGTACAGGCCCCGCCGCTGCAGCTTCTTCTCCTGCCGGGTGGGAACTTTTCAAATGACACGCGCACACCGTACTGACGATATCAGGGCGCGTGTGTGTCACAAAAAAAAGTATCGGGCAGGGAACAGAGGAGAGATTCCTGTGTTCCGCTGCCTGCACTGTGGTGCTACAGGATCAGTCCTCTGTTCCCTGCCCGACACGCAGCGTGTGATGAGGGCAATCTGACCATGGGCCTCCCGGAGCCTGGTGCTTTGAACAACAGGTCAGATTGCCCTCATCAGTGACTGGCCAGCAAGGACGCCCTGAACCAGGCGGGCCGGTCACAGAGAGTAGGCGGGCCGGATGTGGCCCACGGGCCGCCCCTTGCCCAGGTCTGCTCTAGAACATGTAAAGCATTTTGCTCCATGCTGGAATTCAGGCCAACATCCTCAGAGGGTCTGGAATGGAGTTTTTTCAGGACGAACTTCCTCGCAAATAAATGCAAGTCCTTTAGTGCTGTGAAAAAGTTGAAACTATTGTTAGGCACGAAAGTTAGACCCAGACTCAGTACCTCATGTTGTATATCAGAAATTTCTAACTTAGATAAATGAATTACCTCAAGTCTATTTTGCTTTGGTTCATTGGGAGGAGGTGTGATATGTTAATCATATACTTAATTTACCTTTTTTGGACTTTGGTTTACATTTTTATGACCTTCTTATTATGGTGTCTAGCGGCAGTCATCTTGGTTGGTTTTGCCCCTTCCAAGATGGCGTCGGGGGGACAGCTGAGTTTATTAGCCTTAGGCGGGCTTTACACGTTGCGACATTGCTAGCACTCGCCCCCGTCGCACATGCGATATGTGGTGATTGCTGCCATAGCGAACATTATCGCTACAGTAGTAATAACAAGAAAGATTTGCGGGGCACTACTTCCACTGAGGACTGTCCACATCAAACAATCAGCGACTAGTTGCAGGAAGCACACGTGGTGCTATTGATCTCTGCTGTGACAAGTGAAAACTTCCAGGTCGGACTATGCTGAGTACAGCTACGGGGTGCTTATTCCAAAAGCATCAGAGCATGGAACATTAAGCAAAAGGAAAAAAAGGGGAACAGCACTCACCGATAATTGCTGTGAAGTACTCAGGTTTATTTCATGGTCGGAGGATACATGCTTCGGCGTTACAGGGAGGGAATGAGGATGGTCAGCACAGAAAGACAACGGCCGTTTCGCCCCTGTGGGTGGGGCTTCGACGGGTCTTACAGATTAGTGACCTCACTAGCAGGTTATAAAAAAGCAGCAAGCTCCAATCATGTGTGCAGGTGAGTTAAAAAACAATAAAAACAAGAATGCCCAAAATGGGCTTAATATCACTAAATGGATCGCAATGATGGACACACTGTTTTAACTTCATATGATGATGTAATAAATTATACTTTTTCAACCCAAAAATACGACTAAGTCGTTTTTTTCATTAAAGCCTAGTGGGCCCATTGCATTATACTTAATAATGTACTCAGCTTCCTTTTGCAAAAGGACCTTATGAGTATCACCACCTCTAGGTGACGGTTCAACTAATTCTAATCCAGCAAACATTAAAACGTTACAATTTGCTTCATGTGAATTTTTCACGTGCTGGATCATTTTAGTGGCACCAACTCCTGTGGATATGGAATTTCTATGGTCGCGGAAACGTACAAAGAGTGGTCTAATCGTCTTCCCTATGTAGTATAATCCGCAAGGGCACATATTTAGCCACAGTGGAAGAGGATCTGATATATAGTCTGAATAATCCCTTTATCAGACATATAAAATTGTATTTACGCTTTGTGGATGATGTCCTGATTGTATGGGATGGAGAAGAGGTCGATGTAAAAGCTTTTGTTCAGCATTTAAATTTAACAAATAAATACAATATGCTATTCACTCATCAATATGGAGAAAATGAGATAGAATTCCTGGATGTTAAATTAGTGATAAAAGAAGGGCAGATCACACGAGAGATTTTTAGGAAACCCATAGCAGTGAATAATTTATTACACCACAAAAGTGCCCACCCTAGGCACGTCCTCAAATCCATCCCATACAGCCAGTTTTTACGTGTCTACAGGATTACGAATGATATAGAGAAATTAAACGAACAAATTCAGGATCTTCAGAAAAGATTTTTAGAACGTGGTTACCCAAGAGCCGAGATAATTGCAGCGCAGGAACGAGCCAACAAAAAAGTAGCAGAGGAAAAAATAAAAAATAAAAAATTATCTAGGAAAACAGTTTCCAGTCCTGATCAACAAAATAATTCACAAAAACGTCTGATTTTTAACTTTAAGTATAGTCCAATGGACAATATCATTAGATCTACAATAAATAAAAACTGGCACCTAATAGAAAAAGACAGAGATTTAGCAGATACAGCTAAAAATAGACCATTAATTGCATACAGACGGTCTAAAAATATCGGAGACATACTAGTAAAAAAATGCTACATACCAACCTCAACCTGGCTGCATAACCTTGGTCCTTTGGGTAACCACAAGTGTGGCAATTGTTCATTCTGTCAGTACCATCTCACCGGTAAATCTTTAAAAGTGGGCAATACCTGGCACACGACCAAACAGTTGATTACTTGTAGAACCAAAATGGTAATCTATATCGTCTTCTGCCCTTGCGGATTATACTACATAGGGAAGACGATTAGACCACTCTTTGTGCGTTTCCGCGAACATAGAAATTCCATATCCACAGGAGTTGGTGCCACTAAAATGATCCAGCACGTGAAAAATTCACATGAAGCAAATTGTAACGTTTTAATGTTTGCTGGATTAGAATTAGTTGAACCGTCACCTAGAGGTGGTGATACTCATAAGGTCCTTTTGCAAAAGGAAGCTGAGTACATTATTAAGTATAATGCAATGGGCCCACTAGGCTTTAATGAAAAAAACGACTTAGTCGTATTTTTGGGTTGAAGAAGTATAATTTATTACATCATCATATGAAGTTAAAACAGTGTGTCCGTCATTGCGATCCATTTAGTGATATTAAGCCCATTTTGGGCATTCTTGTTTTTATTGTTTTTTAACTCACCTGCACACATGATTGGAGCTTGCTGCTTTTTTATAACCTGCTAGTGAGGTCACTAATCTGTAAGACCCGTCGAAGCCCCACCCACAGGGGCGAAACGGCCGTTGTCTTTCTGTGCTGACCATCCTCATTCCCTCCCTGTAACGCCGAAGCATGTATCCTCCGACCATGAAATAAACCTGAGTACTTCACAGCAATTATCGGTGAGTGCTGTTCCCCTTTTTTTTCCTTTTGCTTAATTATCGCTACAGTAGCGTCACACGCACATACCTTGTCAGCGACGTCGCTGTGACCGCCGAACAATATTTCCTTCAAGGGGGAGGTGCGTAAGGCGTCATAGTGACGTCACCGCGACCTCACTAAGCGGCCGGCCAATAGAAGCGGAGGGGCGGAAATGTGTGGGACGTAACATCCCGCCCACCTCCTTCCTTCCGCATTGTCGGTGGAGGCAGGTAAGGAGATGTTTGTCGTTCCTGCGGTGTCACACATAGCGATGTGTGGTGCTGCAGGAACGACAAACAACATCGTACCGGCAGCAGCAACGATATTAAGGAAAGGAGCGACGTGTCACCGATCAACGATTTTTGCCGTTTTTGCGATCGGTGATCGTCTCTCCTAGGGTTTACACGCTACGATGTCGGTAATGACGCCGGATGTGCGTCACTAACGACGTGACCCCGACGATATATCGTTACCGATGTCGCAACGTGTAAAGCCCGCCTTAGTGCGCATGCGTGGTTTGCTAGCAGCAGATGGGTGCCGCTGATGCCTTCCCATAGCGTCGGCCTCAGCATGACATCTACAGGGGATTTCCCCTTCTCAGTTTCGTCGCTGGATGGCCGATGCGGCTTCCGCCCGACGTGTGTACCAACTGCACATGCGCCACCTTCCTATGGAGATTATTCCGGATATGTGATGGTGGGACTATTTAAACCTCGTACGACACACTAACCTTATGACCCCCTGGAAGAAGCCTACGCGAAACGCGTGTAAGGGTCTTGGAAGGACTCTGTATTGCAGGACTCTGGGGACTATGGGTAAGTGCTCTCAGAGATTGAAATACTCAGTTCACTAGCTATTTTTTTTGCATAGCACTTTACTGTTCAGCGGTGAGCTCTGAGCCTTTTGAACACGATACTATTTTGATGCTATTATGCACAAGCACTTTATACCTACCCTATGTTTATATTTGACCTGCAATGCGGTGTTCCCCCATACTTGTTTTCCTTACTGAGCACCCATATTTGTTGTATTGTACTGTCTACTCCTTTATGACATATGTTTAATAAATTTAATTTTGCATATAATTATTGGTGGATTTTTGACATGTATTTTTATAGGTGTATACTAGAGAATACAGAATTTTTGTACCTACTCTATATGAATTCATCAATATCTTGGTGAACAGTAAAGGGCAGCAAAAGATGTTAAAAAAAAAGGCAAAACATACCTCATACTCACTTCTCCGGCTAAACACACTATTCCCTGCCCCGTTGCCAATCTTCTGCTCCTCTGTTGCATTTCATCTTTGACCTGGTGTTCACTCAAAGCTGGGGCTTCAAACAATGAGCAGGCTCTGAAGTTCACTATGCATGCTCCAAAGCCTCCGCATGATTGAAAGCCCTAGCCTAGAGTGAACATCAATAAAAGATAGCATGGCTCTTCTAGCGTAGGTAGTAGTGTTTTGTTAGGTTCCAATCCCGTAATGCACAAAAGATAAAGCCAAACACTCCCAATGATGTGAGCAGGGCCACCATCAGGGCATTACAACCTTGACTGTTGTACCAGGCCCGGGGTAATTACATAACTTTATTAAGTCCCGGCTGCCCCCTCTTCACAGGGCCCATGGGCGGCACTATATCTTTAAATCTTCCTGTCTGGCCACTTCAGACATGGCCACGCAGCATACCGTGCGTGGTCAGGTCCTAGCAGATCATCTGTGTGAAGAGGATCCCGGCATCTTCTCTGCTCTCCAGACAGGACCTGCAGAGCTCAGTGCAGGCTCCGCCCCCTCCACCTCCTGTGCTGTGATTCATGGCTTCTCTCCTCGGCATAGAGCTCCTGGCTAGCCAGAGGCTGGTAAGATGGATGTGTGGTAACAGCTCGTGATAGGGGTCTTGGTCTGCTATACTGTGCACTGTGGTGGGTTGGATGGAGGACTAATAAAGGGTCTGCACCTCGGTAAGTTATTAGGAGCTGAGGGGCTGTGTATATTATAAGAAGCTGGGAGGATTTGAGCTGTGTATATTATATGGGTGTGCCGCCCCCGTGCCAGTAGCCAGCGCTGCTCGGATCCAGGGCCTATGGTACGGCTCGGGGGGTTCCCCAGACCCGGGGGTCTCGCGGTCACTCCGAATAAAAGGGGGGGCGTATTTGTACGGGGTTGATTGTAGAATGTCTGTGACGCCACCCACGGTGTGTGGTGAGGTGGGACACCACCGCTGCTGTTGTGGGATACCTGGGGGAGATGTGATGAATGTTAACCCCTCCGTGGGTAGGGATGGTTTCCCCGGGGCCCAGAGTCTCTGTGCAGGGTATGGTGACGGTAGGGGCTTGCACGTCCAGGTGGACTAGGGGATAGTTGGTTACTCACAATTGAATGAATCACACGAGTCTTTTGGTAAACCAAGGTGCTGGTGGCCGGCCGCCGCGGCCGGTTGTACTCTGGTCTCCCACCCGGGCTGGTGGTCGCAGTCCTCTGCACTGTTTTTGTATATTGTGGGCTGCCTGGTTTGGAACTCAGGAGTCCGCTCCCGGCTTTCTGTGTGCCTAAGGAGCCGTGCCCGCAGACGCCTGGCGGTTGCCTTATCCCTCTCTGTGGGTGATTGTCTTCTTTCGGGACTTTGGTTAGGACAGGACCTATAATCCTGCCCTCAATCGGTTAATTAGCTAGGCCGCTGGTTTCGATCCTCGCTTCAGGGTCCGAGTACCCCCTCTATGCACGGTTTCCGGTCGGGTCTCCAGTGTCGGTACCAGTGGGCTCCAACCCTTCTCCGGTCCTCCTCGGATCTGCTGATCCGTCTTCCTGTCTCCTGCTGATGAAGACCACCAACTGCCACCTAGCCAAGGTACCAGGGCTCCGACCCTGGCACCGTTCAACTTGAACTTCCTCTGCTGGAGCTACACCTAGCTCCAGCCCACACTCCTCTCCATGTGAACGACAAACTTGATCTGACTCAGAACTCTCTGTTTTTCCCACCCCGGGCTGTCTAGACCCCTAGGTGGGCGTTTCCTAACTGCCTGGTCCCGCCCACTGGTGTGACTGTCTTGCCCTAAGGGGGGGTGACTGGGGATTCAGGTCGGCTGTGTGTAACCTAGGTGAGGGAAGTTGTTATGCGGGGGCCTATGTGTGACTACCTGGTTTTGCCAGGGCGTCACATGGGCCTGGGGGTTTATTGCTATGTTAATTATGAGGGGCTGAGGTCTGCTACACTTTACCCTGCGAGGAGAGGTGCTGCCCTCTGTACTGTTAAGGGCTAGGGGCATATTACCCTGTGTACTGTGTGTTGCACTGTATACTGGGGACATATTGCCCTCTGTACTGTGTGTTGCGCTGTATACTGGGAATATAGTGCCCTGTGTACTGTGTGTTGCACTGTATACTGGGGACATATTGCCCTGTGTACTGTATGTTGCGCTGTATATAGTGGGGTGCTGGTGGGTGTTAGGCCCCTTTACACATCCATATATAAACACATATGTGTGGATCGCTCCATTTTGACTGTGGTTATTTTTATCACCCATTCTTTTTTTTTTCCAATTTAAGATTTTATTGATTTTTCAAAGAAATACAATATGAGAACATACATCCATGCTGTAACAAATGATGCGATTCAAAAATCAAAAGTCAATGCGACACCAAGCCTTTACAGGCTTCGTAATATTCTATAGATGGTAGAAATAATGCATGGATAATCATTTAAAACCTTAGATAATAGTAAAACAAGAAGAAGAGGTTAAGACGAGTGATAGTCACAGAATCCAAAGAAGGAGGGGTATTTCAGAGGAAGGAGAAGGGAGATAGAAAGCAGGGTAAGGCGACCGGGACTGATACATTGTCCGTTAAGCTAAGAATTGTCGAAGGGGTGGTGTATGCTGTCTGAAAGAGAAAAAGCCAAGTGCCCCCATTTCGGAGATTAAATTAGTTCAAGAAATTTTTTACTGGACAGGAAAGACTCCCACTGGAACCACTTAGTGGCTGTCGCTACCGTCTGCCCTCGTGACTGGGCCATCACCATTTCCATGCGGTGGATCACATTTACCTCTGTTACCCACTCATCCACCGTTGGGGGGGTAGAGTCTTTCCAGCGCCGTGGGATCACTGTCTTAGCGGCCTGAAGAAGGTGGCCCAAGACAGATTTCTTAAAAACCTTTTCCGATACGTTGAAGATATACAGTAAAACTGCCTCCGGGCGACTGGGGACTACAATCGCTGTGACCGCTTGTATGGCTGCTAGTACTTTGCTCCAAAAGACCGACAGGCTCGGGCAGTGCCACCAGATGTGGGACATGATGCCTCCCTGGGCTCTGCAACGCCAGCAAGTATCCGGTATTTCGGGGCACCACGTATGGAGGGACGCCGGGACCCAGTACCACCTGGAAAGTATCTTATAGCTGGTTTCTTGCATCCTAGTGGCAACCACGGACCTGTGGGTCAGACGGAAACAACGCTCCCATTGATTCCCGGGAATCATTTGATTGAGCTCTGACTCCCATGCTGTACAGAAGCGAGGAGGCGATACCTCTACTGCACTAGTCATAAGCTTGTACACCCTTGATATTGCATGACGCGTATCAGAGGACCCAGTGCAAAGGTTTTTAAAAGGAGTCGGGGGCGAGGGATGAGCCATGACAGTGTCTTGGGAGGTCAGAAAGTTGAGTGGAGTTGGGCATATTCAAAATGGAATCGCAGTTTGAAATTACGGCTCTCTACCATCTCCAGGAGTGGGATAAGGGACCCCCTGGGGCTACCCGATTTAATCTCAAGGGATTCAGTTTCGTGCTTCCCAGAAAATTGTTGGATGATGCTCCCGGTAAAAACTCCGGGTTATCAGTTAGTGGCATAAGGGGCCCTCTAGGCTGGATCATGAGATTGCCCGATGACACAGAGTGAATCGTTTTCAATGTTTGTTTGGTGCTATAGGACATCTCAATCTTATTTTTGGTGAGGAGCGGCCAGGTCCATGGCAGGGTTGGTAATGATAAGGGGCACATATCTTGAGCCAGGCAGACCCAAAGCTTAGAACCAGAATTATGCAAAAGGTCCAGGACCCTGGCATGAGCGGCCGCTAAGTAGTACCGCCTGCAGTCAGGAAGTCCCGTCCCTCCCGCACCCTTGGTCCTAGTTAGGACGCTACTCCCTATACGGGCACGTCTTCCAGACCAAACAAATCGACCGAATATGCGCTGCATCTTGGCCCAATAGATCGCTGGAACATAGACCGGAACCGTCTGTATCAAATACAGCAATCTCGGCAGAGCCGTCATCCTGAGTGCGTTGATCCTGCCAAACCATGAAAGAGTGCCCCTATGCCACAGAGCCAAATCCCCCTCGAGCCGTGACAGGAAGCTTTGGTAGTTTAATTGAAAGAGTCTGGACAGGTCAGATGGGATCTTAATGCCCAAATATCCAATACTGCCTTGGGGTGGCCATCTAAAGGGGAAGTTTGGTTTTATAACATTCACAGTTGCTTGGGGTAGAGAAATATTTAGGGCCTCTGATTTATCGAAATTAATTTTAAAATTGGAACACTTACTAAAACGGTTTAGCTCCATCATTAAGGATGGGAGGGATGTGATGGGATTACACAGATATATAAGGAGATCGTCGGCAAAGGCAGCGCATTTATGCTCCCGATTGGCGATCCTGATTCCCCGTATGTCCGGGTTGGCTCGAATGGCCGACAACAAATGTTCCATGACTAAGACATACAGTAAAGGTGACAAGGGGCAACCCTGCCGGGTCCCGTTTCGAATGGAGAAGGGTTTCGACAGAGTGCCATTAATCTTAAGGTGAGCAGTCGGGGAATGGTATAAAGCCATAATTTTAGACGAGAAGACTGGTCCCAGGCCTATATGGTCTAGGGTCTGTGAGAGTGACTGCCAGGAGACTCTGTCAAAAGCCTTCTCAGCGTCCAAAGACAGCAACATTAAAGGAAGTTTTTTAGTATGTGCGTGTTGAATTAAATCCAGGGTTTTTATGGTGTTGTCCCTCGCCTCTCTACCCGGGACAAATCCGACCTGATCAAAGTGGATCAAGTCAGGGAGCAAAGGGCCCAATCTATTTGCCAAAAGCTTGGCATAAATTTTTAAATCTACATTAAGGAGTGATATTGGTCTAAAACTACTGCACGCCGTGGGGTCTTTTCCGGCTTTACGGAGTAGTGAAATGTGAGCCGTGGTGGAATGGGGTGGGAAGGGGACAGAATCCGAAATTGAATTAAAGGAAAGGAGCCTTAGGGGCGCTAATTGGTCTGAGAAGGATTTATAAAATTTGGCGGGGAACCCATCGGGGCCAGGACTCTTATTACCAGGAGTGTCGCGAATCACTGCTAATAAATCCTCCAGTAAAAATGGACTTTCCAGGCAATCAATTATAGAGCTGTCGAGACACCTAAAAGGTGAGGAAATTGAAGGACACTCGTCACTCGACCTGGGGGGCTCAACAGGTAAATTATATAGCTTGGAATAATAGTCGTGGAAGGTATTTGAAATGTCTGGGGTGGCATAGAGTATTTCATCGCGTGGGTTCTTGATGCAGGATATGAGGGTATGAGCTCTTTCTTCCCTCAGCGCGTTAGCCAACAGCCTGCCGGGCTTATCCCCAAATTCATAAAACCTCCCCTTTCCCACCTGTATTAGACGCTGGTATGAGGAGTCAAGCAGTTTTTTAACCTCGAACCTAGCTTGTAAGAGGGCTTGTAAATTTGTGGCCGATAAGGCTCGCTTGTGGATGAGCTCCAGTTCAGAAACCTTGTGAAGAGCTTTTACTATGTCTTGGGCCTTTTCTTTTTTGATTCGGGACCCGTGCTTAATAAAAATACCTCGCAGGACACATTTCAATGCTTCCCACTTATAAGTGGGGGCTGTGTCATCTACTGAGTGGTCCTCCATGAACCTTGCAATGGAGGTCTGAATATCTGTAACACAAAGCTCATCCAGTAGCAACGACTCATTCAGCCGCCACGACCCTCTGGGGGCCGAAAGAGAGGGGATCTCAATCGTGCAATACACTGGCGCATGGTCCGACCACAGTATGTTATCCATTCCCGTGTGTCGAATCCATGGGAGCGCGCTATGTTGAATTAGTATGTAGTCAAGACGACTATATGAGTCCTGAGTGTGGGAGTAGAAACTATAGTCTCTGTCCGATGGATGCTGTATTCTCCAGGTATCAAACAATTGAATGCGCAGTAGAGCTTTTTTAATGCGTTTAATGGTGGTGTAGGCAATACTGGATTTCCCCTTGGAGTTATCTAGTGTGGGGTCAAGGGTGACATTAAGATCACCACATAGAAACACCGTACCCTGTATCAGGGGGATTGCGGCATCGATCAGGCGGGAAACAAAACTGTCTTGTTTTTGATTTGGGGCGTACGCATTAATTATTGTCCAGGAATGGAGAAACACGAGTTTTTGTAGTGCAAACAATACATAATTTATTTAGTGAATATGGTGACAAGGGCTTGAAAGAGTTAAGATAAACACTAAAAACCGGATCAAAAACTAGATTTTACAAGCACCATTTATGGTGGTAGGTCCAATACATCCATAAAAAGGATTTTTATGGATCTTAACTCTTTCAAGCCCTTGTCACCATATTCACTAAATAAATTATGTATTGTTTGCACTACAAAAACTCGTGTTTCTCCATTCCTGGATATAATTAGGAGTTTGTGCCACCTGTGTGATCCCTGGACAGACAGGGACGCCGGGTATATGACCAGTATGGTTTTCTGGAAATCTGTTATGGCATTAATTATTGTGAAGATGTGGGTCCCCACCCTCAGTGAGAGAATAATATATCTTCCAAGACTATCTGTCGTGCACTTTAGAATTTGATGTGGGAGGGATTTATGGATGGCTATTGCCACTCCTTTAGAGCGGGAGTCTGGGTTGTCCGAGGATACCCATGTCTGGTAATATTTATTTTTAAGAATAGGGGCATGTCCTTGTTTAAAGTGTGTCTCCTGGAGACACACTATTCTCACCTTCCGTTTATGAAGATGGTACAGTATCTGTGTCCTTTTCTCCGGAACATTGAGGCCCCTGGCATTAAAGGAAGCGATGGTTAGGTCCGCCATCTATAAAAGAATAGGACATTAGAAATATATAATAGAGGGGATCGAACACGATCAACCCGGCCGCCGAAGATAAAAAGAAGAGAAGACTGGAGATGAGTAGGATGAGGCTGGAAAAAGAGGAAGAGAGAAAAGAAAACAGGGAGAACATCAGGCAAAAGAAACCTTGCACAGTAAACTAGAACCGAACAAACGTTCCTAGGGAACATATCCGCCTCATCCAGGCAGGACAGAGGATCCCAACCTATTTGGGGAATAAGGATGTCAGACATGACCAAGCAGAGCTCTGTATATACTAAACACATTTAGGATGACCACAGGTACCGGCAAAGGTATCGAATGTATATATAATACGGGCGATGGATAAACTGGGAGGCAACGTGCGAGAGTCAAGTAACTCAAATAGCTGCAAGCGGTATAGGTCATAGGAGCGTGTCCCGCCCCTAAGCCTCTCCATATCAGTTACCGAGGACGGCCTGCCCTACGGCCCCGCTCTCCTCTCGGAGGCAGCCCCGTGTTAGACTCAGGAGGTAGAGTTGGTCTGGAAGAAGCAAGCCGTCCCCTGGGCACCCACTGCTGGAGTAGAGTAGTCGGCCAGTTAGCAATATGAATATAGGCAGATTCAGACTCTCAGTAAAAGCCGGGAGGTCCTCTAGGGAACGCAGGACCATCCATCGGGAGTCCTTCTGCACCGATAAGGAGAATGGAAATCCCCACCGGAACGGTAGACCCCTCTCTTTCAAAGCATCAAGAAGGGGCTTGAGAGTCGCACGTTGGGCCAGTGTGTGCCGTGAGAGATCTGGCATTATGCGTATGGTAGAGCCATTATATGACAAGTTCTGTTTCCTCCTGGCTGCTTGTAGGATGGCCTCTTTTACAGCGAAAAAATGCACTCTGCACACGATATCCCTCGGGCGGGGGTCATCTGGATCCGGAGGACGTAGAGCCCTATGGGCTCTGTCAAGCTCGAGGGGAGCCCCTGGTGGCCTCTTTAGCAGATTATTAAAGATGGAACGGAGAGCAGCAGGTATATCAGGAGCGGCAATAGATTCCGGGATACCTCTAACACGTAAATTGTTCCGTCTGTTTCTGTTCTCTAAGTCGTCTACATGTTGTTGAAGGGCAAATAGTTGCTTGGATTGGTTTTCTACAGTCTCTTGAATAGATTGAATAGACGCCTGAGAATTTGATTGCTGCTCGGTCAGGGTGTCGACCCTGTGAGTAAGTGAGGAGAGATCTTGCCGTAGTTGGATAAACTCCTGTTTACACTCCGCCACCACTTGATTAGCCAGTGCTGCAATGTCGTTCTTGGTGGGGATCACTTGCAACAGTGACCGCAGATCTGCCAGGGAGGCCGGGCGGTCCTCGCCCATCGAGGCGGCAGCGTGAGACATATTGGGGTATGCATAGAAAGAGTCCTGTATAGCTGGACCATATATTAGTGCTTGCGTGCTTTGGGGGTTCTTTATATCGTCCCATATTTGTGGCATGGACGTATGACGCATTGGGGGTGTTCCCAATACCCTGGGCCCTCCATCCCTGGGGATCAAAATGCCCTTTTCCCTGTCTGCGGCTGTCGGGCTCTCAGCCCAGGAGGATCCAGTGGACCACCGATCTGGGGAGGGAGGGGGTGCTTCCCTCTGAGGTATCCCCCAGGGCTCGCTGGCAACTACCCAGGGTTCAGGTGGCTGTCCTTTATTTCCAGCTCCCCCTGAGGGTCTTGTAACCCCTGGTGCAGGCGCATGGCTGGCTGCATTACCCCCCTCTCTGGTTGGAGCCCCGCTCCCCAGGCCCTCCCGCAGTCCCTGTACCTGGGTTCTGCCGCCCAGCAGTCCTTCTGGGTAAGTTGCTGCTCCCTCCTCTCCTCTGATCGCCGGGCCTGTGTATGCAGACAGGGGCAGCGGTGCCTGCAGCGCGGCTTCCCCGTGCAGCGCCTGCTTCTTCAGTGCCCGGGCCTGCAGCGGTGAATCATCTTCTGGGCCCGAGCACACGTGCGCCCCGCGCCCACACGCCGCACTTCTCTCAGCTCCCCTGGTGTCGGCCGCCGGTGAGTCATCAGGGTTACCCGGCTCCAGCAGAGATACAGCGGGGGGTGAAGCAGGTAAGACGCCTGCTGCGGGCGACCCATCCTCCAGTCCTGGTCTGCAGGACGGCGTCTCTGGAGCGCGGCCGCCATCTTGGAATGGCGCCGCAGTTGATGCCGCTTCCTCCACCGCAGGGGATCCGCCGACTCCTGCCGCCACCGCGTGCTCTTTGGAGGGTCCTTCCTTGACATGGGGGGTCCCTGCCGCCTCACCCCTTCCCTGGATCTTCGGGCCCACCGCCCCAGTGGACACCGTTACAGGGGTCCCTTCAGGCTGCAGTTCTCTCCCTGGCTGAGAGACAATCCCAGGCTCCCGGGAACGGGTGAGGTAGGCCCCGATCGTGCCCTGGGGTGTAGAAAGTTGCCCTGAGGTGTTGGGCTTGTTTTTCTTGGTGGATTTGCCCATTCTGTATATTAAACCGGCCCTATGGAGGGTTATTTAGAGGAGCTCTAGTAAGCAGCGTCCTCACTCGGCCATGTCCAGCTCCGCCCCCCCTTATCACCCATTCTTGTGTACATTATTAAAACTGTGTGCTATCAGTGTGCCATCCATGTGTTTTTGGTATGAATGTATAGAAAATGAAATGACAAAGTTTCTCCTATACTTTGCAATGTTAAACACGTGCAGCACATGGACTGTACACTGCTGCCTTCCATGTGATTTTTCTTTGTTGGACTATTTATAGTCTGTACCAATTTTTGCCCCTTTTCCTGTTGACTGACCTTAATTTTTTGAAATGTGGAAGCTCCAAATGGGGTCTCCATCCTGTCTTTTGTCTGTAATTCCTGAGTTCTGGGAACAAGAGGCCTATACCTGTTTGTCATCTTGATGTCTCTGATGAAGGTAAAAATGTTGGGCCAGACCTTGTTACAGGGCTGGTTCCAAGCATCCAGGCTGCTTTTTTGGACTATTTATAGTCTGTTGCAAATGTTTTCACTTTTCCTGTTGCCTGACCTTCATTTTTTGAAGTGTGGAGGCTCCAAGTGGGGTTTCTGGAAGCAAGAGTCCTAAACATGTCACCCATGCATCTCTTGTTTTTTTAAAATAAAAATTCCAGCCCACATCCTGTGTGTTACATGGACTATATTTCTCTGGTGTGCAAACACACTATTGGGAAATGGGGGAAAGGGGATTGATGCCACTGTCCTGCTGTCTGTCTGAAAGGTTTTAAATATAAAGACTCAAATATGAGTCTTCAAGTTGTATCTTGTCTGTAGTGCCAGGGTTCTGTGAGCAAGAGGCCTAATCCTGTTACTCATGCATCTCTTGATTTTTTAAAATGAAAATGCCAGCCCACATCATGGAATTGGCACATGATGGCCTGCTTGCTGCAATATCTGCAACATGATGTCCATATTGTTAGTATTAGAAATAGTGCTGACTACTGGGTAGCCACTCTGTTAGATCCATGGTTCAAGAGTAAATTTAGCATGTTGCCTACCCCCCCCTCCCCCTGGAAAGGGACATGTGGATGCTGGAGTACCAAAACAAGCTTGTAGACAATCTTAATAGTAGTTTTCCCAGTTTTCCACAAGATAGCAGTAAGGCAAACAGCGTGGATTTTAAAACTCCAACCACAGGAATGTCGCATCATCAACACAGAAACATTAGCAGCAGCAGTTCAAGTGGCAGGAGCAATTTCTGTGAGGTTTGGCAAACATTTTTTAGACTATCATATGTACCAGCAGAACAGTAAAAGTCTGACACAGTGTATGACTAGAGAGGATGGTACAGGAGTATCTAGAACTCAATATCGATGCCATACAGGGGGATTGGACCCTTTTGCATGTTGGTCTTCATAACTGGAAGAGTGGCCTGAGCTCACCAGTCACAACTTAGAGGTTTTCGTCTGCCCGGCAGCCAGCTTTCTCTCAGAACGTGGCCTCAGTGCTACTGATGTAGTATTGACAGATAACCACATCCGGCTGTTCCCTGAAAGCATAGACCACCTAACTTTCATAAAGATGAACAAGTCGTGGATATCTAATGAGTTTATCACCACCCCAGTCCCAGACTGGGTAGACTAGGCGATGGTTTAGTGCCAGGGGTTCTGGGAGGAAGAAGCCTATGCCTGTCTGTCATCTTGCTGTCTCTGATAAAGGTAGAAATGCTGCTTCAGTCCTTGTTACAGGGCCAGTTCCAAGAATCTAGGTTGCTTTGTTGGACTATTTGTAATCTATGCCAATTGTTGCCACTTTTCCTGTTGCCTGACCTTAATTTTTGGAAACGTACAGACTTCAAGTAGGTATCAAAATTGTCTTTTGTCAGTAGTTCCAGGGTTCTGGTAGCAAGAGCCCTACGCATGCCATTCATTCATCTCTTGATTTTTAAAATGAAAATGCCAGCCCAAATCCTGTGTGTTGCATGGACCATAATTCCCTGCTGTGCAAACACACTATGGGGAAATGGGGCGGCGGGGGGACAATTTATGCCACTGTCCTGCTGTCTGCCTGAATGGTTTTTGAATGTCAAGACTTCTAGATGGGTCTCCAAGTTTTGGCTTGTCTGTACTGGCAGGGGTATGGGAGCACCAGCATTGCACCTGTCTCTCATCCACCTCTATACTTTTTGTCAATAGTCTAGGAAGCTAATGGCTATGCCAAAACAGTGGTACTGCACTGTAAAATGTATTTTTTACTTTTTTGGAAGCTTTTTGACCCCCCTAACATGCTTTCTCCTTATGTTTGGCCTCCTATTTAATCCAATGGGGTTCGAAAACATTCAAAAAGGTTCCGAGTTCGGTTTAGCGAACATAGTGTTTGTGCGGTAAGGCTCAGCAAACCGAACTTTGAAAGGTTTGCTCGTCTAATTTTTACATTTTCATATTCTTCTTTAAGTTATATGAAGAGACACATAACGGTTGCCATTGTGCAATAGATCACATTTCAAGCCTCTATTAAAGATGTCTATAAAAAGCCGCCAGACTTCTAGTCAATATTCCTTTAGTCCCATTTGAAGTACAATTCCTGGGATATCATTGCATTGTACAAGTTCTTCCTCCTGGTTGAGATGTGGGAGAAGCTTTTCTTCTCTTGTCTGATAGGTTGTAATTTTAGCTTCCGCCTTTATAAGTTTTTGTTCATTATATGAGTATCTGGACGCTAAAAGTTCAGGTGCTCACTTGGACAAATTTAAGTCTCAAATCAGGTCATTGAGTTATTTTTGACTTAAAGATTAAAGGCCGCTTTACATGCTGCGACATCGCTAGCAATGTCGCTAGCGATAGCACCCGCCCCCGTCGTTCGTGGGTCACGAGCAAATCGCTGCCCATGGTGAACAATATTGCAGGTACGCGTCACACGAACTTACCTTCCTAACGTCACTGAGGCCGGCGAACAAACAACCTCTTTTTTAAGGGGGCGGTTCGTGCGGCGTCACAGCGACATCACACAGCAGGCCACCAATAGAAGCGGAGGGGCGGAGAGCAGCCATATGAATGTCACTCCCACCTCGTTGCCGGAGGACGCAGGAACGACGTTCCCAGGGTGCTACACGTAGCGATGTGTGCTGCCTCAGGAACGACGAACAACCTGCATCCAACACCAGCAACAATATTTGGAAAATGAATGACGTGTCAACAATCAACGATTTTGTTAGTATTTGGGATCGTTAGCGGTCCCTTGTAAGTGTCACACGCAATGACGTCGCTAACGATGCCGGATGTGCTTCACGAATTCCGTGACCCCAGCGATATCTCGTTAGCGATGTCGTTGCGTGTAACGGGGCCTTAAGGCTTCGAAGAGCTTCCCTCAAATTCACTTCCACTGCAACTATCTGTCATACACTCCAATCCCTGCCTCCCCGATAGTGGATGGTCTGGTAGTCTGTAAAAGCTGGCATGAAAACGTAATTGACATGAAGAATAGGTCATCTTTTCTTATTCCAAATCAGGATAACCCATCAAGCTTTCTTGTAATGATTAAAGACTTTAATATTTACAACACAAAAAAAAAATCATAATGATGTTTTTTCAGTTCTCCCCATACCATTGGCACTGCAAAGTTTAAACTTTTTCTTTTATCATTGGTCCACTGTCATAGGTGCTCCACATATGTTTTGCTAACCATATGTGGAGCCCAAGACTTTTCCTGGTCTCCAAGTTGTACTCCAAAATAAGCCATGTATACTTGCTACACAAAGTCTGTGATATTTCTTCTTTGTTTTTTCAGCTATGCACTCTCCACACATGTAGCACAATATATCCATATTGTTGATGCAGGCTTTTCTTCATGAAGTCATATTTTTTTATATGTATTTCTTTTTGTGTATAAACTTTTTTTATACTTTTTGGGTATAAACTAAGACTGATATGACAAATGTTTACTGTAGCTGACTTCTTTACTTAGAAAATTCACAATAAAATTCTGGCTTCAAAAAGTCGCTTTTATAGCATTGTAGGCCTACAAATTGAAACACAAAATAATTATTTGGGATATTTCATTACCTAAAATACTGGTGAAGAGTCAAAGGATAGATCAAAAGCTATTGCATTTGTTATCACATACAAGTCACATTGGTAGAATGCATTATTTTCATGGATGTCCATTATCCCAAAAAGTAGAAACAGTTCAGTAACAGTAATGGGATTTTTACATTCTGCATCCTCAAAATACCCTAAATCCATTAAAAAAACCTTGAAACCTGATTTTATTTATTTTTTTTGTAAACCTGTGACAGCTCGACAGTGAGATCCTGGATGTATGTCATTATATGCCTCACACAGGAGGAACCTATTCTAAGTTAATGTGTGGCATGTTCTTCTTTCACTTGAGTGTTACTGCCCCCTTAAAATTCATCAAAGTCATTGAGGGGGAGAAGTACATGCTCCCAGTGAAAACTATCTCATAATGCTCACTTGGCCTCAACGAAATTAACTCATTTGTAGTGATGGGTGAATACTAAAATATTCGGGTTTGGATTATTAATCTCAAATATTTCATACTATTCATGTAGTCGTCACAAATAACAAATCTAATGAAAGTCAATACCAAACTTGAATAATTTTCCGGCGGACCCTTCCAGGATGTCTGGCGGGGCTGTAAAAAAGCTGAAATGGATGGAAACGTGCTAAAATTGAATGGGAACAGCATGGTGAAAATGAATGGATACATCTCTAAAACACTGGTCGCTTCTGAGAACAATATTGTCAGAGAATTATGCCACTTTGACGTGAGGTCCCTATTTTGAAATAAACAGCACAGGTAAAGTAAACAGCTGTGGGCTGTAGTCCCTAGTTGTGTGCTTTATCTTGGCTGGTAATCAAACATAGAGGTTCCCCCTGCCAGCAATCAGGCAGTCCGGTCACAAGAGCTGATGGGACACCTGGAGGCTGGAAACTCTGATAACACTTCACAGTGTCCAGATGTCCCAGCAACTAGGATCTCCAGGAACCTTAAATGCTCCCTTAAAGGGAAGGTGTCGTCCAAAAAAAAAAAAAAATTCAATAACTGAAAAAATGTAAAGTATTAATGTTTTAATGTTTTGTTTAAATATTATTATTTGTTTATAATTGAGCAAAATATAAAAATTAAAAAGTTTGATATTTTCCACTGTTAAACACTAGGGGGAGCAGCTTCTGAAATCCTACAGAAATCCCACTAAAGAAATAGCCTGGATTACAGCTGCAGTAAAGTGGGCAGAATCTACTCTCCTGTGTGTTATGACACAGCTCCTCCTCCCAATCTGGGTGTTTCCAAAGGATAGAAGAGAATGAAATATAAGGACACAGTGTGGAGCCATTTTGTTGTCGACCAGAAATGTCTAAAGTGTCTCCAAGGACAGCTGGAGTATCACACAGAATAGGATTAGATACACGGCTCAGCAGACAGTATCACACAGATTAGGATTAGATACACGGCTCAGCAGACAGTATCACACAGGATAGGATTAGATACAGCTCAGCAGACAGTATCACACAGGATAGGATTAGATACACAGCTCTGCAGACAGTATCACACAGGATAGGATTAGATACACAGCTGTGCAGACAGTATCCCACAGGATAGGATTAGATACAGCTCAGCAGACAGTATCATACAGGATAGGATTAGATACACAGCTCTGCAGACAGTATCACACAGGATAGGATTAGATACACAGCTCTGCAGACAGTATCCCACAGGATAGGATTAGATACAGCTCAGCAGACAGTATCACACAGGAGAGGATTAGATACACAGCTATGCATACAGTATCACTGGTACACACACAGGCCGACAGGTGGCACGCGGAAAGGAGGGCGGGTTGAGCGGGGGCTGTTTTTGGAGACAGTAGCAGCAGCGGTGGTGGGGGGAGGGATGCTGATACTCACATGCAGGGGCACACAAACACACACAGCAGCGGTGGTGGGGAGGCAGAGCGGGGGCTGAGTAGAGCGGAGGGAGGGGGTGTCATTGGAGACGGTAACGGCGGGGGGAGGGGCGGCGTGGCAGCAGAAGCGGGGGCAGAAGGGGGCTAGGTATCTCTTTATCTATGCTAGTGTATATAGGGATGGTTAGGCAGGGATTAACAATATACACCCAGAACTGATCGTGGTTCTGGGTGCATATTGGACCTGACAGGTTCCCTTAAAAATGCATAATTCACTTTGACTATTCCTACCAGGGTAACAAAATATAGGCTACATGTGTACTGTAGAGTAACTGTCGTGATATATGCAATACAGAGTACTTGTGTACATACAGTGGAATATTTGACTTTTTATTTAAATAATGCATATAATAATGCAGAGCATAATTATACAGGCAGTTATATATTGTAAATATTAATATGGCAATAAAATAGTTTTTACAAAAAAATCATACCCCTGCTGAAGATCCCATGACAGATTATAAGACATAGTTTGGTAAATTAGCAAGTGAAATAATGCATGTGAAAAGGTCATATTCTTTCTAAGTAAGGTTTATTTTAGCCCAAAACACATTTGTATATTATTTATAAACAACTTATATGAATGGAACAAAATTATGTACAGATATACTGTATCTACTTTGATCATAAGTTTTAGTGACCAAACTGGCCAAAATGCTATGTCCAGTTTGCTGATATACTTCCTCTATGTGTCTGCATGTTTTGTAAATCGATCTGTCACATTGGTACCATGTACAGATGATTACAATTGTTATATTTAGAGATGAGCAAAAAATATCACAGTGTTTAAGATTCATTGTGAAGATGCAATATTCAATGGGAAATGGACCAATGAACCTAAGAACAGCTCAGCCATTTATAACTATAGATACACTAAATGGCCATTTTATTAGAAACCTGCTCTTTCACGATTACTTGTGAGCAGAGAGCGCATATGATGAAATTAACAAGTTTTTAGTGAATTAACTTAAAACAAACCTGCTACTTATTTCATGCTGCCCAAACCCCGGTCAACATGAGTCTGGCTGCACAATTGCAGTTAGATATATTTCTCCATGAAAATATATTGTGAAGATCTTACCAGGGACCATAGCCGGAGAAGAGATTAGTCAGACTCTGCCCCCGGCCGGCTTATTTAGCACTGCTGCAAGTGACTGACAGGTCTCTCACTTTGGAGAGCAGCAAGAATCAAGTAAGAGGTTCCTTTAAGGTGTGAATCCACATTAGAATGAGAAAATCTATGAGACTTTGAATGTGGTATGTCATAGGTGCTAAATCGAGGAATGAAGCTTAGCTGGGACTACTAATTCAAGACTGGCATCCTCGTTGGGTAAACTGTCAACTGTGTACACCTTCCTCCATGAAAATATGCAAAATAAGTAAATAAATAAATAAATAAAACTAGTTCATCTGGTTTGATGTTTGGAAAGATATGAGGTGTTGTATACCAGCCATATACTTAAAGATGTGGTCCAAAACCAAAGTTGAATTTAATCTTACATGTATAGCTATCTAATGTAAGAAGGTAGTCACTTTACTACCTTACTTACTACCTACTTTACCTTAGGTCTTATCCAGGACTATCTTTTTTACTATGGGCTAAAAAACTAACTGGCTTGTATTTACTAACAACCAGCCTGTTCTATCCAGTGCTGGCCCAGTGCGGTGACTCAACCTGCTTGGGATTCAACTGTTCCAGCAGAGGAGCTCTTCCGTGCTGCTCTATAGTGGGGGTGTGACTGTGGCGCCCCTGGGCTTCAGGCGCCACAGGGTATTACACCACTTTTAAGGGGTAATATCTATCCCGGGTCCGGAGGGGGTTAATTGCCGGTGCCTTCACAAAACACACACATACAACTGTAAGGTGCCTTCCCACAGGGGGTTGGACAGGGTAGTTAGGGGACTTTCCCCATTTGCTAGGATATCCACAGGGGGCGGGCACCACTTGGGGTAAGAAGTAAGCGCAACCATCACACTAGAGCAGACCTTCCCGGGCACAGCTTGGGATAAGATCTCACACGGACAGCAGTTGTTTAGTGTTTCTCTCTCTTCATGTGACCTGTGCCTTGGAGCTGGAGGCAGTGCCCGAGTTCCAGATAGCAACCGAGGGACACTTCACTAGAAAGACTTTCACGGGCACTGGCGGTGACCGCCAACTATCCATGATCGGCTGGAGCCCATTGTGGCAGAGATCGCTACTATGAGGCAGCGCCTGAACTATCAGTGAGTAAAAGACCTGGAACCGCAGCCCCTGCCGCTGCTTCTCATTTCCCGTCGCCATCGCCCAGCGCTGAGGCGCCAACGGGGACTACCAACACCCCCGTCCGTCCTCCATCATCCTCCCTAGGGTAATCCCGCCCCGCCTGTGGGGAGCGACAACATTCCGGCTGCAACCTTCACCATCAGCCCCGAAGAGCAGCACCCATCCCTGACCGCGTTCCACAGGTGGCGTCACGAGCATAAAAGACTTTCCTAACCGTCACTACCACCCCCATCCTCCATCCTTCCTCCCGTCCACCGCCTTCCCTTACTTCTGTACATCTCGGGGTCATGAAACCAGGCCAGGTCAGCCCGTGACAATGCAGAGGATCTGCACCCCTGGCTCGGTGACGTGTCGGGTGAAAACCCCCTCGACCTCGGGGTTTTACATGACTGCCATCACTATGCTGATTGACAGCCAGCTGTTGGATAAGGCTGCTTTCACACTTGCATTATTTTAAATCCGTCAGGTCCGTCATTGCGATGCAACGACGGATCCGTCGTTTTTTAGATGTCAACTGATGCAACAGATGTGTTAAAAACTGATCCGTCGCATCAGTTACATCCGCTGTGCGTCTGTTTTTTGATGGATCTGTCGTGATCTGTTTGTGTTTGGGACAGCCCAATGGGTGTGCCAAACATGCTGGGCATGCTCAGTAGAGCATGACGGAATCCAGCACTGGATTCCATCATGTGACGGGTTACGGTGGAATCCAGCACCATAGACATCCATAACAGCTATTGACGGATGGCGACGGAATCCTGTGGAGTGCGTTTTTTTGCAGCTCCAAAAAACGTTACATTCAGCGTTACTCCCGCCTGACGGTCAGTCAGTAAACGACTGATCCATCACACAGCGCAACGCAAGGCCATCAGTCACAATCCATCGCTAATAGAAGTCTATGGGGAAAAAATGGATTCCTGCAAAATATTTTGCAGGATACCGTAATTACTCAAGGCGACGGATTGTGACTGATGCAAAACAACGCAAGTGTAAAAGCAGCCTAATCGGGAGCCAGCTGTCAATCAGCATGACGTCGGCAGTCACACCTGAAATCATAGCAGAGTAGAAGAGAAGCCTCTGATCTGTCAACATGACATCAACAGAATCCACTGACTTGATGGCAGAAGCTATCTATGACGTTCTGTGCTGGCAGAGATCAGCGCCGAGCATAACAGGCAGGTAGTTAGCAAGTGCCTGCCTGTCAGTTCTTAGACCCAGAGTATAAATGATAAATAGTCGCACATAACCCCTTTAAATAAAAATATCCTACTGTTGAGATACTCAAATGGGATGTCATCTAGCAGCAGAGCTGCGGTCACTGCTGTAGCTGTATCCCCACCCTGAAACAAAGCATCTTCAGTGATGTCTGATTCAAGGACTGGGCTAGTTCTTGCTCTACTGAACATGTGTTGTCCCTGCTCGCCGCATTCTCTACTTTACAATGTAGTGTGCTCACTTGCCGGCCCATCATTTCTTATTAGACCCAGCAAGGGAGCACACTGTCACAACTCATTCTCAGGTATATAGCAGTGTGAGGAGGGGGTCTCATGCTGAGCATTTATCAGAATTGAAGATCATTGCATGCTAACAAGAGGAAACACTAGCCCAGACCCTCAAATTAACATCACTGATGACATTTCAGGTTGGTCTCCTGATTACGTCCCATTAGAGTATCCCAGCATGCACAGGGGATTATCAAAGCGTCATCAAAACAGTAGTGAAAGAAAGCAGGAAGGTAGAGTAGAGAGGGAATGAAAGGGAATTTTTAACTAAAGAATATTAGAAAAGTAGAAAATCTACAATTTTGACCACCAATCAAAGAAAGAGACCATACCAGCAAACAGAACAACAGAACAACCAGGTAGTTGCTCAGTGGAAAATTAATACCTAAAAACTAAAACTAAATAAAACTAATTTACGCTGGCAGATTTTTTTATATGTGCCACATATTCATTCCTACATTTTAAATGCTGTGTATTTATCGTATTTTTTTTGTAACAAAGATTTATTTTGATTTAAATAATTTGGATTTTCTTCTGGGTAGTTTTATAGGTATTTATATTAGAAAAGTGATTAGATTATTACATTAACTAGACAGACATTCAAAATTAAATTTCACTTTGATTTCAGACCATCCCTTTATATTGGTTTTGTTTTATTTTTTAAGGATGCAGCTAATTTTCAATTTTGTATTTTTTGCAAGATGACAGATTTTACCACATAGTAAATTGAAGAATGAGAAGAATGTTGTACCCCTTACAGTCAAGAATGTGAAATATCTATTGTGTTATCTAGGATTTAAAAAAAAAATAAAAAATAAATAAATAAAAAATAAAATAAAAAAAAATAAAATAAATAATAATAAAAAAACATAATAATAATAATAATAATAATAAAGTAAAACAGCCACACATAAGAGATTTAACAAAATTGCTGACAAATCCCAACACAAGTCTATGTAAATTGTACTGCACATGGCTAATGTAGCCAACGACTCGCCATGTGCTATCAATACTACCATCGACTCTGAGGCTAGACATTACCGGGGTGGTTTCATGAAGGTAATTAAAACATCCTCGCTTCAGGAGAGCCGAAAGATTGGTGAACACTGTGGGGCAGCAGCACTGGATTTGTGAGGGATTTACCAGATAATTTTATTTTTTTTATTTATTTATATTTTTGATTTTCTTTTTATTATATTATAACATACTGAATTTGTGGCTATTTTTTAAAAATCAATGCATTATTCTAGGTTGAATAACAAATAAGTCTTCAGCACTGCATCACTCATTCTACATCTCTTGTGAAATATTACAGGACATCCTTATTTAAAAATATTAAGCTGTGTAGTATAATAAAATGTGTCTTTTCAGCTATTAAAATAGAATGTACTGTAGAATGTTAATCTACTAAATTATGTACAAAATCCGGTCATTATACAGGATAAAACAGTATTTTTTATCTTTTTACATGCAGTAAGGTTGCGTCATCTGTCACTAGTTTTGGCCCATTATTTCCAATGCAGTAGGATATCTCCGTCTGCTTAAGAACACAGTGGAATGTTAGGCTGAAGGCACTGTACAGGCCCCGCATCCAGGAATTGATGGTGAACATAACAATTTAGAGCTCTGTCATCAAAAGTCGTTTCATCATCTTCTCTCTTTCAAGTTCTCGTCTGAGGCCTTCAGAGCTAAAAACAGAAAAAAAAGTAATGTGTAGAACATTAAAAAAGAATAATTACCAACTTGCTATTTATATCCAGAACACAGCATTTATTCTATTTCCAAATTACATTATATAAATGCTTCACAAATCTATTTCTTTGTTATTGAAAACCACTTGTCATAAAGCCTATTTACCTTCTCTCAAAGGTATGACAGTTAGCTTTTAAATTTTAAATCAATTTAATTGCCTTTGTTCTCATTGGGTAATAGTGGGACCACATGTTGGTGTGCCAGACATGGGTGTGGACCCACTGTACCATCAGCCGGGCTTACCCTGGAGGGTGAGTAACTAAGCTGGTCTTCACTAGGGCCTTGGATAGTGAGGATAGGTTCAGTTTAGCTGTGTCACAGGTAGTTGCCAGGTACCACTTCAGGGTAGTCCCAAGACTGTAGCAGCTGACTGACGGGTCAAGGCAGGAGTACCAAGTACAGAGAGCACTAATGGAGGTATGCTCAGGCAATCTGAGGTCAGGGTAGGCTGTACAAGTTCAGGAAACAGCTGACTTCAGGAGCAGAGATGTCAGGATAAACGAAAGGCAAACAAAGTTGAGTCAGTAGAAGCAGGGAAGAACAAGGTCAAACAGAGCACAAATATCCAAAAAACTGACCCGCACAACCAACAAATGTGAACAGGTGCTAACTTAAAAAACATAGTAACTATAAAATGCATACAGCTGCACACTGAAAAGCCAACAATGTATAAGGGAAAATATGGCACTGCATTACTGCAAAAGAGAGATATTTGGTTTATGTATTGGCCATTTCATAGTTACTATGTTTTTTCCGTTAGCACCTGATCATATTTGTTGGATGTGCGGGTCAGTTTCTTGGATATTTGTAGTGAGTCTTTCTGATTGAGCACTCCACACTAAGACCTGGCTGTGTTCATAACCTTTATAGCGGGAGCCTAGCTGCCCATAAATGTAGGTTTGTAGTCCAAATAGTGGCATTTTGCCCAGACATGGATTTTTTTAACCTAGATAGTGGCATTTAAATTAGATTCCCGGATTACAGAGATTACCTTGCCGTTGGTTTCCAGGCTTACATACAGAGCATAAGACAAAGACAGACCAAACCTATAATCAGGAAAGATGTGGAGGGAGGAGCTGTCTAATATGGCACCTGCTGGCAGTGGATTTGTCAAGGAAGCAGAACTCTGCTGGACAAAGTGGATATAAATTCCAGCAGTGTCTGGCTACACCTCTCTATAGCCAGATGGAGAGATTTTATACAAGAGAATGAAACAGAGCTGGGAGTGCTGCAAAGCAGCTCAGTGAGAAGACATGCCACTAGGTGGAACAAAGCAGAGAACACAGTGAGTAGGATGATGCTGAGAAAACGTGTGAGATAGTGATGGGCAGTCCGGCTCTTTTTGGTGATTCGGTTCCCTTGACTCCGCTCACCAAAAGGAGGCGGCTCATTTGTATCGTTCATAGATTCCTATTAAATATGTATTTGTAGCGCCCCTGAGACACTCAGGGCACTACAGGGAACTGCATCCTCTTGTTCCCCTTCTTGAAGTAATGTTACCATCCTGCTCTCCATCCTGGAGTAAGGTGTCCATCCTGTAGTAATGTGCCCCATCCTTGTCCCCAATCTGTAGTAATGTGCCCATCCTGTAGTAATGTGCCTAACCTTGTTCCCTTTTACTAATGTGCCCATGCAGGTCTTCTTCTTGTAGTAATGTCCCCTTTACTGATCCTCTTCTTGTAGCAAAATCCCATCCTGGTCCCCTCTTGTGCCATTCTACACATACACACACACACACACACACACACACACACACACACACACACACACACATACACACACAAACTAGCAATGTCCCACCCTGGTCCCCTATTGTGCCATTCTACACATGTGATGCCTCTGGACTATCGGGTTATCACAGGGCATTACACAATCTGCCCTCCAGTGCAACATCCACCTCCTCCTGGGTTGTGGGTCCCCAACTACATGGTGTTGCCTACATCAGCTGACTAAAGTCCTAAGGTACACTCTGCACCACATCCACCAGACACACCAGTGGACAGCCTGAGTGGAATAGGGTTGCGCACTTGGGGGGTTGGTAAGGGGAGGTCAGAAGTGTCAGTCAGTGAGAGTGGAGAGTTGAATGTGGAAAGTGAAGGAGAGAGGAGGTCAGGAGCCGGGCTCCTTGGAGACACCTAGGTAGCAGACGATGGTCTGGACCTGGTAGGAGCTGGACCTCCAGTCGCAGGGGATTGTGACAAGGGGCATGGAACTGTCGAAGCTTACAGCCGGTGGCCTTGTACCATCACCGGGCTGGGACCAAGACACGACGGGGTACGTGGACCATAGGTCAGGGAGTAGCTTCAGGCAACCTGACAATTTACCCGACGAGAACGAAGCCTTCGAGATCCGCTCTCCACCTGCTCCAAAATCGGGGTACTAGCGCAACAAGGGGGATAGGACTTTCCACAAAAACGGTCCAGAAAATCCCAAGCGTGAACCCTGAGAGCAAGCTCCCACAGTTAGCCATACTGGGGAGCGGGACCCGACTAGTTCCAGACTACTGGGACTAACAAAGTGAACTTAGTGTCAGGAGGAAGGTCACGGATCGCCAGGCAACACCATTGGGGATGGGACCCGAACTAGCTCTCCTCATCGGCAGCGGTATCCAGAACTTTGGTTTATCCAGTTGTCGGTGTCAGTTTACTGGACTGAGTGAGTACAAAAGTGACCCCCTTTGCACCCAACGACACTCCCCAGACACCATCACCAAGTCCCGGGGCATTCCCCCTACCCCTGGAGGGTTCTAACACCTGGCTGCCCCACTCCATCACCCCCGGGTACTCCCAACTGCAGCGGTGGTACTCCATATTACCACACACCATGGGTGGCGTCACGAACTCTAAACACAATCCCCTGTAAATACCCCCTTCATTTGAGTGGCCGCACGACCCCCGGGTCCGGACACCGATCAAGCCACTGCGGATCCGGATCCGAGCAGCCCGGCTGCTGGCACGGGGGCGGCACACACACACACACACACTCTTCTCACCTGTCCTGTCTTCACACTCTGTCTCACCTGCGCTTTATCTAAAATTCAAACGAACACAGAGTTAAACTGTCTTTGCACTATTCCAATGGAAGTCGTTGGCCAATCAAATGCAAGCAGGTGACATCATATGCATCAGCTGCCAGCCTCTAATTGCCCAGCGGGTTCCATTTGAATAGTGCAAAGAGATTTTGACTGCACAACATTAATCTGAAATAAAGCAGTGACGGCTGCGGCCCCTGGACCGTCTGTGATCATCAAGGGGGGTATGTGCCTGTGGGTCACAAGAAGCAGCCTGAAGGGCTGCATGCGGCCCGCAGGCCGCATGTTTGAGACCTCTGCCATAGGGTATATGGTACAGGTCCTATTCAAGATGCTTCTAAAAGTATTCCATTTGCTTTGTGTACTTTTATTTCTCAGAACATTGTCTCTTTTTATGGCACAAAGTTCATCTCTTATACCTTGGAAAATCGCCTTCCTGAAATTTACTGTTCTTGTAGCCCCTTTACTATACATCTTATTAAAAGACACATGAAAACTTATTATTTTGTGATCACTATTACTCACGTGACCCCAAACCTGTATATTTGATAGGCGGTTTGGCCTGTTGATTAATATTAGGTCTAGCAGTGCCCACCTTCTTGTTGGGTCCTAAACCAGTTGTGATAGGTAAAGGCTTCTTTACATGTGTCGATTTCTCGTGCGATCGCATTTGCGATCGCACCCGCCCCCATCGTTTGTGCGGTATGGGCAATTTCTTGCCCGTGTCGCACAATGTTGTAACCCCCCCGTCACACGTACTTACCTTCCAAACGGCCCCGCTGTGGGCGGATAACATCCACTTCCTGAAGGGGGAGGGACGTTCGACGTCACAGCGATGTCACACAGCGGCCGTCCAATAGAAGCGGAGGGGCGGAGATGAGCGGGACGTAAACATCTTGCCCACCTCCTTCCTTCCGCAGTGCCAGCGGCCACAGGTAAGCTGAAGTTCAGTGTTCCCAGGGTGTCACACGGAGCGATGCGTGCTGCCTCGGGAACGATGAACAACAGGACGTTCGATTTTTAGAACATGAGCGACGTGTCAACGATGAATGAGAAGGTGAGTATTTCTGCTCGTTCATAGCTGTCACACGCTACGATATCACTAACGAGGCCAGATGTGCGTCACTTATGACGTGACCCCGCCGACATCTCGTTAGATATATCGTAGCGTGTAAAGCCCGCTTAAGTGTCCTTCATTGTTGTCAAAAATCTGTTTCCTTTGCTGGAGCTGCAGGTTTCTGCTCCCCAAATTTATATCAGGATAGTTGAAATCCCCCAAGATAATGACTTCCCCGTGATTCATTGCCTCATCTATCTGCTTTATGAGGATATTTTCTTCCCTTTCTTTTATGTTCAGAGACTTGTAACAAACCCCTATCAGTATTTTAATATTCTTTCTCCCTTCCCCTTATCTCTATCCATAGGGATGCTACAATTTCATTACCATCTCATATATTTTCACGTAGGATGGGTTTTAGGGACAATTTTACATATAAACACATAACTCACCCTCGCTTATTTGTAGTCATTCCTGAACAGATTATACTGTATACCTGTACATTAACAGCCCAGTCATAGCTCTCATCCAGCCAAGTCTCTGTTATTTCCACCATATCAGATTTTTTTTCCAACAATATTAATTCTAATTCCGCCATCTTGTTGGTGAGGATTCTGGCATTAGTATACATGTATTTTTTCTCTGTACTTCCATTATTGTTTAATATATTGATTCCTCCCCCACCACCCCCATTTTCATTACTTATGCCCAGGTCACTGTCCCCACCTGTACAATAATTGCCCTCTCCCCAGTCCCGAGTTCAAACTCTCCTCCACCCTTCTAGCCTCCTTCTTCCACCATAAGCGGGCTTTACATGCTGCGATCTCGCTAGCGAGATCGCAAGCGATCGTACCCGCCCCCGTCGGTTGTGCAACAGGGGTAAATCGCTGCCCGTGGCGCACAACCTCGCTTACCCCCGTTACATGAACTTACCTGTCCTGCGATGTCGCTCTGGCAGGCGATCCGCCTCCTTTCTAAGGGGGCGGGTCGTGCGGCGTCACAGCGAGGTCACACGGCAGGCGTCCAATAGAAGCGGAAGGGCGGAGATGAGCGGGACATAACATCCCGCCCACCTCCTTCCTTTTGCATTGGCGATGGAGGCAGGTAAGGAGATGTTCCTCGCTCCTGCGGTGTCACACATAGCGATGTGTGCTGCCGCAGGAACAACGAACAACATCGCTAATTAGAAAAGAACAATTTTTTGTTTTAGGACGACCTCTCTGCGGCCATAATTTTGGCAGCTTTTGCGATTGTTTTAGGTCACACATAAGTTTTAAACACTGTGATATCGTTAATGACGCTGGATGTGCGTTACAAACAACGTGACCCCAACGATAAATCATTAACGATATCGTAGCGTGTAAAGCCCGCTATAGACTGGAGCATTTGGTGGTTTACTGAGAGAGAGTAACTGACCAGAGGGAAATTGGCCAGATATGGAAGAAGCAGAGACAAGAAGAACATTAGACTTGGGGACTTGGGGAACTGGGGTTCCGATTTGTCAGTGGGATCCATGGCCTGATTATACTTTGATGGCTGGTGGTTGTGTACCCACTGTGCCATGGGACAGGCTTACCCTGGAGGGGTATTACTAAGTGACGACTTGGTCTTCACTAGGGCCTCTGATGACAAAGATAGGATAGGCTGCAGGTAGTCGCAAGGTATAACTCCAGGGAAGTCCCCGGGACTGCAGCAGCTGTCACGGGGTGACCTGGCCCAGTTCCATTGCCCCAAGGCATACAGGAGAGAGGATTGGAGGGTGGCAGAGAGGATGGAGGTAGTATTTGTAGGTTAAGAAAGTCTTTTGGGATTGTGACACCACCTGTGGTATGCGGCCAGGGATGGGGGCCGCCGCTGCAGCGTCTCTCACCGGGGCAGATGTTGGGTGCAGCCGGGATGGTTGTCGCTCCCCACAGGCAAAGCGGGATTACCCCAGGAAGGATGATGGGGGTGAGGATAGTCTACATTGGCACCACAGCGCTGGGCGCCGGCGCCGGTAAAGGAGAGGCAGAGGCAGGAACTGCGGTTCCAGATCTTTTTACTCACAAGTCTTTTAGACGCTACACGAGGTACGGTTCTCAGCCACGATGGGCTCCAGCCGATCCTGGATCCATGAAAGGTCAATTCCAGTGTGTGTATCAGCCTGTAAGTCCTTTCCTCCTTTGATGCGCTAAGTATCGTACCCCCGTGGCATGAAGCACTCAAGGGTACTGGTGTCAGTAAAGTGGCCCATTCTGTATGCTGATAGCGTGGTTCTGTTATGAGGCCAGTCCTCAACCCCCGGATCCTATATGCTATTTGCTGCAGTCTTGTGGGAATCGTCCGGTGACTGTTCTAGCCGTTCCCCGCAACCCTTGCAGAGTTGGTAGGCAACTTGAAGTATGCCTGCCCTAGGATTCTGTATCCCGACAGCGCCAGTCCTGTGGAAGCAGCTGCCCTGCTTCTCCCCAGCGACTGTGTTGAATGCCTTGGACCACAGAGCCGCTCATGGCACGTCCGCCCTGCTGTGTGTCTGAAGCTGCTCTCTCTTCTTGTGGTAGGTGTGTTTTGTGTTCTGAGCTGTTGCCCCCAGCCGCTGCCACCCGCTGGTTCACTGCTTTCACCAGGTCAACCTGCTCTTCCCACTTTGTGCTCCTGACTCCCCCCTGGTGGTTGCTTCTCCCTGACCCTGAGACCCCAGTCCAGTGGATCTGGAGAGCCCCTGGTGCGGTGGCGTCCTGTAAACCCACCGCTGTAGTGACCCCCTACTGTGATCCGACGCTGGCCTGGTCCCCATTGGGGGGGAAATCCAATGTTACTGTATATTCGTGTAGGTGGAAACCGGTACCGACCTTGCCTGGACCCAGGATAAGTACTACACCATAATGGGGGTGTAGTACCCTGTGGCGCCTGAAGCTGCAGGGGCGCCACATTCCACGGTGGCAAATGGCAGCACTCTTAAGCTGCAACATTTTACAGTGATCACCGCATTTTTGTAATGCAATAAACCAAAACATTATTTCTTCTCTTTATGGGAGGCACAGCACATTGAACGTTGCAAAACAGGTTAACTCCGTACAGTTTTTGCTAGCATTATCATCCCATTCATGCATGAGGTATACATTGTGTACATGGTAATAAACATGGCAGTATTTACATTAGTTAACAGAGCATATGTACACGTCATTTACATTCGGCACATTATTTAACATTATTTACATTTTCAGCAAAGCATTATCACACCTTCATTAAGGGAAAAACGGCCATTAACGTATGACTTTGGAGTCCAGTGTGCCACCAGTCGGTGCACCACTTTTGCAGCTGTCCCTAAGGACCAAGAAAAGGTTGCAATAATTCTGAAAGGGTACACAACAGGTGCAATTATTTACAGGTAACGTTCCGACCACACAATGTCCAGTTGCCTGGTTGTCCATAATTTTAAACAAGAAACATTTCAAACTTTACTGGGAGCCTGGGAATTCCTGACTGGCCAGTTTCAGGTAATTCCTCCCTGGGGTTTGGGTGAACTTGTGGCAATACCCCTCTTTGCAAGGCTCTTTAGGCACAACAGGCACTGGTTTTGGCTCTACGACTGGTGTGGGTGCTGTTGCTGTAGCTGCCGTATCCGGACGACATAGTCCCACATCCAACACAAACCAGTCCCGCTCTCCTTTCTGTAAAGTGTAAATGACCCTGTCACCAGGGTACAGGTCTCTACCAGGATGACCTCTAGGAAGATGGGCTACTACATTCCGCAGAGACACAAACACCTCCCTTCCCAGTCATTGTTCAGCGATGAAGCCCCACCCCTTGCTCAGGTCAAACTTAGTAACAGTACCTTTATAGAGCTCTCCCTGGGCTCCTTGTTAGTCAGATTCCTCCGTTTCACCTCTGACAGCCAAGGCCGTCACTTACTTTCTTCAGCGGCTAGCTGGATCAAGGTGGCCCAACGGTACTACTCATCATCAGTGTCCACAAGCATGGAATCCTCCGTGGGGTCCGCAAATGAGGCATAGTAGGACCGCTCCCACACCATTCCCAGGTGGGTGTCTTCCAGTTGTCTGGTTTGAGCCTCTGCTTCCAGTTCTCCACACGCTCCCCATTCAGAGGCAACAGGTTCCCCTGCTGTTGATGCTCATGAAACTTGGCAGGGGGTCTGGTAGATGGCAGCCTGTTCTGTGGCTACCTGGTAAGCAGTAGCTGGATCCAGATCTGGGTCAGCGATCTGATCTTCCCCATTCTGGTTGTTGTAGGCCCGGGCGTTGGCTGCCAGGTTGGAAGCAGCGAGGTCTTCGGTTACCGGGATTTCGGCTACCGGATCCTCTGCCACCTGGTCAGCACCAGCCTGGGCGTTGGCTGCCGGGTTTGAAGCAGTGGGGTCGTCGGCTACCGAGATGTTGGTAGCTGGGTCCTCAGTCGCTTGGTCATCGGCGGCCAGTTCCAGGGTTGGGTCACAGAGCTCCCGATCAAGGGCTGGAGCAGGCAGACAGGTCAGTGGTTCCTGGATGAAATCACTTTCTTCAGGGGCAACCAGGTCAGTTGTCACCCCTCCGCTTTGCTCTTCCTCCAGGTGTAGTGGCCTTGTTTTAGCATAGGCCCGCATCACTGCCACCGAGCCCATCATGGAAGCCTCCCATTCCTTGATGGCGTTCAGCTGCTGCTGCCTCATCTGCTGGCTCAGGCGGAGCACCTGCGCCTCCAGGTACTCTGGTGCCAAAATGCTTAGGTGCACTGGTTTGCCACCTTGGCAGCCTGGTTCTGCCATCCTGAAAACTCCGCAACGCATGAAGTCAAAGTGCGACCACCTCCTTGGAGCTCCAGGGTCGACTCCCTGTCTTTGTCATCTTTAGTTTCGTTATTCCTCTCTGTCGGCATCCGGGGGCAGAGCTTAACTTTTGCTCCACTCCAGCCCGCCAGACCGCAAAGAGCAGGAATTTTCCCTCCAACTTCTGTAATGGCGGGTAAGTCCAGAGATTAAATAAACAGACTAAACAGACTCTTTTCCATAAGGTGCACAGTACCCAATTGTTGCAGGCACGACAATCCTGTTCGTGACGCCAAATGTAGCGCCCCACGGGGCAGGTGTTTTAACCTACTCATTGCCGGGCTGGGGGTGCAGATCCCCTGAGTCCTCACGGGGTGGCCTGGCCGGTTCCGTTGCCCTAAGGCGTACAGGCTGGAGGATTGGATGATAGCAGGGAGGATGGAGGTAGTAGTTGGAGGTTAGGAAAGTCTTTTAGGATCGTGACGCCACCTGGGTACGTGGCCAGGTATGGGGGCCGCTGCTGCAGGGTCTCTCACCGGGGCAGATGTTGGGTGCAGCCGGGATGATGTCACTCCCCACAGGCGGAGCAGGATTACCCCAGGGAGGATGATGGGGGTGAGGGTAGTCCCCGTTGGCTCCGCAGCGCTGGGCGACGGCGCCAGTAAAGGAGAGGCAGAGTCAGGGGCTGTGGTTCCAGATCTTTTTACTCACAAGTCTTTTAGACGCTGCCCAAGGTACGGTTCTCAGCCACGATGGGCTCCAGCCGATCCTGAATCCGTGAAAGGTCAAGTCCAGTGTGTGTGTCAGCCTGTGAGCCCTTTCCTCCTTTGATGTGCTAAGTATCATACCCCTGTGGTGTGAAGCACTTGGGAGTCCTGGTGTCAGTAAAGTGGCCCGTTCTGTATGCTGATAGTGCAGTTCCGTTATGGGGCTGGTCCTCAACCCCGGATCTATATGCTATTTGCTGCAGACTCGTGCCGGTGACTGTTCTAGCCGTTCCCCACAACCCTTGCAGAGTTGGTAGACAACTTGAAGTATGCCTGCCCTAGGATTCTGTATCCCGACAGTGCCAGTCCTGTGGAAGCAGCTGCCCTGCTTCTCCCCAGCGACTGTGTTGAACGCCTTGGACCACAGAGCCACATGTGGCACGTCTGCTCTGCTCTGTGTCTGAAGCTGTTCTCTCTTCTTGTGGTAGGTGTGTTGTGTGTTCTGAGCTGTTGTCCCCAGCCACTGTCACCCGCTGGTTCACTGCTCTCACCAGGTCAACCTACGCTTCCCACTGTGTGCTCCTGACTCCCCCTGGTGGTTGCTTCTCCCTGACCCTGAGACCCCAGTCCAGTGGATCTGGGGAGCCCCTGGTGCGGTGGCGTCCTGTAAACCCACCGCTGTAGTGACCCCCTACTGTGATTCGACCCTGGCCCAGTCCCCATTGGGGAGGGCAACCCAATGCTACTGTATGTTCATTTAGGTGGAAACCGGTATTGACCTTGCCTGGACCCAGGATAAGCACTACACCCTAATGAGGGTGCAATACTTTGTGGCACCTGAAGCCGCAGGGGCATCACAGTACCAAGTACAAAGGGCACAGCTGGAGATGCAATCAGACAATCCAAGGTTGGGGCAAATAGCACAGGTTCAGGAAATGTAGCCGAGGTCAGGAATAGCGACATCAGGATAAACTGAAGACCAGCTGGTCGATGTCAGGAGAAGCAAAGCAGAAAACAGCCAGAAAGAGCACAAGACAAAGTCATATTAAACCTATAATCAGGCAAGGTTTGGAGGGAGGAGCTGTCTATATGGCACATGCTGGAAAGGAATAGGCCAGGGAACCAGAACTCTGGTCATACCTCCCTATAGACAGGTGGAGAAACTCCATACAAGAGGATGCAGCAGAGCTAGGAGTGCTACAGCACAGCTCTGTGAAAACACCTGCCACTAGGGGGAGAAGAGGGGCAAACGCAGTGAGTAGGATGGTGCTGAGAAGGCGTGCAAGACAACGGAATAACAGTTCTTATGCAAAGATAAAACAATTTATTTAAGATAATTTAGTTTACCCAAACTTTGAAAATATTGCAATGTACATTCCTTAACACTGAAGTTCCAAACTCAAAAAGGAAAATTATTGATCATAGGTTTGATAGCCATGTCAAATGTCATAATATGTAAACTGTGAAAAAATGGAAACTTTTGCTCAAGTTACTGTGAGCATCCTGCATGGCCTAAAGTTACCATGACTAGTGAGCAGCATCTCTGGTTTGGTTGCTCATCAAAAAGAAATGAGCTGAAAGTAAATGTGTTTATTTCTGTGTATGGTGCTCATACTTGATACTAAATAAAGTATAATAAGTTAATGTGGGAGAGGGGCAGTTCAGCTCAGTTTAGCTGTGGCACATTACAAACTCTTCTATAAGCTCTCCTCCTTCCCTAGCACTGGCACATCCTCTGTACTGCTCCACCACCCACACTGCCGGTCTTAAAATGTGTCAGTGATCATGACCCTGGAATTGTTGACTCCGGTCTTCCTTTCTTACCCCACACCTTCATTCCCATCTCTTATTTAAAATAATTACACGGACACAAATTTATCTTTGGATGATTTTGGCCATAGCAGCCATTTTATTAACAAGAATACATAACCAATAAAATTCGCAATATGGTAAGGTCCTTGAAGCTACCAAAACCCAATGTAATACTATTGTATGTACTGAGGATTTCGATTGCGTTAGGGCAATGACAACCAGAGACGAGTTCTTGGTGCAAAAGACGTTTTATAATATGTAACCACAATATGTGCACAGAACAGAATATACACAATAATAAGTAACCGCAATATGTAAACAGAACAAAATATACGCAGTAATATGTAACCGCAATATGTACACAGAACAGTATATACACAGTGGAACATAAACATAGTAAATACCAGCTGGGTTCAGAGCAAAGGGGAATTCCCGGGACTGCACACCGGACTCCCCCAGGGAGACCACCAGGAGCGAACCCCTATACAGGGGCTGTCCGGCAATCACCCCAGAAGGCCTAAATGCGTAGCAGCCGGGACACAAAAAGGGCAACAGATATAGTCCAAAAAATGTCCGTACGTGATGTGAGTCCTAGGGTGGATATGAACGGAAGGGACCGGGCAGAAGTGCCGACCAGAGACAGCAGACAGAGTCCGAGCACAGTTGGATGAGAGGTGAAGTCCAGAGCCGGTGTCAGGTGTTTCAACCGGATCCAAACAGCAATCAGGAGATGAGAGCAGCAGGGCGGACGTACACAGGAAGCAGTATACTCAGGCAACTAGACTAAGCTTAGGGGCGGCTTTTAAACAGATGCACAGGAAGTAGGGCAACAGAACAGAAAACTCCATGTTAACAAAGGGCAAGATCCTTCAAAAGAAAACTGGAAATCCCGGAACTCTGACAGTACTCCCCCCCCAGAAATGGCCTCAGGACGGATCAGGGCCAGGCTTGTCTGGGTACCGCCGATGAAACTGAGCAACCTTCCGGGGCGCTCGAATGTTACCCACAGGTTCCCAGGAATCGTCCTCGGGGGAGTACCCCTGCCAACGTACCAGATACTGAAGCCGATGCCGATGGAGCCGTGAGTCAGTAATGTCCTCAACCACGAACTGCTCCTGGCCATCAACCATCACCGGCGGAGGAGGAGGCACGATACGACCATGAAACGTATTAGGGGAAACTGGTTTTAGCAGAGAAACATGAAAGACCGGGTGTACCTTTAAATTGTGCGGAAACCTCAGCCGACAGGCCACAGAGCTCACTATCCCGGTGATCTTAAACGGACCAATGAATTTCTGCCCCAGCTTCTGCGAAGGAACACCTAATTTCAGATTTTTGGTGGCTAACCACACAGAGTCCCCTACCTTATACATGGGTGCCTGTTTCCGGTGAGTGTCTGCCGACTTCTTGTAACGCTCCTGAGACGAAGCCAAAGAGTCCTTTAAAACCTCCAGATTCCGTCGTAGCTCCGTCAATCTGTCCTCCACCGCTGGCACCGAAACCGCCACCGGTGACCTAGGCAAAATATTCGGATGGTAACCCAAGTTAGCGAAAAAGGGCGTTACCTTAGTGGAGCTGCTCTGAGTGTTGTTATACGAGAACTCCGCCAAAGGAAGCAGCTGCAACCAATCGTCCTGCAGATGGCTGACATAACATCGTAGGTACTGCTCCAAGGTTTGATTAGTCCGTTCGGTTTGCCCATTTGTCTGGGGATGGTATGCAGAAGACAAACAGACATCAATATGGAGTGCCGAACAAAACCCCTTCCAGAACTTAGACGTGAACTGCACGCCCCGGTCAGAGAGGATCTCATCTGGTACCCCATGCAATCTGAATATATTCTGGATAACCAAATCCACTGTCTTTGCGGCTGAGGGAAGACCGGTACATGGAATAAAGTGAGCAGCCTTTGTCAACCGATCCACCACCACTAAAATGGTATTGTTACCGCCTGAGACGGGCAACTCCACAATAAAATCCATTGAGATGGATCCCCAAGGGCGAGATGGTACGGGTAACGGTTGAAGGAGTCCCGTAGGAGCCACACGAGGGACCTTGCACCGGGCACAAACCACACATGAGTGGACATAGTCTTTCACATCCTTTAAACAGGTAGGCCACCAGAAAAAACGACTCAGAAATTCCTGCGTCTTCTGTACCCCCCTATGACCTGCCAACACGGAGTCATGGACCAACTTGAGAACCCGAAGTCTTACAGCCTCCGGGACATAAATACGTCGCTCTCTCAACCACACACCATTCCGAAGGACAAGAGTCACATCATTCGGGGGGGCAGCAAGAAATACATCACCATCATAGGCCAGCTTGATGTCCTTCCACAAGTCCTGGTCCTGGATTACTCCAACGAAATTGGCATCTGATAACACGGTCTGAGACGGGGTTCCAGGCACGGAGTCCATGGCGTGGATTCGGGACAAGGCATCGGCTTTCCCATTACGTGACCCTGGACGGTATGTAACGATAAAATTGAACTGGTTAAGGAACAGGCTCCAACGGGCTTGCCGTGGAGACAGGCACCTGGCAGATTTAAGGAATTCTAGGTTGCGATGGTCTGTGAGAACTATCACTTGTTGCGCTGCTCCCTGTAAGTGGTGTCTCCATTCCTTAAAAGCTGAAATAATCGCCAACAATTCCTTGTCCGCAATGTCATAGTTCTTTTCTGCAGGGGACAACCGGCGAGAAAAGAAAGCACACGGGTGCAAAAGACTCTTGTCCCCAGTCCTTTGTGAAAGGATAGCCCCTAATGCATAATCAGAAGCGTCGACTTCCACAATAAAAGGGAGTGCGGGATTCGGGTGTATTAGTATTGGTGCTGAGGTAAAACAAACCTTGAGACGATTGAAAGCTTCCCGGGCCTGGGCGGACCACACAAACTTCTGCCCTTTTTTGGTTAACAGAGTGATAGGGCGGACGATCTCTGAAAAGTTGCGGATAAAGCGTCTGTAAAAGTTAGCAAAACCGACAAAGCGTTGTACCTCCTTGATGTTTCCCGGTTCCGGCCAGTCTAGAATTGCCCGTATCTTGCCAGACTGCATGTTCAGTCCCTGAGGAGAGATGACATATCCTAAAAATTGTATCTTTGAGCAATGGAATTCGCACTTCTCCAGTTTAATATACAGGTGGTTATCCCTCAGACGGGTAAGTACTGTCTTGACGTGCTCCTGGTGTTCCTGTAGGGAATCAGAAAAGATCAAGATATCATCCAGGTAAATCACCATGAACTGGTCCATTATATCCCTAAAAATATCGTTGACTAGGTGTTGGAAAGCCGCAGGGGCGTTAGAAAGTCCAAAAGGCATCACTAGATACTCATAATGTCCATACCGACATCTGAACGCTGTTTTCCACTCGTCCCCGGGACGTATGCGGAGTAGATTATATGCCCCACGGAGATCCAATTTAGTAAATATTTTGGCCTGTTGAACTCTCTCCAATAGTTCGGGAATCAACGGTAACGGATACCGGTTCCGGATGGTTATCTTATTTAGTTCCCGGTAGTCGATACAAGGTCTCAGAGTCCCCTCTTTCTTTTTCACGAAAAAGATGGGTGCCCCTGCTGGTGAGGTAGAAGGTCGAATAAATCCCTTGGCTAGGCTTTCATTGATGTAATCTTTTAGTGCTTGTAACTCAGGTGCCGCCAACGGATAGACATGACCAAACGGGATCTCTGCCCCTGGGAGTAAGTCTATGGGACAATCATACGGTCTATGCGGGGGAAGCCGATCTGCTTTTCTTTTGTCGCATATATCAGCGAAGTCATTATAAACCGGGGGTAGAACAGGTACCTGTACAGTGCCCTCCGCATTCGGTGTTACTGGAACCGGTACAGTTGGACTAATGGTCGGACCACTCTGGGGTGGGAAGGATATTTCTTTAGTCTCCCAATCGATGACTGGATTTGTAGACCGCAGCCAAGGAATTCCTAAAATTATCGGAAAATGGGGAGAAGAAATCAACATGAAAACAAGGGTCTCCTGCTGACCTGGTTTCATCACACATTCAAGGGGTACTGTCTCCCGATCAACTGGTCCAGAAACTAATGGAGAACCGTCTACCGTCTCCATGGTAACCGGTGAGGATCTTTGTTGAGTCTGGATACCGTGTTTCCTGGCAAAAGAAGAGTCCATGAAATTTCCCCCTGCCCCAGAGTCTATCATAGCAGATGTAGGAATTAACTGTCCCTCCCACCGTATCTGAATGGGAAGCGAGCAATGGGTGTATTTCCCTTCTGAGTCCTTAGGTGAAGTTGACATCAAAGTCAAGGGAAATACCGCATCCAGGTGTAAACTTGCCTCAGAGATATCGGACTCTGCGTCCGTGTTGTCACACTCTGCCATTGCTGCCAGTACCTTATTCGGGCGATTTGGACGTTTTGGGCAGTCAATCAGAAAATGGTCCGATTGACCACAATAGAAACACAAACGCTCACGGAGCCGGTGTTCACGACGTTCGTTGGTCTCTCGCTTTTGTAGAGAGTCCACTTGCATAGGAACATCCTCGGCCTCCCGTGGCGTCTTGTGAGCGGGTTCTCTAGAAGGAAACGCAAAGTTGGTTACCCGGTTTGCAGCTGCCCATTTTTCCTGTCGGCGTTCCGTCAAGCGGGTATCGATACGCACACAGTGTTGGAGAAACAGTTCAAAATCCCGTGGAGATTCGGAACGAGCTAACTCGTCCTTGATGGTACCGGACAAACCCTTTCTGAAAACTGACAATAGTGCATTGTTTCCCCAGTCAGTGTTTACCACTAACCTTTTGAACTCAGTGGCGTATTCGACGACAGACCGCTTTCCCTGACGTAAGGAAAGCAGAGCCGATTCAGCGGTAGCACGGCGATTAGGATCATCAAACATTTGCGCCATTGCTGTTAAAAAGTCATCCAGGTTATTTAAACGGATATCACGATTCTCTATCATAGGATTAGCCCAAGCCAGTGCTCGTGAGGTGAACAGCATGATTATACATAACACTTTTGACCGGTCAGAACGGTAATAATCAGCATGTACATCAAAAAATAGTATACACTGGTTAACAAACCCACGAAACTGACTTCGATCACCACTGAAACGAAATGGGGGTAACCTAGGCATACCGGCAGCTGATACGGATGTAGTGGGGGCGGCTTCCTGAGCCTCCACTCTGGTTTGCAAATCCTGAATAGCCGGACCCAGTACCTGGTGATCATGGCCCAGCTGTACCTCCACATCTCTAAGCTTAGTTTGCACCGCCTCCATCTCCTGCTGCAAGGAGTTAATCATGGAGAAAAGCTGATCTACTCGTGTCTCAGTCATTGCCCCAGCGAAATCCTCTTTTTAGGCCTAAGTATAATGTAATACTATTGTATGTACTGAGGATTTCGATTGCGTTAGGGCAATGACAACCAGAGACGAGTTCTTGGTGCAAAAGACGTTTTATAATATGTAACCACAATATGTGCACAGAACAGAATATACACAATAATAAGTAACCGCAATATGTAAACAGAACAAAATATACGCAGTAATATGTAACCGCAATATGTACACAGAACAGTATATACACAGTGGAACATAAACACAGTAAATACCTGCTGGGTTCAGAGCAAAGGGGAATTCCCGGGACCGCACACCGGACTCCCCCAGGGAGACCACCAGGAGCGAACCCCTATACAGGGGCTGTCCGGCAATCACCCCAGAAGGCCTAAATGCGCAGCAGCCGGGACACAAAAAGGGCAACAGATATAGTCCAAAAAATGTCCGTACGTGATGTGAGTCCTAGGGTGGATATGAACGGAAGGGACCGGGCAGAAGTGCCGACCAGAGACAGCAGACAGAGTCCGAGCACAGTTGGATGAGAGGTGAAGTCCAGAGCCGGTGTCAGGTGTTTCAACCGGATGCAAACAGCAATCAGGAGATGAGAGCAGCAGGGCGGAAGTACACAGGAAGCAGTATACTCAGGCAACTAGACTAAGCTTAGGGGCGGCTTTTAAACAGATGCACAGGAAGTAGGGCAACAGAACAGAAAACTCCATGTTAACAAAGGGCAAGATCCTTCAAAAGAAAACTGGAAATCCCGGAACTCTGACACCCTGGTGATTCCCATAACCGAGCAATAAGAACCCCAACTTGCTCCCAGCCGCTACCCACACTGGCTCAGGAGGACCAAATGGTAAGGGTTAATGCTCCGTCAACCCCAACCACACCCCTAGGGGCCCCGACATACCCCGTCGTGGTTCCCCCCCAAAATCACCAGGTGACCATCAATTCTGCCAATGAGGGGATCCATACCCGGATGAATTCCCCGAACCAATTTTAAACCAACTTCAAGGATCCACCAATAAACAACGCCACAATGAAGGCACCTTGAAACCCTTCAAGTGCCTGAGACCCCCCGCAACCAAAGGGCCCTCTCAATACCTCCCTGCAAGCCCAAAGCCCATAAATCAGTTCCCACGGCATTAAGGTGTACTCCGTCAGCCAACCAAAATTCCTCTTCCGTCCTTTCCAACTCAACATGCCGTATTGCTATACCCCCATTCCGACTCACAAACTTCGAGATCGCCCAATTAACCTTTGCCCGCGCCTTGTTCAACCTGTCAACTGACCGCGCTTCCCGCCAGCTCTTTCTCGCTACTATCTCCGACCAGACTATTGTTAGACCTGGAAACGACACCCATAACCGTAACAAATCATGTTTGATGTACTTTATCAAGATTCGAAAAGGACGCCCACCCAAATCATTCCCCCCGGCATGCAACACTAAGATGTCAGGAGGTCTGTCCAACCGGGCGTATCTATGCACCTCCTGCAACACCCTGTTCCACCCTAATCCCCGAACGCCGAGCCATCGCACGAGAGCCAGGTCCCTCTCAAAATCTAGCTGTCTCCCGTTCCTTCTCGCGTCCGCTCGTTGGACTCCCCAATACACGTAAGAATGGCCAAGGATCCAGATCAGGGAAGGGTACTTCTGCAATACAAAATGTACAAACGACACCATTTTATTGCATCACCAAACCAAATTGAAAAAACACACACTCTCACACCCCCCATTGCTACCGTAATACCCCCCCCTTTTTCCGCTCAATTGCCAACAACCGCCTGGGGACGTACATACGACTTAAAGCGCTGCGACTTCCACCTACCAATCTGCTTAACTGTCTCCTCCGGTAGGCCGCACATAGAGGCCTCCGTCGCTGCCCCAATCCGAAAGGAATGTGACGCGAAAGACTTCGGATCTAACCCCAACGACTTCAAACATGCCCTAAAAACACTCACAAATTGGTATTTCGATAAAAAGGACCCATCCTCATGACATAATAAGGGGCCATCCACCTTCGGACGGATCTGTTGAAAATTCCCGAGACACTTGAACGGGCACATATCAGACGCCACAACCATCCCCAAACGGACTAGTCGACCCACACCTCTCTGATCAGTTTTCGACTTTCTAATCCAAAATTCAACTCCGTTTTCCACTGACATAATGTCACCCCAATCCAAGCCCCCGGGGAACGCCTTACTGGGCGATACCAACTCCCCAACCCACAAGGCTCCAAAAAACGCCAAGGAAAAGGCTAACTTAAACAAACTCACCTCAAACGGAGATAAACAAACCCCCCACAACGCCCTACCCAGCCATTCCAATAAGCCAAATGACACCGGCCGTCTCCAATCCTGTGCCTTCTGTCCCCTACGAAAACCCTTCAAAGCCCGAACTACCATAAAGTTCTTAGTTAAATCCCGTAAACCCCGCAACCGGAAACCAAATGCTAACCCTGCGACAAAGCGATTTATCTTTGCAAAGGACCACCTTGCGACCACCGCCCCCCCCAACTTTTCCAACAATATCCGTAACTGATCCTCTTCAGAAAAAACGCCACCCTGCAACCACTGCTCCCAAAGATCCCATGCCGCCTGGTAGGCTGTCAATGTGTTACCGGACAAGGAAGCCCGAATCAGTGGTCCGGCTGCCTGAAGACCACGTTCCAAAGCCATGCTGGGCACTCCAAACCGCTGGCCTCCGCCTCTGGCGCACAAACCCGGAATCGATCCCACTAGAAACGAGAGAGGGAATCAGCTATTAGGTTCTGAACACCAGGCACGTGGGCCGCAGTAACACACGCATTGATTTGCAAACAAACCAACACCAGCTCTCGTAAGACCCGAACCACCGGAGGAGAGGACGCCGAAAACTTATTAATCGCCAACACCACCCCCATGTTGTCACAGTTAAAACGAATCTTCTTGTTCGCCAACTCCTCTCTCCAAAGATGCAGCGCTACCAGTATCGGAAAGATTTCCAATAGGGCCACATTTTTTGTCAAGCCTTCAGCCGTCCATTTGTCCGGCCACCGGTCCGCACACCACTGACCCTGGAAAAAGGCCCCAAAACCTGAGCTGCCCGCCGCATCCGTAAACAACTCCAAATCAAAATTGTCCCCTGCATCCTCCATCAGCAGAGAACGACCATTGTATTCCTCCAAAAACCGCCCCCAAACTGCTAAGTCCGCTCTGTGTTCCGCCGATAACCGAATATAGTGGTGCGGAGCGAGCACCCCCGCCGTAGCACTAGCAAGTCGTCGCGAAAAAATTCGACCCATAGGCATCACCCGACAAGCAAAGTTAAGTTTTCCCAGTAAGGACTGAACCTCCCTTAATTGCAACTTTTTCACCCGCCGAGCCCTTGCTACCTCGACCTTCAGCGCAGCAACCTTGTCCTCGGGAAGCCGAACTTCCCAGGCCAAAGAATCGATCACAATACCCAGAAAACCTATGCAAGTGGTTGGCCCCACCGTTTTCTCAGGTGCTAAAGGCACCCCAAAGCGACTGGAAATCCATTCCATAGTCGCCAAAATCCCGGCACACTGTGCCGAATCAGCAGGACCTACAAATAAAAAATCATCAAGGTAATGCACCACTGATGACAGGCCTGAAACATCCCTAACTACCCATTCTAAAAAAGAACTAAAAGTTTCCAAAAATGCGCACGAGATCGAACACCCCATGGGAAACAGCGATCCACAAAATAGCCCCCCTCCCAACAACAACCCAATAACCGAACGCAATCTGGATGCACTGGCAGGAGCCGAAAAGCTGATTCAATATCTGTTTTAGCCATAAGCGCCCCCTTTCCACATCTTTTTACCCACTTTGTGGCCTCGTCGAATGACGTGTACACCACTGAACACAGCTCAGCCGGTATCCCATCATTCACCGACCTGCCTCTTGGGTGAGACAAATGATGAATCAGCCGAAATTTTCCGGGCTCCTTCTTCGGAACCACCCCCAGCGGCGAAACCACCAAATTGGGAAAAGGAGGGGCCCCAAACGGGCCCGCCATCCTCCCCAAAGCCACCTCTTTACCTAATTTTTCCACCACAACCGCGGAATGCCGATAAGCTGACTGCAGATTCCTATTTGCCCCCAGAACATCAAAAACGGGGCCCGGAATCCTGAAGCCCTCCCCAAAACCCAACCTCAAAACCTCAGCTTTTTCCTTATCCGGGTACCTGTTTAGGTACGGCAGCATCGCGACTAAGCTCACCGGCGTCAGACCCTTGGGTATGAGAAGCGCTGGGCTTCGATTTTCCTTTCTTGAAACACTTAGCCGCTCCATGGGATGTCCCGTTACAGTGGCTACAGAGGTGTTTAAAACGGCAGGTTGCCCCAAATTTACATTGCCCCTCGTTGAATTGCCAGCACAAACCGGGCTTCTGCGATCCCGCTTGCCCCTGCTGACTCCCGGTACTCTGAGTACCTGACTGGCCGGCTGACCCGGCCCAGCTTTGAAAGGGCTGGCCATACCTGGATGGCGCCATAACCCGCAACCGTAACCCTATGTCCTTTTGATCCCATCTTATGGAAGGACGCACGGCCTTCCTCTGACGAAACTGCTCGTCATACCTGAGCCAAGTCTGTCGCCCATACACCCTGTACGCCTCCCCAATTGAATCCATGTAGCAAAACAGATGCGAACAGTTCTCTGGCGCCTTTTCACCAATTACGCTCGCCAGGATTGCAAAGGCCTGCAGCCAATTATTAAACGTCTGAAGGATCAACCGCCACCGCCGCTTCTTCTCATCCTCTTTCTTACTATCCTCCTTTTTCCCTTTGTCTAAATTAAACTTTGCCAATGGAAGAAGGGAAAAGATCTCAACATATTCATCCTTCCAGATCTTTTCCCTCACCTCCTTCTTAAGATGAGCACCTAAGGGGCCCTCAAAAGAGACATAAACTTCCCCTCGCGCCCGATCATCTAAATGAATCCTATCCTCCTTGTTTTTTTCTGTCTGAACCGACACCGACACTGGGGAGGAGACACCCACACCCGCCGATTCAATCCCCCCCAGCGCGGGTGGGTTAACCCAAGCCCCAAGCCCCCCAAGGTTCCCTTGCCCCCCCAAACCGCTCCAGCAACGTGCGAACACTACCTAACAGCTCTCTCAACTCCCCACTTCCCGCTGCATACACCCCACCACCCATAGGCCTCCCTTGACTACTCCCCGGGTGACCTACCCCCCCCCCCCCCCCTTGCATTCTGGTCCTGACAATACTGGGAAGACAAACAAGACATGGAAGCATACTCACCAGGCTGCACAAGGGTAGAGACCCCGCCAGCCGGACCACCAGACTCCAGACGTCCATCCTGCTGCGCTGTAGCTTCCGGACTCCTCTCGACCGTCACCCCGCTGTTGGCCCCTGCCGCCACAGGGCCGGAAAATCCCTCTGGGCAAGGATCCTGGCACTGATGTCTGCCCGGCCGGCCGGCTGCACCAGAGAGCTGCCTGCCTTCTTCCCCCCTTGGCAATGCAGCTCCCCGGTGCCATTCCATCTCTCCCCCTCCACATACTGGGGCTCAGCCGACGTGGGCCCTGCACGCCAGGCCCAGCGCACTACAGATCCCAGCCTTCCCACTCCGCCCCCACCGCTGGGGCCCACCTGTTCCTCCATGCTCCTCTGCTGACAGGGCACAGGGCTCAGCAGGTTCCTCACCAGAGCGCCCCGCCGCAGCCCCGGCGTCCATCGCTGCCTCAGCGCCAGCAGGCCCCGCCCCCAACTCCAGCAGAGGCCTGCTAACCGCCGCTGGACCCAGCCGCACATTAGAATTCCTCCCGGACCGGGGCCTGCTGGATCTCTTTGCACGTGGCGCCCGGCCTGGAGGGTCCCCGAAGGGGCTTCTGGGGCGTCGCTGGGCCCGGGGAGTCATATCTGGAGAAAACCGCTCCGGCGGATTAGATCTCCGGAGGCGCCGCTCTCGCAGGGGGGAAGTCCCCTCCGCCTCCATACTCCCTCCGATGATCCCAGCTACAGTCGCCTGCAGCCAGCCTGGGGGACAGTCACCTGCAGCCGCTCTGAGCCGTTCCAGAAGTTCCTCCACGGATTCCATGGCCTCAGGTAAGATGGGTGCAACTGTCACTTTTGGTACCGCAGCGGGAAAGATGCCGCTCCTCCCCCTTGTCTGAACTTCGACTCAAAACGGGCTCCCTTACCTCACCCCACCTATGACACCCTGACCTCCCCACCAATCAGGTGTCATGACGGCCTCCGCAAATGCCCTGGGGGGGGGGGGGGCATTGCTCCGTCCTCTCTCACATTGCTATTTTGCTCTGATACCCTTTATTAACTATGCAGTTAGATTATGGATGTAATCATGTCTCAGAAAGGAGTAAACTGTGAGATATCATGGCATACTGTTCGGGTGTCACTGTTGAGTGAGTACAAGTTAAGCACAACAGGCATACAGTAAATGTGATCTTGCTGACACTCTGAAATCTTAGCTCAGGACAGACAGTGTGAGAGGGAGTAGCAGAAAAGTAGAAGTGGCCATGCTATGAGAGGAGGAGAACTGAGAAAAGGCTTTGTAATGTGACACAGCTAAACTCCGCTGCATTGGCCCTCTCCCACACTAACGCATACAGGAGGTTAGACCAGGTGATCAGAACAATATCATCTCACACACTGAGAAACCTGCTCTAAGCTATTGTGGGCTTGTTCTACTCCCTTTGAGTATTACTACCTGTTTATGATTCTTCATTGTCATACAGGGAGAAGTACACATTCTAAAAAAACTATCTGATAACACCCACTTGAACTTAAACAAAAATTACCTCATTAGCGACCAAATATGTTCATTGATAATCTAAAAATACGTTCATTGATACCTAAAACCTAGCATTAGTGAACTTACCTTTATATATTTGCCTACAAACTTCTTTATATAATGTATTGCATATACAGTTGAAACCAGAAGTTTACATACATTATCTAAAAAGACACATCTGCATGTTTTTCTCACTATTTGACATGAAATCAGAATAAACTTTTCCCGATTTAGGTCAATTAGGAACTAAAATTATTTATATTTGCCAAACGGCAGAATAATGAGAGAGAGAGAATGTTTTAAGGCATTTTTTATTACCTTCTGCAGTCAAAACTTTACATACAATTCATTAGTATTTGGTACCATTGCCCTTAAACTGTATGATTTGGGTCAAGCAAGCTTTTCACAATAGTTGGTGGAAATTTGGGCACATTTTGAGACCTGATGTAACTGAGCCATGTTTGTAGGTTGCTTTGCTCGCACCTGCCTTATCAGCTTTGCCCATAAATTTTCAATAGGATTGAGATCAGGGCCTTATGATGGCCACTCCAAAACATTTACTTTTCTATTCTTAATCTACTTTGTAACCAGTTTGGCAGTATTCTTCAGGTCATTGTCGATATGGAAGACCCATTTCCGCACAAGCTTCAAGTTCCCGGCTGATGTCTGGAGATGTTGCTTCAGTATTGCCACATAATCTTCTTCCCTCATGATACCATCTATTTTGTGAAGTGCACCAGTCCCTCCTGCAGCAAAACAACCCCACAACATGATGTTGCCACCCCCGTGTTTCACAGTTGGGATAATGTTCTTAGGCTTCAAAGCTTCTCTCTTTTTCCTCCAAATGTAACGATGGTCATTATGGCCAAATAGTTCAATTTTAGTTTCGTCACACCACAGGACATGTCTCCAAAATTTAAGGTCTGTGTTCCTGTGTGCATTTGCTACATTAATCTGTTTTTTTTTTATGTTTCTTTTAGAGTAATGGATTCTTTCTGGCAGAATGGCCTTTCAGCCCACAGTACTCGTTTCACTGTGGATAATAGCACAATCTTACCAGCTTCCACCAGCAACTTCACAAAGTCTTTTGCTTTTGTTCTTGGGTTGTTATGCACATGTCTAAGCACATTCATCTCTAGTACACAGAACCCATCTCCTTGCTGTGTGGTATGATGACAGGACAATCCCATCTTGTTTGTACTTGTGTATAATTGTTTGTGGAAATGAACGAAGCACCTTCAGGTATCTGAAAATTGCACCCAAGGATGAAGCAGACTTGGGCAAGTCCACAATTCTCTTTCTGAGACCTTGGCTGATTTCTTTTGACTTTCCTATGATGCTACACAAAGAAGCAGTGTGTTTCAGGTGTGCATTAAAATACGTCCACGGGTGTGTCTCTAATTAACTCAGATGTTGCAATAAAACCTATCAGAAACTTCCAAACATATGACATCATCATTTGGGCTGTTACATATTGTTTAAAGGCATAGTCCTTTTACTATATGTAAACTTTTGACTTTGCAGAAAGTAATAAAAATACCTTAAAATATTCTCTCTCTCATTATTCTGGCAATAGGCAAATATAAATAATTTTGGTTCCTAATTGACCTAACACAGGAAAGGTTTATTCTGATTTTATGTCAGATAGTGAGAAAAGCATGCAGATGTGTCTTTTTAGATAGTGTATGTAAACTTCTGGTTTTAACTGTATGTGTTGTAGTCACTTCATTTTGTAAAGGTAGGTCTAAGGGGTACTTTGCACACTACGACATCGCAAGCCGATGCTTGCGATGCCGAGCGCGATAGTCCCCGCCCCCGTCGCAGCAGCGATATCTTGTGATAGCTGCCATAGCGAACATTCGGCAGCTACACATGCACTCACCTGCCCTGCGACGTCGCTCTGGCCGGCGACCCGCCTCCTTCCTCATGCAACGTCACAGCGACGTCACACGGCAGGCGGCCAATAGAAGCGAAGGGGCGGAATGAGCGGGACGTAAACATCCCACCCACCTCCGTCCTTCCGCATAGCCGGCGTGAGCCGCGGTGACGCAGATAAGCTGATGTTCCTCGCTCCTCCAGCTTCTCACACAGCGATGTGTGTGGCCGCAGGGGAACGAGGAACAACATCGTACCGTCGCTGCCGCGCAATTATGAAAATGTCGGACACTACACCGATGATACGATTACGATGCTTTTGCGCTCGTTAATCATATCAAAAACGCTTTACACACTACGATATCTACAGCGACGCCGGATGTGCGTCACTTTCGATTTGACCCCACCGACATCGCAGCTGTGATGTCGTAGTGTGCAAAGTACCCCTAAGTCATGAAAATATGAAAACCTCATTAATTTACTGTAAATATATTTATATGACTTTAATGGAAAAGGCATTTGTTAAGATGAGCTCACATGTCCAGTAGTAATGCCTTAGAATGGATCCTACAGAGATCCGTTGGAAAAAAAGTTGTGCAAACAACTTTTTTGTCTGCCGCATCCGTGTTTTTTTTTTTTCTTAAATATTGAAATCTAAGGAGAAAAGATTTGTTAACGGGTTGCTATTTAACCACCGTATTTCTTACATTTGTTACACATCCGTTTTTTCTTACAGGATCCATTTCAAATGGAAGATAAATAGCAATCCGTTAACGGATCCATTCTCCATAAACTCCAATGTTAAAAAAAAGTATCCTGCAGAAATCAATTATTTAGCAAAGGACAAAAAAGTTGTGTTTGTTCAACTTTTTTGCCATCTCTGCAGGATCTGTTCAAATGGATGATTACAGCCTAATATAGACTAGGGGAAGCAGTCACAAGAACCCACATAGACTGCTACATAATAATACAGTTGCTTACTACATTGACTAAGGGTACCGTCCCACTTTAGCGACGCTCCAGCGATCCCACTAGCGAGCTGAACTGGTCAGGATCACTGGTGCGTCGCTACATGGTCGCTGGTGAGCTGTCAATCAGGCAGATCTCATCAGCGACCAGCCCCCAGCAAGCAGCGACGCGTGGAAGCTATGCTGCGCTTGGTAACTAAGGTAAATATCGGGTAACCAAGCAAAGCGATTCGCTTGGTTACCCGATATTTACCTTGGTTACCAGCGCACACCGCTTAGCGCTGGCTCCCTGCACTCCTAGCCAGATTACACATCGGGTTAATAAGCAAACTGCTTTGCTTATTTACCCGATGTGTACTCCGGCTACGTGTGCAGGGAGCCAGCACTGGCAGCTTGAGAGCGGCGTACGCTTGTTTCCAAGTTAAATATCGGATAACCAAGCAAAGGGCTTTGCTGGTTTACCCGATATTTACCTTGGTTACAGCTTACTGCAGGCTGCCAGAAGCCGGCTCCCTGCACATTCAGATCGTCGCTCTCTTGATGTCGAACACAGCGATGTGTGCTTCACAGCGGGAGAGCAACGTCCAAAAAATGAACCAGCACTGTGTGTAACGAGCAGCGATTTCACAGCAGGGGCCAGATCGCTGCTCAGTGTCACACACAGCGACATCGCTAATGAGGTCACTGGTGCGTCACAAAAACCGTGACTCAGCAGCGATCTCGCTAGCGATGTCGCTATGTGAGAAGTACCAGTAAACAATTATTCACTGGCCTAGCTTTATTTGCACTAGGACCATTGCATAAACTTTTATTTTAATGTCATTGAACAATTACTTAACCCAACTGCTGATTTTATTCTAATCCAGTTACATTTACATAAGACTTTGTAATAGCAATTGGTAATCTACCTTTATTGTCTAGTCATAAACAAGTCATGCAACATAAAACTTCTTTGCATCATAAGATATTGCTGCTAGACACCTTAGTATATTTACCTGTCTGCCTTTGATGAGTGTAAAGAATGTGTTGTCTGCATTGTTTGCTCTTGGTTCATCAGTTGCCGTGGAGTCACCATGTGAATTGCTGGTGAATGTCTCTTTGGGGAAGGTTCTGCAGAGTATTGTTCCAATGGAGTATCTAATAAATCCACCTACAAAATAAAACAGCCACATAAAATACAGTTCCCTTTACAAAACTCTCATCAGCTTTTGTCGGTCTCCTTTCCTATGCAATATAATAATCTTCTGGGTGGTGGTGGAAAGTTGGCAAAAAACTGCTAAAAATAACATGAGCTCTCATCTCTAGGTATAATGAAATGATCTTGTGTGTCTATAGATATATATTTGTACATTTGTGCATTTAAAAAAAACGCACTCAAAAGCACGATGAAAAAAACCTAAGTTAACTAATAGGTGCAGAAATGCTGCAGAAAATCTGCAACATAAAAAAATTCCCCAAACGCTCATCATGGGAACGTAGCTGTCACATGGTGTTTGGTTCTAAACTCACCAAGTGTCATGGTGGCATCTGATGCTGTTCACATTGCACAGTCTGACACTTGTCACTATGCCTCCTTTGGTGCTTCTGAGTTAGGCCGGTTTCACACTTGCGTTGAACGGCATCCGTCACAATGCGTTGTGTGATGCATGTGACGGATGCCTTGCAAATAGTGTGATATAAAGGCAACGGATTCCAGTGAAGTAACGCGTTGCATTAGGTTTTCTTAAGAGAGCCTTTATCATCACGCACACACGCCGACACTACCGCCCACATCATCACCGCACACATCCCGACACTACCGCCCACATCATCACCGCACACATCCCGAGACTACCGCCCACATCATCACCCCACACACCCCGATACTACCACTCACGTCATCACCGCACACATCCCGACACTACCGCCTACATCATCACCGCACACATCCCAACACTACCGCTTACATCATCACCACACACATCCCGACACTACCGCCCACATCATCACCACACACCTCGATACTACCGCCCACATCATCACCGCACACACCCCGACACTACCACCCACATCATCCCCGCACACGCAGGCACTACCGCACTCATCATCACTGCACACACACCGGCACTACTGCACCCATCATCACCGCACACGCAGGCACTACCACACTCATCATCACCGAACATACAGAGGCATTACCTCAGTGACATCCCTGCTGACAGCGCGATTCATTTCAGTTGCTGCGTGGAGCTCACAGGAGCGGTGGTGTTCTACTGCCGCTCCTGTCAGCTTCATATAGCAGAGCTGAAAGTGTCGTGGGACCTCGTGTGGATTGCGCCGGACCTGGAGGGGTATTTGGGGATTTTAATAAAGTGGTGAAAGAGGGTGTTATTTTTGTCTTTTATTCCAAATAAAGGATTTTTTCAGGTGTATGTGTTTATTTACTTTCACTTGCAGGTTAATCATGGAATATGTCTTTTAGACGCCTGCCATGATTAACCTAGGACTTAGTGGCAAATATGGGCTGCTGCCATTAACTCCTTATTACCTCGATTGCTACACACCAGGGCAATTCGGGATAAGCTGGGTAGAGTCCCGGGACTGTCGCATCTAATGGATGCGGCAATTCCGGGTGGCTGCTGGCTGATATTTTTAGGCTGGGGGGCTCCCCATTACGTGGGGCTCCCCATCCTGAGAATACCAGCCTTCAGCCGTGTGGCTTTACCTTGGCTGGTATCAAAATTGGGGGGGACCGCATGCCGTTTTTTTAATTATTTATTTATGTATTGTACTGGACGATAGAGACCCACCTACTGGCGGCTGTGATTGGTTACAGTGAGACAGCTGTCACTCAGCGTGGGGGTGGGTTAGACTGCAACCAATTATAGGCGCCAGTGAGTTGGGGAAGCAGTGAATACTAGATGGAATAATGAGCGGCCGGCATTTTCAAAACAGGAGAACCCGCCAGAGAAGTGTGAACGCCGTGCAGCGCTGCACCAGAGATCAGTGAGTATGAGAGAGGGGGAGAGAAGGAGAGACCGACCGACCGACAGAGAGAGAGAGAGAGAGAGAGAGAGAGACCGACAATGACAGAGAGTGAGAGAGATATAGACCGACATTGACAGAGAGAGAGAGATAGACCGACAGAGAGATAGAGACCGAAAGAGACCAACCGACCGACAGAGCGAGAGACCGACAGACAGAGAGAGAGACCAGGAGTGCTTTTAAACGATTTAGAACGTTCTGCTGGACATGCTGAGCATGCTCAGTAGAACGTGACTGAATCCTGCACTGGAATCCGTCGCCAAACACATGGTGATGGAATACAGCACCATAGACATTCATTATGTCTCGTAACGGATCCCAACAGAATCCTGCAGAGTGCGTTTTTTTATAGCAACAAAAAATGCTAGATTCAACGTTCCCTCAACGTTTCCCGACGGTCGCCGTCAAAACAACTGATGCGCCGCGGGGCGAATGCAACGCAAGACCACGGATGCTTGATGATCAGGCTTGCTGGAGTTAATTTCTGCTAGCATGCTGGTTACCTCTTGGATCACATGTTGTGAAAGACCTATCACAGTAACTCCCTGCCTTTTTGAGATGGAAGAGCCTCTCTTCCCATGCCGTCTATAGCTTTAGTTACACCAGTTCGTGTGCTGTTGTATCCCAGTCCTGATGGTGATTGTGTTGCTTTGTGCATTGAGTGGTTGAGGAGTTCTCTCATCTCATTGTTTCCTCCCTGCTCTTATTTTCCTCCTTTTGACTTGTTGTCTAATACCTCTGTGTGAGCGTGCTGTGTGATTGAGTTTTGGGTTCCCCTGTTTGTCCTTATCTGTGGGTTCTACCACTACTGACAGAACAACGCCATGACAGTTGGTGAGTTTTGTGAAACACTCAGTGTTAAATATGCACTGACAAAATATTCTTAGACCATGCTCCTGACATGGTCTAACAGTCTTGCCAAACCTTTCTGATCTTGTGGTGGCGCTGATCGGATGAGAGAGGGACCTACCTCCCTCTCTCAGCCTCCTATATGTTGTGACCAATAGGGGTTTAAACAGCCCAGGGCAGTGTAGGCATTACTTTTGGGTGTGAGAGCCAATGTGATTGCAAAAATATGCACACCCTTCAACTAATACTTTGTATACTCCTCCTTGCAGTAGCTCTCCCAATCTGTCAGATTATGAGGACATTTCCAGTGCACAGCCTTTTAAAGTCAACTCATATATTTTAAATCTAATTCAGGTCTGGTTTCTGGTTGGGCCATTCTAAAACTTTGATCCTCTTCAAGAGAAGCCATTCTTTTGTTGATTTGGAGGGATGCATTTGGGTCATTGTTGTGCTTAAAGGAAACATTCCCCTTAATCTTCAGCTTTTTTTTAGAGGTCACAAATTTTGTTTCATAATTGATTGATTATAATTCTTGCAGGGCGAGCAAGGGGAAAGGGGATCCAATGGACCAAAGGCACCAATCACTGACCTTGAGGAGCGAACTTGAATAGCTACTAAGTCTTCACTAAACCGGTATCTTCTGTTTGCTATTATATTCAAACTGTGTGGAACCCCGGCTGCGACCCAGAGGACATCTATGGTTACCTGTTGTTTCCAAGTGCTGAATAAAAGCCGTTTGAGTTGGACTGTACTGGGTTGCAGCCTCTTTATCGCCCTGTGTGAACCCTTCAACGTTATATTATGGTGGAGAATGCGGGCATGTTAACTGAGGCATACCCGAACGCTGCACATCTGGAAGTCAAGTCGGTCTGCCTGCTGAAGACTGTTATACGCTCCTGGGAGAGCCTAGGACATTAACAGAAACTCCAAGTACCGTTAAACCTGCATGTCAGTAATCAGGCCTGCCAAGCTGCAGTTTAAACCGGCTGATAAAATGGAAGACCTTCTGCGGCAGGTGGTGCTTTATCAGCGACAGCAACAGCAAATGAACGAATTGCAGCGTCAGCAAAAGGGGCAGGTGGTGATAGCCTGGCGGCAGCAACAGGCGGCGAACGAGTTGCTATGGCAGCAGATTGCGGCCCTGCGGGAGACGCCACTGGCACCTGGCCTGGACCAACGGGAGCCCCGGGACATGGTTCGCTCTGCCTTGAGGAAGCTAGGCCCAGGGGACGACATGGAGGCTTTCCTCATTATCTTTGAGCGCACAGCGGAGCGGGAAAAGAGATCGGAGGACCGGTGGGCTGAAGTTGTGGCTCCATTCCTGGTGGGCGACGCACAGAAGGCCTGCTTAGACCTCAGTCGCGAGGATGCCTTGGACTATGCGAAATTGAAAGGGGAGATCCTTGCACGTCTGGGGGTGAATACCCAAATGAGGGCTCAGTTGGTATTCGCGTGGACCTATGTGGAGACCCGTCCCGTCAGGTCTCAAGCATATGACTTATTGCAATTGGTGAAAAGGTGGCTACAGCCAGAGGTTTTGTCTCCAACCCAGATGGTGGAAAGGGTGGTGGTCTAACAACTGGTGTGGACTCTGCCAGTCACTATACAACGTTGGGTGGGGCAAGGGGACCCGGATAACATGGATCAGGTGGGGAGTCTGCTTGAGCGATATACCGCCAACCAGGACTTTATACGTGACTCTGCCCCAATGTGTCAGGCCTGTCGGCTCCAGGACTCTGGCTGAGGTACATGTATGGCTCTTACACATGACAAAACCCAAGCCCACACCGAGGGTGTAACCCGGAGTGAGGGTGGAAAAAGACTGGTCTCTCCTAGGTTGATGGCAAAAACTGGTGGGAACACCGCTTTGAAGTGTTGGTGGTGTCAAGGGCCAGGACATATTGCTGCTTATTGTCCTCTGACTACCAAGCCCATGGACTGCGGGTTCACACGCCAAATGTCTATGTATGCTCATATGCTTTACACGGCACACACTGCCTCTGAACCCCATCTGTGTCAAGTGTATGTAAATGGACATAGGCCAGAAGCCCCTATTGGACTCGGGAAGTATAATAACCCTTGTCCATGGGTCACTGATCTCAGGGTTGGAGCCTACAGAGGGGGAGGTCGGGGTTGTATACATACATGGTGAGCTCCGCAATTATCCAACTGCAGCGGTGTCCTTTTCCACTCCGTGCGGGGATGTAAAACATGTGGTCGGGGTGGTAAAGACTCTACCGTACGGGGCACTACTGGGGAGAGATTTTCTGTTATTTTGGTACCTGTGGAAGAGAAAAATGAACCCGTCCCAGGTAATGACGTGTCCGGGTGCAGAACCCGGAAGATCCCGAGTCAGGGATACCTGCTGTAGGGGTCACTATCTTAGGGACAGAGGGTAATCCCAACAGGTGCCCCCTAGAGGTGTTGGCAAGAGAAGTCAAAGAGACCGTATCGATTCCAGAGCTGGAGGTGTCCCGGAAAGGCATTTGAGACTCTGCAGCTAAGGGATCCTACCCTGACCCGGGCAAGGGAAAGGGTAATAGAGGTAAATGGGGTGGCTCAGCAACCGGGGGCAGAAACTGTCTTTCCGCGCATGGCGGTCAACAATAATTTACTCTATCAGGTAGACAAAATCAGGGATGAGGTCGTGGAACAACTGGTAGTGCCACAATCCCACAGTCAGGCAGTGCTTTAAATGGCCCACACACACCTTCTGAGGGGGCACTTAGGGGTTACAAAGACACAAGAGCGCATTTTGCAGGAGTTCTTTTGGCCGGGAGTGTACGCAGAGGTCCGGAAATACGGTAATTCCTGCCCGGAATGCCAGCTGACCTAACCCATTGCAAATATTCCGGAGTCCATTGGTGCCTCTAACGGTTATAGAGGAACCTTTTGAACGAATTGCAATGGATTTGGTGGGGCCCATTGTAAAATGCAAGCGGACGACAACATATCCTGGTAGTTGTAGACTACGACACTCACTATCCAGAGGACAGTCCACTGCGTCATACCTCCACTAAGCTTATTGCCAGGGAATTATTTGCCATGTTTTGTCGTCTTGGGCTGCCAAGGGAGATCCTTACTGATCAGGGGACTCGTTTTATGTCTAAGGTGACAAAAGAACTATGTAAGGTATTGAAGATAAAACAATTGTGCACATCGGTGTACCATCCCCAGACCGATGGGCTGGTCGAGCGGTTTAATAAAACCCTTAAATCCATGCTTAAAAAGGTGGTGGCCAAGGATGGGAGGGACTGGGACATGCTGTTGCCCTAACTTATGTTTGCTATTCGGGAGGTAGTGCCGGCGTCCATGGGATTTTCCCCCTTTGAGCTACAATACAGCAGACACCCTAGGGGCTTGCTAGATGTAGCCAAGGAAACATGGGAACAGGAGCCTACCCCGTATAAAAGCGTCATTGAACATGTGACTCAAATGCAGAATCGCATTATAGCAATTTTTCCAATTGTAAAAGAGCATTTAATAAAGTCCCAGAGAGCACAAGGGCGTTCCTATGATATGCGGGCCACCGTTAGATCCTTTAAAGTCAGGGATCAGGTGCTGGTCTTGGTGCCCACGGCCAAAAGTAAATTGTTGGCCAAGTGGCAAGGGCCATACGAGGTTCAGGAAAAGGTGGGGAAGGTGAATTTATTGAATATACCAGCCAGGGAAGAGAAAACCGGAACAATTGTATCATATTAATTTTCTTAAAGCCTGGAAGGACCGTGAATGTATTATTAGGGACGTAAGACTGGAGGTGTCCTGGTATCGCCCAACCAGGGGACCGAAGGAAGGGTGAACCTAGGTGACGCGCTCACTAAAACTCAGCGCCAGGAAGTTCGGAAATTAGTGCAGAGGAACATGGATGTGTTCTCCGAGATGCCTGGCCATACTTCAGTTATGCAGCATGACATTGTCACCGAGCCTCGGGTAAAGGTGCGTATGAAACCGTACCAGTTGCCAGAGGCCTGAAGACAGGCCATTGCAGACGAGGTGAAACAGATGCTTAGACTAGGGATGATCGAGAAATCGAAGCGTGACTGGGCTAGTCCCATTGCACTGATTCCAAAACCCAAAGGATTACTGTGGTTCTGCAACGATTTCCGGAGTTTGAATGAGGTTTCAAAGTTCGACCTTTACCCAATGCCCCGGGTGGACGAACTGATTGAAAGGTTGGGGAAGGCTCAATACTTCATGACGCTCGACCTTACCAAAGGCTACTAGCAGGTACCATTGACAGAGTCGGCCAAGGAAAAAACGGCTTTTATAACACCGGATGGTCTCTACCACTATGTTGTCTTACCATTTGGATTACATGGAGCCCCAGCTACTTTCCAAAGGCTGATGGACATAGTGTTCGAGACCCACCACAAGTACATGTCTGCGTATTTAGATGATATCATCATCTTCATTACAGATTGGCAGGCCCACTTGTCTCAGGTTCAGGCAGTAGTGGACTCACTCTGGTTGGCGGGATTAACAGCTAATCCAAAAAAATGTACAGTCTGTCTGGAGGAAGCCCGATAATTGTGGTATGTGATTGGCCGCGGGGTTATCAAGCCTCAAGTGAATAAGATCGAAGCCATCCAAAAGTGGCCCAGGCCAGTGTCCACTAAGCAGGTGAGAGCGTTCCTCGGCATCATCGGGTACTACCGTCGGTTTGTACCAGACTTTGCCGGGCGAACGGCGGCTCTAACTGATCTGTTGAGGGGTAAGAAGTCGGCCATGGTGGAACGCTCAAGCTGAGGAAGTGTTTCAGTCCATGAAGTCGGCATTGTGTGGACAACCAGTCCTCAGTAACCCCGTTTTCGACAAAACCTTTATTGTGCAAACGGATGCCTCTGATGTGGATTTAGGTGCCGTCCTCTTGCAAGAGGTGAACGGAGCTGAACATCCGGTCACCTATTTGATCAGGAAACTTAACCCGGAGAAGAAAAATTATAGCATAGGGGAGAAGGAGTGCTTGGCTATTAAATGGGCCTTGGAGTCCCTACGTTATTATTTTCTCGGGCGTCAGTTTAGTTTAGTGACGGACCATGCACCCCTCATCTGGATGAGGAATGAGAAATAGCGGAATGCTCGGGTCACCCGGTGGTTCCTGTCCCTTCGGAACTTTAGTTTTACGGTGGAACATCAGGCTGGGACATCACAGGGCAATGCGGATGCCCTGTCGCGGGCGGCCTGTATGGCAAATGTTCAACCCCACAAGTTTAACAGGGGGGGGTATGTGAGGTAGTGGGGGGACTCATATGTGAAGGACGGTATGTATCCCCCAGAATGCACACACAAACATATTAGAGTACTGGACAGTGGTCAGTCCACTCCCTCCGAGCCAGGATTTGGATACGGCTCATGACCACAGATTTCATTTAAAAGTTCCTGCAAAAGGTTTGGGAGGGGCAGAGTTTGTCTTGTTAGATACAGATCAGGGAGCTTTGTGTACGCCAGCCTTGTGTGGAGCTAGAACACAGGTCTCTGGATTCTGCTGTCACATCATGGTGCGACCCGGCGGGGCCATCTTCCATGGTAACCAGTATCTTCTGTTTGCAGCCGACTTCTATGTAAGAACCACGCGATCACTGGAGGATGAAGCATCAACTTCCAGGAAAAACTGTTTCTAATTTCTGGTCTAAGCAGCGATGGAGCTGAAGGGAAAGCCTGCTTGAGAGTGATGATAGCGATGAATTTTTCTGGTGTTCACTCCTTAGGATTCACCCTCTTACATGTCAGGGCTGAGATGGGGAGAATACGAGATGAGAATTGCAGAATAAACTGATAATAGTGCCAAAATCGAGGAACAGTTGTATTGTTCTCAATCCATCAGGCCGAGGCCACTTAAGCACAAGCACCGCTAATACCTTGTCCAGGGCCATCCGCAAGCCGGTATCCAAGACTATGTAGCCTAGACTCATGGTCTTGATTATTGATAGCACACTCTGAAAGAGGAAGGAACAAGGACCACTCCTCCTAATTATCCAAGACAAAACAGCGCAAATACTGCTCCAAGTTTTGATTCATGCATTTGGTTTGTCCATTACACGGTGGATGGAATAGCGAAGAGCAAGACATTATACTGTAATCTCTAAGCTAAAGCGGAAACCCCTCCTAAAATTGGTAATAAATTGAGTAACTCTATCAAACAATATCAGACGGGACTCCATAGAGTCTGATGATTTCACGTATAAATACCTGAGCCAAGGTTTTCGCATTGGGTAGTGATGGTAATGCAATTAAATTTTGGAAAACCTGTCCACCACCACAAAAGTGACTATTACATGTAGAGGGAGGAAGATCCGTAATAAAGTCTATGGAAGTGTCTGTCCAAGGTTTGCTAGGGACCTTCAATGGCTGCAGACAACCTGATGGATGAGAGTGCGATGGCTTAGAGAGCGCACATGTGAAACAGCTATGCATTTTGGGCCACCAGAAACGATGATAAGAGATCCAGAGTACCTTTCACCCTAGAGTGCCAGCCAGGATGGAATCATGATGTTCCCCCAGAATCTTAAGGCAAAGATTTAGGGGAACAAACAGCTTGTTTGCTGAGACCACAGATGATGCCTCATCCTGGGTCTCCACAATCTCAGTTTCAACCTCAGTACTGAGCGCAGACAACACAATTCCCTTACGCAGTATGGGCACAGGTTTTTCACAAGGTCCCCTCCCCCCCAGTAAAACTCCTGAACAAAACTCCTGAACAATGCATTAGCCTTATGTTTTTAGACCCCGGATGATAAGTTACAAAAAAGTTAAACTTGTTGAAAAATAATGACCACCAAGGTTGTCTCAATGTACGACATTTAGCCGACTCGAGGTACAGGAGACTTTTATGTCAGTAATAACAATGACAGGATGAATAGCTCCCTCCAAAAAGTGTCACCACCAATGTCATAATTGAGTTCGGATGGAGATTATCTCTTGGAAAAGAAGCACATTTATGCAGTTTATCAACAAACAAAACTTGAGTTAATACAGCTCCCCCCCACCTCTGATGTGCAAACTTCCACTGTGAATGTTAAAGACACATCAGGTTGTATTAATATGGGTGCGGACACAAAACATTTTTTTTAGACAGTCAAACACATATAAAGAGAATAACTCCGGCACACTAGTTGTTTCCAATGAGTATATAAGTAAATACACGAAAAAAATTTTTCGGATATTTACTTATATACTCATTGGAAACAACTAGTGTGCCGGAGTTATTTTCTTTATTAACGTCCTTTTTTCTCCTGGCACCTAAGTAAAAGGGTGATGCGAGGTCTTTTCTCGACAATTAAACACATATAAAGCACTCTCAGACCAGTTTGAAAAGTCTGTAACCTTTTGTGTCATTTCAGTTAGAGGTCTTGCTATGGAAGGACATTTTTTGATAAACTTCTTGTAATAATATACAAACCCCAAAACACATTGCAGCACTTTAAAGTGCTCAAGTCGGTCTCATTTTAATATAGCCTGTAACTTAGAGAGATCCATCCTAAAACCAGAGGTGGAGATTATATAACCCAAAAATGGAAGTTTCTGAATGGCGAATACACACTTTTCAAACTTGGTATATAACTTATTCTCTCTGAGAATTTGCAAAACCTGTTTAACATGTTTCAAATGACACCCAATATCCTGTGAATAAATGAGAAAGTTAACCAAGTAATGACAACAAATTTCCCCTACAGGTGAGCAAATACCTCATTAACAAAGTCTTGAAAAACGACATCACCAGATTTCAAAGTGACCCTCTGGTGTGTTGAATGCCATATTCCCCTCATCCCCCTGTTGGAGCTGAATCACCTTATAGGCCTATCTGGTTAAGCTCACAGAAATCCAGAAACGGACGTAGTCCGCCATCCTTCTTTTTGACAAAGAAGAAAGTCACAGGGGACGAAGATGGCCATCAGCCAAACTCTCAAGTACTTATTCCTTGAGAGCTTGTCTCTCAGGACCAGACAGATTATACAGTCTGCATTTGGGCAACTTGGCCCCTGGCTTCAACCTTATGGTGCAGTCATAAGATCTGTGTGGCATCAGCTCCTGACAACCTAGTTATTGCTGAGATACAGGTCCCTTGACAGTGTTCATTATAGTAAGAGCTCATTTAATTATGTCCTGGGACTTCCAGTCAACAACAGAATTATGTAATGTAAACCAAGGCAAGCCTAAAACAATTTGTGTAGAAATGGTCTTTGAGCACATAGCATGAAATGCGCTCCAAATTAAGTACTCCTATGTGGAGTTCCAACTCCTGAGCACAGTCAATAAGAACCCCTTGGAAGAGAGGTGATGAGTCAATGGCAAAAATCCGGACAAGACTAGATAACATGTTCACTCTTAACCCAGAGGAGCAAGCAAACTGTTTGTAAATTTATATTTGCATATGAACCACTATCTAGAAACATCTTCATAGGGATGACCCAGACTGTTATTTTAACTCTGGCAGGTATAGGATACTGAGAAACCATGGTGAAAGAATTACTTAGACCCAAAGTGTAATTCCCCAACTCAACGGGGTCTAAAGGTTTTTCTGACTACTGATTTTTCTTAGACACTGAGGGACAGATGCTAACAAAGTGTCCCTTTTTACCACATTAAAAACAGACTCCTCCTCTTTTAGGACTAGGGATATTTTTTCCCTCCTCGAATGTCCCTCCAAGCTGCAAGGGCTCAGATAAGGCCTTGGGAGGTAAAGTAGGTCCTGTAACCCTGTCCCAGAGAGTCTTGGCATTATGAAACCTCAGACAGAAACGTCGATATAGATTACAAGAGACATGGCACACTCAAGAGAAGGTGGAGATTCATACATCACCACCTCCTTTACCCTCTTGGACACACCCTGAAATAACAAGTTTTTTAGTGCCGAGTCATTCCACTGATTGTCCAAGGAACAGTGCCGGAATTCAGTGCAATAATCCTCTGCCAGCCTATTCCCCTGGTTCAGTGAATAGATTTTAGACTAACGATACCTCATCAAGATCATCACAGATAAGGCCAAGTGCGAAGAAAAATCCATACACCGACACAAACATAAGTGACTCAGGGGGCAAAGAAAAACCCAGGCTTGTGGATCCTCACTCAGGAGCTAGACCACAATTCCCACTCACTGCGCCTTACTACAAAAGGAGTGGAGGCGAAGATGGAGATACCATTTGCATGCTTCTCTGAAGGAAACAAACCGGCTGCGCTTCCTAGAAAATCTCTCCCGGAGGGGAAGTTTGGGTTCGACAACGAATGCGGATTGTGCCAAACTGGCAGACTGTGCTTGTTGCTGTACTGCCCCCTTTAATTCCTCCACCTGGTGGAATAATTACCAAAATTGCCTAAATAATACAGCAACTGGGTCCATGTCACAGTTTAGTATGGGCAGACTGTAATGTCATGGGGTGGCAGGAGATAACAGGGGACTAGGGCTCCAAAACTGGCCCTCAGGCTAGGGGACCCTAGCTGTCCCTAATCCTAGAGATATGTCTAAGGGCGATGATGTATGGGCTGCCTTCCTACCCCTGCTCCTGACCAGTTGTACTTCCTCATTCTCTAGCTCAGGGGAAGTGGACAGGATAGTGTGAACACCAACAGAGATAGACAAACATGGAGAAACCAAAACTCTATCACACAGTACGTTCAAACAGACAACAAGTGATAAGGAGTAAAAATAAAGCAGGGAGGAAATAACTAGATAATACAGCAATCCCAATTGGTAGATATATATAACAGCATTAAAATTAATCCTTTATTGATTATTCTAAAAAGAGGAACCCAATCCCTCTGATTACATTTTCATCAACTCACAAAGCCTTCACCATGTATAATCATATGCGTGCCCAGATAACCTAAGGCAATTCATCCCGCATTTAGACCATCATGGTGGAGGCCACTAGTTCAAAAACAAATAAACAAACCAACATAATATACAAACACAAAGGTGATTATGCCAGATCAACGGGCGTTAGTCCAATTTGATAGAAAAACTAAAGCTGAGTTTACACACTGCAACATCTCAAACGACATCGCTGTAACGTCATCGGTTTTGTGACGCAATAGCGATGTTGTTTGCGATGTTGCAGTGTGTGAAACCTATCAGCGACCCGGCCCCTGCTGTGAAGTTGTAATCGTTACAAATCGTTCAGGACCATTCCCATGTCCTTTGTTTCCCGCTGTGCAGCATGCATCGCTGGAAAGTTTCAGTGTGTGAAAGACTTTGCAGAGACTTTGTTAGCAACTTCCCTTTCAAAAGGCTGCTTATCAACGTCCCCAACAACCAGCTAGGTCGCTCTGCAGGTCCGGATCGCTGTTGCGTTGTTGGCCAGGTTTGCCTGTTTGACTGCTCACCAGCAACTTAGCAGAGACTTAGGGAGGTCGCTGTTACGTCACAAAACCGGTGACGTTACAGCGATGTCCTTTGTGATGTTGCAGTGTGTAAACCCAGCTTAAGGCATAAAAAACTAAATATACCTAACAAAAATTCATCAATTGTTATATGATACTGACAGCGGTCAGATACCACAATTATAGACATATATTAGGCATATAACAGGAATGGTCTCACCAACTCCTTCCACAGGTGGGGGGCAGGCAGTCTCTCCTTTGGATTCCTGGGTTCAGCATGCTAATCCAGCATTCACTCTCCCTGTCCAATCAGGAGACCATAAAATAACAAATTACCTGAAACCCCAAACTCCCGTCCTAACAAGGACGGTCCACATCTAATGCAAGGTTGGACCCCTAAGCTGACCCTGTTAGCGTCCCGACGCGTTTCGTCCACATCAACTCCTCAGGGGACATATTAGAAATAAACCAGGTCCTCACTGCCAGCCCTCACATGCCTCAGATGTCAAAAGAGTCTGGCTCGTATAAAGTGGGGTCTTTTAAACATGGCGTTAATGTGGCTCCTCCAATCAGGAGGGACAACTCACCTGATGTTTAATTCCATTAGTATTGTGTAGATAATGATATAATCCCATTAGTACTAAGCACGTGTAGAGCAGCGTCCAAAGCTGCTCATCGTGCGTTTCATCCAAAAACCGCCCATGGCTGTCAGTAGACAGAGATGATAGGAGGAGAGGAACGCCTCCTCCCCCTCCACAATGCGTCACCTCAACACGTCATCTAACATATATTACACTAGCGTCCCACATGGAGAAAATCTCCAACGGGCGGGCGCACGTGACTAAAGGGGAGGGCCTCCCTTTCTCCCCATCCGGAGCACTTCTTCCTCCTGCGTCCCCCAGGCTTGCGCTCCACGAGCGTTCCACTCAGGGAACGCCCCCGGAGACGAACGCACATGACTGAGGGGAGGGCCTTCCTCCATCCCCATCCGAGGCGCTTCTCCCTATTGCGTCCCCCAGGCTTGCGCTCCACGAGCGTTCCACCCAGGGAACGCCCCCGGAAGCGCATAGCAGGAAGGAGGCGCTCGGTAATACACACCCCACTTAGGACTCCATTGGCCCAAGACCCGATCACTCTTCCACCATCGAGAGAACACGCCCCCAATCCGGGGACAAACAAAGCAAACGGGCAAAAGACCTTCATTAACCCATCACAAAAGTCCCTCTAACAGATCGTGAGGCGTGTATTCAAGCTGTAAGCCCGCATATCATCATATTAGGCATTATATCAACAATGCCAGACGACGGATCACTCCGAGTATACAAGTCACCAAACAAAGGGGCGGAGTCAACCGAAATAACTAGATGACAAGAGGTAATCCACAGCACACCAAGCAACAAACAGAAAATTACCAGACTGGAAAAAAAGCACATGGAGTAGTTTATCAGAAAGCTATAGTCAGCATGGGAAGACAAATTCTTCAATCTTAAAAAGACGTGGAGTACCTGTGATAGGTTTCCCACAACATGTGATCCAAAAGTTAACCAACAGGCTAGCAGAAATTAACTCCTGCTAGTCCAATCACTAATGAGCACACAGCTGGTCGACGTCCAAGCTTGCTTGCACAACTCAGAATCATCAGAGAAGGTATAGTGAGGAGTGTCAGAGTCTGTGGTCTGAACAGCATCTGATGCTGCCATGACACTTGGCGAGTTTAGAGCAACTTTGGCGTAGTCTGAGCAGCGATGCTGCAGACAAAGACACTTGGCCTGGCTGGTTGAACACCTTGTGGAACGTCAGCAAGAAAACCTGCAAGTTTTGGATGATTGGATCATTCTTCTCCCATAGTAGTTTGATCCAAGACAGAGCTTCACCACTCAGGTGCAACATCATAAAGGCCACTTTGGTCTGGTCGAAGATGAACAGATGAGGCAAAAGTTCGCAGTGCAGGGAGCACTGGTTTATGAAGCCTCTGCATTGTTGGGGATCACGATCAAGCCATGGAAGGGATGATTGATGGAGACCAGAGATTGGAATTGGATTTGCTGCGGGGGTAGGAACTGCAGCCAGTTCTGCGTTCGACAAGGACATGGTTTGAAAGCAGGTATTCAGTGAGTGAAGATCATTTATCATCCAGTCCTGTTGTTCACATTACCGGACCACTTCTTGATGCAGGCCAGTGAACTGAGTGGCACTAAAACTAGCAGGATCTATGGCTTGGGCAAATTGTAATGTTCACAGGGCGATCAAGGGGTAAGTGGATCCACTGGACCAAAGGCACAAATCATTGACCTGGAAGAGCAAACCTGAACGGCTACCGAGTCTTCACTAAAGCCACTGGAGGTGAAGCTAAGCAACACGCTGGTAGGTAGCCAACAAGGGCAGCCTCAGAGTATCACAGTGCCCCGGCAGTTGGTGCCACAGGTACATATTCCAGTAGTCTCTGATAGTAGAAGCAGCAGCAGCCTGTATCGTAGGTTCAGCCCAAAACAAGTAGTTGTGTCAGCAGCATCCAAGATGGCTAGTTGTAGCAGTGGCGTCCGAGATGGGTAGCTGCAGCAGCTGTGACCAGAATGTAGCAGTGGCCAGTGCGGACAATTGCAGCAGCAGCTGAGTCGTCATGTACTAATACATAGAAGATCCTCAGTAATACAGCACGCAGTGCAATAACAGTGGTGGCAGCACAAAGGGATTTGAGAACTAGCAAAGTTATGAAACACGTTGCCCAGGCACCTCCCTTAAGGGGAAGGTGCATTAAATACCTGATGTCTCTGGTTAGGGCATACTGGCCCTTTAATAAAGGGGGCATGTCTGCTCACACATGCCCTAAGGACACTCCCAAGAGACCTGTGTGGCATATGCAGTCACTGGGAGTAAGCGGCAGAAGCCAGGGATGGGGCAGTTACCACTAGGCTGCCAAGAAAGTGAGAGTGTTCCCTTCCGAAGAAGAGGGTCAGGGCAATGCATGGACGCTGGTACAGGTGTTACCCTAAACTTTTGTGCTGGTCAAATTCCCTCCACCTTGATTAAAAACCAATTACAGCTGCCAAAATAAATCCTAAAAACATAATGCTGTCTCAGCTATGCTTCCCTGTGGGTATGGTATTTTCTGTGATACACAGTGTTGCCTTGCACCAAATATTGTTTTTGGAATTATGGCCAAAACTTCAAATTTGATTTTATCAGACCTTGAAACTTTTTCCCATATGGTTTTGCAAAGTTTATGTGCAGCATGTTTTGGCAAAACATAGCCAAGATTGGATGTCTTTCTTTGTAAAAATAAGGCTTCCATCTTGCCTCCACCACAGGCTAAACATATAAAAAATACAGGAGATTGTTGTCACATACAGTGCACATGCAGTACTTGCCAGAAATTACTGCAGCTCGTCTAAAGTTACTGTAGGTCACTTGGACAGATTTTCTTCTTGTCAACACATCAATTTTTGAGAGGTATCCAGTTCTAGGTAATGCTACTGTTGTACCAAATTTCAGCCACTTTTTGATGACAATTTTCACAGTATTCCATGGTATATATCTAATGTTTGGAAATTTTGTTGTACTTGTCTCTAGACTGAAAACTTTAAACATTTAATTTCCTTTACTGTGTTCTAAGCTGTTTATGGGCCATGGCTTTTAATGTAAAATACAACTAAGGAAATTTTAGGCAATTTTAAAAAAACTAAACACTATATGGGGTTAGTCAGATTAATTTTAAATGATTGCCGTACTGACTACTATTTAACATCAGTTAAATGTAATTACCTTGCATTGTAACAGGGGTGTGTAGACTTTTATGTCTACTGTATATGCAAAACGTTAAGGAAAACACACTGTAAAGTGAATAAATAACAAACACAATGACATCCCTACTCAATATAAACCTTTAATAGAGATGACCAAATCTTTTGAAATTTAAATCTGCGCTTATGTAATTTGCCATTGCTTTAATTTCTCGGCAAGTTGTGTAAAACACTCAGATATCTCCTACGACTGTATCCAACATATTTCAATCTCTTTTGACACAAACACAGCCTTAAAGGGAGCCACACATCAGGATTTTCATGTATAAGGTGCAGCCAGTGCAGTACTGGCACTATCAGGCACATTGTGTACAGACCATTAGTGGGCAGCTCGGGTGTTTAGGCAGTGAAATCCAACTTTATAAAGTTTGAAAATTCGTGCACTTTTTGATTGACGTGTGCACCTCTTTCCTAATGTCCGGGCGTGTTACAGTTAGGCCCAGAAATATTTGGACAGTGACACAAGTTTTGTTATTTTAGCTGTTTAGAAAAACATGTTCAGAAATACAATTATATATATATAATATGGGCTGAAAGTGCATACTCCCAGCTGCAATATGAGAGTTTTCACATCCAAATCGGAGAAAGGCTTTAGGAATCATAGCTCTGTAATGCATAGCCTCCTCTTTTTCAAGGGACCAAAAGTAATTGGACAAGTGACTCTAAGGGCTGCAATTAACTCTGAAGGCATCTCCCTCGTTAACCTGTAATCAATGAAGTAGTTAAAAGGTCTGGGGTTGATTACAGGTGTGTGGTTTTGCATTTGGAAGCTGTTGCTGTGACCAGACAACATGCGGTCTAAGGAACTCTCAATTGAGGTGAAGCAGAACATCCTGAGGCTGAAAAAAAAGAAAAAATCCATCAGAGAGATAGCAGACATGCTTGGAGTAGCAAAATCAACAGTCGGGTACATTCTGAGAAAAAAGGAATTGACTGGTGAGCTTGGGAACTCAAAAAGGCCTCGGCATCCACGGATGACAACAGTGGTGGATGATCGCCGCATACTTTCTTTGGTGAAGAAGAACCCGTTCACAACATCAACTGAAGTCCAGAACACTCTCAGTGAAGTAGGTGTATCTGTCTCTAAGTCAACAGTAAAGAGAAGACTCCATGAAAGTAAATACAAAGGGTTCACATCTAGATGCAAACCATTCATCAATTCCAAAAATAGACAGGCCAGAGTTAAATTTGCTGAAAAACACCTCATGAAGCCAGCTCAGTTCTGGAAAAGTATTCTATGGACATATGAGACCAAGATCAACCTGTACCAGAATGATGGGAAGAAAAAAGTTTGGAGAAGAAAGGGAACGGCACATGATCCAAGGCACACCACATCCTCTGTAAAACATGGTGGAGGCAACGTGATGGCATGGGCATGCATGGCTTTCAATGGCACTGGGTCACTTGTGTTTATTGATGACATAACAGCAGACAAGAGTAGCCGGATGAATTCTGAAGTGTACCGGGATATACTTTCAGCCCAGATTCAGCCAAATGCCGCAAAGTTGATCGGACGGCGCTTCATAGTACAGATGGACAATGACCCCAAGCATACAGCCAAAGCTACCCAGGAGTTCATGAGTGCAAAAAAGTGGAACATTCTGCAATGGCAAGTCAATCACCAGATCTTAACCCAATTGAGCATGCATTTCACTTGCTCAAATCCAGACTTAAGACGGAAAGACCCACAAACAAGCAAGACCTGAAGGCTGCGGCTGTAAAGGCCTGGCAAAGCATTAAGAAGGAGGAAACTCAGCGTTTGGTGATGTCCATGGGTTCCAGACTTAAGGCAGTGATTGCCTCCAAAGGATTCGCAACAAAATATTGAAAATAAAATTTTTTTTTTTGGGTTTGGTTTATCTGTCCAATTACTTTTGACCTCCTAAAATGTGGAGTGTTTGTAAAGAAATGTGTACAATTCCTACAATTTCTATCAGATATTTTTGTTCAAACCTTCAAATTAAACGTTACAATCTGCACTTGAATTCTGTTGTAGAGGTTTCATTTCAAATCCAATGTGGTGGCATGCAGAGCCCAACTCGCGAAAATTGTGTCACTGTCCAAATATTTCTGGACCTAACTGTATGCACTTGTATCCCCGCCCCCCACCGCCTGTTTCTCCCTCTCTCTGGTTGTTTGCAAATTTCTCTCTTCAGAAACATGGCGCCGGAGTTGGCACCTGTGCATAGCGCTTATCTCCGGCGCCATGTTTCTGAAGCCCGCAGTACTTGATATTTTGCATGAGAGGGCGGCGCATGCGCCCTCGCTTCTTCAGACCCCGTTGTGACCGAGGGAGCGCGCGTGGTCACAACAGGACTGCAGAACAGCTGATGGCAGGACTTTTTTCTCATCCAGATTCTGGATGAGAGAAAAGTTGAATAATGCTGCGATTCTCAGCCATGTCACTCGCACCCATACAAGTCTATAGGTGCTAGTGAAACATCTGACTGCACTCGGATGACATCTGAGTGAAGTGCAATGATTGCATCAGCTGTCAGTGGAGGGGATGGGGAGTTTAATCCCTTCCTCTCCTCTGCAGCTCCCTCCCTCTCCTCTACAGCTGTGATCCGATCGCAGGATCAGATCACAGTTGCATGACAGCACAGTTGCTGGTGTGACGCCCTGGCTAAACCAGGTAGTCACAAATAGGCCCCGCATTACACCGTTCCCTCATTAGGAAACATACAGCTAACCAGAAACCCTAGTCACCCTCCCTTAGGGAAAGATAGACACACCAGTGGGCGTGACCAGGCAGTTGGGACACGCCCACCCAGGGGTCCAGACAGCCTGAGGCGGGAAAAACAGGGAGTCTAAGTCAGATTAGTCTGAAGTTCAGTTTGGAAAGGAGTGTGGGGTGGAGCTAAGTGTAGCTCCAGCAGGAAAGTTCAAGTTGAACGGTACCAGGGTAGGAGCCCTGGTGCCACTGGCTAGGAGGCAGACGGTGGTCTCCGTCAGCAGGAGACGGGAAGATGGCTCGGTAGAACCGAGGTGGACCGGGACAGGGTTGTAGCTCGCCAGTACCGTCACGGGGAACCAACCCGAAAACCGTAGCACAAAGGGGGGTACTCGGACCCTGAAGCAAGAAACTGGAACCAAGCGGACTGGTTAATTCACCGATTGAGGCCAGGACTAGAGGTCCTGTCCCACCCACAGTCCCTCAGACAACAGCCCACCGATAGGGATAAGAGGTCACCGCCAGGGCCCATAGATCCCACGGGGCAGCATCTGCGGGCACGGCTCCTTAGGCCACATCCAGCCGGGAGCGGACTCCTGAGTTTCACACTAGGAAAGTCCACCTTACACAAGCAGTGCAGGAAAAGGATAGAGACCACCAGCCAGGTGGGGGACCTGAATGCAACCAGCTGTGGCACCGGCCACCATCACCTTGGTTTACTAGAGACTTGTGTGGTTTATGCACAGTGAGTACACCAACACTCCCTGCGGTCGCTATCCCCTGTACCGAGCCACCGGGTCCCGGGGCCACCATCCCTGCCCACGGAGGGGTTAACAACTTGCTGCACAACATCTCCCCCGGGTGCCCCATAACAGCAGCGGTGGTGTCCCACCTCACCACACACCGTGGGTGGCATCACGAACTTACTACAGCCTAGCCCGTACATCTACGTCCCCCCATTTATTCAGCATGTCCGCGAGTCGCCCGGGTCCGGAGACCCTTGAGCCACCTCCCCTGAAGACCCGGACTCGAGCAGCGAGGCTGCTGGCACGGAGGCAGCACACTGGCAGCACAGCGAGAGCCGAGGGTCATTAGCATATCACATCCCATGCACTCTCATCGGATGCCATACCATCGTGTGAATCCAGCCTAAATCACCAAAATGGCTCTTGCATTTCCAGTTTAGGTTTGTATATAGGTTATAACAGCCCCTCCTAACTGACTGCTCTACATCATGTGATATAAGAGTGTGATACCAATGTGATATGACTGAAGAATGAGTGTGATTAGATAGGAATCCTAATCAAAAGATAGTGATCACAGGTATTATTTGATCCATCCAAAACTCAGTATCAGAGAGGTGTCCTCTGGTTGACCCGATTTCACCATGATGAAGAGTACGTGTTAGCAGGTCTTGATTATGAGGAAGGAACGCTTACAGTTCAACATATGCAGGAAACTCGTGGTTATTTAAAACATGTGTAGGAAATTAGCGATGTAAAATTCACGTCTCATTGCAACATATGCAAGAAACTAGTGGTCAATTAGCAGCAGGTGTAGGAAGCTACTGGTGCCCACAACAGCGTGTGGTCAGGTTACATGACTATAACTCAGCAATCACATGCTGGTCACCAATTGCAATACTCGGTGCACACGACGAACATAATGTACAAAGTCGAATATAAAAATACAGGGCTCGCTTAGTGAGATAGGGACATTTCCAGGACGCTCAAAGTGGACGCACTGCGCCTGTGATGCAGAGGCCGGGTTGTTTTCCTTCTCACTAATCGAGTCCCTCCGATGAGGAAGGAATGCTACAACATACGGTAATGTTGATGCATATTTCTGTTATTGTATAAGATTCTATGACTATAAAGTAGTGCTAATGCCTATGTACCATTGATTATTCATGTGCTATTAAAATAAATAATATCTTGTTGTAAAGAATCTTAGTATTCGTGCCTGATTAGGATATCAGTGAGTGTTTCGTAAGTACAAGCTTTCAGCCCCTTTTTAGGAGAGTTTAGCAAGACAAAGAGCTACAAGTGATTATGGGTAACACATATCATCACAATTGAAGTTATGTTAGCCTGCTGTGACTGATTCAATCTTCTGCCATATATTAAATGGCAGCTAGCAATTTGAGGGAATTAAATAGGAAATCATTTGATTCCACCTGGACCAGCAAATTCTTAAAATCTGAGTGAAATTCGATTCACATTTAATTGATTTGATCATCTCTTCTTTAGTCCACCAGGACAAAATTTTTTATAAAAAAATAAATAAAATGACTCAAACAAAACAGGAAACACTTTATCGTAATGTGAAGTGAACATTTTGGGAAAACATTTACAGAAAAAAATAATATTTAAAACTTGACATTAAAAAAATAAATAAATAATATGCCATGTTTAATATAAAATAAATAATATTCCATGTTTAATATAAAATAAATAAATAATATGCCATGTTTAATATAAAATAAATAAATAATATGCCATGTTTAATATAAAATAAATAAATAATATGTCATGTTTAATATAAAATAAATAAAATTCTATGTTTAATATAAAATAAATAAATAATATGCCATGCTTAATATAAAATAAATAAATAATATGCCATGTTTATTATACCAGTCCCTGGGAGTTCAATGGCATAATTCTATCATAACTAAACATAAAAAAATGCACAAGATTAAATCATTTATATACTCTGATGACATAAAAGTCAATACAGTTACTAATGGTGCATAGTAACCAAAAGTACGTGTTCAATTATGCAGATTAAGAAACTGGGCAACATCACACACAAAAGCATACTGATCAGCATAATCAATATTTTATCATTACCTTCCATTGTGCTGAAAAGGATGGATAGAGCATGAATAAATACAGAGCAAGAATGAAATAAGGAGTTGTAGATCTAATACAGACACAAGGAAGACGTATGAAAAACACCATAACACCATCAATACACAAATCTTACTTACAGGGTATTCTTGCACAGTTGTATAGGGGTCAAAAAATGAATTTGATGGATCACCTGGATATGCCTTTATCTTAAAAATATATACAGAAAATAATTATTTATGTTTAAATTAGAAATACATATAGATATTTGTTAGAATGTAAATTGAATATGCTTGAACTATTAATCGCAAAAATGTAAGAAACTTTTAATATATTGTTGACTCACTAATTCTTATCTATTCACATTACATGATAATGTTAGAAAGTACTGCAAAATTTCAATTGATATTGTTTGACCAATATATCATGAGTAAAATCAACGCTCCAACCACACTTCAAACTGTATAGATATATATATATATATATATATATATATATATATATATATATTTATATACTTTTTATATTGTATGTGTTGTTGCTTTCCTGAGACGTTAGCATTTTCATTCCTTTGCAAATGATATATTAAGTGATCCGGGCATAAAAGAGCCATAAAGAAACCACTTCTACCTCTGGTTTCCCTGTCCAGCATAAGCCTCTTTAGTTTGATTGATAGTATGTGTGAGGTCAGGTGCAGGCAAATAAATCAGACAGTAAGGGGTACTTTGCACGCTGCGACATCGCTACTGCGATATCGTCGGGGTCAAATCGAAAGTGACGCACATCCGGCGCCGGTAACGACGTCGCAACGTGTAAAGCCTAGATGCGCCGATTAACAATCGCAAAAGTGTCGAAAATCAGTAATCTGTGTAGCGTCGGTCATTTCCATAATGTCGCACCAATAGGAGATACGATGTTGTTCCTCGTTCCTGCGGTAGCACACATTGCTGTGTGTGAAGCCGCAGGAGCGAGGAACATCTCCTTACCTGCCTCCACCGGCTATGCGGAAGGGAGAAGGTGGGCGGGATGTTTATGTCCCGCTCATCTCCGCCCCTCCGCTTCTATTGGCCGCCTGCCGTGTGATGTCGCTGTGACGCCGCATGACCCGCCCCCTTAGGAAGGAGGCGGGTCGCCGGCCAGAGCGACATCGCAGGGCAGGTAAGTGCGTGTGAAGCTGCCGTAGCGATAATGTTCGCTATGGCACCTATCACAAGATATCGCATGTGCGACGGGGGCGGGTACTATCACGCTCAGCATCGCTATCATCGGCTTGCGATGTCGCAGCGTGCAAAGTACCCCTAAGCTATGAATCAAGATAAAAAGGCAGGTGCTAGGTAGGGAAACAATCTGAGACAGAGGCTCCCTAATTGCTTTGTCACATGCAGAGCACTTAATTCCTTAAATGTTAGTCACTCGGGAATGCAGCAACAGATAGAAGATATTAAGGTGTCTCTGGATTTGAAAGTCCTGCATTCCCATATATTTGGTTTGGAGGGTTGATTTCCTTTGAAACAAGATTTTTTTTTATTTCATGCACAAATATACTTTATCTAAATTATTTCGATTACATTTGTGTTCATATTTAATTTTTTTAAGGTGACACCCCCAAAATGTACTTTTCCATAAAAAAATCTATCTGTAATACATTCATCGCTTCATAATGTTTAAGGTTGAAGTTAGACTTAAGTCCACCGAGTTCAACCCATAGCCTAACCCAACATGTTGATCCAGAGGAAGGTAAAAAATAACATGCAGCAGACAGTAAGAGCCACATTAGGGGAAAAAAATTCCTTCCTGACTCCACATACAGCAATCAGACTAGTTCCCTGAATCAACACCCGATCACAGAAGCTAGTACACATAACCATTAATATTAAATTTTACCAAAAAGACATCCAGACCTCTCTTAAATTTTAGTAAGGAACTAACCATTAGAAAATTATGGGGTAGAGAGTTCCATAGTCTCACTGCTCTTACAGTAAAGAATCATGTGCATCTGTGATTATTAGTAAACCTCCTTTCCTCTAACCATAGTGCATGCTCACTTGTCCTCATTGCAGGCCTAGGTGTCAAAAGATCATTAGAGAGAGCTCTCTCCTGTCCCTTCAAATATTTGTACATTGGAATAAGACCACCCCTAATCCTTCATTTTTCCAAACTGAATAACCTGTCTTGGTACTGCATTCCACCCATTCCTTCAATAACCTTGGTTGCTATTGTCTGCACCTGCTCTAGTTCAGCTGTGTCCTTTTAATATACTGGAGACAAAAATTTTACACATTATTCTAAGTGTGGTCGCACTAGTGATTTGTATAGGGGTAAAACTATGTTCATGTAAGGAGCAACTATGCCTCTTTTAATGCATCCCATTATTTTATTAGCCTTGGCAGCAGCTGCCTGACACTAGTCAGTAAAGTTGAGTTTGCCGTCCACCCATACACCCAAGTCTTTTTCAGTGACTGTTTTACCAAGTGTTTTACAATTAAGTACATAGTTATCCATTTTATTTCCTCTGCCCAGTTGCATGAACTTACATTCATCCACATTAAACTTCAATTGACATTTCTCAGCATAAGCCTCCAGCTTATGCAAATCTCTCTGCCATATTAAATTATACTCCTCTGCATTGATTACCTTGCATAGTTTAGCATAATATGCAAATATTGAAATTCTACTCTCAATGCCCCCTACAAGGTCATTAATAAGTATGTTAAAAAGAAGATGGCCCAATACTGATCCCTGTGGTAACCGACTGTTAACTGTGACCCAGTCGGAGTGTGTTCCATTAATAACCACCTTTTGTTTCCCATCACTGAGCCATTAAGTCCATATAGACAACATCCTCTGCATTTCTCTGGTTCAGTCTGCAACTTACCTGCTCATAGAAGCTGAGCAGATTAGTTTGACAGGAATGATCCCTCATAAACCCATGTTGATACTGGGTTATGAGGTTATTATTCTTGAGATACTCCAAGATGGCATCTGTTAGGAAACCCTCAAGGACTTTACCTACAGTAGAGTTAAACTTACCGGTCTATAATTACTAGGCTCAGATTTTGTCCCCTTTTTGAATATTAACAATATTAACACTACATTCAATATTATATGCACTCACTTTTACACAAAGCAAACCTAATAATTAACCTGAACATATGGTATTTGCCTCATTTCTATGGAGGACCTTTGCTTAATGCATAATATTTGGCTGGCATACTGTGTACCGTATGTATCACTGAGCCTTAATTTCCCTTCCCTGAGCATATGTTGAGAGAAAATCTATAGTTCAAAGTGCTTTAAAGAAAAAAAACGGAAATTTCAGGATGCTACAAAATAGCAGTTTCCAATAATCATTAGTAATTAATGGCAGTTTTCACATATAGGAATCTTATCACAGATTTAAACAAAACATTTTTAAGGATGAATTTGCAATTACTATAGTATCTGGTGTAAGCTTAGCACATCACATAAAGCTGGTGTCACACACAGCGACAACGACAACGACGTCGCTGCTACGTCACCATTTTCTGTGACGTTGCAGCGACGTCCCGTCGCTGTCGCTGTGTGTGACATCCAGCAACGACCCGGCCCCTGCTGTGAGGTCGCCGGTCGTTGCTGAATGTCCATCTTCATTTTTTGGTCGTCACTCTCCCGCTGTGACACACACATCGCTGTGTGTGACAGCAAGAGAGCGATGAAATGAAGCGAGCAGAGAGCAGGAGCCGGCGTCTGGCAGCTGCGGTAAGCTGTAACCACTGTAAACATCGGGTAACCAAGGGAAGACCTTTCCCTGGTTACCCGATATTTACCTTCGTTACCAGCCTCCGCTCTTGCTGCCAGTGCCGGCTCCTGCTCTGTGCACATGTGGCTGCAGTACGCATCGGGTAATTAACCCGATGTATACTGTAGCAAGGAGAGCAAGGAGCCAGCGCTAAGCAGTGCGCGCGGCTCCCTGCTCTCTGCACTGTGACATGTAGCTGCAGCACACATCGGGTTAATTAACCCGATGTGTACTGTACCTAGGAGAGCAAGGAGCCAGCGCTAAGCGCGGCTCCCTGCTCTCTGCACTGTGACATGTAGCTGCAGCACACATCGGGTTAATTAACCCGATGTGTACTGTACCTAGGAGAGCAAGGAGCCAGCGCTAAGCGCGGCTCCCTGCTCTCTGCACTGTGACATGTAGCTGCAGCACACATCGGGTTAATTAACCCGATGTGTACTGTACCTAGGAGAGCAAGGAGCCAGCGCTAAGCGCGGCTCCCTGCTCTCTGCACTGTGACATGTAGCTGCAGCACACATCGGGTTAATTAACCCGATGTGTACTGTAGGAGAGCAAGGAGCCAGCGCTAAGCGCGGCTCCCTGCTCTCTGCACATGTAGCACAGCGACGTTATGATCGCTGCTTCTGCTGTGTTTGACAGCTAAGCAGCGATCTTAACAGCGACTTACAAGGTCGCTGTTACATCACCGAAAATGGTGACGTAACAGCGACGTCGTTGTCGCTGTCGCTTAGTGTGAACCCAGCTTTAGAGTTGGTATGTAAAACAACTTGTTTAATCCACTTCTGTGCGTTATGAGATTGAGTGCCAGGCTATTGCTCCATTTACTTGCTGTAGCCCCTTGACTTGAAGCATTACATTAGTAAATTGCTTAGATTCCTTTGCTTAGATCTCTACAATAGAATTAAGTTCATTCAAATGGTGGAGTAAATAGCAGCCAATTTAAACAAAACAATGGATACTACACTATTTGGACTCAATGAGAATGTTTTAGGCCAAGCAGAATTTAGAAGGAAAGTTTGATACTGTGACTGACTCCTGTAAGATTGAGTTGGAATGAGTCATGATGCCATCAACACCAACCTTACTCTTCACAAGCCATCCTCCTGACAAATATCCTATTTTATCTATATTGAAATTAATTTTTTACATCTTCTGGGCTAACAGGTTGAAATAACATACCTAAACTTGCTTTATCTACTTCTACTTCTGTCACTAGGTAGTTCCCCACCTTCCTGCGACCTATGTGAGGTGACACTACAGCAGTCATAGGCTATGTGCACACACTGCATTTTTTTATGTGTTTTTTATGCATTTTTGGGTGCAGTTTTGTCACAAAACTACATGCTTTGCCTTACGCCAGCAAAGTCAATGAGAAATCTGAAGTGTTTTGGACATGTTACTTATTTTTCCCTTGCAGATTTAGTGCAGGAAATTAACTGCAGCATGTCAAGCCTTTCAGTGTTTTTGCCACCTTTTTCAACCCTAAATGCATGAAAAATGCATGAAAAAAACGCATGCAAAAAATGCACCGAAAATGAGGCAATGAGTATTTCCTGCCAGGAGAAGCTAATTTGGTGCAGAAATTTCTGCAACCAAATACTTAACATGCGCACATAGCCTTAGTGTTTGGTAATTTGGGACTTGTGGTCAGGGCCGTCACCAGGAATTTCAGGGCCCCATACTGGCAAATTTTTCCCCCTTGAGACTCCGCCCAGGCTCCACCCCTGCCCCGCCTCTGCCCTGCTCCACCTCCACTCCTCAAACCTTCCACAGTCCCAATGTCCACTCTGGAAAAACTCCATTTCTGCATTCTACTCCTTCCCCCAAAGCGGTCTTATTAGTCATCATGTGACCAATCATTCATATGCAATTTTCATACTTAGAGTCATGTGATGATGAGCTGCTTTTCCTAATTCTCTCAATGTTCAGTGAAAAACAGAGCAGAAAGAAGAAAAGCTAATTATCAGGTGACCGTAAGTATGAAAATCACATATGAGTGGAGTGGCCATATGATGACTGCTGGAATCAGCAAGCAGAGCCAAATCTCGACAGTGACTATATTACATGCTGTTAGGATTGGGCTACAGGGCTTAATTGTACAATTAAAGGGCTTGTCCAGGCTTACGATGAACATCTGCAGTCACTTTAGGTACCTACAGGTTCCTGAATTCTCACAGTGCTTGCACTGCACACTTTAAGGATCTCCGGTGCCAGTGGCGAGAGTGGACAGTCAAATGAGCACAAGTATGAGATTTGTATGTTTCTGTCCATATTCGACTAGACATGTCCAGCCTCACTCAATTCATTTTCATTGAACAAGGCCACACATGTCTAGTCGACACATGACCACATGTATGTAAATAGCATACTTGTGTTTTTTTGACCTCCCACACTCACCGCCGGCCCAAGAGAATATGGACAGCGTGCAGTGTGCGCACTGTGAGAACTCAGAAGTCTGCAGTCACATAGAGTGATACACAGAGTGACTGCAAACTCATCACAAAGTTGGGATAGCCCCTTTGATGCTTCTAACATTAAAAAAAATAGTAAACCTTAAATTGGCAGATAGCACAATACTTTATTAACACAGCCCTGTATAATGTAATCTTACAAGTTCTGAACTATTACATTTGTACAGGATCAGAACTTATACAGCACAGAAATGCATCAACTGAGAGCCACCAGAGGCACAGAAATATATCACTGCAGAAACACAGCGTAAAATCCCTCATCAGACAATACATCCCAAGAATCGGTATACGGTTCATCAATGGCAATGTTAGGTCAGCCCGATAGATATATAAATATATATATATATATATATATATATATATATATATATATATACATACACTACAGTTCAAAAGTTTAGGGTCACTTAGATATTTCCTTATTTTTTAAAGAAAAGCAATTTTTTTTTTTTCAATGAAGCTAACATTACATTAAACAGAAATACACTCTATACATTGTTAATATGGTAAATGACTATTCTAGCTGCAAAAACGTCTGGTTTTGAATGTAATATCTATATAGGTGAGTAGAGGCCCATTTCCAACAACCACCACTTCAGTGTTCTAATGGTACATTGTGTTTGCTAACTGTGTTAGAAGGCTAATGGATGTTTAGAAATCCCTTGAAAACCCTTGTGAAAGTATGTTAGCACAGCTAAAAACAGTTTTGCTGATTAGAGATGCTATAAAACTGACTTTCCTTTGAGCTAGTTGAGAATCTGGAGCATTACATTTGTTGGTTCAATTAAACTCTCAAAATAGCCAGAAAAAGAGAACTTTCATGTGAAACGCGACAGTCTATTCTTGTTCTTAGAAATGAACGATATTCCATGTGAGAAATTGCCAAGAAACTGAAGATTTCCTACAACGGTGTGTACTACTCCCTTCAGAGGAGAGCACAAACAGGCTCTAACCAGAGTAGAAAGAGAACTGAGAGGCCCTGCTGCACAACTGAGCAAAAAGACAAGTACATTAGAGTCTCTAGTTTGAGAAATCGATGCCTCACAGGTCCTCAACTGGCAGCTTCTTTAAATAGTACCTTGAAAACACCAGTGTCAACGTCTACAGTGAAGATGCGACTCCGGGATGCTGGCAATCAGGGCAGAGTGGCAAAGAAAAAGCCATATCTGAGACTCTGGCTAATATAAGGAAAAGATTAATATGGGCAAAAGAACACAGACATTGGACAGAGGAAGATTGGAAAAAGTGTTATGGACAGACGAATCAAAGTTTGAGGTGTTTGGATCACACAGAAGAACATTTGTGAGACGCAGAACTACTAAAAAGATGCTGGAAGAGTGCCTGACGCCATCTGTCAAGCATGGTGGAGGTAATGAGATGGTCTGGGGTTGCTTTGGTGCTGGTAAAGTGGGAGATTTGTACAAGGTAAGAGGGATTTTGAATAAGGAAGGCTATCCCTCCATTTTGCAACACCATGCCATACCCTGTGGACAGCGCTTGATTGGAGCCAATTTCATCCTACAACAGGACAATGACCCAAAGCACACCTCCAAATTATGCATGAACTATTTAGGGAAGAAGCAGGCAGCTGGTATTCTATCTGTAATGGAGTGGCCAGCCCAGTCACCAGATCTCAACCCTAGTGAGCTGTTGTGGGAGCAACTTGACCTTATAGTACGCAAAATGTGCCCATCAAGCCAGTCCAACTTGTGGGAGGGGCTTCTGGAAGCATGGGGTGAAATATCTCCAGATTACCTCAGCAAATTAACAGCTAGAATGCCAAAGGTCTGCAAAGCTGGAATTGCTGCAAAGGAGCATTCTGTGATGAAAGCAAAGTTTCAAGGAGAAAATTATTATTTCAAGTAAAAATCATTATTTCTAACCTAGTCATTGCCTGGACTATATTTTCTATTCATTATGCAACTCATTTGATAAATAAAAGTATGATTCCGCATATGTTTCTTGAAGCTAATGGGATCCCTTCTGAGTCTGCATTAAGACTCACCAGATTTATCCTCACGCACAACTTTTTCTCTTTTGGCAAGGAGCTATATCTACAACTCACAGGAACTGCTATGGGAAGCAAAATGGCACCACAGTATGCCAACCTTTTCATGGCTAAACTGGAAAATGACTTTTTAGCATCCTGCTCCATCAAACCCTTGGAAACCTTCACACCACTAATCAAAGCTAATTAATGATTCACTTTCAAAACTCAGTGTTTGTTTATTAAAATGCCCTTTTATTAAACTATTTCTCTGCTCTGTTTGTGTATATATTTGTGTTTCTTCATACATTTTGTTATAACATGCCTGATGAAGAGACCTGAGAAGTCTCTGTAACATCATTTATTTTATTTTAGTTAGTCATTAAAAGGTATCACAACTACAAGATTATAATTTTGTTTCTCTCACTGAGAACAATCAATCATTTCTCTGATGAGTGGTAATATTACCACTGGCAATGGTTTAATATATATATATATATATATATATATATATATATATATATATATATATATATATATTGCTTTATAACATTACAGTATGGGCTACATGTTATTTTTTGGAATTTTTACAGATGTGTGTTGAGTGGGTTTATTTTCTATTTATTTTCATTATCTTTATTTTTAATGGGCGAAAGGGGGAGTAATGCAAATTATTTTGTTTGTTTTTTTTAAAAGTATTAGTCAAAAACATTTTTTTTTTCACCCTTCATCACTTTTTTGGTCATCTGGGACTTAAACCTATGATCATCTGTTTGCTTGTTTTATATACAGCAATGCAACTGAATTGCAGAGAATAGAGAGTATAGACAGTGGGGAAAAACTATTTAGTCAGAAACCAATTGTGAAAGTTCTCCCACTTAAAAAGATGAGAGAAGCCTGTAATTTACATCATAGGTAGACCACAACTATGAGAGACAAAATGAGAAAACAAAATCAAGAAAATCGCCTTGTCTGATTTGGTAAGATTTTTTGCAAATTATGGTAGAAAATAAGTATTTAGTCACCTAAAAACATGCAAGATTTCTGGCTCTCACAGATCTGTAACTTTTCTTAAAGAGGCTCCTTTGTCCTCCACTCATTACCTGTAGTAATTGCACCTGATTGAACTTTTTATCAGTATAAAAGACACCTGTCCACAATCTCAAACAGTCACACTCCAAACTCCACTATGGTAAAGACCAAAGAGCTGTCGAAGGACACCAGAAACATGCGCATACAGTACAGAGACCACACAGCAACTGAAGTTCTCAGACCGGTGAACGTTGATCAGGTAACTTTCACCGGGCACCCACTACGGGCGCTGGATGTATTGTTGCATTCCTGCTATACTCCGGTGTGACTGCAGTGGACATACACGCCAGGAGTGCGAGGAGTTTTACGCAACGAGGAGACCACAGGTCTCCTTGAGCACTATTGTGGAGCAAATAATCAGTACAAAGATTTAAAGGAAACTGAAAAAACTTTCTCCTGGTCATTAGTATACCTCCTTTAACTGTAAATTATTTATCACCTTTTACAAAAATTCATGCTGCTTTAATTCAAGCAGGATGCTTTATATTTATATTTATTTATTTTTATTTTTTTTCTCGATACCTATATATTTATTTAATAGACTAATTTTTAAACTTGGATATTCCTGGAAAAACTTTTCTCATAGAGGTCATTTAACCCTTTCCTAATTTAATTGGATTATAGGTGGTAGCCACTGGTCGGGGCTCCACTTTTTTGTAGTGTATGTTGTATTAATTGTGCAATATATGTGAAGTGTATTTTTGAAATGTATTATTGCAATTTTATTTTCTAAACAGCAGTAAACTTAATCGCCATTTTTAAAGTAAAAATAAAAACTAAAATTAAAAATAACCTTAGTTTGGTGCGTATTTCTGTATATATATAATTTTATATATATATTTCACGTTTTTAGTGTTTATCCAGGCAAAGTGAGGTGTTTTTTTTGTCTTAAATATAGCTGCAAAACAATAGGTTTATAGGGTTAGTAACACTGGTCCCTATATGTAGATATAGAAATTTTCTGGATTCTGTTTAAAGCCCGCTTTACACACTACAATATATCTTACGATGTGTCAGCGGGGTCACGTTGTAAGTGACGCACATCCGGCATCGTAAGGTACATTGTAGTGTGTAACAGCTACATGCATTTGCGAATGAACGGTAAAACGTTCATGGCATGCACGTCGTTCATTCCTCATGAATTGAACGTCAGGTTGTTCATCGTACCCGGGGTAGCCCACATCGCAGTGTGTGACACCCCGGGAACGAGGAACAGATCTTACCTGCGTCCTGCGGCTCCCGGCCACCAATGCGGAAGGAAGGAGGCGCCCCTCCGCTGCTATTGGCCGGCTGCCGCGTGACGTCGATGTGACGCTGAATGTCCCTCCCACTCCAGGAAGAGGACGTTCGCCGCCCACATCGAGGTCGTATGGACGGGTAAGTACGTGTGACGGGGGTTAATCGTTTGTGCGGCACATTCAACAAAATTGAACGTGCCGCACATACGATGGGGGCGGTTACGATCGCATACGATATCGTATGCAGAATCGTAACATGTAAAGCAGGCTTAAGTGGGAGAACTTGCACAATTGGTGGCTGACTAAATACTTTTTTTCCCCACTGTATGTAAACTCACTTGCATGGCTGGGAAAGAGGAAATCATGCTCCTTAAGGTGTAACCATTGTTTAATTATTATTTCATCAATCAATATTACACATGAAAATAAACAAATCTGCTTCTTTCTCTGCCAGAATTGATCAGTCATTATCAAAATTCTCAATCTTGAGGTAAAATCTGTATTCAGCGAAGACTTTCCCATTACTTAGAGAAGATGGCAGCTGTTACTAAAGAGATTCTATGAGGCAGAGTGAGGAGCTATAAGCAGGGGGAGAAGTTAGAGGCAGAGGGAGGAGTTAAAAGCAGAGGGCGGAGTTAGAGGCAGAGTTCCATCCCTCTTCTATCTACATCGAATCTCAACAGCAACAACTATGATCTCCTAACTCAGTAATGGGAAAGTCTGTCTTCAATGAATAAAGGTGTCATGATGTTCCATAGTTTTTTGCACTTCTTTCTTCATACTTTTTCACTGTGTGATTTCTCATTATTACACATAACTTAATTTTTGGACAGCTATAGTTTGATTTCTTTCCCTGTGTAGATTGGATGGGCTCTTATCAACATTTGGTGAGAGATTCATGGCAATAGCACCTTTAGAAATATACAGTATTTACTTAAAAAATGGTAACTTTTTCAATACTTATTTCACATGCTGTATATTAAAACATTAAACTTTTTTTTAAAAAAGGGCAATGTGATCATTTTATTTAGGAGGAAAAGTCTTTTAAGTCTAAAAAAAATTGTGACGATTCTTAACAAAAAAGCTGGATTAAAGTATTAAGAGCAGCCGTTACCTAAAGTTACATGAGTTCATGAAAAAGTAAAAAAAAAAGTTTTAAAAAAACAGAATCCTCAATGGTTGATACCTTTTAATGGCTAACTGAAAAGATGGTAATAATAGCAAGCTTTCGAGACTACACAGGTCTCTTCCTCAGGCTCAGTATAACACAAAATCTAATATTTATAGTCAACAGGACATAGAATAGTGTAGTAAATAAGACAAGTGATCTGAATCAGAATGTGTGTTTATGCAGAAGAGCTGTGTGTGTGTGTGTGTGTGTGTCTGTATGCAGCAGAGCTGTGTGTGTATGTTTGTGTCTATATACAGCAGAGCTGTGAGTGTGTCTCTATGCAGCAGAGCTGCATGTGTGTCTGTCAGTCTGTATGCAGCAGAACTGTGTGTGTGTATGCAGCAGAGCTGTGTGTGTCTGTATGCAGCAGAGCTGTGTCTGTATATATATATATATATATATATATATGCAGCAGGGCTGTGTGTGTGTGTTTGTGTCTGTACATATGCAGCAGAGATGTGTGTAACAGTGCTATGAGGGTGTGTGTGTGTGTGTAGGAGAGCTGTGTGAGAGTGTATGTATGGATCAGAGCTGTGCGTGTGGCCCCCCATAGCCATCTGTGTGGCCTTCAGAGCCGTATGTGCGGCCCCCCAGAGCACTATGCAACCCACCCCAGTAATGTGTATACCCCCAGAGCTGTTTGCTACTCCAGTAACATCTATCCCCTCCAGTAATGTCTATGCCACCTGCCCCTCCTATGATGTATATATTGTAGCCCCAGTCCTCTTGTGATGTATATACAGCAGTGTCACTGTACACTGGGCGCGGCCATCATGCAGCACAGCCACCTGTCCAGGAGGAGCTGGATGGAGACAAGTGGGGATGTGTCTGTATGCATGTACAATGTGTATCTATGTATGTCACTGTATATGACTGTGTATATATTTGTGTAATGCCTGATTGGAGCCACAGACTCAGACTGGCTGTAAGGGTAGTCTAGAGAAAAGCTGCTCACAAAGCAGGACCCCAAGAACTCTGCAACCCTTTAACCCCTATACAGGGATGTGGAATTACACAGAGCCCCAGAGATCACTACCTGTGGTAGGCTGTAGTCCGTGGTCGTCAGGCAGGGTCAAAAACCAGGAGATGCAAAACAGGAACCGAATCGGCAGGCAAGGGCGTAGTGAGGAGACAAAGCAGAGGTTAAATCCGGCACTGGCAGCAAGGTACAAAAATGGCAGGCAGGAGGGTAGTCAAAAAACAAGCAAAGGTCAACGCACAGGAATCAACATACAAACAGCACATGAGCCAGGAGTACAGAACTATCTCTGGCAGTGGTCATGTGACAGGAGGGGGAATAAGAAGGGTGTGGTGTCTTCCCATTGGCTGCAGGTGAATGTTGGCAACTTCAGCTGGAAGACACACACGCCACCTACAGTCAGCCAGTGGTACTGCAGGTTCCAGGGAAACCCAGCCTAGTGGATGAGCGGAGCCTGTGCTCCGCAGAGCCATGGGCACCGACTCCTCTCCCATCACCAGCACTATCCATGGTGGGAACACGGCGTAGTCTGGCGATCGGGGCAGAAGTCGCAGGAGTGGGCTCCGGTGGGGACGTGACAGTACCCTTCCCCACGAGGGGCCACCGGACCCTCAAAACCCGGCTTGTCAGGGAACTGGAGGTGAAATCGCCTGACAAGACCTTTAGCATGGACCTCACTTGCTGGGACCCATGACCGCTCCTCCGGGCCATAACCCTCCCAATGTACAAGATACTGCACTGCCCCTCTAACAATACGTGAGTCAAGGATTCTCTGTACTCCACACTCTAGGTTACCCTCGACCAAAACAGGAAGAGGGGGGGGGGGCCTGACTGGATGAATGGGAATACGATACAACTTGAGGAGGGATTTGTGGAACACGTTCGATATTTTGAAGGACTGAGGCTTGACCACCCTGTGCCCTCTTCAAGTTCTCTTTCACCTCAGACCAGATAGCCTTCAGTTTGTTCACAGCACTTTCAGCCTCAGGAGTATCCACCATAGCGGAAGAAAAGGACCCAAAACGTGGATGGAACCCGAAATTGCAGGAAAAAGGGGTAGTCTGGATAGACTCCTGATACTGGTTATTAATGGCAAACTCAGCTAGTGGCAGATATTCCACCCAGTCAGACTGATGATCAGACACATAATACTGGAGATATTGTTCTAATATTTGATTAGTACGTTCACTCGTTCAGTCTAACCATTGGTCTCTGGGTGGTAGGCGGAAGAAAAAGATAACTCTATATTAATCTTTTTACAAAAAGCCCTCCAGAATTTTGAGACAAACTGCGTTCCTCTGTCAGAAACAATATTTTCAGGAACCCCGTGTAACCGCACAATATGCCTAATGAACAACCTGCTAAGCGTTTCAGAATTAGGTAAACCGGACAATGGAACAAAATGACACTGTTTACTGAATCTATCCACTACTACCCAGATACAAGTCTTCCCTTCTGAGGGTGGAAGGTCAGTGATGAAGTCCATGGACAGGTGGGTCCAAGGACTTCTGGAATAGGTAGGGACTGGAGAAATCCAGCGGGATGGGTACGGGGTGTCTTGGCTCGAGCACAAGTTTCACAGGCCAGTACGTATTCCTTACAGTCCATTGCTATGGTTGGCCACCAAAAGCTCCTAGTTACAAGTCAGAGGGTATGGCCTATACCAGGGTGACCTGAAAGGACAAAATTATGGGACTCCTGAAGTACCCGTAAATGAAGTGGGGAAGCGACAAACAGTTTACGGTCAGGAGTGGTTTCAGGGGCCTGGTCTTGGGCATCACGGATTTGTTCTATCAACTCTATGGATACCAATGATGCAACAATGCCCTTACCTAAAATAGGGACTGGTTCGATGTTTTCTGACTGAGAGGGACAGAAGCTACGGGAAAGTGCATCAGCTCTTGTGTTCTTGGTACCGGGCCAAAACGTCACCATGAAATCAAATCTGGAGAAGAACAATGCCCACCTAGCTTGCCTAGGATTGAGTCTCTTAGCAGATTCCAGATAAGTGAGGTTCTTATGGTCTGTGATGACTGTGACCTTATGTTTGGTGCCTTCGAGGAAGTGGCGCCATTCCTCGAAGGCCCATTTAATGGCCAACAGCTCACGATTACCAATATCATAGTTTGTCTCGGTTGGAGAAACTTTGCGGGAAAAGAAGGCACAAGGACGGAGTTGAGTGAGAGACGGAGTACCTTGGGATAGCACTGCTCCCACTCCAACCTCGGATGCATCGACTTCAACAATAAACGGACGCATAAGGTCAGGCTGAACCAGAATCGGGTCTGAGGAAAAACATTCTTTTAATATAGCGAAGGCATGGATCGCCTCTGGCTTCCAATTAAACACATCAGCCCCCTTTTAGTCAAATCAGTGAGGGGTTTGGCAATCTTGGAAAAATCTCTAATAAATTTGCGATAATAATTTGCAAACCCAAGGAAACACTGCAATGCTTTCAGGGACTTGGGTTGCACCCACTCCTTAATCGGCTGTAGCTTAGAGGGATCCATGCGGAAGCCTTCTAAAGACAATATATAACACAGGAAATTAACCTCATCAACAAAAAAAACAACATTTTTCATACTTAGCAAATAGGGAGTTCTCCCTGAGTCTCTGGAGTACAGTGCGGACATGTTTGACATGTGATTTAGCATCAGGAGAATAAATCAGGATGTCATTCAGATACACCACCACATATTGACCACAGATATCTCTGAAAATGTCATTAACAAAGTTCTCAAAAACAGCCGGCGCATTGCTTAACCCAAAAGGCATTACTAGGTACTCATAGTGTCCCTCTGGAGTATTAAATGCTGTTTTCCACTCATCTCCTTCTCTGATGCAGATTAGGTTATATGCACCCCTGAGATCCAGCTTTGTGAAGTACCAGGCTCCTGTGAGCTGGTTAAAGAGATCAGGGATGAGTGGCAGAGGGTACTCATTCTTTACAGTAATAGCATTAAGTTCACGGTAGTAAATACAAGGTCTGAGGCCACCATCTTTTTTCTCCACAAAAAAGAATCCAGCACCGACTGGTGACCTGGATGGTCTGATAAACCCTCTTTGCAGACTGTCTGCTATATAATCTTTCATGGCCTGATGTTCTGGACCAGAAAGATTATAAATCCTACCCTTGGGGAGTCGGGAATTGGGGACCAAATCTACAGTTAGGTCCAGAAATATTTGGACAGTGACACAAGTTTTGTTATTTTAGCTGTTTACAAAAACATGTTCAGAAATACAATTATATATATAATATGGGCTGAAAGTGCACACTCTCAGCTGCAATATGAGAGTTTTCACATCCAAATCGAAGAAAGGGTTTAGGAATCATAGCTCTGTAATGCATAGCCTCCTCTTTTTCAAGGGACCAAAAGTAATTGGACAAGGGACTCTAATGCCTGCTTTACACGCTTCAATAAATCTTTCAATCCGTCGTCGGGGTCAAGTTGTAAGTGACGCACATCCGGCATCGTTCGTGACGTATTTGCATGTGACACCTACGTGCAATCAAGATTGAACGAAAATATGGTGATCGCATACACGTCGTTTATTCCTCATACATTGGACGTTTTGTTGTATGAACCTAGTAAATTGAAACGTGTGACATCCCTCATACGATTTTGATGTCTGATGCTATGTGCACAGGTGTGCGCTCTGCACCGCAGCTTAAAAAAGGTCTGCTTCAGAGCGCAGCTGAAAAGCTGCATTCTGAAGCGCCTCACAATGTCTGTCATTCACTAATCTCTGTCAGTCCGTCACTATCTTTGTCCCTCTCTCTCTGTCCATGTCAGTCTATCCCTCTTACCCCCTCTCTCATACTCACTGATCTCCGATCCCCGGCCCGGCTCTGCACGGCATTCACACTGCTCCGGCGGCTTTTACTGTTTTGAAAAAGCCGGCCGCCCATTAAACAATCTCGTATTCCGTGCTTTCCCCGCCCACCGGCGCCTATGATTGGTTACAGTGAGACACGCCCCCACGCTGAGTGACAGGTGTCACACTGCACCCAATCACAGCAGCCGGTGGGCGTGTCTATACTGTGCAGTGAAATAAATAATTAAAAAAAAACGGCGTGCGGTCCCCCCCAATTTTAAAACCAGCCAGATAAAGCCATACGGCTGAAGGCTGGTATTCTCAGGATGGGGAGCTCCACGTTATGGGGAGCCCCCCAGCCTAACAATATCAGCCAACAGCCGCCCAGAATTGCCGCATACATTAGATGCGACAGTTCTGGGACTGTACCCGGCTCTTCCCGATTTGCCCTGGTGCGTTGGCAAATCGGGGTAATAAGGAGTTATTGGCAGCCCATAGCTGCCAATAAGTCCTAGATTAATCATGTCAGGCGTCTATGAGACACCTTCCATGATTAATCTGTAAATTACAGTAAATAAACACACACACGCCCGAAAAAATCCTTTATTAGAAATAAAAAACACAAACATATACCCTGGTTAACCACTTTAATCAGCCCCAAAAAGCCCTCCATGTCCGGCGTACTCCAGGATGGTCCAGCGTCGCATCCAGCGCTGCTGCATGGAGGTGACCGGAGCTGCAGCAGACACAGCCGCTCCTGTCACCTCCACACAGCAAATGAAGACAGCCGCGCGATCAGCTGAGCTGTCACTGAGGTTACCCGCTGTCACTGGATCCAGCGGTGGATGCAGCGGTGGCCGCGGGTAACCTCAGTGACAGCTCAGCTGATCGCGCTACTCACCTCAGTTGCTGCGTGGAGGTGAGAGGAGCAGTGGTGAGTAGCGCGATCAGCTGAGCTGTCACTGAGGTTACCCGCGGCCACCGCTGCATCCACCGCTGGATCCAGTGACAGCGGGTAACCTCAGTGACAGCTCAGCTGATCGCGCGGCTGTCTTCATTAATTGTGTGGAGGTGACAGGAGCGGCTGTGTCTGCTGCAGCTCCGGTCACCTCCATGCAGCAGCGCTGGAAGCGACGCTGCATCATCCTGGATTACGCCGGACAAGGAGGGCTTTTTGGGGCTGATTAAAGTGGTTAACCAGGGTATATGTTTGTGTTTTTTATTTCTAATAAAGGATTTTTTCGGGCGTGTGTGTGTTTATTTACTGTAATTTACAGATTAATCATGGAAGGTGTCTCATAGACGCCTGACATGATTAATCTAGGACTTATTGGCAGCTATGGGCTGCCAATAACTCCTTATTACCCCGATTTGCCAACGCACCAGGGCAAATCCGGAAGAGCCGGGTACAGTCCCAGAACTGTCGCATCTAATGTATGCGGCAATTCTGGGCGGCTGTTGGCTGATATTGTTAGGCTGGGGGGCTCCCCATAACGTGGAGCTCCCCATCCTGAGAATACCAGCCTTCAGCCGTATGGCTTTATCTGGCTGGTTTTAAAATTGGGGGGGACCGCACGCCGTTTTTTTTAATTATTTAATTATTTATTTCACTACACAGTATAGACACGCCCACCGGCTGCTGTGATTGGGTGCAGTGTGACACCTGTCACTCAGCGTGGGGGCGTGTCTCACTGTAACCAATCATAGGCGCCGGTGGGCGGGGAAAGCAGGGAATACGAGATTGTTTAATGGGCGGCCGGCTTTTTCAAAACAGTAAAAGCCGCCAGAGCAGTGTGAATGCCGTGCAGCGCCGGGGATCGGGGATCGGTGAGTATATGAGAGAGGGCTGCTCAATTCAGTTACTCAGGAGTTTAGCGGTCACCGGTGAGTCCTTCACTGGTGACCGCTAATCAGGGCGCGACACAGACAGAGCCGCAGCATGACCATGAAGTCGGGTGAAGTTCACCCGAGTTCATTCTGACAGTGCGGCTCTGTCTGTGTCTGCTGTCAACTACCATTCACCGCTGCTACATGGCTGTCTGTGTCTGCTGTCAGCGGCCATGTAGCAGAGCTGAATGGCAGATGACATAGTAAAAACGCATCTCTACACATTACACACGCTTGGCAAGTCAATAAATAAATAAAAATAAAAAGGTGCCCAATGCATACGTCACAGAACACATGATCTAAAGGATCGCACATAAAATTGATCAATTTAACATAGACTACTAACGCACGTGTGACAGCAAATGAATGACCTACGTGCAATCTCATTCAATCGCATATGCGACCTGGGCGTGTCACATCGCATACGAGATCGCACACCTAATTGTAAGGTGTAAAGCTGGCTTTAGGGCTGCAATTAACTCTGAAGGCGTCTCCCTCGTTAACCTGTAATCAATGAAGTAGTTAAAAGGTCTGGGGTTGATTACAGGTGTGTGGTTTTGCATTTGGAAGCTGTTGCTGTGACCAGACAACATGCGGTCTAAGGAACTCTCAATTGAGGTGAAGCAGAACATCCTGAGGCTGAAAAAAAAGAAAAAATCCATCAGAGAGATAGCAGACATGCTTGGAGTAGCAAAATCAACAGTCGGGTACATTCTGAGAAAAAAGGAATTGACTGGTGAGCTTGGGAACTCAAAAAGGCCTGGGCATCCACGGATGACAACAGTGGTGGATGATCGCCGCATACTTTCTTTGGTGAAGAAGAACCCGTTCACAACATCAACTGAAGTCCAGAACACTCTCAGTGAAGTAGGTGTATCTGTCTCTAAGTCAACAGTAAAGAGAAGACTCCATGAAAGTAAATACAAAGGGTTCACATCTAGATGCAAACCATTCATCAATTCCAAAAATAGACAGGCCAGAGTTAAATTTGCTGAAAAACACCTCATGAAGCCAGCTCAGTTCTGGAAAAGTATTCTATGGACAGATGAGACAAAGATCAACCTGTACCAGAATGATGGGAAGAAAAAAGTTTGGAGAAGAAAGGGAACGGCACATGATCCAAGGCACACCACATCCTCTGTAAAACATGGTGGAGGCAACGTGATGGCATGGGCATGCATGGCTTTCAATGGCACTGGGTCACTTGTGTTTATTGATGACATAACAGCAGACAAGAGTAGCCGGATGAATTCTGAAGTGTACCGGGATATACTTTCAGCCCAGATTCAGCCAAATGCCGCAAAGTTGATCGGACGGCGCTTCATAGTACAGATAGACAATGACCCCAAGCATACAGCCAAAGCTACCCAGAAGTTCATGAGTGCAAAAAAGTGGAACATTCTGCAATGGCCAAGTCAATCACCAGATCTTAACCCAATTGAGCATGCATTTCACTTGCTCAAATCCAGACTTAAGACGGAAAGACCCACAAACAAGCAAGACCTGAAGGCTGCGGCTGTAAAGGCCTGGCAAACCATTAAGAAGGAGGAAACCCAGCGTTTGGTGATGTCCATGGGTTCCAGACTTAAGGCAGTGATCGCCTCCAAAGGATTCGCAACAAAATATTGAAAATAAAAATATTTTGTTTGGGTTTGGTTTATTTGTCCAATTACTTTTGACCTCCTAAAATGTGGAGTGTTTGTAAAGAAATGTGTACAATTCCTACAATTTCTATCAGATATTTTTGTTCAAACCTTCAAATTAAACGTTACAATCTGCACTTGAATTCTGTTGTAGAGGTTTCATTTCAAATCCAATGTGGTGGCATGCAGAGCCCAACTCGCGAAAATTGTGTCACTGTCCAAATATTTCTGGACCTAACTGTATGGGGCAGTCATAATCTCTGTGTGGAGGCAATTTTTCAGAGTCAGAAACAGAGAACACGTCAGCAAAATCCCTGAATTCATGAGGTATGAGGACAGGTTCAGCTCTAGTCAGGTTAACAGATAATGACATACACGTCTCCTGACACTCAGGGCTCCAGCGCACAATCTCACCCTGGTGCCAGTCTATGACCGGGTTATGTTGCGCAGCCATGGCATGCCCAATACCACTGCTGCTGTCAGGTTCTCAAGAACAAAAAATGACACTGATTCTACATGCAGAGCCCCAACAAGCATGGAGATCTCTGGAGTTACAAAAGTAACCACACCCTGAGTGAGAGGGGTATTATCAATAGCAGAGATTTTAATGGGAGAGTTCAGTCTCAGCAAAGGTAAACCCATCTCTTTTGCTACATCAGAATTTGTGAAATTAGCAGCAGAGCCACAATCAACAAAAGCCTGCAGCCACACAGCTTTTCCCTGGTGAGACAATGAGACAGGTAACATTAACTTTATAGGGTCTGCAGCAAGTACCTGAGTGAGTATCATGGGGCTCACTCAGGTGCAGTTGCTGCTCTGGAAACGATTGTCTCTGATATCCAGGCTCTCCATGATGGTCTCCCCAACGTGATTTGCTCCCTTGACGTCGACAGGACTCTGGACATGATGAGGGAGGTGCTGCAGAAGCTTGAACCTGGGCAGATTGGAGCTCTTGTACTTGCTGTGCGAGTCCCCGAACCAAGCCAGACAGGGTCAGCACCTGGTCCATCACAGTTTGGAGAGGATCCATCTTTTTTTTTTGTGTTAGTGGGCCAGAGATAGTGTAATGCCTGATTGGAGCAACAGACTCAGACTGGCTGTAAGGGGAGTCTAGAGAAAAGCCGCTCACAAAGCAGGACCCCAAGAACTCTGCAACCCTTTAACCCCTATACAGGGATGTGGAATTACACAGAGCCCCAGAGATCACTACCTGTGGTAGGCTGTTGTCCGTGGTCGTCAGGCAGGGTCAAAAACCAGGAGATGCAAAACAGGAACCGAATCGGCAGGCAAGGGCATAGTGAGGAGACAAAGCAGAGGTAAAATCCGGAACTGGCAGCAAGGTACAAAAACAACAGGCAGGAGGGTAGTCAAAAAAAACAAGCAAAGGTCAGCGCACAGGACTCAAAATACAAACAGCACATAAACAAGGGGTACAGAACTATCTCTGGTAGTGGTCACATGACGGGAGGGGGAATAAGAAGGGTGTGGTGTCTTCCCATTGGCTGCAGGTGAATGATGGCAACTTCAGCTGGAAGATACACGCCACCTACAGTCAGCCTAGAGGATGAGCGGAGCTTGTGCTCAGCAGAGCCATGGGCACTGACTCCTCTCCCATTACCAGCACTATCCATGGTGGGAACACGGCATCGCCTGGCGATCGGAGCAGAAGTCGCAGGAGCGGACTCCGGTGGGGACATGACACACAGCTCCCTTCTCAGCAACTGACTTCTCTCCTGCTCCTGACTTGTTACATTCTGCTCAGTTTCACTTTCGGGTCTCTCTGTTACTAACCTCTCCCCCAGGCCAGTATTAACAGGGAAGCTCTCCATGAACTGGGTGTTTGAGCTCCCCCTTCTGGTCTGGAGTTTGGAAAGTGTTGACTGCAGATGCTACCTAGCATGGGGACCCCCCCTTTGCTTCCAGGCATAATGTCACCCCCTGTGAGGAGAGCAATATTACTATGGCAACCGGACCACTGGGGTGCCACAAGGCCAACTTCACATGTGCATATAACACACGTACATGAAAAACCAGTACTGGTGTCAAGAGTGTTTTCCTTTAGTGTACACTCCCTGACATAAGTTCTGTCTCTTATCCATGTTATGTAAATAAAAGCTTATAGCCTGAATTTAAATTCATCCATTGGTTTTATTAATTACTCTTTAGACAGCTGAAACCCTCCCAAATTTGGTTTAGGTTATGAAAATAAAGTTGCTGCAAAGCTGAAATATTGATCATTTAATGAACACAGAAAGGTCAGATTTTGCAAGACAAAAGTTTTGTTGCCCACAGATCCCTATCTCTTTTGGTATGCCTTCCTGGTCTAGCCATTCAGATAGTCATTTTCTATCTCTGAACATATCTTTTGATAATAAAGTTCTTTGTCTGCTCAAATGGCTTTTTTTAGTCTTACTGACGTTGTCTGTGTCCTGCTTCTTACTTTTTGCTTATCCCATTCATTCTTTGTTCAATGATTTTTAGGGTTTCTGCTGTTAACCATGGCTGAGGGGGTTTCTACTGCCTCTTTTTTGTCTTTCTGGCTTTTTTACTAATAATAGTCCTTATATGTGTCCATAATTTGTCAGGCTCTCTTTCTTCTGAATCCAGTTATATAAATTGGTTGTGCAGACTGTTCCAAAAAACTTCAAGTGGGCCATGGCCTGTACTTAGTGCATGTAGTACACACATTCCCTGAGCTCCTGCTGAAGACTTAAAAAAAAAAACCAAGACAATGAAAATGGGCTAATATTTCTTTAATTAAGGGTGTCGCTGTCACTCAAGATTATCTGCCTGATGTTCTCAAAGCTTTTAGCCAAATGTTACATATTAGAATGAACAGTTTAAAAATATGCAAATGTCTATTGACAATTTTAACAATAAAAGTGAACATCTTGGTAACAGGGTTAGAAGCCTCTAACATTCACATAGTGGAAGAGCAGAAAAATTTAAGAGATGAACTGTTATAGTTGAGATAAAGTTGCGGATCTAGAACAATGAAGTAGGTGCAATGTAAAATGAAGAGGAATTCCTGAAAATGTCGCTCAAGCTAATCTCTTCCTTTTTGTTTAAAATTTGTTGAAAAAGACTTTTCCTGACCTTGTGCCTCCTGAAATGGCTATAGAAAGGATTCATAGATTATATGAATAGATAAATATTTCCCCAGGTCTACCAAGAGTTGTCATCTTAAAGGGAACCTGTCATCAGAAATTTAGCTTGAAATCTAAGAGTTTCCCCCTCTGCAGCTCCTGGGCTGCATTCTAGCAAGGTTCCTGTACTTTTTGTGGCCCCTTTTAAACCAAATTAAATACTTTATAAACTTGTACCTTTTGCTATGTAAATTTTGTAAATCGTCCATGGGGGCGGGCTCTCTGCTGACCGTTGCTGTTCCTCCAGCACATTGACACCATCCCCCCATGCTCCATTTCATCCATCACGAAGCCGCCCACTGCGCCCGAGGTGCCGCCCACGCCAGGACTGCTGGTGACGTGTGTCACAGGCACGGGTTATGGGCGGCGCTGTGATTGCATCGCAAGTGCCCGCCCATAATCTCGTGGACGCGCTTTCCCCCACTGCCTCCAGCGTTCTGCGCAAGTGCTCGCCGGCCAAATGACCTGACGTCACCTCCTTCCCATCTTACCCTGCAGCAGGGCAAGATGGGAAAGAGGTGACGTCGGGTCATCTGGCCAGCAAGCGCTTGCGCAGAACGCTGGAGGAAGAGGGGAAAGTGTGGTCACGAGGTTATGGGCGGCACTTGCTGATGACACTCACAGCGCCACCCATAACCTCGTGCCTGCGCAAAACGTCACCAGCGGTCACACGTGCGCACAGTCCCGCTACAGTCGCACAACGCATGCGCGGGACCACGGGCGCCCAGGGGCGGCGTCCTGAGATATGAAATTCAGCATTGGGGGGCGGCGTAAATCTGCTGGAGGAACAGCAACGGTCAGCAGACAGCCCGCCCCCATGGACGATTTACAAAATTTACATAGCAAAAGGTACAAGTTTATAAAGTATTTAATTTGGTTTAAAAGGGGCCACAAAAAGTACAGGAACCTTGCTAGAATGCAGCCCAGGAGCTGCAGAGGGGGAAACTTTTAGGTTTCAAGCTAAATTTCTGATGACAGGTTCCCTTTATATTTTCATCACTTCCAAGCCAAAGAAAAACTAGCCAATTACACAAGGGATCATCATGGAGTGCCATATCCATACGAGAATATAAAAGTATTTTCGGATTTTTAAACATAAACTATGTCCTTGTGCAAATCTTTCTGGGAAGTTACATCATTTCTCAGGACAGAAGAAATATCATACAACGGGAATGTCCAACAAAATTGCTGAATTTGTTTCAGGGGAAAATTATCACCAGAGGAAGCAAAAGATTTCCTCAGACACAATGCAAAAGAAGTCCTATAAAATTTTGGCAGAAGAAATGATGCTGGTAACTGTTAAATTGCCATGTTCTGTACAGTAATATAAATTTAACATCTCTTTTACATTGGTTCTTCTGTCTATCCGTCTGCATTCTCCAGATCTTACATCTGGACTTTCCGAGTCAGTATACTTTACTGTACATTGATTGTTACTGATTCTAATTTTTTCTGTTTGTTGTTTAAAGTTTTTTCTATTGTCTAAACTTTTGCACAACTTTATATACAGCCGTGCTTCTGGTTTCAGCTGCTCAAAAGGTATTTATTGTCATGGAGACCAAATTTCTCTTCTTAAACGTGGAAGGTTTGAACAGCCCGTGTAAAAGATGTTCTCTATGGAAAAAGATTAGTAAATCCCAGGCTGACATTGTGTGGCAAGAAACAAAGTTTGCCCAGGATAAATGGCCTAGATTTGCTAATACCAATTTTGCACACACAATTCTTGCTAGCAACATTAAAAACAAGACAGGGGTTACCTTATTGATAGAAAATACAATTAGCTTTCAACAATTAGACCAAATCATTGACCTAAAAGGAGCATATATCATTCATTGTATCTTGTAAAATAAACAATATATAATTTACTTTAGTAAATATCCATGCGCCAAAAAAAAGCTCAATTAACCTTTTTAACCACTTCACCCCTGGCCACTTTTGTTTTTTGCTCCCCTTCTTCCGAGAGCCGTAACGTTTTAATTTTTCCATCAATCTTGCCATATGAGGGTTTGTTTTTTGCAGGATGAGTTGTACTTTTAAATGAAGCTATAAGTTTTACATATAGTATACTGGAAAATGGCAAAAAAATTCCAAGTGCGGAAAAATTGCAAAAAAAAGTGTGATTGCGTGATTGATTTTATTCACCATGTTCACTATATGGTAAAACTGATGTGTCACTGTGATGCCTCAGGTCAGTATGGGTTCGTAGACACCAAACATGTATATGTTTACGGTTATTAAAGGGGTTAAAAAAAAATCAAATGTTTGTCCAAAATAAGTGGTGCAATTTATGCACCATTTTCCGAAAACCGTAGAGTTCTCATTTTTCGGAATCTATGGCTCAGCAATGGCTTACTTTTTGCATCTCAAGTTGACATTTTTACCAGTACTATTTTTGCGCAGATGCTATGTTTTGCGCAAAATTTGCAGCAACCAAAAAACTTAATTTTGGTGTTTGGAATTTTTTTTTGCTGCTACGCTCTTTACGGATCAGATTAATTGATTTTATATTTTGATAAATCAGGCATTTCTGAATGCAGCGATACCAAATGTGTGTATATTTTTGGGTTTTTTAACCCTTACATTTTCAATGGGGCAAATGGGGGGCTATTTGAACATTTATTTTTTTTTATTTTTAAAAACTTTTTTTAACTTTTTTGTCTTATTTTACTAGTCCCCATAGGGGGCTATAAGGATCAGCAGTCTGATTGCTTGTTGCTTTCTGTAGATGCATTGCTCTGATCTGCACAAAAGCAGCTCTCCTCTCACCCATGGCCCTCTGCTGGCTGTAAGAGGAACTGACTCATGATAGCTACAGGAGTCATCAGATGACCCTGTGCTACCATGGCAACCATCGGATCCACGTGATCACGTCACGTGAGTTCCGATGGAGTCGCGTGAGTGAGAGCTTACCACGGCTGCGATGTACATCGCGCTGTCAAAATGTAACAGGCACGAGTGGAGAGTAGACCCTGTTTCGCGGGAGGATGGTTAGAGCTGAAAATAATAAAAGCTCTAACGCTTCCCAAGCTCCTCTGAGCAGGTGGTAAGGCTACAGATGGACGAGTGGACGGAAGACACAGCTTCAGAGAACACACAACACACTAGGCTGTGTTAACTGCCCACTCGCTGGAATCAGGACTTCCCTTGTTAACTGCACAAGGAGAATCCTGAAGGTGGCTGTCAGTGACCGAACGGATCACACCAGGACACAAGGTGCAGTTCATTTCACTCCACTGAACTGCCACTGAAGGACTAGATTGGTGGAGGAAAAGCGGAGTGACTGTCCCTTACAGTGGCTGCACTGTTCTGACACAGCAACAGAGCTGAAATGATACACACACAGCCATGTGCGTCGTCCAAGACCTTTTAAAGACTAAGCCCTGCTCCAAGCCCAGCACCAGAGGGCAATGGCGCCGGCAGCGGCCATTCAGAGACAGCTACATCACCAGTGACATCAGCAGCGGCCAATGTGGGACTGCTACGTCACCGATGACATAATTGATGCCTAATCAGCCGCTGCCACATCACCGGTGACATCAGCGACGGCCAATCAGAAGTCGCTGCGTCACTGGTGACATCATGTGCAGTAGCGCGAATCTCGCACTTAGGGCCAGAAGAGGCAGCGAAAACCCGCTCATGTGCGGTATGACAAAACAGGGATTTAGCCTGAGAGTGTACAAAGATCCTGGACACATGACGTTTAGCTGCCAGGCGTCTGGAACGGCAGATAGGTTGTTGTGATACCAATGTGATATGACTGAAGAATGTGTGATTAGATAGGGATCATAATCAAAAGATAGGAGTGATCCCAGATATTATTTGACCTATCAATAATTCAGTATCAAAGAGATGTCCTCTGGATAACCAATTTCACTATGATGACCAAAGAATACATGTCAAACAGGTCTTGAAGCAGTTTCAAGATAATGGGGAAGTCACATTTACAGTTCCACTTACCGGAAACTTGTGGTTGGCTTAAAGACAGGTTTAAGGAAGCTTGCATATGAAATTTACGGCTCATTGCAATATTTCACTAACACTATGGTCAACTGTGGTCGGTCAGTTGTCAACTGGCAGGATGTACAAGAGAATGTGCAGGAAGCTGCTGGTGCCCACAGCAGTTTGTGGTCAAGTTACATGAACATGACTCAGCTGTCACATGCTGGTGACCATTTAAACACAACCTACAAAGTTTTCCTATAAAAATACACCGGACTCGCTTAATGTTAGGGGAAACCTTCCAGGACATTGAAGTGTACGTACGCACTGTTCCTGTGATGCAAGATGCCATGTTGATTCCTTATCATTAAATCGAGTTCCCTCCGATGTGAAAGGATTGCTACAACAAACGGTAATGTTGATGCATATTTCTGTTATTGTATAAGATTCTATGACTATAGTTCTAAATGCCTATGTACCATTAACTATTAATGTGCTATTAAAATAAATAGTATCTTGCTATAAAGAATATTAGTATTCGTGCCTGATTAGGATATCAGTGAGCGCTTCGTAAGTACGGGCTTTCAGACCCCTTTTTAGTAGAATTTAGCAAGACATAAATTGGCGTAGTCGGCAGGATTACTTCTATAAGAAGTAATTAAACGAATTTTTGTAATTTAGAAATTAAAAACATATATTTGGCAAATTTCCAGATATTTATTTTTTTTAAATCTTTTTGCATGGTGTCAAAATGTTCAGGAAATGTAAGGATAATGTTAAGGAGGTTGTTGTGGAGATCCCGAGCTGGATTGAGGCTCCCTACAATCTTATAGCACATGAATTGGTCAATTGTGGATTGGCAGAACAATGGCAGAATAAGCTCAAGGGTTGTGAAGCTACTGATGTTGTGAATGTACTCAGTAGTGCCCCTGTGAAAACAGGTGATGTAGTGTCTTGTGGATTGGTAGAACAATGGCAGGACAAGCTTATGGGTAGTGAAGCTACTGATGTTGTGAATGTACTCAGTGGTGCCCCTGTGAAAGAAGGTGATGTAGTGTCTTTAGCATGGCACAAACAATGGCAGGATAAGCTCAAGGGTAGTGAAGCTACTGATGTTGTGAATGTACTCAGTGGTGTCCCTGTGAAAGCAGGTGATGTAGTGTCTTTAGCACGGCGCAAACAATGGCAGGATAAGCTTAAGGGTAGTGAAGCTACTGATGTTGTGAATGTACTCAGTAGTGCCCCTGTGAAAACAGGTGATGTAGTGTCTTTAGCACGGCGCAAACAATGGCAGGATAAGCTTAAGGGTAGTGAAACTACTGATGTTGTGAATGTACTCAGTAGTGCCCCTGTGAAAACAGGTGATGTAGTGTCTTTAGCACGGCGCAAACAATGGCAGGATAAGCTCAAGGGTAGTGAAGCTACTGATGTTGTGAATGTACTCAGTGGTGTCCCTGTGAAAGCAGGTGATGTAGTGTCTTTAGGATGGCGCATCTGGATTTTGGCAAGTGCATATAGTGTAATGCATGAGCGTAATCTAAAGATGCAGAAGAAAAGTTCCCAGATGGAACAAAAGATGATAGAATTAGGTTGCCTGAAAACAGTTCTGGAATGTAATACCAGACTGTTGAAGGATAAATTGGAACATTATCAGAATGTGGCACAAAAAGCTGCCATAAAAATTGCTCAAAATAAGTACAAGAAAAGAAGAGGAAAAGTAAATAAAACCAAAGTACCTAAAAGTATCGTCCCAGCTTCTATAAACTGGGATCCCGATAAATTTGTCACCATGTCTCGTGACCCAGAAATTCAGAGATCAATAAAAAATTATTTTGTTGATCATAATGAGCATGGTACTCAAAACTTAATCATGATCTTAGCCCATGCTTTTTTGGACAAATATCCATCAGAAGCAGACTTTCCTATCAATGATAAACCTTGGTAAACCTTAAAAGATGGTATGGAAAGACTGAAGGAAGAAGCAATGAGGAATGCTCTTCCTCTTTTGGGAATGGATGATGATTATCTCCAGTACCCATTGAAAGCCAGCATAAGAAATAGGTTGGTTAAACATGCTCCTCCAGCATACAAAACAGTTATTTTAACCTTAACTGTAGCGCTGACTGGAGAATCAATCGTTGTAGTTCTAGGGAGGATGAGGGAGTTACAGGATATGGGACAGTGGGATAAATCATCCACTGGAGGCCATGTTGGTAACAGTAAGCTAAACAATCCTGATTGGAAAGAGAAATCAGTAGGGGAGGCCCCACGGGACATGTTCCAGGCTTTGCTTAAAGCCGGGATCAATAAGGAAAGGATTGATGGAAAGGAGACAGGAGAATTATGGAAGTTGTACAAACAGAAAGTTATATCTGCAAAGAAAGTGACCACTACAAATGTGGAAGGGGGCTCAAAAACCCCCAAGGTAAAGAAATCAGAAGGAAAAGGGGAAAAACCCCCAAAGAAAGTGTCTTGGGAAGATATTCAGTCAGTTTATCCATGGGAAGAACTGGCTGCAGCCGTGGCCACAAAGGTCACGGAAGAAAGGGCTAATACACAGACTGAAGTCTGTGTAAATGAAAGTTCAGAAGGAAGTGATTTACCATAGGTAGCCAGCCAAGCCCCCCTATTGATAAAAAGGGACGCACGTTCCTACGTCAATCTTAGCATACATTGGAAAGGGGGAAATGTTCAAAGAGTCCCAGCTTTGATTGACACGGGGGCGGAGGCTACTTTAATTCATGGAAACCCAGAAAAAATAAAAGGACCTCGAGTAAAAATTGCTGGACTAGGTGGTCAATTGATCACCGGGGTTCAGACACAGGTAGCTTTGAAGATAGGTAATTTACCTATCAAGAAGTACACGGTGCTGGTAGTACCTATACCAGAATATAATTTGGGAATTGATATCCTAAAATGGATGACTCTTAATCGAACCGAAGGAAAATTCTCCTTTGGGGTTATGTCTTGTCATAAGGAAATGCAGATCTCACATTATATCAATGATATAATGATACAAGGACAAGATGAGCAAAGTGTGAAAGATCAATTGACAAAACTGGTTGCTCATATGAGGAGTAAAGGATGGGAAATCAATGATGCCAAGGTTCAAGGACCGTCTCAGGTGGTAACATTTCTAGGGATTCAATGGAACCAGGGGCACAGAGAGATCTTGCGCAATGCCAGACAGAAAATTATTAATTTCCCGGTCCCTAAATCGAAACAGGAGACTCAGTCTTATATTGGATTGTTTGATTTTTGGAGACAACATATCCCTCATTTGGGACAAATGTTGGCTCATTTGTACAAAGTAACGAGGAAAAAATATGATTTCCACTGGGGAGAAGAAAAGCAAAATGCGTTTGAGATGGTCAGGGAAGTGTGGCAAGACATTGAAGGGATTATTCAATCTACCAAGACCACTCTATTTCATGTTGATGCTCATGTCCCTACTAACTCACTTGAACGTTTGTTTAATTCAAAAGCAGATAAAGCAGCAGCCATCAGACAAGTCAGTCCAACAGTTGACAAGACAAGGTACAGCTGTTTGGGCACACCAGAAAGAGCGACACCTTATTCAGCAGGTTTAGACCTCAGTACATTGGAAACTGTCGTGGTACCCCCAGGTAAGGTAAAACCAATTTCAACAGGATTGGGTTGCCATACACCAAAGGATCATTATGGTCAAATAGCCACTCGTTCTAGTTTAGCATTAAAAGGAGCCATAGTGGTGGGAGGGGTAATAGAGGCAGATTATCAGGGAGAAATCAAGGTACTGATGCTAAATTTGGGAAATGAACCTTTGATATTGATGAAACACCAGAAGGTGGCTCAGATGTTGATAAATCCAATAAACTTGTCTGAAATAAGAGAAGGAACTACCCCGGCAGAATTAACAATACGGGGTACTAAAGGTTTTGGATCATCTAATATTACAAATGTAGGAGCAAAAATATGGATTCAAAACCTCCAAGGACCGCCCTCAGAGGCAGAGGTAATAGCGGTCGGAAAAGATCGTACTCTCCTGATAATGAGACCAAAAGTGGAGAAGTGGGAATATGTTCCACAAGAAAAATGTTATTTACGAGAATAATAGTGTATCTTTATTTGCAGATGGTGTTGTAAATAAGCGGAATCCATGGTATCGGTTACTGGAAAGAGCTCGATAGTGATGACATGGAGAAATTCCTGTGTTTGATGTTTGCCTCTTTGGTCGTTGGATGGACAAGTCTACATCAGGAGGAACCTATGGCGAATAAATTTCTGATGCACCATCACATTTTCAACACACAGATTGCTGGATCTGTACACATTCTTCGGTTACAGCCACCAGTATCCCTTATCTGGATGTCCCGGTATCGATGGAGGAAATCTTAAAGTAGAAAAGTTGTTCTGATCATCTTGCTGATAAAGACACTCGTCTTTAGAATACTACAGTACCCATTTCCATAGTGGGATGGATCAATCTTCCATGGTGGCAAGGCAATTTGAATGCAACAGTCACCAATTTGCAATATCTGGCTTTTAAGGGAGGAATTTGGGTACTAAGATATAAGACTGGACTGACTAACCTGGGATTCATCCCTATGGGGAATATAAAAATAAGTTTTGGGACAGCTGTAAATACTGTAGATGCTTTTAAACCCAGCTTAGTGGAAAGGACAATTCATGATATGTTATGGCCTTATGCCAATATGTTCATAAATGGGACTAGTGAAACTTGTAGTAACATATCGGGAAATGTAATGTGTAATGATTCCTTTGAATATCGAGCAAATGCCAAAACACATGATATTCAAGGGAGCTTTTCAGATAATATTGCTTTTAGTTTTAATATACTGTACAAAAGTAGTGAAAGTGATTATATTTGTGATTCAACGTTTATCTAAACAAACCAAGAAAACAAAATTTGTGGCAAACAATATTTCTTGGTCATGGTATGGTATATTCCGAGTGATCTTCTTCTAGTGGAATACTGATGATGGAAAATAATCCCTGGGATCAAGGACCGATTGTGATACCAATGTGATATGACTGAAGAATGTGTGATTAGATAGGGATCATAATCAAAAGATAGGAGTGATCCCAGATATTATTTGACCTATCAATAATTCAGTATCAAAGAGATGTCCTCTGGATAAGCAATTTCACTATGATGACCAAAGAATACATGTCAAACAGGTCTTGAAGCAGTTTCAAGATAATGGGGAAGTCACATTTACAGTTCCACTTACCGGAAACTTGTGGTTGGCTTAAAGACAGGTTTAAGGAAGCTTGCATATGAAATTTACGGCTCATTGCATTATTTCACTAACACTATGGTCAACTGTGGTCGGTCAGTTGTCAACTGGCAGGATGTACAAGAGAATGTGCAGGAAGCTGCTGGTGCCCACAGCAGTTTGTGGTCAAGTTACATGAACATGACTCAGCTGTCACATGCTGGTGACCATTTAAACACAACCTACAAAGTTTTCCTATAAAAATACACCGGACTCGCTTAATGTTAGGGGAAACCTTCCAGGACATTGAAGTGTACGTACGCACTGTTCCTGTGATGCAAGATGCCATGTTGATTCCTTATCATTAAATCGAGTTCCCTCCGATGTGAAAGGATTGCTACAACAAACGGTAATGTTGATGCATATTTCTGTTATTGTATAAGATTCTATGACTATAGTTCTAAATGCCTATGTACCATTAACTATTCATGTGCTATTAAAATAAATAGTATCTTGCTATAAAGAATATTAGTATTCGTGCCTGATTAGGATATCAGTGAGTGCTTCGTAAGTACGGGCTTTCAGCCCCCTTTTTAGTAGAATTTAGCAAGACAGTTGTGCAGGAGAGTCAGCCGGCACCACAGCAGGGGATGAAGATGGAGCAGGAGCGGTTCGGGAGAACCCCGAACCATAACAGTACCCCCCGTCTAGGCCCCCCCACTCTGACGCTCAAAAGCTGCCACCAAATCGGGAGCCGAAACCTCCTCAGATGGTACCCAGGTCCGATACTCTGGACCCAAGCTAGCCTACGCCACCAAGTAAAACGTCCTCCCCGAACTTTCTTGGAACCGACCACCACACATATGAACCGATCTCAACATGTGGAATGGTGAGATGGTACATTACCGGGTTGAGCTGTGCCAGGATCTTCCAATGCAATAAAAAAATATTGTTCATAATGTTTTGAAATACAGAGGGTGCATTGGTCAGCCCAAAGGCATAACAAGATTCTCAAACAGACCCGCGGACAATAAAAATGCTGTCTTCCATTCATCACCCTTATGGATGCATATTAAATTATAAGCCCCCCGCTAAGGTCAAGTATAGAAAACCATTTGGCCCCAAGTAATTTGTAATTGTAATTTTATTCAATTCACGTAAATCAAGGCAGGAACAAAGTCCTGCATCCTTCTATTTGACAAAGAAAAATACAGCTGCTACAGGAGAGGAGGAAGGACAAATATACCCTTTCTGTAAACTTTCATTTACGTATGTCTTCATGGCAGGCTACTCCGGGCCAGACAAATAATACAGGTGAGCTTTAGGCAATTTGGCATTAGGGGCAAGGTTGATAGCACACTCATAAGGCGATGGGGCGGAAAGACCTCTGCCTCTTTTTCCAAGAAAACATCTCTGAAATCCTTCAGGTACTCTGGAAGACCATCTGGACTAGCAGAGAAAACCTGAATAGAATTCAGACATTTCTTATGACAATAAGAACCCCACTTGACAATATCCCTTTGACACAAGTCAATGACAGGATTATGCATATGAAGCCAAAGGATTCCCAATACCAACCCCGCAGGTAAATATTCCATCACATAACAAGAAATGGCCTCAGTATGAAGAAATCCCACTTTGAGTGGGAATTACACCATTACAAACTGGATCAGATTCTGGAGTAATGGCTAGAGATGAGCGAACCGGTCCCGGTTCGGCTCGAGTTCGGTTCGCCGAACGGAGGTCTCGTTCGAGTTCGGTTTGTCGAACGTTCGACAAACCGAACTCGAACTGCATAGGAAACAATGGCAGGCAATCACAAATACATAAAAAAAACCTAGAAAACACCCTCAAAGGTGTCCAAAAGGTGACAAACAACTCACAACACAACACAAACACATGGGAAAGTGACGAGGACATATACTCATGCGAAAACAAAAGAGCTGGACAAGGAAAAAGAGGAGGACACACAGATATATGAGTATATGCAAGGATATGTTCAGGAAAATGTTCAGGAAATGTAAGGATAATGTTAAGGAGGTTGTTGTGGAGATCCCGAGCTGGATTGAGGCTCCCTACAATCTTATAGCACATGAATTGGTCGATTGGCAGAACAATGGCAGAATAAGCTCAAGGGTTGTGAAGCTACTGATGTTGTGAATGTACTCAGTAGTGCCCCTGTGAAAACAGGTGATGTAGTGTCTTGTGGATTGGTAGAACAATGGCAGGACAAGCTTATGGGTAGTGAAGCTACTGATGTTGTGAATGTACTCAGTGGTGCCCCTGTGAAAGAAGGTGATGTAGTGTCTTTAGCATGGCACAAACAATGGCAGGATAAGCTCAAGGGTAGTGAAGCTACTGATGTTGTGAATGTACTCAGTGGTGTCCCTGTGAAAGCAGGTGATGTAGTGTCTTTAGCACGGCGCAAACAATGGCAGGATAAGCTTAAGGGTAGTGAAGCTACTGATGTTGTGAATGTACTCAGTAGTGCCCCTGTGAAAACAGGTGATGTAGTGTCTTTAGCACGGCGCAAACAATGGCAGGATAAGCTCAAGGGTAGTGAAGCTACTGATGTTGTGAATGTACTCAGTGGTGTCCCTGTGAAAGCAGGTGATGTAGTGTCTTTAGGATGGCGCATCTGGATTTTGGCAAGTGCATATAGTGTAATGCATGAGCTAATCTAAAGATGCAGAAGAAAAGTTCCCAGATGGAACAAAAGATGATAGAATTAGGTTGCCTGAAAACAGTTCTGGAATGTAATACCAGACTGTTGAAGGATAAATTGGAACATTATCAGAATGTGGCACAAAAAGCTGCCATAAAAATTGCTCAAAATAAGTACAAGAAAAGAAGAGGAAAAGTAAATAAAACCAAAGTACCTAAAAGTATCGTCCCAGCTTCTATAAACTGGGATCCCGATACTTGGGATGGGGATGTGTGGGATTCATCTTCATCATCTGATGAGGAGGATTACCATAAAGGGAAGATTCAGGCTAACCCAGTAAGGAGGCGCCTAGAGAGGACAGAAAATGAGATCATCCGGGAACATGGTCAGGGGAATCTGCAATATGACGAAGATGGTAATGCCATCACAAATGAGAGAACAATTGCTCATGTAAAAAATCGAGTAACCATTGAAGATTACTCTCAGGGAGAAGTTGATAGCATTTTAACACAGTTTAGACAAAAACCAGGAGAAGGAGAAATTCCCTGGTTGGTCAGGGTGCACGATCTCGGAGGAGGTGGAGTGCACTTTGACGCCGGAAATGTGGCAAAATTTGTCACCATGTCTCGTGACCCAGAAATTCAGAGATCAATAAAAAATTATTTTGTTGATCATAATGAGCATGGTACTCAAAACTTAATCATGATCTTAGCCCATGCTTTTTTGGACAAATATCCATCAGAAGCAGACTTTCCTATCAATGATAAACCTTGGTAAACCTTAAAAGATGGTATGGAAAGACTGAAGGAAGAAGCAATGAGGAATGCTCTTCCTCTTTTGGGAATGGATGATGATTATCTCCAGTACCCATTGAAAGCCAGCATAAGAAATAGGTTGGTTAAACATGCTCCTCCAGCATACAAAACAGTTATTTTAACCTTAACTGTAGCGCTGACTGGAGAATCAATCGGTGTAGTTCTAGGGAGGATGAGGGAGTTACAGGATATGGGACAGTGGGATAAATCATCCACTGGAGGCCATGTTGGTAACAGTAAGCTAAACAATCCTGATTGGAAAGAGAAATCAGTAGGGGAGGCCCCACGGGACATGTTCCAGGCTTTGCTTAAAGCCGGGATCAATAAGGAAAGGATTGATGGAAAGGAGACAGGAGAATTATGGAAGTTGTACAAACAGAAAGTTATATCTGCAAAGAAAGTGACCACTACAAATGTGGAAGGGGGCTCAAAAACCCCCAAGGTAAAGAAATCAGAAGGAAAAGGGGAAAAACCCCCAAAGAAAGTGTCTTGGGAAGATATTCAGTCAGTTTATCCATGGGAAGAACTGGCTGCAGCCGTGGCCACAAAGGTCACGGAAGAAAGGGCTAATACACAGACTGAAGTCTGTGTAAATGAAAGTTCAGAAGGAAGTGATTTACCATAGGTAGCCAGCCAAGCCCCCCTATTGATAAAAAGGGACGCACGTTCCTACGTCAATCTTAGCATACATTGGAAAGGGGGAAATGTTCAAAGAGTCCCAGCTTTGATTGACACGGGGGCGGAGGCTACTTTAATTCATGGAAACCCAGAAAAAATAAAAGGACCTCGAGTAAAAATTGCTGGACTAGGTGGTCAATTGATCACCGGGGTTCAGACACAGGTAGCTTTGAAGATAGGTAATTTACCTATCAAGAAGTACACGGTGCTGGTAGTACCTATACCAGAATATAATTTGGGAATTGATATCCTAAAATGGATGACTCTTAATCGAACCGAAGGAAAATTCTCCTTTGGGGTTATGTCTTGTCATAAGGAAATGCAGATCTCACATTATATCAATGATATAATGATACAAGGACAAGATGAGCAAAGTGTGAAAGATCAATTGACAAAACTGGTTGCTCATATGAGGAGTAAAGGATGGGAAATCAATGATGCCAAGGTTCAAGGACCGTCTCAGGTGGTAACATTTCTAGGGATTCAATGGAACCAGGGGCACAGAGAGATCTTGCGCAATGCCAGACAGAAAATTATTAATTTCCCGGTCCCTAAATCGAAACAGGAGACTCAGTCTTATATTGGATTGTTTGATTTTTGGAGACAACATATCCCTCATTTGGGACAAATGTTGGCTCATTTGTACAAAGTAACGAGGAAAAAATATGATTTCCACTGGGGAGAAGAACAGCAAAATGCGTTTGAGATGGTCAGGGAAGTGTGGCAAGACATTGAAGGGATTATTCAATCTACCAAGACCACTCTATTTCATGTTGATGCTCATGTCCCTACTAACTCACTTGAACGTTTGTTTAATTCAAAAGCAGATAAAGCAGCAGCCATCAGACAAGTCAGTCCAACAGTTGACAAGACAAGGTACAGCTGTTTGGGCACACCAGAAAGAGCGACACCTTATTCAGCAGGTTTAGACCTCAGTACATTGGAAACTGTCGTGGTACCCCCAGGTAAGGTAAAACCAATTTCAACAGGATTGGGTTGCCATACACCAAAGGATCATTATGGTCAAATAGCCACTCGTTCTAGTTTAGCATTAAAAGGAGCCATAGTGGTGGGAGGGGTAATAGAGGCAGATTATCAGGGAGAAATCAAGGTACTGATGCTAAATTTGGGAAATGAACCTTTTATATTGATGAAACACCAGAAGGTGGCTCAGATGTTGATAAATCCAATAAACTTGTCTGAAATAAGAGAAGGAACTACCCCGGCAGAATTAACAATACGGGGTACTAAAGGTTTTGGATCATCTAATATTACAAATGTAGGAGCAAAAATATGGATTCAAAACCTCCAAGGACCGCCCTCAGAGGCAGAGGTAATAGCGGTCGGAAAAGATCGTACTCTCCTGATAATGAGACCAAAAGTGGAGAAGTGGGAATATGTTCCACAAGAAAAATGTTATTTACGAGAATAATAGTGTATCTTTATTTGCAGATGGTGTTGTAAATAAGCGGAATCCATGGTATCGGTTACTGGAAAGAGCTCGATAGTGATGACATGGAGAAATTCCTGTGTTTGATGTTTGCCTCTTTGGTCGTTGGATGGACAAGTCTACATCAGGAGGAACCTATGGCGAATAAATTTCTGATGCACCATCACATTTTCAACACACAGATTGCTGGATCTGTACACATTCTTCGGTTACAGCCACCAGTATCCCTTATCTGGATGTCCCGGTATCGATGGAGGAAATCTTAAAGTAGAAAAGTTGTTCTGATCATCTTGCTGATAAAGACACTCGTCTTTAGAATACTACAGTACCCATTTCCATAGTGGGATGGATCAATCTTCCATGGTGGCAAGGCAATTTGAATGCAACAGTCACCAATTTGCAATATCTGGCTTTTAAGGGAGGAATTTGGGTACTAAGATATAAGACTGGACTGACTAACCTGGGATTCATCCCTATGGGGAATATAAAAATAAGTTTTGGGACAGCTGTAAATACTGTAGATGCTTTTAAACCCAGCTTAGTGGAAAGGACAATTCATGATATGTTATGGCCTTATGCCAATATGTTCATAAATGGGACTAGTGAAACTTGTAGTAACATATCGGGAAATGTAATGTGTAATGATTCCTTTGAATATCGAGCAAATGCCAAAACACATGATATTCAAGGGAGCTTTTCAGATAATATTGCTTTTAGTTTTAATATACTGTACAAAAGTAGTGAAAGTGATTATATTTGTGATTCAACGTTTATCTAAACAAACCAAGAAAACAAAATTTGTGGCAAACAATATTTCTTGGTCATGGTATGGTATATTCCGAGTGATCTTCTTCTAGTGGAATACTGATGATGGAAAATAATCCCTGGGATCAAGGACCGATTGTGATACCAATGTGATATGACTGAAGAATGTGTGATTAGATAGGGATCATAATCAAAAGATAGGAGTGATCCCAGATATTATTTGACCTATCAATAATTCAGTATCAAAGAGATGTCCTCTGGATAAGCAATTTCACTATGATGACCAAAGAATACATGTCAAACAGGTCTTGAAGCAGTTTCAAGATAATGGGGAAGTCACATTTACAGTTCCACTTACCGGAAACTTGTGGTTGGCTTAAAGACAGGTTTAAGGAAGCTTGCATATGAAATTTACGGCTCATTGCATTATTTCACTAACACTATGGTCAACTGTGGTCGGTCAGTTGTCAACTGGCAGGATGTACAAGAGAATGTGCAGGAAGCTGCTGGTGCCCACAGCAGTTTGTGGTCAAGTTACATGAACATGACTCAGCTGTCACATGCTGGTGACCATTTAAACACAACCTACAAAGTTTTCCTATAAAAATACACCGGACTCGCTTAATGTTAGGGGAAACCTTCCAGGACATTGAAGTGTACGTACGCACTGTTCCTGTGATGCAAGATGCCATGTTGATTCCTTATCATTAAATCGAGTTCCCTCCGATGTGAAAGGATTGCTACAACAAACGGTAATGTTGATGCATATTTCTGTTATTGTATAAGATTCTATGACTATAGTTCTAAATGCCTATGTACCATTAACTATTCATGTGCTATTAAAATAAATAGTATCTTGCTATAAAGAATATTAGTATTCGTGCCTGATTAGGATATCAGTGAGTGCTTCGTAAGTACGGGCTTTCAGCCCCCTTTTTAGTAGAATTTAGCAAGACAGTTGTGCAGGAGAGTCAGCCGGCACCACAGCAGGGGATGAAGATGGAGCAGGAGCGGTTCGGGAGAACCCCGAACCATAACAGTACCCCCCGTCTAGGCCCCCCCACTCTGACGCTCAAAAGCTGCCACCAAATCGGGAGCCGAAACCTCCTCAGATGGTACCCAGGTCCGATACTCTGGACCCAAGCTAGCCTACGCCACCAAGTAAAACGTCCTCCCCGAACTTTCTTGGAACCGACCACCACACATATGAACCGATCTCAACATGTGGAATGGTGAGATGGTACATTACCGGGTTGAGCTGTGCCAGGATCTTCCAATGCAATAAAAAAATATTGTTCATAATGTTTTGAAATACAGAGGGTGCATTGGTCAGCCCAAAGGCATAACAAGATTCTCAAACAGACCCGCGGACAATAAAAATGCTGTCTTCCATTCATCACCCTTATGGATGCATATTAAATTATAAGCCCCCCGCTAAGGTCAAGTATAGAAAACCATTTGGCCCCAAGTAATTTGTAATTGTAATTTTATTCAATTCACGTAAATCAAGGCAGGAACAAAGTCCTGCATCCTTCTATTTGACAAAGAAAAATACAGCTGCTACAGGAGAGGAGGAAGGACAAATATACCCTTTCTGTAAACTTTCATTTACGTATGTCTTCATGGCAGGCTACTCCGGGCCAGACAAATAATACAGGTGAGCTTTTGGCAATTTGGCATTAGGGGCAAGGTTGATAGCACACTCATAAGGCGATGGGGCGGAAAGACCTCTGCCTCTTTTTCCAAGAAAACATCTCTGAAATCCTTCAGGTACTCTGGAAGACCATCTGGACTAGCAGAGAAAACCTGAATAGAATTCAGACATTTCTTATGACAATAAGAACCCCACTTGACAATATCCCTTTGACACAAGTCAATGACAGGATTATGCATATGAAGCCAAAGGATTCCCAATACCAACCCCGCAGGTAAATATTCCATCACATAACAAGAAATGGCCTCAGTATGAAGAAATCCCACTTTGAGTGGGAATTACACCATTACAAACTGGATCAGATTCTGGAGTAACGGCTAGAGATGAGCGAACCGGTCCCGGTTCGGCTCGAGTTCGGTTCGCCGAACGGAGGTCTCGTTCGAGTTCGGTTTGTCGAACGTTCGACAAACCGAACTCGAACTGCATAGGAAACAATGGCAGGCAATCACAAATACATAAAAAAAACCTAGAAAACACCCTCAAAGGTGTCCAAAAGGTGACAAACAACTCACAACACAACACAAACACATGGGAAAGTGACGAGGACATATACTCATGCGAAAACAAAAGAGCTGGACAAGGAAAAAGAGGAGGACACACAGATATATGAGTATATGCAAGGAAACGTCGATGCCATTACTGTGCAACTTGAGCCCTGCTCATTTTAGGCTTCCAATCTGGATAAATTGCCTGAGCTTGCCACGTACGCCTTGGGGATCTTGTCGTGTCCTGCAGCCAGCGTTCTCTCGGAACCTGTCTTCAGTGCTGCTGGGGGTCTGCTGGCAGATAAGCACACGTGTCTGTCCACTGACAATGTGGACATGGCTCTCAGAGGACTTTTCTTCCCCTGGGTCAGCCAGGGGAGGCGAAAGGCACGCATATTTTTGAGAGTGCTTCATGCAAAGCATCTTTTTCTTTTTCAAAAGGGGGGTCAACTGATGCCAGTCAAGTGGGGTGTGTGTGGCCCAATTAGTGGAAACGAGGGAGACTGTGGTTGGAGTCCCCTCGCTGTGTTTCTAAAAGAACCAAGATGAACAAGTCATGGCTCTCAGAGGACTTTTCTTCCCCTGGGTCAGCCAGGGGAGGCGAAAGGCACGCGTATTTTTGAGAGTGCTTCATGCAAAGCATCTTTTTCTTTTTCAAAAGGGGGGTCAACTGATGCCAGTCAAGTGGGGTGTGTGTGTGGCCCAATTAGTGGCAACAAGGGAGACTGTGGTTGGAGTCCCCTCGCTGTGTTTCTAAAAGAACCAAGATGAACAAGTCATGGCTCTCAGAGGACTTTTCTTCCCCTGGGTCATCCAGGGGAGGTGAAAGGCACGCATATTTTTGAGAGTGCTTCATGCAAAGCATCTTTTTCTTTTTCAAAAGGGGGGTCAACTGATGCCAGTCAAGTGGGGTGTGTGTGGCCCAATTAGTGGAAATGAGGGAGACTGTGGTTGGAGTCCCCTCGCTGTGTTTTACATGATTTTCGAAGGGCATGACATGCCTAAGAGGTTGAGTTTCATCATCTGCAACTTGTTGGCAACAGAAAGGCTGCCTTTACACCCTTTTGAGACCGAGGATTTTCGAGACCTTATGCCCATTGCAGTGCCCCAAGAGCCGATGGCCAGTCGTCACTCCTTCTCCAAGAAAGCCGTGCCCGCGCTACCACAGCAGGTCGCACACAACCTCACCGATTCCTTGAGAAACTCTATGTGTGATAGGGTGCATTTCACCACAGATACTTGGACCAGTAAGCATGAACAGGGGAGTTACATGTTGCTGACTGGGCACTGGGTAACTATGGTGAGAGATTGAGAAGGGTTTGCTGTACAAGTCTTGCCATCTCCACGACTTGTGTGTCAATCCTTCCTCTGTATGTACAAGTTCCTCCACTGCTTCTGCCTCCTCAAAGTAACATTTGATGAAGAAACACCATCTGTTACGGTGGGACTGGCAGATTTGGATAAGGTGGTATATACTATGTTACCGCTATATAACGAAAATTAATAAGAAAAAAAAGAGAAAGGTATATATCCCCATCAGCAGTCAATGTCCACCGTGCTCCCAGATGGAAAAGGAGAGGTTGGCAACTGGAAGGTTAGGTGGAGGATACAGATCTGCGTGGCTATGAAACTAATAGTTGCCTGAACCGAATTAGACACCACTCGGATCTGGAGACTGGGAGCCCTGTTAGCGTCACAGGGTCCACACGCCCACCCAGCCCAGGAACTCCCTGTTAACATCACAGGGGCCATTCAGTATGCTGACCGTGTGCATTGGGGCCACACCTGTGGACAGCAGGCGCATCAGCAGCAGCAGGCCTGTTAATGCCACTGGGCTGCACAAGCAGGACTTGTAGTACAGGAGCTGGTCTTAACCGTTCTGCGTTACCAACTGTGGTGGTGGCCTGTATCGACGCCCTATCCCTGCCTACCTCTGGCCTAAAGCCGCAATGGGTTCAACACATGGAGGTGTGCTCTTTCGGAGCATAATAGAAGACTGCGCACCTCCTTGTTGGCTCCAGCCCGTTTTTTAACCTGGGTCCGCCCCAAACCAGGGTGGACCACAATGCACCTCCTGGAGACAAAAGCAGAGTGACACGTCATGAGTGGCATAACTAGCGTCCTATTTGGAACCGCAACTTCAATAATGACCTCATGGCTGCCACGACACAAACACCTCACCAGTCATCGTCTGACCATCAATAATGAGGTGACAAGTCATAGGGGCGGGCCTCTGCAAGCCATTTGGGAGTGGCCTGGCCACATCGTCAGGACACCTGATGCCCTGTGGTCTATATGGGCCCTCCACATCAGCGGCAGGGCCAAAGAGTTCATTACCGGACCTAGTCTCTGATGCAGTAAGTGCCTGAGCATGCTCAGTAGCATGAAATACAGTCTCTGAAAAAAGACTATCAGCTTTAGCATGGTGTCTAGGCACAAAACAGGACTTAGGCCCGGCACGGAATGCAAGTACCTGTGCAAAGAGGCTTTTCGTACTAAGTGTGGGAGCATGCGCTGTATCCCGAAATGAAGACTTAGCCTCAGGAATGGCACAGTCAGGCTGAGCATACTCACTAGGTGTAACACTGTAGTTAGGCTGCGGCTGGGGTAAATCGGCACACGCATGCGCACTAGCTGCCTCTCCACACTTAGACGTGGAGGAGAAATTGCTCTTCGGGTGTGGACTTGGAGATGCTGTCTATGAACAGAAGGAAAAGCTAAAGGAAGCCTCACTTTCTATCCCTCCGAATGATCAAATGCAGCAAGGAATTCCCTGAGTTTGCTATAAAATTAGCGTAGCAAAATGTGCATGAGGGTGTCATGCAGAGGTGCTGCAAATAGATTTGCACCAGTGGGACACTAATGGAAGTCCAACAGCCACTTCTTGTATGCCACTAAATGGCAGCATTTTTTGCTATCATTATAGCTTATTAAAAACAGAGCAGGAGGGTGTCCTACACAGGTGCTAGAAATAGCTTGGCACCAGTGGGACAATAATGAAATACAACAGCCAGTTCTTGTATGCCACTAAATGGCAGCATTTTTTGCTATCATTATAGCTTATTAAAAACAGAGCAGGAGGGTGTCCTGCACAGGTGCTAGAAATAGCTTGGCACCAGTGGGACAATAATAAAATACAACAGCCAGTTCTTGTATGCCACTAAATGGCAGCATTTTTTGCTATCATTATAGCTTATTAAAAACAGAGCAGGAGGGTGTCCTGCACAGGTGCTAGAAATAGCTTGGCACCAGTGGGACAATAATGAAATACAACAACCAGTTCTTGTATGCCACTAAATGGCAGCATTTTTTGCTATCATTATAGTTTATTAAAAACAGAGCAGGAGGGTGTCCTGCACAGGTGCTAGAAATAGCTTAGCACCAATGGGACAATAATGAAATACAACAGCCAGTTGTTGTATGCCACTAAATGGCAGCATTTTTTGCTATCATTATAGCTTATTAAAAACAGAGCAGGAGGGTGTCCTGCACAGGTGCTAGAAATAGCTTGGCACCAGTGGGACACTAATGGAAGTCCAACAGCCACGTTTTGGATGCCACTAAGTTCACTCAGTGTTTGCTAGTATAAAGGCTTAGTAACAATGAGTTTGAGTGTGCAATGCAGGCAGACGTGCTGCAAATATCTTTGCACTAGTGGGACAATACAGAAGTCCAACAGCCACGTTTAGGATGCCACTAAGTTCACTCAGTGTTTGCTAGTATAATGGCTTAGTAACAATGAGTTTGAGTGTGCAATGCAGGCAGACGTGCTGCAAATATCTTTGCACTAGTGGGACAATACAGAATTCCAACAGCCACGTTTAGGATGCCACTAAGTTAACTCAGTGTTTGCTAGTATAATGGCTTAGTAACAATGAGTTTGAGTGTGCAATGCAGGCAGACGTGCTGCAAATATCTTTGCACTAGTGGGACAGTACAGAAGTCCAACAGCCACGTTTAGGATGCCACTAAGTTCACTCAGTGTTTGCTAATATAATGGCTTAGTAACAATGAGTTTGAGTGTGCAATGCAGGCAGACGTGCTGCAAATATCTTTGCACTAGTGGGACAATACAGAAGTCCAATAGCCACGTTTAGGATGCCACTAAGTTCACTCAGTGTTTGCTAGTATAATGGCTTAGTAACAATGAGTTTGAGTGTGCAATGCAGGCAGACGTGCTGCAAATATCTTTGCACTAGTGGGACAATACAGAAGTCCAACAGCCACGTTTAGGATGCCACTAAGTTCACCCAGTGTTTGCTAGTATAATGGCTTAGTAACAATGAGTTTGAGTGTGCAAAGGGCAGGAGGGTACAGTGGCAGGGTTGTGGGTCTCTGGGTAGAGGAAAGGAAGCCTGCCTTTCTATCCCTCCTAATGGGGAAATGCAGCGAGGAAATCCCTGACCTTGGCTACACAGACGCTGTCATCTTGTGTAGCTGTTAAACTCTCTTTTCGCGGACCTGTCACCTATGGCTCTGACACTGCCGGTATTAGCCCTTAAAAGGACTGATAGAAAGTTCTATCCCTATTCTGTACAGCGCTGTGTATAGAGCGTACACAGCAGTATCGGAGATAGGCGCTGCGCCAGCGGTGACTGACACCAAGGACGCAGAAGGCAGATAATGGCGTGCTGGAGGAAAATGTCCGTTTTTATAATGCAGGGACATGTGACATGGACATCCTATCACACATGCCGTTGCTTCTCTGGCTAAAAGTCTACTTAGCTGTGTGTGTCTGGGATTGGCTGACATGCTGGCCCGCCCCACTACACGCGCACGCTTAGGGAACGAAGACAAGGAAAAAAAAAAAATGGCGATCGCCATTATCCATACAGCAGTGATATGAATGCGCTGTTCCCGCACACTATACACTGAAATTTCATAATAGTGTGAGTTTCAGAGTGACGTACACTATTACAGCGGAAAGCCAGCTAGTAATTAGCTGGTCTTTTTGCTGCTAGAACCGTTCTCGAACGTATCTAGAACTATCGAGCTTTAGCAAAAAGCTCGAGTTCTAGTTCGATCTAGAACAGCCCCCAAAATCACTCGAGCCGCGAACTGGAGAACCTCGAACCGCGAACCGCGCTCAACTCTAGTAACGGCGTCTTGTCAATGGCAACAATCTGAATGGGTCCTTCCAATCTAACTGTCCCTAAATCTAGTTTCATAACCAGCCCAGAATCCACAAAATTAGCTGCAGACCCACAGTCAATGAAAGCGAATGATGATATAGATCGGTTCTCAAAAAGTAATTCCACATTCAATAAAACTTTATCTGAGGAGTGAAAAAGTACCTGGATGTCTGAGTGACCTCCTCAATAATAATCACCCATAATTAGGCATTTCCCGATGGCTTGTCTGCTGGGGGACATGCCAAGCAGTCGTTCTGGAAATGTCCAGCGTGACCACAATAGAAGCAAAGTCCCAGGTCATGACGTCTTTACTCTCCTTGTCTCCAGGGCTGGCTGCACCAATTTCTATAGGCTGAAGGGAACCTCCTTTTGCATCTCACGTCTGTCCCAAATCCTGCAATCCATTTGGATAGCCTGAGTCATGACCTCCGCCAATGAACCAGGTGGAGACTGTAGAGCCAGAGCATCCTTTAATGTATCTGAAAGGCCTCTGTGAGTCTGACACCTGAGGGCTGCATCATTCCACAGAACTTCAGATGACCATTGTCTGAACTCAGAACTATAATGCTCAGTGTGTGCAGGGCCTCCCTGTGTCAGGTTCATGATCTTTGCCTCTGCCACCTGAACTCTATTGGGTTTGTCATATATCAACCCCAAAGCGTCAACAAAGACATCAACAGAAGACCATTCTGTGGCTAATGGAGTCAAAGAAAATGCCCACATCTGACAACCCCTCCTTAAAGAAAGGCTCAGTGGTTAGCACTTCAGTCTTGCAGCGCTGGGGTCCTGGGTTCTATTCCCACTAAGGACAACATCTGCAAGGAGTTTGTATGTTCTCCCTGTGTTTGCGTGGGTTTCCTCTGGGTACTCCGGTTTCCTCCCACACTCCAAAAACATACTGATGGGGAATTTAGATTGTGAGCCCCAATGGGGACAGGGTTGACAATGTATGTAAAGCGCTGTGGAATTAATAGCGCTATATAAATGAATAAATATTATTATTATTATATTCCCACCCACTGGGACTCATACCCTGACGATCAGGATCATAAGGTAAAAAATAATTTATAGCTCTCCCAGAAAATTTTGAACTGATCTTTCTCCCCTGAAAACGTATCAGGTAGTGCCACCACAGGTTTGGGGGAGCTCAATTGTACATCAGCTAGTCCTGGAGACATGACTACAGTCGTTAGTGAGGGTTTCTGAGAAGTACCCACAGTATTAGAAAACTGTCACTGTAACTGAGTCTGAGAAGATTCCAACTGCTCCATGGCTAGATCCTGGACTAACTGAGTCAGTTAGCCACCTGATCAAAGAGATTTGTACTGGATCCATGGGTGGCGAGAAAAAAAAACGTCTGGCCAGACTGTAATGTAATGCAGTCATTACTTATGGCTTGTACAAACAGAAGAATGGTCAGGAAAGCCAGGGCCTGGTAAGAGGAGGACACGTATGGATTCAGGGAGTACACAGAGGCAAAGTCAGGTCACAATCCAGGGGTCAGAATTCCAGGAAGGCACATAATAGATTCAGGAAGTAAATGAAATGTGGTCAGGCAACAGCTTGATGTCAGCTGTCAATTAAAAGCTGACATCAACCCCACAGCTATTACCTGATTTCAACTGCACCAGGGCAATCAAGAAGAGATGGGTAAAGAGCCAGAATTGGTGCATCTAATGGATATGCCACTTCGGGGGTGGCTGTAGACTTCTATTTTTAAGCTGGGAGGGGCCAAATAACCATGGTCTTTCCCATCCTGATAATACCAGTCCCAAGCTGTCTACTTTACCTTGGCTGGTTATCAAAAAGAGGGGGTCCCTAGGCCATTTATTTAAATTTTGTACAAATTTAAAAAGAAAACAAACAAAAAAAAACCCACATAGGAGTCCCTCTACTTTTGATAACCAGCCAAGGTAAAGCAGACAGCTGAGCAGTGCAGCCCATAGCTGTCTGTTTTCCCTGCACTGGTTATCAAAAATATGGGAGCCCACGTCATTTTTTTAATCCTTATTGTTCACAGCAGTGTACAGTCATCTTCTGCAAATAATTAATAATGTCTGGCTACACTGCAGCCTTTCAAAAAACTTTGTTAGCATACAAACAGTACCCAAACTCCAAATTTGGATATGGACTTTTTTTAAAAGTTCGTGTACAAGTTCAAACCCCGGTCACCCAGTGTCTCGTACGAACTCTGAACTTAACAGTTTGGGTTCGCTTATCTCTAGAAGTGATGAGCAAACACGTGGATATTCGGGTTTGCCAAACCAGCATGGACTAAAAAAAAAATTGGGTTCGGCAGCCAAACTTGACCCCGAACTTGACTCTGGACAACGAATCTCATACTAGTCAATGGAGATGAGAATTTCTGGGCTGTAAAATGGCTGTAGTAAGAGCTAGGAGGCTACAAATGGAAGTTAAATTGTAGGAAGAGCAGGATAGTTATACATACCATGTTTCTCGGAGGGTCACACTGCAATCAAACTCTTTTCTGGGCAGACTTATTAAGGTTCATCAATATTCACTGCTTCTTCTGCCTCTGTGTCAGTGTCTGTGATTAGTTGCAGAATGCTATACATGCCCCCCACCCTGTGTACACATTTATTATTGACTGCAGTCAGCTTGCTGCATGGTAGTGTAAAAAGAAATAAGTAATTTAAAAAAATGACATGGCTCCCACCATATTTTGATAGTGTACCGCCCCGCTCTCGGCAGCCGAGCTGCTCGGATCCGGCCCTTCTGTGGGTGGCTCGAGGGTCTCCGGACCCGGGGGCCTCACGGTCACTTCAAATGAAAAGGGGGAGTGATGGGATGGTGGATTTAGGACGTATATGTACAGTCTGAGCCGTATGGAGTTCGTGACGCCACCCACGGTGTATGGTGATATTATACACCACTGCTGCAGTTACGGGGCACCCGGGGGAGATGTTGTGCAGCAAGTTGTTAACCCCTCCGTTTGCAGAGATGGTGGCCCCGGGACCTGTTGGGGGCTTGGCGATGCAGGGAGATGGGTGACTGCAGGGTGCTGGTGTACTCACTATTAGAAAACACACGAGTCTCTGGTAAACCAAGGTGATGGTGGTCGGTGCCCGCAGCCGGCTGTGTTCTGGTTCCCCCACCCAGCTGGTGGTCTCTGTCTTTCTCCTGCACCTGTGTAAGATGGTGGACTGCCTGTGCTTGCAACTTCAGGAGTCCGCTCCCGGCTTGCGGTTGCCTAAGGAGCCCTTTGCCCGCAGACGCTGTCCCGTGGGATCTCTGAGCCATGGCGGTGGCCTTTTATCCCCCTCGGTGGGCTGTTGCCTTCAGTCGGGACTTTGGGCGGGACAGGACCTCTAGTCCTGGCCGCAATCAATTAATTAGCTAGCCCCCAGTCGCTTCTGGACCTAGCTTCAAGGTCTGAGTACCCCCCTTTGTGCTCCGGTTACCGAGTCGGTTCCCCGGGTCAGTACCGGTGGGCCACTACCCTGTCCCGGTCCACCTCGGTTCCACCAAGCCGTCTTCCTGGCTCCTGCAGACGGAGACCGCCGTCTGCCTCCTAGCCAAAGGCACCAGGGCTCCTACCCTGGCACCTGTTCAATTTGGGTTCTCTCCTCCGCTGGAGCTGGACACAGCTCCAGCCCACACTCCCTCCAACTTGAACTCTAAACACAAACTTTTTTTTGGCTACTTTCCCGCCCGGGGCTATCTAGGACTCCTCGATGGGCGTCTTCCAACCGCCTGGTTCCGCCCCCTGGTGTGTCTATGAAGCCCTGACGGGGGTGACTAGGGTTTTGAGGTTGGCTATGTGTTACCTGTGAGGGAAAGGTGTAATGCGGGGCCCTATCTGTGACTACCTGGCCCGGCCAGGGCGTCACAATAGCCAGTGCGGGTGAATCAACAGCTGAATATCAAAATACATGGCATCCAATGCTGGGTTTTTTTAATCATGTAAATAAATACTTTTTAAAAAAGACATCGCTTACCCCCATTTTTTTATAACGAGTCACGGTAAAGTAAACAGGTGGGGACTGGTATTATCTGGATGGCAAGAGCCATGAAAATTGACCCCCCCATCCTAAAAACACAAGCCTGCAGCTGCCCAGAATTGATACATCACACTAGATGTGCAGACCCTGGTGCTTTACCCGGCTCATCCTAATTGCCATACTGCGGTGGCAATCGGGCTAACATAAGGAGTTAATGACAACATTGATTTGTCAAAAAATCACAGCTGCCATCAAACCCTGGATTCGTAATGGGGGGGCGTCTATAAGACACCCTCACTACTAATCCTGTAAGCGTAAAAGAAATACCATATTTTTCGCTTTATGAGATGCACCTTATTATAAGACGCACCCCCAAATTTGGTGAAGGAAAAGAGAATTATTTTTTTTTAATGTTAAATGGGGTCCATCTTATAATGCCAGTGTCCCTCTAACAAATCATATAAGGTATATGTCCCTCATAGCCCCCCATCCTAAAATTAGCCCCCTTAATCTGGATATGGCCCCTTTATATTGAATATAGCCCCCTTGTGATGGTACACATTCCCCTGTGCTGCCTATGGCCCCCTATGGATTGCATACATTCCCCTGTGCTGCCTATGGTCCCCTATGGATTGCACACATTCCCCTGTGCTGCCTATGGCCCCCTATGGATTGCATACATTCCTCTGTGCTGCCTATGGTCCCCTATGGATTGCACACGTTCCCCTGTGTTAGATAACGCCCCCATGCTGCTCCCCATGGCCCCTATAGATTACACAAGTCCCCCTGTGTTAGATATCGCCCCGATAGTGCTGCCCATGGCCCCTATATAGATTGCACAAGTCCCCCTGTGTTAGATATCGCCCCCATAGTGCTGCCCATGGCCCCTGTATAGATTGCACAAGTCCCCCTGTGTTAGATATCGCCCCCATAGTGCTGCCCATGGCCCCTATATAGATCGCACAAGTCCCCCTGTATTAGATATTGCCCCCATAGTGCTGCCCATGGCCCCTATAGATCGCACAAGTCCCCCTGTGTTAGATATCACCCCCAGGCTGCTGCCCATAGTAAAATAAAATACTCTTTCCTTATCTCCTCCAGCTTCTCTTCCTTACTTCCTGGTTCTCAGTGCGGTCATGTGATCGGCACAGCAGACTGAGATCTCTGCCTGCCTGATCACAGTGGAAGCAGGGACACGGGGAGAAACGCTGGAGGGGGTAAGTAAAGCTTTTTTATTTTAGAATCAGCAGCAGCCTGGGGGCCAAATCTAACACAGGGGGGGCATGTGCCATCCCACGGGGGGCGCAGAGACAAATAATATGCACCGCTCCCCCAGCCCATCACTGCGTGCGATTTCAGCACCATTGGAGATGGACAGCGGCTGTGCATATTATATGAGCGGGAGCAGGAGATCAAAGGCTGCAGCCAGCAGCGTTCACCTGCCCCCAGCACAGCGCTCCAACCTCCCCTGGACCCTGCAGTGTACATATATATATACCCTCCCCGTATATTCGGCTTATAAGACGCACCCCCTACTTTCCCCCAAAATTTGGGGGAACAAAAGTGCGTCTTATAAAGCGAAAAATACGGTATAACACAAACACCAAAAAAATCCTTTATTTGAAATAAAATACACACAACCCATTTCACACCTTTATTAACCCCCAAAACACCCTTGCAGATCCAACGTTCCATGACGATCCTCAGCTCTGCTACATCCAGAGGCTGTAGAGAGGGAAAACATTCCGGCAGTCAGGTCACCTGAGGTCACACTAGGGGCTCCTCACTGCCCTCAGTGAAAGTGCTGCTAGATTGTCGGACTGCAAGACACGGCCGTGACCCACAATCCAACAGTACAGCAGCGGCTTAAATTTTACAGCTGTCATTAACCTCTTATATTACCCAGATTGCAACTGCACAAGAGCAATTGGGATGAGCAGGGTAAAGCACCAGGATTGGCACATCTAATGTGATGTCAATTCTGAGCAGCTGCAGACAGGTATTTTTAGCCTAAAGGGCCAATATTCATGGCTCCTTTCATCTTGATAATCCCAGCCCCACCTATTTGCTTTACCGTGACTGGTTATGAAAAATGTGGGAGACCATATGCCTTTTTTTAATTATTTATTTAAATAAATAATAAAATGGTTTAGAATCCTCTCTGTTTTGATATCCAGCCACGGTAAAGCCCACGGGTGGGGGCTGCAGCCTGTAGCTGTTGTTTTACACGTGCTGGCTATCAAAATAGGATGGAAGCCTGCGTCAGTTTTTAACATTTTTTTTACCTTGATTTCCCTGGCCAATCATAGCCATGCCAGTACTTGACATGGCTGTGATGGGGCTGGAAGTGCGCACACCAGAAAAGCTTGCTGATTGGCTGCTTTGCAACCTTTAAACAAGCGTTATTCAGATGACAAACCCAAACAGGAACCGGACATACAAGTAAAAGTCTGTGTTTGGGTCCGGGACCAGGACACCTAGTGGTTGGTACAAACCTCGAACTGCACAGTTCGGGTTCGCTCATCCCTAATCTATATTTATAAACTCTCAGGTAACTCATTCTACAAACAACAATAAGCAGTGAAACACAAAGACTAAAGGCTGCTTTACACGTTACAATTAATCGTGTGATCGCATTTGCGATTGCACCCGCCCCCATCGTTTGTGCGGCACGGGCAATTTCTTGCCCGTGTCGCACAATGTTGTAACCTCCCGTTACACGCACTTACCTTCCAAACGACCTCGCTGTGGGTGGCGAACATCCACTTCCTGAAGGGGGAGGGACGTTCGGCGTCATAGCGACGTCACACAGCGGCCGTCCAATAGAAGCGGAGGGGTGGAGATTAGTGGGACGTAAACATCCCGCCCACCTCCTTCCTTCAGCATTGCCGGCGGGACGCAGGTAAGCTGTGTTCATCGTTCCCGGGGTGTCACACGGAGCAATGTGGGCTGCCACGGGAACGATGAACAACTGGATGTTTGATTTTTAGAAAATGAGCGACGTGTCAGCGATGAACGAGAAGGTGAGTATTTCTGCTCGTTCATAGCTGTCACATGCTACGATATCACTAACAATGCCGGCTGTGCGTCACTTACGACGTGATCCGCCGACATCTCGTTAGATATATCGTAGCGTGTAAAGCCCGCTTAAAGAAGGCAAATGGTGCAATTTCACAACTTGATTTCTGCCTTGATTTTTAGTAAATAATATATGCATTTATATAAAAAAAGCCCCAAAGGTATCCTTATACTTTAAAAACATTAGGCTAAGTATACATTATATGAGAATGTTGAATGTGTACGTGTTCTGTTGTCTACACTATATTCTAGTAAGTTTTCATGAGTCAATAAGTTGATTTATGCAATTAAGTGCTATATGCAGAGGCGGGGTTGTAATAGTTCTTTCCTACACCTGCAGTACAATTGGGCTTAGAAGTTCTTCACTAATACAATATCTAAACATTAGAAAATGTCATCGTAAGGCATAGTTATTAAGTAGTTAGGATGACAAACAGGTAATAATATGCAAATGATACTGTTTATTTAATTACATTGAATACATTGATGGTATTTAAGACCAATAACTTCAAAGTAAATGGTTAACAAATGTCACATATATACTTGCACAATTTATTAAAAATTATCTGTTTCTTGAAATTCTCAGACACTTCATTGATATTGCGGCATTTTATTTCCTTCACCAAGTAAATATACTTATGTTACTAAAGCATCTTATTTGTAATAGGTATGAGAGCCTAGAAGAAAATGAAAATATTTTTATAGATACAATTTGCATATGCTCTCTTTTGCAACAACTATTACAAGTCAGATTAGATTACACAGAAAGAAAATCATTATGTAGAAGTCAAATAATATTGATTTTTTGCAAAGGCGACATTGATATGCATATCAGCGTTGTGGAGACTCAAGGGTCACTGCACGGACCAGAGCTCATCCCACTGAACGCTCACACTCTTTCTCCATGGACAACACACTACTCAGACAACACAAGGTGAGGGAACACACATTGGTAAGACTTCATTGGTTCACCAACAGGCAAAAAATAATTGTACATTCCCAGCAAGAACACAAGATGGTACAAACAACAGAATCTCACCCTTCCATGTTTCCGCCAGGGATTAGAATCTTAACGACTTTGGGGTTTCCAGGGCCAACTATCCCAGTCCAGTAGCACCTTACTTTTGGTGGGCACCCATTGAAAAGAGATAGCAGGAAGCTTAGGAAGCTGACCGAGCACAACAAGAGATGTAGCCATGCAACCAAGTACTCCCAACCTTTGCTCTCCAAGAGAATTTGAGTGCTCAGTTTTAAACAGTAATTCAGTTCTGTAAACCTTGAGCTGGAACTGTATATCCTAGGCTGAAATTCAGTAGAATGAATCTTGATGCAGTTCTGTGATTTCCCCAGCTGGAACCATAGTTCCTCAGATGAGGTCATGTAGAATAACTCCTCTGTTGACAGGAGCAAGTCACTCTTATACCACTTAGTTCTCGTACAGGATTGGTGGAGATGGCTGCTCTCTCATTGGTTACTAGTTCAATCCAACTGCATAATTTTTCTCTGAACTATACAGTCAGAAGGGCCGAGGCAATACACATTTAATAGACAATCCACATTGACAGCCAATAGGGCTCCGATCAGTCTCACGTGAGAAATTGGGTAACTTCTCTTGGTTTAACAAAGGAATCATATGTCTGGCCTAATTAAGAACAGTTCACCCCCACAAACATGGCCAAATGCTGAGTGCTCACAGGTGTCTTTTGTTCTGATGCATTCTTTTCAGTCATTGTCTGAGCCCTTTTTTGCAATGTATTTGACCACTGCTGTTTTATTTGCTTACTTTATTTGTAATTCTATTGTATAAAGCTTCATTCAGAAGTCCATGTTGCACATGTTGTATCACTTTTTTTTCACAGATATTCAAATTATCTCTCCAGGACAGGAGACAAACTCTAGCGCAGCGCCACCTATTGGTAGTAGCGATCCTAAAAGTTAAATGTGGATTTTTAACAATCCTTTACATATAACTAGGATATATATGCCAGATCAGAATCCCAATTTGCAGACACGGTGTTTCGGGGTGCTTGCCCCTCGTCAGTGCAAAGTATGGGGTGTCTGATCTGGCTCATGAGAAGTTTTGTGGGGACCATGGGGGAACACTATTCTCCTTATGGAGACTTTGCAAGCCAGTCTGGCTGCCAGTGAAGTAAGGGGACTTATAGCTGCCATGCCCCTCTGCAAAATATTCAAATTATCTCTCCATGACAGGAGACAAACTCTAGTGCAGCGCCACCTATTGGAAGTAGTGATCCTAAAAGTTAAATGTGGATTTTTAACAATCCTTTACATATATGCCACACAGATATGCATGTACTTGTTATTATCTATGGTGCTTTTCAAGGTGTCCATGCATAACTCACAGAGACATGTCAATATTTTTACCATTATCATGGATGAAAATAGCCAATACAAGTCTATTTGTCCTTGAAAAACACGTACAGCACAAGAATGGCATATGTGTGCCAGTCATGTACAGTCCGTATTTAACATTGCAGAGAATAGGAGAAGCTTTGTAATATACTGTATTTATCCATCCATGAAAAACACTGATTACACAATTATGGTAAAAACACACTGACAATACATTGATGATACACTGATCCAAAACACTGATTAATTGCACCATTTTTTCACATATGTGCTTAAACATGGATGTGTGAATGAGGCCTATGTTAGAAAGCTGCTTCCAAGTGTTATGCCCTGTGCACACTAGACAAAGGATTTTTCCTCAAGATACTTCTTGAGAGTCTGAAAGATTAATGCAACTGTGTTAAAAAAACGCACCAATAACGCACCAAAAAACGCATGCATTTTTACCACATTTTTGCGCGTTTTTGGTGTGTTTTTTGCAGGTTCATCCCTGCGGTTTTTAATGTTTTAACAACAATAAATAATATAGATAGATAGATAATCGATAGATAATCGATAGATAATCGATAGATGGATAGACAGATAGATAAATAGATGGATAAATAAATAGATAATGGATAGATAGATAGATAGATAGATAGAAAGATGGATAGACAGATGAATAGATAGATTGATGGATAGATGATTGATAGATAGATAAATAGATAGATAATGGATAGATAGATAGATAGATAGATAGATAGATGGATAGACAGAAAAATAAATCGATCATCAATAGATGGATGGATAGACAGATAGATAACGGATAGATAGATAGATAGAAGGATAGATGACTAGATAGATAATGGAGAGATAGATAGATGCATAGACAGATAAATAATGGATAGAAAAATAGATTGATAATAGAGGGATAGATAGAGGGATGGATAGATAGATAGATAGATATAGAGATAGCCCCATGCTGGAGAAGACCAGCACCTATACCTACCTCGGTCTGGAGCTAAGCCAAACTGGGAGCCTTAAGCAAGCAGCAGAGACCCTGAAAGGGAAAGCATGCAGAACCTTTTATGCTATCAGAAGACAACTGTACCACCTCAAACCACCGGTGAGAGTCTGGCTCAAGATATTCGACAGCGTCATCACCCCTATACTGCTGTATGGCAGCGAGGTATGGGGCCCAGTGACCTATCCAGACCAAACAAAGTGGGATTCCAGTCCAACTGAAATCTTCCATCTGGAGTTCTGCAAATATCTCCTCCAAGTCCATCGCAGCACCTCAAACATAGCCTGTCGGGCAGAGCTGGGCCGATTCCCTTTATGGCTCAGTATACACAAGAGGGCGCTATCACACCAGGCACACATACAGAACAGCAACCCCAGCTCCTACCATCATAAAGCCCTGCTGAGAAAGAGCCCAGAGCAAGCCAGGAACCCCAGCAGCCAGTACAGCCAAAGTCAGCAACACAACCTGACAAAAGTCCAAATAAAAGAGATCTCAGAGAGCTGCAAGATGCAATACATAGAGGACTGGAAGAGTGAATTAGAGAACTCCCAGAAACTCACCATCTACCGGTCACTGCGGAGGGACTACACTCTGGCCCCATATCTGCAAAGGTTACGCCACCCCAAAGACAGGCAGAGACTCAGCCTGTACAATGGGGAGATAAGGTATGCACACCAGTGACTATGTAAGGGGAATACATGAAATAGCAGAAACTGCTGTGTGAATACTGACTTGAAAAATCCAATAGCTATATGTAAGAGTGAAAATGTGAAAAATGGAATCTGCATTACTGCCATGAACATATGAATCAAGAGAAATTTAGCTACTGAATTGATCAATGCAATAGAGCCCCAACACTACGCCAAAGTATTTCTCTACGCTATTGGATTTTTCAAGTCAGTAATCACACAGCAGTTTCTGCTATTTCATGTATACCTTATCTCCCCATAGTGATGTTTTTTAGGTTTCTGCACCCAGTTCAGACTTAGAATGGTGTTCCAAACGTTATTCCTTATTTGTTAGTAGTTTTTCGTTTGTGAACCCTCCCCAACCACACCTATTGCCAATCCATATCATACGCATAAATAGCCTGGGTCTCAACTTCCCATACACGGTAAGTTTTTTAACTGCATGAGGGGACACACACAAGCTAGGGACCCCAACGTAGAGAAATACTTTGGCGTAGTGTTGGGGCTCTATTGCATTGATCAATTCAGTAGCTAAATTTCTCTTGATTCATATGTTCATGGCAGTAATGCAGATTCCATTTTTCACATTTTCACTCTTACATATAGCTATTGGATTTTTCAAGTCAGTATTCACACAGCAGTTTCTGCTATTTCATGTATTCCCCTTACATAGTCACTGGTGTGCATACCTTATCTCCCCATAGTGATGTTTTTTAGGTTTTTGCACCCAGTTCAGACTTAGAATGGTGTTCCAAACGTTATTCCTTATTACTTAGCCTGTACAGACTGAGTGCCCACAGCCTAGAGGTGGAAACAGGGCGGCACCGACAGACATACAAGCCGCGGGAGAACAGACTGTGCCAGTACTGCCAACAGGGGGCTCTGGAGGACGAGGCGCACTTCCTGCTGCACTGTGACAAATACTCAGCAGTGAGGGCCTCCCACTTCCAGAAACTTACCGCTCATACCCCGGACTTTCCAACCATAGACGAGGAGAGGAAACTCCGCATAGATGGATAGATAGATAGATAGCTATAGATAGATAGATAAATATATAATAGAGGGATAGATGGATAGATAGATAGATAGATAATGTATAGATAGATAGATAGATAGAGCAATCCACAGTGAGAGTCCACAGAGAGAGCACAGGAGACCACATGCCACACAATGGCAACACACAACAATCCATAGTGAGAGTCCACAGAGAGGGCACAGGAGACCACATGCCCCACAATGGCAACACACAGCAATCCACAGTGAGAGTCTACCTAGAGGGCACAGGAGACCACATGCCCCACAATGGCAATACACAGCAATCCCCAGAGAAAGTCCACAGAGAGGGCACAGGAGACCACATGCCACACAATGGCAACACACAACAATCCATAGTGAGAGTCCACAGAGAGGGCACAGGAGACCACATGCACCACAATGGCAACATACAGCAATCCACAGTGAGAGTCCACCTAGAGGGCACAGGAGACCACATGCCCCACAATGGCAATACACAGCAATCCCCAGAGAAAGTCCACAGAGAGGGCACAGGAGGTCACATGCCACACAATGGCAACACACGGCAATCCACAATCCTTAAAACATGCCAGCCAAACCCTCCACCACAATAACCTGTTATGTCCTATGAAAATCTTTCTTCATTATAGGGTATATGGACCAAATATGACATGCTTAGTTATCAGCAGCTGGAACATTCAAGGATTGAATGCCTCAGCTTTTGGGTCCAAGACAAATGACCCAGACTTCAAACAAAGACTAAAGAACATTGACATCCAGATCCTTCTGGAGACATGGGCATAGACAGAGGAGGAATCCCTGGCACCCATGGGATATAGGGAATTTTCTGCCCAGAAAAACAAGAACACCAAACACGGACGCTGCTCAGGGAGCATACTAATATAGTACAAGGAGGAGATCAAAGATCACATCAAGGCAATAAAAAGAGGAGAAAGCCATATCTGGATCAGGATAGGCAGCTCCATCCTCACCTCTCAACAGGACATCTACCTCTGTGCAGCCTACATTCCTCCATCAGAATCCCCATACTATAAGCCGGACATCTATGAGGACCTACAGAGGGAGGTAGCCCAATTCCAGTCCATGGGCAGGGTTCTCATCTGCAGAGACCTCAATGCCAGGACGGGTACAGAGAAGGACTACCTGTCACCTGACGGAAATACATATGTAATGGGAGAGGGGCCCTTCTACAGTGACTCAGTACAGACAGCAAGAAACAGCTACGACAGAGGGGTGAGTAAAAACGGCAGAACCCTGTTGAACCTGTGCCGGAGCTTGGGGTTGTATATAGTGAATGGGCGCATCAGGGGGACTTATTAGGGAGATTTATACTAAACTCCCACATGGGCAGCAGTGTGGTGGATTACGCAATAACAGACATGGACCCAGCAAAAAATAAATGCCTTCATAGTCACCCCGAAACTCACCTGTCAGACCACAACCAGACACTGCTGTACATGAGATCCACGGGCAAGCAATACACTGATAAGCCCAACCTGACCGGTCTCCACAACCTGCCACCATCCTACAAATGCAAACACTGTGGAAAAGGAGCGCAATAGGGTCTTACCCGACAAACAATTGGGGTGTGATTACAAGAGGTTACTCACCAAGTGTGGTTGTGAAAGTCACAACCACTCTGCAGGCATCTGAAATAGGTCAAAGGCAGCAGTCATCCCTGTAATCGGTAAAAAATATGTGGAGAGTGGATGTTTAAAAACCGCGCCAAGGACCACTCATGAAGGAGATGGATTTAACGTGACTTTATTCCATGTTCAGGTCTACGCGTTTCAGGAGCGTCCGCTCCCTTCCTCAGGACAATACAGGCACAAGCACATCAAAATCAGCGATCAAAGAATGAACCGAAAATTTTATACCTTCCGGTGTGACGTCATGAAGACGCCCACCTGACCCAGAAAAGAAAAAAATCGGCAGGAATTACATACATCCACTGAAAATACCAGTAACGTGACTTCAATGTAAAAGCCGCTTATCCGTATCAACATATCTATTTAAAATGTATAATAAAAACATCGGAAAAATAAAATTGAAACACACAAAAAAAAGGGGAATATATAATACAGAGTATTAGTGACAGTGAAAAAATTTTTTATATATATATGCTAGTGTGTAGAGAATAGACCCAGCACTCAATCAGAATAGAACCCGCAGAGAAACGGAATCAATGAATGATTGATTCCGTTATATTGTTATATTGATATTGTCCTGAGGAAGGGAGCGGACGCTCCTGAAACGCGTAGACCTGAACATGGAATAAAGTCACGTTAAATCCATCTCCTTCATGAGTGGTCCTTGGCGCGGTTTTTAAACATCCACTCTCCACATATTTTTTACCATCCTACAAATGGCCTAAACAGTTATCCACTGAATACACCAACGTGAGCAACAGAACTGAGATCCAAGAGCTACTTGTAAATTTCAACTCAAGACGCTATACATCAAACCAACAAGGAGTCAACCGGGCAGTGAATGACTTTAACAACATCCTGTATACCATGGCAGAGTTAGCAGGCATCAGAAAGACCAACCCCAAGAAACCTACAAATAAACCAGGCCAAAAATGGTTTGACAAAGAATGCAAGTCACTACGCAACTCCCTAAGGGTAGCCTCAAACCAAAAACACAGAGACCCCAACAACAGGGACCTAAGAAGCGGCTCATGACACCCTACAGAGACAATACAAGCGCATTCTCAAGGAGAGAAAAAGAGGCACATCTCCCAAGAACTGCAGAAGTTTGAGGACTCCCTCCAGGATAACTCATTCTGAAAAATCTGGAGTCATATCGGCACAAAGTCCAAGCATAGCACCCTCCACATCCAAAATGGCAACATCTGGCACAGCTACTTCCAAGACCTCTACAAGAATATACCAGAAGAAGACCTAACCCCAGAACAGGAGCACCTAACCACTAAACTCAGAGACATGGAGGAGACAATCAAAGACTTCCAAAATCCTCTGGACCATTCAGTGTGCTGGAAATAAAAGACAAAATCAAATTTATGACATGCAAGAAGGCCGCGGGCAGTGACGGCATCCTGCCTGAGATGATCAAATAAAGTTAACCAGATATACATGCAGCACTGGCTAAACTATTCACCCACGTCCTGAGTGCCAGCTACTTCCCAAAGACTTGGAATCAAGGTCTCATAACGCCCATCTACAAGAATGGAGACCGATATGAGCCAGCAAACTACAGAGGGATCTGTGTTAACAGCATTCTGGGAAAACTGTTTAACAGCATTATTAATAAAAGGATCATCACCTTCCTCACCAAGCGGGACACCCTCACCACAAGCCAAGCTGGGTTCATGCCAAACCATCGCACCACGGACCAAACTTACACCCTGCAAAGCCTCATCAAGACCCACATCCACGGCAAAAAACAGGGGAAAATATTTACATGTTTTGTGGACTTCAAGAAGGCATTTGACTCAGTATGGCATCCAGGCCTGTTCCTTAAACTCCTAGAGAATAGAATAAGTAGCAGAACCTACGACGTGATCAAAAGTTCATACACTGAGAACCAATGCAGCATGAAGGTGAACGGAAAGAGGACGGCCTTCTTCCGGCAGAGCCGCGGGGTAAGACAGGGCTGCAGCCTGAGCCCAATTCTATTCAATATCTACATAAATGGACTGGCCACAGCCCTGGAATCATCCCCTGCCCCAGGTCTCAGCCTCCATGACCGAGAGGTGAAGATCCTGCTGTACGCAGATGACCTCCTGCTGCTTTCCCCATCCAAAATAGGTCTCCAAGATAGCCTGGCAGTGCTAGAAACATTCAGCACCACATGGGCTTTGCCCATCAACCAAAAGAAGACCAAAGTCATGGTGTTTCAGAAGAGGAATTACAACAAAATCTCCACTCCCTCCCTCACACTAAATGGTGCCGCCCTGGAGAAGACCAGCAGCTATACCTACCTCGGTCTGGAGCTAAGCCAAACCGGGAGCCTCAAGCAAGCACAGAGACCCTGAAAGGGAAAGCATGCAGAACCGTTTATGCAATCAGAAGACAACTGTACTACCTCAAACCTCCGGTGAGAGTCTGGCTCAAGATATTCGACAGCGTCATCACACCTATACTGCTATATGGCAGCGAGGTATGGGGCCGAGTGACCTATCTAGGCCAGACAAAGTGGGATTCCAGCCCAACCGAAGTCTTCCATCTGGAGCTCTGCAAATATCTCATCCAAGTCCATCGCAGCACCTCAAACATAGCCTGTCGGTCAGAGCTGGGCCGATTCCCCTTATGGCTCAGTATACACAAGAGAGCGCTATCACACCAGGCACACATACAGAACAAATTGCATCATTTGTCCAACTCTTGAACCAACATTCCGCAGGAATAACACCTAATAACTGCAAAAACCACAGAAAGAACACTTGGGATGGTGCATAACCTCAATAATATTCTTTTATTTTAATCATTTCCAAATATAAAAAATCCATTTACAAAATTGCACATATGTATACAACTGGGTCCAGTTCCTAATCACACAGGACTAGCTCCAATACCGCTCTAATAGGTTACGGGCAGCTGCATAAACTGTTCATGGCTTATAGTAAGCCTCCACCAAAATCCTTATACTTTTTCCTTAATATCCAATAACTCTCTCCCTTCTAACAGGCTCTCTGTGAGTGCATCACCCAGAGCCTGCAGCAGCGCTATGCATCTGGGGATTCCAGACAAGATCCGGTCACTCTGTATAGCAATAATAGTAAGGAGTGGAGCGCAGCTGAAACTAACCTGTATAAAGTCACTAGCGGTTGTGCCGTCCTCGGTCCCGACGCGCGTTTCCCTAGTTCATCAGGGGACGTGTGATTAGGAACTGGACCCAGTTGTATACATATGTGCAATTTTGTAAATGGATTTTTTATATTTGGAAATGATTAAAATAAAAGAATATTATTGAGGTTATGCACCATCCCAAGTGTTCTTTCTGTGGTTTTTACACATACAGAACAGCAACCCCAGCTCCTACCATCATAAAGCCCTGCTGAGAAAGAGCCCAGAGCAAGCCAGGAACCCCAGCAGCCAGTACAGCCAAAGTCAGCAACACACCCTGACAAAAGGCCAAATAAAAGAGATCTCAGAGAGCTGCAAGATCCAATACATAGAGGATTGGAAGAGTGAATTAGAGAATTCCCAGAAACTCACCATCTACCGGTCACTGCGGAGAGACTACACTCTGGCCCCATATCTGGAAAGGTTACGCCACCCCAAAGACAGGGAGACCCTGAGCCTGTACAGACTGAGTGCCCACAGCCTAGAGGTGGAAACAGGGCGGCACCGACAGACATACAAGCCGCAGGAGAACAAACTGTGCCAGCACTGCCAGCAGGGGGCTCTGGAAGACGAGACGCATTTCATGCTACACTGTAACAAATACTCAGCAGTGAGGGCCTCCCACTTCCAGAAACTTACTGCGCATACCCCGGACTTTCCATCCATGGACGATGAGAGGAAACTCTGCATCCTACTGGGGGAAGAAGAATCAATGGTGGAGATCGCCGCCCAATATGTCCCCACATGTCATAAGATAAGAGGAATGTAAGACCCCCAAATGGATAATCATTCCCCAAATTGTGGCCCCAACACCCCATCCCCACAACCCTAACCCACTCCTCTGTCACATTTCGTTTCTTGCTTTGGCAATACCGATTGCATTTTGGTCCTGCCAATAAAGCCTATTTGATTTGAGTTGATTTGATAGATAGATAATAGAGAGATAGATAGTTGGTAGAGAGATAGATAATAGAGACATAGATATTACAGCTTTATTTTTTATGTTTGTGCCCCCACAGTATTTCTCAAACAGCAGTGACCCTGTGGGACCTTAGATCTCAGTTCTCGCTGGGTCACTGCCGGTCGATGATGCTGGAGAGGCCCTGTGAGGACACACTGCAGTTCTCGCAAGCGGTAATGTGTTCACATCACCGACCGTGAGAAATGACCTGTTGTGACCCCTGCAGTTTCGTTCACAGAGCTGCATTGAGCACTTGCTCACAGACACCGCTCACAGACGCCGCTGGATCAGTGTGGATTATGCCGGAGCTGTGTGTTTGGGGGGGTTAATAAAGTGGTGAAAGAGGGGGCTTTATTGTTATTTTATTTAAAATAAATTATTTTTCGGTGTGTGTTTATTCAGTTTGCTTAACCTAGTTTACTTAACCTAGGACTTAGAGGCAGCTATGGGCTGCCATTAACTCCTTATTACCCTGATTGACACCGTATCACTGCAATTGGGAAGAGCCGGTAACACGCTGGGACTGTAGCATAATGGATGCGACATTCTCGGGGCAGCTGCAGGCTGATAGTCTTGGCTGCAGGGGGGGGCATTAACCATGGCCCTCATCCTCCCCAGTCTGAGAATACCGGGCTGCCTCTGTGTGTTTACCTTGGCTGGACGGTAAAAATATGGCGGAGCCCACATTTTTTTTTAACATGTATATTTGATTTCTATGTGCATTATATATGTATGTGTCTGTGTGTGAGTGTGATATGTGTGTGTTTACTCTCTGCTCAACTTCCTCTACTTCTCCTAATGACATCACTTCCTTGCAAGAAGCAGAGCAGTGATGATCACTATGTCCCGAAAAATGCAAAATACAGCGGGAATAGCACAGGAAAACGCAATGAAACGCACATAATTTGCTACCTGCGTTATTCCCTGTGGTATTTCATGATTACATTATGTCACGGGCGGAGGGGTTGGGAAAGCCGTTCGCCTGGGGGTTCGCTGGTGCTCGGGTCCGGTGCTTATGCTCCTCGGTGGCTCGAGCGCGGGACAGGACCCGGGGACTTGAGCAGCGCCTCCTCGCCCACGAGTGAAAAGGGGGAAGGTTTGGTGGTGGGATGTCAGTTGTGACACCACCCACGGGTTGTGGTGATGGTGGGCACCACCGCTGCTGGTGACGGGGGATCCCGGGAGCGATGGCGGAGAGGAGCTAAGGTGTTGACCCCTCCGTGGGTAGGGGCTGTTGGTCCCGGGGCTCCGGTTGGGGAGTAGGAAGGAGGGATAGGTGCAGATGCCGATGCGGGGAGGCAGCGTGGACGCAGGTGCGATGTTGCGGTGCAGAGCGGTGCCGGATGGCACTCGTGTACTCACTCAGGTAGACAAGAACAGAGTCTCTGGTAAACCAAACGGCTGGATGGACGGGGCCCGCAGTCGGCTGCGGTGTCTTCACTCTCCCCGGATGGGTTGATGGTTGCTGTCATTCCCTGCACCTATGTGTAAGTGTTTGACTCCTATGGCTTCCCATGGGTAGTCCGCTCCCCGGCTTGTACGTGTCGGGAGAGCCCGTTTTGCCCGCAGGCGCTGGCCCTTGGATCTCTGGCCATTGGAGGTGGTGCTTATCCGGACGGGTTGGGCGGTTGCCTTCTGACGGGACTTGGTTGGGAATGAACCCCTGAGGTCCAGACCGCAATCAGAGAATTTGACCTTTACGGCGGCTTCCAAGCCTAGTCGGGGTCTGAGTACCCTGCCTTGGTGCTTGGTTTCAATCTGCTCCCCGGTTCGGTACCGGCGGGCCACCGCCCGACCCCGGTCCTACGGTTCCGCTGACTTCCACCGACTCCTGCAGACGGCCACCACTGTCTGCCGACCTTGCTGATTGTGCCTGGGCTCTGACCCAGACACACACAGTCTTTCCTCCTCTCACTTCCACCTCTCCCCTTCAACTCCAAAACTAAACTGATTACTTTTCCCGCTTCCAGGCCTGTGAACTCCTCGGTGGGTGGGGCCAACCACCTGTCTCCGCCCCACCTGGTGTGGACATCAGACCCTGGAGGGAGGCAACAAGGGTTTTGTTTGACTGGTGTTCCTGACCAGGGGAGGGGGGGTGTGTGTATGTGGTGTTATTTTGTGACCCCTGGGGTCCAGGGCGTCACACTTACAGTCAATGGATTGAAATACCGCAGGTACCTGCAGAAAAGAAGTGACATGCTCATTCTTTTTCTCAAGAAATTCTTTAGAAATAATGTTGTTGAGAAAAAAACGCAGTGTGCGCACAGCTAATTTTTTTTTCTATAGGTTCTGCTGGGGAATGTCTGCAGAAAGGTTACAACCATTATCTCAAGAAATTTCTGCAGCAAAAATGCAAAAAAACGCGGGTAAAAATGCAGTGTGTGCACAGAGCCCAAGTCACCTGAAGATTAAGGCTGCTTTCACACTATGTTTTTTTAACATGCGTCATGAACGTTTTTTTAACGCAAAAGCGGATCCAGTGCAAATGCGTTTTCATTTCAATGCATTTGCAATGGACTCGCGTTAACATGCGTTCACATGCGTTTGCGTGCGTTATAGTGAGGATCCAGCGACTTGCAGTTTTTTAACATTGTTCAAAAACGCTACTTGTAGCGTTTTTGAGCTGCGTCCAAATACCGCAAATTACTGGATCCTGACTAAACAGCATGCAAACGCATGTGAACAATGCATGCTGATAGACAGGATCCTGCTTGCTCTACTGAGCATGCACAGAAACCAGCCTCGGGTGATCAGTCCCTCTCTCTCCTCCCTCTCTCCACCTCCCTCCCCCTCTCTCTGTCTCTACCCCTCCCTCTCCTCTCTCTCTCCCCCGCCTGAGAGCTGCGGACACTCGTAACCAAGGTAAATATCGGGTAACCACTTCTCTTAGTTACCCGATGTTTACGTTGGTTACGTGTACAGACACTCGTAACCAAGATAAATATCGGGTATCCAAGCAAGTTACCCGATATTTACCTTGGTTACGAGCCTCCGCAGTTGTAAGAAGCCGGCTCCCAGTCTGGCACGTTTAGTTCCCCTCACTCCCGATCACATGACTCCAATGCCCGCCCCTAAACATCCAGTGACAGGATCCTGCAAAATAATACATGTGTTAGCATGCGTTTTTTGCTGTAAAAGCAGGATCCGCTTTTACAGCAAAAAAACATTCATGACGCATGTTAAAAAAACATAGTGTGAAAGCAGCCTAATCAGGCCATTTCTTACAACAGCTTTGAATCTTCGGAAAATATAAAAGTATAAACAAATACACAGCAAGTCATTTTCAAATATAAATGCACACAATCATTATCTTTAGTTTTAATGTAAAGCAGGTTACGGAGCGTACCTACATAAAAAAGATGTGTACATACATAAGCGGATTATTTTAAAGGCAATTTGGTCCATCACATGGGGCCCGATGCTCCCGGGGGGCATGGCGAGATAATATTTGGTATGGCATGGCATCATAATATTGTTTGCACCTATTGCTGGCAGTGTGCTTTCCTGCTGCTCTGCTGCTAGCAATAGTGAGATGGAGTATAGCTGCAGCCTGTTACCTTCTCTATAATTCAGCCAGCTATGGCATCATCACGCTTGTGCCCGCTGCATCAATTAGCTTGTATGTACTGGCAAGAAGAAGGAAGGAAGCAGAGCTACAAGGGACTGTCAGGAGAGGTAAGCTATGATTTTTTTTTCTTGAAAGTGAAGGGGGGAGGGAACACAGTATACAGTGAAGGAAATAATTATTCGATCCCTTGCTGATTTTGTAAGTTTGCCCACTGACAAAGACATGAACACTATAATTTTAAGGGTAGGTTCATTTTAAAAGTGAGAGATAGAATATCAAAAATAAAATCCAGAAAATCACATTGTATACATTATATAAATGTATTTGCATTTTGCAGAGAGAAATAAGTATTTGATCCCTCTGGCAAACAAGACTTAATACTTGGTGGCAAAACCCTTGTTGGCAAGCACAGCAGTCAGACATTTTTTATATTTGATGATGAGGTTTGCGCACATGTCAGGAGGAATTTTGGTCCACTCCTCTTTGCAGATCATCTCTAAATCATTAACATTTTGAGGCTGTCGCTTGGAAACTCAGAACTTCAGCTTCCGCCATATGTTTTCTATGGGATTAAGATCTGGAGACTGGCTAGGCCACTCCATGACCTTAATGTGCTTCTTTTCGAGCCACACCTTTGTTGCTTTGGATGTATGTTTTGGGTCATTGTCATGCTGGAAGACCAAGACATGATCCATTTTTAATTTCCTGGCGGAGGGAAGGAGGGTGTCATTCAGGATTTTACAGTACATGACTCCATCCATTGTCCCATTGATGCGGTGAAGTAGTCCTGTACCCTTAGCAGAGAAACACCCCCAAAACATAATGTTTCAACCTTCATGCTTGACAGTGGGGAGAGTGTTATTTGGGACTTAGGCAGCATTTCTCTTCCTCCAAACATGGCGAGTTGAGTTAAGACCAAGGAGCTCAATTTTTGTTTCATCTGACCAAAGCAACCTGTCCCAATCCCTCTCAGAATGATCCAGTTGTTCATTGATAAACTTCAGATGGGCTTGCACATGTGCCTTCTTGAGCAGTGGGACTCTGCGGGAACTGCAGTATTTTAAGCCATTACGGCGTAATGTGTTACCAATGCTTTTCTTATTGATAGTGGTCTCAGCTGCCTTGAGATCATTAACAAGTTCCCCGTGTGTAGTTTTAGGCTGATCCCTCACCTTCCTCATGATCCTGGATACCCCATGAGGTGAGATTTTGCATGGTGCTCCTGATCAATGTCAATTGACAATCGTTTTGTATTTCTTCCATTTTAATACTATTGCACCAACAGTTGTCTCCTTCTCACCCAGCGTCATACTTATGATTTTGTAGCCCATTCCAGCCTTGTGCAGGTCCATGATCTTGTCCCTGACATCCTTAGAAAGCTATTTGGTCTTGCCCATGTTGTAGAGGTTAGAGTCTGACTGATTAATTGAGTCTGTGGACAGGAGTCTTTTATACAGGTGACAATGTAAGCCAGCTGTCTTTAATGGAGGTAATGAGTTGATTAGGAGTCAGAGTGGCCTATAGGAGCCAGAACTCTTAATGAATGGTAGGGGATCAAATACTTATTTCTCTCTGCAAAATGCAAATACATTTATATAATGCATACAATGTGATTTTCTGGATTTTCTTTTGGATATTCTATCTCTCACTGTTAAAATTAACCTACCCTTCTTTGTCAGTGGGTAAACTTACAAAATCAGCAAGGGATCAAATAATTATTTCCTTCACTGTAGATGGGTGAGGTAAGGTGATATGCTAGTCTAAAGAAATTAGTTTGTAAGGCCCGCTTAAGTGTGGATGTTGAGAATTAATCGAATTGTTCTTGATAGTGTGTCCCAGAGAATTGGCGCAGCTTGCAAGAAATCTTGGAGACGCAAATAGGAGGTTCGAATTATTGAGGGATGAGTGATGAGAATCATATGGATTAATTGTGTATAGGGAACAGCTACAGTTAGGTCCAGAAATATTTGGACAGTGACACAATTTTCGCGAGTTGGGCTCTGCATGCCACCACATTGGATTTGAAATGAAACCTCTACAACAGAATTCAAGTGCAGATTGTAACGTTTAATTTGAAGGTTTGAACAAAAATATCTGATAGTAATTGTAGGAATTGTACACATTTCTTTACAAACACTCCACATTTTAGGAGGTCAAAAGTAATTGGACAAATAAACCAAACCCAAACAAAATATTTTTATTTTCAATATTTTGTTGCGAATCCTTTGGAGGCAATCACTGCCTTCAGTCTGGAACCCATGGACATCACCAAACGCTGGGTTTCCTCCTTCTTAATGCTTTGCCAGGCCTTTACAGCCGCAGCCTTCAGGTCTTGCTTGTTTGTGGGTCTTTCCGTCTTAAGTCTGGATTTGAGCAAGTGAAATGCATGCTCAATTGGGTTAAGATCTGGTGATTGACTTGGCCATTGCAGAATGTTCCACTTTTTTGCACTCATGAACTCCTGGGTAGCTTTGGCTGTATGCTTGGGGTCATTGTCCATCTGTACTATGAAGCGCCGTCCGATCAACTTTACGGCATTTGGCTGAATCTGGGCTGAAAGTATATCCCGGTACACTTCAGAATTCATCCGGCTACTCTTGTCTGCTGTTATGTCATCAATAAACACAAGTGACCCAGTGCCATTGAAAGCCATGCATGCCCATGCCATCACGTTGCCTCCACCATGTTTTACAGAGGATGTGGTGTGCCTTGGATCATGTGCCGTTCCCTTTCTTCTCCAAACTTTTTTCTTCCCATCATTCTGGTACAGGTTGATCTTTGTCTCATCTGTCCATAGAATACTTTTCCAGAACTGAGCTGGCTTCATGAGGTGTTTTTCAGCAAATTTAACTCTGGCCTGTCTATTTTTGGAATTGATGAATGATTTGCATCTATTTGTGAACCCTTTGTATTTACTTTCATGGAGTCTTCTCTTTACTGTTGACTTAGAGACAGATACACCTACTTCACTGAGAGTGTTCTGGACTTCAGTTGATGTTGTGAACGGGTTCTTCTTCACCAAAGAAAGTATGCGGCGATCATCCACCACTGTTGTCATCCGTGGACGCCCAGGCCTTTTTGAGTTCCCAAGCTCACCAGTCAATTCCTTTTTTCTCAGAATGTACCCGACTGTTGATTTTGCTACTCCAAGCATGTCTGCTATGTCTCTGATGGATTTTTTCTTTTTTTTCAGCCTCAGGATGTTCTGCTTCACCTCAATAGAGAGTTCCTTAGACCGCATGATGTCTGGTGACAGCCACAGCTTCCAAATGCAAAACCACACACCTGTAATCAACCCCAGACCTTTTAACTACTTCAATGATTACAGGTTAACGAGGGAGACGCCTTCAGAGTTAATTGCAGCCCTTAGAGTCCCTTGTCCAATTACTTTTGGTCCCTTGAAAAAGAGGAGGCTATGCATTACAGAGCTATGATTCCTAAACCCTTTCTCCGATTTGGATGTGAAAACTCTCATATTGCAGCTGGGAGTGTGCACTTTCAGCCCATATTATATATATAATTGTATTTCTGAACATGTTTTTGTAAACAGCTAAAATAACAAAACTTGTGTCACTGTCCAAATATTTCTGGACCTAACTGTATATATGTGATAATGGGTTAAAATTTATATGCATAAGGTTTATTCAAATGGGATGCCTGTTCCACTGATATTGATTCATCCACAACAGTCGGTTGATCTTATGTCATCATATATGTATTTCAGTGGATAAATTATACATCTCTAACCTGTTTGCATATTTCCCTATACAGAGGTTTTGTTCTCAGGTGCTGTGTTTGATAATATTTCATAGCACATGACTCTGACGATCAGCTGACCTGCACATTGCACTTGCACTTTATTTGGTGATGGTGGTAGTTTATTGAGGATGATAGTTATGGTAAGTGAGGGACAGCTCATGTGGAGCGGGGGCACCGAATATTAGGGTGTTTATACTCCGCTGTTAGGATGTGGAAAGTGTAACAGGGAAAATATAGCCTGTTTAGATCATTACAACTATAACCCCTTATTGAGTATTATTCTTGTTTGGCACACATGTCCCTCCCTCACTGCTAATCCACCTTTGAATGGCTATTTTGTTCACTATATTGACAGTTTTTTAAATATGACTACAATAAAGATATTTTAATGGGGTTTTAGTTTTTGGTAGTTTGTTGGTATTGATCCCTAGGGATTATTTTTCTTGGTTACAGTGAAAATATCAATCTCCAGAATATGTTGAAGGTGTTGAGGAACTGCTAAATGCATACCGTTGTCTTGGATGTCGCATGTCTCTGAAAAAGCACTTCTTGCATTCACATTACTATTTCTTCCCTCAAAATCTTGGGGATGTAAGCGATGAACAAGGCGAGCGGTTTCACCAGGACATTAAAGTAATGGAACACCGCAACCAGGATTTTTGGAATGACTCAATGATGGCAGATTACTGTTGGATGTTATATAGGGACAACCCTGAAAAATCGTTTCAACAACAGCCTAATGTCAAGCATTTCATCATTTCTGTTCATATTTTGGTTTCTAGTTTGCATGTGAAATTATTTTGGTCCAATAAAAACTGTTTTGTAAGGTGAAGCATTTTTTTCTGATATGTAGATTACTGTTTTCTTAATGTCGCCAGTATATTCCCTATACCTTATAATAATGATGCTGCTCCATGGAAATTTTACGTACTAGAGAAAAACTATATACGTTTTTGAAATCAGAACAAAAAGATGATTCAGAAAAGAACAAAGTCGCCTGCGATGATTACAAAATTTGGAAAACCACTTTGCCCTGGGAATCTGGTTAAATAAGCTCCTGGAATTCCACACACGGACATAGACTCTCTCTTTTTAAAGAAAAACCCCTCCTCTACTGGAGAAGAGGATGGCCTAATTTGACTATTGGCCAAACTCTCAGTTGCGTATTCTTTGAGAGCTTGTTTCTTAGGACCGGACAGATTGTACATCTGTCACGTCCTCACCGGAGTCCGCTCCTGCGACTTCTGCTTCGACCACCAGGCACCATCGTATTCCCGCCATGGACTGTGCTGGTGATAGGAGAGGAATCAGTGCTAGTGGCTCTGGTGGGCGCAGGGTCCGCTCATCCACTAAGCTGAGTTTCCCTGGACCTGCAGTACAACTGGTTGACTGTAGGTGACATGTGTCTTCCAGCTAAAGTTACCACCATTTAGATACAGCTAATGGGAAGACATCATACCCTTCTAATCCCCCCTCTTGTCTGCTGGTTACTGCCAGAGATAGTTTTGTATTCCTGCTAGTGTCTGGTTCCTGTTCTGACTATTGATCCCTGTGTTTTGCCCTCTGCCTGCTCATTGACTACTCTCCTGCCTGCCGTTTTTGTATCTCTCCACTATCTCCGGTTTTGACTTCTTCCTGATTTCCTGACTATGCTCCTGCCTGCTTATTTTGTGGCTCCTGGTTTGGACCCTGGCTGATGACCACTTTCCTGGATTACAGCCTTCCATAGGCAGTGATCTCCTGGATCTTGTGTAATTCCAGATCCCTGTAAGTTAGGGGTGACCAAAGAAAATGATGGACGTACCCAACTTAGCGACATGACGTCTAAAATAATAAATGATAGTGTGACTATTAAAAATGGGGGAACTCCAGTAAAGGGAGTCGACACCTGGTTAAGTGGGGACAGAGTAGTTCAGGAAACCAGAGGGAGTGACGATGACTTCAGTAAAGACACTGATTCTAACAAAGTGTTGAACGAATACAATGAGATACAGATAAGCAAGAAGGGTAACTCCTCCCGATGCCGAAGATACAACAGGCATGCAGGGGCGAAGCAAGTTGCACTTTCTGAGAATATGGTCCAGGTAGAGACCGTGTCGTGTGTTTCTGTCCAAAATGTGGATTCCCTTCCAGAATCTGAGTGTGCAGAGAAGGTTGAGGAAGGCATTTTGCCAGTAGTAACTGCTAAGGTGGAGTCAGGCTGCAATATCCTGCAAAGAAATGAGGAATCAGAGCTGGAACTGACACATCTTGACGACGGAAATCAGCAAAGTGAAATCATGGAAAAGGAGCCAACCAAGGAGGTAGTGGTGGTGTCCCCTATAATTTTCAAGCATGAAGCTGATGGTCTGTCAAGTAAGAGTGCTAAAGGAGAAGAAATCCTGGAGAGTGTTGGTGGAGGAAAAATCCACAGATGGTGAGCAGACTGTTAAACTACCCAGTGCTGGGGTGATGAATGGTGAAAACGGTGGCTAAGTTCTAAGAGGAACAGAGTACCACGCTGAAGGGTGGGATACCCTGGCAGAAGGTGATACTGCAGAGACCCAAGAGGAGGTTAAAGGTAATGCAGTGAAGACCCAAGAAACAGCTGGTGCTGTAGAAGTGGAAAGAGCCTCTGGAAAGTGAAGTCTGGACCAGAGGTCTCATCAGTAACTGAGAGCTTGACTGACCTGGCTGGAAAGACTCAGATGGAAGACATACAGATTGACTCAGCTAAAAAGAGTAAGAAACCCGAAACCAAAAGTTCTGAGGTTGGGGCTGAACCTGAGGAGTGTGTAACTCAAGAGGTGGAGCCTTTGGTAAAGGAAAAAGATGAATGCAAAAGACCCAAAGAATGGTCTGATGGCCTTGAAGGTAAAGGAACTTGTCCAGTCTTTAAGTACATGGTGGATGTACCTGAAGATTTGAGAAAAGCCTGTGCCAGTGCATGAAAAATTCAAGAAGGCAATATGATCCTGTAAAGTTTACTTTGCCATAGAAACTAATCGGCTGGTGGTTTGCTCTGTAAGTGAAGTCAGAAAGAAGCAAGTGGCTATCCTGAGTGATATGCACCTACAGTGTCTTTGTATAAAACTGCTGATCACTGTACAGAAGGAAGAAGCCACCAGACACTTGGAGCGCATGAAGCAGCGGACCGCAGAGTTTCAAGAAGTGGTGATTGTGAAGAAACAGTTAATTGGGCTTGCAAGACGAGCGCTGAAAAATAACATTCAGCAAGAAAGGAAGATTTCCAGGTGTTTTAGCTGTTGAATGGGAAGAACACAGTGGAATATTTCGAATTTACGCAGAGACTGCAGAAGCAGTCCAGACAGCTCGGAATTTACGGGAGTTCATGGAAGATTTCATACAGGTGCCTGGAAAACTTGTCATGAAGGTTATTGGAAGAAACAGTGACATCCAGGAGGTCATTGGAATTCCAAATGAACTCTGATGACATCCTGATGACACCCCCGCGATACCCGCGCTACAGCGCGTGTCAGGACGGTGACATCACGGGTTCATCAGAGTTCATTGGGAACTCTGATGGGTCCCCGATGCTGTCCCACGATGCTCCAGCTTCCATGTCCTCACTGCGCACACACACACACACACACACACACACACACACACACATACACATAGCACACACATGTATACACTGAGTACTTATACACATATATGTATACACACATAGCAGAGACATATGGATACACCGAGCACATACACACACATAGCGCACATGTATGTATACACTGAACACAGACACACACATATGTCTACACACACACACAAACACCACACACACTACTGTATACTCACCTGTCCCCAGCAATGCGGTTCCAGCACTGAAGTCTCCAGAGATGCTCCGGCTTCCAGGTTCAAAGGTCCGAGGTGCAGTGAAATCAATTTATATAATGAGGAGCGATCAGAAGCGGGAGGCAGCAGAGCCAAAGAAAGCAGCGCTGGATACAGGTAAATATAGAAAATATTTTTATTTAAAAGACCAGTGTTTTCTCCGGTTCGTATCACACTGATGTCACACGGATCACATCAGTGTGGATCCGTATGACACCCATGCTGCCGGAGAAAAAACAGACATGTCTCCATGTGTGCATGTGGGGCTACGAGGGGTCACAAGATCCGTGTGAAAACACGGACATGTGAGTAACTGCAGAGAATAACATGGGTACGTGTAGCGTCCGAGTTAAAAATGGATGTCACACGTACCTAAAACATGGACTTTTGAAACCGGCCTGAAATGTATACCTGAACACTTTCCGTACCCACTATATATATATATATATATATATATATATATATATATATATATATACATACTAGTAGAAGGTGGCCCGATTCTACGCATCAGGTATTCTAGAATTTACGTATTGTGTAGTTAATGTATGATTTTTGTTATATATATAGATGTTGTTGTGTGTAGTTGCCAAGTGTTTGTATAGGGCGCTGTACATGTTCTGGGTGTTGTCTGGGTGTGGCGGGGGGTGAGAGCGGTGTTGTTTGTGTGTTGCGTTGTGTGTTGCGTTGTTTGTAGAGCGCTGTGTGTCTGCAGTGTTGTCTGTGTGTGGTGCTGTGTGTGTTGCGCGGTTGGTGTGGGTGTGTGTGTTTTGAGGGGAGGTATGTTTTGTGCAATGTGTGTGTGTTGCGCGGTATGTGCGTATATTTGTGTATGCCGCGGTGTTTGTGTGTTGGGTGTTGTGTGTGTGCGGCGGTGTCTGTGTGTGTGGGTGTCTGTAGGGCGGTGTTTGTGGTTCCCAGTGTGTGTGTGGTGTGTTGTGCGGTGCGCGTGTGGCGGTGTGTGTGTGTTTTGGGGGGAGGTGTGCACCCCCATCGTGCTCCATCCCCCATGCTGCGCACCCCCCATCGTGCTCCATCCCCCATGCTGCGCACCCCCCATCGTGATCCATCCCCCATGCTGCGCACCCTCCATCGTGCTCCATCCCCCATGCTGCGCACCCCCCATCATGCTCCATCCCCCATGCTGCACACCCCCCATCGTGCTCCATCCCCCATGCTGCGCACCCCCCATCGTGCTCCATCCCCCATGCTGCGCACCCCCCATCGTGCTCCATCCCCCATGCTGCGCACCCCCCATCGTGCTCCATCCCCCATGCTGCGCACCCCCCATCGTGCTCCATCCCCCATGCTGCGCACCCCCAATCGTGCTCCATCCCCCATGCTGCGCATTCCCCATCGTGCTCCACAGTCACACATCAGACAGTATACACGCACACATCTGATCGCATACACTCACACCCCACTTCTCCCTGTGCCCTCCGGTGGGCGGTCCCAGCAGCTGTGCTGCACGCCGTGCTCCACTGCCTTCTGCCGACACGCACACATCCGATCGCATACACGCACACATCCGATCGCATACACGCACACATCCGATCGCATACACGCACACATCCGATCGCATACACACACACATCCGATCGCATACACGCACACACACACTGACGATATCGCACATATGCACTCACACACTCACAACATCTGGAGATACCACATGCTTCCGGCCTTGTGATCCTCCGGCAGGCCCTGGAAGGTCACTGTACACACAGTATCGCCGCCGAGAAGTAAGCGATATCACTGGATGTTGTGAGTGTGTGGATGCGATCTGATGTGTGTGTGAGAGTGAGTGAGTGTGATCTGATGTGTGTGTGTCTGTTCTTGTGTGTGTGCGTGTGTATTCCGCCACTGCAGGACCTTGATGCGCTCACCTGCTCCCGGTCAGCGTCTGGTGAGTATGACTGCGGGGTCTTCTTTCTTCTGTCTTCTCTCTTCTGGGGGTGCCCGCTGCCTATGATGAAGTGTCTTGCAGTGTCTTTAACTCTTTCACCGCTGCATGACACTTCATTATTGACCGCACCGGTGTACGCTGGTAACCATGATACGAAGCGCTTCCTATAGTTACCCGATGTTTATCATGGTTACCAGCGTACACCGGTTCCGTCACAATCCCAGCATCGCAAGGTTATGTCTGGGCTGGGGGAGTCGGGGCTTCGTTTGAATTCGGGGGAAGGGGCGTGGCCAAGTGGTTGATGCCTGCGGAGGGTCGGGGCAAGCGGCCAATCCATGCGGGGGGCGGGGCTAGGCCAAGGCGAGCGGCCAATCTATGGGGGTGGGCGGGGCCAGGCCGAGCCCGGCGGCCAATCCGAAAGTTGTCACTGTAACGACACAATTTTGGAGCAAGACAGACAGACAGAATAAAGCGATTATATATATATATATATATATATATATATATAAAAAAGGAGAAGAGATCCAGCAAAAATCAGGAAGTCCAGTTGGCATAAAACTTGTCAATTTATTTGTAGAAAAATTAAAAGATATAACAGAGCTGTAAATAATAATATTGCAGGAAATAGTGCATTACGGACAAGGCGTTTCGGCGGTATAAACCGCCTTCTTCACGGTCCAAGCCAAAACTGATCTTTAGGTGTGCTGGGGCTCCTATAAGAACAATTGATTGCAGTCAAGCTGTGATCCAGCATCCTCACACAGGTGATGCAATTGAATGGAGAACACTTAGTAGCAGCCCTTGAAATAACGCATCGCATGATTTATTTTTCTACAAATAAATTGACAAGTTTCATGCCAACTTGATTTCCCGATTTTTGCTGGATCTCTTCTCCTTTTCTACATTTGTTTAAGACCTGCTCCCAGTCTGGATCCGTGCATCGTTAAGGGGAACAGGAGGAATCAACTTATTCAGAGCTGTCATGGGGGTGAGCTTGTCTGCACTTTTACTGCTGTTATATATATATATATATATATATATATATATATATATATATATATGTATATGTGTGTGTGTGTGTGTATATATATATATATATATATATATATATACAGCATATACAGTGTATACACAGTTGAAGCCGGAAGTATCCATACACTATCTAAAAAGACACATATGCATATTTTTCTCACTATCTGACATGAAATAAGAATAAATCTATCCTTTTTAGGTCAATTAGGAACCAAAATTTGTTATATTTGTGTGACGTCCTGGACCCCCAGGGGTCACAGTACAGTAACATCACACACACACACCCTTCTCCTGGGTAGGTGACACCAGTCAATCAAACCCTTGTTGCCACCCTCCAGGCTTGATGTCCACACCAGGTGGGTCGGAGCCAGGCGGTTGACCCCACCCACCGAGGAGTTCACAGGCCTGGAGGCGGGAAAAGACAGGAGATTGTGTTAGGCAGTGAAAGTGAGAGTAAAAACTGTGTGTGTCCTGGTTGGAGCCCAAGCACGATCAGCAAGGTTGGCAGACGGTGGTGGCCGTCTGCAGGAGTTGGTGGAGGTCAGCGAAACCGTAGGACCGGGGTCGGGCGGTGGCCCGCCGGTACCGAACCGGGGAGCAGATTGAAGCCAAGCACCAAGGCAGGGTACTCAGACCCCGACTAGGCTAGGAGCCGCCGTAAAGGTCAAATTCTCTGATTGCGGTCTGGACCTCAGGGGTTCATTCCCACCCAAGTCCCGTCAGAAGGCAACAGCCCAACCCATCCGGATAGATGCCACCACCAAGGGTCAGCGCCTGCGGGCAAAATGGGCTCTCCCGACATGTACACGCCGGGGAGCGGACTACCCGTGGGAAGCCATAGGAGTCAAACACACATACACAGGTGCAGGAAAACGACAGCCACCATCAACCCGTCCGGGAAGAGTGAGAACACCGCAGCCAGCTGTGGGCCCCGTCCATCCAGCCATTTGGTTTACCAGAGACTCTGTCCTTCTGTGTCTGAATGAGTACAACAGTGCCATCCGGCACCACGCTGCACCGCAACGTTGCACCCGCGCCCATGCTGCCTCCCCACATCGGCACCTGCACCTATACCTCCTCCTTTCTCCCCAACCAGGGCCCCGGGACCAACAGCCCCTACCCACGGAGGGGTCAACACCTCAGCTGCTCTCCGCCATCGCTCCCGGGATTCCCCGTCACCAGCAGTGGTGGTGCCCACTATCACCACAACCCGTGGGTGGTGTCATGACCGACATCCCCAAACATCCCACCACTAACCTCCCCTTTTCACTCGTGGGCGAGGAGGCGCTGCTCGAGCCCCGGGTCCGGCCCCGTGCTCAAGCCACCAAGGAGCAGAAGCACCGGACCCGAGCGCCAGCGATTCCCAGGCGAGCGGCGTTCCCAACCCCTCCGCCCGCGACAACTTGGCGTCACAAACAGGATCCTACCCGTCTACTTACCAGTAGAAGTGCGCCTTGCAGTCCCTGCTGGCGGTGTCCAGCCGAAAAATTTGAAATTCCGCCATCTTGGGCGCGAAAGTTCCCGCTCGAGTCGTCTTCCCCGAGCAGGGAAGGCGTGAAAGTGAAGCCCCGCTCCCAGAGAAAGGAGGTGTCAGAGAGAACCAAGGGGGGGGTGAGAAGAAGATGTCTGTGACTGACGGGGCCGTCGGAGGGGCGCCGGTCGCGGCGGCGCCCGGAGATGGCAATATGGCAGCCCTCGCTCCAGCCGCAGAGGGGGGGGGGACCGCGGGTACAGCGGTCACCCAGGTCATGCCGATCTCCCTGCCCTATGTGCCCGGTGCTACCTGGCTGCCCGAATACGATGGGAAGTCTGATGCTTTGCAGGCGTTCCGGAAAAAGATTAGCCCGGTCCTTGACCTGTATTTCATGACCAGCAGACAGCGTGCGGCGTTAGTGCTAGGGCAGCTAACCGGCGCAGCTGAGCAGGAGACGGAGACCTGGACTGACGCGGACTGGGCCTCAGTGACTACCATTTTTGAGAAACTCCAAACCGCTTTTGAGACCCGCACAGAAGCTGAATTGCGGATGCAGTTTTACCAATGCCGACAGCGACCTGCAGATAACATAGGAGACTATGCCTTGTGCCTGCAGACTGCCCTCCGTACGCTGAAGCGAGTGGACACCATTAACGATGTGGACAGCAATAAGATGCTAGTGGAACAATTCCTGCAGGGGCTGGGGTCCACGGAGGACCGCAAGCAGCTGTGGCTGTGGGCCCTGGAACATCCCGATCTGGACTTTACAGTATTGAAGTAGCGGGCCATCAAGGCCCTGCAAGCCCCAAACCCTGACGCTCCTGATGTGGCCCCATGGCCAGCTGAAACCACTCCCGTCTCGGTAGCACCTCCCCTCCTGGCTCTACCGGCCCCTGCGGCGCCCGGTGGGATAATGGAGGAGCTGGCCGCACAAGTCCGCCGCATGGATGGAGACCTCGCCCGGATCCTCGCCGCACTCCAGCTTCTGACGAGAGTCAAGTCCCCGGAGAAGATCCAGCTTGCCGACAGCCCAGAGGACGTCCCCTGGATGCAGTGGAGGAAGACCAACAACCAGCGGTATGGACCCCCTACCTGTTACAGGTGCGGCAAGCCTGGCCACTACTCCAGGCGATGCCCGTTAAACGAGCAACCCCTGGGGCCAAGGGCCAATCCTCAGGAGTAGACCCTAACGGCCCTACTGATTGGTGAGACCGGTACGTTGGAGGCCGCCCCATCATCCCCCTGGCGGCAGACGGCGTCCTGACCATGGCCCTATTGGACACAGGATCGCAGGTAACCACTATGCCATATACGTTGTACCAGTGGTATTGGGATGATAGTGAACTTGCCCCCCCTGATGACAGCCTGACCATTATTGCAGCCAATGGGCTCCCTATGACACAGGTGGGCTTCAAAGAAGTGACCCTGACCGTGGGACATACCGAGTTAAAACACCAAGGGATGATTGTGGTGCTGAACGAATCCAGTGACCGTAACCCAAAAGTAATTTTAAGGACTAATGTAATTGAGCATTGTATGGGTGAAGTGCTGAGTCTGTTGCAGCAGTTGTCCGCCACTGCTGGAGGAGGCTGACAGAGGGCAGTACAGCGTGAGATCTGGGCCTTCCTGCATCAGCAGCAAGTGAACTTGACGGATAGAGAGATTGGTGGAGTGCGGGTGATGGACGTAGCCCCTTTGGTGGTGCCACCAAGGAGCGAGATGATGATTTGGTGCAGGGCAGCAGTAGGCCACCAGGGGCGCGATTACCCGGTGATGGTGGAACCCACGCCTTCAGAACACTGGCCCACGGTGATGGCGGCCAGAGGGGTGATTGACGTAAAAAAGGGGAGAGTGCCTGTGAGAGTGCTGAATTGTGGGGAGGAAGAAGTTAGGCTTCCCCGTTACGCTTCTATTGCCAGGCTGCTTACCATAGACCCCCACGCCATTCACGAAGCCACCCCTCCTACCTCTGCACCCCCTACCAATAGCGGCACACCCCCCGAACAGCTAGAGGAGTGGTGCCAGGAACTACATGTAGGCACTGAAGCTACACCTACGCATCACAAAGAGGGGGTATACAGAGTAGTACAGGAGCATGAGCAGATTTTCAGCAAACACCCGCTAGACTTCGGGAGGATTAAAGGGGTTCAACACCATATCCCCACGGGCATACATTCACCCATCAAGGAAAGGTATAGGCCAATCCCACCAGCACACTATCAATGCGCTAAGGACATGTTGAGGAACATGAAGGAGGCAGGGGTCATCCGGGATAGTTGTAGTCCCTGGGCAGCTCCACTGGTGCTGGTGAAGAAGAAGGATGGCAACATGAGAATGTGTGTGGATTACCGGAAGATCAATCAAATAACTCATAAAGATGCCTATCCTCTTCCACGTATTGAAGAGTCGTTGGCTGCACTGAAAACTGCTAACTATTTCTCTACCCTCGACCTTACCAGTGGATACTGGCAGGTGGCGGTTGCACCAGAGGATCATGAGAAGACTGCATTTGCCACCCCCATGGGGCTCTGCGAGTTCAACAGCATGCTGTTTGGGCTATGCAATGCCCCTGGGACCTTCCAACGGCTTATGGAGTGCTGCCTGGGACATCTTAATTTTGAAACTGTTTTACTGTATCTGGATGATGTGATCGTGTATTCCCAGACAAATGAAGCTCACCTGGAGCATCTGGCGGAAGTGTTCGTGTCCCTTGCTAAGTATGGGATGAAGCTGAAACCCTCCAAGTGCTATCTGCTGAAGTCTAAGGTGCAGTACCTCGGACACGTGGTGAGTGCAGAAGGTGTCGCCCAGACTCTGAGAAGATTACCGCTATCCAGGACTGGCCGCAGCCGACCACGGTGAGGGAGGTGAGGCAGTTCCTGGGCCTGGGGGGCTATTACCGCTGCTTCATCAAGATGGCTGCACCAATGCAAGACCTCCTCATGGGACACACCAAGGGTGGTAGGGCCCCCGGACCCCCGTTTGTGTGGGAAGAGAAGCATGAGGAGTCCTTTCACCAGCTGAAGTCAGCCTTGACAGGGGAAGAAATCCTGGCGTATCAAGACTACAGCCTCCCGTTCATCCTTTACATCGATGCCAGTAATGTGGGCCTGGAGGCAGTCTTGTCCCAGGTCCAGAACGGGAAGGGAAAGTGATCGCCTACGCCAGCAGAAAACTCCAGCCCACGGAAAGAAACCATGAGATTTACAGCTCCTTCAAGCTTGAATTCCTAGCCCTGGTGTGGGCAATCACCGAAAGGTTTAGGCATTACCTCACGGCGGCAAAGTTCACTGCCTACACGGACAATAATCCGTTGACCCATCTGGATACGGCCAAGCTAGGCGCACTGGAGCAGCGGTGGGTGGCTCGGCTGTCCAACTATGACTTCACTATCAAATACAGGGCCGGCCGCAAGAACACCAATGCGGACGCGTTATCCCGGATGCTCCACCTGCCTGATGGGAGGTCGGAAGCCGACGACCTCGAGGAAATCGAGTTGTCCGCGTTCCACCGGCCACCGGTCGAAAAACTTTGTATCAATCAGCAACAGGTGAATCTGGACCCGCTACCCAGTCAGGAGTGGCAAGAAGCCCAGGACCAGGCGCCTGCCGTTCGGTTGGTCAAGACCATGATTGCACAGGGCTCCTCCAAAATGGATCCCTCAGCTCCCTCTGAAGCCCAGCGGCTGTGGAAAGAAAGAGCCTGGCTATACCTGCATCAAGGGAAGCTGTATCGGGAGTTGATCAACCCAAAAACTGAGAAGGTTTGCCAGCTGGTGGTTCTTCAGGCCAGCGTGCCTAAAGTGCTACAGGCATACCATGATGGCGCTGGACACTTCGGTTGGAAGAAGCTGGAGATGTTGCTGAGAGAGCGGTTCTATTGGAGTGGGATGCGGGAATCTGTGGAGGCCTGGTGTCGAGAGTGTGGTCCCTGTACACTGAGAAGGAGGGATGAAGCCAGCCAGAAGGCCCCTCTACAGCTGATCGTCACCCATCAACCGCTGGAATGGTCGCCTTGGACAACGTCAAGCTCACACCCAGTCGAAATGGGTATAACCTATGCCCTGACCATCGTAGACCACTATTCGCGGTTCATGGTGGTTGTTCCAGTTAAAGATCTGACAGGCCATACCACAGCAAGAGCATTCCAGGCTTACTTCTGTCGACCGCATGGGTACCCGGAGAGGGTGCTCACGGATCGGGGTCCGGCCTTTGAAGCAGAAGTGTTCCAGGAGTTTTGCCAGTTGTACGGGTGTAAGAAAATCAGGACCACACCATACCATGCCCAAACCAATGGGATGTGTGAAAAGATGAATCACTTGGCCCTGGGTCTCCTCAAGACACTACCGTTGGAAGAACGAAACCTGTGGCCGGAGAAGTTGCCTGACCTGGTAGACATGTACAACAACATTCCCTGTGGTTCTACCAAGTGTACACCCGCGTATCTGATGAGGGCCTGACCGGGCCGGCTGCCGGTGGACTTGGAAATGGGCCTGGACGCTCCAGAGGCTCTTCCCTCCACTGCAAACTGGCATACCAAGCGGCAGGCACAGTACTGACGGATGCAGGAATATGTGGAAAAGAATCTGCGTCAGAGCCGAGAAAAACAAGAGCAGCGCTTCAACAGACGGGCTCCAGCTGTTCCCTTTGAGCCTGGAGATGTAGTGCTGAAATGGAAGAGGAGAACCCATAAGCTTGATGATCAGTGGGAAAGAACCCCGTATGTCATACAGCCCACTGGATGGGAGAACGAGAAGACTTATCTGATTAGTCGCGACCAGGGGAGGACCACGGCTACAGTTTCCAGGGACCACCTGAAGAGATGCCCACACCCCTTAAGATTGGCAAATGAAGTCCCAGTTCCCATACCGAACGAGGGAAAAGAAGAAAGAGGTGATCCACACAGTGATGGGTGACTTTCCAGTAGTCCGCAGTGAGGGACCGCGTCCAGGTCGCTTCTACCCGCTAACAGCTTACACCTTTTAACCTCGATTATGGAATAAAGAATTACCGGATGATAAATATCAGCTTTGGTGCGGTTTCATTCTTCTTATTTGTGGATCGTTGGGACTTGTTGCTCCTGCTCTGACCTGCTCGCTGATCCGGAATCCGCTTTGACAGTTGGTGCTGTGTTGTCCTTACCTGCACGTGAGCCCAAGTTTTAACAGGTATGCACGTTTAGTGCAGGACTTCGTTTCTCCTTGGATATCTGACTTTCCAGTAGACTGGCCTACGCAGAACGGCGCGGTGATTATTCCGGTAATAATGTTCCCACAACCCGTGGAAGAAATGGAAACAGAAATAACCACCAGTGAACCGCTTGACCCAGCGCCCAGGGATGCACCTATACCACGCCCCCGTAGATCTCCACCTGCCATGCCTGACAGACGGGAAGAGGAACTGGTTGTCTCCTCTGTCCCAGTGCCCTCTACTGACGACATTGGGCCCAGAAGGTCCACACGCCCCAACCTAGGTAGGCCCCCGCTTAGGTACAGGGGAACTGCCATCTAGGGGTGCGGTATGTTGATTGTGTAAATAACTGAATGAATGAGCACTAATCACCCAAGGTTTTTACCTGATTTGCAACAGAACCGTTGTCCCCTGTTGGGACCTACAGTGTGGTAGCCTGTTGGCTATGAAGAGCCCGTCCCCGTTGGGACCCTAAGTTATGTTTCTTAACCCCTAAAAGCCCTTGTCCACGTGAGAAACTGCTCATGAACATGGCCGAGAACTCGCAGGCCACCCACGAACTTGTGGGCTTGTAAATAATTCCGGGCTGGAGTTCCGTTAACCGCCTCCGGAGAGGCAGGTTGGAGGAAGGACCCGCAGCAGAGCAGGCTGGGGTCTGGTCACCACCAGGACCGGTGACCATCCTCCGGGGTCAGGCTTCCCCCTGGACGTGGGGCCCCCTGAATGACATCTGGGTGCGAGACACCGTACCCGTTCCCGCTTGGGCGACCTGAACCAGGTTCTGTTTTCTGGATTGGGGAAAGGGGTGCTGCCCGTTTCTTAGGGGCAGCATCAAGGTTTAGGTTGTTTGGGTAAAAAAGCAGAAGAACTGGGACCTGGCCATTATTAAAAATGTTTTTATTACCGTTGGTAACGTTTAAAGTAACATGCCTCCCGTAAGGGAAGATATAAAAAATGCATACAGTTTGTTTGTTTTTATATTTTTCAGAAAATAAAACCGGTGATGGACGGGCAGCCCGCGGACGGTCTGCATTTTACCAAGGGGGAATGTGATGCCCTGGACCCCCAGGGGTCACAGTACAGTAACATCACACACACACACCCTTCCCCTGGGTAGGTGACACCAGTCAATCAAATCCTTGTTGCCACCCTCCAGGCTTGATGTCCACACCAGGTGGGTCGGAGCCAGGCGGTTGACCCCACCCACCGAGGAGTTCACAGGCCTGGAGGCGGGAAAAGACAGGAGATTGTGTTAGGCAGTGAAAGTGAGAGGAGTAAAAACTGTGTGTGTCTGGGTTGGAGCCCAGGCACGATCAGCAAGGTCGGCAGACGGTGGTGGCCGTCTGCAGGATATTGGTGGACGTCAGCGAAACCGCAGGACTGGGGTCGGGCGGTGGCCCGCCGGTACCGAACCGGGGAGCAGATTGAGGCCAAGCACCAAGGCAGGGTACTCAGACCCCAACTAGGCTAGGAGCCGCCATAAAGGTCAAATTCTCTGATTGCGGTCTGGACCTCAGGGGTTCATTCCCACCCAAGTCCCGTCAGAAGGCAACAGCCCAACCCGTCCAGATAGGTGCCACCGCCAAGGGCCAGAGATCCAAGGGCCAGCGCCTGCGGGCAAAACGGGCTCTCCCGACACGTGGGAAGCCATAGGAGTCAAACACACATACACAGGTGCAGGAAAACGACAGCCACCATCAACCCGTCCGGGGAAAGCGAGAACACCGCAGCCGGCTGTGGGCCCCGTCCATCCAGCTGTTTGGTTTACCAGAGACTCTGTCCTTCTGTGTCTGAGTGAGTACAACAGTGACATCCGGCACCGCGTTGCATGCAACGTTGCACCCGCGCACACGCTGTCTCCCCGCATCGGCACCTGCACCTATACCTCCTCCCTTCTCCCCAACCGGGACCCTGGGACCAACAGCCCCTACCCACGGAGGGGTCAACACCTCAGCTGCTCTCCGCCATCGCTCCCGGAATTCCCCGTCACCAGCAGCGGTGGTGCCCACTATCACCACAACCCATGGGTGGCGTCACGAACCAACATCCCCAAACATCCCACCACTAACCTCCCCTTTTCACTCGTGGGCGAGGAAGCGCTGCTCGAGCCCCAGGTCCGGCCCCGTGCTCAAGCCACCGAGGAGCAGAAGCACTGGACCCGAGAGCCAATGATTCCCAGGCAAGCGGCATTCCCAACCCCTCCACCCGCGACATTTGCCAAATGCCAGAATAAAGAGAGAGAGTGAATGTTTCAAGACATTTTTATTACTTTCTGCAAAATCAAAAATTTGCAGCATACTTTAATTTTTTTCTCATGCCAATTCGGCATGAGAAAAACAATAAAGATCTGCAATGTGCCATTGAATAACTGAAGTCCGACAGCTATTTCTTAAAAAATCGGATAGCAGTCTACAGATCTATGTACTCGTGTGTATGCAGCCATAAGAAACAAGCAGTTAAAATATACAAATGAAGAATCGGGTTAATTGGACAGGTATGCCAATTATGCAGTGTACTAGAATACAAAGGATAGGAGCAGTACTAAGGAACACAGGGATAGGAGCAGTACTCTAAGGGCATGTGCGCACTTTGCGTCCAGTACCTTGCAGAAATGAATGCATCCTCTGGCAGAAATTGTCTTTGTCAAAGTTGCTTTTGACCACAAAAATGCTAAAAATACGCATGCGTTTTTACCGCGTTTTACATGCTTTTTCATTGCTTAAAGTCAGATGCGTTTTGAATACAAATACACTACTAAATAAAGTTTAAACATTCAAACACTATGTAAAAAATGGAAAAAAAAAAGAAAACAAATATCATGATTAAAATCATACTCAAAATAGTTAATTTTAATTAAATGATAAGGCCCCTTTCACATTGCGTTTTACCTTCCGCTCACAGGTCCCGTCGGAGCATCCATCTGAACCGCCCCTCCCCCACTCTGCAAAGCGTGCTCTCCATAGCAGTGAATGGCCCTATTGGGCGCATGCGTCCGGAACACGCTTTGCAGAGTAGGGGAGGAGCGGTTCGGACGGATGCTCCGACAGGACCTGTGAGCCGAAGGTAAAATGCAATGTGAAAGGGGCCTTACTGTGTTCTAATATTTATGTTTAAAATAACGTTAAATTATTGTTTTTTATCAATTTAATTGTCGGACTAGGTGTGTCTAAAGGGACACATCATGACCTTAATTTAATGATACAAACGCATGCGTTTATTTTGTCAAAAATGCATGTGTTTTGCATCAAAAAAGCATGTAGAACGCTAGATTGTGATTAAGGATGCGTTTTGAAAGTTCTCATTGACTTTAATGTTAGCAAACTGCTGCCAAAATGGCAAAAACAATTGACATGTTGCTTCTTCAAATGCAGAGATTTTGACAAACTTTCTGCAACTAAAACTCTGCGTTTTTAACAGCATTGGGCGCACAAGAAAGCCCAATTTCCCATAGACTTTTTTTGGAAATCAAAACGCATGCATTTTTGCATTAAAATGCTGCAGTTCAAAACGCTGCGGAAACGTATGAAAAAACGCAACATGCGCACACAGCCTAAGGCCTGCGCCACACATCCGTGCCTCCGGCACGTGTTTGTCATTTTTTACACGTACCGGCGGCACGGAGACATGTACAGCAATGCTACCCTATGGTAGCAGGCACACACACGTAAAACCACACGGAACGTGTGTCCGTGTGCGTTTGTACGTGTGTGCGATTTTCAAAGCGCTGACATGTCAGTGTTTTCTCCGGCAGCACGGGTGTTACACGGCCCGCACCCGTACCACCCGGGTGTAGTGTGGATGCGGTCCCGTGTGACACGCGCCGGAGTAAACACACATGTCAGGGAAAAAAATAAAAAACATTAACTCACCTTCTCCAGCCCTCCTGTCTCTGCCGCTGCTGCCTCTTGCTGCCGACCGCCGCTCATTATTCTCATTGAATATTCACTTCACTGCCTGGCAGCAGCAGCAGCGGGGAGACGGGAGGGCTGGAGACCGAGGATCAGCACCACGGACAGCAGCGCGGACAGCAGGAAGGACCAGGTGAGTATAATAATTACCGGTTCTACGTGTGCTATCGCGGATAGCACACGTAGAACACACGTGTCACGCACGTACCAGAGACACGTACTTACCTGCACGCAACACGCAGGGGAAATACGTGTCTCTCGGCACGTGCGTGAAATTCACGTGAGTGTGGCAGAGGCCTAATACATGGAGAATGGCCATGTACTGGTACTACTAAGATACATGTGTAGGTAGCAGATAAGTTGGTAATGTAATAAACATACAGGAAGATGTGCAAAGAATGAGCAGATCATTCAGATGCAAGATAATATAGAGGAATATGTAACTAACTTTAGGCTATATTCACGCAGTGCATCTTTTCTAACCACAAAGATGCAGCGTTTTTGGTCCCAAAAAAACTACGAAAAACACACCCGTGGCAAAAACGCATCACAAACACATGCATTTTTGCCATGTTTTTCCCTCGTTTTTACCGCATTTTGCCCATTGCATTTTTGTTAAGTCAAATCTATTGACTGGAAGGGCTCAAAAACACTGGAAAAAAGCAAAAACAATTGACATGCCGCATCTTCAAAAACAAAGCCAAGATGCAGACGAAAAAGATGCATTGTGTAGACAGCGAAATAGAAATCTCATAGACTTTGCTGAGAGAAGGAATGCATGCATTTAGGTGCATCTTTGTGACCTCAAAAAGGAAAAATATATTCACTTTGTGAACATAGCCTTATAGCATTATGGATGTAATGGGCACAATGCAGGTGATTTGTGCAGTTATGCTGAGGATGAAGAGGACAAGAAGTCCCAGGATCAGTCCACGCCTGTGTGCCGCCCCCGCGACAACCGATGGACTGCTCAGACCCGGATCCGCAGTGGCTCGAGGGGTCTCCGGACCCGAGGCAGGGTCGCGTGGCCTCTCGAAATAAAAAGGGGAAGTTTTTGTGTTTTGGGATAGTGTTCGTGACGCTACCCACGGTGTGCAGTAACGTGAGGGACCATCACTGTCGGTTTGGGGAGCCCGGGAACGCTGGTGCGTGGCAGCTGAAGTTGTTAACCCCTCCGTGGGCAGGGGAGTGGTGTCCCGGGGCCCGGTGATGGATGGAGTGGGGAACCCTTCAGGTGCAAGGGTGTAACGTATACTCACACAGTCCATAGTCACTGACGCTGACACCAGGTAAACAAAACTCTTGAACACTCTGTGGTCCTTGTACGAGCACGCTGGGTCCGTGTCCTCTTGGTGCTGCTTGTTGACCTGAAGCCTTGTCCCTTAGCACTGTGTGTCCTACGTGTGGATCCCTTACACTTGAAGCGTTTCGGGTCCCGCTCACCTGCGTGGCTAGCAGGGTGAGCTTGCTCTCAGGGTTCACGCTTGGGATTTTCTGGACGGTTGTGGGAAGTTCTATCCCCCTCATTGCGCTAGTATCCAGATTGTGGAGCGGGTGGGGAACGGTTCCTGAAGATTCCGTTCCCGTCGGGTGAATTACTGGGCTGCGTGAAGCTACTTCCCAGCCTAGGGTCCGCGTACCCCGTCGTGCCCTGGTCTCTGCCCGGTTGTAGCACAAGGCAGCCGGCCTGCTCTCTGTAGCAGCACCGTACTCCCTGCCATTACCCCCCTGTGACTGGAGTTCCAGCTCCTTCTGGCCAGGCCAACGTCTGGCACCTGGGACGGGTACAGGCACCCAGCTCCACAGCGTGACCTGGACTGTCCCCGCTGTCTCTCCTTCCACCTCCACTCTCTACAACTCCCTTACTGCACTGGCACTTCTGCCCTCCTTCTACCAGCCCCCCATCTGGGTTGCCCTATTCCCCTCAGGCTGCCCAATGGGTGTTTGGTGGGTGTGGTGCAGAGTGTTCCTCAGGATTTGTGTACACCTGTTGGTAGCAACACCAAAGCGACAGGACCCATAACCAAGGAGGAGCGGGTACCATGCAGAAGGGCAGATTGCACGGCACCCTTGTGACGACCTGATAGGCTAGGGCGTCACACCTGTTAACTAGTTAGATCATGCTGCCAAACTCTGACAGTTAGGCTCTGTGCCCAAATTGCGTGTTTGCATGCAGTTACACTGCGTATTGCACTGCAGCGTAACTGCATGCGCCCTGCGTCCCCTGCACAATCTATGAAGATTGTGCATAATCCATGCGCACATTGCGTTTTAGAACGCAGGAATTTGTATGCTGCCAAATAGCTGCGTTCTAAAAAGCACCATGTCACTTATTCCGTGCGCTTTGAATGCAGGTCCCGCTCTGTCTATGGTGGAGGCTACATCCCGAGCGCATGAAATCGGCTTTTTCACTGCATTCATTACGCAGTATTTCTGCAGCGATTTGAAGCGCACATGTGCTGTTCAAATCACTGCAGAAATTTCTGCAGGGACACAACGCAACGTGGGCACATAGCCTTAGGTGCTCCGGCTGTAATCGCAACATTCTACATCGCTATCAGCTGTTGGGCGGTGCAACATTGGATTAAAATGTAATTACAGGCAATCAAAATAGTGCATCTACACAAAAAAGTTCAATTAAAAACGTCAGCTTAAGACACAAAAAATAGGCCATCACTTAGCCCCAGATCCAGAAAAATGAGAACGCTATGGGATCTCGGAAAATGTCAAAAAAAAGTGCAGCGATTTCTTAATTTTTTTTAATCACTTAGAATTATTAGGCAAGTTGTATTTTAGAGGATTTTTTTTATTATTGATCAACAACTATGTTCTCAATCAACCCAAAAAGACTCATAAATATCAAAGCTTAATATTTTTGTAAGTTGGAGTGGGGTTTTTTTTAGATTTGGCTACTTTAGGAGGATATCTGTTTGTGCAGGTAATTATTACTGTGCAAAATTATTAGACAACTTAATAAAAACCAAATATATTCCCATCTCACTTGTTTATTTTCACTAGGTAAACCAATATAACTGCAGAAAATTTAGAAATAAACATTTCTGACATACAAAAACAAAAACCCCAAAAAATGAGTGCCCAATATAGCCACCTTTCTTTATGACACTCAACAGCCTACCATCCATAGATTCTGTCAGTTGCTTGATCTGTTTACGATCAACATTGCGTGCAGCAGCCACCACAGCCTCCCAGACACTGTTCCGAGAGGTGTACTGTTTTCCCTCCCTGTAGATCTTACATTTTATGAGGGACCACAGGTTCTCTCTGGGGTTCAGATCAGGTGAACAAGGGGGCCATTATTCATTTATGACTCAAGGCCTAGGGAAATATTCTATATATGTAAAGCAAAACATTTTTTCGCCTTTTTTACCCAACACGCTTCTTGCGATCCTGTTGGCTATTTGCCATTAAACACTTGATTGTTCGGTGATCACGCTTCAAAAGTTTAGCAATTTCAAGACTGCTGCATCCCTCTGCAAGACATCTCACAATTTTGGACTTTTCAGAGGCCGTCAAATCTCTCTTCTGACCCATTTTGCCAAAGGAAAGGAAGTTGCCTAATAATTAAGCACACCTTATATAGGGTGTTGATGCCATTACACCACACCCCTCCTCATTACAGAGATGCACATCACCTGATTTACTTAATTGGTAGTTGGCTCTCAAGCCTATACAGCTTGGAGTAGGACAACATGTATAAAAATTATCATGTGATCATCCAGCAAAAAACAAGCTCTCTTAGGGCTATATTGATAGAAAACTAAAAAGGTTATGGCTCTTGGAAGAAAAGGATGAAATATAGAGAATGAAAAATCACCAAGGTATGAAGGAGTTAAATACTACACCCTTTTGCACCATGTCAGATCCCTCCTCACTCTCTCATAGATCTCTTTTTCATTTTGATAAACTCTAACAGCATGATCTAACGTGCTCTGGCTGTTTTATTTATATCTTATCTTGATCTATCCATTTTTAATTGTAACTCCTAATTTAAACTTAAAGAAGTTGTCCACTACTTTTACGTACAGATCAGTAGGAGGTGGATGTGCAGTACGCAGCTGCAGCCACTAGCAGAAGACAGAGCAGCTCCGAAACTGAGAATTTCCAGCTGCCCGCCGGGACCGATAGCAGGTGGGCAGATTGGCAGGTGTGCAGGGTCTCAGACCCCGGCCGATCAGACATTGATGACCTATCCTAAGGTCATCAGTGTAAAAGTAGTGGAAAACCCCTTTAATTTAAACTTAAACTTTTAAAAAAGGGCTGGATGATTTCCTCAATATACACAACATTGTCAGTTATAAATGATTTAGTGACAAAATGTAGAACTGGTGAAGAAAGGTTGAACTAGATGGACCTAGGTCTTTTTTCAACCTATGTAACTATGTTAAATACATTTCCTTTTTATTCCGATCACGTGTAAAGTCTAGATCTTTGCTAGCGAATACAGATTTACATACCCTATGATAAAAGAAAAAATTGAAGAACTATGCAAAATCATAATTGTATCCTTAGTTCCGTGACATCTGATGAGATATCTACAGCTATTTCTTACAAATAAAAGTGGCAAAAGTAGACAAAGTGAAAACATACCATTGGTATGGCTTCTGTGAAATCCATTAAAAGATCCCCTGGTTCTAATGTGAAGGAGCTGCTCGCTTTTCTAGGACTCTGCAAAAAATGTTTTGAAAAATGATTTCCTTCCTAAGCAGTACAAAAAGTCTAGAAGTTCTTTCATGTTAATATATACAGTACATGCATTACATGTGTACATTACATAGAATAATATATATTTTATAGATTGCTACACGGTGAGTAAAGGTCTAAAATGGTAAAACATTTAACAATAACCAAGGGTAGAGTTTGTATATCGTACAAGCCTTTCTTTAAAGACATACTGTACATTGGGAGTATTTCCTGACGTACTCTGTGACAAGCTTTTCTAACCAACTGCTGTGACTTCCGAATGGGGTAGACAATGTTTACGAAGCCGGCGCAGATCTCCTGAGCGGCCAGTGCTGGAGTTGAAGGTTTACTGGAGTAATGTGTATGCCTCTTTGTATTATTTTTATTCATCAATATCGAAAAACAATTCTTTTACATTCGGTTAACCACTTTTTGCTAAGCATCTGATAAAAAGAAAGATATTGGAAATTCTTCTGTATAAGAATATTCAGTGAACTATGATTTTTTTTATACAGTTAAAAAATAAAAAAGTATACTAATGTATACCTGCTTGTCCCTTGTCAAAAAGACACTACTATAGCATCCATCGGGTATGTAGGGCCCCATGAATACGCTGTGAGCTTTCATGGAGAATATCTCAATGAAGTGTTACACCATGATGTAAACATAGCATTAATGCAAAAGAGTTCTGTACTGAGATTTATTTTTATGAGAAGAAACTAATTTTTACAACACAGACATATCGAAATTTGCAGAAAGAGGGGAGTTCAAAGGTAACGGTCACTACTGAAAGTGGATCTGTCGGTAAATTTCATAACATAAACTGCAAATAATATTACATAGATCTCTTACACAAGTAAATCTGGTGTACTTACTTTGAAAACCAATTTAGAATTGTTGTATAACATTTTTTTTAAAGTTTAAAAATGATGTCACTACCCTTACACAGCCGCTGTGTTTCCATAAATGCCTAAAGATAATAACACTAAAGAACGCCATGTACCTTTTCTGCTGTTTTTATGCATTTCTGCATTTCTACAAGCTGACAGTGAGCACAGCCCTTTTAATTTCCCCCAAAAAACATCTCACTTCTCTCCCAGTGTCAAACACATCCTCAGCATACTGTCCTGTTCATGACAGTTCCGGAATCAAGTCAATAATAAACTGAACAGAAGTGACACAAAGCACCAGAACACCAGCTCTGACAACAAAGATTATTTCCTTCCCACTTCTGACTCCAAATTATGTTCTACTGTAACTAGATTGATGTATAGGGTGACGGATGTATGACTGTATGTACCTAAATAAGGGAACAGAGAAGGGTGTGTGTGATATATATATATATATATATATATATATATATATATATATATATACATATATATATATATATATATATATATATATATATATATATATAAAGCTGAGTGTATGTATGTATGTGGGTATGTATGTGTGTGTGTGTGTGTGTGAGTGTGTATGTCCACTACAGGAATCCGCACCGTCGCATTTACAATCACGAAATTTTGCACAGACACTCCATGTAACTAAGGGAACTTCATAGACTATGTTTTGACAGGAAAATATAACCCTGCACTTTACAGTTACTCTCCAATAAACCTGCCTACATTAAAGTCAATGCAGCTGCGAGCTATTAGGTTATTAATACAAGCTGTAATTGGTTGCTATAGGAACAAAATAAATTGTTAGTATAAGAAGCTTATGTGTGAGGTAATAAGTGTGGGTGAGGAGACGGATAGTGAAAGACAGAAAGAGACAGACAGTCAAAGAGAAAGACAGAGGCAGACAGGGAAAGAGACAGACAGAGAGACAGACAGAGACAGACAGGGAAACAGACTGACAGAGAGACAGAGACAGACAATGAAAGAGACAGGCAGACAGGGAAAGAGACAGACAGAGAGACAGACAGAGACAGACAGGGAAAAAGACAGAGACAAAGAAAGAGACAGAGAAAAGTAAAGAGACAGGGAAAGAGACAGAGACAGACATGGAAAGAGAGACGTGGAAAGAGACAGATGTGGAAACAGACAGACGTGGAAACAGACATACGTGGAAAGGGACAGACGGGGAAAGAGGCAGATGGGGAAAGAGGCAGACGGGGAACAAGACAGACCTGGAATGAGACAGACGGGGAATGAGACAGATGGGGAATGAGAGATGGGGAAACAGACAGACAGGGAAACAGACAGATTGGGAAAGTGACAGATGGGGAAAAAGACAGACCTGGAATGAGACAGACCTGGAACGAGACAGACCTAGAATGAGACAGATGGGGAAAGAGACAGATGGGGAAAGAAACAGATCTGAAATGAGACAGACCTGGAATGAGATAGACATGGAGTGAGAGTGAATGAGACAGATGGGGAAAGAGACTGACAGACAGAGACAGACAGACAGAGATAGAGAGAGACAGACACAGAGATAGAGAGACAGAGAGACTAATACAGAGACAGACAGAGAGACTGATACAGAGACAGACAGAGAGACTTATACAGACAGACAGAGACTGGGAGAGAGACAGTTACTATCCTGGGCAACGTCCGGGTACTACAGCTAGTATATATAATGTGTGTGTGTATACATATATATATCTAGATATATATATATATATATATATATATATATATGCACATGCATACATATTACACAGGATATAGAGCAGTATGTCTACACATATAGACACATTGCTGTATACATGCAGATAAAAGGGAGAACACTGGTGGGAGAAATGTGCAGGGGGATGCAAGAGCTGTGTCTGCAGCTGTATACACAGAAGCAGAGAGTGAGCTTTGCTGAATAGAAGCCCACCTGCATGAAAGGTCACATGACTCCAGAGCCAGGAAGAATCTAATATGACATCATAGCCAGAGATCAAGGGACAAGAAGAACAGCTCAGATTACAGAGGCATTTGGGAAATCAAACTATTTACAAAAGAGCTTATGTAGGCCAGTTAGTTCACATGAGAGGGACAAAGTAGTGGACAGCCTCTTTAGGGCCCTTTTCCACTTGCGTACCGCTTCTGATGCGGAAGCATGGGCAGCGATATGCTAATGACCCTCTGCTGCGGGTGTCAGCCAAAGGTCATGCAATTGCGGAGAAGATGGAGGGAACACTTTCTCCCCATCTCCTCCGCTGCCTGTCTCTGCGTGCACCGCACTGTAGTCGCATAACATGCAAGTGTAGTGCGATGTTGGGGTGTGTGAGCTGAGACTCACTGCAAAATACAGCATGCTATGATTACACCGAGAGCACGATTCATGTGGAGAAATAACAGGAAAGAGGAAACTGCTTCATTGATTAACACTGGTGCGAGTGCAATCCGATTTTTTATCGGATTGCACTCGCACATGCGCATCGCAGGTGGAAAAGGGCCCTTAAGCTCAATATCCAGTCACCTAGCCTGACTGACAAACTCCTCAATATCAATCCTTCCTCCTGGTGCTGAAAACTCAAACTGTTTAGTACAATTTATAGCAGTCAGTCTTGAAAATCTGTTCTAGTTGATATTTTAATAACTTATACATTTTATATTATGAAATCTGATGACAGATTCACTTTTAGAAATTCTCAGAAGTATACAGTTCTGGAGTTGTAACTTGAAACAGTTACAGTCTTTTTTTCCCTTTCTGCATTCATCTACTGTGACTGTGGTCACTTTATACCAGTGCACAGTACCTTTTATTTTTTTGTATGACTCGCGATCATGATTGCTGATGTAACTTGATCTTAAAGAAAATAGATTTTTCTATCAATTTATAGTGTAATTCAAGTTATAAATACCTTTTGATAGATGGTAGATCTGAGTCTTTAGACTTGCTATATTGTGTTTTTACTTAGTGAAACTTGACCAAAAGTTGCACAAATCATAAAATCCAAGTTATTTTTGAGAAGATTGTTTTTTCAAAATGTTTCCAGTTCCTTAAAATGACTACCTATTTTTGCATAAAACAACTTCCAACAGCTTATTTTACATTTGTGACTTTGCCAGACCCACATCTATTTGAAAGAATATCATCACACAGCACTATTGACCTTCTCAATAGAGGACGCCTGGGAGTTTCCATTGGAAGCCAAGAGAAGAGCAGCTCTATGTTCTGCAGCTGATTCAGCAGCTACTGCAGCCAGGGCTGGAGGAAGATCATCTTCATCACTGTGGTTACTAAGAAAGCAAAGAAAATAATACTTACAATTACCATAATCTTCACTATTAATTACAATATGAGCATCATATATGCTATAAAGGGAATTATACTGTAAGCCTGTGTTCACTTAATGAGTTCGCGACAATTTTTTTTCAGATTTTCCAAAAACCCTTAAAGGCACTGCAATTGTATCATGTTTTGGGAAAATTGGGGTGAACAAACATGCCTGGAAGGCATTTTGTATACTTGGTCTGTATATACTGTATATTAAAAGCGTTGTCTGGTATTTGCTTAATCCTAAGGTCTTGCTCACACTGGTGTATAATGCAAATGAGTGCAATACGAGAAAAGTTCACAATGAACTCAGACCAATGTTAGTGAAAGTTTCTTGTTCTTGATGGTCCTGATGAAGGGGGCAGAGGCTCCAGAAACGCGTTGACCCATATGATTAATAAAGTGACATTAATCTGAACATCTGCTGGAGTGATCTCTTTGGCGCAGCAAGTGAACACCTTCCTCCTTTACTCTCTGTGAGTGAAAGTTTTTTGTGAGCTCTAATTGGACTGAGGAAGAAATTAAATTGTAGCATGCTGAAATTGGCAGCATGTCTTGGATCGTTAGCACCCATACATGTTTATGAGTGCATGTGAAACATTTTGCAGAGGGCAGTCTGATATACGCCATGACAAACAATGAAGAAGATGGAGAAATTAATCTCTCTTTCTTCTCCTCACCTGTGCTCTGATTCTTGCATGTGAGAGAATCAGATCACAGTATGTTGACATTGATCATGTTCTCAGCAGACCACGAGTTGAAAGTCATTTGCATATCACATCCGATGCTCTCGCATGAGAGAATCAACGGGTGCTATATGCTAGTGTGACTCTGAGAGTGTTAGTACTGTTAGGCTTTTGCTACTTCCATAATCTTTGCACTCATCATGTGACTACTCCATATTATATTTCAAAATAAGTCCATAACATTTCAAATGCTTTCAACTCCACTTCTCTTTGTGGGCTAAACTGAGAAAAGTGGAAGAGAAAGCACTTGGCAAATGATGCAGTGCAATATAAGGCAAAAAACATACACCACTTACTAAAATTTAAAAATAATATTGTATGCTAAAGGTTTAATAATGAGACACAGAAAGCATATTAAAAGCCTAAAATGCACAAAATAATTCACAAGGAGCACAGGAACCTTAAGGTCACATAAAAATGTTGAGTATTTGATGAGCTTTTTACCTCAGTATTTGTAAAGCTAGGTTCACATTTCTGTTGTTTATGATCAGTCACAATCCGCCGCTCTGATAAACAACACAATACGTTTGGTGGATTCCGTTCTTTCCCATAGACTTGTATGAGCGGCGGATTGCGACTGATGCCCTTGCATTGCATCCGCCGCCTGACTGATCAGTCGTGGAACGACTGACCGTCGAGCGGCGGGAACACGGCATGTAACATTTTTTGAGCAGAGGAATCCTTATGTTTTCACTGCGCATGCTCAAATCTTGTGTTTAATAATTCAAATGAATGTCTCTCTCTGTCTCTCGGTGGCAGAATGATCAGCAGATCACCCGGCTTCTGTGAGCAATCAGCTGATCTCCCGGCCGCCGGCTTTTAAGAGCGATCAGCTGATTGTTCACAATAGCCGGCTGATCAGCTGATCATTCACAGAAGCTGGCCGCTGGGTGATCAGCTGATCGCTCTCAAAAGCCGGCGGCTGGGAGATCCACTGATCGCTCTCAAAAGCCGGCGGCCGGGAGATCAGCTGATCGCTCTCAAAAGCCGGAGGCAGGCTATTGTGAACGATCAGCTGATCGTTCTCTCTCTTTCACTTTACAACGGAATCCGCTTTATCATGACAATGAATTTCAATTCTTGTCATCCATTGTACAACACAACAGTCACAAGCGTCAAACAACGCATGTGACTGATACAAAACAACGGAAATGTGAATGTAGCCTAAGCCAAAACCAGGAGAGGGTAAAAAATGCAGAATTGGTACAGGTATGTCCATTATACTTTTCCTCTGATTGTTTCACTCCTGATTTCGCCTTACAAATACTGAGGTAAAAACCTTACTAAATACTCAAAGGGATGCTCTGGGCTTTTTGTATTATTTGGGTTTGGGCCTAGGCTGACAGTTTGTAAAATGCTGCCTGTCAGCATTCTGCAAGGTTGCCTAGATACAAAAAATGGCGATGCTAGCAGCTCTTTCCTGATTCTGGAGAAGCTGCTCACAATCCGACTTTTGTTTTCCTCTCTGGAGTCTGGTCATAATGTCACAGCTGGACGTAATACCCAGCCCCCAACAGAACCGCCTCCTCCACTCTGTTTCCACCTTGCAAGTGCTGGAAACTATCCAGCACCTGCGCAGTGCATCTGTCTCCTGCTGCCCTCTCACTATGTAAGTGTGACGCCCTGGCGCCGCCAGGTGGTCACACATAGAATAGGCCCCCGCATAACACCTTCCCTCACAGGGTTACACCAATGCCAACAAAACCCTAGTCACCCCCCCCAGGGTAGGACAGGCACACCAGTGGGCAGGACCAGGCGGAAGGACAACGCCCACCTAGGGGTTTAGGGGAAAAGAGTCAGTTGAGTTTAAGTTGAAGTTTGAAGTGGAGAGGAGTAGGAATGAGAGAGGAGAAGGTCAAGTGCAAGTGAAGTCAGAGAGCAAAGGCGTCGGGGTTGGAGCCCCGGCGTTCTGGCTAGGTGGCAGACGGTGGTCAGTGTCTGACAGGAGATGGGATGATGGCTGCTGGAGATCCGAGGTGGACTGGGACAGGGTAGAAGCCCGCCGGTACCGTCACCGGAGAACTGACCCGGAAACTGTGCACAGAGGGGGTACCTGGACCCTAAAGCAGAGTACGGAACCACCAACTTTGTTAATCAACCAGTTGAAGACAGGATTACAGGTCCTGTCCCACCCAAAGTCCCAAAAGCAGCCCAGCAGCTCACTGAGAGGGATAGGGCATCCGCCAGGGCCCCTTTAGATCCCACGGGTCAGAGTCTGCGAGCAAGGCTCCCACCTGAAGTTCTGGGAGCGGACTCCCAAGTTCCATACCGAGAAATCCAAAAGAGAACTAAAATAGTGCAGAGGAAAGTGACACAGACCATCACCCCGGGTGAGGGACCAGAATACATCCGGCCGCTGATCTCCGGCCACTGGCACCTTGGTTTACCACGGACTTATGTGATTTCTTTAATAGTGAGTACACCAACATCCCCCGATCCGTCCGGGCGCGCCGGCCCCTCCAATCACCATCCTCAGCACATAGACACTTGGCCCCGGGGCATCCATCCCTACCCACGGAGGGTTAACAACAGCTAGCTGCCATCCCAACACCCCGGGTGCTCCCCAATAGCAGTGGTGGTACCCCATTTTACCACACACTGTGGGTGGCGTCATGGACTGTATACAATATCCCCACATACTATCATTCTCCTTTTTATTTCGAAGTGTGCGCAAGACTCCTGGGTCCGGAGACCCCTCGAGCCACACTGCAGATCCGGATCCGAGCAGCCCGGCTGCTGACGTTGAGGCAGTACATAAGTGAAACGCAGCACTGGTCTAAGGGGGTATGGGCAGGTATGGGAACACTGATTGGACTGAGCTGTCCAATGAGCTGATAGGAGAGACAAACTAAGTTTATTCACAGCAAGCGATGTAAATATACAGAGCCCTCTCTCCTATCAAGTGATTGGACATCTCAGTCCAATCAGCTGTGTCAGAGCTAATGTGCTGCCCCCACGCCCGCAGCAGCTGGGCTGCTCGGATCCGGACCCGCTGTATGGCTCGAGGGATCCTCCGGACTCGGGGGTCACGCGGACACGCTGAATGAAAAGGGGGACGTAGTTATACGGCCTTGGCCGTATTCGGTTTGTGACGCCACCCGCGGTGTGTGGTGAAGTGGAACACCACCGCATAGGGGCCCTGGCGATTGCCCTATCCCTCTCTGTGGGTGGTTGTCTGCTTTTGGGACTTTGGTTGGGACAGGACCTATAATCCTGTCCTCAATCGGTTGATTAGCTAGGCCGTTGGTTCCGGTCCTGGCTTCAGGGTCCGAGTACCCCGGTCGGGTCTCCGGTGTCAGTACCGACGGGCTCCAACCCTGTCCCGGTCCATCTCGGATCTGCCGAGCTGTCTTCCCATCTCCTGCTGACGGAGACCACCGTCTGCCACCTAGCCAAGGTACCAGGGCTCCCACCCTGGCACTTGTCAGTTTGGCACCTCCACTCACTTCAAACCTCAACTTAATCTCACTGTTTTCCCGCCCCGGGCTGTCTAGACCCCTAGGTGGGCGTTTCCTAACCGCCTGGTCCCACCCACTGGTGTGCCTGCCTTGCCCTGAGGGGGGTGACTAGGGTTTCAGGTCGGCTGTATGTGACCTACGTGAGGGAAGGTGTTATGCGGGGACCTATTGTGTGACTACCTGGTTTTGCCAGGGCGTCACACTAATATCCTGTATACTTGAATCTCCCTTCTTTTATAGCGTTTCTGTGATCATCTGTGAATGCACAAACTCTGTACAGGAGGGAGATGGAAGTGCAAGGTCAGCACCGGATCCCCTGTTTAGAATGTTAGCACTGACACAGGGAGGGAGAGATCCATTCACCACTCTATATGGGCACATGGGCTCCAGCAGCTGCAGCATGAGTCCTCCTTCCCCTGTGCTGTACACTCTGACAGATCTCCTCCATGCCTGCACCAGAGGGGGAAGGGGTGCCTGCCCTGCTCTGTGCAAGAATATAGAAGAAAAAAAAGACCTCCACATAGGTGAGTATAATGTTATATATTATATCATAGACAGGCATTTCTTTGTATGTTATGCATGGAGTGGAGTGTAATATTAGAAAATCCCACCTCTGACATAACACACACTAGACACATTTAAACTTAATATATTACACCCCATACATATATATATGTATCTATATATATATATATATATATATATATATATATATATATATATATATATATATGGTACAGACAAAAAGTTCGGACACACCTTCTCATTCAAAGAGTTTTCTGAAATATATCTTATATTCTTGGTTCTTCAAAGTACCCACCTTTTGCTTTGATTACTGCTTTGCACACTCTTGTCATTCACTTGATGAGCTTCAAGAGGTAGTCACCGGAAATGGTCTTCCAACAGTCTTGAAAGAGTATCCAGAGATGCTTACCACTTGTTGGCCCTTTTGCCTTCACTCTGCGGTCCAGCTCACCCCAGAGCATCTCGATTGGGTTCAGGTCTGGTGACTGTGGAGGCCAGGTCATCTGGCGTAGCACCCCATCACTCTCCTTCTTAGTCAAATAGCCCTTACACAGCCAGAAGGTGTGTTTGGGGTCATTGTTCTGTTGAAAAATAAATGATGGTCCAACTAAATGCAAACTGGATGGAATAGCATGCCGCTGCAAGATGCTGTGGTAGCCATGCTGGTTCAGTATGCCTTCAATTTTGAATAAATCCCCAACAGTGTCACCAGCAAAGCACCCCCACACCATCCCATGCTTCACACTGGGAACCAGGCATGTAGAGTCCATCCGTTCACCTTTTCTGCGTTGCACCAAGACACGGTGGTTGGATCCAAAGATCTCAAATTTTGATTCACCGGACCAAAGCACAGATTTCCACTGGTCTAATGTCCATTTCTTGTGTTCTTTAGCCCAAATAAGTCTCTTCTGCTTGTTTCCTGTCCTTAGCAGTGGTTTCCTAGCAGCTATTTTACCATGAAGGTCTGCTGCACAAAGTCTCCTCTTAACAGTTGTTCTAGAGATGTGTCTTCTGCTAGAACTCTGTGTGGCATTGACCTGGTCTCTAATCTGAGCTGCTGTTAACCTGCGATTTCTGAGGCTGGTGACTCGGATAAACTTTTCCTCCGCAGCACAGGTGCGGAGGTGACTCTTGGTCTTGGTTTCCTGGGGTGGTCCTCATGTGAGCCAGTTTCTTTGTAGCGTTTGATGGTTTTTGCCACTGCACTTGGGGACACTTTCAAAGTTTTCCCAATTTTTCGGACTGACTGACCTTCATTTCTTAAAGTAATGATGGCCACTCATTTTTCTTTACTTAGCTGCTTTTTTCTTGCCATAATACAAATTCTAACAGTCTATTCAGTAGGACTATCAGCTGTGTATCCACCAGACTTCTGCACATCACAACTGATGGTCCCTACCCCATTTATAAGGCACGAAATCCCACTTATTAAACCTGACAGCGCACACCTATGAAGTGAAAACTATTTCCGGTGACTACCTCTTGAAGCTCATCAAGAGAATGCCAAGAATGTGCAAAGCATTAATCAAAGCAAAAGGTGGCTACTTTGAAGAACATAGAATATAAGATATATTTTCAGTTGTTTCACAATTTTTTGTTAAGTATGTCATTCCATATGTGTTAATTCATAGTTTTGATGCCTTCAATGTGAATCTACAATTTTCAGAGTCGTGAAAATAAAAAAAAACTCTTTGAGGCCTGCGACACACATCCGTGCCGCCGGTACGTATTTTTCAGTTTTTTCACGTACCGGCGGCACGGCATTATTGTTTGGACACACGCAAGTATTTTGGAATGGAACGTGTTCCGTACTTACCTGCGTCCGTGATTTTTTTCATGCTGACATGTCCCCGTATTCTCCGGCAGCACGGGTGTCACACGGCCCGCACCCGTACCACACGGATGTAGTGTGGATGCGGTTCCGTGTGACACACACCGGAGAACACGTGTCATTTATTCAAAAATAAAAAAACACATACCTCCTTATTACCTGCAGAATCTTCAGCTGCTAAATGTTCCTGCCGGCCGCCACTCATTATGAGCGTGTTAAGGAGGTGGGCGTGCTGTCACGGGTGCTAATCTCCGCCCTTCCGCTCGGCCGGAAGCAGCGTCAGCGGGGAGTGGGCGGGGCTGGAGCCGAAGATCAGAACCATGGACAGCAGCGCGGACCACGTGAGTATGCAAATTACCGGTTCTCCATGTGCTATCGCGGATAGCACACGGAGAACACACGTGGCCCGCACATACCCGAGACACGTACTTAGCACACGCAACACGCAGGTTAAATATGTGTCTCGCGGCATGTGCGTGATTTTCACGTGAGTGTGTTGGAGGCCTGAATGAGAAGGTGTGTCCAAACATTTGGTCTGTATTATACATACAGATATGTATGTAATATAGACTGTGTGTATATATAGTGGCACGGTGGCTCAGTGGTTAGCACTGCAGTCTTGCAGTGCTGGGGTCCTGGGTTCAAATCCCACCAAGGACAACATCCGCAAGGAATTTGTATGTTCTCCCCGTGTATGTGCGGGTTTCCTCTGGGTTCTCCGGTTTCCTCCCACACTCAAAAAACATACTGATAGGGAATTTAGATTGTGAGACACAATGGGGACAGTGTGTCCACTGTATGTAAAGCGCTGTGGAATCAATAGCACTATATAAATGAATGAATTTTACTATATATGTGTATATGTATGTATTTCTCTGTATGTGTATATGACACGCTGTGCCCAGGGGGTATTCGGAACCGGGCCGGACTAGTCCGCGGATGTCAGCGGTGGCGTGGTCCGGCTCCGTGACCCTGGCGGTGTCTTTTAAATAATAAAGGGTATGAAGATGGGAGTTCTATTTATAATAGAATAAAGTTTGTGATGCCACCTGTGGTTTTGCAGCTATGTGGGCCGCCGCTGCACTGCGTGTTCCCCGGGGCAGGTGATGATGGCGCAGCTGAGGTAATCTTGCTCCCCACAGGTGGAGCGAGACCCCGGGGCGACCGTTGGTAATATGAAAAGTTTATGATGGTAGGTTGTGACGCAGGAGGAATGGAGACGACACCAGGGCTTTGCAACAACAGTGTTTTACTTACTGTACGGGATCAAGCTTGACAGCCATTTTAGTCCATCCACAGTATGCTGGGATCCCCAGTGATAGGCAACCATCGATCCCGAGTAAGGCCGAGGCCAGTACCGGTACACCTTTTGTTTGCCTTTCCTGGCCGTCTCTCTGCGCTGACTTTCTCCCTCCTCTACTGCGCCTCCACACAAAGTGCCCTGAGCCAGGGGCCGCGGACCTTCAAAGGGACTTCTGCCCACCTGGCTCCCTCCGGGGACCTTCAAAGGGATTTCTTCCTGCCTGGCTCCCTGGTCCAATGTGGCCCCCTTCCAGCGGATTCGTATGCGGCTTATGGCCCGAAGGTGCATACAGCTACCCTGGCCTCTGGTGTTACTAGGAAGTCCTGAAGTTTGTTCTTAGCCTAGGGTCCGGAACCCCGTTTGCGACCAATCCCTCCATCTTGAGCTGTTGCCTGTGAAACGCGACTATAGGGGTGTCTGACACACTTCCCCTAAGTTACTGGGATTCTTTCTTCCATCTCCTCAGAGTTGAACAGGACCCCTAAGGTTCTCACCCCTAGTCGGTCTCCTGACTGACTGACTCTCCTAACCACCAATTTTCAAACTTAACTCTGTCCACTCACCTCAGACACCTCAGCCACTAAGCTCCCCCCTAATCTGGTATCAGACCAGTGCATGGGGCTTAAGTGCCATAACCAGGCACTTAATGGGACCAACCCCGGTCCTGATCTAATGCGTGAGGTAACAATTGAGTGTCTGTGGGTTTCTGGTACTGGAACTGGCAGATGGCCTCTTTCTTATCCAGGATGGGGCACCACACCTCTGGCTGAGATGCAGTACCTCTATGGCGATGGCAGCCTCAGGGGCGCCACATATATATATATATATATATATATATATATATATATATATATATATATATGTACAGTTAGGTCCATATATATTTGGACAGAGACAATATTTTTCACATTTGTGTTCTGCACATTGTAACTTTGTGTCTGGTGGAGGGTGGAGGACATAATGAAGTAATGGTAGTGAGCCTCCTCTCATTTTGCAGAAAGAGGTTGTCACTTCTGCTCTATGTTTAAACCATGAGAAGGAGGTCGCGGAGGTACAGGGGGACGCTTGTCCTATAGGTAAACTGTTATTTTGAACTTAAAATTTAGGAAATTATGTGAGCATTATGATTCAGTTTTGGTGTGACATCTTGGTAGTAATACTGCCACAGAGCTACCCTCTCATTGTTTTTAGTGAACAAAGTTGCATCAAGAGTTCAGTATTATAGCGGGCTTTACACGCTACGATTTCGCTACAGCGATCTCGTTGGGGTCACAGATTTTGTGACGCACATCCGGTCACTGTAGCGATCTCGTTGCGTGTGACTCCTAGGAGCGATTTTGGATCGTTGCAAAAACGTCCAAAATCGCTCCTTATTGACATGGGGGTCCATTCTCAATTATCGCTGCTATCACGTGGGCGAAGTTGTTCCTCGTTCCTGCGGCAGCACACATCGCTACGTGTGACGCCGCAGGAACGAGGAACCTCTCCTTACCTGCCACACACCAGCAATGAGGAAGGAAGAAGGTGGGTGGGATGTTCGTCCTGCTCATCTCCGCCCCTCCGCTTTGATTGGGCGGCCGCTTAGTGACGTTGCTGTGACGAGCTTAGAAAGGAGGCGGTTCGCCGGTCACAGCGACGTCGCCGAGCTGGTAAGTATGTGTGACGCTGCCGTAGCAATAATGTTCGCTACGGCAGCGATCTTCACATATCGCCAAAATGATAGGGGCGGGTGCTATCACGCTCGCCATCGCTAGCATCGGCTAGCGATGTCGCAGCGTGTAAAGCCACCCTATGTCTCATCTTGCAATAATTGTGTTCATTTGAAAACCCCTCATAGTCATCAATCTGGGGTTCTACAACCTTAGGTCATTACTCATAGACTGTGGACTCCCCTGTTGGTGAAGTTTATCACTGATCTGCCCATATGCACTGGTATAACAGTAATATTGGTAGTTATATTGTCCTTTTACTCCCTTTTGGCAACATTGTTTCATACACTAAAGGGTGCTTTACACGCTGCGATATCGCTAAGGAGATATCATTGGGGTCACGGTGGTTGTGACGCACATCCGGCCTCGTTAGCGAGATCGCAGCTTGTGACTTCTCTGAGCGACCATAAACGATAGCAAAAGAGGGAAAAATCGGTGGTCATGGAGAGGTCATTCTAATACAAAATATCGTTTTCTACTCAGTAGCGATGTGGTTCGTCGCTTCTGCGGCACCACACATCGCTGTGTGTGACACCGCAGCAGCAACAACCATCACCTTACCTCTGTCCACAGGTAAAGGAGGAAGGAAGGAGGTGGGCGGCATGTTCCGGCCGCTCATCTCCTCCCCTCCTTTTCTATTGGGCGGCGGTTCAGTGTCGCTGCTGTGACATCGCTGTGACGCTGAACAAACCGCCCCCTTAGAAAGGAGGCGGTTCGCCGGTCACCACGATGTTGCAGAGCAGGTATGTGCGTTTGACGCTGCCATAGCGATAATGTTCTCTACGGCAGCGATCACCACATATCGGCCGTATGATGGGGCGGGTACTATCGCGCTCAACATCGCTAGCAAATGCTAGCTATGTCACAGCGTGTAAAGTACCCCTAACTCCTTTGTATTTTTCTTACCTTTACGAACACAGTCTAATTCATTCATTTGTCCAATCTCTTTTTTTTATTTTCTCTCTTGTCCTCCCCCCACATTGGCATTCACTAACACAGCATCCCACAAGCACATTTATTGGCATGTTCGTCGTCATGGCTAACACTACATTTTAAGAGCGCACTTGATACTGTGAACATAGATAATGTAATGTAGATTATCTACCTGTTAATCAACTACTACTATGGATTTGAGTCCCATTTTTAATTTCTCCCATTTGTTTCATTTTTTTCATCTTCTTTTTTCCCTTTCCCCTTTTTTTATTTTTTAGTTTTCTTTTGTTAATAAAAATCATAATTGTTTTACTTATATTTTATACTTATGGTGAACAGTTCTTGAATGCATTTTTTGAACTTTTATGTAACAGATCATGTGCTTTTTTTGGTGCCATTTTTGAACTGTCTGCAATCTTTTTAAACTGTGTAGCTGCTACCATTTTGTAACTCACTGGCTGTCCCGAGGAAGGAGTGAGAATCACTCTGAAATGTGTAAAAACGAAACCACCTTTCATGTTATCCTGCAAGCTTTTGGCTAACTGAATTTTTACCCAGCAGCGGAGGTTTTGAAACCAGACTGTACTCCAGTTCTTATGCATTATTCTAGACTTTTGGCTCATGGTATCTGCAGAGACTTGGTTTCAGGCTCTTATCAAGGCTGTTTGAGTCACAACCATACAAGATGAAATACTTCTCTTTTTGAATCCTTTGCATTTTCAAATATAATACTGTCACGGCAAGACATTAGTACCCCGTGATCGCATCACGGGGCTGCCATGATGGTAGAGAACAGTATGATCCCCACTAGAGAGCATTGAATTGTGCCGTCAGAGTTGACAGCATGATCGAATGGGCTAACAGGGGCGGGTGGATTTCCGATACACGCATGCCTGTTAGCTGCTCATCTGCTGGTCAGATCAGTAAACATGTGTGGAAACTAATGCGTGCTGTCTGCATGAACATTTTTTAAAGGGAGGGAGGCGTCCTAGGTTATAAAGGAGTTAAATCCACCATTGGTAGTGATGAGGGCTGCATGTCGCTTACTGCAGCCTTTAAAAGAGAAAATTCTTTGTCTTCCATGACTGAAATTTTTGTGATATTTCAGCTTATTCCTTATTTTAAGTTTAATACATTTTTGAGGGGTAATCTACCAGGGTGACTTTACAAGTTGAACCCTTCACAGGATTCCGCCCCTGTGCATGAATAGGCAGAAAGGTAACAAAATGTTAAAATATTTGTTGGCCTTCTATGACTCCCAGTTTTCTTTACGTTTCTGCTTCAGAAGTGTAATTTATTGCCACTAATCATTAGGATGGAGAGGATGATGACCTGTGGAATAGGACCCAGATTCTGTTTCCTGTGGTTGGGACACTGTGTTACCAAAGGAAATGTAAAGTACGATCTAATGTTGATAGGTCACATAGACAGCATCAATGCCAATAAATAAACAGTCCACAAAGGAAGGTGCCAATGCAATGCCTATTAGGCTATAAAACAAGTTATTGGTTAGAGTAATAGATAAAAGGCAATCTCACTCCACTTTGGATAATATCCTAGTGTCCTAGAAGCCAGTAGACCGTCACAGTATGTGGTTGAAAGGATTTTGTGAATAGTATTGCTTAATGACAATATCCAAGTTGAGAAATGCTCCTGCTGGCAGTACTTGTTCAGCTAATTCAGCTTGGTCCATACTCTGATCTGTAGTAACACAGTGACGTTACTTGAAACAATGTCTCAGAACTGTTGTTTAGCTGAACAAGTACTGCTGGCCATTGCACTTGTGAAGCCCCGCAGGTGTTGTGTCGGTGTCGGTGCATTACCTTCAGGGACTCCACGTTGCTGGATCTCCGTCACTGGTAGGAAATCTTCTTGTTTGATCGTGACGCCACTCTCAGTATTGCGGCCAGTAGGGACCGCCACTGCAGGTTGAGGGTCGCCTGGGGCTGATGGTGTGTGCAGTTAGATGTAGTAGCCTCCTGAGAGTGAGGCAAGCCCCAGGGCCCTGTGTAGGTTTGTAGTACCACAAGTCGCAGAATGACCACACAGGCAGGATGTCTTTCAGGGTTTTTACTCACTTCAGGTGGCAGGGTGAGTAACCCGGGCGTAGCTGAGATGAACCAGGTGGGAACCAGGTATCCTTCAGGCTGACTTTATGAGGGTGACTACTGACTCGCCTTCCTTAGCCCTTGGTGGTTTGGGGTGACCCCGACTTTGAGTCCCTATGGGGGTCACCCAGGGAAGATGCTGCAGCCTCTCTCCCCTTCGTTCGCCGTATGCTTGTTCCCCGGACCAGGCCACTCCAGCCTCTTGCCTCCTATGACCTATGGGCCCTCACTGCGGTTACGTGGCTGCGGCTTTTGTAGTGTTGTGGTGTGGGCTTTAAGAGCCCCACACCGGCAGGTTTAGCAGAAGAAAGCTGGATCTATCTTCGCTTCGGGATCTGCCGCCCGGTTGGGCCTGGTGCTCTCTAGCAGTCTCCTTACTTCCCACTCCGTGCACTCTCTAGCTGAAGCTGGCTTTCAGGCAGCACTCCTAGTTGACCGTTCTCCCCCGTCTGTAGCCACTGCGCGGGCGCTGTTAGACAGCAACAGCCCCACAGGTCTGCTCCTCACTGAGCCCTATGGAGTTCTGCTCTAACTGACTCACTTCTGGGACCTTCACTGCCGCTGCTGTCTGAGCTTCACTTTCCTGCTGCTCACTCCTCCACACTCTGCTGCAGACTCCCGACTGTTTGCTCCTCCTTCTCTTTTCCCTTTGTGCCTGCCTACGCCACCTAGCAACCAGACTCTCCACCACACCCCCTGAGAGGAGATGGAGGCTTTTGGCCCCCTCCACTATTCCAGTGAAGGTCAAGGCTTTGCCCCCTCCTGGGATCCCCAGGGGTCCTCTCATGGGTACATGTGTGAGACCTGATCACTATGCGCCTGTGTTCCACACCCCAGTCAGCCTTCTGGATTACCTGTATTGTACTGTCCCCAGCATGGGTGCAGTACTCAGTGGTGCCTGACCAGGTCAGGGGCGCCACATTCCCCCTTAGTTATCACCAGCACGTCCTCGGGCTGCAAGACAACATTTTAAAATGCATAAAACATTAAAACATGTAAAACATTTTTAAAACCACCATGTATCAGACATCACCACCCTCCACCCACAAGTCCGTTAACCCACCCAAAACCCTCTCAGGAGGCAGGTCACCGGTCCTGTTGGTAACCAGGTCTGGGCCATCCGTTTCCCCAGACCTTTCCTCCAATCTTCCTCTCCCGTTGGCCGCGGCTTCAGCCACTTCTGGCAGGATGTAGAGGCGGCTTTCATGGGCTGGTGGTTTCAGGGTATACCTGGCCTGGTGGATCCGCGCCGTCAGCCTCTTCCGGCAGGATTCAGAGGCGGCCTCCACAGTTGGTGCTGACCAGGTACCCTCTTTGTGGTGGTGAGCCAAGGCCCCATAAACAGGCGTGCTCTCTGGTCGCAGGTGAGCCAAGGCCCTTTTCTACGGACGGGCCCCCCTGGTTGCAGACGAGCCAAGCCCCTAAACAGGCTGGCCCTGGTGGTGGTGCCACTGGTGTAACTTTTTACACTGCGAGAGTTTGTGGCTATAGCAAGTTCATAGCCTTAAAGTTTATTTCTCACAATAGTTTTTGTGGGCGCATTTCTTAAACGTTGCAAACAAAACTTTTCAAAACTTCAACTGGTAACTTGCTGTATTTCTTTACTCCTCTTGTTCACCAGGGCGTGGGCACGTTGGGCACTGGCACCTGTGACTTTCTTGCTCTCCTTCATCGTCCGTGGTTGTCTCATCTGTAGGATCTTTGTCTGTGGTTGTTGCATCTGTAGGATCTTTATCTTTCCTTTCTTGGTCTTCGTCTGCTTCTTTTTCTGCATCTGTTTCTGTATCTCTGTCTTTTCTTTCTTGTCTTTCTTGTCTTTCTTGTCTTTCTTGTCTGGGACATGGTGCTACGTCTAAGGCATAGTAGCCCCTTTCTCATTGATGCAAGGTGAACTGTACTAAGTCCCCAATTTTCAAATTTCTGCCTGAATGTCCTCTGGGCAGGTGGGCTTGAACATCCCTTCGATTTACAAATATGCCCTCTTTTATTCCTTTTACTACAATGAAGCCGTATCCGCTTTTCAAGTTGAAGTCCTCTACTATCCCTCTGTAAAGGGGTCCTCTAGCCTGGGCTTGGGACCTTCTTAGGAACCTTTTCTCCTGCAGGTCTCTGGCTGTGACCTCTCTCTGCTCTGGAGACTGTGGTGTTGGAGGATACTTTGCTCTGCTGCGCCGTGTCTTGCGGGCTGGGTTCATGCCTGCGGGCTCCCAGGTAAGGTCTTTGGGCTGATCTTCGTCTGCAGACGGTGTCAAATCCTCTTCATCCCAGCGGGAATAGGGCAACATCTCCGGTTCTGAGTATAGATCCACTGCTGGTGGCTCCGGAGTCAGCTCCTCAGCTTCCTGGCCTCCTCTCCCCCTTAGTTCTTCTTGGCACTCCTTTGGTGGCAGTGCTGGGGATGGGCTTTCTTCAGCTGGTCTGGGCGGTGGACTCTCTGGCGCGGCTGCAGGGGTTGCCTTAGGGGTGTGCGGAGGGAGCATGTATCGGTCCACCATCTCCTGTGGGAACTTGGCCTCCAGGTCAGCCTTCAGCTGCCAGTATGCGGAGTCTTCACCTATCAGGGATTTCCTAGCAGGGACCTCTTTGGACTGGGGAGCGGTGTCTGCTCTGGCCTTGCAGGCCGGGGTAAATGGTGATGCAATCTCTTTGCGGGCCGCGCCCTGTATGGCGGCGGCCTGGTCTTGGCGGGCCGCGCCCGGCATGGCGGCGGCCTGGTCTTGGCGGGCCGCGCCCTGTTTGGCGGCGGCCTGGTCTTGGCGGGCCGCACCCTGTATGGCGGCGGCCTGGTCTTGGCGGGCCGCGCCCTGTATGGCGGCGGCCTGGTCTTGGCGGGCCGCGCCCTGTATGGCGGCGGCCTGGATCGGCGTCGCAGCTGCGATGGGATCTGTGCAGGCTGGGCTGGGCGTCGCTGCAGGGACCGGGTCTTGGTGGGCCGAGCAGGGCATCGCTGCGGCGGTCGGGGCTTGGCGGGCCGAGCAGGGCATCGCTGCGGCGGCCGGGGCTTGACGGGCCGAGCAGGGCATCGCTGCGGCGGCCGGGGCTTGGCGGGCCGAGCAGGGCATCGCTGCGGCGGCCGGGGCTTGACGGGCCGAGCAGGGCATCGCTGCGGCGGCCTGGGCTTGGCGGGCCGCGCCCTGTATGGCGGCGGCCTGGATCGGCGTCGCCGCGCCGGGCGCCTCTTCAGGGACCGCGGGCGTGGCAGCAGGGGTCGGGGCATCCGGGCCGGCAGGGGTAATACTGGACTCACCCATCGGTGGCAGCATCGGGGTCTGCGTCATCGCCGTCCTGTCTGGCACTCGGCGCGCGGCTCTCCTTTCATAGGCCCGAACCGCCGCGGTCATCTCCAGCATTTCCATTCGTTCTTCCCGGATCTGCTCCACAACCCGGGTCTCCAGTCGGTCGCAGAACTGGGCCAGCTCCCGATACCACCAGGCAGCGGAGCCCGGTTCTGGATTTCTGCGGTCAGACGCCATTTCTTCTGCGCCCTCTTCTGCACGACTCTCCAGCTGTGGACTCGCCGTTGCCTCTGATAGCAAGCTGCTCAATTTCTGCTCTGCCTCTTTCAGCAGCTCCTCTCCCAGCAGCAGGCTTGTGGCTCTCTTTCCTTCCCGCCGTCTCTGGACGTTTCCACTCTCATAGCTGGCAAGGTCAGAACTCTGCAGGGGATCTCTGGGTAGCCACGCCTCTTCGTGGGCGGTAACTTCTTCCAGCGCGGGCTGCTGTTGTTCTTCAGCGCGCTTTTCATGGTGGCAATATGGCGGCGCTTCCAATTTTTCAAGCGGACCGCCTAGGCACATGGTCACCTGTCTGAACAGGTCTAGTCCTTATCCTGTTCGTGACGCCAGATGTGAAGCCCCGCAGGTGTTGTGTCGGTGTCGGTGCATTACCTTCAGGGACTCCACGTTGCTGGATCTCCGTCACTGGTAGGAAATCTTCTTGTTTGATCGTGACGCCACTCTCAGTATTGCGGCCAGTAGGGACCGCCACTGCAGGTTGAGGGTCGCCTGGGGCTGATGGTGTGTGCAGTTAGATGTAGTAGCCTCCTGAGAGTGAGGCAAGCCCCAGGGCCCTGTGTAGGTTTGTAGTACCACAAGTCGCAGAATGACCACACAGGCAGGATGTCTTTCAGGGTTTTTACTCACTTCAGGTGGCAGGGTGAGTAACCCGGGCGTAGCTGAGATGAACCAGGTGGGAACCAGGTATCCTTCAGGCTGACTTTATGAGGGTGACTACTGACTCGCCTTCCTTAGCCCTTGGTGGTTTGGGGTGACCCCGACTTTGAGTCCCTATGGGGGTCACCCAGGGAAGATGCTGCAGCCTCTCTCCCCTTCGTTCGCCGTATGCTTGTTCCCCGGACCAGGCCACTCCAGCCTCTTGCCTCCTATGACCTATGGGCCCTCACTGCGGTTACGTGGCTGCGGCTTTTGTAATGTTGTGGTGTGGGCTTTAAGAGCCCCACACCGGCAGGTTTAGCAGAAGAAAGCTGGATCTATCTTCGCTTCGGGATCTGCCGCCCGGTTGGGCCTGGTGCTCTCTAGCAGTCTCCTTACTTCCCACTCCGTGCACTCTCTAGCTGAAGCTGGCTTTCAGGCAGCACTCCTAGTTGACCGTTCTCCCCCGTCTGTAGCCACTGCGCGGGCGCTGTTAGACAGCAACAGCCCCACAGGTCTGCTCCTCACTGAGCCCTATGGAGTTCTGCTCTAACTGACTCACTTCTGGGACCTTCACTGCCGCTGCTGTCTGAGCTTCACTTTCCTGCTGCTCACTCCTCCACACTCTGCTGCAGACTCCCGACTGTTTGCTCCTCCTTCTCTTTTCCCTTTGTGCCTGCCTACGCCACCTAGCAACCAGACTCTCCACCACACCCCCTGAGAGGAGATGGAGGCTTTTGGCCCCCTCCACTATTCCAGTGAAGGTCAAGGCTTTGCCCCCTCCTGGGATCCCCAGGGGTCCTCTCATGGGTACATGTGTGAGACCTGATCACTATGCGCCTGTGTTCCACACCCCAGTCAGCCTTCTGGATTACCTGTATTGTACTGTCCCCAGCATGGGTGCAGTACTCAGTGGTGCCTGACCAGGTCAGGGGCGCCACACACTCCTTGTATTGTATATGGCCAATTAATAACTGTTTCAAGTAGAGATGAGCAAATCTGTAAAGGTTCACCAATGTCAAATTTGGTACAAGCTTTAGCTTTTTCGTTCGGGCTCGGTAACCTTGAGCACTTTCCCCAAAAGTCAGTAATATTTTTTTTTTTTTTCATTTTCTGCCCCTGAACACTGGCCGCGTTTCCAAAAATTATTTTGTGATAGCATTTTCTGCGTTTGTATAGGATTGTGATGCTGTTTGATGTGGGGATGTGTAAAATCAGTGGAGAAGGTGGACACTCTGGACCAGGAGAAGACTTTTGGTGTGCAGCGCCATTTTTTAATTGTTTTTGTTAACTGTATTTGTGGATGTTGCTGCAGCCAATCATGGCGCAGCAAAACTCGACAAGGTTCAGACACAAGGGCTTCTGTGAATGGCTGCCTAAGTCACATGTCCGTGTGCATATAAATTGCAGACAACTTGTGTATGTGCCATTTTGTGAATGTTACTTGTTACGGAAGGTGCGACCGCTGGTGCTTCCACTGGTGCTGCTAGACAATTAGCTTAGCTAGGGGTTTAATGTTAGGTAGTTGAGATAGGAGAGCGATAGTTTAGAATAGGGACATGCAGTGTAAGGAAAGATGTGTGTGTGTGTGTGTGTGTGTGTGTGTGTGCACCATAAATCGGCACATTTCATGATAGAAATAGGGATTGGTACTTGTAGTGCCTGCTAAAGAGTTGCCAGTGAAACAAGTAAATAGCTATTGCTACGTATTACTGCCTGCTCATAAGTATGCAAACACATTTATAGGTATTGCAAGTTAGCAGGGCCTGATCTAAAAAGTTGCTAGGGAAGTATGTAAAAAGTGTTTCTTGCCAATTTTAAATGCCTTCTGAAAATTACACAAACACATTTATAAGTAGTGCTAGTTAGCCATGCGTGGCCTGAAAAGTTGCTAGGGAAGTATCTGAAAAGTTGTTCTTGCCAATTTTAATTGCCTGCTGAAAATTATGTAAACACATTTGTTGGTAATGCTAGTTAGGCTGCTTTCACACATCCGTTTTTTGTACTGCGGCTCAATCCGGCTCAAAAACATATGCAACGGAAGCGGCGAAAAGAACGGATCCGTTGCATACGTTTTTCCATGCAGCCCGTCTGTTTTTTTACTTTTTTTGCGGCTTGATACTGAGCATGCGCATCCGGCGTCCATAGGCTTGCATCGTAAATTGCGCCGCATCACGCCGGATGCGGTTTTTCGTCACACAAAAAAACATGCCAGGCAACATTCCATCCGGCCGCCGCAGGGGCTAAATATGCTGCATCCGGCAAAAACTGGATGCAACGCAAGGCCATGCGGCACAATACGGCGCTAATGCAAGTCTATGCGGAAAAAACGCAACCGGCGACAAAAAAAAACGGTTGCGTTTTTTCTGCAAAGCGCTGTGTTGTGCCGCTCAGCAAAAACCGGAGGTGTGAAAGCAGCCTTAGCCGTGCGTGGCCTGAAAAGTTGCTAGAGAAGTATGTAAAAAAACTTTTCTTGCCAATTTTAATTGCCTGCTACAAAATTATGTAAACACATTTATAGGTAGTGCTAGTTAGCCGTGCGTGGCCTGGGAAGTATCTGAAAAGAGATTCTTGCCAATTTTGATTGCCTGCTGAAAATTACACAAACATATTTATAGGTATTGTTAGTTAACAGTGCGTGGCCTAAAAAGTTACTAGGAAAGTATGTAAAAAGTGGTTCCTGCCAAATTTAATTGCCTGCTCAAAATTATGCAAATACATTTATGGGTATTGCTATTAGCCATACGTGGCGTAAAATGTTGCTAGGGAAGTATGTAAAAAGGGGTTCTTGCCAATTTTAATTGCCTGCTCAAAATTACATATATTCATTTATAGGTATTGCTAGTTAGATGTGACTGGGCTGCTGTAAATTTTCTAGGCAACTAGCTAAAAAGTTGTTCTTGGCAATTTTAATTGAATGCTCATGTCACATGCGGGGGCTCCGGCCACGGCCAGTGGGGAGCTACTCGAGATGCTTGGATCCGGGATCGTGGCTGTGGCTTGAGTGGCAGCCGGATCTGGGGCTCTTGCACCCGATGGTTGGTGACACCGCCGCTGCCTTTTTATGGGGCGCCCGGGGCTGATGGAGTGGGGCAGCAGGATGGTATCCCCTCCACGGGTAGGGGAGGTGTTGTCCCAAGGCCCAGGTGTAGGTAGAGTGCAGTGCTGGGGCGCCGTCTGTAGGCTGGACTGGATGACACCAGTGTACTCACTGTTGTTGAATAAACCACACAAAGTCCAAGTAGTAAACCAAATGCCAGATACCGGTAGCCTCCGGAGGGGTGTGCTCGGGTCCCACACACCGGTTGACAGGACAGGGGCCCTTCCTCCTGCACTTTTGTGTTTCTGTCTTGTATGTTGAGTAGTCTGCATGAAACGGGAAAAGTCCCCTCCCGGTGTCTTTGCTGTGGGAGCTGTTTCCCGCGAGATCTGACCCTTGGGATTTTTGCAGGCACTTGCAGACGCCCTATCCCCCGCATTGGGCTTCCGTCTCGCTCTATCTGGGCTCACTCGTGGGACAAGATCTGGAATCTTGTCCCCTGCTGGCTAATCGACAAGGTGCTTGCAGCTGTCCTCGCCCTGGGGTCCAGGTACCCAGACTGTGCATGGCCTCCGAACCGGATTCCCGCTGTTGGCACCGGCGAGCTACAACCCTGCCCCGGTCCACTTAAGGTCTCCCGTGACCGGATCTCCGTCGCCTGTGGCCCTGCTCTTCCGTCTGCCACCTAGTCAGCTCAGGAAGTCCAGTAGTCCGGGAGCTACAACCTCCGACAACCACTTCACTCCTATCACTTCCTCTATTTCAGCTTGTCTGCTGTGTTTCCTCCCCTGACACCTCAGGACCCATAAGTGGGCGTCACCAGCTGCCTGGCCCCGTCCACTGGTGTGTTCCTATTGTCCTGGGGGGATGACTAGGCTTTGTGGCTGTTGTATGTACCTGTGTGTGGGGTTGTGTTGGTAAGGCCAAGGAGGATAGAGGCCTGCACCTGGAAGATTTGTGCAGTCTCTGTGACAACCTGGTTTTGCCAGGGCGTCACACTCAAAATTCCGCAGTGAAAAACATTTATAGGTATTGAAAATAATTACACCGTGTGCAGAATTATTAGGCAAGTTGTATTTTAGACGATTTTTTGTATTATTGATCAACAATTATGTTCTCAATCAACCCAAAAGATTCATAAATATCAAAGCTTAATAGTTTTGGAAGTTGGAGTGTTTTTTTTTTAGATTTGGCTATTTTAGGAGGATATCTATTTGTGCAGGTAACTATTACTATGCAGAATTATTAGGCAACTTAATAAAAACCAAATATATTCCCATCTCACTTGTTTATTTTCACCAGGTAAACCAATATAACTGCACAAAATTTAGAAATAAACATTTCTGACATGCAAAAACAAAACCCCCAAAAATTAGTGACCAATATAGCCACCTTTCTTTATGATGACCCTCAACAGCCTACCATCCATAGATTCTGTCAGTTGCTTGATCTGTTTACGATCAACATTGCGTGCACTGTTCTGAGAGATTTACTGTTTTCTCTCTCTGTAGATCTTACATTTTATGAGGGACCACAGGTTCTCTATGGGGTTCAGATGAAGTGAACAAGGGGGCCATGTCATTATTTTTTCATCTTTTACACTTTTACTGGCTAGCCACTCTGTGGGGTAGTTGGGTGCATGTGATGGAGCATTATCCTGCATGAAAATCATGTTTTTTTTTAACAATACTGACTTCTTCCTGTACCACTGTTTGAAGAAGTTGTCTTTCAGAAAGTGGCAGTAAGTCTGGGAGTTGAGCTTCACTCCATCCTCAACCCGAAAAGGTCCCACAAGTTCATGTTTGATGATTCCAGCCCATACCAGTACCCCACCTCCACCTTGCTGGCATCTGAGTCGGAGTGGAGCTCTCTGCCCTTAACTGATCCAGCCTCTGGCCCATCCATCTGGCCCATCAGGAGTCACTCTCATTTTATCAGTCCATAAAACCTTTGAAAAATCAGTCTTAAGATATTTCTATGGCACACCTTGTGCTTTTTGATACTCCAGTAATGTTGCAGCTCTGAAATATGGGCAAACTGGTGGCAAATGACATCTTGGCAGCTTCACGCTTGATTTTCCTCAATTCATGGGCAGTTATTTTGTGCCTTTTTTGTCCAACACGCTTCTTGCGACCCTGTTGGCTATTTGCCATGAAACGCTTGATTGTTCAGTGATCATGCTTGAAAAGTTTGGCAATTTCAAGACTGCTGCATCCCTCTGCAAGACTTCTCACAATTTTGGACTTTTCAGAGCCCGTCAAATCTCTCTTCTGACCCATTATGGCAAAGGAAAGGAAGTTGCCTAATAATTTCAGCATACCTTATATAGGGTGTTGATTTCATTATACCACACCCCTCCTCATTACAGAGATGAACATCACCTGATTTACTTAATAGGTAGTTGGCTCTCAATCCTATACAGCTTGGAGTAGGACAACATGTATAAAAATTATAATGTGGGCAAAATACTCATTTGCCTAATAATCCTGCACAGTGTAGTGCCTGCTGAAAATTTGTTAATGAACAAGCTAAAAATGTCTTCTGGCACTTTTACATGTCAGCTCCAAATTACACAGTGAAACGCATTTGTAGGTAGTGGTACTTTTTTACAGTTGAAGTAGGTGCTGGGGTCGGCCGGCCCCTGTACCCCCAGGCCCAGGGAGATCATGACCTCTGCGACCACAATCGTTACGCCCTTGCCACCACCTCAGTAAGATACTGAGATAGTGGCATACATAGATGATACTGTTTGTTCTTGGTCTGGACTGGTACACAAATAAATTTATGTGATTTTCATATTTATTATGCAAAAGATTGACATAACTTTGTACATATACTGATTATATTGATTCAAGAAAGACTGATGCGCTCTATAAAAACATTTTATACTCCAACAAATAAAAATAAGAAACTCACAAACTGAATTGACGTGTCAGCTTCTTTAATCTTGGTGGTCTAACTTCTTGCTTGCTTGAAGATGATCCTGTGGATTGTGTGCTCTCGGTACGCAAAGACGCTGGACTTCTATACAGAAAAAAATGTGGCTATTTAAAAAGGTTTTTTTAAGATATATATATATATATATATATATATATATATATATATACTGTATATATAAAAAAATATTAAAGTAGCAAACATCAGGATTACATTTTTTAAACATGCTTAACAATTCCTTTAACTCATTAACAGTTAACATTAACAGTTACTAATGATTAGCAAATATACTTGCCATTATTCGTTACTCGCACAAATATTATAATATTTACAATATCTGTTACTTATCGAGTATTTTGCTCTTCACCTCGTGAGTTTTGAGACCCCTCCGAGCATGTTTGGGGCCTGATTTTCAGCCACTAAACATGCTTGAATTGCTTGCTAATTACAGTAATGCCATAGCTACCTTTGCTACTGCCATTACTGTGATTGGGAGACGTAGTGAATAAAAAATACTTCCAGTTATTAAAGCCGGAGAATTTACGCACCAAATTTCCCTGTCACACTACTTGATGGTCCACTCATTAACTGTTATGAATATGCACTGCTTCCCCCGCCCACCCACTGTGCTGGCATCTGTGATTGGTTGAATTCCTGCTTTCCCCACCCACCCTCTCTACTGGTGTCTGTGATTGGTGGTGTGTAAAAATAAATAGTTGATAAAAATTACATAGGGTCCCCCCTATATTGATACCCAGCACAGATAAACCCGATGGCTACAGGCTGTGTATCAAAATACAAGGGGTTAAATGCAGCTTTTTTTAAATAATTTTTAAAAAACGCCATGCGGTCCCCCCAATTTTGACACCCAGCCAAGAAAAAGCAGCTGGAGGCTGGTATTCTCAGGCTGGAGAGACCCATGGTTATTAGGATCCCCCCAGCCTAAATATAGCAGCCCACAGCTGTCTCACAATTGTTGCATCCTTTAGATGTGACAATTCTGGTGCTTTACACTGCTCATCCTGATGTGACACCTGCCTGGAGCCAGGTACTCAGGATCGGTGAAACAGGTAAATAGAGGCAACCGCCCACAATGCAGGAACCTGGACCCCACAATCCTTTAACCCCTATACAGGGATTTGGAATTACAACAGGAACCAGGTGATAGCTGCCTGCGGAAGATTGCAGTCCTGAGAAGAGCAGCAACTAGGCAGGGTCAAATCCAGAAGGTAAAACAGGGACAAAAATTGTCAGGTGGGAGAGTGGTCAGATATCAAGTTAAGGGTCAAAACCAGAACAAGCAGTGAAGTACAGAAACGGCAGGCAGAAGAGTGGTCGGGTAAACAAGCTAAGGGTCAAAACCGGAGCTAACAGTAAAGTACAGGAACGGCAGGTAGAAGAGTGGTAAGGTAATCAAGCTATGGTCAATATATATGGGAATGCAAACAAACAGCAAGGCACCAGAGAAAAGCAGGGATTTACAGGACTATAGCACCTGCCAGCAGAAGGGAGAAAGCATAAGAGGGGTGTGGTGCCTTCCCATGGGCCCCAGCTGAAAGGTAGCTACTCAGGCGGAAGGCAGACACCACCACAGTCAACCAGTGGTACTGCAGGTCCTAGTGAAACCCAGCCTAATAGATGAGCGGAGCCTGCACCCAGCAGAGCCACTGACTGCTCCCCCATCCCGAGCGCCGCCCACAGTGGTGACGCAGCGGCGTCTGGTGATTGAAGCAGAAGTCGACTCCGGTGGAGACGTGACACCTGATTGTCCTGGATTGATGGCAATCAAGATAATATAAGGAGTTATAAAAGGATTTGTCAAAAAATCACAGCTGTCATGAAGTCTGAGGTTAGTAATGGGGAGGGGTCTATTAGACTCCGCTTACTAACCCTGCAAGTCAAAAGAAATAAACACAAGCACACAAAAATCCTTTATTTTAAATAAAAAAAATCACACCCTCTTTCACCAATTTATTAACCCCAAAAACAACCCCGCAGGTCCGACGTAATCCACACAGGGTCCAATGATGAGCCTGGCTCTGCTACAACCAGAAGCTGCAGTGATGGAAAATGTAACCATGCACTGCAGCTCCTGGGACACACTGAGGGCAGCAGGGGACCCGACTGTGAGAAGCAGTGGTGTCAATCAGCTCACTGGATTGCTGCACTGCCAGATTGTGGAATATGGTTGCACAGCATTTCGGTAGTCTGGCAGTCAGGTCTCCAGAGTTCACACTCAGTGGGAGTTGAACACACTGATCTTAATGAAAGTGGAACCAGCTGTCAGATTGCCGGACTGTCAAATTGTGAGACATGGCCGCATGGCAATCCAGCAGTATGTTCCACTTTCACTGAGGGCAGCGGGGAATCCTAAGTATGAACTTTGATGACCTGACAGCAGTATTAAACTATGTCCACACATTGAGTATTTGGTTGCAGACATTTCTGCATCAAATCTGCATCTCTTGGGAAAAAAAAGCACAAAAACCGAATGCATTTTTGATGTGATTTTGGTGTGTTTTTTGCCAGGAGATCCAAATTTGGTGCAGACATGTTTGCAACCAAATAATAAATGTGTGCACATGGTGTAATCCTGTAATCTGGCATTGTGTTTAATGACTTCACCTGAGATCAGGTCACTGAGTTCAATAAATTCATCTCAGGTCAGTTCACCTGAGGTCACAGCAGGTGTACTGTTGCTGTTGTGTACTAAGCAGTGACCTCAAGTGAAGTCATTGAACTTAATGTCAAATTACCTTATTAGGAAATGTGTGCACATTGATTTTTTGGGTGCAGACATTTCTGCACGAAATCTACATCTCCTGGTAAAAAATGCACTGAAACCACATGAGGTTTTTTTTATGTGATTTTGGTGTGTTTTTCAACCAGGAGATGCAGTTTGGTGCAGAAATGTCTGCAACCAAATACTCAGTGTGCACACATTGTCTAATCTGGTAATCTGGCATTGAGTTCCATGACATCACCTGAGGTGAGGTCACGGAGGTCAATGAGTTCACCAGAAGTGAGGTCACTGAGTTTATTGCGTTCACCTCAGCTCAGTTCACTTGTGGTCACCGCTGGGGTCATTGAAAGTCATTGAACTCAGTGCTGAATTACCAGATTAGGCAATGAGTGAACATTGAGTATTTGGTTGCAGACATTGTTGCAGCAAGTTTGCATATCTTGGCAGAAAAATGCACCAAAACAGCATAAAAAATGCACACAGTTTTAGTGTGTTTTTTTGCCAGGAGATGCAGATTTTGTACAGAAATGTCTGCAACCAAATACTTAATTTGCCCACATTGACTAATCTGGTAATTCGATATTGAGTTCAATGACTTTACCTGAGGTGAACTCACTGAGTTCAATGAGTTCACCTCAGATCATTTCATCTACTGTCACAGCTGTGGTACCATGGGCACTGCTAGCTGTGATAGCAGGTCAACTTAGTGACATCACTGCTCACAGCTGTGGCTCAGTCAGTGTGTTCCTGATGCCGCAGTGAGCGCTCACATTTTCTAATGTGACCACGCACTGCAACCTCAGATGTAGCAAAGCCAGGATCATCATGGGACCTCGTGTGGATTATGTCGGACCTGTGGGAGTGTTTTGGGGGTTAATGAATCGGTGAAAGAAGGTGTTTGCTTGTTGTTGTTTTTTTTCATTTTAAAATTAAGGATTTTTTTGTGTTTGTGTTTATTTCTTTTTGCTTACAAGTTTATTAATAGAAATCTAATAGATTGATAACAGCTTGATGACAGCTGTGATATTTCAAAAAAATCACAGCTGTCATTCACCCCTTATATTATCGGAATTACCACCACACCAGGGCAATCGGGATGAGCCGAGTAAAGCGCTGGAATTGTTGCATCTAATTGATGTGACAGTTTTGGGGTTCTGCGAGCTGCTATTTTTAGGCTGGGGAGTCCCAATAACCATGAGCCTCCCCAGACTGAGAATACCACCCCCAGCTGTCTGCTTTATCTTGGCTGGGTATCAAAATTTGGGGTGATTGCATGCCTTTTTTTAAAATATTTTTTTAAATAATTTTTAAAAAAAGCTGCCTGGGGTCCCTCATATTTTAATACACACCCAAGATAACCCACACAGTTGGGGGCTGCAGCCTGTAGCCATCTACTTAATCTATGCTAGGTATCAATCTACAGCGGTCACCATGTCATTTTTTCTAATTATTAATTTCTTTTTACACTCCATGCCTTGCCCCAGACAACTACTGTGAGTGCAAACAATCACAGATGCCGGTTCGTTGACAGTCTGAATACAGCCAATAACAGATGCTGCCACAGAAGGTGAGCAGAGGAAGTAGTGAATATGTATGAGATCTAATGATCGGACCAGGAAGCAGTGTGACAGCTTCGAGAATCTCAATAGGTGTAATATTCCTGATTTAATCCCCAGAAAACTCTGACAACAATATTCCCAGAAACCAAAATGTGAGTCAGAAATGCAACCAGGCATCTTCTCCATGCTGTTCCCATTCAGTTTCAACACTTTTTCATCCATTAGAGAATTTTTACAGCACTCCCAGACCCACTTCCAAGGTCCTCCAGAAAATTATTAGAGTATCCCATTGACTTGCATTGAGTTCATATTTGGTACGAATACATGAATAATAGAAATTATTTGGCTCAAATAATTTAAACCCAAATATTTGCTCAACTCTATTAATTCCATACATGTATGTGATTGCGGGGGTGACCACATGTGGTGAGATTTCAGGATCCAAATTCTCTCCTCATATGTCTCATGCTAGCTGCGTTACATAGCTGACATGTGTGTGTAACAGCTGCGATAAGAGCTGAGCTTAGATGGCTGCTGTTAACCTGTTAAATACTGCCAATCTTTGTCAGTGGTATTCAAAATGGAATAGTCTCTGGTGCTCAAGTGCAATGACTTTCATTAGTGCCTGTGATGTGTTTGCAGGGCACCGATGGGATACCTTGGCAGTCATGGACTTAAAAAAGACTCTTGTTGCTGTCTTCTTGGTACTTGTGGGAAGCTCAAATGAAGGCTGCAGCCCCCATCTGTCTCCTTTACCTTGGCTGGTTATCAAAATAAAGGGAATCCTTTCTTTTTTTTTTAATTATTTATTTAAATAATTAACAAAAAAAAATGGCATGGAGTCCCCCCTATTTTTGATAGCTAGCCAAGGTAAAGCAGACAGTTTGGGGTTGGTATTATCAGACTGGGAAGGCTCATGGTTATTTGGCCCTTCCCAGCCTAAAAATCGCAGCCTGCAGAAGGCCAGAAAGTGGAGCATTCATTAGATGCATCAATTCTAGTGCTTTGTCGGCCTCTTCCCAATTGCCCGAGTGCGGAAGCAATCGTGGTAATTCTTTTTGGGTTGACGTGACAGTGGCATCAAGCCCAGGGGTTAGTAATGGATATGCTTCTATTAGACAACCCCATTACTAACCCAGTAAGTGTACAGTTAAAACACACACATAGGAAAAAAATATTTTATTTGAATAAAGACTCCCCTTCCTTGTTCCCCAATTTGTTAATTAAAAATAAATATTTGAAGTTCTAATGTAATCTAATGGTGTAATGTCACACAGCACCCATCAAATCCCACAGAGCCTCGTTCTGTGAATGTTCTGAAAACAAGGCTCCATAGGTCACTTGTGGTGTGCGGCAGCCATGGAATTTCTCATGCCCAGTAATGCCCATTTTACCATAAAGTGTACTGGAAAATGGAGAAAAAAAATCCATGTTTTTTTGTTTTTTGTTTACCATGTTCACTACATGATAAAACTGACCTGGAAGTATGATTCTCCAGGTCAGTATGAATTCATAGATATAAAACATTATATAGGTAAAAAAAAAACAATAAGAACCCTCAAAGATTCAAATAAAAGGGGATAGTGACAGATTTCTAATATAAAATATATTTTTTTATTAATTTTTAACATTAAAAATATCATGTACAGAATAAATATAAAAAGTAAATGCTGGACCGGATCAATTTCCCAAATGTTAGCAGCGGATTATCAGGTTTTATAAAGTGCCTAGTGCAGTGACCATATTCTAGTAGTAAAAGTTGTATATAATCTAGATATTTATACTGGTAAAGGTAATCCCCAGGCTTAAAAAATGCCAAAAAGGTATAAATAAATCCAAAGTGTATAAATCATTATCGGGGCACTATACCTTAAGATGGTCATGAGTCCTGTATAGTGCTGGGGTTCAGCGGTATATAGGACTTGTGACCATCTTAAGGTATAGTGCCCCGATAATTATTTATACACTTTGGATTTATTTATACTTTTTTGCCATTTTTTTTAAGCCTGGGGATTACCTTTATCGGTATAAATATCTAGGTCATACACAACTTTTACTACTAGAATATGGCCACTGCACTAGGCACTTTATAAAACCTAATAATCAGTGGATAACATTTGGGAAATTGATCCGGTCCAGCATTTACTTTTTATATTTATTCTGTACATGATATTTTTAAAGTTTAAAATTAATAAAAATGTATATTTTATATTATAAATCTGTGACTATCCCTTTTTATTTGAATCTTTGAGAGTTCTTATTGTTTTTTTATTACCTATATGAATTTATTATAGTGGCATTATATGGAATATTTTCATTATTCATCAGATATAAAAGATTGTATAGTTTTTTTTTACTATTTAAATAATGAAAAAAAATCTGAAATTTGTCCCCCCAAAAATTGTGCATTTGTTGCCATTTTCAAGGCGTGAAACGTTCTAATTTTTCGTGATCTAGGGCTAAGGGAGGGCATATTTTTTTGTGTCCCAAGCTGACGTTTTAATTATACCATTTTATTGTAGATGTAATGTGTGTGTGAGTTTGTGTGAGTGTGTGTGTGAGTGTGTGTGTGTGTATGTGTGTGTGTGTGTGTGTGCATGCAATGTGTGTGCCTGTTAGTGCAATGTTGTGGTGACCAAAAAAACGTAACTTTGGTGTTTTTTAATTTTTTTTCAGCAACGCAGTTTACTGATCGGATTAATTTCATATTTTGATAGATCGAGCATTTCTAAAAGTGGCAATAGCAAAGATCTGTATTTTATTATTATTATTATTATTATTATTATTGTTTTAATTTCAATGGGGCAAAAGAGGGGTGATTTCAACTTTTGTTGTTTTTTATGTTTTACATATTTTTTTAAAACGTTTTTACTTTTTATTAGTTTTACTAGGAAATTGAAGCTGGCACTGTCCAATTGCTTGTGCTGTACAGAGTCATACTGATGCACAGCTCTGTACAGCACAAATGCTGATCTCCTCTGAATGATGGCGCAGCCCAGAGAACTTTACATTTCTCACTCTTTCAGTTGAGAAGGCTACTAAAATGGTGCAATACCAAAAGGCCATAGTTGCAGAATTAGTTAAAAAAATTCCATCTGGCAATGCTGGCGGCAGTTGCACAACCAAGGCGTAGAGAGGAGGGAGACACACAATAGGAAAAACAGAGCCAGGATAACACTGTCGAAAGTCTGGGACAGTTTCATTACACAACCTCATCGCCCAGGATCTGCTGTGTAGGATACTCTGATAAGGAGGGAAAAGTTTGGGCAGATATTGATGCATTACATAGCTGACCGTAGCACATTCCTCCGTGATTCCATTGTGCCATACAACTATTGAGTATACTGACAGGCTGATTCTTATCAAAATTAACAAAGTGTGGATTAGCCCAGAGTTTTCAACCCCACCGGCTTACAGCAGCCCGACCTAAAGTCAATTAAAATGTTCCTTTTATTGCAGTATATTCCCATGCACAGCTTCACCCCCCCCCTCCAATGTTGTACTCCTCTTCCTCCTCATTCACTATATCAACAGGATCATGATACCAACCTCGCTATAACGTTTCCAAAATTGTATATGATAGCATAATAGACCTTTAGATCATTTTTAAAGGCCTACCTCAAAAAACTTCATACATACTGTATGCATATGCTTGCCAGGTATTGGAGTCAGCAATTGAGTGTTTTCAAAATGTTCTTTTGTACATCTATTGCTGCCTGTTTTGCCATTCCTCCTGCTCATTTTAGCTAGGCCTCGCACTGCCTGCATCTCCTTTGGCAGTTTTGTAGTCAATAAGTAAACCCTTTACCGCAGATCATGGTTTTCACTTTCATGACCAGGCCATTTTGTACAATTCTTACCAGTGTCACTTTGACAGGTTATAATTGTTGGAATGCTTCAACGGATCCCGATGATTCTGAGAAAGTTTTTTTGCGACATATTGTGCTTCATGATAGAGGTAAATTTATGACAATATTTTTTGCATTTATTTGTGAAAATATAAGAAATGTTTCAATTTTCAAACTTTTCATTTTTAGGTATTTATGTTACACAAAATAGTAAATAATTAATATTTTACATATGTCTACTTTACATAAGTGCAATTTTTGAAACACAATTCTTGTTAGGAAGGTAGAAGGGTTCAAAGATTATCAGCAATTTCTAAGTATTCCAACAAAATTTACAAAATCATTTTTTTTAGATACCACATCACATTTGAACTGACTTTGAGAGGCCTAGGTGACAGAAAATGCCCAAAAATGTCACTATTCTAAACACTGCACCGCTCAAAATGCTCAAAACCACACCCAAGAAGTTTATTAACCTTTTACATGTTTCACAGGAACTAAAGGTGGCTTTACACGCAAAGACATCGGTAACTAGATGTCGTTGGGGTCACGGAATTCGTGACGCACATCCGGACTCGTTAGCGACATTGTTGCATGTGTAACGCAGGAACGACTGTTAACGATCAAAATTACTCACCTAATTGTTGATCGTTGACACGTCTTTCTAATCCCAAATATCATTGCTGTAGCAGGACGCAGGTTGTTCGTCGTTCCTCCGGCAGCACACATCACTATGTGTGACACCGCAGGAACGAGGAACAATATCGTACCTGCGGCCGCCAGCAATGAGGAAGGAAGGAGGTGGGCGGGATATTCCGGCCGTTCATCTCCGCCCTCCGCTTCTATTGGGCGGCCGCTTAGTGACGCCACTGTGACGCCGAACGAATCTCCCTCTTAAAGGAGAGATTGTTCGGCGGCCACAGTGACGTCGGTGAAGAGGTAATTGCGTGTGAAGCTGCCATAGAGATATTGTTAGCTACGGCAGCGATCACCCCATGACGTGCCACCGACGTGGGCGGGTGCTATCGCTCGCGACATCGCTAGCAATGTCGCAGCGTGTAAAGCCCGCTTAAAGCAATATGGAAGGAAAAAATACAAATTTTACTTTTCTCACTAAAATGTTACTTTAGCCCCAAATTATGTATTTTCACAAGCATAACAAGAGAAAATGCACCATACAATTTGTTGTGCAATATCTTCTGAGTATACAGATACCCCACATTTGGTGGAAACCTACTGTTTGGGTACTTGGCAGGGCTCAAAAGGAAAGGAGAGAAATTTGAATTTTTGAATGCAAAATTAGCTGGAATCCTTAGCGAACGCCATGTCATGTTTTTAGAGCCCCTGAGGTGCCAGAACAGTATAACTCCACCACAAGTAACCCCATTTTGGAAATTAGACACCTCAAGGAATTTATCTAGATGTTTGGTGAGCACCTTGAACCTACAGGTGCATCACAGAATTTTATAACGTTGAGCCGTGAAAATGAAAAAATACTTTTTTAACCACAAAAGTGTTGCTTTAACCCAATTTTTTTCCACTTCACAAGGATAACTGGAGAAAATGCACTATACTGTTTGTATGTCAATTCCCCATATGTGGTTAAAACCTACTTTTGAGGCACAGTGCAAAGTGAAGAAAGGAAGGAGCGACATTTTTAAATCAGATTTAGTTGGAATGGTTTGCGGGTGCCATGTCACATTGGCAAAGTCCATGAGCTGCCTAAACGGTGGTGCACCCCCACAAGTGACTGGAAACTAGAGCTATCAAGAAATGTATCTAAATATTTGTTGAGCACCTTGAACTCCAAGGTACTTGGAATTTTATATCGTTGAGCCGTGAAAATAAAAAAAATACATTTTTGACCACAAAAATGTTGCTTTAACCCCAAATTTATAATTTTCACTAGGGTCACAAGATAGTTGACCTTTCAATTTGTTGTGCAAATTCTCCTTAGTATGTGAATATCCCATGTGTGGTAAAATAAAATAATTTTGAGGCACAGTGCAAAGTGAAGAAGGGAAGGAGCGCCATATTTGACCTCAGATTTAGTTGGAATGGTTTGCAGCTGCCATGTATTGTAATTGGAGAGCCCTTGAGGTGCCAGAACAGCAGAAACAGCCCACAAGTGACCCTATTTTACAAATTGCACCCCTTTTATGAATCGTGTAGGGGTGCAGTGAGCATATTGACACTACAAGTGTGTCACAAATGTTAAACTATTGGGCGGTGAACAAAAAATAATTACTTTTTTTACCACAGATTTCCAATTTTTACAAGGATAATAGGTAAAAAGGCTCCATAATAAGTTACACAATTTCTCCTGAATGTGGCAATACTCTACATGTGACTGTACAGTACTATTTGGCTGCACCACAGGGCTCGGGAGGGAAGGATCGCCATTTGATTTTTGGAGCACAGATTTTCCTAGACTAGTTTGCAGACTCCATTTACAGAGCCCATAAGTACCAGAACAAAATAAACCCACTCAAGTGACCACATTATGAAAACTACACCCATCTGGGGATTCATCCATGTGTAGTGATGAGTTGACTAAGGGGTATTTACATGCTGCAACATCGCTAGCAATTGCTAGCGTTGTCGAGCACGATAGCACCCGCCCCTGTCGTACGGCTGATATGTGGTGATCGCTGCCGTAGCGAATATTATCGCTACGGCAGCGTCACATGCACATACCTGTTCAGTGACGTCGCTGTGACTGCCGTACAATCCCTCCCTTAAGGGGGAGCTGCGTTCGGCGTCACCGCCACATCACCGCCACATCACCGCGACGTCACTAAGCGGCCGGCCAATAGAAGCGGAGGGGCGGAGATGAGCGGGACATAACTTCCCGCCCACCTCCTTCCTTCCCCATTGCTGGTGGATGGAGGCAAGGAGATGTTCGTCGCTCCTGCGGTGTCACACATAGCAATGTGTGATGCCGCAGGAACGAGGAACAACATTGCTACTTACCTGACAACGATTTTTTGTTATTAAACGACCTCTCCAAAACAAACGATTTTTGTCTTTTTTTGCGATCGTTTTAGGTCGCTCCAGCCTGTCACACGCTGCAACGTCACTAACGGCGCCAGATGTGCGTCACAAACACCTTGACCCCAACGACATCGCTTGAGCGATGTCGCAGCATGTAAAGTACCCCTTAGTCTCTGGAAAACACCCATGGAGTCAAATGCAGTGAATGTTGCAGAATTAAAAAATTGCAAATAAGCCCTTATCATGCTCAGTACATTGTTGTGACTGAACATAATGCCCAGCTCGTCCTTCTACAGACCTGCACCTTGTAAATTAAAAGGGCTCACCTCACTACAGTAATGCCAAACATGTGGACGCTAACTGTGGTTTAGGCACATTGTGGGGCTCAAAACTGAGAAGAGCATTTGAATTTGGTAGCATAGATTTTGCTGGATTTCTTTGTTGAGGCAGGAGCCATAGCGTTTTTCCAGAGCCTTTGTGTTACCAGTAACATGGAAGCCCCCTATATTTCCATTACAAACGACGGACCTCAGTTGCGACTTGTGTTTTTTTGGGTTGAGTTTAATGCTATTTTGTGGTGAATTGGGTACAGGACATTATGGATCATGTCATATTCATGTTATGCTTTATGCTAGGCACTTACATCATGGTTTCCATCTACATCTCTGAAATACGTGATTCAGGGGAAACCCAAGACGGATCCATTCACTAATGAGGCAGCCGAGTTGTTCCAAACTCTGTTTGTCTTCAGTTCGGCAGTGTCTGTCTTTTCAAAGGTGAACAAAACTGTTGATGACTGCACTTTTTGTGCACGTCGAAAAAGACGTGTGAAGAGATGAACACCGCCACACAACAGGCCAGACAGGAGTTCAAAATGAGTCCCTCCGCCTTATTATAGTGAATCTTCTATTGAGAATTTTGTCTGAATCACGTTTTTCACATGTAATACTCAGTGTAAGTGCTCAGCATAGAGCACAGAATAAATATGACCAGTGCCATACTGCAATCTTTGCATTGTAGATTGCCTGCCGAGAGATGCAGAAATGGTGCAGGAATATCTGCAACCAAATACTCAACGTGTGCACATACTCTTGTTGTGAATATAGCCAAAGGGGTGGAGCAGGCAGTTTTTCTCTCTAGTTAAATTTGCCTTGGAAACATTTCATTATACAGGAGAGAATGTTTTCTAACATTTTGTCCATTAAAATCTATTTTATTGTTGGTTTTGTACATTTTCCTATCAGTCTGGTAAAGGGTGTAATACACCATCTGCAGACTTATTAGACAAGTTGTATTTTAGCAGATTTTTTTTATTATTGATCAACAACTATGTTTTCAATCAACCCAAAATACTCATAAATATCAAAGCTTAATATTTTTGGAAGTTGGAGTGGGTTTTTTTAGATTTGGCTATCTTAGGAGGATATCTGTTTTTGCAGGTAACTATTAAGCCTGCTTTACACGGTACGATCTATTGTGCAATTTTACGATCGATCGTACCTGCCCCCGTCGTTTGTGTGTTACGGGAAATTAGTTGCCCGTGGCGCACAAAGTCATTAACCCCCGTTATTGATGGTCTCTGGTCTAGCATATATTTTATCATTGCGTCTCTTCTACCTCTATCTGACTGTCCCCTTACATTCCAACATAATATTTTAATCTCCTCTCCCATGTTGAAAATTACTGGTTATCTTTCAACAAACATCCTGTACCTCTGTACGCTGAGTCTTTCCCTTCCCTAACCCGCCCCTTAGAACCACCCCAACAAAACTCCTCCACCTCCGATTTACATCTTTAACTCCCTTATAGGGAATGAGGTCTGTCTCCCCCAGACCGGTCCACCTCCTTCCTCCTTTTCTCTCATACCAAACCTGTCTCATTCCACTGAGCATAACCCCCTAACTCACCTCTCGTCTTCACCATATTCGTTTTCATTTACATATATCATATAATGTAAACTACTATCATGAATTTTTTAAAACGTAAGCATTTATAAATCGCCTCCGCATGGCCAGAAGAAAAAAAAAAAAAAGGGGGGGGGAATTATTATCCTCCTCCTGTCATTGTCCAGCTTAGTGTTAGGAAACATCTCCCTGCCCCATCTAACACTCAGGGGACAGGAGCGAGAGATCAACAATAATAACCTGAAAGAGAAAGGGAAAAAAAAAAAAAAAGGAGCTGGAGGGGGGGAGTGTACTGTCACTGCCATAAAAATAGGCTTATGAAGTCTCCTTCTCCTCTAGCATATGCAAATGCTTATGAGTAGCCAGTCCTGTAGTCCAGGAAAATCACGAAATTGCAGTGTCACTTATAGCCAGCTTCTATCCTTCTCCTGCTGTTTGCAGCTTCCTTGCATTGATGTATATCCATTTCATGGCCTCCTCTGGATCAAGAAAAAAGTGCACCTTCTCCAGTGCTGCTACTCGAAGTTTTACTGGGAACATCATGGAATATTTAACCCCCAGCTTACGGAGTCGTCTCTTTACCCCTGTAAATTGCATTCTTTGCTTTTGTACCGGTACTGAGTAGTCAGGGTATATAGCCACTGGGTGTCCATTAATTGTCAGATTCAGATCCCGTGCCTTGCGTAGAATAATATCCCGGTCCCTGTAGTTAAGCAGTTTTGCCAGCATCATACGGGGCCCCATGCCAGGTGGTTGCGGTTGCATTGGGACTCTGTGCGCCCTCTCTATTGAATATTGCTTGGTCAAATTTATCAGTGCCAATCTTTTCTTTAAGCCACGTTTCTATGAATTCAGTAGGATTTCTTCCCTCTACTTTTTCTGGGATGCCCACCAGTCTTATATTGTTCCTCCTGGAACGGTTCTCCAAGTCATCCATTTTTGCGGACAACTCAGATATTTGCTGCTGGAACTTTTGCTCTGCTTTTTGCAGTGTAACTATATGATCCTCAGCTGCCCCCACTCTTTCCTCCACAGCACTGGTTCTCATATCAGTTTTCTTCTGCTCTTTTTTTAGAGTAGCTATATCTCCTTGTATTCCCAGCACCTGCTGGGTTAATGTTGTGAGGGCCTGTTTGCAAAAGGAGACCACCTGAAACACATCCTTAATAGTGGGGTTCTCCTGTATTTCCTCTGATGCCTGCTGCTCTCCTGAATCCTCCTCCTGTTTGTCTTCTTCTGGTTTTCCCTCTATTCCTTCAGCCTCCTCCAGCTCTTCCTCCTCCTCCTCCCTTTCTCCTCTACCATCTTACCGGGCTCCTCCAGAGATTCCTCTGATTGTCTTGCAAGCTTTGCAGCTGCTTCCATGCAATGCTGGCAGGCGGTGTTTGCTTTCTCCGCCTCCTCTCTGACCTCAGTGCCATTTTGTGATCCAGGCCCTCTGCCTGCTCCAACTTCCCTCTGTCGCCGCCTGGACATGCTGCCGGTTCAGGAGCTGAGACTTCTCCTGCTGGATACCGGTACCTTCCACTGCCCTCCGGTGTCACTATAATCGTCAGCCGTGCAGCGGCTCCAGCGGTATCACAGGGAGTCAGCAGGAGAGTGTCTCCCTGTGTGTGCTCACATCCCAGTCCAGGCTCCGCCCCCTCCGAGTGCAGTGTACTTTGACCACATTGTTTTTAGAAGCGACTTGGGAGTCAGAGATGAGTCAAGGCATCTTTCCTATGCTGTTCCCATTCCATTTCAGAAGTGTTTCCATCCATTTCAGTGATATCCAGGCTCTGCTCAGACCTCCTGGGGTGTCAGTGCATTAGAAATTGCTCGGCTCAAGCTACGAGCACCAAAGTATTTTAGTGCTCACCCATCACTATTTTTCACCAATGTAGACATAAAGCATCTTTTCTCTTTGTGTAGCCATGATTCACATAAAAATCATGATGATGAAGTTAATCAATATGGAAAGGAAGGAACTGACCACTGTTCAGCTCAAAAAACATTTTGTAATTCTCTGTGACCAAAAGTTATTTACAAAGACAATTTCTAATGTTATGAATAATTTTCTGCCTGACTCAATATATGCAGTCAGTTTGATTGAATGCACTTGTTCATTCAAACTAATATTTATGTCTTTCAAATCCATTTCAAAATTGTTTATAGAAAATAAATTATAGTGTTTTCATTCCTTAATGTTATTGTTACAATAACAAGTCCCAAGCGCACACACCAAATTTATTCTTAGGGCTCAGTTCAATAGGTGGAAAGCAAAAGAAATTTGGTCTTTTGACCCCTTTTGAGCTGTTTTTTTTGTGGTATGTAATAGTAGGCTATACCATATATACTGTATATATTGTAAGATGGTCACTGGTTAAGTACTGTAGAGGAGATATGTTTCACTGAGGGTGATAGCCTCGGAGATATAAAACTCAGAAGCAGGCTCAAGCATGAGAAGATCAAATGGCCATTACAGGGCCGGGTTTATGTGAACTGTCAAAGGGATGGGTGGGACGGCTGTTCATCTATCTCCACTCTGGGGTGTGGCCCAGCAGGTAAAAGGAAGGCCTCTGGATTCACTCTGTGTTTTGTGTGGATGGAGGTGAGTAGACCTCCAAAGCTGTGCTTGTATTATTAAAGAACCAAACATTATTCCTGAGTGGGAAGACCTCAAAGTTTTATGGACTGATTAAGCATTGTTTTATTTATGCTGGTAAGGCAGATTAAGTTTACTTTTATTTTGTTCTGGTTTATGAAGCCTTTAATAAACTAGTGGAAGATTTCAACGGAAACTTTAAGAAAAAATATTGGCAAGCTTAGGGGTGACTGTGACGGTCAGGGAATAATGAGACCATATTTGGGTGTATAACAAACCCCATCACTCCCAAATAATTGATTTGTTAAACCTTCTCCAGAAGTGGTTGCAGCCAGAGTCCTCCACTGCAGCTCGGATGGTTGAGCTTGTGGTTATGGACAGATTTATTCACTCCCTTCCAAGACCAGTGCAGACCAGGGTTGACCACGGAGATCCCCAGAATATGGACAACCTGGTTGGTCTAGTGAAGTGGAAAGTCACCAGGTGGTTGAGAAATCTTTAGGGAAACTGGGAGGCATCACATCTCCATACAGGGGTACTCAAAGGGAGGCCAACTCTCAAAAGAGGAATCTTACAATCACAAAAGGGGAACATCCATGGTCCCAATGGGTCACTGATGGATTTCCAAAGACCTCTGTTATCTAATTAATTTGTTGGAAGTGTCAAGGCCCTGAGCACATAGCTGCCTGTTGTCCCATGACCACTGAATAGATGGAATACAGCCTAAGGTGGTGTTATTCATATTACTCCTATCCAGTTTGCAGTGTTAACTGCGAGGGGCTGCAGCCATGTCTCCTGACAATAAATGGTGTACCGGTGTCTTGACTCTTGGAGTCAGGGGGGTGGTGACACTACCTAGTAAGGGCCATACTCTCCTACCAGCTGATCCCCGGAGAGTTTGTGGACATTGGCTGTATCCACAGGGATGCTAAGGCCTATATAGTGGCCAGAGCTGTAACATCAAAACCCATGAGGTCAGTGTAATCAAGGACCTGTTACACCTAGCTTTAATAGTGCAGGCCCACCTTATTCTGGGACTTGTGGCAAAAGGTGGGGGTGCCTGGTTTGAACTTAAAAAAAAAACCATGACACCCAGAGGCAGATGAGTTTCCCTTGTATATGCTGCTTGGCAATGATGATGAGACAGTGACCCATGATGCCAAAAGAGGAACCCTACACTTAAAGAGACACTTAGTAATGTTACCGTTCTAAACGGTGTCACTCAAGAGTTGGGGCACAACACCAGATTCCCATACTTTGCTGTAAATGAGGACTTGCTATATTGGGTTACCAAGTTAAAAGGCAAAATATTAGAGGAACTGTTGGTACCAGGGCCCTATAGGCATAGGCTGTTAGACATGGCCCAGTCTCGTGTCTTAGTTGGTCATCTGGGCATAAACAAGACCCAAGAGAAAATGCTTTGGAGGTTCTATTAGCTCAGATTTTACAGAGAGATTTTTAATTATTGCAGATCTTGTCCCACCTGCCAGCTAACTGCTTCAGCCTTTCACTTTCGTAGTCCACTAGTGCTTTTATCCATCATAGAGGTCCTGTTTGACTTAATTGTGATAGATTTAGTGGGCCCCATGGTCAAGTATGCTAGGGAACATCATTATATTCTAGTTGTTATGGATTATGGAACACTGCACACGGAGGCGGTATCACTAAGGAACTACTTAACTAGAACTATTGCCTGAGAGTTAGTCCATATCTTCTTTCAGATGAGACTGCCAAAGGAGATCCTGATGGACCAAGAAATACCCTTTTTGTCGAAAGTAATGAGAAAGTTGTGAAAGCCCTTGAGATTACATAACTGAAGGCATTAGTGTCCCATACACTGACAGGCGATCTCGTAGAAAGCTTCAACAACACCCTGAAGGCCATGCTCAGAAAGGTTGTAGATAAAGATTGTCCAGCCAGGGATTTCTACTTCCATATGTGAGATATTAGAGAAGGTCCCCAGGCCTCTATGAGGTTTTCTCAATTCGAAGTCCTTTATGGTTGACATCCTCTGGGATTCCTAGACATAGCAAAGGAGACCTGGGAAGCCGAGATTACACCCTATAGGAGTGTCATTAAACACGTGGCATAGATGCAGGAGAGGATTGCAGAGGTGATGTCTTTCGTGAAGGAAAGTCTTCTCTGGGTGCAAGTGGCCCATGTGGGGGAATACAGTCATTTTACAAGGCTGAGAAAATTCAGCCCTTGAGACTGGGTGTTAGTGCTGATCCCTACGATGGAGAGCATGTTTCTGGCCAAATAGCAGGGGGCAGAAAACAAAGTTGTGGAAAAATTTGAGGAGTTTAACTATTAAGGTCCACTGGCCAAGATTAGGGATGTCATCTATATAAGGTCCAGATGGTACTTGATGTTCTCAGGAAGACTAGGTTTACCATAAAGCCAAAGAAGTGTGCCATAGGGACGGAAGAGTAAAAATACTTAGTTTATATCGTCGGTAATAGCAAAATCAAGCCTCAAGTAAATAAAGTGGAAACAATCCAAAATTGGCCACAGCCACTCTCAAAGAGGTAGGGTACAGTATTTCTGGGTATTGTGGGATACTATTGTCGGTTTATCCCAAATTTTGCCATGATAGACCCAACCCTGACTGACCTCTTTAAGGGCACAAAGTTGTCTATGGCCAAGTGGACTTCAAAAGCAGAGACAGCTTTTCAGGAATTAAAGCTTTCGGTTTTTTTTTAACTTGACCTTGATGTCCTTCTCTAGTGATTGCTCTTTTTGCATGTTTCCAAAGTAGGCAAGTCATAGCTTGCTTTGAGTGGCTGGCTTGATGTGTTTCAAATTTGTTTTGTTTGCTATTATTGCCATCTGTGGCATTGCTAACATCCTTCACTAGAATCCAGATCGAAGGCATTGATTCTCTTTTGTCTTGTTTCTTTATCGTCTAGGTTTCGCATCCATATGTTACTACAAAAAAGACCAGACTATGTATGAGCCGTGTCTTCATCAGCAGTAAAATGTTCTGCATATTTAAGATTGGTGATGATTCTTCCAGCAATTTTTATTCCTTCTTGTTTCAGGCAACTCTAGCCTTTCTGGAAATAGCTTCTGCTTATAAATTGAAGAGAAATGGTGACAGAATACAGCCTTGCCTGACTCCACGCTCTACTTTGAACCATGCTGTATCATCATGTTTTGTTCAAACTATTGCTATTTGGTTGATATAAAGGTTCCTAATGAGGGTAATGAAATGGTTTAGCACACCCATATCCTTCATAGTATTTAAAAACAGTCACAGGCTTTGCTGTAACTAAGCAAAAATAGAGCTCCTTGTTATATTTTTTGGAATTTTGCATTATCCATCTAATATTAGCAATTTCATCTCTTGTTCCTCTGCTTTTTTTTTTAATCCTGCTTATTCCTCTTTCAGCTCTTTGTCTCAGTAAGGTTGGAGTCACATTTTCTTATTTGAATAAAACACATTTGAATAAAACCACCTTCATTCAGTCTTTACTGTATTTATGGCATATCTTCAGCAGCGTAGTGATAGTTCCACATATACTTTGTTTCACATTTCCTTATGACTCATGCGAGGACTGCATCGCACTACCCAGACCAGCTGGCGGCTCTCCTGACAGGAGCATGCAGCTGCATAGAAATACATGAAGCTTACACGCTCCTGTCAGGAGAGTGGCCGGCGGGTCCAGGCATAGAGATGCGAACCTCATGTAACTACAACCTAAAGCTGTAGCCATGATGGTGGATCTGCCATAGTATTTTACTGATATGAGGTATGTTCTGCCTCATGGCAGCCTGCTAATATTCACCATTCGGGGTATGGACATTTCTTGTAGCGAGGAGTTAGATCTCCTAGTAAAGTGGCTTGGGAATGAGTCGGCTGAGCACTCCAAATGACTAAGAGACATTAATATAAAGCATCCAGCCACAGGCCTACATAAGGTGTGGGAAAGACTTGATGAATGCTATGGGTCCATAGAAGCCATTGAAAATGCTTTATACCAAAGAATTGATGGTTATCCTAAGATAGGGCCTAAAGGTTATCAAAAACTTAGAGAACTGAGTGATTTGTTGATAGAGTTACAGGTTGCCCAGGAGGAAGGAAATTTGCCCGGATTGGCTTTCCTGGACACTGCCAGGGGAGTTACTCCGATAGTGCAGAAACTTCCTTACAACCTACAAGAAAAGTGGGTCACATGTGGTTCACGGTACAAACAAATTCATAATGTGCCTTTTCCGCCTTTCACTGTATTTGTAAATTTTGTTGTTCAACAAGCTAAAGTCAGAAATGACCCCAGTTTTGACTTCACCCTGTCGTGTCCCACTACCCCCGGTGGCAAACTCAGTAGGATACTCGTGGCAGTCCATAAAACTAACATTGTTTCCACAGGACCTTCTCAACATGCTAGTAAGCCACCTCCAGAAGAGAACAGACCTCAAGATGTCAGTAAGCAGTGTCCGCTACACAAGAAACCACATCCGCTACTAAAATGCAGTGCCTTCAGGGAGAAGTCTTTAGAGGAACACAAAGGGTTCCTCAAGGAAAACAACATCTGCTTCAAATGCTGTGCTACAACATCACACCTCGCCAGGAATTGTGAAGCTAGCGTGAAATGTGCAGAATGCAGCAGCACGGATTACAATACAGCCTTACACCGTGGACCATCCCCACGAGTGTTGTCACAAGCAGAGGAGCACAATGCTAAGCAGAAGGATACTGACATGGACTCCCCTGAGGTCACCTCTCAATGTACCGAGATCTGCGGAGGACCCGTAGGAGGAAGATCTTTTTCAAAAATCTGCCTTGTCTGAGTCTACCCAGCAGGCCATAGGGACAAAGCGATCAAGATACATGCAATCCTGGATGACCAGAGTAACAGGTCTCTAGGCACGTCCATCTTCTTCAACAACTTCAGCATTGTAGGCCCCGGTTCTCCCTACGCTTTGAAGACATGCGCAGGTACTGTCGAGACGGCGGGGAGGAAAGCAACCGGATACAAAGTGGAGTCTGTTGATGGCCAGATCTGTCTATCATTACCGACCATACTGGAGTGCAATCAGATTCCCGACAACAGGTCTGAGATACCTTCACCGGAGGTAGCTGCTCATCACCCCCATCTGAAGCGTATAGCTCACCTGATACCTGAGTTGGACCCAGAAGCCCCAATAGCTTTACTCTTGGGAAGAGATATACTACGAGTTCACAAGACTTAGAGAATACACTCCATACGCACAGAAGCTCGATCTTGGATGGGTCATTATAGGAGACGTCTGTCTAGGAGGAGCACACAAGCCGACCTCAGTCAACAGTATGCTCACCAATACATTAAAAAATGGACGCCTGTCTCTCTTCCAGCCCTGTCAGAATAGTCTGCTGGTAAAGGAGTTACCGTGCAGCACCCCTCTGCCTTGCCCTTTCTCAGTTCCTTCCAACGAAGACCACGCTTGTCAAGGTGAACAAAACTACATAGGGTGTGCAGTCTTCCACAGGACAAAGGAAGACAACAAGACAGCGATGTCCATAGAAGATAGGATGTTCTTGGACACCATGGATCGGGAAATAGTCAAAGACAAATCAAACAGTTGGGTCGCACCACTACCATTTCGACCTTGGAGACGACGCCTACCAAACAACAGGGAAATGGTCTACAATCACTTCAGCTCCCTCAAGCACAAACTTCAGAGGTCACCTGAGACAAAAGAACACTTCTTTACCTTCATGGAGAAGATCTTACAGAACAACCACGCGGAGGTCGCACCCGCACTTCAAGACTCCGAGGAGTGTTGGTACTTAACCTATCTTCGGTGTGTACCATCCCAAAAAGCCAGGCCAGATAAGAGTGGTATTCGACTCGAGCGCCAAATGTGAAGACGTCTCGTTGAATGATGTCCTATTGTCGGGCCCAGACCTCAACAAAAGACTCGTAGAAGTACTACTCTGTTTCCGCAAGGATTCAGTGGCATTCATGGCTGACATGCAACAGATCTTCCACTGTTTTCTCATCAAAGAGGAACACAGAAACTATTTGAGGTTCCTCTGGTATCGCGACAACGACCCGGATAAAGACATTGCAGAGTACCGGATGAGGGTACACATCTTCAGGAACAGTCCTTCCCCAGCAGTCGCTATCTACGGCCTCAGAAATTCCGCCAAAGAGGGTGAAGAAAAGTATGGGTCAGATCCTTCGTAGAAAAAAATAAGGAATAACGTTTGGAACACACTTCTGAGTCTGAACTTGGTGCAAAAACCTAAAAAAACATCACTATGGGGAGAAAAGGTATGCACACCAGTGACTATGTAAGGGGAATACATGAAATAGCAGAAACTACTGTGTGAATACTGACTTGAAAAATCCAATAGCTATATGTAAGAGTGAAAATGTGAAAAATGGAATCTGCATTACTGCCATGAACATATGAATCAAGAGAAATTTAGCTACTGAATTGATCAATGCAATAGAGCCCCAACACTACGCCAAAGTATTTCTCTACGTTGAGGTCCCTAGCTTGTGTGTATCCTCTCATGCAGTTAAAAAACTTACCGTGTATGGGAAGCTGAGACCCAGGCTATTTATGCGTATGATATGGATTGGCAATAGGTGTGATTGGGGAGGGTTCACAAACGAAAAACTACTAACAAATAAGGAATAACGTTTGGAACACCATTCTGAGTCTGAACTGGGTGCAAAAACCTAAAAAAACATCACTATGGGGAGATATTTCTCTTGATTCATATGTTCATGGCAGTAATGCAGATTCCATTTTTCACATTTTCACTCTTACATATAGCTATTGGATTTTTCAAGTCAGTATTCACACAGCAGTTTCTGCTATTTCATGTATTCCCCTTACATAGTCACTGGTGTGCATACCTTATCTCCCCATAGTGATGTTTTTTTAGGTTTTTGCACCCAGTTCAGACTCAGAATGGTGTTCCAAATGTTATTCCTTATTTGTTAGTAGTTTTTCGTTTGTGAACCCTCCCCAACCACACCTATTGCCAATCCATATCATACGCATAAATAGCCTGGGTCTCAGCTTCCCATACACGGTAAGTTTTTTAACTGCATGAGAGGATACACACAAGCTAGGGACCCCAACGTAGAGAAATACTTTGGCGTAGTGTTGGGGCTCTATTGCATTGATCAATTCAGTAGCTAAATTTCTCTTGACTCATATGTTCATGGCAGTAATGCAGATTCCATTTTTCACATTTTCACTCTTACATATAGCTATTGGATTTTTCAAGTCAGTATTCACACAGCAGTTTCTACCTTCGTAGAAAAAGACTTCTATGTAAACGACTGCCTGAAGTCCACACCAACAACTGAGGCTGCGATCAGTCTGCTAAAAAGGGCTCAAGAAATGCTTGCTCTGTCTAACCTGAGGTTGCATAAAATTGCCTCCAACAGCCGAGAATTGATGGAAGCCTTTCCCTCTCAAGACTATTCCAATGATCTAAAAGACTTAGACCTAAGCATTGACTCCCTTCCTATGCAGCGGAGCCTAGGATTGCTTTGGGATTTGAAGACGGATGCCTTCACCTTTCAGATCAACAGAGACGAGAAACCCTTCACGCGCAGAGGAGTTCTTTCTTTTGTGAGTAGCTTGTACGACCTGTTGGGATTCGTGGCTCCAGTAACCATCCAAGGCAAGATGATGCTAAGGGACTTCACCCAAGAGACATCTGATTGGGATGACCCACTTCCAGCAGAAAAAGCAGATCTGTGGACTGAGTGGAGGAAGTCTCTTGAAGCCTTAACCGACCTTCGTGTAAAACGACAGTATGCTCCTGTGCCATCCACGGAAGTCAAAACACAAAAACTTTGTGTCCTCTGTGACGCATCAGTCAAAGCGATCGCAGCAGTAGCCTACCTGAAAACCACAGATGCGAATGAACAGAGCCACATCGGTTTCGTTATGAGCCAGGCAAAACTGGCGCCACTCCGTGAACACATGATACCCAGACTTGAGCTCTGCGCTGCCGTCCTCGCGGTTGAATTGGCCAAACTTATCTCAGATGGGATGAGTCTGGAGATCAAAGACGTCGAATTTTATACAGACAGCAAAGTGGTACTTGGGTGTATCTGCAATGAATCGCGACGCTTCTATGTCTACGTCAGCAACCGGGTACTAAGGATAAGAAGATCCACTTGCCCTAGTCAATGGCACTACGTGTCTACTCATCACAATCCTGCAGACCACGCGACTAGATCTATTGCACCAAGTCATCTGAGAGACACTACACGGTTCACAGGTCCTGCCTTCTTGCACCGTTCGATGCCTGACCTCAGAGAGTCTGATACATTTGAGCTAGTGGACCTAGATGACGATGAAGTGCTTCGTCCTCAAGTGTCTGTTCTACATACAGTGACATCAAGTAATCACCTCAAATCTCATCGATTCAGCAGGTTCTCGACTTGGAAGTCACTCGTTCGAGCCATCGCTTTTCTACTTCATGTAGTTCTTTCCTATAAGATAACACTACCTACAAGTCAGAGACCTTGTAGAGGATGGCATCACTGCAAGCATGCATTCATCGCTTCTAATCTGGAAAGAGCTAAGATCGTAATACTTCGCATTATACGAAATTTAGCCAATGTCTTTTGGGACAGATGGAAAAGGCAGTACCTCTCCACTCTGCAAACCAGGACAAAGTGGCAGAAAGACCACCCAAACCTCAAATCTAGCGATGTTGTACTTGTGAAAGACAGTCAAGCACATCGGAATGAGTGGCCACTTGGCCTAGTCACCAAACCTTTTCCTAGCAAGGATGGGAAAGTACGTAAGGTAGAGGTCAGAGTGTGTAAGCTTGGGGAGAACAAACTGTTCTTTAGGCCTGTAACCAAACTTGTGTTACTGATTTCCCCAAAAGAACCAAATAGTGGCATCCGTTGACGCCAAGCGGGGAGTGTTCTGCCTCATGGCAGCCTGCTAATAGTTATTCATTGCAATTTCTGTTACAACCTCTAGAGGTCGTTGTTATTCTTTTGAATTGCTGAGTTTCCCTTTAAGCTAAATGTATTCTGGGTAAGGAACTCCTCCCTGAGCTGAGAAGAAGCCTGCAGCCATTTTCTCTTTGGATTTGTCAGGAAAGGACATGCCAACTTACCTCTCTGTACATTCACCCCTGCCTAGTGTAATCCGATGAGGAAATCAAATTACATGTGTTAGTGGTAGAATCTTAGGTGGAAGACTGTAGTAAATGTATTGTACATTTCAATCCTACATCTTAGCCCCTGCCTTGTTTGTATAGATAAGATTTCTATGGATTGCAGATAAAGTGACCTTTCACCTACATTCTCATAAGAACTGTATCTCATGTACTGTTATGCTATGTTAACTCTGTATTAACACTGTACTGACTGTAATCATTTTCTTGTTATAGTTTTTACCGTATAAAACAGTATCTTGGATATACCATATTCCGCATACCATATTCAACTGCATCTTGGATATACCGCATTCACCTTCATCTTGGATATTCCTATATTCACTGTATATTCCACGTATATTGCAATCAAGTTCACATTACCAGCTAATAAATCAAGGCTACTGAATTCCAGTCTGTTTATTTGAAATGAAAACAAGGGTTTAGCTGTATGCTGGAGATTCACAGCGTTACGTGAAAGAAGGCAGAACAGTAAAAACGGACACTGACCGCAGGCGGTAGTTGAACAGACTGCATGGGACCGCTATCACCCACACTGCACCGCATACGGGTACTACAGCAGCCGCCATACAGCCGCAGGGATCAAGACCGCAGTTCTCTCCAGCAAGCACGACACCTTTCCCGCCATGCGGAACCCGTTCACGTATAGACCCAGCTTTTCCGCCCAAGTTATCATCAATCCACAGCTGAGTGCAAAATGTCTGCATCCCGAGCACCCTCAGTCAGGACAAGGTCCTGAGCAAGCTGCTCTAACAAGTCTTTAGTGAAAGAGTTCGCTGCTCTCGATCGTGCAGAAACTGAGGCTGCAAAAGTAAAATCCACCTTTGCTGCACAAGAGATGCAACTAAAGCTAAGACAAGCAGACCGAGAAGCAGAAAGTCCACGCCTGCAAGCAGACAGAACACACTTGGTAGCTGAACAAGAAGCTGAAAAAGCACGCCTGCAGGCCTCTCCGGACAAACTTATTGCAGAAAAGGAGGTAGCAGTGGCAATAGCCAAAGCAGAGTTCCTGGAGGCCGTGGAGTATTCTGAATCCGAGGAACGCAGCAACGTACTTGGACCAGATGTAGAGCAACAAGATCCAAGCCAACGCGTCTCAAAGTATGTCCACCAGCATCCCAGAATGGATGACAACCCTGATCCACGACATCGATCAGCTTATATCGACTACCAGAGACTCCATCCCGAACTGCAGTACTGTAAGCAAGAAAGTATGCAGCAGGTCGACGTCGACTACAACTACAGTTCTACATAACAGAAGGCATCACCTCCATCCTGAATTAGAGGGACACCCTTTGCTTCAGAACGGTATTATACAGACTACCCTGAGACTGAAGCTCCTAAAAGGTATGGTGATACACCACACATTAGACATGACTATAACACACCAGCTCGCACCAGCGCCGACCAAGCTACCATGGACTTTGCAAAGTTCTTTGCTCGCCGAGAACTGGTTACTAAGGGACTTGTAAAGTTCACTGACAAAGCTGAGAACTATAGATCATGGCGAGCCTCGTTCCAGAACACCATTCGAGGTCTGGACCTTTCTTGTAGCAAGGAGTTAGATCTCCTAGTAAAGTGGCTTGGGAATGAGTCGGCTGAGCACGCCAAACGACTAAGGCCTAAAACACACTTCCGCATAAAAAACGTCCATGTGACACGGTCCGTTTTCGGGTCCGTGTTCCATTTTTTTGGGGCGTTTCTACGGTACGTATGGCATCCGTGTGATGGCGTATGCAAGCCGTGTGTACGTGTAAAATGTCCGTGTTTGTGTGTAAAATGCCCGTGTATGTGTACGTGGAATGTCCATGTGGAATGTCTGTCTGTGTGTTGCACAATGTCGTTGATACATGTCGGCTGACAGCAGACAGAGTTGCGCAATGAGAATGAACTCGGGCGAACTTCACACGACTTCATTGTCATGCCGCGGCTCTGTCTGTGTGCGTACTGATTAGCGGTCACCTGTGAAGGATTCACCAGTGACCGCTAATCCCCTGAGTGACTGAAGTTAGCATCCCTCTCTCATACTTACCGCTCCCCGATCACCAGCGCGGCGAGGAACAGCTGTGCAGAGAATACGCGGCAACAATTACTTTGAATATGCCGGCCGATCATTAATCAATCTCGTATTCCCTGCTTTCCCCGCCCACCGGCTCCTATGATTGGTTGCAGTCAGACACGCCCCCCCACGCTGAGTGACAGCTGTCTCACTGCACCCAATCACAGCAGCCAGTGGGCGTGTCTATACTGTGCAGTAAAATAAATAATTAAAAAAACCGGCGTTCGGTCCCCCCCCAATTTTAATACCAGCCAGATAAAGCCATACGGCTGAAGGCTGGTATTCTCAGGATGGGGAGCCCCACGTTATGGGGAGCCCCCCAGCCTAACAATATCAGTCAGCAGCCGCCCAGAATTGCCGCATACATTATATGCGACAGTTCTGGGACTGTACCCGGCTCTTCCCGATTTGCCCTGGTGCCTTGACAAATCGGGGTAATAAGGAGTTATTGGCAGCCCATAGCTGCAAATAAGTCCTAGATTAATCATGTCAGGCGTCTTCCTGAGATACCTTCCATGATTAATCTGTAAATTACAGTAAATAAACACACACACCCGAACAATCCTTTATTAGAAAAAAAAACACTAACAAATTGCCTTGTTCACCTATTTAATAAGCCCGAAAAAGCCCTCCATGTCCGGCGTAATCCAGGATGGTCCAGCGTCGCTTCCAGCTCTGCTGCATGAAGGTGACCGAAGCTGCAGAAGACACCGCCGCTCCTGTCAGCTCAACGCAGCTAATGAAGGGAATAGCGCGATCAGCTGTATTCAGCGTTGGCAGCGAGTAACCTCAGTGACAGCTCAGCTGATCGCGTGGCTGTCTTCAGTTGCTGCGTGGAGCTGACAGGAGCGGCGGTGTCTTCTGCAGCTCCGGTCACCTTCATGCAGCAGAGCTGGAAGCGACGCTGGATCATCCTGGATTACGCCGGACATGGAGGGTTTTTTCGGGCTTATAAAATTGGCGAACAAGGCAATTTGTTAGTGTTTTTTTTTTCTAATAAAGGATTGTTCGGGTGTGTGTGTTTATTTACTGTAATTTACAGATTAATCATGGAAGGTATCTCGGGGAGACGCCTGACATGATTAATCTAGGACTTATTGGCAGCTATGGGCTGCCAATAACTCCTTATTACCCCGATTTGTCAAGGCACCAGGGCAAATTGGGAAGAGTCGGGTACAGTCCCAGAACTGTCGCATATAATGTATGCGGCAATTCTGGGCGGCTGTTGACTGATATTGTTAGGCTGGGGGGCTCCCCATAACATGGGGCTCCCCATCCTGAGAATACCAGCCTTCAGCCGTATGGCTTTATCTGGCTGGTATTAAAATTTGGGGGGACCGCACGCCGTTTTTTTTAATTATTTATTTATTTCACTGCACAGTATAGACACGCCCACCGGCTGCTGTGATTGGGTGCAGTGAGACAGCTGTCACTCAGCGTGGGGGGCGTGTCTGACTGCAACCAATCACAGGCGTCTGTGGGTGGGGAAAGCAGGGAATACGAGATTGATTAATGAGCGTCCGGCATATTCAAAGTAATTGTTGCCGCGTATTCTCTGCACAGCTGTTCCTCGCCGCGCTGGTGATCGGGGAGCGGTATGAGCCAGGGGAAGAAAAAAACCGAGCGCCAATGTAAGTATGACTGAGAACAGCAGAAAAAAAAGGTAAGTATATTGAATTTAATTTAAAAAAAAAAATAAGATCGCTAGTTTAAAAACGCACACGCATGAAACGTGCTGAACACGACATACTCCGTGTGCGGTACGTGCAGGCACGGACCCATAGACTAAAGCAGGTCCGTGCCTGCGTGCTACCGGCCAAAAACGGATATGTGTCCGTGTAGAAAAGCGCACACACGTACTTACCACACGGTCACACGTTCCGTGTGATTTTACGTGTGTGTGCCATCTACCATTGAATAACATGGGTCTCCGTGTGTACGTGTCTCCGGTACGTGTAAATACGTACCGCACACGTACAAAATAAACGGATGTGTGTTGCAGGCCTAAGAGACAATGATATAAAGCATCCAGCCACAGGCCTACCTACATAAGGTGTGGGAAAGACTTGATGAATGCTATGGGTCCATAGAAGCCATTGAAAATGCTTTATACCAAAGAATTGATGGTTTTCCTAAGATAGGGCCTAAAGGTTATCAAAAACTTAGAGAACAGTGATTTGTTGATAGAGTTACAGGTTGCCCAGGAGGAAGGAAATTTGCCCGGATTGGCTTTCCTGGACACTAGAGATGAGAGAACTGGTCGCGGTTCGGCTCGAGGTCGGTTCGCCGAATGGAGGTCCCGTTTGAGTTCGGTTCGTCGAACCGAACTCGAACTGCATAGGAAACAATGGCAGGCAATCACAAACACATAAAAACACCTAGAAAACACCCTCAAAGGTGTCCAAAAGGTGACAAACAACTCACAACACAACACAAACACATGGGAAAGTGACAAGGACATATACTCATGCGAAAACAAAAGAGCTGGACAAGGAAAAAGAGGAGGCGACACAGATATATGAGTATTTGCAAGGTAACATCGATGCCATTACTGTGCAACTTGAGCCCTGCTCATTTTAGGCTTCCAATCTGGATAAATTGCCTGAGCTCGCCACGTACGCCTTGGGGATCTTGTTGTGTCCTGCAGCCAGCGTTCTCTCAGAACCTGTCTTCAGTGCTGCTGGGGGTCTGCTGGCAGATAAGCACACGTGTCTGTCCACTGACAATGTGGACATGGCTCTCAGAGGACTTTTCTTCCCCTGGGTCAGCCAGGGGACAGGAAAGGCACGCGTATTTTTGAGAGTGCTTCATGCAAAGCATCTTTTTCTTTTTCAAAAGGGGGGTCAACTGATGCCAGTTAAGTGGGGTGTGTGTGGCCCAATTAGTGGCAACGAGGGAGACTGTGGTTGGAGTCCCCTCGCTGTGTTTTACATGATTTTCGAAGGGCATGACATGCCTAAGAGGTTGAGTTTCATCATCTGCAACTTGTTGGCAACAGAAAGGCTGCCTTTACACCCTTTTGAGATCGAGATTTTCGAGACCTTATGCCCATTGCAGTGCCCCAAGAGCCGATGGGCAGTCGGCACTCCTTCTCCAAGAAAGGCGTGCCCGCGCTACCACAGCAGGTCGCACACAACCTCACCGATTCCTTGAGAAGCTCTGTGTGTGACAGGGTGCATTTCACCACAGATACTTGGACCAGTAAGCATGGACAGGAGAGTTACATCTTGCTGACTGGGCACTGGGTAACTATGGTGAGAGATGGAGAAGGGTTTGCTGTACAAGTCTTGCCATCCACACGACTTGTGTGTCAATCCTTCATCTATATGTACAAGTTCCTCCACTACTTCTGCCTCCTCAACCTCGTGTGGCTCCTCCACCTCGGCCCAAACCCTGTGTGGTCAGGCCACCCGCGTTGTAACTGCGCCCAAGGAATCCCACACACCTCCTTACTATGCTGGCAGCAGAGCTCAAGGCCATCATGCGGTCAAATGTTTACTTTGAAATGTAGGGGAAATGTGAGACACCGCTGAGGAATTGTGGACGGTTAGCTCTGGAGAGTGAGACCATCAATGGTTGTCTCCACTCAACCAGCAGCCAGGGAAGGTCGGGTGCGACCATGATGCAAACCAGTCTACGACCCTTCTTCAGGGCAATGTGGCACACGTGCCTTGTATGGCTCATGTGTTGAACCTGGTTCTCCAGCAATTTTTAAAATACCATCCCGGCCTACATGGCCTTGTGCAGCGGGCACGCTGCTATGTGCTCACTTTCATCCTTCGCACCCAGCAGCTCAACAACTTTCATCGCTCCTGAAGTCTTAGGGTCTGGCGGTTAAACGCCGGAAATGCGATGTTCCGACACGCAGGAATTGGAATCTGCACATGTTGCAGCGTCTGTGGCAGCACCGCAGAGCCCTGCTGAAATACGGTATGATGTATACCCTGGGCTAACTTGATCCAGAGGTGGTGCAGATCACGCTGCTGGAGTGGTGTCAGATCAAGGACCTATGCACCCTTCTACACAGTTTACAAATGTCGACGAAGATGTTTAGCACTAGCAATGCCATTCTCAGCGTGACAATTCTGGTCATCTACAAGATGGAGCACACTGTAAGCATTATTCGGAGTCAGGTGTTGGTCCAAGAGGAAGGGGAGGAAGTACAGGAGGAGTCATATGCAGAAGGGATAATAAGATGTACAAGGTCCATACGTTGAGCGGCACCTAGGCGGCAGTCATGGTGGGGGGATAGGGATTAACAAGGGCGCATAGTATCAGCAAAAATTGTTGAGGAAAGTGCAGGAGCCCATGAAGAAATGGAGGACGAACTTGCGATGGGCATGGAAGACTCAGCAGATGAGTGAGAGCTTGCTCACATTTCGGTTGTGCGAGGTTGGGGGGAGAGGGCAGAGGAAGGAGGCACGATTCTCACCTCTCTGCCACCAAGAAACCAAGGACTTTGTCCTCCTGGATGCAATAATAATCTTTAATAATAATAATAATCTTTATTTCTATAGCGCCAACATATTCCGTAGCGCTTTACAATTCAGGAGGATCATATACAAACAAGTAACAGTTATAGAAATACAATATTTAGAGGGGAAAAAAAAATACAACCCTGCTCGTGAGAGCTTACAATCTACAATGAGATGGGGGGAGAGGCAAGGTTCAAGTGCTTATTTACAATGACAATCCAACCATCTCACGGAAATGGGGCTGGATAATGGTTTCCTGGACCAGTGGGCCCGAGCCTTGAGATGCCTTTGGGTGCCATGGAGTTTGATGTGGAGCTATGTTGTGAGAGGTTGTAGAGGGACTATGTGAATCGAATCTGATTAGGGAGTGTGATAGGCCGCCCTAAAAAGATGCGTCTTTAGGGTGCGTCTGAAGCTGAGTAAGTTGTGATTTGTCCTAACTTCTTGGGGTAGAGCGTTCCAGAGGGTTGGTGCAGCTCGGAAGAAGTCTTGGATCCGGGAGTGGGAGGTTCGAATTAGTGTGGATGTTAGTCGAAAGTCGCTTGCAGAGCGTAGAGAACGGGTGGACTGATAGACAGAGAGGAGGGTGGAGATGTAGGGGGGTGCTGCACTGTGGAGAGCTTTGTGGGTGAGAATAAGCACAATAAGATGCACAAGACACATGAGCGCCTTCTTGCTGCACTACCTACAACATGACCCTCGGATTGTACGAATTCGAAGTAATGCTAACTACTGGGTTGCCACACTGTTAGATCCCCGGTACAAGATAAAATTTGGCGAAATAATTCCTGCCATAGAAAGGGACGCACGCATACAGGAGTATCTGCAGAAGGTGGTACGGATTCTTAGATTTGCTTTTCCAGTAAACACCAGTGCTGCACCGGTGGATGCAGCGGTGGCCGCGGGTAACCTCAGTGACAGCAGCTGATCGCGCGGCTGTGTTCATTTGCTGTGTGGAGGTGACCGGAGCGGCTGTGTGTGCTGCAGCTCCGGTCACCTCCATGCAGCAGCGCTGGATGCGACGCTGGATCATCCTGGATTACGCCGGACAAGGAGGGCTTTTTGGGGCTGATTAAAGTGGTGAACCAGGGTATATGTGTGTGTTTTTATTTCTAATAAAGGATTTTTTCGGGTGTGTGTTTATTTACTGTAACTTACAGATTAATCATGGAGGGTGTCTCATAGACGCCTGACATGATTAATCTAGGACTTATTGGCAGCTATGGGCTGCCAATAACTCCTTATTACCCCGATTTGCCAACGCACCAGGGTAAATCGGGAAGAGCCGGGTACAGTCCCAGAACTGTCGCATATAATGTATGCGGCAATTCTGGGCGGCTGTTGGCTGATATTGTTAGGGTGGGGGGCTCCCCATAACGTGGAGCTCCCCATCCTGAGAATACCAGCCTTCAGCCGTATGGCTTTATCTGGCTGGTTTTAAAAATGGGGGGAACCGCACGCCGTTTTTTTTAATTATTTAATTATTTATTTCACTACACAGTATAGACACGCCCACCGGCTGCTGTGATTGGGTGCAGTGTGACACCTGTCACTCAGAGTGGGGGCGTGTCTCACTGTAACCAATCATAGGCGCTGGTGGGCGGGGAAAGCAGGGAATACGAAATTGTTTAATGGGCGGCCGGCTTTTTCAAAACAGTAAAAGCCGCCGGAGCAGTGTGAATGCCGTGCAGCGCCAGGGATCGGGGATCGGTGAGTATATGAGAGAGGGCTGCTAACTTCAGTTACTCAGGAGATTAGCGGTCACCGGTGAGTCTTCACTGGTGACCGCTAATCAGGACGCGACACAGACAGAGCCGCAGCATCACAATGAAGTCGGGTGAAGTTCACCCGAGTTCATTCTGACAGTGCGGCTCTGTCTGTGTCTGCTGTGAACTAACATTCACCGCTGCTACATGGCTGTGTCTGCTGTCATCTGCCATTCAGCTCTGCTACATGGCTGTCTGTGTCTGCTGTTAGCGGCCATGTAGCAGAGCTGAATGGCAGATGACATAGTAAAAACGTATCCCACATTACACACGCTTGGCAAGTCAATAAATAAAAAAAAAAAAAAGGTGCTCAATGCATACGTCACAGAACACATGATCTAAAGGATCGCACACAAAATTGACCAATTTAACATAGACTACTAATGCTCGTGTGACAGCAAATGAACGACCAACGTGAAATCTCATAGATCCCGTATGCAACCTGGGCGTGTCACATCGCAAATGCGATTGTACAACTAATTGCAACGTGTAAAGTGGGCTTTAGCGTCATGAATGGCACAATCAGGCTGAGCATACTCACTAGTCGAAACACTGTAGTTAGGCTGCAGCTGGGGTAAATCGGCACACGCATGCGCACTAGCTGCCTCTCCACACTTACACGTGGAGGAGAAATTGCTCTTCGGGTGTGGACTTGGAGATGCTGTCTATGAACAGAAGGAAAAGCTAAAGAAAGCCTCACTTTCTATCCCTCCGAATTATCAAATGCAGCAATGAATTCCCTGAGTTTGCTATAACATTAGCGTAGCAAAATGTGCATGAGGGTGTCATGCAGAGGTGCTAGAAATAGCTTGCCACCAGTGGGGCACTAATGAAATACAACAGCCAGTTCTATGATGCCACTAAATGGCAGTATTTTTTGCTATCATTATAGCTTATTAAAAACAGAGCAGGAGGGTGTAATGCAGAGGTGCTGTAAATAGCTTGGCACCTGTGGGGCACAAATGGAGTACAACAGCCACTTTTTGTATGCCACTAAGTTGCAGCAGTTTTTGCTAGTATAATGGCTTAGTTATAATGAGTTGGAGTGTGCAATGCAGGCAGACGTGCTGCAAATATCTTTGCACTAGTGGGACTATACAGAAGTCCAATAGCCACGTTTAGGATGCCACTAGGTTCACTCAGTGTTTGCTAGTATAATGGCTTAGTAACAGTGAGTTTGAGTGTGCAATGCAGGCAGACGTGCTGCAAATATCTTTGCACTAGTGGGACTATACAGAAGTCCAATAGCCACGTTTAGGATGCCACTAGGTTCACTCAGTGTTTGCTAGTATAATGGCTTAGTAACAGTGAGTTTGAGTGTGCAATGCAGGCAGATTGCTGCAAATATCTTTGCACTAGTGGGACAATACAGAAGTCCAACAGCCACTTTTATGATGCCACTAAGTTCACTCAGTGTTTGCTAGTATAATGGCTTAGTAACAATGAGTTTGAGTGTGCAATGCAGGCAGACGTGCTGCAAATATCTTTGCACTAGTGGGACTATACAGAAGTCCAATAGCCACGTTTAGGATGCCACTAGGTTCACTCAGTGTTTGCTAGTATAATGGCTTAGTAACAGTGAGTTTGAGTGTGCAATGCAGGCAGATTGCTGCAAATATCTTTGCACTAGTGGGACAATACAGAAGTCCAACAGCCACTTTTATGATGCCACTAAGTTCACTCAGTGTTTGCTAGTATAATGGCTTAGTTATAATGAGTTGGAGTGTGCAATGCAGGCAGACGTGCTGCAAATATCTTTGCACTAGTGGGACTATACAGAAGTCCAATAGCCACGTTTAGGATGCCACTAGGTTCACTCAGTGTTTGCTAGTATAATGGCTTAGTTATAATGAGTTTGAGTGTGCAATGCAGGCAGACATGCTGCAAATATCTTTGCACTAGTGGGACTATACAGCAGTCCAACAGCCACGTTTAGGATGCCACTAAGTTCACTCAGTGTTTGCTAGTATAATGGCTTAGTAACAATGAATTTTAGTGTGCAATGCAGGCAGACGTGCTGCAAATATCTTTGCACTACTGGGGCAATACAGCAGTCCAACAGCCACGTTTAGGATGCCACTAAGTTCACTCAGTGTTTGCTAGTATAATGGCTTAGTAACAATGAGTTGGAGTGTGCAAAGGGCAGGAGGGTACAGTGGCAGGGTTGTGGGTCTGGGTAGAGGAAAGGAAGCCTGCCTTTCTATTCCTCCTAATGGGGAAATGCAGCGAGGAAATCCCTGACCTTAGCTACACAGACGCTGTCATCTTGTGTAGCTGTTAAATTCTGTTTTCAGGACCTGTCACCTATGGCTCTGACCCTGCCGGTATGAGCCCTTAAAAGGACTGATAGAAAGTGCTATCCCTAAGCTGTCCAGCGCTGTGTATGGAGCGTATACAGCAGTATCGGCGATAGGACTCAGGACGGAGCTGCGCCAGTGATGTCTGACACCAAGGACGCAGAAGAGATAATGGCGTCCGGACGGGCAGATACTCGTTTTTATAATGCAGGGACATGTGACATGGACATCCTATCACACATGCCTTTGCTTCTCTGGCTAAAAGTCCACTTAGCTGTGTGTGTGTCTGGGATTGGCTGACATGCTGGCCCTCCCCACTACACGCGCGCGCTTAGGGAAGGAAGACAAGGAAAAAAAAAAAAAGGCGATCGCCATTATACATACAGCAGTGATCTGAATGTGCTGTTCCCGCACACTATACACTGAAATGTCATAATAGTGTGAGTCACAGAGTGACTTACACTATTACAGCGGAAAGCCAGCTAGGAATTAGCTGTTTTTTTTGCTGCTAGAACCGTTCTCGAACGTATCTAGAACTATCGAGCTTTTGCAAAAAAGCTCGAGCTCTAGTTCGATCTAGAACAGCCCCCAAAATCACTCGAGCCGCGAACTGGAGAACCACGAACCACGAACCGCGCTTAACTCTACTGGACACTGCCAGGGGAGTTAATCCGATAGTGCAGAAACTTCCTTACAACCTACAAGAAAAGTGGGTCACATGTGGTTCACGGTACAAACAAATTCATAATGTGCCTTTTCCGCCTTTCACTGTATTTGTAAATTTTGTTGTTCAACAAGCTAAAGTCAGAAATGACCCGAGTTTTGACTTCACCCTGTCGTGTCCCACTACCCCCGGTGTCAAACTCAGTAGGACACCCGTGGCAGTCCATAAAACTAACATTGTTTCCACAGGACCTTCTCAACATGCTAGTAAGCCACCTCCAGAAGAGAACAGACCTCAAGATGTCAGTAAGCAGTGTCCGCTACACAAGAAACCACATCCGCTACTAAAATGCAGTGCCTTCAGGGAGAAGTCTTTAGAGGAACACAAAGGGTTCCTCAAGGAAAACAACATCTGCTTCAAATGCTGTGCTACAACATCACACCTCGCCAGGAATTGTGAAGCTAGCGTGAAATGTGCAGAATGCAGCAGCACGGATTACAATACAGCCTTACACCGTGGACCATCCCCACGAGTGTTGTCACAAGCAGAGGAGCACAATGCTAAGCAGAAGGATACTGACATGGACTCCCCTGAGGTCACCTCTCAATGTACCGAGATCTGCTGAGGACCCGTAGGAGGAAGATCCTTTTCAAAAATCTGCCTTGTCTGAGTCTACCCAGCAGGCCATAGGGACAAAGCGATCAAGATACATGCAATCCTGGATGACCAGAGTAACAGGTCTCTAGGCACGTCCATCTTCTTCAACAACTTCAGCATTGTAGGCCCCGATTCTCCCTACGCTTTGAAGACATGCGCAGGTACTGTCGAGACGGCGGGGAGGAAAGCAACCGGATACAAAGTGGAGTCTGTTGATGGCCAGATCTGTCTATCATTACCGACCATACTGGAGTGCAATCAGATTCCCGACAACAGGTCTGAGATACCTTCACCGGAGGTAGCTGCTCATCACCCCCATCTGAAGCGTATAGCTCACCTGATACCTGAGTTGGACCCAGAAGCCCCAATAGCTTTACTCTTGGGAAGAGATATACTACGAGTTCACAAGACTTAAGCCCACTTTACACGTTGCAATTAGTTGTACAATCGCATTTGCGATGTGACACGCCCAGGTTGCATACGGGATCTATGAGATTTCACGTTGGTCGTTCATTTGCTGTCACACGAGCGTTAGTAGTCTATGTTAAATTGGTCAATTTTGTGTGCGATCCTTTAGATCATGTGTTCTGTGACGTATGCATTGAGCACCTTTTTTTTTTCTATTTATTGACTTGCCAAGCGTGTGTAATGTGTAGGGATGCGTTTTTACTATGTCATCTGCCATTCAGCTCTGCTACATGGCCGCTAACAGCAGACACAGACAGCCATGTAGCAGAGCTGAATGGCAGATGACAGCAGACACAGACAGAGCCGCACTGTCAGAATGAACTCGGGTGAACTTCACCCGACTTCATTGTGATGCTGCGGCTCTGTCTGTGTCGCGTCCTGATTAGCGGTCACCAGTGAAGACTCACCGGTGACCGCTAATCTCCTGAGTAACTGAATTGAGCAGCCCTCTCTCATATACTCACCAATCCCCGATCCCCGGCGCTGCACGGCTTTCTCACTGCTCCGGCGGCTTTTACTGTTTTGAAAAAGCCGGCCGCCCATTAAACAATTTCGTATTCCCTGCTTTCCCCGCCCACCAGCGCCTATGATTGGTTACAGTGAGACACGCCCCCACTCTGAGTGACAGGTGTCACACTGCACCCAATCACAGCAGCCGGTGGGCGTGTCTATACTGTGTAGTGAAATAAATAATTAAATAATTAAAAAAAACGGCGTGCGGTTCCCCCCATTTTTAAAACCAGCCAGATAAAGCCATACGGCTGAAGGCTGGTATTCTCAGGATGGGGAGCTCCACGTTATGGGGAGCCCCCCACCCTAACAATATCAGCCAACAGCCGCCCAGAATTGCCGCATACATTATATGCGACAGTTCTGGGGCTGTACCCGGCTCTTCCCGATTTACCCTGGTGCGTTGGCAAATCGGGGTAATAAGGAGTTATTGGCAGCCCATAGCTGCCAATAAGTCCTAGATTAATCATGTCAGGCGTCTATGAGACACCCTCCATGATTAATCTGTAAGTTACAGTAAATAAACACACACACCAGAAAAAAATCCTTTATTAGAAATAAAAACACACACATATACCCTGGTTCACCACTTTAATCAGCCCCAAAAAGCCCTCCTTGTCCGGCGTAATCCAGGATGATCCAGCGTCGCTTCCACCGCAGCTGCATGGAGGTGACCGGAGCCGCAGCAGACACAGCCGCTCCGGTCACCTCCACACAGCAACTGAAGACAGCCGCGCGATCAGCTGCTGTCACTGAGGTTACCCGCGGCCACCGCTGCATCCACCGGTGGCCGCGGGTAACCTCAGTGACAGCAGCTGATCGCACGGCTGTCTTCATTTGCTGCATGGAGGTGACCGGAGCGGCTGTGTCTGCTGCGGCTCCGGTCACCTCCATGCAGCTGCGGTGGAAGCGACGCTGGATCATCCTGGATTACGCCGGACAAGGAGGGCTTTTTGGGGCTGATTAAAGTGGTGAACCAGGGTATATGTGTGTGTTTTTATTTCTAATAAAGGATTTTTTTCTGGTGTGTGTGTTTATTTACTGTAACTTACAGATTAATCATGGAGGGTGTCTCATAGACGCCTGACATGATTAATCTAGGACTTATTGGCAGCTATGGGCTGCCAATAACTCCTTATTACCCCGATTTGCCAACGCACCAGGGTAAATCGGGAAGAGCCGGGTACAGCCCCAGAACTGTCGCATCTAATGTATTCGGCAATTCTGGGCGGCTGTTGGCTGATATTGTTAGGGTGGGGGGCTCCCCATAACGTGGAGCTCCCCATCCTGAGAATACCAGCCTTCAGCCGTATGGCTTTATCTGGCTGGTTTTAAAAATGGGGGGAACCGCACGCCGTTTTTTTTAATTATTTAATTATTTATTTCACTACACAGTATAGACACGCCCACCGGCTGCTGTGATTGGGTGCAGTGTGACACCTGTCACTCAGAGTGGGGGCGTGTCTCACTGTAACCAATCATAGGCGCTGGTGGGCGGGGAAAGCAGGGAATACGAAATTGTTTAATGGGCGGCCGGCTTTTTCAAAACAGTAAAAGCCGCCGGAGCAGTGTGAATGCCGTGCAGCGCCAGGGATCGGGGATCGGTGAGTATATGAGAGAGGGGGATAGACTGACATGGACTGAGAGTGAGGGACAGAGATAGTGACGGACTGACAGAGATTAGTGCATGACAGACATTGTGAGGCGCTTCAGAACGCAGCTTTTCAGCTGCGCTCTGAAGCAGACCTTTTTTAAGCTGCGGTGCAGAGCGCACACCTGCGCACATAGCATCAGACAACAAAATCGTATGAGGGATGTCACACGTTACAATTGACTAGGTTCGTGCAACAAAACGCTCAATTCTAGAGAATGATACGATGTGTTTGCGATCAACGGTTTTGCGTTCAATCCTGATCGCATGTAGCTGTCACACGCAGATACCTCACAAACGATGCCGGATGTGCGTCACTTACAACTTGACCCCAACGACGGATTGTGAGATATATTGAAGCGTGTGTAGCGGGCTTTAGAGAATACACTCCATACGCACAGAAGCTCGATCTTGGATGGGTCATTATAGGAGACGTCTGTCTAGGAGGAGCACACAAGCCGACCTCAGTCAACAGTATGCTCACCAATACATTAAAAAATGGACGCCTGTCTCTCTTCCAGCCCTGTCAGAATAGTCTGCTGGTAAAGGAGTTACCGTGCAGCACCCCTCTGCCTTGCCCTTTCTCAGTTCCTTCCAACGAAGACCACGCTTGTCAAGGTGAACAAAACTACATAGGGTGTGCAGTCTTCCACAGGACAAAGGAAGACAACAAGACAGCGATGTCCATAGAAGATAGGATGTTCTTGGACACCATGGATCGGTGAGATCTGATGAGAGTATAAAAACTCAATGGGAGAAAGCCGCGGCAGGCTGCTCTAAGGTCTTCATGCGGCTACTCATAGAATTGAATGAGAAATCTATCTGTGAGTTAGAGACGGAGATAGGGGAGACCCAGGCCCTCCTTTCCTCGGAGCTGAGCCCTGAGGAGTTGTCCAAGTACCATGAATCTTTGGATAAGGAGTTCTCCAAATGGGAGAAAGAAATCCTGAACACCAAAACAAAAAAGTACCAACGGGATGTTATGGATTATAAAAACGGCCAAGTATTTCGGTGGAGAGGGGTGTCACAGCCTAGGAAGAAACATCATGTCTCTATGACGTCAGTATCAGCATCTTCACTCTCCTCACTAGATGAGGAGTCTACATCTGATAAAACACGGAACATGAGACCCAATACTAGAGCTACCAATGTCCGCAACATACAAGGTCCTGGTCTGGGTGGCGGACGTGGGACTCTTCCTCCAGTTCAGAAGAAAGGGACGGATCAACACCTAGAGGTAATTAACCTTTCTAAACATGTCCTTACTCCCTCTCAGATTGAAGTCCTGAAATTAGGACTTTCATTTGTGCCAGAGGCTAATTTCAATCTTTTTGTAGTGATTAAAGATCTTCACCTATTTCTACGGAAATTGGTGCTACATAAATTGCATCATAGGAAAACCTCAGACGAATCCTCATTGTCCACTCTTGAAGAGGAGGCTATTGCCACCCTGGAGGAACTGGAGGCGGAGTCCACCCACCACCCACCAGGTAACTTTCCACAACACACCATATCAAGATCTACCACATTCCCGCCTCTGTCATTATGTCCCCCGATTCAAATCTTTGGGGAGTTGGTTACAAGAGACATACGACGTATTTCTTTTAAGGGCGGTAATAACAACTTGACAAGACAGCAACAATCCGCACTCAGAGAACTTCAGTCTCTTGAGGATGTGGTTGTCAAACCCGCCAATAAAGGCGGGAATGTGGTAATATGGCCGGTGGAACTATATGAAAGAGAGGCATGGCGACAACTAAGAGATCGGGATGCTTATGAATCTCTCCACCATAATCCTGTACGTGGCTACACCAATGACCTAGAGGTGATTCTATTACGGGCTTTTGAGGAGGGAATTATCCCTAAGAAAATTTATGAGGGCCTCCTAGTCAAAACTCCAGTGGTTCCAACGTTTTACCTCCTCCCCAAGATCCATAAAAACCCGAAAGTGCCTCCTGGACGTCCTATTGTCTCTGGCATGGGGGGGCTTTGTGATGTTACTTGCAAATTCATTGAACACTACTTGCACCCACTTGTGGAGACATTGCCCTCCCATGTCAGGGACACTTCAGACGTTCTTAGGAGACTTGAGGGTTTGACCTTGGAGGAGGGGGTATCACTAGTGACCATGGATGTTGAGGCCCTCTACTCTAGTATTGATCACCGCGATGGACTTGTGGCCGCCCAGTTCTTTTTGGATTCCAGTAATTTGGATCAATCTCTGTCCGGTCTGATTATGGAGTTGTTGGAGTTTGTGTTGACGCACAATTTCTTCGTTTTTCGGGACCGGTTCTTCCTCCAGCGGCGCGGCACTGCGATGGGGGCGGCTTGCGCGCCGTCCTACGCAAACCTCTTTCTTGGGTTTTGGGAGAGGGAGGTTTTCGGGGGCGGCGTGCCGGCGAGCTCCCATGCGCAGTGCTGGCTCCGCTATATAGACGACATTCTTGTCGTCTGGGGAGGAACCGGCCCTGAACTGGAGGATTTTGTGCATCGACTCAACTCCAACGACCGGAACATCTTTTTGACCCATCAGATCGGACAGAGATCCATTGACTTTTTAGACATCAGGATATCTATAGAGCTGGGCGGAGCAGTGTCTACCACCATCTTCCGTAAGTCCACCGCGGTTAATTCCCTCCTCCATGCCACTTCGGGACACCCTAGGTCAACGGTGGATGCCATTCCTACTGGCCAATTCCTGCGGTTGCGTAGACTATGCTCCTCGGGTAATGCCTTTGAGATTGAATCCAGCGATATGAGGGAGAGATTTATAAGCAGGGGATACAGCAATAGATCCATCAAACGTGGTTACCAGCGGGCTAAGTCCTCTAATCGTGACCATTTACTGTCCGGAAGAGCTTCAACGGTGAAGCCAACTGGGTATGTGGCCAGGTTTATCTCCACCTACTGCCGACAGTGGGAGCAAATAAGGGGGGTGCTCAATAAACATTGGGCTATTCTTCAAACGGAGCCCTCCCTTGAGGGATATTTGCCTGACCGCCCCATGATGACAGCGAGAAGAGGTAGGAGTCTCAAAGATATGTTGGTACACAGCCACTATGTGGCAAAGACTCCCCCTCTTTTCGGCTGTGGTCCACAACGAGTTGGCTGTTACCCATGTGGTAGTTGTCGGGGTTGTAAGAACATCGTTAGGGCCACTACTTTTTGTTCTGCTGACGGCCTGAGAGAGTATTCGATCCGAGTTTATATTTCTTGCAACACATCTGGCGTAATATACTACGCCACATGTGGCTGCGACAAAATATACATCGGATTAACCTCTCGGGAACTTCGTATCCGTACGAGAGAACATGTACGTGATATTTTGGCCGCCAAAGAGGTTATCAACCCGGAGACTCTCAAGACGATCCCCCGTCACTTCAGGGAGATTCACAACTGTGATCCAACCTCCCTGAAGGTTCGTGGGATCGACCGGGTGCATCTTGGTATCCGTGGTGGAGATTTGAAAAAACGTCTTGCACAGGTGGAGTGCCGATGGATTTTCACCCTCGGTACCATGTCCCCACGAGGACTTAATGAACGTCTCACTTTTGTTCCTTTTTTATAGTCCGTTGGCTGGTTGGGACAGTAATTGCCATTATAACTTCTGGTCCTTTTGCAGTCCGGAGTCTTGGACCCCAATATGTTGGCCCTTAATGGTAGTTACTGCCCCTTGGCAGTTGCTTTCATGAGTTTTAGACTTTTGTATTAATAGGATGACTGGTCCTTTTGTGCGGTTCTGTTTCTCAATTTTAACAGTGTTTTTTGTTTTCTTTAGCCTGGGTCCTACCCCTATTATGTCTTAAGCCCCTACAGCTTTGGGACACCTACTGTGGAAGATGTCAATTTTCTATCAATCTACTTGAGACATGGAGTTGTTTTGACGTCGGATCAATTTAAATACATACATGTTTTACCATAATTATGTAATTGATATATTTCTATCTATGTATACATGTGTTCATTATATGTGATGTCTTATCTTTGTATATGTATTCTCATTGTTTATGCATGTATGCGCATTATCACATACATTATGTTTTATTGCTGTATATGTGGTGGTGAATATGTGAGAGTGGCCGTTTTCATTCTCCTCCCTGTTTCTCTTACGCATCTTCTGCTTCCCTTATGTCCCTTCAATATTCAATATTTATTCCTACTGGGGTATATTGCGACTTTTCTGTGGAACGCTCCTATAACTGATTTCCCGTCCTTTTTACAACTGTGGGCAGTGTTGCCCTGTTCACTAATGGACGGTTTGGCGCCTTCCACTAGGACTTACCCGATGACGTATCAGAGGGAAGTCTCTACCTCCTGATACGGCCGCAGCTGGCGTCCTTAGCAGCGGAATTCCGGAAGTGCTGTGACGTCACAGGAAGTTTTCTTCCCTCCGGCTTCCGCTGCTGAGGATCCAGTGCGGCGCGGCTCGCTATACCCCGGTTCTTACGATTTACTTAATGAGGGGGCGTTTTTCTATTGGGGTTGGACCCCCTATATAAGATTTACTCCTGCACTATTTTTAGTCGTCCCCCGACGAAGCACACGGAGCGAAACACGTGTTGGGACGTTGGTCCCCACGTGCTATCCTGGCCCTCGGCGTCATACTCTCCTGGTAGGTGGCTCTGCCCTTGGCTATTACTTGTCTTGGCTTCTTTGGCCGCTTTTACTCTTTTTGAGCTTTGTCTGCCTGGTGTTATTAACTATGGTATGTCTGCCGTTACTCAGTAGAGACTTGTTCTCCTGAATGAATGCTTGGGACACGTGGGGTTTTTCCCCTCCAGCACCATTTCCCTTGGTCCTATATTTATCTATGTATGCCTATAACTGATTCCCCTACAGCATTTATAATAAAATAATTATATTTTCATAATATGGCTTGTGTGGGTACATTTGCTATCTGGCAAACTGAAAGACTCTTTCTTCTTGGTTTCATTCATTGGTAGAGTTGTTGCCATTTTAATTATTAAGTGGCCCTCTTTTGATTTATTACATGTGTTAGTGGTAGAATCTTAGGTGGAAGACTGTAGTAAATGTATTGTACATTTCAATCTTACATCTTAGCCCCTGCCTTGTTTGTATAGATAAGATTTCTATGTATTGCAGATGCAGTGACCTTTTACCTACATTCTCATAAGAACTGTATCTCATGTACTGTTATGCTATGCTAACTCTGTATTAACACTGTACTGACTGTAATTATTTTCTTGTTATAGTTTTTACTGTATAAAACAGTATCTTGGATATACCGTATTCCGTATACCATATTCAACAGCATCTTGGATATACCGTATTCACCTGCATCTTGGATATTCCTATATTCACTGTAGATTCCACGTATACTGCAATCAAGTTCACGTTACCAGCTAATAAATCAAGGCTACCGAATTCCAGTCTGTTTATTTGAAATGTGAACGAGGGTTTAGCTGTATGCTGGAGATTCACAGTGTTACGTGAAAGAAGGCAGAACAAGATATAAGTACAATAATCCAATAGATTTCACAGTCTGTAGCATCTCCCTTCATTGGAATAGGAATAAACACTGAACTTTTCCAGTCCTGGAGCCATTTACCAGTTGTGCATATTTGTTGATGTAGACATTAGTGATGAGTAGTGATGACTGGACCCCTGGATATTCAGGTTTGCCAAATCAACACAAACTAAATGAAAAATCGGGTTTGGCAAGTGAACTTGATCCCGAACTTGACCCTGAACAATGAACCCCATACAAGTGTCACACCCTGGCCTATCAGGTCATCACAGGGTATTGTACAATCTGCCCTTCTGTTTAATATCAACATCCTCCTTGGTTACGGGTCCCTACTCCCTAACCTTTGGTGTTGCCAAGAACAGCTAATCAAAATCCTAGGAACACTCTGCACCACACCCACCAGACACAGCAGTGGACGACCTGAGTGGAATAGGGTCACCCACTTGGGGGGTTGGTTAAAGGGGAGGTCAGGAGTGTCAGGAGTCAGTCAGAGAAAGGGAGAGAGTGTAGTGTTGGAGGTGAAAGTGAGAGGAGGTCAGGAGCTGGGCTCCTTGGAACTACTAGGTAGCAGACGTTGGTCTGTGCCTGGTAGGAGCTGGATCCCGGTCTCAGGGGATCGTGACAAGGGGCACGGATTATCGAGGAGGACAGCCGGCGGCCTTGTGCCATCACCGGGCAAGGGCCAGGGCACGATGGGGTACGTGGACCCTAGGTCAGGGAGTAGCTTCAGGCATCCTGACAATTTACCCAACGAGGACAGAGCCTTCAAGATCCGATCTCCACCTGCTCCAAAATCGGGGTACTAGCACAATGAGGGGGATAGGACTTTCCACTACATGGTCCAGAAAATCCCAAGCGTGAACCCTGAGAGCAAGCTCCCTCAGCTAGCCACACTGGGGAGCGGGACCCGATTAGTTTCAGACTAAAAGGGCCAACTAGAAGACAAGGTGCCACGGAGAAAGGTCACAGGCTAACAGGCAACACCAACAGAAACGGGACCCAGGCGTGCTCTCCCTCATATGGTTATCAGTGTCAGCGTTATTCGACTGAGTGAGTACACAAGTGACCACTACCATCCCAACGGCACATCCCAGACTAAAGGCCATCACTGAGTCCCAGGGCATCCCCCTACCCATGTACGGGTTGAACACCTAGCTGCCCACGCCATCGCCACCGGGTACTCCTAATCGCAGCTGTGGTTCTCCATCTTACAACGCACCACGGATGGCATTACAAACTTTCGAAACCATCCCCTGTACTTAACCCCCTTTGTTTGAGGAGCCGCACGACCCCCCGGGTCCGGAGCCCTCTCGAGCCACCGCTGATCTGGATCCGAGCAGCCCGGCTGCTGACGCGTGGGTGACACACAAGTCAATGGGGACTAGAAGTTTGGGGCTGTAAAATGGCCTTAGTAAGCCCTAGTGGGCTGCAAATGGAAGTTAAATGCCCTTAGGAGGAGGATAGTTATACATACTGTGTTTGCCTGTGTTTCCCGATCATGCTGCAGTCAGACTCTCTTCTGGGACCACTTATTAAGGTTCATCAATATTCACTGCTTCCCCCGCCCACCCTCTGTTCCAGTGTCAGTGATTAGTTGCAGTCAGTTTGCTGTATAGTAGTGTAAAAAGACATATATAAATAATTTAAAAAAAAAAATTACATAGGCTCCTGCCATATTTTGATTGCCAGCACAGGTAAAACAACAGCTACATGCTGCAGCCCCCACTTTTGAGCTGTACCATGGCTGGATATCAAAATAAATTGAAAAAAAGACGTAGCGTCCCCCCCATTTTTGATATCCAGCCACAGTAAAGCAGACAGGTAAGGGCTGGTATGTATTATAAGGAGGGGAGGCACCCTAGCCTAGAAATACCCTCTCCCCTCCCACTCTTCTACTTTACGTCATCTGTCCACATGTAGCCCTAGTCAATTTGATACTCCCGAGCACCCCGACAAGGTCCTCCCAAATATGTTATATGGAAGTCTCAGGAGGCTGCGGTTCTGGTGAATAGCTTACCAGACCCAGACCTACTTCCCATGACCTTTTATAGGAAAATGTGTCAAATACAGAAAACACAATCTGCTCAGATTAAAGCAGGAGATTCTTTTTGGGCAGTAATGGAACCAAGTGCAGTTGGGGTTCGGGGCTACAATAGCTTATTTTGCAGACCTTTCATTCAGGGGAACAGTTCTATGACCAACTGTATGATTAGGCAAAGAAACAGCTGGCAAACCAGTCTGTCTCACTGCAGGACATGGTTCAGGAAAAAAGAGAGACAGTAGAAAAGTTCTATCACTGACACAGTGTAACGCCCCGCGGGCTCGGCTGCGACCGCCGAGCCGCTCGGATCTGTGCTCGTACTGCGGGTGGTGGCTCGAGCCTCTCACGGACATGGGGGTCACGTCGCTCTGCAAGGGAGTTGGCGCTACACGTGGGGATTTGGGTGAGGAGATCCACGGCCGGTGCCACGGTGGGTTAGTTTGGAATGTAAGTTCATGACGCCACCCACGGGTTGTGGTGATTGTAGACACCACCGCTGCGGTGAAGGTATGGGGGCTCCCGGAGCGGTGTAATGGTGCAGCTAGGTGTTGACCTCTCCGTGGGTAGGGGGGTGTTGGTCCCGGGGCCCGGTTGGCGAGGGCTGGAGTGCAGGGTGTAGTGTTGCGGTGCGGTGCGGTGCCTGATGGCACTGGTGTACTCACTCTGACACAACACACTGGAGTCTCTGGTAAACCAAACAGAGTGATGAACAGGGCCCGCAGCCGGCTGCAGCTTCTGCCAGAATAGGTTGGTGGTTTCCGCCTTTCTCCTGCACCTCTGTGTGTAAATATTTGACCCCTATGCCTAGACACCGGTAGTCCGCTCCCAGAGTTGCATATGCCGTAGGAGCCCGTTTGCCCGCAGACGCTGGCCTTTTGGGTCTCTATGCCTTTGCGGTGGCTTTACCCTGTATGGTTGGGCTGTTGTCTTCTAACGGGGCTTGTGTGGGATAGGTCCTTAAGTCCAGTCCGCAATAAGTTAATTTGACTCGGCCCTGTCGGTTCAGGGCTTTGTACTGGGTCTGAGTACCCTGCTTGGTGCTCCGGTATCCAGTTGGCTCCCCGGTTCGGTTCTGGCGGGCCACTACCCTGTCCCGGTCCCTTACGATTCCACAGGTCATCTTCCCGGTCTCCTGCAGGCGGCCACCACCATCTGCCTCCTTGCCAATGGTGACTGGGCTCCGACCCAGCCACCTGGTAGTCTCTTGGCAGGCCTGGACACAGGACTGCCTGTGAACTTGTCTGCTCACTCCCTCCTCCAGACTACTCTCTTCTAGAACTTAAACTAGACTCTGCATTTTCCCGCCTCCAGGCCTGTGAACTCCTCGGTGGGCGGAGTCAACTGCCTGGCTCCGCCCCCTGGTGTGGACATCAAACCTGGAGGGTGGTGACAAGGTTTTTAGTTTGACTGATGTCACCTAATCGGGAGGGGGTGTGGTGTTGTGTGTGACTACCTGGGACGACCTGACTAGTCCAGGGCATCCCCCACAGCCAAATGTTTGTAGATCTAGTGTTCAGCCATACAGGGAAAGCCCAAACTTGGGTACAATCCTTTTTCTCAGGTCTCTGAGAGCCCATACATAAGCAGTCTTGTGAGGTCTCACAAGTGTTTGGTCTTTTTTTTTGTATGTTTGAGAATGATATAAAGCCCATGGATGCTACATGGCTAGCATAGGTTCCAGACACCTTATGGTCTCAAGGGCTCAAGGATATTGGAAGACTCCTAGTTCAGACAGAAGAAGTAAAAAGTTAAACCATGACCCCTACACCCCCAAAAATCCCCAATACTCACTCCCCATTCAACAATCTGCTGCCCTCTCCCATCAATTAGCCCAATGTCTCAAGAACGGAGCAGTCATTTTCAATACCCCATTGTTACTGGTTAAGAAGAAGACGTAGATGGGGGAATCGTCTAAGTTCAGAATAGTGCAAGACCTCGGTGAGGTTAATGAAACTACAGTACTCGACACCCCAATTGTGTCTAATCCTCACACCCTCCTGTCATCCATCCTGCCTACCTTCTCCTGGTTCACAGTAATTAACTTAACCAATGCTTTTTTCAGTGTACCATTATATCATGACAGCCAGTAATTTTTTGCCGTCACACATGATGGCCAGCAATACACATGGACTGTGATGCCTCAAGGTGCCCAGAAAAGCCCTTTTATGTTCAGTCAAGCCATGACTACTGTACTAGAACCCTGGAGAATGACTCACACCACTGTTGTTCTCCTCCATTATGTTGATGGCCTTTTCCTGTGCTCAGACTCTTTAGAAGCCCAACACAACTTGATTGCATTGCTACAGTTCTTAGCACACAACGGCTGCAAGGATTCAAAGGAGAAGCTGCAGTTCTATCAGGACAGAGTTGTGCTCTTAGAACACTGTATATCCCATCAGACAAAGCATCTCACTGAAGATAGGAAGTCAGCAATGGTGAAGATGCCTTGGTCTCAGAATCCTACCCAACTTCAGTATTCACCATCTCCCGGTGTGGGGTCCTTAACCCTGCTACACTCCTTCCTCTTACAAGGGGGGGATTGTCCCACCTCTGACACCTTGGTGGAAGAGGTAGTTGACACTTGCATAGCTCTACATCACTGTCTCGCTCTCATGAGGTAGGAAACCTCTAGGATGATACAGTAATGGACACACCCTTGGAAAACCCTGACTTAGCCCTCTTTGTGGAAGGATCAAGATATGCAGCTCTAGAAGGATGGTACCACATGAGTATGGTGGTGGTAACAGAGGATACTGTGCTGATGGCACGGTCGCTACCTGAATTCTTGTCTGCACGTGACGATGCAAGATGGTACCGAAATCAGCTAACATCCACTCAGTATGGAAGACTGCTGCTGTAAAACATTATAATGAAACCCTGCAGAGCGCCCTGGATGAAGCTGCTCCTGCTACACGAAGAGCAAATCGGCGCAGACGGCAGCAGCCCTGGCACACGTGCAAACACGCTTTCTCCAGCGGTGTTCCAGGTGCGCTGAACGTCAGTGGAGGAAATCCAATCTAGCAGAAGATTTCAGCCATTATAAGTTTATGCTCAAAACATACAATGCTGCCCTTCACCTCTCCAAACAAGCGTACTTTAACACCCTCATCACCTCTCTAGCCAACAATCCTAAATGACTCTTTGATACTTTCCACTCCCTCCTCGGACCAAGAGTTCTGGCCCCAACCACTAACCTCAGCACCGACGACCTGGCCAATTATTTTAAAGAAAAAAATTGACCATATACGCCAGGAAATTTCCTCACAGCCTCATGACACCACACATTGTCTACCCTCCTACACTTCATCTAGCTCACTTTCACTCTTTGATCCAGTCACAGAAGATGAAGTTACTAGGCTCCTTGCATCTTCTCGCCGTACTACCTGCACCAGTGACCCTATTCTCTCACATCTCCTTAAATCTGTCACCCCAGCTGTCAACACTCACCTAACTAAAATATTCAATCTCTCTCTCTCCTCTTCACACATGCCAGCATACACCCATTACTTAAAAAAACATCCCTGGACCAAAATTGTGCCGCTAACTACAGACCTGTCTCTAATCTCCCCTTCATCTCCAAACTATTGGAACATTTGGTCCACTCCCATTTAATCCGCTATCTGTCAGATAACTCTCTCCTTGACCCCCTACAATCCGGTTTCCGCTCTTTGCACTCTACTGAAACGGTTCTTACTAAAGTCTCTAATGATCTACTAACAGCTAAATTTAATGGTCACTACTCCCTGCTGATGCTCCTGGATCTCTCTGTTGCATTTGATACTGTGGATCACCAGCTCCTCCTCACTATGCTCCGCTCTATCGGGCTCAAGGACACTGTTCTTTCTTGGTTCTCCTCTTACCTTTCTGACCGCTCATTCACTGTATCTTTTACTGGCTCCTCTTCCTCTCCTTTTCGCCTTACGGTTGGGGTTCCTCAGGGTTCAGTCCTAGGCCCCCTCCTTTTCTCTCTATACACTGCCCCATTGAACAAATGATCAGCAAATTTGGTTTCCAGTACCATCTCTATGCTGATGACACCCACCTGTACACATCTTCTCTTGACAATACCCCTGCATTATTACAAAATACTACCGATTGTCTGTTCGCTGTCTCCAACATCTTGTCCTCCCTCTATCTAAAACTGAACCTGTCAAAAACTGAACTCCTCATGTTTCCTCCCTCCCCCAATTTTCCGAAACCTAATATTACCATTTCTGTCTGTGGTTCTACCATTACGCCCCAGCAGCATGCCCGCTGTCTTGGGGTTATGTTTAACTCCGATCTCTCCTTCACTCCCCATATTCGTTCATTTGCTCGTTCATGACAATTCCACCTCACAAACATCTCTAGAATTCGACCTTTTCTTACCGCTGACTCTGCAAAAACTCTTATTGTCACTCTCATTCATTCTCGCCTGGATTATTGTAATTCTTTACTAATTGGTCTCCCTGTTACTAAACTCTCCCCTCACCAATCCATCCTGAATGCTGAAGCCAAGATCATTTTCCTCTCCAATCGCTTCACTGACACCTATGCTCTGTGCCAGTCATTGCACTGGTTGCCTATTCGCTACAGAATCCAATATGAACTAATCGCTCTCACTCACAAAGCTCTCCATGGTTCCGCACCACCCTACATCTCCTCCCTCATATCCGTCTATCACCCCACCCGTGCCCTCCGCTCTGCTAATGACCTAAGACTGACATCATCAACAATTGGAACCTCTCACTCCCGTCTTCAAGATTTCTCACGAGCTGCGCCCATGCTCTGGAACACACTACCAAGAACTAATTTCCAACATACACAAATTTAAACGGGCCCTAAAAACGCATTTCTTTAGGCTAGCCTGTCACCTCACTGCCTTGATCTAATGTAGTCCCTTTCTGCCCTTCATAAAATTTACTTCCAATTCTTGTCCCCTGTATCTTCTGATTGCATTCCTCTCCATGAACTTTTTTACACTCTGTACCTGCATAAATTCTGGCTGGCGACCGGTCCACGCAGCTGGTTTTGAATACCCTATTAAATCGATGGCTGGACCACATATGACAAGCTTTTCTCCCCCCCCCTTTACCCTCCCCCATTCACCTTTTGTGCCTCCCCTATTTCCTCATAGACTGTAAGCTTACGAGCAGGGCCCTCAATCATCTTGGTATCTTAATTTTGTTATTTGTATTGTCTCATATTGTCTGTGCATATCCCCTTTGAATTGTAAAGCGCTGCGGAATATGTTGGCACTATAGAAATAAAAATTATTATTATAAGACATGAGACTTCATCACCACCAATGGAACTCCTGTACACCACCATGAGGCCATTTGCTATTGTCAGACAAAGTCGAGGTCAGGGTCAAGGCCCACATTGGGGGAACCTCAAGGAAAGCAGTAGGAAATGCCCTTCCTGAGTACTGTACTGTTCTCCATAGATTCTAGAACAGGGGTTTTAAATGCATATTATCCCTATACTCTAACCAGGCAACCCTCACAAAAAGATGCCAATCTCTAGCATACTTATATCCTTATAAGTGGGACTAAGCACTACTTTGGGCCTAAAGGCCGCTTTACACGCAACAACATCGCTACCGAGATGTCGTTGGAGTCACGGAATTCGTGACGCACATCTGGCCTCGTTAGCGACGTCGTTGCGTGTGAAACGCAGAAACGACCATTAAGGATCAAAATTACTTACCTAATCATTGATCGTTGAGCGTCGTTCCTTTCCCGATTATCGTTGTTATTGCAGGACGCAGGTTGTTCGTCGTTCCTGTGGCAGTACACATCGCTATGTGTGACACCGCAGGAACGAGGAACATCACCTTACCTGCGGCCACCCGCAATGAGGAAGGAAGGAGGTGGGCGGGATGTTCGGCCCGCTCATCTCCGCCCCTCCACTTCTATTGGGCGGCCGCTTAGTGACGCCTTTGTGACGCCGCACAAACCACCCCCTTAGAAAGGAGACGGTTCGCTGGCCAGAGAGACGTCGCTAGGCAGGTAAGTATGTGTGACGGGAACTAACAATATTGTGTGCCACGGGCAGCGATTTGCCCGTGACCACAAACGACGGGGGCGGGTGCGATTGGCAGCGACATCGCTAGCGATGTTGCTGTGTGTAAAGTGCCCTTAAGAGTGGGTACATTGCCACCCAACTATTGTAATAGCAACATCAAACTGCAAGTAAATGGCCACTATAATGATTCCTTGATGACCAGCAAAAATAGACAATTGCCCGATGTCTACATAAATTCAATAGGTGTCCCTAGAGGAGTCCCTGATGAATTGAAAGCTATAAATAAAGTAGCAGCCAGTTTTGAATCTTCCATGATTCCCATAATAACTGCGAATAAAAATTAAGATTGGATAAACTACCTTTACTATAATAAGCAATGGTTTATAAATTACACCAGAGACATCCTAATTAGGACCCACTTCAATTATGGCATTTCAAACACGTTAGCCCTTGACATAATCCTAGCCTAAAAAGGAGGGTGTTTGCAAAATGATAAGGCCCAAATGCTGGGCCCAAACAATACCAATGAGAGCATAACAAAAGCTTTAAAAGGTCTCACTGACTTGTCAAAAGAACTGGCAGGGAATTCAGAAGTAAAACCATTGGACACTTGGTTTGGTTGGTAGGAAGGGTAGCTAGATGCGCTTGTCAAGTTAGGAATAATACTTGTCTGTTTTGTTGTATTGGCCTTAGCTATGTGCTGCGTAACTCCATGTGTCAAGAAGATGGTATCCAAGCTCGTGGACCAGACGATGACTGTGCTTGCATCCAATGCCGGCCTTAGCCTGAATGGCACCCTGTGCAAAACTGCCCTTTGGTGCTCGCCCCTACTGATTTTTTACCCAGTTTCCCAGGAAACAAACGAAGACAAGAGGCCATTTTTTTTATATCCTAAGAAAATGGATCTCTTTAAATGTACAATAAATTACAAATTTGTGCTGGAGAATCTGCACCTTAAATCCATCACGTCTGATCTCGTTTTTTTAGAGGTCTTTTGATTTCAATCATTTATGCCATATCCATGGATATTACACCCCACCCCAGCTCTGACGCCACCCCTCAAACCCTCCACACTCACCACCATTCTTGGAAAAATGTATGTGTGCGTGTATATATATATATATATACACACACACACACAGTTACGGCCAAAAGTGTTAGCACCTTTGAAGTTGTTCCAGAAAATAAAGCATTTCCCTTAGAAAATTAATAATACACCCCTACACCTCCCCTCTCCATAATATACTCTCTACACCACCCCTTTCCATAATCTCTCTCCCACACTCCCCTATTTATAATATTGCCCCACACACTGCCCCTCAGTGTACCCCCACACGATATGCCTGTGTATAATATTCCCACACACTGCCCCCCTGTATGATATCCCACACACACACGCGCACACACACACACACACACACACACACACACACACACACTGCTCCTCTGTATAATATCTCTCCCTCACACACTGCCCCATGTATAATATCCCCCACAAACACTGCCCCTCAGTAGAATATACCCACACAATGCCCCTGTGTATAATATTCACACACACTGCTCGTCTGTGTATAATATCCCCCCAAAATGCTCCTCTGTATAATATCCCCCACACACACTGCACCTCAGTACACTATCCCACACACACACACACACACACACACACACACTGCACCTCAGTATACTATCCCCCCACACACACACTGCTCCTCAGTATAATATCCCCCCACACACTGCTCCTCAGTATAATATCCCCCCACACACTGCTTCTCTGTATAATATCCGCCACACACAATGCCCCTCTGCATAATACCCCCCACACACTGGTCTTCTGTATAATATCCCCACATACACACTGCTCCTCTGTATAATATCCGCCCACACACTGGTCCTCTGTTTAGTATCCCACACACACACTGTTTATCAATATATCCCCCACACACACTGTTCCTCTGTATAATATCCTCCAACACACACTGCTCCTCATTATAATATCCTCCCACACCCACTGCTCCTCTGTATAATATTCTCCCACACACTGCTCCTCTGTATAATATCTCCCCACAAACACTGCTCCTCAATATATCCCCCTCCACACACTGTTCCTCTGTATAATGTCCTCACACGTACACTGCTCCTCTGTAAATACCAACACACACTGCCCATTTGTATAATATCCCATACACTGCTCCTCTGTATAGCATCCTCCACACACACACTGCCCCTCTGTATATCCCCCACACACTGCAACTCTGTATAATATATACACACACAATGACCCTCTGTGTAATATACCTCATGTATGCTATCACTTTGTACACTATCCGCCACACAAGCTGCCCCTCTTTATATATATCCTCACACACAATGCTCCTCTGTATATCACCCCACACACACTACCCCTCTGTATACTATCCCCCCACACACATTATCTCTCTGTATAATATCCTCCTGGTATATATGTCCAAATCCTGGTATATATGTCTGCATCCTGGGCCCTTCCTGGTATGCATGTCACCATCCTGGTTTATTGTTCCCTTCCTAGCATAAATGTCCTCTTCCAGGTATGTATGTCCCCATCCAGGGACCGTCCTGGTATGCATGTCCCCATCCCAGTTTATTTGTCCGTATCCTGGTATATATGTCTAATCCTGGGTACCTCCTGGTATGTATATTCGACTCCTTGGCACATTCTGGTATATATGTCCTCATCCTGGTTTCTGTCCCCTTCTTGGTATATATGTCCTCCTCCTGGTATATATGTTCCCATCCTGGTTTAATTGTCCCTTTCCCAGCATATATATATTCCCATCCTAGGCTCCTCCTGATGTATATATATTCCCCTCCTGGGTACATTCTGGTATATATGCCCCCATCCTGGTTTTTGACCCCTTCCTGATATATATATCTCCTACTTCTTGTCTATATGTGCCTTTCCTGGGTCTCTCCTCGTATATTTGTCTATTGCAAACAGAAAAAAACCCAAAACATTTTACTCACCCCCCCGGCTCCCACTCCTGCAGCGTCCTCTCTGAGCAGCGATGCATTTCAGCTGGATGTGTGCCCTCCACACATCCAGCTAAAGCAAGGCAGGGGCTGCAGTCAGCAGGTGCTCCCCCCAACACCACCCGCGGCTGTAGTCAGCACCCCCCCCCGCGGCTGGAGTCAGCACCCCCCCGCAGATAGAGTCAGCAACCCCCCCACCACCCGCTGCTGTAGTCGGCACCCCCCCATCACCCGCGGCTGTAGTCAGCACCCCCCCTGCCCCCGCGGCTGGAGTCAGCGGTCCCCCCCGCCACTGTAGTCAGCACCCCCCCTGCCCCCGCCCCCCGCAGCTGGAGTCAGCGGTCCCCCCTGCCACCCACAGCTGTAGTCAGCACCCCCCCCGCCACCCTCGGCTGTATTCAGAACCCCCCGCCCCCCGTGGCTGGAGTCAGCACCTCCCCCCCGCAGCTGAGTCAGCACCCCCCGCCCCCCGCGGCTGGAGTCAGCATCCCCCCCACCACCCGAGGCTGTAGTCAGCAACCCCTCCCACCACCCGCGGCTGTAGTCAGCAACCCCTCCCACCACCCGCGGCTGTAGTCAGCAACCCCTCCCACCACCCGCGGCTGTAGACAGCACCCCCCGCCACCCGTGGCTGGAGTCAGCCCCCCCCCCCGCAGCTGGAGGCTGCGCCCCCCCTCCCCGCCCCCCCGTGGCTGGAGGCTGCGCTCCCCCTCCCCGCCCCCCGTGGCTGGAGGCAGCAGTTCCCCCGTGGCTGGAGTCAGCGGCTCCCCCACCACCCCTGGCAATCTTCAGCTCATAGAGCGCCTACCTCTCCCTGCCAAATGCCGCGTGCTCGCCAGCTCTGCCTTGCCCGCAGCAATGTGATGAGGTGCCGAGTGATGACCTCATCACATTGGGCTGCGGGATGACGCGCTGCCTCCCTGCTCTGCTCCATTCACATTGCCTCCCCCACCACATGGCTAATTTGCATGCGATGCCCTAGAAGGGCTTTGCATGCACCTTAGTCATGTGCAGACTGCAGTTGTGGCTGAAGCGTTAACGCCGGGCCCCTCCAAGGTGGAGGCGCAATATTTGGAAAAAAATGCAAAACAAAATCTCAATTTCACCTACTAGTACCCCTGGTGAAAATGTAAAATATGGGTCTGTAACAAAATTTTACTGATAAAAATGTAATTTCTTTTCTCCAAAATGTACAAGATTTTGTGAATCATGTGATGTCAATACATTTTATATACTTTCTGCTATCACCCATTTTCAAATTTAAAAATTTGGATTTAAACAACTTTTTAGTGGAAACAATGTCAGCTTTCATTTCAACGGCCTACTGTTATTAAATTCTTTAAGTTGTCTGTGGGTTCAGAATGCTCACTACACCGCTAAATGAAAGACTTGGGGCTAAAGTAACATCTTCATGGAAAAAAAGATAATTTCTCATTTTTTAGTGTCCAAAAAAGAAAAGTCCGGCACGAATGGCAGGTGTCTGTATAATGTCAAGCTCCGCAATGTAGATAATCTGGGGTAATTTGGTGGTTCTCAACCATAAATAGTCATATGCAGAAAGTCCATCAACGAGAAGTGAAAAGGTGGCACTCACTGGAATTAAAACGTTCTTTATTGAAAACACAACATTAGAACCAGTGGGGGCATGGATGCAGGAGACATCCATATGACGGTGGACGTTTTGCCCTTGATTGCACTTCCACAGGCAGTGGAGCTCTTGCATCCTCCCCTCGAGTGGTTTTAATGTTGCGTATTCAATAAAGGATGCTTTAATTCTGGTAAGCGTCACCTTATCACTAGAGTTGAGCGCGGTTCGTAGTTCGTGGTTCTCCAGTTCGCAGTTCGAGTGATTTTGGGGGGTGTTCTAGTTAAAACTCGAACTCGAGCTTTTTGGTAAAAGTTCAGCAGTTCGAGTTACGTTCGAGAATGGTTCTATCAGCAAAAGCAGGGCTTTTTACAGCTACAGTGTGCAGGGAGCCATCGCTGGCAGCCTGCGGTAAGCTGGTAACCAAGATAAACATCGGGTATCCAAGCAAAGCGCTTTGTTTAGTACCCCGATATTTATCCTAGTTATGTGTGCAGGGAGCCGACACTTCCCCGCTGGGCTCCGCCCCCTCCTGCACTCGGCATGTACACACACACACACACATTCACACTCACACTCACCTGTCCCCAGCCATGCAGTCCCCGGCACTGGCGTCCTCAGTGCACATGGCCCCGCTAGGCTCCACCCACTTCACACTCCGCCGCCCGCACACATGGCCCTGCTAGGCTCCACCCACTTCGCACTCCACCACCTGCACACATGGCCCCGCTAGGCTCCACCCACTTGGCACTCTGCACGCATTACCCCGCTTGGCTCCACCCACCTCGGACTCTGCACATATTACCCCGCTTGGCTCCGCCCAACTTGCATTCTGTACACATTACCCCACTTGGCTCCACCCACCTGGCACTCTGCACGCATTACCCCGCTTGGCTCCACCCACCTCGGACTCTGCACATATTACCCCGCTTGGCTCTGCCCAACTTGCATTCTGCACACATTACCCCACTTGGCTCCACCCACCTGGCACTCTGCACACATTACCCCGCTTGGCTCCGCCCACCTGGCACGCCACACACATGGCCCACTTGGCTCCGCCCACCTGGCACTCTGCACACATTACCCCGCTTGGCTCCACCCACCTGGGACTCTGCACACATTACCCCGCTTGGCTCCGACCACCTCACACTCCGCACACATGGCCCCATTCGGCTCGGCCCACCTCGCACTCCGCACACATGGTCCTGCTCGGCTTACCTGCGGTGATGATGTCCCGCCCTCCCGACCTCAGCTGTCACTGTCCTCCATGGCCGCCGCTTGTCACATCTCCTCCTCTCGCTGCCGACCAGAGACTGTCACTAGCGGTGACATCACAGGCTCTCGCGATACTTGGCTGTGAAGGTCATTGAAGTCAGTGACAGGTCTGCTATCAGCAGTGCAGGAGATCAGCGCAGGTAATGTACCTCGCTATGCGCCTGACAGCAGCACTTGTCATGCCCTGTAGTGACCTGGGCTGACCTACTGATGTTAGCTCAGGTCACTGCATTGCTCTCCCAGCCCATGGGGAACATTCTGTTCTTCATTGACTGGGACAGTGACTATGATATGGATCGTCATGGGAACCCCTCGGATTACAGCAGACCTGGATTTGTTTTTCTTTCTAATAAATTGGTGAAAGAGGGAATGTTTTGGGCAGTGTTTTTTCAAATAAAAATGTGTTTGTCGTCTATTTTTTTTAATTACTGACTGGGTTGGTGATGTCGGGTATCTGATAGACGCCTGACCTCACAAACTCCAGGGCTTGATGCCAGGTGACATTACACATCTGGTATTAACCCCATATATTACCCCGTTTGCCACCGCACCAGGGCATGGGATGAGCTGGGGCGAAGCACCAGGATTGGCGCATCTAATTAATGCGCCACTTCTGGGGTGGCTGCGGCCTGCTATTTTTAGGCTGGGGAGAGTCCAATAACCATGGACCTCCCTAGTCTGAGAATATCAGACCCCAGCTGTCCGCTTTACCTTGGCTGGTGATCCAATTTTGGGGGAACCCCATGTGTTGTTTTTTTAAATTTAATTTAAAATAACAGCGTGGGGTGCCCTCAGTTTTGGATTACCAGCCAAGGTGAAGCTGCCAGCTGTGGTCTGCAGGCTGCAGCCATCTGCTTTACCCTAGCTGGCTACAAAAGATAGGTGGAACCCCACGTCATTTTTTTTTCATTTTTTTGGCTGAATACAAGGCTAAGCACCCCTTTGTGCCACATGAAAGGCACCAAAGGGTGCAAAATTACAAAATGCAGGAGAGTGGGACATTATGTGTCTTCCTGCCACTATAATGACAGAAAAGACTGATATGAAGTGTACAAGCAAAAGAAAATCACCAGAACACTCTACGCTGTGAAAAGCAGTAGAAAATGGCACTGGAGTGAACATGTGACCGCCTCATGTAGGTTGAAGCTATGGATCTGTACCGCCCTGGGGGCTCGGCTGCTCTCCGCTGAGCCGCTTGGATCCGGGCTCGGGTTGTCGGTGGCTCGAGCGCCTCCGGACCGGGGGCCACGTCACTCTGGAAAGGGGGGGGAATTTGGTTGTTTGGTTTGGGGTGGACCGGTTTCACGGCCGGAGCCGCGGTGACCGGTAACAGTTTGTGACACCACCGACGGGTCGTGGTGAGGTGATGGGCACCACCGCTGTGGTGAGGGTGCGGGGGCTCGTCCGGGATCGGTGGTGGGTCGCAGCTAGGTGCTGACCCCTCCGTGGGTAGGGGGTTTGTTGGTCCCGGGGCCAGGTGGCAGGAATGGGGGGTTGCAGGACGCAGGGGCTCGCTTGCGGTGCGGTGCCTGATGGCACTGGTGTACTCACGATTAAACCACACAGAGTCAATGGTAAACCAGGTTCGGTGTAAATCGGTACCCACAGCCGGCTGCGTGTGTCCCCAGTGAGGTTGGTGATGTCGCCTTTCTCCTGCACCTTTAAATTTGCTATAGTGACTCCTATGCTTCAGCAACGGTAGTCCACTCCCCGGCTTTTGGGTACCGGAGGGTACCGGAGGAGCCCTTTTGCCCGCAGGCGCTGGCCCTTTGGATCTCTGACCCTTGGCGGTGGCTCTTATCCGGAATCGGTGGGCTGTTGCCGTCTATCAGGACTTTGGGTGGAAATGAACCCCTGAGGTCCAGACCGCAATCAGTAGATTTGTCTGAGCCCGGTTGCTTCTGGGCTAGAACGGGGTCTGAGTACCCTGCCTGGTGCTCCGGTTGACTTGTTACCTCCCCGGTTCGGGTCTGAAGGGTCACCACCCTCTTCTCGATCCCTACGGTTCCGCAGTTCAGTCCCTGACTGGACTCCTGTACACGGCCACCACCGTCTGCCTGCCTGACCGTGCCCCCCCTGACCCACTCCCGGAAATCCAAGATAGCGCGCCGGCCTCATTCACCCTACTCCTCTGATTTCTGTCGCATGGCTATCAAAAATGGGGGGACCCAACGTCATTTTTAATTTTAACTATTTTTTTAAATAAAAAAAATTAATGGGCTTCCCTGTATTTTGATTGCTAGCCAAGGTAACGCCAGGTAGATGGGGTTGGCAACCCATAGCTGTCTGCTTTAACTGCGCTGAGAATCAAAAATATACCTGGTATTTTTGATTCTCAGTTTTTAGCTAATTAAACAAATAATTAATAAAAATATATATATGGGCTCCCGCTGTATTTTTTGTATTGCTAGCTAAGGGTAATCCAAGCAGCTACTGGCTGCTAACCCCCACTGCTTGGTGTTACCTTCACTAGCAATGGAAAATCCAGGGAAGCATTTTTTATTTTTTTTGCCAAAAAACTACAAAAAAAATGACGTGGGCTTCGCCATATTTTTTTATGCTAGCCAGGTACAGCAGGCAGCTACGGGCTGCCCCTAATCCCCGGCTGCCTATTTGTACCCGGCTGGGAACTACAAATATAGGGAAGCCCTTTTTTTTAATTAATTCATGAATTTTATGAAATTAAAAAAAAAAAAAAACGACGGTGGCTTCGCCCCATTTTTGTGTCCAGCCGGGTACAACTAGGCAGCTGGGGATTGGAATCCGCAGCACAGGTTAGCCCGAGGATTGTGGGCGCCTCTCCTGCGAATTGCAGTCCGCAGCCGCCCCGGAAAATGGCGCTTTCATAGAAGCGCCATCATCTGGCGCTGTATCCAACTCTTCTAGCAGCCCTGAAGCCGGGTGGCTTGCTGGGTAATAAGGGTTAATACTAGCTTTGTTTTACTAGCTAGTATTAAGCCAGAGATTCTTAATGTCAGGCAAGTTTGACCCGGCCATTAAGAATCTCCAATAAAGGGTTAAAAAAAAACACCACACAGAAAAAAAATACTTTAATAGAAATAAATACACAGACACACTTAGGGACTCCATGTTTATTACCCCCTCTCAGCCCTCCACGATCCTGCTCTTCTGCCTTCTTTCTCAACACATTAAGCTCTGCTACATTAGACAGCATGAGAGAAAGGACGCTGTGCTCCGTGCAGAAATCACTCTGTGAGAGTGACCACAGGCTCCCGGCTGTAAGCGACGGGTTGCCATAGCAACACTGCTCCGATCACCTGATTCCGGTGCCGCTGCGTGTGGTAGCGGTGACGTCACCGTCATTGCTACCAAGCGCGTTGCTATCGAAACGGTGATCTCCGTTATTGACCGGCTGTGTCAGCCGGTCAATAAGGGAATGGGGAAGCAGAACGGGGAGTCGACCGTGTGCTAGAGCATGTTGCTGGTACATGGCGATACACAAACGTGCACCATGTACCAGAGAGATGCAATGACAGATCCTAGCATGATGCGTCATAGTCATGTGACCAGTCTGTAGCCAATGACATAATAGACACGTGACTGGTCACATGGCTATTTTGACATCACGATAGGTCCTGCATCACTGCTGGTTACCGGGAAGACGCAGAGATTACCGATGGAAAAACGGCGGGAGACAGAGTGCAGGACGCATCCCGGGGACAGGTAAGTGTTATGGCAATGTTTATTAACTGTATGTGTACATTTATAATGTGTTTTTATGTGTTTGTGATTGCCTCCCATTGTTTCCTATGGGTTCGAGTGGTTCACCGAACCGGTTCGTCGAACCGAACTCGAACCAGACCTCCGTTCGGCGAACCAAGCTCGAGCCGAACCGCGACCGGTTCGCTCATGTCTACTTATCACTTCTTGTTGATACATTTATATTTTTTACTAACCCAATATTATAAAATTCTTTGAAGCACTTGAGGGTTCAAGGATTTAATATGCTCTTCACACCTGTAGATGAATTCCTTCAGCGTTTTAGTTTCCAAAATGGGATCACTGTGGTGGATTTTGCTGTTTAGGCACTTCAGGGGCTCTACAAATGCGGCATGACTTCCACAATATATTCCAGACAAATTTGCGCACCAAAAAGTTTAATATCAGCATAGTCAGGACAAATTGTACAGTAAATTGTGGCATCCATTTTCTCTTGTAAAAATCATGGAACAACATTTTAGCCAAAAAACATTTTCATCTTTTCTTTTCATTTTACAATAAATCCTGCAGAGCACATGAAGGACTAAAAAAACTTTCTGAATGCAGTATTAAATAATTTAGGGGTGCAGTTTTTAATGTGGGATCTTGTTTACATGTTTTGAGTCATAAATACCACTCAAATTTACTTCAAATGTGAAGTGGTACCTAAGAAACAGATTTGAAAATGTTATTGAAAAAAAATGAAAATTTGCTGCTAAACTTTTAAATTTTCTAACAACCCTAACAAAAAAAAGGCTGACATGCAGTAGATGTCTGGTAAATATTACTGATTAACTATTTTGTGTGGTATGACTATTTTAATGGTATAAATATTCAACGCTTGAATATTGTGATTAATTTGTACTTTATCATTTAACAAACGCAAATCGTATCGACCTAAATTTACCACTAACATAAAATCCAATGTGTCATGAAAAAACCTCTTAAGAAACAGATGTAGAAGCAATCCAGAGTTAACACCACATAAAGTGACACATGTCAGATCTGAAAACTGGCTTTAGTGGGAAGAAGTAAAACGGGCGGTTTGGGACTTACATACTGATTAATTGTCCATTGTAATAGTGCTATATAAACAAGTAAAAGCTGCCTATATTTGTGTACTGTTCTGCTATAAAACACTTTGTCCAAAATGTATTAAGACTGCTGCCAGTCTTAATGAAGGGATAACGGGAGTGGTTGAGTAAGATGCACCAAAATAGTTGGAACACATATGCCTCTTTCAACTATTGTACGCCTAAACCAGAAATGTTATTCCAGCTGGGGCTGCTGTAGGTTTCTGGCACAATTTTCACCTATTTTGTGACATAAAATATACTAAATTTGTCTCTGCCATGCCCCACCTCTACATTATTTGGTGGAATTAGCCAAGATTGGCATTCAAATGCCAAAAGTTGTAACATTTTTGAGCAACAAATTTTGTAAAACTTCAAGAAGTTTCATTTTAAAATTCTGGTAAAACTCCTGGATGAATCAGGTTCATTTAACCAATGTGAAGGGCTGTCCTGTCCAATCTGCATGGGTGTGCATCAGTAAAGAGAGGAGTAATGAGACACCATCAGGTTCATAAAGACAGAGTCGGGGGTGATACACTCCTACAACCAGCAATCTGTATAACATAGTAATACATTTCTTTTCCAAAATGAAAATGCAATAAGCAGGCAATAACAGACCTTACATTAGTGTCCTGTAGGCTTGGACTCTTACAAAAATCTGACAGACATGTCTCTTCTTTCCCAACCTAAAGGAAAAATAAATGCTTTGAATATACATGGGTATATCCTGGAAAAATACTAACAATGTTGAAATACACAGGAAAGTAGAGATACATTAAATTAATGATATTGATAGGATTATCCAGTCAATCAAAATTTCCAAATGGTTTACATGAAGATTGATTTAATTTTTATTACTACTAAACTGTCTGTAGTGGAGATGCTTCTGTATTCGAGTCATAGATGCAGATACGTGACTATTGTGTTTATTGCCGGATTGTCTATCATTCGGAAAACATGGCTATCTCCCATGTTCCCTTTCTCTGTGGTGTGAAATCTCACCTGCTTCTTATCTCCACTGTTCTCTACCTTATACCCTTTCTCGTAAGGGGAACCTGGCAGCATCCCCAAACTGCCAAGTGTAAGCACTGCAATGCACAATGTCCAGAGAAGCAGTGATGACGTAAGTTTCAGCCAGCTATTACGACCAGCTCTACAAATTTTGCAGCTGACTCTGTCACATATGTCACAGCTGACTCCATGGGCATGGGCATGCGCAGTGCACCAATGAAGCTTTATGCCATATGAAGAAATCAATGTCACTAAAAGGGGCTTGTTAGTAAGAGTATAATAGTAACAATAAATACAAGATGGTGGTTTGTGAGGAGTGAGAAAGCTGTCAGGTTTCCTTTAATCATTATTTTTCATATTCTGGGTAGTGGATCCTGTATCAGAAGCAAAGCAGTAGCAGACATGGCCAATAAGAAGTGGGAGTTTACTTACTGCCATTGGGTATCCACAAAACTGAGACATGTCACCAAAACGCCATTTTGTTTGAGAGTCATGGACCGTTGTGGTCACCAAACTGTAAATATCAGAAACACTTAGTGTTTTGATACTCTCTGACTCTTCTTGCTCTGTAATCAATTTGCTGTATTGGAGCAAACCTCGACTCTGCTCTATCCTTCAAGCCACACATCCAAGCCCTCTTCATCTCCTGCCGACTACAACTCAAAAATATCTCCTGGATTCATGCATTCCTTAACCAAATATCAGCAAAAACATTAGTGCCTTCACTCATCATCTCCCGCCTCGACTACTGCAACCTCCTGCTCTGTGGCCTCCTCCAATCTTTCCTAAACTCTGCGACCCAATTAATCCACCTCTCCCCTCATTATTCCCTGGCCTCGCCACTCTACCAATCCCTTCACTGGCTTCCCATTGCTCAAAGACTCCAGTTCAAAACACTAACCATGACATACAAAGCCATCTAAAACCTGTCTCCTTCATACATCTGTGACCTAGTCTCTTGGTACCTACCTGCACGCAGCCTCAGATCCTCACAAGACCTCCTTCTCTACTCTTCTCTTATCTCCTCATCCCACAATCGCATACAAGATTTCCCCCACGCCTCCCCATACTCTGGAACGCTCTACCAGAGCATATCAAACTCTCAGCCACCGTGGAAAGCTTCATAAGAAACCTGAAGCCCCACCTCTTCTGATAAGCCTACAACCCAAAATAACTCTCAGACCAGTACACCACTGCACAACCAGCTCTGTCCTCGCCTACTGTACCCTCACCCATCCCCTGTAGACTGTGAGCCCTCGCGGCAGGGTCCTCTCTCCTCCTGTACCAGTCTGTTTTTGTAATGTTCATGATTGTTGTACTTGTTTTTTATGTATATTCTTTTCACTTGTAAAGCATCATGGAATAAATGGCGCAATAATAATAATAATAATAATAACCTAACCATGGGATTCCTGTTTATCCTTTAGTATTATTGATTATAAAAGATAGCAAGCTAGCTACAACCAGTTATAAATATCTAATTGGTGAACAAGGGTCTCACATTATATACATTGTCTATGAGACTGATGAAAACAGCAAAGTATGCTGCTTGGTTGTATCCCTTGGCCCCACAGAGAGATGTTTTTTTATTGTGATGGTCACTATGGGGTAGTGAACAATTCACAAACCTGTAGAACTTTGAAAAGTAGGGAGCATGCAGGCAGCTGTAAATAGAGCTAATGTAATGTCTTTATCTTAAAACTTCCATGGTTATAGCCAAAGTCGGACTGGCTACCGGAGAAACCACCAGTAAAACCAGTCCTTGCTGCGGTTACCTGCATTGAACTCCGGAGGTCTCACCTGAGCTCCGGAGTGCAACCCGGCATGTCCGCAGCTGTCATGAACTGAACTGCAATCGCCAAGGAATCAGTTGGTGCTCGCAGTTCAATCCTGCAAACCTGCTGTTCAGCCAAGGCTGCACTCCGGAGCTCAGGTGAGAGCCCCAGAGTTCAATGCAGGTAACCGCAGACAGGACTGGTTTTACTGATGGTTTCTCCAGTAGCCAGTCCAACACTGGTTATAGCTTTCACATTTAAAGATTAGCAGGAAATTTTTCAATACAGTCCACTGTACAGCAAGAAAAGGTAGTTAGACAGCAGCCCTGAAAGAACTCAATATTAGCAGGGCGAACAGAGTGGGTTCATAGTTTCATAGTTTTTAAGGTTGAAAGTAGACTTAAAAGAGGTAGTCTGATCTCAAAGATCTTATCCCAATATGTAGTAAGTGTAATAATAATAATAATAATATTAGCAAATACTTGAAATAAAAAAAAAATGTATAGTTCTTCTGAAAAGCTGTCATTACCTCATGTGCAGGGCATTGCAGGATCTTAGGTATCCATGGTTATGACTATGAGCAACTAACTAACTGTGACTTTGGTTGAAAACATGAATACCTAAGGTTCTGCAATGCCCTGAAGATGAGGTAAGCGACATAGTGAATCAGAAGAAATATATTACATTTCTAATTGGAGGTATATGCTAATATTATTATTACTATTGTTATTACTACTCCTACTACACGTTAGGATAGGATCTTGGAGATGGGAATAACCTTTAAGTCCATCGACTTTAAGCTATAGCCTATCATGTTGATTAAGAAAAAGGAAAAACCCCATGGGGTATCATATGTTTCCTAACAGAGCTGAACAGGGTCTAATCACCCCTAGGGTACACAGCCCCAATCAGCTAATATACAATATTATCTCATCCTAATCCCCAAATTCCCCAAAAATGAAGAGCACCACATGATATGATTTTTTTGCAAGCCAAATCACTCACCCCTCGCTTAAAGGAGTTGTAAAGCACTGTTCTTTTCTACATTGGAAGGTTAGTAGCACTGAAAATGTCACTTTTGCAAATACAGTCATATGAAAAAGTTTGGGCACCCCTATTAATGTTAACCTTTTTTCTTCATAACAATTTGGGTTTTTGCAACAGCTATTTCAGCTTCATATATCTAATAACTGATGGACTGAGTAATATTTCTGGATGGAAATGAGGTTTATTGTACTAACAGAAAATGTGCAATCCGCATTTAAACAAAATGCACTAACATCTTCATAGCATGAGTGAGTACACTGCCCTCCCTGCATCCTGCCTGCCCAGCCAGCTTTGCAACACCCTGCACCATCCACAAAACCATCCTCCAGAGTCCCGGAGCCTCCCCTACCTGTGGAGGGATCACCATCTGGCTGCCCCGCTCCATCTTCCCGGGTACTCCCAGCGGCAGCGGCGGTACTCCCCTTACCGTGAACCACAGGTGGTGTCACTGTGCCACCTCCGCATCAGCAGCCAGGCTGCTTGGATCCGGATCCGCGGTGGCTCGAGGGGTCTCCGGACCCAAGGGTCGGGGTCGCGCAGCCACTAAAAGGGGGGGATATTCACAGGAGATGGTGTGGAAAGTTTGTGACGCCACCCGTGGTGCGTGGTAAGATGGAGTACCACCGCTGCGATTGGGAGTACCCGGTGGCAATGGTGTGGGCAGCCAGATGTATAACCCCTCCATAGGTAGGGTGGATGCACCGGAACTCGGTGAAGGTGATGGGGAGGTGCCGTTAAGACGGTAAGGGTTACTTGTGTACTCACTCAGTTCAATAACGCAGACACCAAAAACTGTGGTAAACCAAAGTTCTTGACACCGCTGCCGGTTGGAGGGAGCACGTCTGGATCCCGTACCTGTTGGTGTTGCTTGTTAGTCTGTGACCTTTACCTTGGCACCTAGTCTTCTATTTGGTCCCTTTAGCCTGAAACTAATCGGGTCCTGCTCACTAGTATGGCTAACTGGGTGAGCTTGCTCTCAGGGTTCATGCTTGGGATTTTTTGGACTATGTAGTGGGAAAGTCCTATCCCCCTCGTTGCGCTAGTACCCCGATTTTGGAGCAGGTGGAGAACGGATCTTGAAGCCTCCGTCCTCGTCGGTTAAATTGTCAGGACGCCTGAAGCTACTCCCTGACCAAGGGTCCACGTACCCCGTCGTGCCCTGCCCCTGCCCGGTGATGGCACAAGGCCGCCGGCTATCCTCCTCGACAATCCGTGCCCCTTGTCACGATCCCCTGCGACCGGGGTCCATCTCCTACCAGGCCCAGACCAACGTCTGCCACCTAGTAGTCTCAAGGAGCCTAGCTCCTGACCTCTCCTCTCGAGAGTCACTTCTCAACACTCGTGACCTCTCCTCTTGAGAGTCACCACTCAACTGACCCCTCCTTAACTAACCCCCCAAGTGGACAACCCTATTCCCTTCAGGTTAGCCACTGGTGTATCTGGTGGGTGTGGTGCAGAGTGTTTCTAGGATTTCAATTAGCTTGTTCTTGGCAATACCAAAGGTCAGGGACCCGTAACCAAGGAGGAGGTGGATATTGCACAGAAGGGCAGATTGCACAATACCCTGTGATGACCTGATAGGCCAGGGCGTCACATCATGAACTATCCCTTGTAAATATTCCCCCTCCCTTTTTAAATCGAGTGGCCGCTGAGCCCGGGTCCAGGGACCTTTGAGCCACAGCAAACCTTGGGTCCGAGCAGTTCGCCTGCTCCAGGGGGCAGCACATGTGCTTGCTGAGCATTTGGTACAGAGATTTTCTGCACCAAATCTGCATCTTCTGGCATAAAAATGCACTAAAAAGTCAATGTATTTTTGCCTTGTTTTTGGATTGTTTTTGTAATGCATTTTTCAAAATGAAGTCAATGGGTGGTAAGGTTGAAGAGCACAGGCAAAATTGAACCAAGAATTGACATGCTGTAGATTGTTTTCTGCACCAAATCTGCAAGGAAAAAATGTGTGCACAATACTTCAGAATTCACATTGACTTTGCTGGCATAAGGATAGATGTGCAGATATGTAACAAATCTGCACCCAAAACACATAAAAAAGGCAGTGTCTGCACGTGGCCTTATTGTGCGTGTGTTTTTGCAGACGTCGTCAGTACTGCTCTGCTCGCGTTGCAAAAGAGAGCAGTATTGGATCACCATGTTAATAAATTAACAAACGATTTTTATAATTCTGCTTTACAAAATCCTGTGTCCGTACACACTGACCAATTATTGCTGATTTTGTTAACAAATGGAATGATAACAGATAGCTGCATTAGGTCTTGGTTACACAGAGACTTCATGAGAAACTGAAGAGAATTAATCATGGCCATGTTCATGTGACACCTGTAATAGCTAACACATAAAAAATAGATGTTCACACCGAGGACTTTTGCAGCGTTTTTTTTAGCATCCAAAATCTTCTCACGTTGAGATCAAAGTCCAGGTTTTGCTGCATTTTTGCTGTTCTTAGGCTATGTGCACATGTTGCGTTTTTTCATGCGTTTACGCAGAGTTTTACACTGCAGCGTAAACGCATGCGTTCTGCGTCCTCGGCAAAGTCTATGAGAATTTAGCAAACTCCATGTGCATGTTACGTTTTAAAACAAAATCGATGCGTTTTAAAAAGCAACACGTCACTTCTTTTGTACATTTTGGATGCTTTTCCTCTCTGTCTATGGCAGAGCAAGCATCCAGAACGCATCCACACTGCATTCATTCTGCATGCAAAATACAACCAAAACGCAGCGTTTTGGCTTCGTTTTGAAACGCACATGCAGTGACAAAACGCTGCAGAATATTTGTCATGGCAGAACGCAACGCGCATAGCCTTAAGGTTGTGTTTTTGCTGCATTTTTTGGGTTTGGGTTAAAAGTGATTTTTCTAGAGAACAGGTGTTTTAACGTTAGAAAGACACCAAAAAGCTGCAAAAAAACTCTGCAAAAAAATACAAAACCTGTTTGCTGCATTGTTTGCAGCCTTTTTGTACTCTGTCATTGCTTTCTATACATGGTAAAACACAAAAAAATCTAAATCTAAATGATTGGACATGCAGCAGATCTAAAAAATGCTGAAGTTCTAAGATTAAATTAGAAAAAAACAAGCATGTGCATGAAATTTCTGAACTGTTCTCCTGCTGGTACCATAAAACACAGATTCTCTTCTGCAAAAAAAAAAAAAAATCACAGGAAAAAAATGCAAAGACAATGCGTTTGAACATTAATAGATATGTGGTAAAGCTGTTAGGCTGCTGCACTAAAAGCATTGATCATATCATGGGAGTGCCGATGGGCACAGTGGTGCACCCCCTGCCTGCTTGCTGAAAATGCAGCTGTCCAAGATTGACAGAGGCATTTACAAGGTTAACAGCCGTGGGCAGAACTCCATTTCAACCAATCAGCAGCTGTTAGAGGCAGATGATTGCTAATTATCACAGCTATCATCTGCTGGCAAAGATGCGGCCTCGGCTTGTGAGCCTGCATTAACAGAAAACAATAAACTGGAAAGAAAAGAGTAGCGCAAATAGGGTCTTATCTGGGGATGGTGGATAATGTTGGGTGACAAAACAGGCTCACCCAGTCAGGAAGCTGGCATATGACTTACCCAGTATGTGATAGGTCGGTAACAAGTTAATAGCATTTGGGGAAATGACAGGTTTCACATAGTCTCCTCATTAACCCTTTGTATAGTGAAATACAACTGTGGACTATTAGCTCGTTATTAGATTGACCTGGAATCACGAGTTGTTTCTTTATCATGATTCCTTCACTTAAATATTTATTCCTTATAAAAAATTGCATTGATTTGAATGCATTTTTTGCAAGTATTTTTTTTCCTCTTTTATTCTTTTACAAGCAAGTTTTAAAATGGCTATATAGGCATATAATATTATTGACCCATACTTAGGATAGATCTTCAATAGGGATGAGCGAATGTATTCACCACTGTTCGGTATCCGACGGATAATAGGGTATTCAAGGTATTCGCTATCCGACGGCTAATATGGTATTCACTCCGATACTTTCATTTTAATTTTTTCCTTCCAAGCGCCTTTTTTCAGCCAATGAACACATCTGACGTTACATGCCCTCACAGTAACGCCGCAGCCATCTTTGTTGTGGTGTTACTGTGATTGCTTGGCTGCACAGCGTCATAGGGGCTATATAAGGCTGCTGCTATTTTGTGAACACGCATTCATTCCTGAGCTGCCGGTGTAGCGAGACTGTACTGTGTGCGGGAGAGCGTTTATAGAGCGTTTATACAGCAAACTCATAATAGTCCTTCTAAGGGCTGAACACAGTGTACGCTAGCTGCTAGTAGCTGTGTAAATCATAGAAATAGGTATAGGGGCAGTGCAGTGCATTCTATGAGATAGTGTTTCTGCTGCAAATTCCAAAATAGTCCTTGTAAAGGCTGAACACAGTGTCCACTATGTGCTAGCAGCTGTGTAAATCATAGAACCAGGTATAGGGACAGTGTTAGTGCATTGTTTAGTTAGGTGAGAGCTGTTCCTGTTTTAGGCTATGTTGCGTTTTTACATGTGTTTCCGCAGCGTTTTCAACTGCAGCGTTTTAATGCCAAAATGCATGCATTTTGATTTCCAAGCAAAGTCTATGAGAAATAGGGCTTTCTTGTGCACACCATGCTGTTCAAAACGCTGCTTTTAATTTGAATATTTTTGGGCAAAAACTCAACATTTAAAGAAGCAACATGTCAATTGTTTTTGCCATTTGAGCTGCATTTTGATAACATTAGAGTCAATGAGAAGAGGCAAAACGCATTTTACATCAAAATCCTAGAGTTTTACATGCATTTTGGATGCAGAAAACAAGCGGTTTTGACAATTTATTTGCCTGCATTTTTGACATTATATTAAAGGCATGATATGTCCCTTTACACACACACATAGTCCGACAATTAAAATTAACAAAAACATTAATTTAACGTTATTTTATACATAAATATTAACAAACATTTATCATTTTAATAAAATCAGCTATTTTGTTTATGATTATCTAATATATAAAGCTGAACGTGTGTGTGTATGTGTGTGTGTATGTCCGGGATTGGCATCTGCACCGTCGCAGCTACAGCCACAAAATTTTGCACACTCACACATCTGGACCCCGAGAGCGTCATAGGCTATGTTTTGAGGGGAAATTTTAACCCTGCTCTTTACAGTTATTCACCAAAAAATCTGCCTCCATTAAAGCGAATGGAGCTGGGAGCCACAGTGCAGCCAGAACTTCAGAAGAATGTGCAGCCACGCCCTTATATGGAATGTTGGCGTGTCACAATGCAGCCAGGGAAAGAGACAGACGCAGACAGGGAAAGAGGCAGACACAGACAGGGTAAGAAACAGACATAGACAGGGTGAGAGACAGACACGAAGAGACAAACACAGACAAAGAGACAGACTGACTGACAAGGAAAGAGACAGACAGGGAAAGAGAGGGAAAGAGAGAGACAGGTTAAGAGATAGAAACAGACAAAGAGACAGAGAGACACAGGGAAACAGTCAGACAGGGAAAGAGAGGGAAAGAGACAGACAAAGACAGGTAAAGGGACAGACAGAGGGAAAGAGGGAAAGAGACAGACAGGGAAAGAGAGGGAAAGAGACAGACACGGAAAGTGACAGAGATAGACTATTTTGTTAACAGCAGTTATTAACCCGGGCGAAGCTGGGTAGTACAGCTAGTAATCTATATATTTGTTATCTTTTTTTTCCCATTTTTTCATAGTGTTTGAATGTTAAAACTTTATTTAGCAGTGTATTTGTCATCAAAACGCATCTGACTTTTACATGCTTTTTCATTGCTTAATCACGGTAAAAACGCAAGCATATTTATAGCGGTTTTGTGGTCAAAAGCAACTTTGGCAAAAACCATTTCTGCCAAAAGGTGTCTTTAGAACTGCAACTACCTCGACGCAACGTGGGCACATAGCCTTAAACTGCCCAAAAAAAAAAAATCCTCTTATAAGTGGTGCATACAGTATGTTACTGCAGTGTGTGATACAGAAAGAGCTTATTCACAGGCAGGGAGAGATTTAAAGCTGTCCTGATCTGGGGTACCTAGGCAGGACCAATTGGTCTCAGCACTATTGTCCACATGGGAGAAGGTTAAGCAGCATTTGTGTGACATGGACAAGTATAAGCTTTCGGCTGACTGTAAACGTGTGTCTAGTCCGGACCTTTGTGTGGGTGATCTGGTGTGGTTGTCCACAAAAACATTAAGTTTAAAGTGTCTTCACTTAAGTTACATCCTTGGTTCATTGGCCCATCCAGAATCACTACTGTAATCAATTCTCTGGCTTTCTGCCTGGCATTACCGGCATCATATAAAATCCATAATGTTTTTCACAAATCTCTGTTAAAGAAATGTTTGGGTTCAGATGCCCCTCTTCCCATACCTCCACCTTCAGTTTTAGTTGATGAGTCTTTGGAGCTTTAGGTATAGAAATTCATAGACTCTCATGCTGTTCCTCTCATGCTCTTCCTCGTTCTTTACAGTACTTGGTTCACTGGCAGGGTTATGGGTCTGAAGAGAGGACTTGGGTACCAGCGTCTAATACCCATGCAGAGTATATCTGGTTAGGGCATTTCATTGCTGTCATCTGAAGAGACCTGGTCCTGAGTGTCTAGAGGCCCTTTGTAGAGGGAGGTGTTCTGTCACACAGAGTTTTACTCAAAACTCGACAAGTGTCATGGTGGCATCAGATACTGTTCACACTACAGATTCTGACACTTCACACTATGGTTTCTCTGTCATTTCTTAATTACACAGGGAGGCTCGGACGTTGACCAGCTGTGTGCTCACTAATAGGCTAGCAAGAGTTAACCTCTGCTAGCCTACTGGTTACCTCTGAGATCACATGTTGTTGGAAACCTATCACATTTACTGCTTACCTTTATAAGTTGGTAGAATTGGTCTTTCCACACCAACTATAGTTTATAGCTATGTTGGTCTGTGTGCTGTTATGTCACAGTCCTGCTGGTGATTATATTGCGTGGTGCTTGGAATTGTTGTGGAATTCTCTCGTCATCTTGTTGTTTCCATCCTGCTTTTATTTTCCTCCTTACCTCTTATTGTCTGATACCTTTGTGTGAGCGTGTTGTGAGATAGAGTTCTGGTTTCCCCTGTTTTTCTATCTCTGTTGGTTCTATCACACTCCTGTCCTGACCCTTCCTCAGAGTAGTGGGGGGTATAAGATCACAGCTGGTCAGAAGCAAGGTCAGGAAGGCGGCTCAGACATCCTCACCTTCAAAGGTAACTGTAGGATAAGGGATATCTAGGGTCCTCCTGGTCTGAGGGTCATTCTAGGAGCCCCTGTCCCCTGCTCTCCAGGATCATAGTGACAATTCCCTGCTAAGTGAAGCTGCTCCCATCAGGATACCTGCCGAACGTACACCTGCTCACCTCATGGCAGACAAAACACTCCATAGCATTGTGCAGGTGTAAGAGCATCAACAAGTAGCCAATGTAGCAGTAACAAAAACAGTATAGTTGACATGATGGACCAGATGTTTGATCTGCTGCTGCTGCACCAACCTAATGCAATCAGAGATGCACTGTCTGAACTGCCAGATTCAGTTGTACCTATATTGTGTCCTCTCTCCGGCAGATACCCTGAGCCCAAATCCTTTGTCTTTTAGGGAAGCGGATTGGATTAATGGCAATACTGTAACAGAACCAGAAATAAAAAGAGATTTTTTTTTGCATAGCTTATTGACAAGGAATTGCTCCTTCACTTTGAAAGCAGTTAACCTGTTCCTGTTACCTGAATAAAGAATAATATTTTGATGACTTGATAAAAAGCATTGTAATTGCTTATTCATTTTAGAAGAGCAAACCTTTCACAGCTATAATATTTGTACTCTTATTTGAGAATCCATTACTTCTTTACTTTCAATATAGGTAATCTGTTCCTGCCCCCTAAATAAAGGAATTTCTTCGGCGCTCTATTGGGAGACCCAGACGATTGGGTGTATAGCACTGCCTCCGGAGGCCACACAAAGCAATTACACTAAAAAGTGTAAGGCCCCTCCCCTTCTGGCTATACACCCCCAGTGGGATCACTGGCTCACCAGTTTTCTGCTTTGTGCGAAGGAGGTCAGACATCCACGCATAGCTCCACTGTTTGTAGTCAGCAGTAGCTGCTGGCTCTATCGGATGGAAGAAAAGAGGGCCCATATAGGGCCCCCAGCATGCTCCCTTCTCACCCGTGATGGTGCTTGTAAGGTTGAGGTACCTATTGCTGGTACGGAGGCTGGAGCCCACATGCTGTTTTCCTTCCACATCCCCCTGAGGGGCTCTGTGGAAGTGGGATCCTGCCGGCCCCCAAGCCCTGGGGCCGGGCTCCATCCACAGACCCATAGAACCTGCTGGATTGGGAGCGGGAGTGCCGTTCAGGGACATGGCCCTGCAACTTCAGGTACTCTGTGTCCCCGGCAGGCACGGACACTCTCAGGGCTTGCTGAGCGTTATAGTGCGCCGGGGACAGTGACGCTGTACGCTGGGGGTTAGGTCACTGCAGCTTTGCTGAGTGACGATTGTGTGTTGGGAACTACTGCGCCGACCGCTCCTGGAGCGGCGGCGCAGCTGCGACTTGTAGTGCGCCGGGGGCTTGGCGCCGACCGCGCTTGTACGGCGGCGGCGTTTTTAACTTTAGCCCCCGGCTTCTGCGGCCTAGCGCCGCTTCGTTCCCGCCCCCACCCTGTCAATCAGGGTAGGGGAAAGACGCTGCTCAATGGCTGCGCCGAGGGCTGGAGCCTTATTTACATGCTCCAGCCCTCTCACTAGGCACAAGGGGAAGCAGACTTCCCGCTCTTCGTCGGTGTACGCCCAGGGCCCGCCCCCCCTCTCCACAAGGACGCCGGCAGCCATTACACATGCGATCTGGCTGGAAGGAGGCAGCAGGCTCTGGGAGACCCAGACTGGAGGGATTTCTGGCGACCACACACCGCTCCTAAGCGGGTGGTAAGCTGCACAGTAGTGCAGGCCCCACTAGTGCCTCAGTGATATATTAGTGTACTTCTTTATTGGTACCATATATATATATATATATATTTATATAGTGCACTGTAAGGTCGCTTCTGGCTGGACACTCTGTACTGCTCTGAGGACGCAGCAACATGTCATCCGCAAAACGCAAGGCTGCCAAGGCACGGGCTGTGTACACTGTTTGTACTGCATGTGGGGCTAATCTACCAGCAGGCTCCAATGATTCACATTGTGTGCAATGTTCAGTCCCAGTGGCACTTCGCCAGCCAGAGCCTATTGTGGTGGTAGCCCAGGCAGAGACGCCTGTGAACCCTGCCCCGGTGACGGGGACAGACTTTGCAGTGTTTGCTGATAAAATGTCTGAGGCTATGACAAGGATCCTGGAGACCTTGCAGGCCAGGCCAGTTCCTCAGACTATGGACACTGCTGTGGCTATGCTCACTGGTCCCCCTCAGTTGGAACTAATCCGTACTTCAAGGGGGTCTCAAGCATCACAGGCTGAAGTCTCTGACTCAGATGACAGTCCCAGGCAGCCTAAGCGTGCTCGCTGGGAAAGACCCTCGACGTCATCACACTGCTCAGGGTCTCAGCGAGAAGAGTCTCTCTGTGATGAGACTGAGGACGGTGATCAGGAGTCTAATCCTGAGGCCCCTCTCAATCTGGATGCCCCTGATGGTGACGCCATGGTTAATGACCTTATATCGGCGATTAATAGGCTGTTGGATATTTCTCCCCCTGCCCCTTCTGCAGAGGAGGCAGCTGCACAGCAGGAGAAGTTCCATTTCCTGTATCCCAAGCGTAAATTAAGTGCTTTTTTGGACCACTCTGACTTCAGAGAATCAATCCAAAAGCACGACGCTCATCCAGACAAGCGTTTCTCTAAACGTTCTAAGGATACCCGTTATCCTTTTCCCTCTGAAGTGGCCAAACGCTGGACCCAGTGCCCAAAGGTGGATCCCCCAATTTCCAAGCTGGCGGCTAGATCCATAGTCGCAGTAGAAGATGGCGCTTCACTTAAAGATGCCAATGACAGACAGATGGACCTTTGGTTGAAATCTGTCTATGAAGCTATCGGCGCGTCGTTTGCTCCAGCATTCGCGGCCGTGTGGGCACTACAGGCTATTTCAGCGGGTTTAGCACAGGTGGATGCTATCATGCATCCAGCAGTGCCACAGGTGGCGTCCCTAACTTCGCAAATGTCTGCGTTTGCGACCTATGCTATCAATGCTGTCCTAGAGTCTACGAGCCGTACCTCTATGGCGGCCGCCAATTCTGTGGTTTTGCGCAGAGCCTTATGGTTAAAGGACTGGAAAGCAGATGCTGGTTCCAAAAAATGCTTAACCAGCTTGCCATTATCTAGAGACAGACTGTTTGGTGAGCCATTGGCTGAAATCATAAAACAGTCCAAGGGTAAGGACTCTTCCTTACCACAGCCCAGAGCAAGTAAACCTCAACAGAAAAAGTGGCAGTCGAGGTTTCGGTCCTTTCGAGGCTCGGGCAAGCCCCAATTCTCATCGTCCAAAGGGACTCAGAAAGGACAAGGGAGCTCAGATTCCTGGCGGGCTCATTCACGCCCCAGGAAAGCAAATGGAGGAACCGCTTCCAAGGCGGCTACCTCATGACTTTCGGCCTCCTCCCTCCGCATCCTCGGTCGGTGGCAGGCTCTCCCGCTTTTGCGACATTTGGCTGTCACAGGTCAAGGACCGGTGGGTAACAGACATTTTGTCTCGCGGGTACAGAATCGAGTTCAGTTCTCGGCCTCCACTTCGGTTCTTCAGAACCTCCCCACACCCCAACCGAGCAGATGCCCTGCTGCAGGCGGTGGACTCTCTAAGAGCAGAAGGAGTCGTGATCCCTGTCCCCCCTCTGGAACGGGGCCGAGGATTTTACTCCAACCTCTTTGTGGTTCCAAAAAAGGACGGCTCCTTCCGTCCCGTTCTGGACCTAAAACTGCTCAACAAGCATGTGAACGCCAGGCGGTTCCGGATGGAATCCCTCCGCTCAGTCATTGCCTCAATGTCCCAAGGAGATTTCCTAGCGTCAATAGACATCAAAGATGCTTATCTTCACGTGCCGATTGCTACGGAGCACCAACGCTTTCTGCGCTTCGTGATAGGAGACGAACATCTTCAGTTCGTGGCTCTGCCATTTGGTCTGGCGACAGCCCCCCGGGTGTTCACCAAGATCATGGCAGCAGTGGTAGCAGTCTTGCACTCTCACGGACACTCTGTGATCCCTTACTTGGACGATCTATTGGTCAAGGCACCCTCTCAGGAGGCATGCCAACTCAGCCTGAATTTTGCACTGGAGACTCTCCAGGCGTTCGGGTGGATCATCAACTTCCCAAAGTCAAATCTGTCACCGACCCAATCACTAACGTATCTTGGCATGGAGTTTCATACCCTCTCAGCGATAGTGAAGCTTCCGCTGAGCAAGCAGAGGTCACTACAGACGGGGGTGCAGGCTCTCCTTCAGAGTCAGTCGCACTCCTTAAGACGCCTCATGCACTTCCTCGGGAAGATGGTGGCGGCAATGGAGGCGGTTCCGTTTGCGCAGTTTCATCTGCGTCCACTTCAATGGGACATTCTCCGCCAATGGGACGGGAAGTCAAAATCCCTGGACAGGAAAGTCTCCCTTTCCCAGACGGCCAAGGACTCTCTGCAGTGGTGGCTTCTTCCCACCTCATTATCACAGGGAAGATCCTTCCTACCACCGTCCTGGGCGGTGGTCACGACAGACGCGAGTCTGTCAGGGTGGGGAGCAGTGTTTCTTCACCACAGGGCTCAGGGTACGTGGACTCAGCAGGAGTCCAGCCTTCAGATCAATGTTCTGGAAATCAGAGCGGTGTTTCTTGCCCTGCTAGCCTTCCAGCAGTGGCTGGAAGGGAAGCAGATACGAATTCAATCGGACAACTCCACAGCGGTGGCATACATCAATCACCAGGGCGGGACTCGCAGTCGGCAAGCCTTCCAGGAAGTCCGGCGCATTATGATGTGGGTGGAAGCCACGGCCTCCACCATATCCGCAGTTCACATCCCCGGCGTAGAAAACTGGGAAGCAGACTTCCTCAGTCGCCAGGGCATGGACGCAGGGGAATGGTCCCTTCACCCGGACATGTTTCAGGAAATCTGTCGCCGATGGGGAAGGCCGGACGTCGATCTAATGGCGTCTCGGCACAACAACAAGGTCCCAACCTTCATGGCACGGTCTCGCGATCAAAGAGCTCTAGCAGCAGACGCCCTAGTGCAAGATTGGTCGCAGTTCCGGCTCCCTTATGTGTTTCCACCTCTGGCACTCTTGCCCAGAGTGCTACGCAAGATCAGATCCGACTGCAGCCGCGTCATACTCGTCGCTCCAGACTGGCCGAGGAGGGCGTGGTATCCGGATCTGTGGCATCTCACGGTCGGCCAACCGTGGGCGCTGCCAGACCGACCAGACTTACTGTCCCAAGGGCCGTTTTTCCATCGGAATTCTGCGGCCCTCAACCTGACTGCGTGGCCATTGAGTCCTGGATCCTAGAGTCTTCAGGCTTATCCCAAGGGGTCGTTGCCACCATGAGACAGGCTAGGAAGCCCACGTCTGCTAAGATCTACCACAGAACGTGGAGGATATTCTTATCCTGGTGCTCTGCTCAGGGAGTGTCTCCCTGGCCATTTGCATTACCTATCCTTCTTTCTTTCCTCCAATCTGGGTTAGAAAAAGGTTTGTCGCTCGGCTCCCTTAAAGGGCAAGTCTCGGCGCTATCTGTCTTTTTTCAGAAGCGTCTAGCACGACTTTCCAAGGTGCGCACGTTCCTGCAGGGGGTTTGTCATATCGTACCCCCGTACAAGCGACCGTTAGATCCATGGGATCTCAACAGGGTACTAGTTGCCCTCCAGGAGCCGCCCTTCGAGCCTCTGAGGGAGGTTTCACTTTCTAGGCTATCACAGAAAGTGGCTTTTCTGGTAGCGATCACGTCTCTTCGGAGAGTGTCTGAGCTGGCAGCGCTGTCATCCAAGGCTCCCTTCCTGGTCTTCCACCAGGACAAGGTAGTGCTGCGCCCCATTCAGGAGTTTCTCCCGAAGGTGGTATCCTCTTTTCATCTTAATCAGGATATCTCTTTGCCTTCGTTTTGTCCTCATGCAGTTCATCGGTATGAGAAGGATTTACATTTGTTAGATCTGGTGAGAGCACTCAGAATCTACATTTCCCGCACAGCGCCCCTGCGCCGTTCGGATGCACTCTTTGTCCTTGTCGCTGGTAAGCGCAAGGGGTCGCAGGCTTCTAAGGCCACCCTGGCTCGATGGATCAAAGAACCAATTCTTGAAGCCTACCGTTCTGCGGGGCTTCAGGTTCCGTCAGGGCTAAAGGCCCATTCTACCAGAGCCGTGGGTGCGTCCTGGGCATTGCGACACCAGGCTACGGCTCAACAGGTGTGCCAGGCAGCTACCTGGTCGAGTCTGCACACTTTCACCAAACATTATCAGGTGCATACCTATGCTTCGGCGGACGCCAGCCTAGGTAGAAGAGTCCTGCAGGCGGCAGTGGCCTCCCCGTAGGGGAGGGCTGTCTTGCAGCTCTAACATGAGGTATTTCTTTACCCACCCAGGGACAGCTTTTGGACGTCCCAATCGTCTGGGTCTCCCAATAGAGCGCCGAAGAAGAAGGGAATTTTGTTACTTACCGTAAATTCCTTTTCTTCTAGCTCTTATTGGGAGACCCAGCACCCGCCCTGTTGTCCTTCGGGATTTTTGGTTTGTTTGCGGGTACACATGTTGTTCATGTTGAACGGTTTTCAGTTCTCCGATGTTTCTCGGAGTGAATTTGTTTAAACCAGTTATTGGCTTTCCTCCTTCTTGCTTTTGCACTAAAACTGGTGAGCCAGTGATCCCACTGGGGGTGTATAGCCAGAAGGGGAGGGGCCTTACACTTTTTAGTGTAATTGCTTTGTGTGGCCTCCGGAGGCAGTGCTATACACCCAATCGTCTGGGTCTCCCAATAAGAGCTAGAAGAAAAGGAATTTACGGTAAGTAACAAAATTCCCTTCTTTTGGACTATTGCGTGTTCATTTATCAATTAACAAACTCTTGATACTCCTCAAACTGTCACAAAGATGGAGAGAGCAGGGAACCTGGGCTCCTAGACTAGCCCTTGGACGAGTAAATGTGATAGGCTTCCAACAACATGTGATCCCAGAGGTAACCATCAGGCTAGCAGAGCTTAACTCTTGCTAGTAATGAGCACACAGCTGGTCGACTCCTGACCCTGCCTGTGTAACTGAGAAACACCAGAGAAACATAGTGCGGAGTGTCAGAATCTGTACTATGAACAGTGTCTGATGCCACCATAACACCTGGCGAGTTTTGAGCAAAACTCCATGAGACACAAACAGGGATAATTTTTGTACCACCCCTTGTAAAAAAGATATGGCTCTTTGCACCATCTGCGTATAAACAACAACAAGGCAGGCATATGCCCTCAAAGAGAGATCATTTTGCACCATTTTTACAATTTTAGTAACCTAAAAAGTCTGTTAGTAAACTGTATTCTTAAAGAGGTAGTTGGTCACTTATTACTAGAGTTGAGCGCGATTCGTGGTTCGTGGTTCTCCAGTTCGAGTGATTTTGGGGGCTGTTCTAGATCGAACTAGAACTCGAGCTTTTTGCTATAAGCTCTATAGTTCTAGTTACGTTCAAGAACGGTTCTAGCAGCAAAAAGCCAAGCTAATTACTAGCTGGCTTTCCGCTGTAATAGTGTAAGTCACTCTGTGACTCACACTATTAGGAAATTTCAGCGTATAGTGTGCGGGGACAGCGCGTTCAGATCACTGCTGCTGGGATAATAATTTTTTTTTTTTTCTGTTCTTCCTTCTCTCCCTAAGCGCGCGTGTAGTGGGGCGGGCCAGCATGTCAGCCAATCCCAGACACACACACAGCTAAGTGGACTTTTAGCCAGAGAAGCAACGGCATGTGTGATAGGATGTCCATGTCACATGTCCCTGCATTATAAATACGGGCATCTGCCCGTCTGTACGCCATTATCTGCCTTCTGCATCTGGGTGTCAGTCACCGCAGGTGCAGCTCCTGTCTCCGATACTGCTGTGTAACGCTCACCGCGCTATACAGAATAGGGATAGAAGTTTCTTTCAGCCCTTCTAAGGGCTAATTACAGCAGGCTCAGAGACATAGGTGACAGTCAGGTCCATGGAAAGAGTTTTTAACAGCTACAGATAAGAGTGTAGCTAAGCTCAGGGAGTTCCTTGCTGCATTTCACCATTAGGAGGGATAGAAAGTGAGGCTTCCTTTCCTCTACACTGACCCACAACCCGGCCACTGTACCCTCCTGCCCTTTGCACACTCAAACTCATTGTTACTAAGCCATTATACTAGCAAACACTGAGGAAACTTAGTGGCATCCTAAAAGTGGCTGTTGGACTTCATTAGTGTCCCACTAGTGCAAATCTATTTGCAGCACCTCTGCATTGCACACTGAAGCTCATTGTTACAAAGCCATTATAATACCAACACTGAGGAAACTTAGTGGCATACAAAAAGTGGCTGTTGTACTCCATTTGTGCCCCACAGGTGCCGAGCTATTTACAGCACCTCTGCATTACACCCTCCTGCTCTGTTTTTAAAAGCTATAGTAATAGCAAAAAAAGCTGCAACTTAGTGGCATACAAAAAGTGGCTGTTGTACTCCATTTGTGCACCACTGGTGCAAAGTTATTTGCAGCACCTCTGCATTGCACACTCAAGCTTATTGTTACTAAGCCATTATAATAGCAAAAACTGCTGAAACTTAGTGGCATACAAAAAGTGGCTGTTGTACTCCATTTGTGCCCCACAGGTGCCAAGCTATTTACAGCACCTCTGCATTACACCCTCCTGCTCTGTTTTTAAAATCTATAATAACAGCAAGAAAAGCTGCAACTTGGGGCATACAAAAAGTGGCTGTTGTACTCCATTTGTGCCCCACAGGTGCCAAGCTATTTACAGCACCTCTGAATTACACCCTCCTGCTCTGTTTTTAAAAGCTATAATAATAGCAAAAAATGCTGCAACTTAGTGGCATCCAAAAAGTGACTGTTGTACTCCATTATTGTGCCACTTGTGCCAAGCAATCTCAAGCACCTCTGCATTCTACCCTCATGCACATTTTTCTACGCTAATTTTACAGCAAACTCAGGGAATTCCTTGCTGCATTTGATCATTAGGAGGGATAGAAAGTGAGGCTTCCTTTACTGTCCTGATACCCACAGAACATGGCCACTGTACCCACCTGTCCACTTTTGCCACGCATTTTAATTTGCCCAAAGAGCTGACTCTTTTTCTACCATCCTAAAATTGTCTGGAATACTAAATTAGTGTTCCTTTGCTGCCAAGCAAGGTACAACACATGTGCATTTTACACTCCTTTCCATTTCTGGAACGCAATTATTAACTGCAGGTAGTCCAGCCAATCTGTGACGAAGGTGCAGGCATGGATATAATGTAGCCTGCATCCAATGGTGGTTCTCTCGATGTCTGACAGCTCAACAATACCATCTGTTTCCACTTCCAAAACAAGTGATGACCTGCCAATCACACTCCCTGTTGCGGGTATAGGGGGGAAGTTCAGTGTGAAAAACCATGTGTGACTGCTGTCCCCACAATCACAGAAGATGAAGAGCACGCAGATGCACTTGATGGGGCAGGCGGTGGTTGCACAGGCACGCTAGGCCGCATTGTAGCACAGTGAAATTCACATTGCGACTTATGCTTCATTTTAAGTCGTGTACATGGTGGGCTCCCCAGTATGCAGCAAAACCAGGCAACAGGAAAAGTACTCTAGGCAGTTGGGTTGATAAATGATTGTTTAACTTTACAAAAACAAACAATAAGAACCATGCATACAATTGAAATAATTGAACAATCTATTCTGTTGCCTGCTATTCCCTCTGCGTACAAGTAATTGTGTGTTTGTGCGTGTGTGTGTGTGTGTGTGAACACGACTTGCCAGTGGCGCATCACAAGAGCTTCCAAGTTATCTACCTAAAAATAGACAAAAGACATTACCCCCCCTGAATACCCTTGTTAGCTGAAGCCTCACAGATAAGGCAGATGATAACAGTTTGAATGCAAACCACACAGCTCTGCAACACAGTCATGTAAATCTTGAAAAGCAACATTCAATGCAAACATGTGTTGCTGTCCCTCTATGATTTAAACTGTACGTGACAATTTGACAGTGCAGAGGCAGCAAGTGTGATTTTCTATATAGTCGTCCTACCCAGAACAGATATGTGTTTTCATAATAAAACAAAGTGTTGCGTGCCCGCATTATTGTCTGGGCACAGCCTACCGTACCCGGGTACTGTGATGTCCAGTTGCCAGAAATACAGACTTTACGCACCTCTCACAGTAAGCAGTATAGACAGCACTGTAAGAATGTTGGTCTGTGGCACAGGATGCTGCTCACTGGCGTTACGGTGCTCATCATCAAAGTACAACACAACTCCCCTCACAATTGAACAAAGTGTTTCCGCAGTGGCTCCTTGCTGTAACACACACCTTTAGCTTTTCCTTCTGTTCATAGACAGCATCTCCAAGTCCACACCCGAAGAGCAATTTGATATTGCTATAGTGACCAAACAAAGGCATATCCAAAAAAACAGCAGCCCCTTGTGTGTAGTCTGCAACAATGCATGCAATGAACGGCAAATAAGCATGTTGCATTGACAGTGGCTAAAACTGAGCAATACACCTTCACGCTATCAATTCATATCCATGTGACACTTCATGGAGGAACTACTCAAAGGTGTGAGTTTTTGCCTTCTAGTTACAGATTGTTGACAAATCTTACAGATTCCATGACTTGGGTGATCCTTTGCGATGTCCAAAAATTCACAGGCTAGGCAAGGCTTACAGCCCATGCGACCTGCATAGCCAACACGACTTCTGCTCCGAGGCAAAGTTGTGGCCCAGGGTTCAGTTGTTGACGTGCTTCCAGTAGTTTGTCTCTGGCCAGGAAGACGCAATGTAACCTCGTCGTCAGTAGCATCCTCCTCCACCTCCTCTGCTGACCTCATCGACTGGCTGACTTTGGTTTGACAGTAAGTGTGGTCTCCAACCTCATCAATCACCCTGTGTGTTTTCATTCCCCTCGTCCTGAGACCTCCAAGACAACCTCTTCCTGCCCTGACCGAATAGTAAAGTTGTCGTTCCAATCAGGTATCTGTGCTCCTCATCATGTTCCCCATTGTCTCCACCAGGAGGATTTACTTTTTGGAAATGAGGGTGTAGATTAGGCTCAGCACCTTCTTCATTGGGGCCTGGATCCCACTCACAAAGCTTCTGGCCATGTGCGCAGATCATTTCCCCTGTCTCCTATAACTCGCTACCTCAACATGTCAGATTATCTGCTACACCCGCAAGCTTCAAACTGAATCTGAAAACTCATCTGTTCAGAAATGACTATAACCTTCACCGTACATACCTGACGCTCAACCTACACCACTCTTGCTGTCTCCTCCCAAAAATCCTTTAGAATGTAATCCCGCAAGGGCAGGGCCCTCTTCCCTCTGTACCAGTCTGTCTATAGTTACTTGTATTTGTATTCTGTATGTAACCCCCTTCTCATGTACAGCACCATGGAATCAATGGTGCTCTATAAATCAATAAGGATAAAAATAATAATAACTTCCTTGTCTGTACTCACTGCAGCTTTGGAGCAGACATCTGATTCCCAGGCTATAGTGTGACTGAACAGCTATGCAGACTCAACCATCTCTGTTACCCCATACTCAGCAGGGCTGGTGGAAACTTGAGAGCTGTTAGGAAGCAAATGCGATTGGGTTGACATCACAGAGGAATGGAGTATTTGGGATCTTGAACTTGAGGTGGAGGAGAGGCCACTTTATGGAGCACTTGAGATCCATTGAAGCAGCTGCTGTTTTGGCCTCATCTACATTTGTTAGCGATGGTCGTGTCCGTGAAAAAGGGATCATATCAGATTATCCATGGGAAGAAGTACACCTGTTCTTTTGGATGGTATTTGTTGTTACAAAACGGTGCCGCCTTAAACGCAGGCAGCCAGCTGCGGTTTCAGTTGCGCCCAGGCGTCAGCTGCCATTTAGGGCTGTGCCTCGGGTTGTTCAGCTGGCTGCTTTCTCCTCCACGTCTAAGTGTGGTGAGGCGGCTAGTGCGCATGCGTGTGCCGATTTACCCCAGCCGCAGCCTAACTCCAGTGTTTCGCCTAGTGAGTATGCTCAGCCTGACTGTGCCATTCCTGAGGCTAAGTCTTCATTTCGGGCTACAGCGCATGCTCCCACACTTTGTGCGAAAAGCCTCTTTGCACAGGTACTTGCACTCGGTGCCGGGTCTAAGTCCTGTGTTGTGCCTAAACACCATGCTAAAGCTGATAGTCTTTTTTCGGAGACTGTATTTCATGCTACTGAGCATGCTCAGGCACTTACTGCATTAGAGACTAGGTCCGGTAATGAACTCTTTGGCCCTGCCCTGATGTAGGGGGCCCATATAGACCACAGGGCATCAGGTGTCCTGATGATGTGGCCAGGCCACTCCCAAATGGCTTGCAGAGGCCCGCCCCTATGACTTGTCACATCATTATTGATGGTCAGACGATGACTGGTGAGGTGTTTGTGTCGTGGCAGCCATGAGGTCATCATTGAAGTTGCGGTTCCAAATAGGACGCTAGTTATGCCACTCATGACGTGTCACTCTGCTTTTGTCTCCAGGAGGTGCATTGTGGTCCACTCTGGTTTGGGGCGGACCCAGTTTATAAAAGGGGCTGGAGCCAACAAGGAGGTGCGCAGTCTTCTATTATGCTCCGAAAGAGCACACCTCCATGTGTTGAACCCATTGCGGCTTTAGGTCAGAGGTAGGCAGGAATAGGGCGTCGATGCAGGTCGCCACCACAATTGGTAACGCAGAACGGTTAAGACCAGCTCCTGTCCTACCAGTCCTTCTTGTGCAGCCCAGTGGCATTAACAGGCCTGCTGCTGCTGATGCGCCTGCTGTCCACAGGTGTGGCCCCTACGCACACGGTCAGCATACTCAATGGCCCCTGTGTTGTTAACAGGGAGTTCCTGGGCTGGGTGGGCGTGTAGACCCTGTGACGCTAACAGGGCTCCCAGTCTCCAGATCCGAGTGGCGTCTAACTCGGTTCAGGCTACTATTAGTTTCATAGCCACACAGCTCTGTATCCTCCACCTACCCTTCCAGTTGCCAACCTCTCCTTTTCCATCTGGGAGCACGGTGGACACTGACTGCCGATGGGGATATATACCTTTCTCTTTCTTTTCTTATTAATTTTTGTTATATAGCGGTAACATAGTATATACCACCTTATCCAAATCTGCCAGTCCCACCGTAACAGATGGTGTTTCTTCAGCAAATGTTACTGTTGCTTAACCACCAAACCCACGGACAAAAACTTTTTCCCCTTTCCAACACACCTGTTCCCCTTTCCACCAGCTTTCGAACACACCTGTTCACCTTTCCACCAGCATCTGTCCTTTTTCAACTCATTTTGTATATGACCAAAAGTGCAACTCTGCAGGGACACCGTACTCAACGCCATCTCAGCACAGCAGCCAGCCCTCGGTCCCTCAGATGTGGACAAGTAAAAGACCATTTCCTCCTATCCATGACAAAGCGTTGAGATTCACTCTGTGCAGTGTCGCGGGCGGCGGGGCGCGCTCTCCATGCTCGGGTCCGGGGTCTTTTACGGCTGCTGCTCGGTGGCTCGAGCGGTGGGCCGGACCCGGGGACTGGAGCGGCGCTCCTCGCCCATGAGTGAAAAGGGATGGTTTTGGTTAGGGAGATTGTTCATGACGCCACCCACGGGACGTGGTGATGATGGCACCACCGCTGCTGGTAACAGGGATCCCGGGGGAGGTGGTAGGGTGCAGCTGAGATGTTGTTTCCTCCGTGGGTAGGGGGGTTTGGTGACTGTGTTGACTCCGGTGGTTTCCCAAACGGTAGTCCTCTCCCCGACGTATAGGTGCCGGAGGAGCCCGTTTTGCCCACAGGCGCTGGCCCTTGGATCTCTAGCCTGTGGCGGTGGCTGTATATCCTCACGGTGTGAGCGGTTTCCTTCATTCGGGACTTGGGTAGTTGGGAAACCCCTGGGGTTCCTGTCACTCTCGGATTTGACTATTGTCGGCGGCTCCAAGCCTGGTCGGGGTCCGATGGCCCTGCCTGTGTGCTCAGCTTCACTTCGCTCCCCGGTTCGGTACCGGTGGGCCACCGCCCAACCCCGGTCCTACGGTTCTGCAGAATTCCGCTGACTCCTGCAGACGGCCACCACCATCTGCCAACCGTGCTGTAGGTGCCTGGGCTCCAACCCAGACACGTCAGTAGTTTACTCCTTTCACTTCAAACTCCAAACTGATCTGACTCCTTTTCCCGCCTCCAGGACTGTCAACTCCTCGATGGGCGGGGCCAACTGCCTGCTCCACCCCACCTGGTGACATCAGCCCCTGGAGGGAGGCAACAAGGGTTTTTGTCTGACTGTTGTAACTGCCTAGGGTGGGGGTGTGTGTGTGTGTTGTTACCTGTGACCCCTGGCTAGTCCAGGACATCACAGCAGCACTGGTGTTTAGTGGAAAAGCAAATTTAAGATTGCATACCACCTTCTGCTGATACTCCTGTATATGCGCATCCCTTTCTATGGCAGGAATTATTTCGCCAAATTTTGTCTTGTACCGGGGATCTAACAGTGTGGCAACCCAGTAGTCAGCATTACTTCGAATTAGTACAATCCGAGAGTCATGTTGTAGGTAGTGCAGCAAGAAGGCGCTCATGTGTCTTGTGCATCCAGGAGGACCAAGTCCTTGGTGTGTTGGTGGCAGAGAGGTGAGAATCGTGCCTCCTTCCTCTGCCCTCTCCCCCCAACCTCTCACAACCGAAATGTGAGCAAGCTCTCACTCATCTGCTGAGTCTTCCATGCCCATCGCCAGTTTGTCCTCCATTTCTTCATGGGCTCCTGCACCTTCCTCAACAGTTTTTGCTGATACTATGCGCCCTTGTTAATCCCTCTCCCCCACCATGACTGCCGCCTAGGTGCCGCTGACCATCTGGACCTCGTAGATCTTGTTATCCCTTCCACATATTACTCCTCCTGTACTTCCTCTCCTTCTTCTTGTCCTAACACCTGACTCCGAATAATGCTTACAGTGTGCTCCATCATGTAGATGACCAGAATTGTCACGCTGAGAATGGCATTGCCAGTGCTAAACATCTTCGGCGACATTTGTAAACTGTGTTGAAGGGTGCATAGGTCCTTGATCTGACACCACTCCAGCAGCGTGATCTGCACCACCTCTGGATCAAGTTAGCCCAGGCTGTATGTCATAACGTATTGCAGCAGGATTCGGCGGTGCTGCCACAAACGCTGCAACATGTGCAGATTCAAGTTCCTGCGTGTTGGCACATCGCATTTCAGGAGTTTAACCACCAGACCTAAAGATTTCTCTAGCGACGAAACTTGTTGAGCTGCTGTGTGCGAACGATGGAAGTGAGCATATAGCGAGCGTGCCCGCTGCACAAGGCCATGTGGGCCGGGATGGTGTTTTAAAAATTGCTGGAGAATTAGAATCAACACGTGAGCCATACAAGGCACGTGTGTCACATTGCCCTGATGATGGCCTGCACCCATGTTTGCATCATTGTCGCACCCGGCCTTCCCTGGCTGCTGGTTGAGTGGAGACAACCATTGATGAAACTCGGTCTCCAGAGCTAATCGTCCATAACTTCTCAGCAGTGTGACTCACATTTCCCATACATTTCAAAGTAAACATTTGAACGCCTGATGGCATTGAGCTCTTCTGCCAGCATAGTAAGGAGGTGTGTGGTATTCCTTGTGTGCAGTTACAAGGAAAGGTGGCCTGACCACCGCAGAGGTGGAGGACCCACACGAGGTTGAGGAGGCAGAAGCAGTGTATTAACTTCTACATACAGCGGAAGGATTGACACAACTCGTGGGGACGGCAAGACTTGTACAGCAGACCCTTCTCCATCTGTCCCCATAGTAACCCATTGCCCAGTCAGCGACATGTAACGCCCCTGTCCATGCTTACTGGGCCAAGTATCTGTGGTGAAATGCACCCTGTCACACAGAGTTTCTCAAAGAAGCGGTGATGTTTGGTGCGACATGCTGGTGTAGCGCAGGCACGCCTTTGTTGGAGAAGGAGTGGCGCCTGGGCATCGGCTCTTGGGGCACTTCTTTTTGCTCCCAGTCCACATATGGGAGCCAGTGGGAGGTGAGTGCACAGCTCCTCTCACTGTGTGCTGGTGCTGTGTGGTGGCTGCTGTTGTGGTGGTGTCGTGTCAGTGGGGCGGCGCGGCCTGGAGCCTTGGGGGCTTCGCCTTGCAGCATGGGTGCTGTGAGGCACCAGGTCGCCCGCCCTGCTGGCGCTTTGTCGCTGCGGCGGTGGTCAGTGCACAGTGCCGCACAAAAAGGTCAGGTTAGGGACCCACTCAAGAGGTTTGCCGTGACGTGGCAGTGGGCTTAATACAATCTGATCAGAATGGTAAGAAAAGAACCTCATGTTCTATTTAATTTTTTGCCTAGCGTCTTTAGATCATTGTATTTTTGGGATGTGCGATCCATGTCTTTTTCTTCATAGTGTGTTATACAACATTCTATCCCTCTCTTTTTTTTGCTTGGATCTGCACTCTCTCCATTTGGCACAGGTGATTTTAATCAGCAGGAGACTGCAAGAGGGGTCAGCCTTCTTTTTGCTCCCAGTCCATATATGGGAGCCAGTTGGAGGTGAGTGCACAGCTCCTCTCACTGTGTGCTGGTGCTGTGTGGTGGTGGCTGCTGTTGTGGTGGTGTCGTGTCAGTGAGGTGGCGCGGCCTGGAGCCTTGGGGGCTTCGCCCTGCAGCATGGGTGCTGTGAGGCACCAGGTCGCCCGCCCTGCTGGCGCTTTGTCGCTGCGGCGGTGGTCAGTGCACAGTGCCGCACAAAAAGGTCAGGTTAGGGACCCACTCAAGAGGTTTGCCGTGACGTGGCAGTGGGTTTAATACAATCTGATCAGAATGGTAACAAAAGAACCTCATGTTCTATTTAATTTTTTGCCTAGCGGCTTTAGATCATTGTATTTTTGGGATGTGCGATCCATGTCTTTTTCTTCATAGTGTGTGATGCTGAAAGTCAACCTCTAAGCCATGTCATGCCCTTCTAAAAGCATGTAAAACACAGCAAGGGGACTCCAACCACAGTCTCCCTTGTTTCCAAAAATTGGTCCACACACACCCCACTTGACTGGCATCAGTTGACCCCCATTTTGAAGCTTAGAAAGATGCTTTGCATGAAGCACTATCAGAAATACGCATGCCTTTCGCCTCCCCTGGCTGACCCAGGGGAAGAAAAGTCCTCTGAGAGCCATGACTTGTTCATCTTGGTTCTTTTTTCAAAAGCGAGGGGACTCCAACCACAGTCTCCCTCGTTTCCACTAATTGGGCCACACACACCCCACTTGACTGGCATCAGTTGACCCCCATTTTCAAGATAAAAAAGATGCTTTGCATGAAGCACTCTCAAAAATACGCGTGCCTTTCACCTCCCCTGGATGACTCAGGGGAAGAAAAGTCCTCTGAGAGCCATGACTTGTTCATCTTGGTTCTTTTTTCAAAAGCGAGGGGACTCCAACCACAGTCTCCCTCGTTTCCACTAATTGGGCCACACACACCCCACTTGACTGGCATCAGTTGATACCCTGTCATGATTGACTCCTGGCTCAGCTGGAGCTGAGCCTTTTTTTTGTTTCACTTCTGATGCAGGTCACGTTAGGGGTTAATCCTTTCTGCCTCGTTCTGGAGGTCAGGCTGCTTTATTAGGGCACTGTTTCTCTTGGACTTGCCAGTGATACTTCTGGCTCTGCTGTGTTCTGCTCTTGAGTGACCTGTTGTCTGCCCTGCCCCCTCCTGACCTCCGTGTTCACCTGACCTGTTAACCTCCTCTGTTGTCTGTTTCCATCAGTGTCTCTCCCGCTGTCTCCCTGTTCGTTCCTTATCTTTTTACCTTAATTCTGTCTTGTCTTCCCACTCCCCCTCGCTTCTAGGCTCTGATTTCCCAGCTACTGACTATTTGCTTCCCTCTGACTATGTTTAGACTTTGCCCTTGTGTACTTACAAGACCTCATGTTGTGACACGGCTTTCTGACGATTCTACTGCCATCTGGTGGGCTTGACTAGTATTACCTCTGCTAGGGAATTCCCTGCTCATACGTTTCCTCCACTTTTACGCCCCCTAGTGGTTTACCAGCTAACTACCTTCTCAGATAGTTTCAGGAATTCTCTCAGTCCCACATTACTGCGCTGTACTGCTATTGTACATCTTAGAGTACAGCGTGACACCCCCATTTTCAAGATGAAAAAGATGCTTTGCATGAAGCACTCTCAGAAATACGCGTGCCTTTCGCCTCCCCTGGATGACTCAGGGGAAGAAAAGTCCTCTGAGAGCCATGACTTGTTCATCTTGGTTCTTTTTTCAAAAGCGAGGGGACTCCAACCACAGTCTCCCTCGTTTCCATTAATTGGGCCACACACACCCCACTTGACTGGCATCAGTTGACCCCCATTTTCAAGATGAAAAAGATGCTTTGCATGAAGCACTCTCAAAAATACGCATGCCTTTCGCCTCCCCTGGATGACTCAGGGGAAGAAAAGTCCTCTGAGAGCCATGACTTGTTCATCTTGGTTCTTTTTTCAAAAGCGAGGGGACTCCAACCACAGTCTCCCTCGTTTCCGCTAATTGGGCCACACACACCCCACTTGACTGGCATCAGTTGACCCCCATTTTCAAGATGAAAAAGATGCTTTGCATGAAGCACTCTCAGAAATACACGTGCCTTTCGCCTCCCCTGGATGACCCAGGGGAAGAAAAGTCCTCTGTGACCCATGACTTCCTCATATTGGTGAACGTTAGTATGTCCACATTGTCAGTGGACAGACGCGTATGCTTATCTGTCAGGAGCACACCCCCAGCAGCACTGAAGACACGTTGCAAGAGAACGCTGGCTGTGGGACACGACAAGAACCCCAAGGCGTACGTGGCGAGCTCAGTCAATTTATCCAGATTGGAAGCCTAAAATGAGCAAGGCTCAAGTTGCACAATAATGGCATCGATGTTGCCTTGCATATACTCATATATCTGTGTCTCCTCCTCTTTTTCCTTGTCCAGCTCTTTTGTTTTCGCATGAGTATATGTCCTTGTCACTTTCCCATGTGTTTGTGTTGTGTTGTGAGTTGTTTGTCACATTTTGGACGCCTTTGAGGGTGTTTTCTAGGTGTTTTTATGTGTTTGTGATTGCCTCCCATTGTTTCCTATGCGGTTCGAGTGGTTTGCCGAACCGGTTCACCGAACCGAACGCGAACGAGACCTCCGTTCGGCGAACCGAACTCGAGCTGAACCACAACCGGTTCGCTCATCTCTACTTATTACCATGATTGTTTCCATAAAGGATTTTTTAACAAATTATTTTTTTCAATAAATCTATATTTTTTATGAATTTATTTCTTTGGTGGTCTTGACTTTGATGAACAGTTTAATGCCTTATATCCGTTCATATAGGCTTTTTGATATTACTATATTATTGAGGCCCCGCCCCCACGCCAGGACACATCCACCATCACTGCTCTGACATGACGCAAGGTAAAATAGATTAATCACTTATGCCCCCCTGCCTCTGGGACTTTTTTAGGGGATCCTACAGATCTCCTATGTACAATTGTCTTTCTCACACTGTCCCTTTGGACTCTCTACGGGCCAGTTTATACCTTGTTTATTCCCTCTCTCTATTGCTGCCTGTCAGCAGGTTGTGCCATCTGGTGGTGTGCCCTGGTATTGCTGTGGGTTGTTTCCTGGCAGGCTGTTTCCATCTAGCCTCCCTCCACTGTGTGTCCTGTATCACTTTTTGTATATTCAATAAATTTGTATTTCACTTTGATAATCCGTGGTCCTCTCTCTTTTGTATCCCCACCTCCACCCTTTGGTAAATTGGGGCTACATTATTTTAGGTTTCATATTCTTGTGGACCTCTTCCGGTCATAGGAAAGGTTGTTTAGGTTATGTTTTTTTGATATTACAGTTGGTCACCACTGTTTACAATCATTATTCGGTAGCCTAATAGTTTGAGGCGATTTTGACCATTCTACGCCTGTGCTCGCATTGAAAAACTGGAAAGAGATTACATACAGTCCTAGGAGACTTCAGAGGGTTGTACATCTTTTCTAGGCTATTATTGGCTTAGTAGCACTTGTAATTCGCAGCAAATTAATTCACCATAGACTCTTTACCCAGTCAAGAGTCCCACAATTAAAAATCCATTTACGAGGCAAGGAAGACAAAATCTAAGTTTTACATTGGAAGCACATAAAGAAAAACAGTTTTTCAATAACTGTTGTCTGCTTAAAACTTTAGAACGAAAATATAATGAGGAAGTCTGTAAATCTTAACCCCACTGTGCCCTTTATGTGGTCAGTACAGCAAATGAGATGAGAATCTGTGAGTTCAGTGGCACCCTTGACAGATAGCATTTATATCTCAGCAGGATCCAATTAAACGACAAATTACAATTCCCATTTTAAGGGAATATCAACGTCATTTCATGCATTACTTTAAGGAGACAATATTTTTTTCTTTAATTACCAAACGCCGTTAACCTTTTCTAACTGTTGTAAGCATTGTTGCTGAAAAATAAAAGTACAGAAATATTCAACGTGCTACATAATACATTCATGTATGATTGCAGTTAAAGACGACCTGTCAATTCTCTTGGAATGCCTGTTTAAGTAAATAGGTGATTTTTCCATTAAATAACAATTCTGGAGCATCTTTTGTTAGAACTAATGAATATGTTATGTGGTTCATCTGTTATTCTTCCAGAAAATGTATGAATAAGTTGACAACTAGGTGCTACTAATTCCTCTTGGATATATGGCATGTCCCTACAAACACTATTATTATGTGTAGGAGAAAACGCTATTTTCAAAGTGAACTGCAACACCGAGTTCTCAATGTAGCTATGACAGGCTCTCATATTATTTCTTGCTTCAAAAGATGGGTTAGGGCTTATTTTCAGGGGATGTCTTTCTTTTGGCCATGAACAATAATCCACATTTATACTTGAACAAAAAAAGTCAACATTTATTCAAACATAATGGAGAATCAACATAATTGTCCATATATATATATATATATATATATATATATATATATATATATATATATATATATATATATATATTAGTGAGAGAAAAAAATAAATATCTGATACACTGCCGAATTTGCAATTTTCCCCACCTACAAGGAATGGAGAGATCTGGAATTTCTATAGTAGGCACACATGAACTGTGACAGACAGAATCCAAAAGAAAAATCCAGAAAATAACATTGTATGATTTTTAAATAATTAATTAGCATTTTATTACATAAAACAAGTATTTGATCACCTAACAACCAGCAAGAATTCTGGCTCTCACAGACCTGTCATTTTGTTCTTAAAGAAGCCCTCCTACTTTGCGCTCATTACTTGTATTAATTGCACCTGTCCACACACTCAATCAATCACACTACAACCTCTCCACCATGGTTAACACCAAAGAGCTGTTTAAGGACACTAGGGACAAAATTGTAAACCTACACAAGCTGGGTGTCACAGAGTGTGATGGAAGATCCTAGACTATTGATAAAAGAAATATAGAGGTGGATGAAAGACAGGTGTAGGGCTGGTGCTCCCATACTCCTGCCAGAACAGACAAGACATGACTTGGAGACTCATCTTGGAGTCTTGATTTTAAAAACATTTTAGGCAGACAGCAGGACAGTGGCATCAATTGCTCCCTTCCACAGTTTCCCCATAGTGTGTTTTCACAGCAGGGAGATATGGTCCATGCAACACTCAGGATGTGGCCTGGCACTTCTGTGCCGCCCCTGCAGTGGATCGAACCGCTCGGATCCGGGGGTGATGATTACTCGTGGCTCGAGGGTCTCTGGACCCGGGGGCTAGGGGCCACATTCAAATGGAAAAGGGGATTATTTACAGGGGATTGGTATAGTTCATGATGCCACCAGTGGTGTACGATAATTAGGAGAACCGCCGCTAGGAGTACCCGGGGTGATGGAGTGGGGCAGCAAGATGACATTACCCTCCATGGGTAGGGGTAGGCCCCGGGACTCTGGATTGTGATGCAAGGGTGTAGTGCAGGGGTCAGTCGGGTACTCACTCAGCAATGAAGCAGACGTGCCTTTGGTCCCGGACCGGTGATGGGACCAGTCTGCTGACCGTCCTCCTTGACGGGTTCCAGGCACCTAGCCTCAATCCCCTGTGACTTGTGGGGTCCAACTCCTCTAGGTCCAGACCACCGTCTGCGACCTAGTCTGCTTCTCCCCTGGGAGCTACGACTCCCAGCTTCTTCAGAGCTCCTCACAGCTCGAGGGTCACCACTGAACTGACTTGACACCTCCCACCTCCATGTCTGACCCCTAGGTGGGCGAACCTATTCCTGCTTAAGCAGCCCACTGGTGTGCCTGACAGGTGTGGTGCAAGGTGTATCTAGGATTTGTGAATACTGGTGGAGGCAGTACTGCAAGTTAAGTTCCCAGAACCATGGAGTTTGAGTCCTGCACGAGAAGGGCAGATTGTGCAGAACCCTGTGATGACCCGAATAGTCCAGGGCGTCACATTCCCCCTTGGTTATATGTAGGTCGTCCCCGAGCTACAGGACATCCAGAGGTTTATTTTGTAACTGAAAAAGTAAAAGAAATAAAATTTTTATTAGCATTTTTGTTTTTCATCCCTCACAGGGGAGGCATATTACTTAAACGTTTCAACTATAAAAAAACCTCTTACAGTTCATTTTTTGTAAAACCTGTGGTTTTATTGATAGCTGGGGCTCAACCTGCTCCATTGCAGCCCCTTCCTGTGACAGTTCAGTTCCATTAACCCGCCACCCAAACAAACCTGACCTGCTGCATTCCTACTTGGGGTCCGTAACAAGGTTAAAGTCCGCATTTAAAAGGATGACTCTGGTAGGCACAGGAGGTGCAACTTATTTACAATAGCACAAGTCCGTGCTGGATGCAACCAGTCCCGCAGCAATGGTCCATATTTACTATAAAATATATGGGGACAAGGAAAACGGAGTCCATGCACCAAATGCAAACATTATGTAAACTCTTTCAATGAGGTGAGGTACTCAGTTGATTAAAACCTGGTAATCATCATTTTTCCCATAAACATCACTTATCATTTTTCAAAAAAATAACAAACTAAGAAAAATAATAAAAGTGAACACAGATTTAACGTAAACTTTTAGATAGCCTGGTCCCACTACCATCAATGCTTGTAACCTACAGCGGAGGCTGGCATGACCTGCTCATCGATCATAACAAGCCTTTTCACATCCAAGGCATACCAGCCTCACTCTCCACAGTGCCGGGTGTACGAAACCACCTCTCCCGGCTCCAGGTTACTGCCCGGGTGCCCACACAGGAGATGCTCCTCTACATCTGTCCGGGAGAAAAACACATCATCTGTGAGGCCTGCTTCCCGAACAAACCCCCATCCTCGGTTGGTGTCAAACCGCTCTACAAGACCTTGGTACCGCGGCCCTCTGACTCGGGAGGCGGCACTTCTCAGATTCTCCTTCTCTGTTTCAGTATGGGCAGCAATCTCCCATCGTCGCTGATCTCGTGTTGTCATCTCCAGGTGCAGCTCGTGCTGTTGTCGTTCACAGTAGGGGGTGTCAGCGTCCGGCCTCGCCTCCCTTACTGGTATGGGTCGTAGGTATACTTCTGCGGCCCCAGCAGCCATTGGAATGCCGCGCATTGGCGGAGCTGGCATCTCCACAGGCTCCGCCCTGGCAGACAAAATAACCGACTGCTCCGCAGCCGGGGGTGCAGAGTCCGGGTACTCCGTATCAGGGTACGAGCCCGGTGATGCGGCCGAGTCTGGTCGGGTCGGTGTTGGGGTAGCCGCTGTCGTGGCCTGGTCGGGTGGTTGGGTCTGAGAGACACTGCAGCTTGTTCTTTACAAACGGGGACTGCTGCCGGTGTTGGGGTAGGAAGCTCGGCGTCCGCCGAGGACAAGGGACGGTGGCGGAGCGCTTGCAGTGGGCGGGGTCGGGCCGGACCCCGCAGCCATATAGGCTGGGTCAACCGGGGCTGGGTAGCTGCTTACCCGCTCCTCACGTGGGACTTTGATCTTACGGGGTCGCACCACCATTGCCAGGCTCCTCATCTCTTCCCTGAAATGGTCCAGGATAAAGAGGAATTGCGTCCACATCCTCCTGCAGAGTTGTTCAGTCTCTTGCTCGATCCTGGTCGTGGTCCCAGTAGCAGCGCGCTCTGGTAACCAGTCTCGTGCAGCCGCCATCTTGCCTCTGAGGTACCCAGGAACGTTATGGCAGAGTCCTGGCGTCCCTGCTTCACTTCCTCTGCTACATGCTGTCACGCCCCCTCGATTTTCGCCAGCCACTCATTTTCGTGCTGGGGCATTCTGGGAACTTCCAACTCCAGCCAAACTCTCGGGACAAAGGGCGGGACTACGACTTTGCGCGCTTTTGGTCTGGAAGATGGCGTTTTGGCACCAAAGATGGTGGAAAATGGCATGAACGGGATTTTGACACCGCAGCTTTGGATTCTAAGGCACACGTCACCCAGGTTAGTGGGCCCAGTTCGTATCCTGTTCGTGACGCTAGAAATTTGAGGTGTGCCACCCCTGCAGTGGATCGAACCGCTCGGATCCGGGGGTGGTGAATACTCATGGCTCGAGGGTCTCCAGACCCGGGGGCTAGGGGCCATACTCAAACGGAAAAGGGGATTATTTACAGGGGATTGGTATAGTTCGTGACGCCACCCGTGGTGTACGATAATTAGGAGAACCACCGCTGGGAGTACCCGGGGTGATGGAGTGGGGTAGCAAGATGACGTTACCCTCCACGAGTAGGGGTAGGCCCCGGGACTCTGGATTGTGATGCAAGGGTGCAGTGCAGGGGTCAGTCGGGTACTCACTCAGCAATGAAGCAGGCGCTGACAACAGAGTAAACCAAGTCTCTGACTGTCACTGTCTCCTGAGAGGAGCTCGTCTGGGTCCCGTCCCCTGCAGCACTGCCTGGTGGTCCGTAACCTGCCTCCTGGCACCAATTTAGATTGTCCATTGTGGCCCGGTAGCTTGAAGCTTTCCGGGCCCCGCTCCCCACTGTGGCTAAGTGAAGGAGCCTGCTCTCAGGAGCTCACGCTTGGGATTTCAGTGGGCCGCTTGCTAGGAAAGCCCTATCCCCCTCATTGCGCTAGTGCCCCCAATCTCTGAACTTTGTGGGAACAGTCCATAAAGGCCCTGTCCTCCGCAGGTTAATTGCTGGGTCGCCTGAAGCTTCGCCCCGACCTAGGGTCCATGTACCCCGACGTACCTTCGGTCCCAGACTGGTGATGAGACCAGGCTGATGATCATCCTCCTTGACGGGTTCCAGACACCTAACCTCAATCCCCTGCGACCGGGGGTCCGACTCCTCTAGGTCCAGACCACTGTCTGCGACCTAGTCTGCTTCTCCCCTGGGAGCTACAACTCCCAGCTTCCTCAGAGCTCCTGACAGCTCGAGGGTCACCACTGAACTGATTTGACACCTCCCACCTCCCTGTCTGACCCCTAGGTGGGCGGCCCTATTACTGCTTAAGCAGCCCACTGGTGTGCCTGACAGGTGTGGTGCAAAGTGTATCTAAGATTTGTGAATGCTGGTGGAGGCAGTACTGAAGGTTAAGTTCCCAGAACCATGGTGGGTTTGAGTCCTGCACGGGAAGGGCAGACTGTGCAAAACTCTGTGATGACCTGATTAGTCCAGGGCATCACACTTCCATTTTAAAAAGTGAGCCCACAGCAACCATGCCTTCTGCAGAGTGTATCCAGGTTGGAATAGTGAAGTAAACATTTCTGTACAACCAGGTTAACCAAATGAGCTATGCAATGCATATATGATGTTGCCCAGGCGTAATGCAGCAACCAGGTTTGCCCTGTTATCGCACACGGCCTTCCCTGGCTCCAGGTTCAGTGGATATGGCCATTGATCAAACTGGGCCTACATAGTGGTCTACAACTCTGTAGCTGTGTGACTGTGTTCTCCAATGCATATTAATTTAAGCACTGCCTGATTGTGTTGACTTAGACACAGGATGTGGCCTGGCATTTTCATTTTAAAAATCAAGAGATGCATGAGTGACAGGTGTAGGCCTCTTGCTCCCAGAATCCTGGCAATACAAAGAAAAGACAACTTAGAGACCCTACTTGCAGACTCCACATTTCCAAAAATTAAGGTCAGGCAACAGGAAAAGTGGCAACAATTGGCACAAATTACAAATAGTCCTACAAAGCAACATGGATACTTGGGACTGGCTCTGTAACAAGGCATAAACCAACATTTCTACCTTCACCAGAAAGAGCAAGGTGGCACACAGGCATAGGCCTCTTGCTCTCAGAACCCTGGTGTCGCGGGCGGGGAGGAGGGTGTCAGCACACTACGCTCACCCCTTCTGCTCGGGTCCGGCGGTTGCTGCTCAGTGGTGGCTCGAGCTGTGGGCCGGATCCCGGGGGTTTCTCGAGCGGCACTCCTCGCCCGTGAGTGAAAGGGGGTTGTTGGGTGTGGGGATAGTTTATTGTCCGTGACGCCACCCACGGTTGTGGTGATTTCACCACCGCTGCTCAATATGGCGATCCCGGGGATGGTGATGCGGAGCAGCCAGGTGTTGTGTTGTCCCTCCGTGGGTAGGGGTTGGTGATCCCGGGGTCCGGTGATGAGGTGGGAGATGCAGGGCCTGGTGGGCGCAGGGACGCGGGGGCAGCGCTGTGTCTTGCGGCACTGTGGTACTCACTCGGCCTGAGACGTTGACACAGTTTTACGGTAAACCACACGGCTGGAAAGACGATTCCGACGGACGGCTGCACTTGCTCTCCCAGTAGGTGACGGTGATGTCCCTTTTCCTTGCACCTTTGTTTCTGTGTTGGTAGCGATGGGTTCCCACCGGTAACCCGCTCCCCGGCTTCAAGCTGGACCGGAGGAGCTCTACTCTTTGCCCGCAGGCGCTGGCCCTGAGAAACTGGTGCCCTGGCGGTGGCGGTGTTTCTACTACAATGGTTGGGTTGTTGCCTTCAATCGGGACTTGGTTGTTGGGGGATCTGCGTCCCCTTCACTGACGGATTTGGCAAATTCTGGCGACTCCAAGCCTTGCCGGGGTCTGAGAGGCCCCTGCCCTGGTGCTGACTGTCCTTTGGTACACTGCTCCAGACCGCCGGGCCACTACCCGTCCGCGGTCCTTCCAGGAACTTCCAAACGGTCCCCCTCCAGACAGTCACCGCCGTTGCTGACCTTGCTGACCCTGTCCTGCACACAGCTGGACTCACTTCAGGCTTTCTTTCTGTCACCTTTCACCTTCCTTCAACTTCTCCTTTACCACTTCCACTTCACTTCCTAAACTGTTCTTCACTCTAGCCCTGCCTGGGCTCAACTCTGTTGTTTCCTCCTTCACTCCCCTAACTAGACTGACTGGTTTCTCCCGCCTCCAGAGCTGTGTCGTCCTCGGTGGGCGGAGCCAACCACCTGGCCCACCCCCTGGTGTGAACATCAGCCTCTGGAGGAAGGCAACAAGGATTTTGGTTAGCTTTGATGTGCCTAACTGGGGTGTAGGGTGTGTTGGTGCGATGACCTGTGACCCCTGGCTTGCCCAGGGCGTCACATTCCCCCTTAGCAAAAGGCAGACCGTCCGCGGGCTGCCCGTCCAACACCGGTTTTATTTTCTGTAAAATATAACATTGTAAACGGTAACATATATACATTTTTAATGAATCTTCCCATAACGGGAGGCACTTTTACTTTAACGTTTCAAACGGTTTACGGTTACGGTTTCCGCTCTCTCCCACCCAAGCAACCTGGCCCTGATGCTGCCCCTAAAGCCCAGGCAGCACCCCTTGACCCACAGTCCAGCACACGGTACCCGAGCGGGATCTGTCCTTCCCCTCCAGAGGGTAGCCACCGGTTCCTGTGGTGGCTGGGCCCCAGCCTGCTCCGCTGAGGGCCCTCCCTCCAACCTGCCTCTCCGGAGGCGGCATTGCGGAAACGGTAACGGCAAACAACTTATTTACAAGCCACTTAACGTTTGTGGTTGCCCTGCAAGTTCACGGGCTTGTCCATGGATAGTTCCCATGCAAACTTTTTAAACGGTCCCCACAGGGACAACGGTGCCGGCTCCGGCCGGTTCAATCACAAAGATAATCTGGTGAAGTACTCGGCATTATTTCACTTATCATTTTCAACTTTTTAAACTTTTAAACAACACTCTGGTGGTCCCAACGGGGACGGTGCAACGGGCATCCGCTGCCCTACTCGTACTTTTCTGCCGAGGCGGACCCATCCTCTGCCACCAGCACATCAAACATACACTGACATGCCTGCGGTGGCAGGGACACCCGGTACCCATTTCCACCGGTACGCGGGGTACGGACAACCACGGGGTCTCCTACATAGCGGGAACGCTTGCTTGCTCCTTCAACCGCAACAGCGGACCCGGAGCTGGGGCAGGAGTCGTCATCTCTTATTCCTACGTCAGGCGGGTTGCCGCCAGCTGCCGCAGCCTCCTGGCCTCCAGCATCCAACACTTCAGCCTCTTCTGCGGTAGCACGGAGCAGCGGATTAGGCGAGCTTACACTGAGGCGCCCCATAAGTAGCGGCAAGGGTGATGCATAGGCCGAGACTAGGCCGGGCCCCTCAGCCGCAGCGGCCGGTCCAGGCAGGACATAGGGACGTGGGTCACCAGTCGGTTCTACTACATCCATTCCCCCTCCGTACCTCGGGGCAGTCGTAGTCAGCATCTCCACTTCACTGGTCCACTGCTCCATCATCTGGAGGATTTGTTCCTGCTGACGCTGGTGGAACTGAATCACCCGGGCCCTCATCCAGGCCACGGTCCCTGGCTCAGGGTCTGGCACAGTCTCTACTGGGACTTCTGGCACCATGCTGTTAAGGGGCCGTGGTTCTAGCGGTTCCCCCTGGTGTACTTCAGGGACGTCCCGGATGTCTGCAGCCGGCTGGTCCGCTGGAGCGGCTGGGCAGGGTATCGCTACCGGTTGGGCAGGTAGCGGGCCTAATGGCGGGGCGGCAGCAGCTATCATGGGTAGCGGGGAGAGAGGCAGGGTGAGCGGAAGCCGGCCGGGCCCCTCAGCTCCAACGGCCGATCCCTCAGGAATACAGGGGCGTGGGTCGCTTACCCGCTCCTCCAACTCCTCTTCAACCTCGCGTCTCCACATAGCAGCCACCACGTCCGCCATGTCAGTCTCCCACTCCTCCAGGAGGAGTTGCATATGGGCCTGCAGACGATTACTCAGCGGGACGGTCCGATCCCTCAACCACGTCGCCGTGCCGGGCGCGGGGATTTCCTCGTTGGGAGTTGGGTTGTACATCTTAGCAATCGTGCCTTCCAGGAACCCAGTATTGCCGCAGAGTCCTGGCGTCCCTGCTTTTATAGCTGCGTATCACATACAGCCAGCCGCCATCGCGTCCCCCTTAGCTCTTTCCGGCCACTCCTCTCTCGGGGCGGGGTTTTGGCCTTCGCGCCTCTGCTACTCGAGAAGACGCTCGAGCGGGAACTTATCGCGCCAAAGATGGCGACTTCTGAAATTTTTCAGCCGGATACCTCCGGCGGTAACAAGGCGCACCTCTACCAAACGGCAGAGCGGTAAGATCCTGTTCGTGACGCCAAGTTGTCGCGGGCGGGGAGGAGGGTGTCAGCACACAACGCTCACCCCTTCTGCTCGGGTCCGGCGGTTGCTGCTCAGTGGTGGCTCGAGCTGTGGGCCGGATCCCGGGGGTTTCTCGAGCGGCACTCCTCGCCCGTGAGTGAAAGGGGGTTGTTGGGTGTGGGGATAGTTTATTGTCCGTGACGCCACCCACGGTTGTGGTGATTTCACCACCGCTGCTCAATATGGGGATCCCGGGGATGGTGATGCGGAGCAGCCAGGTGTTGTGTTGTCCCTCCGTGGGTAGGGGTTGGTGATCCCGGGGCCCGGTGATGAGGTGGGAGATGCAGGGCCTGGTGGGCGCAGGGACGCGGGGGCAGCGCTGTGCCTTGCGGCACTGTGGCACTCACTCGGCCTGAGACGTTGACACAGTTTTACGGTAAACCACACGGCTGGAAAGACGGTTCCCACGGACGGCTGCACTTGCTCTCCCAGTAGGTGACGGTGATGTCCCTTTTCCTTGCACCTTTGTTTCTGTGTTGGTAGCGATGAGTTCCCACCGGTAACCCGCTCCCCGGCTTCAAGCTGGACCGGAGGAGCTCTACTCTTTGCCCGCAGGCGCTGGCCCTGAGAAACTGGTGCCCTGGCGGTGGCGGTGTTTCTACTACAATGGTTGGGCTGTTGCCTTCAATCGGGACTTGGTTGTTGGGGGATCTGCGTCCCCTTCACTGACGGATTTGGCAAATTCTGGCGACTCCAAGCCTTGCCGGGGTCCGAGAGGCCCCTGCCCTGGTGCTGACTGTCCTTTGGTACACTGCTCCAGACCGCCGGGCCACTACCCGTCCGCGGTCCTTCCAGGAACTTCCAAACGGTCCCCCTCCAGACAGTCACCGCCGTTGCTGACCTTGCTGACCCTGTCCTGCACACAGCTGGACTCACTTCAGGCTTTCTTTCTGTCACCTTTCACCTTCCTTCAACGTCTCCTTTACCACTTCCACTTCACTTCCTAAACTGTTCTTCACTCTAGCCCTGCCTGGGCTCAACTCTGTTGTTTCCTCCTTCACTCCCCTAACTAGACTGACTGGTTTCTCCCGCCTCCAGAGCTGTGTCGTCCTCGGTGGGCGGAGCCAACCGCCTGGCCCACCCCCTGGTGTGAACATCAGCCTCTGGAGGAAGGCAACAAGGATTTTGGTTAGCTTTGATGTGCCTAACTGGGGTGTAGGGTGTGTTGTTGCGATGACCTGTGACCCCTGGCTTGCCCAGGGCGTCACACTGGCACTACAGACAAAAGAAAATTTGGAGTTCCTACTTGGAGTCTCCTCATTTCAAATAATTATGGGCAGGCAACAAGAAAAGTGGCAACAATTGGCACAGACTAAAATTAAGGGAACATTGCAACTTGGATGCTTGCAACTGGCCCTGTAACAAGGCCTGAACCAACATTTCTACCTTCACCAGAGACAGCAAGTTGACAGACAGACATAGGCCTCTTGCTCCCAGAGCCTTGGCACTACACCATTGCCTAGTCTGCACAGTCTGGAACTGGGGTGGCAAAGTCATTGGACATCCACGACTTGTTCATCTTTATGAAAGTTAGGCAGTCTATGCTTTCAAGGGACAGCTGAATGCACTTATTCATCAATACAGTGCCAGCAGCACTGAAGACACGTTCTGGGAGAACAGGCGGCGGGGCAGGCCAAAACTTCCAAGGCGTGACTGGCGAACTCAGTCTACTCTTTCACTTTTGAAGACAAAATTGTAAAAGGGTCCAATACCCCCTTATGGCATGGATATTGAGCTCTAGATACTGCTGCACCATCCTCACCTGTTGTTCACTACGTGTCAGACTTCTACTCTGTTCTGCTGATGCGTGCGATGGTCTATAAAATGTGTGCCAAACCTCACAGAAATTCCTTCTGCCACTAATGTTTTTGCATTGACGTCGCGGTGTTCCCAAGGTTGGAATTTTAGAAGACAAATTTTGTATACAGGTGTCAGAAAGGAGAAGAAGACAGCCAAGCTGTAGGATGGCTGCATAGCAAGTATCAGTGCATGTAAGTGGGACAATTCCTTCTCCTGGATATGTTGTAAAGGATGAAGAGGATACGAGAGAAGTCAGAACTAGAGATGAGCGAACCGGTCCCGTTTTGGCTCGAGTTCGGTTCGCCAAACGGAGGTCTCGTTCGAGTTCGGTTCGTCGAACGTTCGACGAACCAAACTCGAACCGCATAGGAAACAATGGCAGGCAATCACAAACACATAAAAACACCTAGAAAACACCCTCAAAGGTGTCCAAAAGGTGACAAACAACTCACAACACAAACACATGGGAAAGTGACAAGGACATATACTCATGCGAGAACAAAAGAGCTGGACAAGGAAAAAGAGGAGGAGACACAGATATAGGCATGGCACGCCCTTCTAAAATCATGTAAAACACCACAAGGTGACTCCAAGCGGAGTTCTCCCTTTTTTCCAAAAATTGGGCCACACACACACACACCCACCCCTTCAGTGGCAGCACTTGTGCCCCAGTTGTACACTTCACAGCTAGATTTGCATCAAGCACATTCAAAAATACGCCATCCTTTTCCGTCCTCAGGATTGCACCGGGGTAGGTAGCAAAGTCTTTCCTGATCCCAACTCTGTTCATCTTGGATCATTTTTTAAAAAACACAGCAAGCAACGGTTACTCCAAGCGGAGTCTCCCTTTTTTTCCAAAAATTGTGCCCCACACACAGCCACCCATTCAGTGGCAGCACTTGTGCCCTAGTTGCAAACAGGATGTTTTGATTTGCATCAAGCACATTCCAAATCCACAAGCATTTACTTTCCCCAGGATGACACAGGGGTAGTAAATTCCTTGTGGATCCATGACTTGTTTATTTTGATGAACGTTAGTCTGTCCACATTGTCACTGGACAGACGCGTCCACTTATCTGTCAGCACACACCCAGCAGCACTGAAGACACGTTCAGAGACAACGCTGGCAGCTGGACACGACAAAATCTCCAAGGCGTAACTGGAGAGCTCTGGCCATTTTTCAAGATTTGAAGCCCAAAATGAGCAAGGCTCCATTTGCAAAGTCATGGCATCGATGTTCATTTGGAGATACTCCTGTATCATCCTCTCCAGCCGTTAACTATGTGTCAGACTTGTTGTCTCTGGTGGCCTTGCAAAGGACGGTCTAAAAAAATTATGAAAAGATTCCATAAAATTGCTGTTACCAGCACCAGATACGGTGCTACTGGTACGGGTAGACTGTTGAAGATGACAAGACCGTCCCATGTTTGTCAAGTTACAACTGGGAGATTCACTCCCTGCACCTGCACGGTTGTTTGGTGGAAAAGCCGAGCTAAGATCGAGTAACAGCTTCTGCTGATACTCCTGCATACGTGCGTCCCTTTCTATGGCTGGAATTATGTCACAAAATTTGGACTTGTACCGGGGATCTAATAGTGTGGCAATCCAGTAGTCATCATCACTTCTAATTTTGACAATACGAGGGTCATGTTGGAGGTAGTGCAGCAAGAAGGCGCTCATGTGTCTTGCGCAGCCATGCGGACCAAGTCCACGCTGTGTTTGTGGCATAGAGGTGCTAACCGTTCTTTCTTCCTCTGACATCTCCCCCCAACCTCTTTCAACTGAAATTTGACCAAGGTCTCCCTCATCCGCTGAGTCTTCCATGTCCATGGACAGTTCGTCCTCCATTTCTTCATGTTCTCCTGCACCTTCCTCAACATTTCGCCTGCTACCATGCGCCCATGTTGATCCCTGTCCCCCATGGTCCCATGCCTGCCGCGTTGGTGATGATGAACGTCTGGACCTTGGTGATGTTGTTGTGTCTTGCGCATATGAATCCTCCTGTAGTTCCTCCCCTTCCTGTTGTCCCACCCCCTGACTCCGAATAGTGTTTAGCGTGTGCTCAAGCATGTAAATGACTGGAATTGTCATGCTGATAATGGCATTGTCAGCGCTAAACATATTCGTCGCCATGTCGGAACTGCGCAGAATGGTGCATAGGTCCTTGATCTGAGACCACTCCATCAGGGTGATCTGCCCCACCTCTGCATCTCGTTGGCCCAGGCTATACATCATGACGTATTGCACCAGGGCTCGGCGGTGCTGCCACAGTCGCTGTAACATGTGGAGAGTCGAATTCCAGCGTGTCGCCACATCGCATTTCAGGCGATGAACCGGCAGGCCGAAAGACTTCTGGAGCCATGCAAGTCGCTCAGCTGCGGCGGTTGAACGGCGGAAGTGAGCAGATAGTTTTCGTGCCCTGGTCAGAAGGCCATCTAGGCCGGGATAGTGTGTTAAGAATTGCTGGACAACAAGGTTCAACACGTGAGCCATACAAGGCACGTGTGTCACCTTGCCCAGGCAAAGGGCCGCACCCAGGTTTGCAGCATTGTTGCACACGGCCTTACCAGGCTGCAGGTTGAGTGGAGACAACCATTTATTAAACTCGGACCGCAGAGCTGACCACAACTCCTCAGCTGTGTGACTCCTATTCCCAAGACATGTCAAGCTAAAGACCGCCTGATGCCATTGTGCTCTGCTGCCAGCATAGTAATGAGGGGTACGTGCTTCCTTCTGCGCAGTGAGAACGCTGATGACCTGGCCAGGCAGGCTTGGGGCGGAGGTGGAGGACACAGATGAGGTGGATGAGGCAGAAGCAGTGGCGGAACTTGGACAAACAGAGGATTGACACACAAGTCGTGGGGACGGCAAGACTTGTGCAGCAGACCCTTCACCATCTATCACCATAGTTACCCAGTGCCCAGTCAGCGACATGTAACGTCCCTGTCCATGCTTACTGGTCCAAGTATCGGTGGTGAAATGCACCCGTTCACACACAGAGTTTCTCAAGGAAGCGGTGATGTTGTGTGCGACATGCTGGTGTAGCGCGGGCACACCTTTCTTAGAGAAGTAGTGGCGACTGGGCATCTGGTACTGGGGTACAGCGACAGACATAAGGTTTCTAAAATCCTGTGTGTCCACCAGGCGGAAAGGCAGCATTTCGGTAGCCAAGAGCTTACAGAGGGATAAAGTCAACCTCTTAGCTTTGTCATGGGTCGCAGGAAATGGCCTTTTATTTGTCCACATCTGAGGGACAGAGATCTGGCTGCTGTGTGTAGACGGTGTTGTGTAGGGTGTCCCTGGAAAAATGCAGGTTTGTGAGGAAAGTGCAGGCGGAGACATGATGTTGCCTTCATCCAACGTTGGTGCTATCAATGTCTGAGAGAGCTGTACACACGCACTTGTTTCCCCTTCCAAACCAACTGACGACCTACCAAGCAAATTGCCTGTTGCGGTTACAGTGGTGGAAGTTGAGCGTGGAAAACCAGGTGTGACAGCTGTCCCCACAGTCCTAGAAGATGAAGAGCGCGCGGATGCACTGGAAGGGGCAGGCGGTGGATGGTTCGCTCCGCTAGGCCGCATTGCAGCACGGTGAGCTTCCCACTGGGACTTATGATATTTATTCATGTGACGATTCATGGAAGAAGTTGTCAAACTGCTGAGGTTTTGCCCTCTACTAACAGAATCACGACAAATTTTACAGATCACATAATTTGGGCGATCTTTTGCTATGTCAAAAAAGGACCAGGCTAGGCAAGGCTTAGAGGGCATGCGACCTGCTGAGCCCCCCCGACTAGTGCTCAGAGGCAGAGTGGTGGCTGAGGATGCAGTTGTAGACGTGCTACCAGTGCTCCGACTCTGTCCAGGAAGGCGCAAGGTAACTTCGTCGTCGGTTGCATCCTCCTCCACCGCCTCTGTTGACCTCCTCGAGTGCCTGACTGTGGGTTGACAGTAAAGGTCTAAAAGTTGAAAAAATAATGACATGGCCTCCTTGTTCACCTGATCTGAACCCCCATAGAGAACCTGTGGTCCCTCATAAAATGTGAGACCAACAGGCAGGGAAACAGTACACCTCTCGGAACAATGTCTGGGAGGCTGTGGTGGCTGCTGCACGCAATGTTGATCGAAAATAGATCAAGCAACTGACAGAATCTATGGATGGTAGGCTGTTGAGTGTCATCGTAAGGAAAGGTGGCTATATTGGTCACTAATTTTATTGGGTTTTGTTTTTGCATGTCAGAAATGATTATTTCTAAATTTTGTGCAGTTATATTGGTTTACCTAGTGAAAATAAACAAGTGAGATGCAAATATATTTGGATTTTATTAAGTTGCCTAATAATTCTGCACAGTAATAGTTACCTGCACAAACAGATATCCTCCTAAGATAGCCAAATCTAAAAAAAAAAACCACTCCCACTTCCAAAAATATTAAGCTTTGATATTTATGAGTCTTTTGGGTTGATTTGTGCCGCACCCACGTCATTAACAGCCGGGCTGCTCGGATCCGGATCCGCAGTGGCTCGGATTTCCAGACCCTGGGGTCGCGCGGACACTCAAATAAAAAGGGGACGTATATATACGGGATTGTTGCAAGTACTTCGTGATGCCACCCACGGTGTGTGGTGAGATGTAGAACCACCGCTGCTGTTAGGGAGCACCCGGGGGCGATGGGATTGCAGGTGGATGTTAACTCCTCCGTGGGTAGGGATGGTTGCCCCGGGGCTCAGTGTCCAAAACACGGGGAATGATGTAGGCCGGAGGTGGCGCGCTGGGCCGGGGAGTATTGGTGTACTCCTGTGGGATAATTGCACACAAGTACGTTGGTAAACCATGGTGTACCGATGTCCCTTCCTCCGGCACTCTGTAACTTTCTTGTGTTGATTTAACCCGTGTGGAATGGGAGAAATTTGCTTCCGGTGTTTTGTGTACCTGAGGAGCTGTTGTCCGCAAACACTGACCCTTGGGATTTCAGTGGGTGATTTCGGATACCCTATCCCCCCGCGGTGGGCTGCCAGTTCTCTCTATCTGGGCTGAACTTCTGGAGCTAGGCCTGAAACCTGCTCCCGGCCTGGTGAATTAGAGAAGGAACTTGCAGTCATCTTCTAACTAGGGTCCAGGTACCCCGTCTGTGCAAGGTTTCCAGACCGGATCTCCACTGTTGGTACCGGCGGGCTCCAACCCTGTCCCGGTCCATTCTGGATCTCCGGTGACTGTAATCCCGTCGCCTTTGGACACGGTCCACTGCTTGCCACCTAGCCAGTAGACCAGGGCCACTACCCTGTCCACGCTCACTAGGCTCAGCTTTCCTCCTGACAGTCTGTCACTGTCACAACTTTCAACTTCAAACTCCAAACTCAGACTAACTTGTTCCCGCCTCCGGATCCTCAAGACCCCTAGGTGGGCGCTCCCAATCTGACTGGTCCTGCCCACTGGTGTGTCCTTCTTACCCTGAGGGGGGTGACTAGGATTTTTTGGCTGATGGAAGCCGTGTGTGGAAAGGTGTTTTGTGGGGTGCAGTTTACCTCTGTGTCCACCTGGTGGCACCAGGGCGACACATTCCCCCATGGTTGAATACAGCACCTCCGCGGGCTGTCCGACCACTGACGTACATTTTATTTTTTTCTAAGAAACGGGAAAGATAAAACTTATAAAACATTTGTAAAACATTTCTTCCCTTTATGGGAGGCACATCTTCTTGAACGTTGCATAACTTAAAACATTACATTCCCGTTTTATCTCACCCACCACCCAAACAACCTGGTTCCTTGGTGCCACCGCTAAGAATGGTGAGCACCCCTTTTCCCCAGTCCACAGGTGTTCCGGGTAATGCCTACTCGGGCCGGGTAAAAAGTTCCTTACCCAACAGTCCATCTCAAGGGCCCCAAGTCCGGGGGACCCTTGGCCTGAAGGTTAGCCACCAGTCTCAATAGTGGCTGGGCCTTGGCCTACTCTACCGCAGGCCCTTCCTCCAATCTACCTCTTCAGAGGCGACGTAGGTGATAAGGAATAACAATAAGGTAGGTGGGGATATTTGCAAGACCCAGAACGTTTTGGGTTGACCTTGCCAGTCCTGAGGTCATGGTCAATGATTATATAACAGTAAAATGGGGCTAAACTGCAACTCTGAATGGGTAGCCGGGAACCGCAACCTTTCACTCCTGGTCTTCATACAGGAAGCTGTGGGAAGCTAGGCAGGGTTTCTCATTTACTACTACCCATTTTTTCACATCGAGGACAAACCACCCTCGCTCCCCACAGTGCCGGGTATCACTGACTAGATCCCCGGGCTCCAACTCATGGTCCAGGTGACTTGTAGGTAGATGAGGGGCCACATTCCTCTGGGACACAAAGATTTCGGAATCCAGTCCCAGTTCATAGATGAACCCCCATCGCTTTTGGCAGGTGACTCTTGGGTGGGCACCACCTCCGGTGCGGCCGGGCGGACTGCCGGAGCCATCGTCATCTCCGTCATGGCCGGCCGGACTGCCTTAGCCGTCACCATCTCTGCTGCGGCCGGGCGGACTGCCGGGGCCGGGAATGACGTCATCAGCTCTGCGACTGGGCTCAGGGTCGGAGGGGATGTCTTCCTGACTGTGGTCCGGCGCAGGGCCGGGACAGGTGTCGGAGCGGGGATGCTAACAGGGTCCAAGGTCCCTATGGCTGGGGCCTCTTTGGTAGATATGATGGGTTCCGCTTCCGGAGTTGGAGGTAGTGGGCCGATCGGGGCACTGGCCGCGGACACGGGCGGCGAGGGAGGTGACGTGGCGGACGGGAGCAGGCCGGGACAGCCGGGACAGCCGGTTTCTGGGGAACATAGGTGTGTGGGTCACTGCTTACCCGCTCCTCCGAGGCCATCTCCATCTCACGTGCCTGGACGGCGGCAGCCAAGCCCTTCATCTCGGTGGTCCACCACGTCATCAGAAAATACGCCTGGGCCTGGATCCTGCGACACATCCTCTCCGTCTTCACTTCAATCCAGTTGGCAGTCCCGGGAATGGGCCTCTCCACTTGCTGGTTGTCGGACCCCTGAGACATCCTGCCGCTTGCTCGTCCAGGAACGGGATTTGGCAAAGTCCTGGTGTCCCTGCTTTTTATCTCCTTGCATCATATGCTGCTTTTTCTGTCCTCCCCCTTGGTTTTTCGACAGCAGGCTCACGAGACCCACTGTCCTTTGCGCTTCCTGTCTGGGGAGTCACCAAGTTCCGGCCGAATTCCCAAGGGGCGGGGCTTCAACTTTGCGCCCTTTTCCGGGGAAGAAGACGCCGGGCTTGTTGTTTTTCGCGCCCAAAAATGGTGGCAAAATGGCGGCTGTAGAAAAATTCTCAAACGGAGCACCGTTTACAGTCCAAAAAAAGGCACACTTCCACCAGGTAGGTGGATGGGTTACAATCCTGTTCGTGATGCCAGGTTTTGAGGTGTTCCGCCCCCACGTCAGTAGCAGCCGGGCTGCTTGGATATGGATCCGCAGTGGCTCGAGGGATTTCCAGACCTGGGGGTCACGCAGACACTCAAATAAAAAGGGGACATATATATACGGGATTGTTGCAAGTACTTTGTGACGCCACCCACGGTGTGTGGTGAGATGTAGCACCACCGCTGCTGTTAGGGAGCACCCGGGGCAATGGGATGGCAGCTGGATGTTAACTCCTCCATGGGTAGGGATGGTTGCCCCGGGACTCAGTGTCCAAAACACGGGGAATAATGTAGGCCGGAGGTGGCGCCCCGGACCGGGGAGTGTTGGTGTACTCACTGTGGAATAATTGCACACAAGTCCGTTGGTAAACAAAGGTGTCAGTGGCCGGCTGCCACGTCCGGGTGTACTCGGGTCCCACACCCAGGCTGGTGTACCAATGTCCCTTCCTCCGGCACTCTGTAATTTTCTTGTGTTGATTTAACCCGATGGGAGAATTCCGCTCCTGGTGTTTTGTGTACCTGAGGAGCCGTTGCCCGCAAACACTGACCCTTGGGATTTCAGTGGGTGATTTCAGATACCCTATCCTCCGCGGTGGGCTGCCGGTTCGCTCTATCTGGGCTGAACTTCTGGAGCTAGGCCTGAAACTTGCTCCCGGCCTGGTGAATTAGAGAAGGGGCTTGCAACCGTCTTCTAACTAAGGTCCAGGTACCCCGCCTGTGCACGGTTTCCGGACCGCATCTCCGCTGTCAATACCGGCGGGCTCCAACCCTGTCCTGGTCCACTCTGGATATCCCGCGACTGTAATCCCATCGCCTTTGGACATGGTCCACTGCTTGCTACCTAGCCAGTAGACCAGGGCCACTACCCTGTCCACACTCACTAGGGTCAGCTTTTCTCCTGACAGTCTGTCACTGTCACAACTTTCAACTTCAAACTCCAAACTCAGACTCAGACTAACTTGTTCCCGCCTCCGGATCCTCAAGACCCCTAGGTGGGCGCTCCCAATCCGACTGGTCCTGCCCACTGATCTGTCCTTCTTACCCTAAGGGGGGTGACTAGGATTTTGTGGCTGATGGAACCCTTGTGTGGGAAGGTGTTATGTGGGGTACAGTTTACCTCTGTGTCCACCTGGCGGCGCCAGGGCGACACAGATTGAGAACATAGTTGTTGATCATTAATAAAAAAATCCTCTAAAATACAACTTGTCTAATAATTCTGCACACAGTGTATAGCAATGTTGATAATGTGATATCTAATTCACAGTATTTATGTTAGAATGTTATGTAGGTCAGAGGTAAAGTCTGCCCAGGAACAGACCTGAGGGACAAAAACAGTTTAGTGTTGGGGCTAGCCCACATTAAGAGTGGTAAGCTGACACAGGAAGAATGGTTCATTCTAGAAAGAGTCAGTGAATGCCTAGTGAGCAAATGTGACAGACATATAGTTGGTCAGTTGTCAAGATCACATACAGTGGGTGCTTTGTGGCACCGGAGCAAAGGGGACAGAAAGTAAGATAGTGTGAGGCCAATGATACAGGGTGTGAACAAACTTGTAACTAGAGGTCGATCTTTGGACAGAGGGGCTTAAGACTATAGGAGCCAGAAGACGGAATCCTTACTTAGAGGCCCACTTAACCGTCAAGGTACTAGGCAACTTCTATTAGTATGGGACTCTTGAGGCCAGACCCCTTAAGTGTCAAGGCACTAGGTTAACCTCACCTGGCATATGGCATAGTCAACCAACCTAGGGGTGTTCTGATAGACATCTGTGTGTGCAAAGCTTTACTACAATCATAACAGGACCTCTGATGAAACCGAAAGTGGGACTACCAGAAGCAAAGGTGACTGTCAAAGAGTACAGTGTAATGCTGGACTGGGTTCCACTGGTTCCACTGGGACTCACTGGCCCAGTTAGATCGGATGCAACCAAGTGGTAAGTTAATCTGTGACTGTTAATGCAAAGTGAAAATGCAACTTTCTGGAAGATATGTGTCTAGCCAATGTATGTAAAGCGCTGTGGAATTAATAGCGCTATATAAATGAATAAAATTATTATTATTATTATTATTAATACAGTTAGGTCCAGAAATATTTGGACAGTGACACAAGTTTTGTTATTTTAGCTGTTTACAAAAACATATTCAGAAATACAATTATATATATAATATGGGCTGAAAGTGCACACTCCCAGCTGCAATATGAGAGTTTTCACATCCAAATCGGAGAAAGGGTTTAGGAATCATAGCTCTGTAATGCATAGCCTCCTCTTTTTCAAGGGACCAAAGGTAATTGGACAAGGGACTCTAAGGGCTGCAATTAACTCTGAAGGCGTCTCCCTCGTTAACCTGTAATCAATGAAGTAGTTAAAAGGTCTGGGGTTGATTACAGGTGTGTGGTTTTGCATTTGGAAGCTGTTGCTGTGACCAGACAACATGCGGTCTAAGGAAATCTCAATTGAGGTGAAGCAGAACATCCTGAGGCTGAAAAAAAGAACAAATCCATCAGAGAGATAGCAGACATGCTTGGAGTAGCAAAATCAACAGTCGGGTACATTCTGAGAAAAAAGGAATTGACTGGTGAGCTTGGGAACTCAAAAAGGCCTGGGCGTCCATGGATGACAACAGTGGTGGATGATCGCCGCATACTTTCTTTGATGAAGAAGAACCCGTTCACAACATCAACTGAAGTCCAGAACACTCTCAGTGAAGTAGGTGTATCTGTCTCTAAGTCAACAGTAAAGTGAAGACTCCATGAAAGTAAATACAAAGGGTTCACATCTAGATGCAAACCATTCATCAATTCCAAAAATAGACAGGCCAGAGTTAAATTTGCTGAAAAACACCTTATGAAGCCAGCTCAGTTCTGGAAAAGTATTCTATGGACAGATGAGACCAAGATCAACCTGTACCAGAATGATGGGAAGAAAAAAGTTTGGAGAAGAAAGGGAACGGCACATGATCCAAGGCACACCACATCCTCTGTAAAACATGGTGGAGGCAACGTGATGGCATGGGCATGCATGGCTTTCAATGGCACTGGGTCACTTGTGTTTATTGATGACATAACAGCAGACAAGAGTAGCCGGATGAATTCTGAAGTGTACCGGGATATACTTTCAGCCCAGATTCAGCCAAATGCCGCAAAGTTGATCGGACGGCGCTTCATAGTACAGATGGACAATGACCCCAAGCATACAGCCAAAGCTACCCAGGAGTTCATGAGTGCAAAAAAGTGGAACATTCTGCAATGGCCAAGTCAATCACCAGATCTTAACCCAATTGAGCATGCATTTCACTTGCTCAAATCCAGACTTAAGACGGAAAGACCCACAAACAAGCAAGACCTGAAGGCTGCGGCTTTAAAGGCCTGGCAAAGCATTAAGAAGGAGGAAACCCAGCGTTTGGTGATGTCCATGGGTTCCAGACTTAAGGCAGTGATTGCCTCCAAAGGATTCGCAACAAAATATTGAAAATAAAAATATTTTGTTTGGGTTTGGTTTATTTGTCCAATTACTTTTGACCTCCTAAAATGTGGAGTGTTTGTAAAGAAATGTGTACAATTCCTACAATTTCTATCAGATATTTTTGTTCAAACCTTCAAATTAAACGTTACAATCTGCACTTGAATTCTGTTGTAGAGGTTTCATTTCAAATCCAATGTGGTGGCATGCAGAGCCCAACTTGCAAAAATTGTGTCACTGTCCAAATATTTCTGGACCGAACTGTATCTGGAGTGTAAAGTTATAAACGACAGTGAACAGTCTAGGAAAGAGTTATGGTTTAAATTGAACAGTTGGTATCCTTGTGCATGTGAGTCATCATCCTGCGAGCCAACACCAGTGGCAGTATGCGGCCTGCAGGGGTTCCAAGCCCACACACCCAGCCCGGACCAGGTATTTCATGTAGTGTGTTGGGGTGTCCGAAGTTAGACTCTCACCCTTGATTACCGTCTCACGTCACTTTACACCAACATTTTCAGTCATGACTGTATATGTAAGGCCCCCTTCACATGTCCGTGAAAAAACACGCACGTGTGTTACGTCCGTTTTCCGTTTTTGTGTCCTCTTTTTGTGTCCGTGTGCCATCTGTGTGAATGCCGTATGCTAGCCGTGTGTGCGTGTTGGTTGTCCGTTTATGCGTGAGAGAAATAACTGACATGTGTATGTGTTGTCCGTGTGAATTTATGCGTGTTTGTGATGCACAATGTCCTAGTTACATACCCGCTGACAGCAGACAGAGTCGCGCGTAGAGAATGAACTGGGGTGAACTTCACCCGACTTCATTGTTCTACCGCGGCTGTGTCTGGGTGTCGCGTCCTGATTAGTGGTCACCCGTGAAGGACTCACCGGTGACCGCTAATCCCCAGAGTGACTGAATGGAGTACCCCTCTCTCATACTCACCGTTCCCCGATCACCGGCGCGGCGCTGCACGGCTGTTCTCTAAACTCTGGCGGCTTTTCCTCTTTGAAAAAGCCGGCCGCTCATTAAACAATCTCGTATTCCCTGCTTTCACCGCCCACCAGCGCCTATGATTGGGTGCAGTTAGACAGGCCCCCACGCTGATTGACAGCTGTCTCACTGCAACCAATCACAGCCTCTGGGGGGCGGGACTATACTGTGCAGTGAAAAAAATAAATAAATAATTAAAAAAATGACGTGCGGTCCCCCACCATTTTGATACCAGCCAGGGTAAAGTCACACGGCTGAAGGCTGGTATTCTCAGGATGGGGAGCTCCACGTTATGGGGAGCCCCCAGCCTAACAATATCAGCCAGCAGCCGCCCAGAATGGCCGCATACAATAGATGCGACTGTTCTGGCACTCTACCTGGCTCTTCCCGATTGGCCCTGGTGCGTTGGCAATCGGAGTAATAAGGAGTTAATGGCAGCCCATAGCTGCCAATAAGTCCTAGATTAATCATTTCAGACGTCTCCCCGAGATACCTTCCATAATTAACCTGTAAGTTACAGTAAATAAACACACACACCCGAACAATCCTTTATTAGAAATAAAAAACACTAACAAATTAACTCATCACCAATTTATTAACCCCAACAAAGCCCTCCATGTCCAGCGTCATCCACGGACCTCCAGCGTTGCATCCAGCTCTGCTGCATGAAGGTGACAGGAGCTGCTGAAGACACCGCCGCTCCTGTCAACTCCACACAGCAAATGAGGTGAGTAGCGCGATCAGCTGTGCTGTCACTGAGGTTAATCGTGGCCACTGCTGGATACAGCTGATCGCGCTACTCACCTTAGTGACAGCTCAGCTGATCGCACTATTCCCTTCATTAGCTGCGTGGAGCTGACAGGAGCGGTAGTGTATTCTGCTGCTCCTGTCACCTTCATGCAGCAGAGCTGGATGCGACGCTGGAGGTCCGTGGATTACGCCGGACATGGAGGGCTTTTTTGGGGTTAATAAATTGGTGATGAGGGAATTTGTTAGTGTTTTTTATTTCTAATAAAGGATTGTTTGGGTGTGTGTGTTTATTTACTGTAACTTACAGGTTAATCATGGAAGGTATCTCGGGGAGACGCCTGACATAATTAATCTGGGACCTATTGGCAGCTATGGGCTGCCATTAACTCCTTATTACCCCAATTGCCAACGCACCAGGGCCAATCGGGAAGAGCCGGGTAGAGTCCTAGAACAGTCGCATTTATTGTATGCGGCCATTCTGGGCGGCTGCTGGCTGATATTGTTAGGCTGGGGGCTCCCCATAACATGGAGCTCCCCATTCTGAGAATACCAGCCTTCAGCCGTGTGACTTTACCCTGGCACAGAGGGCCCTACACAGAGGGGCATACAACGGTGGTGTCCACCAACCACAATAGTGCTGACAATGATAATAATAATGGTGGTGGAGAGTGTCCGGGGACACCCATCAGACAATGGTAACAATCTCCATATTGATTTCCCTACCATAGGGTATGATTCATATGTCACTGTCTAAGGAAAATCCACAGAGACCCTCCACCCTCCAGGCGGCCAATCAGATCATATTAACTCTAACAATGTATGTACACAGCCCACCATAGAATACCATAGTAAACTCACCGGAGCCCCCCACCCGACGGACGTCAGTTTCGGCGATTGCCTGCGTCAGGGGTGGATCTGAATACAGATCTGAATACAGTAATTTCCACACAGTCATGTACATACAGCAGAAAGCACAGACTGCCGAGACCCCACCACTGAACCAATGTCCCATGCCCGAACAAAACACACAATTGTAGTAAACCAAATCAACTTTATTGGCGAGATAATCAAATATTTATAAAAACTCTCATCTTTTGTTGGGTTGGGGTCGGTCACAGCTTAAAATAACCATTGTAATTACCCAACCGGATATACCATTTCAAACGAGGTGTAATGCCAGGCCGGACTCCCGGCGCAATCAGCCTTCGCTTAACAGCCACCATTTTCAACCACTGACCGCTGTGACTTAAAACAATATAACATACAATAAAGGGGAGGGAGGGTGGGACAGCAGCAAACTGTGTCTGGGTTGCCAGCAGCACAGCAGCGTCCGGGTCTCAGGATGAGGAGAGGCCGAATCCAGGAAGAAAGGGGGATTATATAGGGGATCCAATAGTGAGGAGAATAGTGGGATTGGACACCATGAAGGGGGCTGGGTTCGGGCATGGGAGTGGGATTTTAACCTCTTACATACCGGGCTCGGCAGTCAGGGTGCATACAGTGCAGCCTCACTGACCTGCCCTGCAGACTGCCGATACCCCACCACTGAACCAATGTCCCATGCCCGAACAAAACACACAATTGTAGTAAACCAAATCAACTTTATTGGAGAGATAATCAAATATTTATACAAATTCTCATCTTTTGTTGGGTTGGGGTCGGTCACAGCTTAAAATAACCATTGTAATTATCCAACCGGATATACCATTTCAAACGAGGCGTAATGCCAGGCCGGACTCCCGGTGCAATCAGCCTTCGCTTAACATCCACCATTTTTAACCACTGACCGCCATGGAGGAGCAAAAGTCGCTAGACTGCGCTCCGACCCCCACCCATAAAAAAGAGGGCCTTCTGAATGCCCTCTTGCTGAATGCCATCTTGAAAGCAAATAAAATAGCTGTCTGTCCCTGATGGAGTTTTACCATGTCGGACCTCTTGGAACAGTAACAGAGCTCATCATCGAATGCGAAAAACTTGGGCGATACCGCACCGTCCATTAGTGAAGCAATAAATGAAGGCTACCAGAATGCACAAAACAAGAGGAACGCCACTACCGACGTGCTAAAAATCAGGGTTGGTAAACCAGCCCGTGCAGCCTCGGTAGCAGCACCTATCCTAAAAGAATGTGTATCAAAAACCGAAGGGGTTAGGCCGAGTAAACAAAGACACTGGCGTGAAAGGAACAAGAACTGGAACTTTTGACAGCTAGGGACTATCCTCTAGAGGTAGGAGGAAGCACTGGAGCTGAGCAGCGCATGTAGTCGTTAACCAAAGAATACCTACCGGATGGATCCGTTCCTGGACTTACAAACCCAACACGTAAACCGCCTGAAAATACCCCGGAAATGTGCTTTGCAAAACAAATACTCGCCCGCTCGACAAGCGCCAAAAAAGCAAAGCCAAAGGAAAACGCCAAAAAGAACCCATTCAAAATGAACAAACAAAATTACACGCACAAGCAATTGCCACCATGTGACGCTATGGACAAATCCAAAAACCCATGGGAAATGAAAGCAAGCTTTGTCAGGTGGGAGGCAAAAAAACCCTAGCTTTGGAATCAATTGCAATCCCTAAGAAGGGTAACCAAAATAAAGCCAAAACACAGCTGAGCAACAGCCTCTTTATTAGGGTACCGGACGAGCCACGGTCCCATCGCGAGAACGCCCACTGGCGTCCTTATCCAGCGTATTTAATGGTTTCACTGGCAATTTTGCGGACGAACTAAGGCACTGAGTTGCTGCATGCGCTCAGCCACAAGCGGAGCACTCATGCCTGAATTTACACAGGCCAAAGAAGCGGCAGTGACCTTCATTAAATAACCAACACGCGCCGGGTCTACGAACGGCCACTGAGCCGGAGGCGGCAGAGGTGCCAGGGTGAAGGGGGTCATAAGCCTTCTGGGCCAACATTAAACGCAGCCAAGTGTCCGTGGCTTTAACGCCCCAACCCAACTGGGGTTGAAGGGCCAAACGACGCCGAAAATCCTCGTCGTAACGCCACCAAGCTGATCCCCCATGTGACTTGTATGAATTATAAATGGTGTCGAGATATATAAACATCTCAGATCAGCGCTCAGGGTGCTTCTGTCCTATGACACATCCCACAACAAAAAATGCCTGAAGCCAGTTGTTAATAGACTTAGCCACTTTTGGCCTCCTCTCGAAAGGACGATCAGATGAGCTTCGTTCCTTGTCAATTGTATGTTGATCGGTCGTAACTAAAGACCATATATCAACATAGTCTTCGCCCATATTTTTCGGACAGTCTCCGCATCCAAAGGGAACCCCAAGAGGCAATGCCACAAAAGAAAGCGTCTCTATGAATGTCAGCACAAGGCGGGGGGTCAGACTGTGAAGGAGGTGGACCAGCTAAAGAAGAGTTAACTAGTATTCCCTTACCCGCCTGTAAATTAGCTAACAGTGTCTGGGTAGTCGCTGATATGCCCGCACTATCCCCCAATGCCCCCAAATATTGGTACTCACAAACATCTGGAAGGGGAGCGACAGCAGGCTCCTGAAGAGGATCAACAACCGTCTCCCTCTGAGGAGGTCGGTAACGACGGCGATGATGCCCATGGGGCACAACTGAGCCATTTCAGGAATACGGTGAAGTGGAAGGAGAACGCCACCTCGATGAACGGGAACGGCAGCTCCTTCGAGAGGATCTGAAACGACGGGAGGAATGGTGGCTATGTCTGCCATGTGATCCAGCAGAGCGTCTGCGGTGAAGGCTGCGAGAGGTTGATGCCGAGGAGAACAAGGCGGAGCGGTTACCGCGCCCACAGCGGCTACGACCGTGGGCCGGGGAACCAGCAACCGCTTGTGGGGAAACAAGAGCAAATGGGGCTTGTGCAGGTGGAGGAGGGGCAGACACTGCAGGGTGTACACCTGCAGAGCATCTGCGTAGGCCAGGGCAGCGAAGGGGTGACACCGAGGAGAGCAAGGCCGAGCGGATACCGCGCCCACGGCAGCTACGACCGCGGGCCGGGGGTCCAGCAACTGCCTAGGCTAAAGCAAGAATATCAGGGGCTTGACGAGCCGGGGCAGGTGGACAAGGGGCAGGAGGGGCTAATAATCGAGCAGATGAGGCTCGTGCAGGTGGGGGAGGGGCAGATACTGCACGGTGCACACCTGCAGCCCCCTGCACCAAAGGTGGCATGATGAGGGGCAGCAACTGATCAAAGGGGCCAGAAGGGCTCATTACTGCCCCAGCACCCAGGGGGGGGCATCTTGCTGAATAAACTGAGAGGGGGGTGGGGGGTGCACCATGCCTGCAGATCCTCCGATGAACGAGGAGCCACAGTCATGGTGTCCCCCTGTTATTGTTAGTGACGGTGGTGGTTGTTTTAGTAGCAGTTCGGGGAGGCAGGGGTTAACTAATACCGGCCGCGGCTCTGCACTGACAGGGGGAGAATGTCTGCGTGCAGCAGCCACGGCCAGAAGCTGGGAGGGAGTGAGCAGCTGGGAGAGGGTGAGGGGGGAAGGATCTGCATGAGTTGGTGGTACATGGGGATTAGCAGCTCCCAACAGCAGACATATGCGGCCAGGGGGACAGTCCTGGCTCACAGTCGCTGCGACCGGGAGCTGGGTTAAACTGTGCGGTACTAGTCGCGAGGTGCGCTCACGAGAGGTGCGCACGCCCCGTGACGTCACAGCTACCGACCGCAGGTCCACGCTGCCAGAGGGACAGTACTAAAGAATAGCCACCGCGGTCGGGAACCGAGGGGGGGGTTTGGGGGCTAGTCGCGAGGCGCGAGCACGAGAAGTGCGCACGCCCCGCGAAATTATCGGTGTGGGACTCAGGCGCTCCGGCGGACGGGTACGCCGAGCGGACCGCCTGCCGCCGGGGATCACTGCCTGAGCCTCAGGAGGGACAGAACGAAGCTTATCTAAGAAAGCATTAAGCCAGGCGTCACCATCCCTCCCGATTCTGTCCCTTATGGCAGCAGCCAAAGTGTCGGCCATCTCTCACCAGCAGCAAACTGTGTCCGGGTTGCCAGCAGCACAGCAGCGTCCGGGTCTCAGGATGAGGAGAGGCCGAATCCAGGAAGTAAGTGGGATTATATAGGGGATCCAATAGTGAGGAGAATAGTGGGATTGGACACCATAAAGGGGGCAGGGTTCGGGCATGGGAGTGGGATTTTAACCTCTTACATACCGGGCTCAGCAGTCAGGGTGCATTCAGTGCAGCCTCACTGACCTGCCCTGCTGTATGAATGTGAGCCTAGTGTAAAATACATTGGAGAACAACATACAATTTACTAATTGTTAAGGTCATTGTGTGATTATATCCTAACATGAGTAAATTGGCAGTATTTTAAGCTTATTTCATAAACTGAATTTATTGTAAAGCACATGATAAAAATATAAATGAGATAAATGAAAAAGAACACTGATTAAAATTAGAGAACACTTTCAGATACCTGCAAGTTATTGGTGTTAATCTGGTACCTGGTGCTAATTTCCTAAATTGTCTGACAAAGCCTACAGTCATATGAAAACGTTTGGGCATCCCTATTAATGTTAACCTTTTTTCTTTATAACAATTTGGGTTTTAGCAACAGCTATTTCAGTTTCATATATCTAATAACTGATGGACTCAGTAATATTTCTGGATTGAAATGAGGTTTATTGTACTAACAGAAAATGTGCAATCCGCATTTAAACAAAATTTGACCGATGCAAAAGTATGGGCACCCCAACATAAAAGTGACATTAATATTTTGTAGAGCCTCCTTTTGCAAAAATAACAGCCTCTACTCGCTTCCTGTAGCTTTTAATGAGTTCTTGGATCCTGGATGAAGGTATATTTGACCATTCCTGGTTACAAAACAATTCCAGTTCAGTTAAGTTTGATAGTCGCCAAGCATGGACAGCACACTTCAAATCATTCCACAGATTTTCAATGATATTCAGGTCTGGGGACTGGGATGGCCAGTCCAGAACATTGTAATTGTTCCTCTGCATGAATGTCTGAGTAGATTTGGAGTGGTGTTTTGGATCATTGTCTTGCTGAAATATCCATCCCCTGTGTAACTTCAACTTCGTCACTGATTCTTGTACATTATTGTCAAGAATCTGCTGATACTGAGTTGAATCCATGCGACCCTCAACTTTAACAAGATTCCCGGTGCTGGCATTGGCCACACAGCCCTAAAGCCTGATGGAACCTCCACCAAATTTTACTGTGGGTAGCAAGTGCTTTTCTTGGAATGCCGTGTTTTTTTTGCCTCCATGGATAATGCCTTTTTGTATGACCAAACAACTCAATCTTTGTTTCATCAGTCCACAGGACCTTCTTCCAAAATGTAACTGGCTTGTCCAAATGTGCTTTTGCATACCTCAGGCGACTGTTTGTGACGTGCTTGCAGAAATGGCTTCTTTCGTATCACTCTCCCATATAGCTTCTCCTTGTGCAACGTGCCCTGTATTGTTGACCGATGCACATTGACACCATCTGCAGCAAGATGATGCTGCAGGTCTTTTGAGGTGGTCTGTGGATTGTCCTTGACTGTTCTCACCATTCTTCTTCTCTGCCTTTCTGATATTTTTCTTGTCCTGCCACTTCTGGGCTTAACAAGAACTGTACCTGTGTTCTTCCATTTCCTTACTATGTTCCTCACAGTGGAAACTGACAGTTTAAATCTCTGAGACAACTTTTTGTATCCTTCCCCTGAACAACTATGTTGAATAATCTTTGTTTTCAGATCATTTGAGAGTTGTTTTGAGGAGCCCATGATGCCACTCTTCATAGGAGATTCAAATAGGAGAACAACTTGCAAGTGGCCACCTTAAATACCTTTTCTCATGATTGGATACACCTGCCTATGAAGTTCAAAGCTCAATGAGGTTACAAAACCAATTTAGTGCTTTAGTCAGTAAAGTAATAAGTAGTTAGGAGTGTTCAAATCGAGAAATTGATAAGGGTGCACATACTTTTGTACCAGTCAAATTTTGTTTAAATGCGGATTGCACATTTTCTGTTAGTACAATAAACCTCATTCTAATCCAGAAATATTACTCAGTCCATCAGTTATTAGATATATGAAACTGAAATAGCTGTTGCAAAAACTCAAATTGTTATAAAGAAAAAAGGATAACATTAATAGGGATGCCCAAACTTTTTCATATGACTGTATATGACTGGCAGCCTAAAATTCCAGTTTGCACTGACTTTGCAAAAATGGTGTGCCATTCCAAGGTGACTGAAACCCTCCGGCAGCAGGTTGTCCAGATAAAGTCCATAAAAGGGTGACCCTTTCAGCCAAAACAGGAGAAAGGGTTTTTACAACATTGCAAACTCTTTCAAGTCCCCCAAGAAGGCTGGTCGCTCGCAAAAGACAAATGCAAGAGAGGACAGGATAATGCGGACAATCTCCTTGAGTAATCGTTTCAACACTGCAGCTGGAATTGCTCACCAGTTCAGTACTAAATAGGGTAAGGATTAGGGATGAGCGAATATATTCACCACTATTCGGTATACGGCGGATAATGGAGTATTCAAGGTAATCGGTATCCGACGGCTAATATGGTATTCGCTCCGATAATTACATTTTCATTTCTGGACTTCCTGGCGCCATTTTCCAGCCTATGAACACATCTGACGTTGCTTGCCCTCACAGTAACGCCGCAGCCATCTTTGTTGTGGCGTTACTGTGATTGGCTTGGCCGCACAGCGCCATAGGGGCTAAATAAGGCTGCCACCATTTTGTGAACACGCATTAATTCCTGAGCTGCCGGTGTAGCTAGACTGTACTGTGTGCGGGACAGCGTTTATACAGCGTTTATACAGCAAACTAATAATAATCCTTGTAAGTGTACACCAGCTGCTAATGTGGTACCCCTGACCCGTTCAAGCGCCACTGAGTACTGCACCCATGCTGGGACAGTACTTCCAGGTAATCCTAAGGGCCAGAATGAGGTGTGTACGCACAGACACATAGCAACCAGTTCTCCCACACCAGTAGATGGGACCCTTGGGCAGTCTCCGGAGGGGGCTGGCTTTCAAATCTTGTCAAGGGGTGTAGCGGAGGAGCTGGGAGCTTGAAAGTGCAGAGGTTGTCAGGATAGGGAGAAGAGCCAGTCTGGTGGTGGTGAGCGGCGGTCGCGAGAGGGATACGCGCGCGGCCTCTAGTCAGACCCTGCACGGGGTAGTAACCGTTAGCGTGGGAGAACTGTCACCTGGTAGAAAGAGTACAGTGCTCCTGGTGACTAGGCACATACGGGGTACAGGTCCCTAGAGCAGACTCCAGTTTAATTACCTGCTAAACCTGCCAGTGAGGGGAACTACAAGTACCTCACCAACCTCACAGAGTCCGAGCCTCAGCAGCAACGCAGGGACCCATAAGGGGACAGAGCCTAGAGCCATCTCACTTGGTCCACGCTGCCAGCAAACGGGCCGAACACAGGGGAGAAAAGGCAGTAGCAACTCCCTGGATAGACCCCCATGGTGCTCCACATTAGGGGGTTATCTGAACACAGAATGCTAGGAAGGCGAGCTAATAGGTTACCCTCAGACTGGCCCGAAGGAACCCTGGTCTTACCTGGTTAATCACAGCAACGCCCGGGTCAGCTCGCAACAACATCTGAAGTGAGTAAAAACCAGATGAAAGACTTTTGGACTCTGCCTGTGTTATTCCGGGACCCCGCTATCCTACTCACCCGAGCCCCTGGGGCCTGCCTCACTCACGGGAGGCTACATCATCTGGCTGCAGACCCTATCAGCCCCAGACGCTTGTAAAACCTGCAGCAGCGGTAATCTACATCCCTGACCGCAAGCCCTGAGTGGCGTCACGACATATAATAAAACTGACATTACCTGTTCGCCATATTGATCAAGCCCTGTGGTGTCCCCAAACAGGATCAGCACTTCTGGAGCGTCAGATCTCTTTTTGGCGTCATGAACAGGATCCTGGACTAGACCCGTTCAGATGGGTGACAGTGTGCCTCGGCAGTGCGATTGAAAAATTTGAACTGCCGCCATTTTATTTTTTTGCCACCATTCAAAGTGCACGCGATTCAAAAGGCTGCAGCCCGCGCAGACGAAGTAACCGCCCACGGAGAGGAGTGACTGTCTCAGAATCCCCAGAGCGCTCTAACCCCACGAGAGGAGGAGGTGGCCTGCAAAGGAAGTGGAACTCTGAGGGAAGATGGACACCGTGAGTACTACTCTCCCCAGCCAGGGCGCTGCAACCCAAGCGATGCCTGGCCCCAGCGCGGTGAGCGCAGCAACACATAGCTCCGGTGCGGCGGCCGCAGCCGCACCGGCCGAAATCTCTCCAATCATGCCGATCTCCTTACCGTACGTCCCAGGGGCGACCTGGCTGCCCCAATACGCTGGCAAGGTGGACACCCTGACCGGATTCAAAAAGAAGATCGGCACCCTGCTGGATATGTACGCAATGACCGGAAAGCAGAGGGCCGCAGTGGTGCTGGGGCAACTAACTGGAGCAGAAGAACTAGAGGCTGAGACCTGGACCAGTGATGACCGGAGCTCTGTAGACACCATTTTTATCAAACTGAAAGCTGCCTTGAAAACCGCACAGAGGCAGAGCTGAGAATTGGCTTCAATAACTGCCACCAGAGGCCCCAAGATAGCATTAGAGACTATGCCCTCAGGTTTCAAGCCGCACTGCGGGCTCTCAAGCTCGTGGACCCTGTCAGTAATCAGGAGGGAAACAGGATGATGATAGAACAGTTCTTGCAGGGCCTGCACGCCTCTGAGGATAGAAAGCAGATGAGGCTGTGGTCCCTGAAACTCAGTGATGTGGACTTTGCCATTCTGAAAGACAGGGCCGTGAAAGCACTCCAGCCCCCCATCGACACTGACCCCATCCAACCAGCGTGGTCCGCCAGCACCCCAACTGCCGGAGCAGAATCCTCCTCGTAGGCCCTGGTAGCAGCAAAAGGACTCATAAGCTCAGCCGAAACCTCAGATACCTTGTCCTCCCAAGTGTAACAGCTCAGCAAGGACGTCGCCCAGATCTTGAAAGCAATGCAACTCAAACCAGAATCCAAAACCCCTCATAGGATCCTGCTAGCTGACAGCCCAGAAGACGTCCCTTGGATGCGAGGGAGAAAGGGTCCCTCATCCCGAGGGAGGAACAGCGATCGCTAATGTGGCGCCTTGGACAAACCAGGTCGTCACAGGTAACACACACACACCCCCACCCCCACTAGACAGTAACATTAGCCAAACACAAAATCCTTGTTGATCCCTCCAGTGTCTGATGTCCACACCAGGTGGGACAGAGCCAAGCGGTTGGCCCCACCCACTGAGGAGTTCACAGGCCTGGAGGCGAGAAAAGGAGCAGTGGAGTCCAGGAGGTGGAAGTGAGAAGGGTAAAGTGGAGAGTGTCTGGGTTTGTGGCCCAGGCACTGACAACAAGGTTGGCAGACGGTGGTGGCCGTCTGCAGGAGTGGTGGATCGACGCGGAACCGTAGGACCAGGGTCGGGCGGTGGCCCGCCGGTACCGACTGGGGAGCGAAGTGAAGCCAGCACACACAGGCAGAGCCATCGGACCTCGACTAGGCTTGGAGTCGCCGTCAACAGTCAAATCCGAGTGTGACGGGAACCCCAGGGGTTTCCTAACAACCAAAGACCCGTTAGAAGACAACCGTCCACACCGTGAGGGTATACAGCTACCGCCAAAGGCTAGAGACCCAAGGGCCAGTGCCTGCGGGCAAACGGGCTCCTCCGGCATCCATACACTGGGGAGCGGACTACCGTTGGGGACCCATCGTAGTCAAGACAGTACACAAAGGTGCAGGGAAAGACAGCCGCAGCCGGCTGCGGGACCTGTCCATCCAGCCGTTTGGTTTACCGGAGACTTTGTGCATCCATTGCTGAGTGAGTACACCCGTGTCATCCGGCACCGCGCCGCGCTGTCCCTGCAACCCTGCACTTCACCTACCCTGCCTCCCCGTCACACCACTGGGGCCCGGGACCACCAACCCCTACCCATGGAGGGGGAAAACAACATCCCAGCTGCTCCCTACCATCGCTCCCGGGATCCCCGTCACCAGCAGCGGTGGTGCCCATCTTCACCACAACCCGTGGGTGGCGTCACGGACTAAATCCCCAAACAAACCACCCCCTTTTCACTCATGGGCGAGGAGCGCCGCTCGAGTCCCCGGATCCGGCCCACCGCTGGACCCGAGCGTTAGCGAGCACAGCGTTCCGCCGCCCGCGACACTATGACTCGTCCGGACAACCCATCTGCCACCGTTGCAAGGAAGCAGGCCACTATGCGAGAGTCTGTCCTTTAAACGGGATAAACTTGGGGCCAAGGGCCAGTCCTCAAGATTAAGAAAACCTGGCCCAGCTTGACTGACGTGACCAGTACGTGGGTGGACGACTGGTCCTGTCCATCACCGTGGACGGGATCCCAACCCTAGCATTACTGGACACTGGCTCTCAGGTAACGACGATCCGTATGTCCTTTATCGCAGGTTTTGGTCGGCCGACGATCTCCGACGACCGGACCCTGACCTTACCATCTATGCAGCTAATGGACAACCTATAGACCAGATTGGGGCCAAAGAGGTGACCATAAAGGTGGGGAGGCAGGAATTGAAGGGACAAGGACTAATTGTTGTGGATAATGATGTTAAGGAAAGGAACCCACAAATGATTTTAGGCACTAATGTCATTGAGAATTGCCTAGGAGATGTGTTGTTGTTGCTTCACCAGATTGCTGAGGGTGTTGAGGGTGTAAAACGGAGAGTCCTGCAAAGAGAGATCCGAGTCATCTTGCGGAAGCAACAGGTAAACCAGACTGGCGGTGAAATTGGTAGTGTACGGGTAATAGATGCCAACCCCATTGTGATACCCCCATGGGGAGAGATGATGTTATGGTGCAGGGCAGTGGTAGGTCTCAGAGGACGGGATTACCAGGCTGTAGTAGAACCCACTCATTCAGAACACTGGCCCATGATCCTGACAGCCAGAGGGGTAGTTGACGTTCACAAGGGAAGGGTACCTGTACGAGTGCTGAACTGTGGGGAGGAGGAAGCTAGACTGCCAAGATACGCTACCATTGCTAAACTGTTTACCTGCCCAAACAACGCTATACAGCCCGTGGGCCCCCTGAGGCAAGCTGACTCAAAAGAGGACGAGGCCTCCCAAGAACAATTAGAGGACTGGTGTCAAAAACTCCATGTGGGGACTGACTCTACCCCCACCTACCAAAAACAAGGGGTTCACCGGGTTCACCTGGTCATACAGGAGTACGAGCAGGTTTTCAGTAAAAACCCACTAGATTTTGGGAGAATCAAGGGGGTGCAACATCAAATACCCACAGGCAGTCATCCACCCATTAAGGAAAGACATAGGCCTATACCACCAGCCCATTACCAGAGCGCCAAAGACATGCTGAAGGATATGAAAGAGGCAGGAGTCATTAGGGACAGTTGCAGTCCTTGGGCAGCTCCCGTAGTCCTGGTAAAATAGAAGGATGGCACAATGAGGATGTGTGTGGACTATAGACGGATAAATCAGATAACACACAAGGATGCCTACCCCTTGCCACGGATAGAGGAATCTCTTGCTGCCCTAAAGGCCTCTAACTACGTTTCTAAACTAGATCTCTCTAGTGGCTACTGGCAAGTCTCTGTAGCAGAAGAAGATCAGGAGAAGACGGCCTTCACCACCCCCATGGGTTTCTGTGAGTTCAACAGCATGCCATTTGGACATTGTAACGCTCCCGGGAACTTCCAGAGGCTGATGGAATGCTGCCTGGGACAGCTCAACTTTGAGACCGTCCTCTACCTGGATGACGTCATCGTGTACTCCAACTCACCAAATCTGGTGAGGCCGTGGTGTGCAGTGATGCACAGATCTTTGAGCACCAAAGGCCAGAAGAAAGCCATGTTGTAGGCCATGACATGCTGGGCAATCAGGTGGAAGTGTTGGAGGATGATGAGACACAGTTGCCCTCAGGCCAGCCTGAAACCTCCATTCCCGAAGATGTTGACCTTCAGGAGTTTGAAGACTACCAGGTTGATGATGAGGTGACTAATCCAACATGGATGGGTGACATGGATTGCGACAGAGAAGCATGTGCTCATAGTCTGCAAAAAGGCTGTAAGACATAGGGTTTCGACTACTGCCAGAAGTCAATCAACTGTGCACATGACACCACCACCTGTGGCATCTCAGAGTCCAAGGGTCCGTGCACCACCTGTTCCATCTCAGAGTCCAAGGGTCCGTGACCACCTCAGCCATCTAAGCGTCCAAGGGTCCGTTGTGCGATTGTGTGGGAGTTTTTTTCCAAGAGTCCTTCGGACCAAACGGTTGCCATTTGTCAAATCTCTCAGACCAAGCTTAGCAGAGGCAAAAATACTTCCAGCTTGGGCACCTCCAGCATGAGAAACCATATGTTAGCCAAGCACACCACTAGGTGGTTGACAGCTCTAGGTGAAAAACACGATTTCCAGACTCAAAACTCTGCCACTTCCCCTGGGCTTCCCAAACTGGTGTGCAAGAAGATGGCGCTGATACCTCCTTCTCCCAACCTGATGTTGGCCAAACTCAATCCTCAATGACCACATCCGCTTTGGTGTCCCAGCATTCCGTTCAGTTGTCCATACCACCTTTGAAAAGAAGCGAAAATACCCCGTCATACACCCAAGGGCAGAAACCATAACTGCACACATTGTACGATTGATAGCCATTGAGATGCTGCTGTATCGGCTTGTGGGAACAGAGGCTTTCCGCGACCTTTTGGCGGTGTTAGAACATCGGTACTCTGTGCCTAGCCGCTACTATGTTTCTCGTTGTGCCATCCCCGCGCTCCACAATCATGTGTCTGTAAACATCAAACGGGCTCTCACCAACGCCATAACAGGGAAGGTCCACTTAACCACAGACACGTAGACAAGCGGAAGAAGACAGGGATGCTACATCTCCCTGACGGCACACTGAGTGAACCTGGTGGCAGCTGGTACAGAGTCTGAGCCGGCAACATCCCATATAGTTCCCACACCCAGAATAGCAGGCCCTGCTTCAATCATAGTTTCAGTAGCCTCCTACACAGCTACAACTCACTCCTCCTACTCTTCATCTGGCTCCAGTGCATCGTCCTCAACATCCGGTGGTGTCCAACCGTCGACATCATTTTCCAGCTGGGATCTCTACAGCACTGCCTCGACTAAGCGGCAACACGCTCTACTGAAGCTCTTCTGTATCGGTGACAAATCGCACATGGCACCTGAGCTTTTGAAAGCAATAACTGAGCAGACAGATGAGTGGCTTGAGCCGTTGGACCTCCGTCCAGGGATGGTAGTGTGAGATAATGGTCGTAATGTGGTGGCGGCTTTAAAACTTGGAACGCTTGTACACGTTCCTTGTATGACCCACATTGTAAATTTAGTAGTTCAGCACTTTCTGAAGAAATACCCTGGGATACCAGACCTACTTATCAAGGTACAACGTATTAGCGCCCATTTCCGCAAGTCATCTCCCTCTTTTGCTGGCCTGGCAGTGCTGCAGCAGCGCTTACATTTGCCTCATTACAGACTAATATGTGACCTCCCTACGAGATGGAATTTAACCTATCATATGTTGGCCAGGATCCATGAGCAGCAGAGGGCAGTATCCCAATTCCAGCTGGAACATGCCCATCAGACGCAGCTGCCAGACATAAGTACTGCCGAGTGTGTGTGGATTGCAGACATTTGTCAGGTCTTGGAGAATTTTGATTACTGTACCAAAATGTGAGCAGTGAGGATCCTGTTATCAGTATCACCATTCCACTGATTTTGTTTATTGAAACGCTCTCTGTATGGTCTTACTGACCAAAGTGTTCATGCACCTGAGTTGTCTGTGGATCCAGACTTCACAATGGTTGCTAGTAATCCACACAACCTCGGCCAACAAGCTCAGGCCACCTTTACTCTGCATCATGAAGATGAGGATGAGGAGGATGATGAAGAACAGGAATGATTTGAAGTTGGTAACCAAGGGATTGACAACCCAAGCTTCAGGGCTGTCCAGCATGGATGGCCTGAAGAGGAGCAGGAGGAGGAGAGAGAGAGACTGAGGAGGAGAGGAGGTTTCGGGGGACAGAATGGTTATGTACCTTCCTTGAGCCACGCTACAAAGACAAATTTGCTTCACTACTTGTTGAGGCAAATAAGGATTTTACTACATAAACATTCAAGAGGGCTGTAGTGGAACAGTTGATGAAAAGATTACCCTCAGATCATGCTGGTGTCAGAGGTAGCGTGTCATCTCACGCAACAGGATTACAAGAGAGGGCTACGCATAGTAGGAGCAACACAGGCGGGGGACTAATGTGCCAAAACTGGTCCATTTCCCACAAACCATCAACTGCGAATCAGATAACGGTTGGGGGAACTATGACAAGGAGGGAACAGTTAAGTAAGATGGTGAGGGACTATGTAGGTGACCGTATCAGCGTGCTTTCAGAGTCTACTGTTCCCTTTAACTATTGGGTTTCCAAGCTCAACACTTGGCCAGACCTCACCTTTTACGCTTTGGAAGTGCTAGCTTGCACTGCTGCAAGTGTGTTGTCTGAGCATGTTTTCAGCTCAGCGGAGTCAATAATAACAGATAGTCGCACACGACTATCCACGGAAAGTGCAGACAGTTTGACAATTTTTTTTGCTGTTGTGAGCTGCTGGGAGTACCTTGTGATGCTGTGCTCCATGGTGTCTGAACCATTATCCCCTGGGGGAACTGAATTTTTTAAACTCCTTGGCATGTTATGCCCTTATGTTTATCCTACCAATTTTTTTTATAAAAAAAAGCTGTTGGGAGTACCTACTGATGCAGTGCTCCATGGTGTCTGAACCATTATCCCTTGGGGAAACTGAATTTTTTTAAATCCTCGGTGTTAGGTAGTGGAATAAAGCCTGAGTTCCAGAGTGAAACAACTGCCACTTTCATGGTGCTGCATGCTTCACTGTCAAATATGTCCCAAAAAAGGAGGTGTGAGACAGACACCAATATAATGTATAAGTTACAGCCCTTTCTAATCGAAAAAGAAGGAAAAATGTAAAAAACAAAACGTATGAACATATGCTAAAGTATTTTCTTTGGAAGGTCAGGGCTTGATTTGATGTTTTATTACAGTTATTAGGCACTAAAATCTGTTTCTTAGCAATTTCCCCTCTTTTACTTTGGTATGAGAGCTGTTCTGGCGACTACGTAAATGCCGCGTGCTGCTCTGACCATGTTATTCAAAGACACCAGAAATGCAATGAGGCACCTTCTACAGGCTGTGCCCATGCTGTATCAGCCTTTTCCCATCCATTTCGGCCTTTTCCTCAGTCACCACAGGTCACCGACAGGTCCGACGTAAAATTATTCTGGTTTCCCATAGACTTACATTGGTGGTCGAATATTCACCAATACTCGAATAGCGGAGAGGTATTCGTCGGATATTCATCGAATCAAATAATAGGGTATTCGATCATCCCTAGTAAGGATCTGTCTGGTCATACAGAGTCACAATGTTTAAGAGCATTTGAACTGAAAGCCTCTCATTAGCAGAAAGTATCAAAAGACTAGACTCACCTTTGGTGAGGAGCATGTTGTGTGGACAGAGGAGCAGTGGTCCACAGTTCATTTTAGTGATGAAAGCAAGTTTTATTTATTTTGATCTGATGAGAAACATGTTCATCGAAAAACTGTGTAAAGACTGAACCCAAAGTGTGTTAAGAAGTCAGGGAAAGGTGGTGGAGGAAGTGTCATGGTTTTGGGAATGTTTTCTGCAGCAGGAGTTGGACCTCTCATACAGCTACATAGTAGAGTGAATGTAAGTGTGTATCAGAACCTTCTACAACAACACGTGATTCCATACTTGCATTTATCAAACAATAAGCAAGCATTTTTCATGCAGGACAATGCCCCCTGTCACACAACAAAATGGGTAAAGCAGTTCCTTGAAACAGAAAACATTGAAATAATACAGTGGCCAGCCCAAAGTTTTGATCTAAACCCATTAGAAAACCTCTGGAAAATACTTGGTCAGAAAGTTATGGCCAAGAAACAAACAATAGTTAAAGAACTGTGGAAGAAGAGTGGACCAAAATCCCACCAGAGCAGTGTGAGAGACTAGTGATGTCCTGTGGCCGCAAATGTGCTGAAGTCATTCAAAGTAGAGCCTGTACACTTCCTACTGATTGGTGACTGTTGTTAGCTGCAGAAAATTTAGCTATAATCTTTCTCTGTGCTACAGACACTGTATTGTTCTATAATTTTGATCTCTAGTGTATATTAATACTGCTGATACAATTTTTAAATTGCATATATTTATTGAGAAACCATAATTCTCATTATCATATCTATAATTATCACTCACATAAAACTCATTATTCACAATGCTATATGAGTGTTTTTTAAAGAATTACGGTATGTAACGTATCTACACAGAGAATGTGCATGTCTCAAAATCAAGGATAAACAAAAACATATTTAGACATCATGCGAAAAGGAAAATCCCATTAAAAATCATAGAGCTATAAGTGATACGCTATAGCTATATTCACAACTGCATGGGAGGCTCTCTCAGATTCCCTTCATTTTGTCCACTGAAATTACGAGCGCCACGCTGAAAACCCAGCAGATTCCATCATTGTCATTGGCGTCCATCAAGTTCTGTTGGTTTGTGTCATATCTGGGTTCTGAATCTGACATATTTTTGGGGTTTCTGTTCTTATAATAGAGCAGAAATATAGAAATAATAGCACAGATATGAACAAAGCCAAAGGCTACATGCACACGTTTTTTGCCGCATTTTTGCCACATTTTTCGGTGCAGTTTTGTTGTCTCACTTTTGACTTCCCAGCAAGGTTTATGAGAATTCAGATTTGCTGTGCGCATGTTGCAGTTTTTTTGTCTGCAGTTTATTTGTCACAAAATTTTGACAAATACTCTGCAGTATGTTCTATCTGTATGTTTTGTCCTTGCGTTTCTCACTAGTGCTGGGAGGACTCGCAAATCAATCCCTTGCTGACTTGGAGTCGGCAGAGGATTGATTCCTGGTATCTGGCTGGATGTCGGTTTCTATATTATCTATGGAAACCAGAATCTGCCAAAAAGTTGTAGGAAGGGTCAAGTGCTTCTTACTTATCGATTCACCAGCGCAGCTATACTCTCAAACAGCCTCTCATTCGTCTTCCGGGCTGCTCATAAGGCTCGTCCATAATCACTGCTTCCCCCGCCCACCGGCATCTGTGATTGGTTGAAATCAGACGCGCCCCCCCATGCTGAGTGACAGCCTGTCTGATGTTTTCAGTCACAGACCTAGTCTGTGGGTCTCGTATAGTAAAAATAAATAAACAAAAAATTGGTTTAGGAGCACTCCATTTTATGATACCCAGCCCCGATAAAGACCTGACTAAGGGTTGCAGCACCCAACCGTGCGCTTATCTTTGCTGTGTATAAAAATAGTAGGAACTGCATGCAGCCTTTTTTTTATTATTGAAATAAATAATTTTAAAAACCTGCAGTCCCCTCAATTTTGATACTCAGCCAAGATAAAGCCAGACCACTGGGGGCTGGTATTCTCAGGCTGTGGAGACCCATGCTTATTGGGCACCCCCCAGCCTAAAAATAGCAGCCTGCAGCCATCCAGAATTGTCACATCCATTAGATGTGACAACCCCAGCACTTTACCCAACTCTTCCTGATTGCACTGGTGCAGTGGCAATCGGGGTAATAACTGGTTACTAACAGTCCATAGTTGCCAATAAGCCCTAGATTAGTAATGAGAGGTGTCTATAAGAACCCCCAATACTAGTCAATAAGTAAACAAATAATCACAAACATCTGAGTGACCCCCCCCCCCTGCCCAGGCCGGGACACCCCATTACTAATTTGTAAGTGAAAAGAAATAAACACAAACACTGAAAAAATCCTTTATTTCAAATAAAATACAAAAAAAATCTCTTTCACCACTTTATTAACACCCAAAACACCCCTGCAGGTCCGATGTAATCCACACGAGGATTTCAGCTCTGCTCCATCTGCATCACAGTGCGCGATCATGGTACATGACCGCATGCTGTAAATTCAGGCATAGGCTGAGCAGCGATGAGCGGTAATGTCACTCAGGTTATCCGTGGCCACAGCTTGGAGTTCCCACGGTCCTCCACATGTGACCGCAGGTAACCTGACCTCAGGGGACCTCAATGAACTCAGGTGAGATCACTGAAATAACCTGAGGTCAGGTTACCTACGATCACAGTGGAGGACCGTTGGAACTCCCAGTTGTGGCCACAGCTAAACTGACTGACGTCGACGCTCATCGCTGCTCAGTCTCTGCCATAATCTGTACCATGATCATGTTTTGTGATTCAGATGTAGCATAGCTGTAATCGTCATGGGACCTTCTGTGGATTACGTCGGACCGGCAGGGGTGTGTTGGGGGTTTATAAAGTGGCGAAAGATCGTGTTTTTGTAATTTATTTTTTAAAAAAAGCATTTTTTCAGTGTTTGTGTTTATTTCTTTTCACTTACAGATTAGTAATGGGGTGTCACGGACCGGGCTGGGGGGGGGTCACTCAGATGTCCCTCCGCTCAGTTGCAACACTGTCTGTGATGAAACCACACCTCCCAGCCTCACCCTGATGTCTCTAATATGTCGGGGTCACGCGAGACGACCTCATCACTTCCGCCAACATGCGACGTCCCGTGCCCCCAAGGGGTACGTAAGGTCTGCTTGGAACAATGTAGCACTGACACCTCCTGTCCCTGCAGGCACAGAGAGGCTCGAGAATGGGAATCGAGTAGCCTGCGCAACCTCTGGCATGGCACTCAGCTTTCCCACAACCCCGACAGGCCAACAGAAACTTTCCATTAGTCCAAGTGGAAGAGAATTCTGCCAGTCCGGTACAGTGCAGTAGACTGCCACCAATTCCTTGTTAGATATAGGCATATAGGCCTGGTCTGTTAACAGGACAATATCGGACCAGAAACCAACCCAGGTAGCGTGTAAAACTAAGCTGAACTCACAGACATGGGATTCAGGTATTGAGATAAAAGAACAGCCCAAGATTAAATTATATATATTTAATTGCACACTAGATAATACACTATATACTAGATGGGATTTACAGAATATATATATATCAGAGGTACAGGTACAGATAAGGCCTCTGCCACACTCACGTGAATTTCACGCACGTGCCGAGAGACACGTATTTTCCCTGCGTGTTGCGTGCAGGTAAGTACGTGTCTCTGGTACGTGCGTGACACGTGTGTTCTACGTGTGCTATCCGCGATAGCACACGTAGAATCAGTAATTATTATACTCACCTGGTCCTCCCTGCTGTCCGCGCTGCTGTCCGTGGTGCTGATCCGCGGTCTCCAGCCCTCCTGTCTCCCCGCTGCTGCTGCTGCCAGGCAGTGAAGTGAATATTCTATGAGATTAATGAGCGGCGGTCGGCAGCAAGAGGCAGCAGCGGCAGAGACAGGAGGGCTGGAGAAGGTGAGTTAATGTTTTTTATTTTTTTCCCTGACATGTGTGTTTACTCCGGCGCGTGTCACACGGGACCGCATCCACACTACACCCGTGTGGTACGGGTGCGGGCCGTGTAACACCCGTGCTGCCGGAGAAAACACTGACATGTCAGCGCTTTGAAAATCGCACACACGTACAAACGCACACGGACACACGTTCCGTGTGGTTTTACGTGTGTGTGCCTGCTACAATAGGGTAGCATTGGTTAAAGTGTCTCCGTGCCGCCGGTACGTGTAAAAAATGACAAACACGTGCCGGCAGCACGGATGTGTGGCACAGGCCTAAGACATAGTTACAAACAGATATACAGATGGATCAGTTACCTTGTTCCTTTGTGATTAAGCCTTGTGCTGGCTTGCACAGGGGGACGCTGTGGAGCCACACGTTTCCTGGAACTTTTCACATGTCTACCACATGTGGCCACGCAGATAATAATACCCACAAGATGTCCACTCTGATTTTTAAGAACCTATGTTCCCCCTATATCCCATCCCCCTTGTGACCTAAGACTGAGCTGGCCATGGGTGTGCGTCATCCCTTCCAGGGAAAACATAGATTTTCAGTTTTCCTCATATCACTGCCTCTGAGTATCTCACATGGAAGATATGAATATATTTGCCACCAGGATCTTATCTATCCATAGATAGGAAATATGATAGGTCTGTGGGCTTCCTTATTAATTATTGATAGCCATGCATGTCTCATCATTTAGCGGAAATATATGGGACGTGCATTGTGCTGTCAGGAATCTGAAAATATGTCTATCTTATTTGTGGGGATGACACACTCCCGGAAATTGAAACTCTTTTAACCTCTCCGTCCAGTCTGGAGTTTTAATAGAAATTCAGTTGTAAAACTTGTAAGAACCTGACTTGCCTGCCCACCCTTCCTTATGGTCATCAGGAGGCTTGCTTATGCTCAGGAACTGTCCTAATTGGATTTGTCACCTCACCGTTTGCTGATTTCTGGCAACTCAGGATGTGTGTTAATGGAATGTAACAGCTGGTTGATAGGTATGACTATCATAATCCTCCCCATATTTCTCAGAATAATCCTCACATGGGGGGTCTCATAGATGCCTCCCAGTACTAATCTAGGGCATACTGGCAGCTATGAGCTGACATTAGCCCCTTAGCACATTTGCCACCGCACCAGGGCCATCGGAAATAGCCAGGTAAAGTGCTGGGGATGTCGCATCTAATGGATGCAACAATTCTGGGTCCCTGCAGGCTGCTAATTTTAGGTTGGGGGTGCCCAATAAGCATGGGTCCTCCCCAGGCTGAGAATACCACTGATCGCTTTATTTTTTTTTCCTTATTTTTACTTTATTTTTTTATTTCCCGAGTGCCCGATGCGGATCAATACCCGGAATCCCTTGAGAATTGTGGCCTGGGCCCGGCACTCGGGTGCCTTTGAACCCACAGGATCGGACTTTACAGTCTAGTCTGCCCATCACTATTTTTCCCAAAAAAAGGCATCATATCGGAATTGCCAAAAACGGAACAAAAATGCACCATTATTACAAGCATTTTTTTTTTACATTTCCAGGCTCCCTGGGACAAGGTGCAATTTTGATGTATCAAAGGTGCAGTTTTTTTGTTACAACAAAACTGCACCATGCGTATGTAGCCCAAGACAAAGTATAAAAGAGTTAGCACTAATAACTCTGCTATCTCGACTATAGCATATTTATTAGAAGAAAAAGAATGATTCTGCCCACACACCTGAGGTCCCACTCTGAAAGCAGCTTCCATCTGTGCTTTGATTATATTGCACTTCATGTGCTCAGAAGCAGATGAAGGTGGAGATAACGGAGAGTGAAGAGGCATTTCATGTAATTTCTTTTCTTCCCCCTGTATTTAAAAAGGCATAGTAAATGTGCATTACATAAAAACTTCAATGATACATTGCAGAATTGAGATGTTCTCTATCATATCTACTTTGTTTTCATTTAATTTATCCCAGACATAAGAATATTTAACTCTTTAATACTATATATTACTTAATAATAAGAATATAATATTTTTTATTTATATAGTGCCAACATATTTCACAGCACTTCACAACTCAGAGGGGACATGTACAGACAATATGAGACATTAAGAAAATTCACCAGATACCAAGAGGAGTGAGGGCCCTGCTCACAAGCTAACAATCTATGAGGAAATAGGAGGCACAAGAGGTAAATGGAAATAAAACCTTGTCATTCATGGTCCAGCCATCAATATATTAGGGGATTCAAATATAGCTGCATCAACCGGTCTCTAGCCAGAATTTATACACATACAGATACATAGAGTAAAAAAAGTACATGAAGAGGAATGTAACCAGAAGATACAGGGCACCAGAATTGGAAGAAAAATTTGTAAGGGTATGTGCGCAAACTGCAGTTTTGTTTCTCCAGTGAAAAATGCAGTCTGGCAGAAAAATGCACCTCTACCTGGAAAAACTAATCAAAAAAAGGTCAGTTTTTGCTGTGTTATTGGTAATGCATTTTTTAAAGGAGAAACAAAATATGATATTATAGTATAATTGATAGATAGCTAAAATAGATAAATAGATAGAAAAAAAATAGAAAGAATGGATAAGCTTTGTGCGCACGCTGCAACTTTTTTGACCACAAAGATACAGAATTTTTATCTTGTGGTGACCACAAAGATGCAGCGTTTTTATCTTTGTGGTGACTACAAAGAGCAGTGCTTTTGGCCTAAAAAAATGCAGGAGTCCTCCATCTGTCAGGCCTCTACTGAAGTGAGCCGCGGCATTAGCGCTGACGTCACTCAGGTGATGAACGGTGACACCGCAAATCACATGAGTGATGTCCCCGCTGATCTCACGGCTCACTTTAGTTGCAGCCTGATATACGGTCACAAGTGGAGGACTCCAGTTGTCACTGTACATCACCTGACTGAAGTCACCGCTGATCTCGTGCGACTCACTTCAGCCGCGGCTTGATATGCGGTAACAGATGGAGGACTCCAGTCAGGTAATGTGCAATGATAGCTGGAGTCCTCCACCTGTTACCACAAATCCAGCCGCGACTGAAGTGAGCCGCGTGAGATGAGCGGTGACTTCAGTCAGGTGATGTGTGGTGACAGCTGAAGTCACCGCTGATCCCGCACGGCTCACTTCACTTGCGGCCTGACCCTCACAACGCGCAGTCATGTTCTATGGCTGCTCAATGTGATTGTCAGTTGTAGTAGAGCTGGATGCGTTGTGGGACCTCGTGTGGATTATGTCGGAAATGGAGGGGTGTTTTAGGGGTTAATAAAATGATGAAAGAGGGGGCTTTTTTGTTTTTATTTCAAATAAAGGATTTTTTGGGTGATTGAGGGGGTGTCTCATAGAAGCCTGCCACAACTAAGCTAGGACTTAGTGGCAGCTATGGGCTGCTGCCATTAACCCCTTATTACCCCGATTGCCACTGCTCCAGGGCAATGAGGATGAGCCGGGAAAAGTCCCAGGACTGTCGCATCTAATGAATGTGGCAATTCCGGGCGGTTGCTGGCTGATATTTTTAGGCTGGTAGGGCTCCCAATAACGTGGGTCTCCCCAGCCTGAGAATACAAGCCCCCAGCTGTGAGACTTTATCTTGGCTGGTTATCAAAATTGGAGGGACCGCACGTCGTTTGTTTTAAATTATTTATTTAATATACTGTACGATATACACCCGCCCACCGGCATCTGTGATTGGCTGTAATCAGACAACTGTCACTCACTATGGGGGCGGGTCTGCCTGCAACCAATCACAGCCACCGGTAAGCAGGGAAGGAGTGAATATATTATGAATATGTTATGAGCCTAATGAGTGGCAGGCTCTGGAAGATGAAAGAGCTGTCGCGGCAGCAGTGTGACAGCAGTGTGACGGTGAGTATGAAGCGCTTGCTCCTACCCATTTTATATGGGGAGCAGTATCTGGCCAAATACCAGTGATCAATCCCCTCTAGGCAGAAAAACGCACCAAAACGCATGTAAAACAACAACCTGCGTTTTTCATTGCAGTTTTCCACCCTCATTGAATTCAATGGGTGAAAAACACAGTGAAAAACGCCAAAAGAATTGTTATGCTGCATTTTTGTGATCATCACAAAGACGCAGCCAAAAAAAACTGCAACGTGTGGACAGCAAAAATGAAATCTCATAGACTTTTCTGAGGAAGGAAATTCATGCAGTTTTGAGACCAAAACTGCATCTAAAAAATATGCAAAAACGCAGCAAAAAACACATGCACGTGCACATAGCCATAGAAAGAACATATAGAATAGATAGAAAGAAAGAACATATAGAATAGATAGAAAGAAAGAAATAACAGAATAGCTCTATAGACAGAGCAATAGCTAGCTTGGCCAGCTGTTTTTTTTAAATTATTTTTTGGTTAATCTGCGGGCTGCAACCCTCAGCTGTCTGGTGTACTTTGACTAGTTATGAAAAATAGAGGGGATCCCACACTTTTTTTTTAAATTATTTGATTTATTTTAAACAAAAAAATGATGTGGGGGGGTCATTTTTTTAAAACCAGCCAAGGTGCAGCAGACAACTGTGGGCTGATATTAATAGGGTGGGAAAGGCCATGGTTATTTGTCCCTTTCCAGGTAACAATAGCATCCCACTGCCACCCCAGAAGTGCCGCATCCATTAGATGCGCTAATTCTGGCGCTGGACCCGACTCTTCCCGTTGCCCTGGTGCGGTGGCAATCATGTAATAAGAAATTAATAGCAGTCCATAGCTGCCACTAAGTCCTAGATTAGTGATGGCAGGTGTTATGAGACACCCCCTCATCACTAATCTGTAAATGAAAGTAAGCAAACACCCGAAAAATCCTTCATTTGAAATAAAAGACAAAAAAAGCACCATCTTTCAACACTTTATTAACCCCCAAAACACCATTGCAGGTCTGAAGCCATCCACACGAGATTCCACGACGCTTCCAGCACTGCTACATGTAGCGCTCACAGCGAGCGGCCATAGAAGATGACGGCCGGCTGTGAGCTCCATGCTGCAACTGAAGTGAGTCGCGCTATCAGCGGTGACATCACTCAGATGATTTCTGGTCACAGCTGGAGTCCTCCAACTGTGACAGTGAGTCGCCCTCATTAGCGCGGCAGCGGTCGCCTCTGGGACACTGCTTGCTCTGGGACTTTTGTTTAGGAACCCTTCTGGCAACAGGTATGTCAAGTCATTTACTTCTGAGTCGTGTCGCCACTCTCAGTTTGTGGTCAGGGTGATGGGTGACCGCCACTGCAGTTTAACGAGTTCTCGCAACAGTCCTTGCGGGCGCATTTCTTTAACGTTACTTTAACTGGTAACAAACATTCTTAAAGAATTTTACTGGAAACACATTTGCAAATTACACAGACCTCCTCCTCTCAAGACCAGGGCTCTTTCTCTCAGTGCTCTGGAACCTGGAGATTGACCTTGGAGCATTTTGGGCATATTGGGTGTGCTGTGGAGCGTCCTCCTGTGGTGACAGCAATGGGCACTGGGGTGGTGTAGCAGGGATGGAACCTGGGTCCACCATGGTTTCCCTTGGACATTGCACCATGTCCAAGGCAAACCAACCTCTCTCTCCCTTATGTCTGGTGAACTCCACCACAATCCCCCATGTACAGATTGTGACCAGGGTGACCCCTTTGCAGGTGGGACTGCACATCCCGACGGGACACGAAGATGCCCTCCTTGACCCCAGCCTCCACTATAAAGCCGTACCCCATTCTACGGTTGAACTCGTCAACTACCCCATGGTGGATGGGGCCTCTGGCCTGGTGTCTGGCTCGCCACAGGGTCTGCTTCTCCTGCAGATCCCTGGCCTCCACCTGCTCTCTCTCTGGGGTAGGCTGCACAAGGGGGTGTCTTGACCTCACACGCCGCTGTCCTCTGCGAGCTGGTCGCTGCATCACCATCACCTGGTCGTCTGCAGGCTCCCAGGTGACATACATGCTGGGCATATAGGCAGCCAGCTCTTCCTCTTCGGCAGGGAATACTCCAACCTCCTCCGGTTGTTTGGGGAGCGTTGGCGTAGCCTCCAGGCCTCCCCATCTCTTTGTGGGTGCTGTATCCTCCTCCGGTTGATCTGGCAGCAGCTCCGGGGATGAGCTCTCATCGGCCGGGCATGGTGATGGATCCCTCTCTAGCAGAGAGGGTGCTGGGACCGCTTCAGGTCGGTATGGCGGCTTAGGAACCAGGTGCATGTCTACCAGGTGCGCGGGGAACTGAGCCTCCAGCTCTCTCCATCATTTCTCTGTCCGCTTCATGCCGGGGCATAAGAGGCGTTGCGGCCTGCTCTGATCTGGCCGGGAGAAGAGGCATTGCGGCCTGGTCTGGTCTGGCCGGGAGAAGAGGCGTTGTGGCCTGGTCTGGTCTGGCCGGGATATGAGGCGTTGCGGCCTGGCCTGGTCGGGCCGCGGGCATCGCATCGAGCACCGCACCGGACATCACGTCGGGCATCGCAGCGGGCGTCACATCGGCCTCTGGTGACAACGCCGGTGGAGTCAGCACACCCGATCGGGCAGGGGCAGTGTGGGACTCACCCAGGGTTAGGCCGGAGGTATCCCGCAGCAGGGTCGCTATCGCCGGTGATGACTCCGAATGGGCGTGGGCGGCACCTCCAGACGGGCACCCGCTGCAGGTTTCTTATGGCCAACACCATCTCCTTCTTCCACGCGGCTATCTCCCGCCTGCTCCGCTCTTCCATGCTGTCGGCTTTTCTTTCAACTTCATCCTCCAGTTCAGCAGCAGTCAAAGGCCTGGTCCACCCCAGCTCCTCGCGGTCGCCTCCCGTAGACGCCATCTTGACTCTCTTGTTGGTTAACAGGTTCTTCTCACACACATTACTCAATTTCGCTTCTTCTACCAGACTGGAACATTCCCGCCGTCTAGGGACAGATCCGCCCCCATCCTCTCCTCTCGCGGGGCCAGAGCGCTTCAGGAGTTCTAGGACAGCCACACCTCTTCGTGGGCGGTACTCTCCTTCTGCGCAGGCTGCAGTCTTCAAATTCGCGCACTTTTGCAATGTCAATATGGCGGCGGTCCAAATTTTCTGATCAGACCTCCAAGGCACCCTGTCACCTGTCTTAACAGGTGTAGTCCTTATCCTGTTCGTGACGCCAGATGAGTCGCCCTCAGCAGGACGGCAGCGGTCACCTCTGGGACACTGCTGGGACTTCTCTTTAGGGACCCTTCTGGCAACAGGTATGTCAAGTCATTTACTTCTGAGTCGTGACGCCACTCTCAGTTTGTGGTCAGGGTGATGGCTGACCACCCCTGCAGTTTAACGAGCGTCTGGGGCTGATGGTGTCTGCAGTCTGGTGGTATAGCCTTCCGAGAGTGAGGCTGGCCCCAGGGGCTCGAGTGTATGTGTGTAGAACAACAGGTCGCAGAAGAACTCAGTCTCAGCCAAAGTGTCTTGCAACTGGTTTTTACTCACTTTCAAATGCTTCAAGTGGTACCCGGGCAATGCTGAGATACACCAAAAGAGAACCAGGTATCCTGCAGGCTGGTATAGGGGTAACTGCTGGCTCGCCTTCCTAGCACTTCTTGTTTCGGACAACCCCTGACTTAAAGTACCGTGGGATTCATCCAGGGAAGTCGCAGCTGCCTTTTCTCCCCTTTCTGGCCCGTTTTCTGGCAGCATGGACCAAGGTGGATAGCTCCGGCTCAATCCTCCTTATGGGCCCCCTCGTTGCTGCTGATGCTCGGACTCTGTTTTGGTTGGTGTGGGACTTGTTGTCCACCTCACCGGCAGGTTTAGCAGACCACTAAATGGATGTCTGGCTATAGGGACCTGTTCCCCGTGCGTGCCTAGCCCTCCAGAGTCTCCGTACATGACCGGCTGACTTCTCTTCCTCAGCGTCTTTCTGTCCGACTTCTGGTGACCGTACTCCCCCGCCAACAGCCACTACACGTGCAGGGTCTGACTAGTGTGTCCGCTCTCCTGCGTCTCCATTTCAGACTCGGCTTACTCCTCTCCTACTCCTTCTCAGACTGACTGACTGCCACTGCAACCTAGTTTCCAGCTTCTCTACCTCACCACTAGCTGAGATGTGGAGGCCACGCCCCCTCCTACCTATGGTAGTGCAGGGAGCACAGCTGTGATGTCAGGGGTTCACCCAAGTTCATTCTGACACCCTGTGGCTGCAACTAAGGCCAGAGTCACACTTGCGAGGGACTCTCACAAGTCTTGCATTGCATCACCCGGCATGGCTGTATGCTCTCCTGACAGGAGCAGGTCGGCTGCATGTATTTCTATGCAGCTGCACGCTCATGTCCAGAGAGCGTCAGGCTGTGCCGAGTGATGCAGTGAAAGTCGGGTGTCGTGGCAGTGACATCACAGATTCTGAGAGCCTGTGGCTGACTAACCTGAGTGATGTCGCGCTGATCGCGTGGCTCACTTCAGTCACTCTGGTGATTTGCTGTCACACCTGGAGTTCTCCACCTGTGACAGAAAATCAGGCCGCAAGTGAAGTAAGCCGCAGGTGGAGGACTCACCTGAGTTAATCACCTCAACTTACAGTGGGCAGTCATGCTCTATGGCCGCTCGCTGTGATTATCAGATGTAGCAGTGGTGGAAGCGTTGTAGGATCTCGTATGGATTATGTTGGACCTGGAAGGGTTAATAAAGTGGTAAAAGAGGGTGCTTCTTTGGCTTTTATTTCAAATAAAGGATTTTTATGGTAATTGTATTTATTTACCTTCACTTACAGATTAATGACTCATAGACATCAGTAACCTATGACTTAGTGGCAGCTATGGCCTATTATTAACTCCTTATTACCCCGACTGCCACTGCACCAGAGCAATCGGGAAGAGAAAAGTGCAAGGACTGTCGCATCTAATGGATGCGGCAATTCCGGGCAGCTGCAGGCTGATATTTTTTAGCTAGGGGGCAGCCTTATAACCATAGGCCTCCCCAATCTGAGAATACCAGCCTCCAGCTGCGAGACTTTATTTTGGCTGGGTATCAAAATTGAGGGGACCAAATGCCATTTCTTTCAAATGATTTATTTATTTCACTGTACGATATAGACCCGCCCACCGGCGTCTGTGATTGGTTGCAGTCAGACAGCTGTCAGTCAGCGTGAGGGCGCGTCTGACTGCAACCAATCACAGTCGCCGGTGGGCTGGAGAAGCAGTGAATATGTATGAGCTTAATGAGCGGCTGGCTCGGGAAGAACAAAGAGCTGTGGCGAGAGCAGTGTGACAGCTGCCTCGGTGATCGGTGAGTATGATGCGCTTGTTCCTACCCCTTTGCGTCAAATTCTAATCCCCATGGACTTTATATGGGGACCAGCATCTGACCAGATACCGTGGATCAATGCCCTGCATACCCCAAGTCAGCGAGGAATTGATCTGCCAGTCCTCCAAAACGCAGGGACAAAATGCAGAAAAACACAGGTAAAAAGCAATGAAACTCAAAGAATTAGTTACCTGTGTTTGTCCCTGTGTTTTTTCAAGACTTCATTGAAGTCAATAGGTAAAAAACGCAGGGAAAATGCAGAAAGAAGTGACATGCTGCTTCTTTTTTCTGCACCCAAATTTGCAGGCAAAAAAAAAGCAATGTGCTCACAGCCTTTCTGAATTCTCATAGACTGTGCTGGGGAAGGACTGAATGCAGTTTAGGACAACAAACTGCACCCAAAAATGCGGAAAAAACGTTGCAAAAAAGCGTAAAAAAATGCAGTGTGCGCACAGGGCCTGAAGGGCAGAATTGGAATAATTAGATGAGTGAGGTGAAGTGATAGGCTAGTCTAAAGAAATGCATTTTTAGGGCCTGCTTAAAACTGTAGATGTTGGGAATTAATTGAATTATCAAAGCAGGTAAGTATGGGACCAAGGCAGGTAAGCCTCTATCTCCATAGTGGAGAAACGGGATTTCCACAGGTAAATCCGCAGGAACAATTGACATGCAGTTATGTGTGGCCGAGGGACATCCGCAGCATATTCCACAACCGCACATTCCGCAGCATGGACACAGACACTCCCCATGTCCCATAGGGTAACATGGGGAGTGTCTGTACTTGCTGAAACCTGCGGATTTATCTGGAAAATCCAGATAAATCCGCAGGTTTTCCGCGGCAAAATCCGCAGGGGCAAGCTCCCATGGGCACATAGCCTAAAGGGAAGCAAACTCGGGACTACAGAACAGGAGAAAGACTTGGGTATTCTGATTACAAATAAGCTGAGCAGCAGCACTCAATGTCAAGCAGCAGCTGCAAAAGCAAACAAGAAGACATCGCTTGAAACGTGTGTCAGGGTTTAGCGGTATACAGGATCTATGACCAATTTAAAGGTATAGTGCCCCCATACTATTTTTATACATTAGATCTATTTACGGTATATCTATTTGGCATTTTTTAAGCCTGGGGAATACCTTCTCACTTACATAAACATCTGGATATATATAACTATCCATCATTAAAATATAGTCATTGCACTAAGCACTTTGTTATATATAACTATTTATTATTAGAATATGGTCATTGCACTAGGCACTTTATAACCTGATAATCCGCAGCTAACATTTGGGAACTTGATCCAGTCCAGTATTTATTCCTTATTTTTATTATGTACATGATGTTTTTAACGGTTAAAGAATAAAAAAAAATGTATGTTTTATATTATGAATTTGTCACTATTCCCTTTATCTGAATCTTTCTGGGTTCTTATTAGGGGTTTTTGATCTTTATGTATTATAGTGGCATTATACGGAATATTTTGATTGTTTAAGATTTAGGGTATATAAAAAGAGAGATTAGATCTTGTGATCCCAACGTATTGTTACCCCTCTATAAATCACTTGTAAGGCCACATCTGGAATATGGGATCCAGCTTAGGCTCCACATTTTAAAAAGGATATTAAGAAGATAGAGTCAGTTCAAAGGCGGGCAACTAGACTATTACAAGGAATGGAAGGCCTCCCATATGATGAGAGGTTGAAAAAGTTAGATATGTTTATCTTAGAAAAAAGACGTCTCAGAGAAGATGTCATTTATATGTATAAATACATGTGTGGTCAATATAAAGGACTGGCACATGACTTATTCCTTCCAAAGACAGTACTAAGGACCAGGGGGCACTCACTGCGAGTGGAAGAAAAGCGATTCCGACAGCTAAATAGGAAAGGGTTCTTTACAGTTAGAGCAGTCAGACTGTGGAATACCCTAACACAAGAGGTATTAATGGCAGATATTATAACGGCTTTTAAAACAGGGCTGGATGATTTCCTCAGTACACAATATTGTTGGTTATATATGAATTAATGACAAAATATATAATTGATGGAGGAAGGTTGAACTAGATGGACCTAGGTCTTTTTTCAACCTATGTAACTCTGTAACTATATGTAACTATGTAACTATCTTAGTGTTTGATACTTGAACTGAGCAGATCGGACGCTTGGATGGGTTTGATTTGTATAATAAGTATAATGCAAGTCAATGGGAAATTCGAGCATTTTTCTATAAACCTCCCCGAGGAGGGCTAGGGAGGCCATAAAATTGTCAAAATGTATGGAAACAGGAAATTGGGATGAGAACAGCATGGAGAAGACACCTGGACACATCTATAACTCCCAGGTCACTGCTGAGAACAATGTTGTCAAAGTATTAAGCCCCTTTTACGGACTGCCAATAAAAAATACAAAACTGAAGAGGAAATAGATTTTACAAAAATAAAAGCTAAGAAACATTCTTTTCTGTGTAATGACTTGCATATAAGGCAAAAAAATAAACAAAACAAAAACACCTTCCCCACCCTTTAGGCTATGTTCACACGTAACATTTTTTTGCTACGTTTTTGTACTTTCTCCGGGCAATCAATGTTGAAAAAATGTGTCAAAAAAAAAGCTGCAAAAACACTGAAAATGTTGACATCCTGCTTCTTTCAAAAACGTAGCAGGTTTCCATTTCAGTCAGGAAAAAAAATCATGTAATTAACTTTATGAATTCTCCTAGTTTTTGCTGATGCTGTAAAAATCAACTTTTAAATTGCATAAAACTCATGAAAAAATGCTTCAAAAATGCAAAGTGTAAACATAGCCTTAATAACTGGTCTGTCTTTCATTGTATTTCACTATTACCTATGACTACATTAAATGACATAGTAGATAGAGAAATAAAACTATAACCACTGGTAGTCACCGGTAAATGTAATGGTAACACTTTACTACCTTTTCTGGGCATGTGGCGTTTGTGATATGGTCAGACATATCCTTTTCAATTTAGAAAAGAGAGACTCTAAACCTCACAAAGCCTATGCAGACAATGGAAGAAGCGCAAAAAATTAGAAGGAAGAGGGACTTTTATACATTCTGTATTACACATAAAGGATGGCCTCATACACATTCTGTGAACATGTTAAGTAGTGGGAATCATAGACACCTAAAACGTATGTACTAAGTGCAAGGGCTACAAAAATTAGAAAGAGGGACTGCAATAAACCCCGGAAGACATATGGAGTAGGGCCTCAGAAAATATTTTTTTTTACATTATTAAGGAGTGGGACTCCTTGACTAGTAAAGCCTATGCACTATATGCAAAGGCTGTAAAAAGTTAGCAGGGACTGCAATACGCACTGGAAGATACGTAGAGGAGGGCCTCAGAATACACTTTTTTCCCATTAATGAGTAGGACCTCTTGACTAGTAAAGCCTATGCAGTATGTGAAAGGGCTGCCAAAAATGAAAAGGAGGGACTCATGGATAGGGACTCGTGACAGATAGGTCTCTTTAATGAGCAGGGTCTATTTGTGCTCCTGCAGAAGGCGCAGTTTCAACTGGTCCACAGCCTTAGCCTCTGCGTGCACCATCAGTAACTCTTCAACTTAGCCATCCCTTACCGCATGCGTGCGTTGGGCATATAAAATTAGGTAGATGATATATGCCTGCAAATCTTTATGGGATTAATAGGGAACAGAATAGTTGTAGCCCCAAGAAAGTACTTTTGATTTTAAGTTGCAGCAGCAAGGACTGTAAAGCTGTAATCAGTGCCTATATGCCTGTAATCCAAATGTATCCCTCCTTCAGAAGCTCTCCCTACACTGAATGAAACAGTGCTATTAACAGGGAATAGAATAAATGTAGCCCTAATAAGGGACTTTTGGTTTTAGGGTGCAGGAGCAATTACTGTCAGGCTATAATAATTCCCTATATGCCCGTAATCTTTACCTATTCCTCCTCTATCAGCTCTCCCTACACTAAATGCAGTAGTATTAATAGAGAACAGAATAGATGTAGCCTTGACAAAAGACTTTTGGTTTTAGGGTACAGCAGCAAAGACTGTAAGGCAATAATCCGTACCTATATGCCTCTAATCCTAACCTATCCCTCCTCCAGCAGTTTATGTGAACTCTTATACCAAGTCAAACCATGGTGAAATTCGCCAAAGGTTAGTAAAAGAGTGCATACTACAATGTATTTGTAATCCTGAGTTAAAACCATTCATACACATAAACAATGAAACACCAAAGTACAGGATTATCACAGAGTCAAAATAAATGTATAGTGCATAAGTTGTATCTACTAGTGGTGCAAGCACTGAAATGCTTGAGTGCTTGGTTTACAAATCAAGCAGGTTGAATGCTTGGAAGTGCTCAATTCGAGTACCGAGCATAATAGAAGTGAGTGGGAAACTCGAGCATTACCAGCTGCAGTCTCCAGAAACTCTAAAGCGGGCTTTACACGCTGCGACATGGCTAGCATCGGCTAGCAATGTTGAGCGCAATAGCACCCGCCCCCCGTCGTACGTGCGATATTGTGTGATCGCTGCCGTAGCGAACATTATTGCTACGGCAGCGTCACACGCACATACCTGTGCAGCGATGTTGCTATGACCGCCGAACAATCCCTCCCTCAAAGGGGAGGTGCGTTTGGCGTCATAACGACGTCATTGTGGCGTCACTAAGCAGCCGGCTAATAGAAGCGGAGGGGTGGATATGAGCGGGACGTAACATCCCGCCCACCTCCTTCCTTCCACATTGCAGGTGGACGAAGGTAAGGAGATGTTCGTCATTCCTGCGGTGTCACACACAGCGATGTGTGGTGCCGCAGGAACGACAAAGAACATCGCTAATAAGCAATTAACGATTTTTTGATTCAGGACGACCTCTACGTGGCGAATGATTTTGGCCACTTTTGCGATTGGCTAAGGTCGCTCGTACGTGTCACATGCTGCGATGTCGTTAACGTTGCCGGATGTGCGTCACAATCACCATGACCCCGATGATAATACGTTAACGATATTGTAGCGTGTAAAGCCCGCTTACGACCTTTCATGATGTTATTATGACCTTGTAACCAGTCACGTGTCTGGTAAGTGTCATCAGACTTACTGCGGGCTCTTAGTCTATACTTATGGTCTGTTCTCCCAGCACAGCAGCAGGTAGCAGCCATTACTTGTGACATTCCACACACCCTCTACTACCACCTATTCTGTAAACTGTCAGCGTGTGCGCTCTACAAATGTTCCCACCTGGAAAAAATAGCTGCTCCCTTAGTTCCATTCGCTGAATTTCCTGAGTAGAACAGAGTGAGCAGTTATTTTTTCTGGTTGAGAACATTTGTAGAGTGCACACACTGGCACTGTACGGAGAAGGTGGTAGTGAAGGGTGCATGGAAGGTCACACATGATGACTGCCACCTCCTGCTGTGCTAGAACAGGAGCACAGCAAGTCTGATGACGTTTCAAACACATGTGACTGGTCACATGGTCATATAGTAAGACGTTCACCGCACTCTCCAGAAAATTTTCATGCAAATTTTGAATTTATTAAAATAGACAGTTGGTGGACAGTAGAAGGCAAGGGAATTAGCGACAACTGTTGTTGTTGTCGCTAATCTCCTTGCCTTCTACTGTTCACCAACTGTCTATTTGAAAAAATTCACAATTTGCATGAAAATTTTCTGGAGAGTGCGGTGAACTTCTTACTATATACTACAAGGGAATCCTTATCCCGTCTACCAGCACCCCGTGATACACTTGGTTTTGTGCACACTAATTGTTTATTACTATGGCCACATGGTCATGGCATCATGAAAGGTCTTGGAGTTTCTGGAGACCACCGCTGGTAATGCTCAAGTTTCCCATTCACATTGTTATTATATTATTATTATGCTATTATGCTCGGTACTCAAATCGAGCACTTCTGAGAGTGTGACCTGCGCAATGCAAATGCTGAGGACTCAAGAAATGTAGTGATGGCTGCCTCCTGCTGCGGATGGCTGAAGAGGAGCGTGGTGTCCGGAATCTGTGTCTGGCTTCTGCTTCAGAAAATAAATAGAGGGAGATTTTTTTCTCCTCCTGGAATGGGAACTGGATTGAGTATCAAGCGTACCCGAGCATATGATCAATCGAGTACAGAGTAATGCCAATGAGCATCACCTGCCCATTGAGGTTGAGATATATTTTAACTGTAGGAAAAAATCTGCTTTGTTGCTGAGAAGTAGTAAAAGATGAAACAGAGTGCTAAAAGAAACAAAAAAACAGATAAATGTAAATAATCTGGGATATGGTTTAGTGATGTTTCCCTCGGTTGCTATCCAGAACCCGGGCTGAGCCTCCTGCTCCAAGCCACGGGCCCACAAAAAGAGAGAAACACTAACTCCTGTTGTCAGTGCTAGATGTTATCCCAAGCTGTGCCCAGGAAGGTTCTGCTGTAAGTATGTTAGTTGCACCTACTTCTACCCCATGTGGTGCTGTGGCGCCCTGGACAAGCCAGGTCGTCACAGGTACTGCAACAACACACCCCACACCCCGGCTAGGCACATCTAGGTCAAACAAAAATCCTTGTTGCCTCCCTCCAGGGGCTGATGTCCACACCAGGGGGTGGAGCCAGGCGGTTGGCCTCACCCACCGAGGAGTTCACAGTCCTGGAGGCGGGAAAAGGAGAAGTCAGATTAGTTGAAGAGTTTGAGGAGTGGAGAAGTGAAGTGGTAGTAGAGCAGCCTGATGGTGTCCGGGTGCGTGGCCCGGGCACATACAGCAAGGTTGGCAGACGGTGGTGACCGTCTGCAGGAGAGGCTGATTGTAGCAAACCGTAAGGACCGGGGACGGGCGGTGGCCCGACGGTACCGGATCGGGGAGCGAAGAGAAGCCATCACCATTCGGCAGGGCTTACGGACCCCGACCAGACTTGGAGTCGCCGTAAAACCAGTCAAATCCGTTAGCGAAGGGAACCTCCGGGGTTTCCCAGCAGTCAAGACCCGATTGAAGGCAACAGCTCAAACCGTGAAGGGAAATACAGTCACCGCCAAGGCTACAGTTCTCAGGGCCAGAGCCTGCGGGCAAAAGGGGCTCCCTCAGCCTCTATCCAAGCTGGGGAGCGGGTTACCGGTGGGAAGCCACCAGAACCGAGAACATAACACAGGTGCAGGGAAAGGCAGTCACCACCAACCTACCGGGAGAAAAAAACCACCGCGGCCATCTGTGGGACCCGTCCATCCAGCCGTTTGTTTTACCGGAGACTTTGCATTCATCATTGGCTGAGTGAGTACCATTATGTTCGTGCGGCACCTCGCTGCCCCCGCGACCCTGCACCTCACCAGGCCCCGTAACCCGCCTGCCATCCCTCCCTCACCGGGCCCCAGGACAACCAACCCCCCTACTAAGGAGGGGAAAAACAACATCCAAGCTGCTCCCTGTCATCGCTCCCGGGATCCCCGTCCAGAGCAGCGGTGGTGTCACAACCTCACCACAACTGTGGGTGGCGTCACAGACAATAAAACCCCAAAACCATTCCCCTTTTCACTCACGGACGAGGAGTGTCGCTCGAGTCCCCGGGATCCGGCCCACCGCTCGAGCGGCAGCAGCAGCAGCCGAACCCGAGCAGTGGGTGAGCGCAGCGTCCCCTCCCCGCCCGCGACAACTTGGCATCACGAACAGGATCTTACCGCTCTGCCGTCTGGTAGAGGTGCGTCTTGTGACCGCCGGAGGTGTCCGGCCGACAATTTTGAGAAGCCGCCATCTTGGGCGCGAAAAATCCCCACTCGAGCGTCTTCCCGAGCAGTGGAGGCGCGAAAACCGAAACCCCGCCCCTGTAGAGGAGGAGCCGGAAAAAGACTAAGGGGGACGGAAACAAGATGTCTGCACCCGACAGAGCCGCTGGAGGAGCGGCGGTCGCAGCCGCAGTGGCACCCGTGGATGGGAATGGGCCTGCCCAGGTCCCGGCCGCACTGGCGGGGGGCACCGTGGCCCCAGCTCTCGCTCAGGTGATGCCGTTCTCCTTGCCCTATGTGCCCAGAGCTACCTGGCTGCCGCAGTACGATGGGAAACCTGACACGTTGCAGGTCTTCCGGAAGAAGCTTAGCCCGCTACTAGAACTGCACCCCTATCTGATAATCAACGTGCAGCGGTAGTGCTGGCGCAGCTAACCAGCGCGGTTGAGCAGGAGGCAGAGACCTGGGCTGAGGGGGACCGGTCCTCTATAGCCACCATCTTTGAGAAGCTACAAACTGCCTTCGAGACCCGTACCGAAGCCGAGCTGCGGATGCAGTTTTATCAATGCCGGCAACGGCCCACGGATAGCATTCGGGATTACGCCTTACATCTGCAAACCGCCCTCCGCACCCTGAAGCGGGTAGACACCATCAACGATGCGGATAGCAACAAAATGTTAGTGGAGCAGTTTGTACAGGGAATGAGGTCCTCGGAGGACCGCAAACAACTCCGGCTGTGGGTCCTAGAACACCCTGATGTGGACTTTGCCGTGTTAAAGGAACGGGCCATTAAAGCTCTGCAGCCCCCAGCATCGGAAGTCCCTGAGGCCGCCCCATGGCCAGCTGAGACGGCTCCCGTCATGGTGGCCCCTGTCCTCCCAACGCCTCCGGTACCTGCATCCCCAAGCGGAATGATGGAGGAACTGGCTGCCCAAGTCCGCCGCATGGATGGGGACCTCGCAAAGATCCTCGCCGCATTCCAGCCTCCGACCAGGTCCCAGCCCCCGGGGAAGATGCAGCTCGCCGACAGTCCCGAGGACGTATCCTGGATGCAGCAGAGAAGGGCCAATGACTCACGGTATGGACCTCCAATTTATTACAGGTGCAGGAAGCCCGGCCACTACTCCCGACGGTGCCCGTTAAACAGGAAACCCCTGGGGCCACGGGCCAATCCTCAGGAGTAGAACCCAGTGGCCCCCTCGACTGGCGGGACCAGTACATCGGAGCCCGGCCCATCATCCCCCTGGCAGTGGACGGCATTCCGCTGATGGCTCTCCTGGACACTGGATCTCAGGTAACCACAATACCATACACACTGTTTCAACGGTATTGGGGAAAGGACGAACTAGCCCCCCCAGATGGCAGTATGACACTGATTGCCACTGATGGACTACCATTGACCTAAGTAGGGTACAAACAAGTGGCTATGACTGTGGGACGAGCTGAGCTGCAACACTAGGGTTTGATTGTGATAATGAATGAACCAGTGATCATAACCCGAAGGTAGTGCTAGGGACTAATGTGATGGAGCACTGTATGAGTGATGTGCTGACCCTACTGCAGCAGCTGGCCGCCACAGCGGCGGGGAGCCGACAGAGAGCTGTGCAGCGTGAGATCCGGGCCCTGATGTATCGCCAGCATGTGAACTTGACAGGAGGAGAAATTGGAGGGGTGAGAGTGATGGATGCGGCCCCTTTGATTGTGCCTCCCAGGAGTGAGATGATGATTTGGTGTAGGGCAGCGGTAGGTCCCCAAGGGCGAGACTACCCCGCCATGATAGAGCCCATGCCCTCCGACCACTGGCCCCCAGTAATGGCCGCCCGAGGGGTGGTAGACGTCAAGAAAGGGAGAGTGCCCGTACGGGTGTTGAACTGTGGGGAGGAAGAGGTTAGGCTTCCCTGGTACGCTACCCTTGCCAAGTTGCTCACTCTAGATCCACACACCATCCATGAGGCCATTCCCCCGATCTCACCGCCCACTGCCAGTTCTCAGCCATCCCTGGGGGAGTTAGACGAGTGGTGTCGGGAGCTACACGTCGGCACTGATGATACTCCCACACATCACAAGGAAGGGGTATACCGGGTGGTACAGGAGTATGAGCGAGTTTTTAGCAAACATCCTCTAGATTTTGGGCAGATTAAAGGGGTCCAACACCACATCCCTACTGGTGAACACCCCCCTATTAAAGAGAGATACAGACCTATTCCTCCCGCACACTACCAATGCGCCAAAGACATGTTGAGGAACATGAAGGAGGCAGGGGTTATTAGGGACAGCTGTAGTCCCTGGGCCGCTCCGTTGGTGCTGGTTAAGAAGAAGGATGGCACCATGCGGATGTGTGTGGATTACCGGAAGATTAACCAGATAACGCATAAGGATGTTTACCCTCTGCCCAGTATTGAAGAGTCCCTGGCAGCGCTGAGAACCGCTAACTACTTCTCCACCCTTAACCTCACCAGTGGGTACTGGCAGGTGGCCATGGCGCCTGAAGACCGAGAGAAGACTGCCTTCGCCACTCCTATGGGACTCTGTGAGTTCAACAGCATGCCGTTCGGGCTGTGCAATGTCCCCGTCGCCGTAAAACCGGTCAAATCCATTAGCGAAGGGAACCTCCGGGGTTTCCCAGCAGTCAAGACCCGATTGAAGGCAACAGCTCAAACCGTGAAGGGAAATACAGTCACCGCCAAGGCTACAGTTCCCAGGGCCAGAGCCTGTGGGCAAAAGGGGCTCCCTCAGCCTCCATCCAAGCTGGGGAGCGGGTTACCGGTGGGAAGCCACCAGAACCGAGAACATAACACAGGTGCAGGGAAAGGCAGTCACCACCAACCTACCGGGAGAAAAAACCACCGCGGCCGTTTGTGGGACCCGTCCATCCAGCCGTTTGTTTTACCGGAGACTTTGCATTTATCATTGGCTGAGTGAGTACCACTGTGCCGTGCGGCACCACGCTGCCCCCGCGACACTGCACCTCACCAGGCCCCGTAACCCACCTGCCATCCCTCCCTCACTGGGCCCCGGGACAACCAACCCCCCTACCCACGGAGGGGAAAAACAACATCCAAGCTGCTCCCTGTCATCGCTCCCGGGATCCCCGTCCAGAGCAGCGGTGGTGTCACAACATCACCACAACCGTGGGTGGCGTCACGGACAATAAATCCCCCAAACCATTCCCCTTTTCACTCATGGGCGAGGAGCGCCGCTCGAGTCCCAGGGATCCGGCCCACCGCTCGAGCCACCACCGAGCAGCGAGCGGAGCAGCAGCAGCAGCCGGACCCGAGCAGTGGGTGAGCACAGCGTCCCCTCCCTGCCCGCGACAGTGCCCTTCCCCAGTGGTTGTCCTAGCAACTGGGAAAGTCCCATGCTTTGTGATGGCTAATTCCCCTGTCTGCCCTAGTCCAACCCTGTGTGAGTAAGCACCTACTGTTGTTTGTGTATGTTTTGTGAAGGCACCGGCAGGTTAACCCCCTCCTGACCCGGGATAGATATTACCTCTGAAAAGTGGTTTAATACCCTGTGGCGCCTGAAGTCCAGGGGCACCACACATATGCATAGCCAAAGTCAATACAGTGAAGTGAAAGTGATAACAGTACCAAAGTGCCTAAAGTCCCGCGCGAGTAAAACAAATGCTTAAAAAGTGTATTTATTGATTAATCAGATAAAAACTTGATAATATAAATTTTATATCAGAAATTTAGTAGTTGAAAATCTGCCATGTAATGATCACTGAGGTGCTTGGCTCCATACAGAGTATTAAAGCAATCTTATATACTTCTGAATGCAGATGGCGTTGATTACAAACTATGGCAGTATGAGTTATTTTGACAAGATTGCATTGTACTTTTAATATACGGTATATATTTTTCTCTACAGTCTTAATCAACTTGTAATTAGTATTTGTATTTAATTTCATTTACTATTCTGAGTCACATGCTATGATTTTGATTGGTGACCTCAAAACATGTAAACTGCACTTGCTTCTTTTTCATGGATTATTGCTCTGTGGATTTTATCTGCTAAATCAGAAATACGTATTTAATCCATATGCTGGACTTTATATTCTATTTTTGCAGGCTGTTCTTATATGCCTGAGCCAGTAGCCAAGTCTATGAAAGTTTACTTAAGGCCTCCTTAACAGATCTGTGTGAAAAAAAGGTTGTTTTGAAAGGTCCATTTTGCACATCCATATGCCCATCCATGTGTCCATGTGTGTCATTCGTATGACATCTGTGTGCTGTCCGTATGTCCGTGTGATACGTAAATATGACGTCCATTTGACTGGTAACAGAAAAAACACATGCCAGGGAAATTGTTTTTTTATGTGTAAAAGATGTGCAAAGCCAGAAAAATTATAGATAGATAGATAAATAGATAGATATATAATTGGATAGATAGATAGATAGATAGATAATTGGATAGATAGATAGCTACAAGTGCATCTCAATAAATTAGAATATCCTCAAAAAGTTAATTTAATTCAGTAATTCAATACAAAAAGGAGACACATATATTATACTGTGTATATAGTCATTACAAACACAGGGATTTATTTCAAGTGTTTATCTCTGTTAATGTTGATGATTATGGCTTACAGCCAATGAAAACCCAAAAGTCATTATCTCAGAAAATTAGAATAATTACCACAAAACACCTGCAAAGGCTTCCTAAGCATTTAAAATGGTCCCTTGGACTGGTTAAGTAGGCTACACAATCACAATCATGGGGATGGCTGCTGACTTGACAGATATCCAGAAGTCAGTCATTGACACACTTCACAAGGAGGGTAAGCCACAAAAGGTCATTGCTAAAGAAGCTAGCAGTTCACAAAGTGCTGTATCCAACCATATTAATGGAACGTGACAGGTACGTGCGATTGCGATTGAACGTTAAAATGTTCATCGCATACACATCGTACCTGTCTCCAGAATTGCACGTTAGATTGTTCATCGTACCAGGGGTAGCACACATTGCAGTGCAGGGAACGATGAACAGATCTTACCTGCGTCCTGCAGCTCCCGGCCCACAATGCGGAAGGAAGGAGGTGGGCGGGATGTTTACGTCCCGCTTAGCTCTGCCCCTCCGCTTCTATTGGCCGAATGCCGTGTGACATCGCTGTGACGACGAACGTCCCTCCCACTCCAGGAAGTGGACGTTCGCCACCCACAGTGAGGTCGTATGGACGGGTAAGTACGTGTGATGGGGGTTACTCGTATGTGCGGCACGTTCAACAAATTGAACGTGCCACACATACGATGGGGGCATTGCAAATCGCAATACAAAATCGTATGCGAAATTGCAACGTGTAAAGCAGGCTTTACTGTGCCTGATTGGCCAGGAAACTCGTCTGGCCTAAACACCATAGAGAATCTATGGGGTATTGTCAAGAGGAAGATGAGAGACACCAGACCCAACAATGCAGATGAGCTGAAGGCTGCTATCAAAGCAACCAGTGTTCCATAACACCTCAGCAGTGCCACAGGCTGATCACCTCCATGCCAAGCCGTATTGATGCAGCAAGTCATGCTGAAGGAGCTCTGACCAAGTATTGAGTGCATTTACTGTACATACTTTTCAGTAGGCCAACATTTCTGAATTTAAATCATTTTTTTCAGTTTGTCTTATATAAAATTCTAATTTTCTGAGATAATGACTTTTGGGTTTTCATTAACTGCAAGCCATAAGCATCAACATTAACAGAAATAAACACTTGAAATAGACCATTCTGTTTGTAATTAAGCGGGCTTTACACACAGTGACATCGCTTGCGATGTCGCTGCTGAAAGCACCCGCCCCGGTTGGTTGTGCATCACTGGCAAATCGCTACCTGTGGTGCACAACATCGCTAATACCCGTCATACATACTTACCTGCCCAGCGACGTCGCTGTAACCTGCCTTCTGTTTAAGGGGGCGGTTTGTGCGGTGTCACAGCGGCATCACTAAGCAGCCGCCCAATAGAAGCGGAGGGGCGGAGATGAGAGGCCATAACATCCCGCCCACCTCCTTCCTTCCTCATTGCCGGCGGCCGCAGGTACGATGTAGTTCCTCGTTCCTGCGGTGTCACACATAGCGATGTGTGCTGCCACAGGAAAACGAACAACCTGCGTTCTGCAACAGCAACGATAATCGGGATTAGAACGACCGGTCAATGATCAACGATTAGGTGAGTAATTTTGATCGTTTAACGGTCGTTCGTGTGTTTCACAAGCAATGACGTCGCTAACGAGGCCAGATGTGCGTCATGAATTCCGTGACCCCAACGACATCTCCTTAGTGATGTCATTGCGTGTAAAGCCCACTTTACTCTATATAATATACAGTATGTGTTTCTCTTATTGTATAGAATTACTGAAATAAATAAATTTTTTGAGGATATTCTAATTTATTGAGATGCACTTTTAGATAAAGATAATAGATATAGAGAGAGATAGCTTGATAGCTTGTCCAGCTATTTAGCAGAATAAATAAATAATTGATAAAAAAAAGGATATCCCAAGCTGACTTTTTAATTATTTGAAAAAATAATTTAATGGTCTGGGGTCCCCCTATTTTTTCAAAAGCAGCCAAGGGACAGCAGACAACTGGGGACTTATATTTTTAGGGTGGGAAGGGCCATCGTTTTTTGCCCCTTAACAGCCTAAAAATAGCAGTCTCACAGTTGCCCCAGAGGGAACACATCTATTAGATGCACCAAATCTGGCACTGTACTTTATCTGTTGCCTTGATGTGATGGCAAATGGGGTAATAATTGTGGGGTTGATGCAAGCTGTGATTTGCCAGCTTGCATCAAGGCTTGGTATTAGTAATGGGTTGGCATCTATCAGACACCCCCATTACTAAACCAGTACAAATATAAAAAAAAGGTTTACTTGAACAAACACCCCCTGACTAAAGCCCTCATTCAACAATTTATTAAAAATATATTTTAAAAAAAATCAGTCATAATGCATAGCGATGTCCCCCATGTTTCCCAAAAGCAAACATGAAATACATAAAAAGAGAAAATTATTAAAGAAATAAAGACAACAGACACCCTCATTCACAATATATTTTCCTGCAAAAAAATGTCCGACAACGTTCCAAGACTCACTGTCCCAGCAAATTGGAGTGAGAGCAGTTACTGCAGGCTCACATACTGCTCTGAGTACCACTGCAGTGAACTAAGATGACCTCATGAGTTCATCCCAGGTCACTGCAGCAGGTCACACAGTAATGTGTGATCAGTCGAGGGCAGGGAAGAGCAGTAACAACGTGAGTTCATCGCAGTTCAATGCCAGTGGTGATATAACTTGCAGAGGCCTAAGCCTAAGGTGACTCATTACATCTTTGTGATCACATAGTGGGGGTCAGATAGGAGGTGGTCAGATTGGCAACTTGGCACATAAGGTGTCACCTAATACAGCTTTGTACTAATCAGCAAATCCACACCCAAGGCGGCACACTTCCTCTTCATTCTGCTGTGTTGGTGCTATGTATTGAAGTAAGATTGTCACCTATGCAGAAATGGTGAGTCCATTCCCATTTTTTAGAACCAGTGTCACTGTCACTAACATCTATGTTCTAATTAACTCACTTCTTCAATGGTGTTAGTCAGATTCCAATAGGTAATAAGACAGCAGAGGAAGGAAGGTGTGTGCTTCTGTGGATGTCTGGTGGCTAATCAATGCATATTTATGATAGAGTAGGAGGAGGAGGAACTTTCCATAGCACATTACAGCCAGTAGAGCAGCTAGGCCCACCAAGGGAATTATCAGTACCCCAGTGGGCTAGTCACAGCCTGAATACAATGGTGGAGCAAAAAGCCATTAGCTCCATGATTCAGCCAGTGTGTCTGAGTCTCAGTATAGCTGTCATGATCGTATCGCTAGATTGTGCCTGCTTCATGGTGCCTTACTTCAAACAGTACAGATGGGAGCAGTGCATTGTGGAGTATTGTGTTAGGGCACAGTGGTATCATACTGTGCTGTTACACTAGGGGCATCATACTATGCTGGGATCATTGTAGAAGTATCATACTTTATGTGTGAGTACTGTATGGACAAGTTGTTTGGGATTATTCCCTTTGGGGATATCACACTGTGTGGAGAGGCAATATTTTATCTGTATTTGATTTTTTGAAATGTTTGTCTTATAATATTGCTGTACTAAGGATTGTTTTGGTGCACTCTTTTAGTCATCTCTGTCAATCTCCTCTTCTAGTAGATATAAAGATGTTATATTGATCAGAGACAGGCTTGGTTTGCAATATCTCATAATTTGTATAAATTGACCATGTTTTTTTTTGTATGAATATTTAAACAATGGCTTATAATTGATTGTGAGAACTCCCTAATGGCATTTAATCAGTGAATTTACTTACAATCCAATTATCCTAGTTTTGCAGTCAAAACTTTGCCTGCTGCCGTGAGCATCTCAACTGAACATGTTTCTTTTGTTTATTACATGTTAAAAAATTCTTTAACCTTTTAACTATAACCTTACCTCTTATTCAAATTTTCTTAGTAAGTTATTTTTTAGCTTGATAAACAATGATGATGGAAACTATGAAGTCAAATGATTTTTGGAGACATTGGGAGGTACTTTGATTAGGGTGGTGCCATGCGCACTACTCAGCAGCCTAGTGTATGCGTCCCGGATTCAGAGTTTGGATGCTTTATGTATGAATACCACTCGCATGAGTATCACTGTGCTCAGGTACGCTCAGCCCAGTGCAAGCCACTTGTAGTGTTTGAACAGCTCGCACTGGAGGTAACAACAGCATGATCAGAGGTAGTGTGTGACTCACTCCAGGGCTATGGGGTACTCGGTCCCGGGCCATATATTTACGGGTACAGTTCACTGTGTGACCGTTGCCCAGTTCCGTGACTCTGGGGGTAGCTTGAAAGGGGTTATATACAGGGGAATGGTTTTGTCGTGACGCCACTTGCGGGTTGCGGCTAGGTAAATGGAGCCGCTGATGTACAGTCTCTCACCGCTGGGGCTGATGTTAATGGGAGCCTGGATGTTGGGCCGCCCGCAAGTAGGGCCGGGCCCCAAGGGGTAGGTGATGGAGTTAAGGTCCAGTCACACTAAACAACTTACCAGCGATCCCAACAACGATAGGGATCGCTGGTAAGTTGCTAGGAGGTTGCTGGTGAGATGTCATACTAAGCGACGCTCCAGCGATCCCACCAGCAACCTGACCTGGCAGGGATCGCTGGAGCGTGGCTACACGAGTTGCTGGTGAGCTCACCAGCAACCAGTGACCAGCCCCCAGCGCCGCGTGGAAGATGCTGCGCTTGGTAACTAAGGTAAATATCGGGTAACCAACCCGATATTTACCTTGGTTACCAGCTCACGCAGCTACACGTGCAGAGAGCAGGGAGCAGCGCACACTGAGCGCTGGCTCCCTGCTCTCCAAGTTACAGCACACATCGGGTTAATTACCCGATGTGTGCTGCAGCTAAATGTGCACAGAGCAGGGAGCAGCGCACACAGCGCTGGCTCCTTGCTCTCCTAGTTACAGCACACATGGGGTTAATTACCTGATGTGTGCTGCAGCTACACGTGCAGAGAGCAGGGAGCAGCGCACACAGCGCTGGCTCCTTGCTCTCCTAGTTACAGCACACATCGGGTTAATTACCCGATGTGTGCTGCAGCGAAATGTGCACAGAGCAGGGAGCAGCGCACACAGCGCTGGCTCCTTGCTCTCCTAGTTACAGCACACATGGGGTTAATTACCTGATGTGTGCTGCAGCTACACGTGCAGAGAGCAGGGAGCAGCGCACACAGCGCTGGCTCCTTGCTCTCCTAGTTACAGCACACATCGGGTTAATTAACCCGATGTGTCCTGCAACTACATGTGCACAGAGCAGGAGCCGGAACTGACAGTGAGAGCGGCGGAGGCTGGTATCAAAGGTAAATATCGGGTAACCAAGGACAGGGCTTCTTGGTTACCCGATGTTTACATTGGTTACCAGCCTCCGCAGAAGCCGGCTCCTGCTGCCTGCACATTTAGTTGTTGCTGTCTCGCTGTCACACACAGCGATCTGTGCTTCACAGCGGGACAGCAACAACTAAAAAATGGCCCAGGACATTCAGCAACAACCAACGACCTCACAGCAGGGGCCAGGTTGTTGCTGGATGTCACACACAGCAACATCGCTAGCAACGTCACAAAAGTTGTTCGTTAGCAGCGATGTTGCTAGCGATGTTGCTTAGTGTGACGGGGCCTTTAGGCACCGAAAAAAAGGTAGGCCACACAACGGATTGGAGTGTAACTGGTTTCTTTACTCACAGCGTTGTTATGGCTGGAAACCCGAAGAACGCTGGTCCTCACCACTGGTCCCCTTAGTCCCAGTGCTGGTGTGGTAAGCTGGTGGCTCCTTTCCCCTGCACCTGTCTCTGGTTGGTGGGTCCCCGTGGCTTGGAGCGTCTGGGGGTCCCCAGCTGGTCGTCATTCAGTCTTTAGTCCGAACGGCGGGCAGTTTGAACCCTGTAGGGTCGGTGTTCCGTTCCAGTCCCTGGTTCTCCCGTCACTGCTGGTGCCCCCTACTTTACGGTCAGTGAGGTCCTGGATGGTCCCCTCACTGTGCAGATTTTATCAGGTCTGCCTGGAGCGTTTGTCTGACGAAGGGCTCTGTACCCCATCGGTGCTATGGTTCCGAGAGTACTACACCGTACTCCTTCGGCAACCACATACCTACACCTGACAGGTCACTGTGACACACTCCCGCCAGTACGGTTACGTCCGTATCCTTTCACTTACACTTACTGACTGTCTGACCCCTCCTCCCTGGTTGTCATCTAGTGGACTGGATCGGCTCCACCCCTAGGTGGCCATCCATTGGGTCGAACCCTAGTCTGTCACCAGTCCTTGGGAAGGGAAAACAGGTATTATATATGTGTTTTGGTGTTACTGGCACTGGTCTTCTGGGTCCCTGGAGGTAGCTCCTGCATCTTTGACAGGATGCAGTACCTTGTAGCTCCTGATGGCTTTAGGGGCACTACATGTGCGCCACACAAAAATATGGAAAATCCCAGCCTACATGCCTCCGGAAATCTTCTGTTTATGGCTGGTTGCATGTGGGTGGAGACCCAAACTGTCAATTAGTGCCTTAAATTGGGGTTTAGGTCAAGTCCGGGTTTCAAACCAAAGTTTATCTAAAGTCCAGATGAAGACGCCTAACCAAACTTCAACGGGTTCACTCATCTCTAATGACAACCACAAATGTATGAACAAACACAAGAAACTTAATTTTATTGATGCGTCACTTTAGTAAAATGCTGTGCTTTTTGGGTTTAATATTTCCTACAATTGCATGAAAAGCAATTTTAATTTATATTTTATTACCTTTGTGTTGATACGCAATGCTGGCCATGGGGAACCTATTTTCACTGGTTCAACATCAGTTTTTACCAAAAGTACTGACGTATCTTCATAAAGACATGGGGCTCCAGAGGAAACCTCTAAAAGAAATAAGAATAGTAATTACATTTATATTACTGCATAAATAAAAATAAACTATTAATACTTCTATCTTTATAGCATTTTACTCTTACTTTGTACCCCTTTTTCCACAACTGGCCAAAAAGGTTTGCACAGTACTGTACACAGAACATAATGGAAGTATTTTGCCATTACAAGCATCACTGCTTGTGAATAAACGTCTGCATAGTGATATAAGAGTATACACATATACTGTATATATATATATATATATATGCGTGTATATATATATATATATATATATATATATATATATATATATGTGTGAGTGTGTGTGTGTGTATATATATATATATATATATATATATATATACTCATATATATATATATATATATATATATATATATATATATATATATATACTCATATATATATATATATATATATATATATATATATATAAAGCTCTGGCACAAATTAAGAGACCACCTCCAAATTTTCAGTTTTTCTCTTTATAGGTATATTTTTAAGTAAAAGGTAAATTGTTGTTTTATTCTATAAACTACTGACAACATATCTCCATATCTCTGAATTTCAAAGCAATAAATTGTGTATTTATTTTTTGAAAATGAGAGATGGTCAAAATAACAAAAAAATGCTGGAAGTCAGGATATAGGGAAATGTTACAGGATGGGAGGACAGTATTACAGGATAGGCGCCAGAACAGATAATGTTATTCTAAAATAGTTTAAAAGAACTGAGAGTCCTTAGTGGTTGATACCTTTTACTGGCTAACTAAAAAGATGGTAATAATAGCAAGCTTTCGAGACTACTCAGGTCTCTTCATCAGGCTCAGTATAACATAAAATCTGAAGTCACATATTGATACACAACAGGACATAGAATGCAGCAGTAAATAAAACAAGTTATGTGAAGCAGAACTATCACTATGGCAAGAGGACAAACTGTTGTGGCCCTAAATATTGCTGGAGTTCAGTGTGAAAGTTTTATTGTTCAGAGCAGGAATGAATGTGTCTAATGGATTCATGTCTTTTTACATCAATTAAGAGATGTGCTCCTCTGACCATCCGAGGGGCATCACAGCCCTTGAACAGACCCTAATCAGAGGACAATAAAACTTTCACACTGAACTGTAGAAATATTTATGGCTACAACAGTTTGTCCTCTTGCCATAGTGATAGTTCAGCTTCACATAACTTGATTTATTTACTGCCCCATTCTATGTCCTGTTGCGTATAAATATGTGACTCTTCAGATTTTGTGTTATACTGAACTTGATGAAGAGACCTGAGTAGTCTCGAAAGCTTGCTATTATTACCATCTTTTCTGTTAGCCACTAAAACGTATTAACCACTGAGGACTTCAGTTCTTTTAAACAATTTTTTATCTCTACTGGCTAACACGGTACAAAGATACATTTTGCCTGTATCTAAAATAGTTAACATTATTACACTATTGGGGCCAAGATAGAGGATATTACATGGTTGGGCGAAAATAATACAGGATTTGGGCACAGTCAGAAAACTTTATTGGTGGATGGGGGACACTATTACAGGAAAGGGGTCAGGACAAACGGAAAGTATTTCAGGACGGGGACATTAATTTAGCGTGGGGGACATTATTACAGGAAGTGGGCAAGGATGAGACTTTATGACAGGATGGGATTAGGATGGGGCAAATTATTTGAAAATGGCAACAAATTATTGGATGAGGGATATTATTACAAGATGTTTTTCATTATTATAGGATAGGAGACATAACAAGGGACATTTTTATAGCATGGGGGACATTATTACAGGAAGAAAGTCATAATAGGCAACATTATTACTGGACCAGGAACACTATCACAGAACAGAGACATTATTATAGAACAGGCCGCATTATAAAAGGTTGGGGGGCAGGATAGTGGACATTATTACAGGATGGTAGACATTATTATAAGTTGGGGCCAGGAAAAAGGACATTATTACAAGAAGAGAGCCAGGTTAGTGGTCATTATTACAAGATAGGGACCAGGAAAGAGGCCTTTATTATAGGATGTGTCACACCTGCATGGGGGCATTCCAGACAATGGTGAAGGGGGGGTAGTGGGAAACCCTGTAACTAGGAGATGAGGACGTTTATGACATCTGGTAAAACCTACCGCTGGTCCCTAGATCCTCTGACATCCCAAGAAAGGTTTCAAACCTGAGTATTAGTGAATCCCAATAAGACCTAAAGAACACACAGGGGAATGCAAACAGCCAACTTATCTGCAAGATGACTTTGGGAGAATACCAGTGTGGCGCCCTGGACGAGCCAGGACGTCACAGGTACTACAACAACACACCCCACACCCCGGCCAGGCACATCTAGGTCAAACACAAATTCTTGTTGCCTCCCTCTAGGGGCTGATGTCCACACCAGGGGTGGGCCAGACGGTTGGCCCCGCCCACCGAGGAGTTCACAGTCCTGGAGGCGAGAAAAAGGAGTCAGTTGAGATCAGTTTAGAGAGTTAGGCTATGTGCGCACGTTGCGTACAGTCACTGCAGAAATTTCTGCAGCGATCTGAAGAGCACATGTGTGCTTTAGATCGCTGCAGAAATGTCCGTAGTGAGCGTCGATTCCATGCGCTCTGCCTGCAGCTCCTGCCATAGACAGAGCAGGAGCTGCCGGCAAAGCGCAGGAAAGAAGTGACATGTCACTTCGTTTTACGCAGCGCTTCGGCAGTAGCCGAAGCGCTGCGCTCTTAAACGCCACGTGCGCACGGCCCCTGCACAATCTCCATAGACTGTGCAGGGGACGCAGGACGCATGCAGTTACGCTGCGCTGCAAAGCGCAGCGTAACTGCATGTATTTACGCAACGTGCGCACATAGCCTTAGAGAAGTGAAGTGGTGGTAGAGGAGACTGACCGTGTCCGAGTGCGTGGCCCGGGCACATACAACAAGGTTGGCAGACGGTGGTGACCGTCTGCAGGAGAGGCTGATTGAAGTGAACCGTAAGGACCGGGGACGGGCGGTGGCCCGCCAGTACCGGATCGGGGACCGAAGAGAAGCCAGCACCATTTGGCAGGGCCTACGGACCCCGACCAGGCTAGGAGTCGCCGTAAAAAACTGGTCAAATCTGTTAGCGAAGGGAACCTCCGGGGTTTCCCAGCAGTCAAGACCCGATTGAAGGCAACCGCTCAAACCGTGAAGGGAAATACAGTCACCGCCAAGGTTACAGTTCCCAGGGCCAGAGCCTGCGGGCAAAAGGGGCTCCCTCAGCATCCATCCAAGCTAGGGAGCGGGTTACCGGTGGGAAGCCACCAGAACCGAGAACACAACACAGGTGCAGGGAAAGTCAGTCACCGCCAACCTACCGGGAGAAGAACCACCGTAGCCGTCTGTGGGACCCGTCCATCCAGCCGTTTGCTTTACCGGAGACTTTGCATTCATCATTGGCTAAGTCAGTACCACTGTGCCGTGCGGCACCGCGCAGCCCCTGCGACCCTGCACCTCACCAGGCCCCGTAACCCGCCTGTCACACCTCCCCTCACCGGGCCTCGGGACAACCAACCCCCTACCCACGGAGGGGAAAAACAACATCCAAGCTGCTCCCTGTCATCGCTCCCGGGATCCCCGTCCAGAGCAGCGGTGGTGTCACAACCTCACCACAACCGTGGGTGGCGTCACGGACAATAAACCCCCAAAACCATCACCCTTTTCACTCACGGGCGAGGAGCGCCGCTCGAGTCCCCGGGATCCGAACCACCGCTCGAGCCACCCCCGAGCAGCAGCAGCAGCCGGACCCAAGCAGTGGGTGAGCGCAGCGTCCCCTTCCCCGCCCGCGACAACTTGGCGTCACGAACAGGATCTTACCGCTCTGCCATCTGATAGAGGTGCGCCTTGTGACCGCCGGAGGCGTCCGGCCGAAAATCTTGAGAAGCCGCCATTTTGGGCGCGAAAAGTCCCCGCTCGAGCGTCTTCCCGAGTAGTGGAGGCGCGAAAACCGAAACCCCGCCCCTGTAGAGGAGGAGCCGAAAAAAGACTAAGGGGGACGGATGGCGTCTGGCTGCATGTAGCTCGCGGCTATAAAGGCAGGGCCTGCCCAGGACCCTGCGGCCATCTTGTGGTTCCTGGAAGAGGCCGCCGCAGCGATGTACCAACCGTCCCGCAGCACCGTAGCCCCCGCGTCTGGAACCGCGGCGTGGGTGGAGGTCCGGACCGCCCCAGCTACAACAACAGCTGCAGATCAGAGTGCAGCTCCTCTTGGAGGAGTGGGAGGCCGACATGGCAGAGGTGGTGGCGGCCATACGGAGACTCGAGGTGGAGGGAGTTTTGGAAGAGAGGGTAAGTGACCCACGCCCCTGCACCTCTAGTGGGTCGGTCATCGCGGCTGAGGGGCCCGGTCTACACCCGCTCGTCCTGCTACCTCCCCCCGCTACCCATGTTGGCTGCTGCCCCGCCACTAGGCCCGCTACCATCACAACCGATAGCAGTACCCCGCCAATCCGCCCAGGCGGACCGACCGGCAGCCGGGGCCCGTGACCGTCCGGAGCCGCTCCCCTGGAAGATGCCGAAATCCGAGGCCGTCAGTGGAGAGATACCGGAGGCACCTGTAGTGATCGTGCCTGAGACCGAATCGGTTCCGACAGGCCGCTCCGTGCAGGAGGTTAAGCGGGAGACTGTCCCTGTGCCCATCCCCCACGCCTCGGCTGAGGCCGCGCCGGGTTGCCGCTGTAAGGCAGCACCCCAGGCCATGACACTGTGGGACCTTCCCCCCAGAATGCCAGTACTGGGCAGCGTGAAGGAGGTCTCGCGGGGCCCGACCCGTGCACTGGGGCCCGCAGTAACCCCTTACTGGGACAGGGAACAGACCCTGCTGGGCCAGGAGATCGCGGAGAGGGAAAGAAGGAAGGCGGAGTTGGTGGCCCGCACGATTAAGGAGAAAGAAAGCCTCCGCCAAGCCACCTTCCGTGTACGGGGCCCGCTCTATGAAGGACAAGTAAGGAGGTTTGACGTCCGTCGGGGGTACGGTTTTATATATGAACCGGGCCTGGAGGCCGAAATCTTTGTGGACCGACGGGACGTCAATGCCCACCTACCAAAGGACCACCCGGGCCGCAACCTGATGCCGGGGCATTTGGTCCAGTACACTAGGCATTGCGGGGAGAGGGGTTGGTTTGCTCTGGACGTTAAGCTGAGGGGCAGTCAAGAGGCCCGAGTACCAGTCCGGCCCCCTCCCCTGGCCGACACCGTGGATTTGGAGTGAGTCAGCGGTCCACCGTTGTCAGCAGTTGTCCCCGTTGGGACCACCAGTTTAAAAGTTGTGAATGATAAGTAATCAACAGAAGATGTCACCTGATTAGCACTTTGATTAAACCGGCCGTTGCCGGCAACCAGTCCCAGTAGGGACTTCCTGCAACCGTTGCGTAAGGGGCTTCTTACAGACAAGCCCGGGAACTGGCAGGGCAACCACAAACTTAGTGGGATGTAAATAAAAATGTTTTGGCTTGATACCGTTGCCGCCTCCGGAGAGGCTGATTTGGGAGGATGGGCCTGGAGGAAAGGGATGGCCCAGGCCCGCCACTACCACAACCGGTGGCGATCCTCCGGGGGTTCAGGGGTCCCCGTGGACGATCTGCATTTTACTAAGGGGGAATGTGGCGCCCTGGACGAGCCAGGACGTCACAGGTACTACAACAACACACCCCACACCCCGGCTAGGCACATCTAGGTCAAACACAAATCCTTGTTACCTCCCTCCAGGGGCTGATGTCCACACCTGGGGGTGAGCCAGATGGTTGGCCCCGCCCACTGAGGAGTTCACAGTCCTGGAGGCGGGAAAAAGGAGTCAGTTGAGATCAGTTTAGAGAGTTAGAGAAGTGAAGTGGTGGTAGAGGAGACTGACTGTGTCCGGGTGCGTGGCCCGGGCACATACAGCAAGGTTGGCAGACGGTGGTGACCGTCTGCAGGAGAGGCTGATTGAAGTAAACCGTAAGGACCGAGGACGGGCGGTGGCCCGCCGGTACCGGATCGGGGAGCAAAGAGAAGCCAATTTTATAAGATTTTTTTATTTTGTATAAATCAAAACCACATACCACCAACGTGCATATATAACCATAAGTACTAGACCAACGGTCGCATATATAAAAATACAAAGACAATATGTACAATAAACATATACAGTTGTCAAAAAAGTGAAGGTTCACAAAATAAGGGATGGAGTCAGAGCCCAAACTTATCCTTGGGACCACACAGATTGGTTCAGGCAGCGCCACATAGTATTGAAGAAAGGAAGATTTCAATCCTTATAAGTCCAAGGAGGTATATAGGGGTGCTCTCCAACAATTCCCTTTGTAATAATAAAGGTGAGCCTTCAACTTCATAGATTGGATTATCTCCACCTCAAACAGGTTATCTCCACCTCAACGCGTTTCCCCATACAACACAAATGTATGGTTCATCAGGAGGCTACAAGATAAATACACTAAATCAGCAACCAAGACTTACAATAAGACAGACAGTTTTAAACATAAGGCACCACATGTGGTATGGAGCAAATGTTAAACTATAATAAAATACTTGCCCAACGAGATATAGTTGTTAGATATGCAGGTTCATGGCGCCATCAGCAGGGATCCATAGTAGGCAGACAATGCTGAAGATATATTACTACCATAGTCCAGGGCGAGGCGTCATGAAGCTGCATATCAGAATGGATTTAAATAGCCAGGAGCAGCTGGGTGTAATCAATCAATTATGCAAAAATCAGCCTCTCTACAGGTGCAAATTGCCTAATGTAGTGCGTGCGTAATGCATAGACAGGGTCTGATACAGGGCCGTCCCACATCGCCATTAGCATCATAAAGATGCATGTCCAAAGTCTCCTAGGCAACCCGCACACCTATACGGAAGCCCAGTGGCGCCATAGCAAGCCGGTCAGTGCGCATGCCCGGGATCTCCCAGGCAACGCACATAAACATCCGGCAGCCCTGGCAGCACGCACACATCGCGTACGCCCAGGGGGAGGCCCAGCGGCGCCACACGCAGCCGGTTAGTGCGCATGCCCGGGATCTCCCTGGCAATGCGCATAAACAACCACCGGTCGTGTGACGCCACAACGCCTCCCAGCGCGCATGCGCTGACCATGTCCGGCAGAGCGCACAAACAGAAGGACCTGGCGGCGCCTAGATACACAGACGCACATATCCGGGACCCCCAGGCAACGCGCATATAGATATTGGTGATGCGGTAACACCACCCTGACACTAATACCACATGCGTGGGACCCCTCATGTCAGAGCACCATCATTAGATGAAATAGATAAAAATACCCTACTAGACAAATTTTTGCCATCAGTCATTGCAATAATAAATAAAAGATATGAATCAATCCTTTCAGCCAATCGCTGTAGTAATACTTAAAACAGACTCTTTAATATATTTGTTTCTGGTAATGGGCAAATACTAAACATACATAGTACACCACATTACAAACAGATGCAATGACAGTTGGAGTCCCCGCTTACAACACTCGGCACAAATATTGAATAGATGAAATAATAATATATAACATAACACATCAGTGTAAATAATTAACTTTAATTATCACCCATTCCTAATAAGGGAACCATACCCACCCCCGGCTAAATCCATATATATATATATATCCAGACGTATCCCACCCCCACACATCACCATAAGGGAGGGGGGGGGCACGTCTGGAATTTACATCCCAGAGCAAACAATATTCATATATAATGGCCATCAATATGGCTTCATCTCAATACAGAGAAGATCTTCCAAAATAGGGCATAAGGACTATCCAAAACAATTGAGGATTCCACTCAAACACTAAGTAGGAAGGAAACAAGAAAAGGAAAGTTGTTCATTAAGCCCTCTCGGAGCCAATGAACCCATTTTGAAAATCCATGCTGATTCTCTTTGCAATAAAACCCTATCGAAATCACCCCCCCTAGGGCTAGGTCTAACCACTTCCAAATCCGAGAACCGAACATGAGTAACATCACCACCATGAGCCATATTCATATGACGAGAAATTGGCGTATCTCGTCCATTCCGGATGTCAGAAAGATGTTCGCCAACCCGCCTCCGGAGTTCTCTTAGGGTCTTACCGACATAATCCAAAGGACATGTACAGGTAGCCCTATAGACAACACCGGAGGTTTTACAGTTACTAAAGTCACGCAGGAAGAAAATTCTTCCTGTAGCCGCACTGCTCACCCTTTTGCATTGTTCCATGGACCCACAGTACTTACAAGTGCCACAGTGGAACATTCCACATAGACGTCTATCCAACCAGGTTCCCCGGGACCTAGGTCTTTGGTACAAGCTATGCACCAATCTATCACCTAGAGTACGACCCCGTCTATAGGTAATACTTGGAAATTTAGCAATATATTTCGCCAAGTCGGGGTCAGCCCTCAGAATATTCCAGTGCTTTTTTATCACCGAAAATACCCTTTCGGACTGTACATCAAAAGTCCCAATGACTCGTGTGATATTAGAATCGTCCCTGCGGATCCTGGGGATCATAAGACTATGTCTATTCGTGTCCCTGGCATGAGCATAAGATTGCTGTAGAATCCCTCTGGGATACCCCCGATCCAAAAAGCGACCAAAAAGATCTGAGGCTTGGGCCTTAAAATCACTCTCCCTAGAGCAATTTCTCCCTTCTTCTTCCTCTTTTTTGGAGCAAAGACGAATGGGGGATTATTACCCCCATACGAGAGCGCATCAGGCCAGGGGAGGATATTGAATCTATCTGATATATCTCTTACACATAATGATTATGCGGTCCTTTCTAGGGGTCTGGGCTTTATCCCTTCTAATCGGTTTGATTGTTTTGGGTGGATAAAGGACCTGGAACTTTTTGGTAGAAAACTTAAGTGGAAGTTATTCTTTGAGCACAATACCCAGGAACAATGTAGGGCCTTTGGCATCTTGGAGGAAGATTATGAGTGTTTTCAGTCTCTTACTGATCTTCTTAGGGATAGTACTAGGGGGAGAGGAGATGGTCCTTTCACTAATTTGAAGAGACCAAGTAAAAAGTCTCCACCAGTTCAAAGCTGTACAAGCGTTGATATTTTTCTCAAACTTGTACAGGATGATCTTCAAAAAATCCCTCAATCACTATATGGTCTGGTATTCTATGCCCTTCCGAAAGTGCACAAGGGTCTTGTGCCTCTGAAGGGTAGGCCTATTGTGGCTGGCATTAACTCTATGTCTCAGAACATTGGCATATATATAGATAAAATTTTACGCCCCTTTGTCACCTCCCTTCCCTCTTATGTTAGGGATACTCCACACCTTTTACAAATCCTGGAGGACGTCAATGTAGGCCAGGATACTATCCTGGCCTCCATTGATGTGGAGGCACTTTACAGTTCTATTCCTCATGATCTGGGTATCAGTGCGGTAGCCCATTTTTTGAGGTCTAGGGCTGTTGAGTGTTCAAGACATAGCAAATTTGTTGAGGAACTCTTATCCTTTACCCTGCATCACAACTATTTTTTATTTAATACTCAGTACTTCCACCAGCTCAGGGGTACAGCTATGGGGAGCCCGTGTGCCCCCAGTTATGCTAATCTGTACCTGGGCTGGTGGGAGGAAACTGTAGTTTTTGGGGGGGAGGATGGGGAATCTCATCAATGTATCGGACTATGGGTCCGATACATTGATGACATCCTCATCCTCTGGACAGGGTCTATTTTTGAGTTTGAACAGTTTGTTGAAGGCCTCAACAGGAATTCTCTTGGTTTAAGGTTTACTCATACATGTGATCGAAATTCCATCACCTTTTTGGATTTGGTAATATGTAAAGATGAAGGGGGTAAAATTCATACCCTTACTCATCGTAAACCAACAGCGACCAATTCCCTTCTTAAGTGGGATAGCCACCATCCTCTCCCACTTAGGAAGGGTATCCCAAAGGGGCAATTTCTGCGGATCCGCAGAAATTGCTCTAGGGAGAGTGATTTTAAGGCCCAAGCCTCAGATCTTTTTGGTTGCTTTTTGGATCGGGGGTATCCCAGAGGGATTCTACAGCAATCTTATGCTCATGCCAGGGATACGAATAGACATAGTCTTATGATCCCCAGGATCCGCAGGGACGATTCTAATATCACACGAGTCATTGGGACTTTTGATGTACAGTCCGAAAGGGTATTTTCGGTGATAAAAAAGCACTGGAATATTCTGAGGGCTGACCCCGACTTGGCGAAATATATTGCTAAATTTCCAAGTATTACCTATAGACGGGATCGTACTCTAGGTGATAGATTGGTGCATAGCTTGTACCAAAGACCTAGGTCCCTGGGAACCTGGTTGGATAGACGTCTATGTGGAATGTTCCACTGTGGCACTTGTAAGTACTGTGGGTCCATGGAACAATGCAAAAGGGTGAGCAGTGCGGCTACAGGAAGAATTTTCTTCCTGCGTGACTTTAGTAACTGTAAAACCTCCGGTGTTGTCTATAGGGCTACCTGTACATGTCCTTTGGATTATGTCGGTAAGACCCTAAGAGAACTCCGGAGGCGGGTTGGCGAACATCTTTCTGACATCCGGAATGGACGAGATACGCCAATTTCTCGTCATATGAATATGGCTCATGGTGGTGATGTTACTCATGTTCGGTTCTCGGATTTGGAAGTGGTTAGACCTAGCCCTAGGGGGGGTGATTTCGATAGGGTTTTATTGCAAAGAGAATCAGCATGGATTTTCAAAATGGGTTCATTGGCTCCGAGAGGGCTTAATGAACAACTTTCCTTTTCTTGTTTCCTTCCTACTTAGTGTTTGAGTGGAATCCTCAATTGTTTTGGATAGTCCTTATGCCCTATTTTGGAAGATCTTCTCTGTATTGAGATGAAGCCATATTGATGGCCATTATATATGAATATTGTTTGCTCTGGGATGTAAATTCCAGACGTGCCCCCCCCCTCCCTTATGGTGATGTGTGGGGGTGGGATACGTCTGGATATATATATATATATATATATATATATATATATATATATATATATGGATTTAGCCAGGGGTGGGTATGGTTCCCTTATTAGGAATGGGTGATAATTAAAGTTAATTATTTACACTGATGTGTTATGTTATATATTATTATTTCATCTATTCAATATTTGTGCCGAGTGTTGTAAGCGGGGACTCCAACTGTCATTGCATCTGTTTGTAATGTGGTGTACTATGTATGTTTAGTATTTGCCCATTACCAGAAACAAATATATTAAAGAGTCTGTTTTAAGTATTACTACAGCGATTGGCTGAAAGGATTGATTCATATCTTTTATTTATTATTGCAATGACTAATGGCAAAAATTTGTCTAGTAGGGTATTTTTATCTATTTCATCTAATGATGGTGCTCTGACATGAGGGGTCCCACGCATGTGGTATTAGTGTCAGGGTGGTGTTACCGCATCACCAATATCTATATGCGCGTTGCCTGGGGGTCCCGGATATGTGCGTCTGTGTATCTAGGCGCCGCCGGGTCCTTCTGTTTGTGCGCTCTGCCGGACATGGTCAGCGCATGCGCGCTGGGAGGCGTTGTGGCGTCACACGACCGGTGGTTGTTTATGCGCATTGCCAGGGAGATCCCGGGCATGCGCACTAACCGGCTGCGTGTGGCGCCGCTGGGCCTCCCCCTGGGCGTACGCGATGTGTGCGTGCTGCCAGGGCTGCCGGATGTTTATGTGCGTTGCCTGGGAGATCCCGGGCATGCGCACTGACCGGCTTGCTATGGCGCCGCTGGGCTTCCGTATAGGTGTGCGCGTTGCCTAGGAGACTTTGGACATGCATCTTTATGATGCTAATGGCGATGTGGGACGGCCCTGTATCAGACCCTGTCTATGCATTAGGCCCGCACTACATTAGGCAATTTGCACCTGTAGAGAGGCTGATTTTTGCATAATTGATTGATTACACCCAGCTGCTCCTGGCTATTTAAATCCATTCTGATATGCAGCTTCATGACGCCTCGCCCTGGACTATGGTAGTAATATATCTTCAGCATTGTCTGCCTACTATGGATCCCTGCTGATGGCGCCATGAACCTGCATATCTAACAACTATATCTCGTTGGGCAAGTATTTTATTATAGTTTATCATTTGCTCCATACCACATGTGGTGCCTTATGTTTAAAACTGTCTGTCTTATTGTAAGTCTTGGTTGCTGATTTAGTGTATTTATCTTGTAGCCTCCTGATGAACCATACATTTGTGTTGTATGGGGAAACGCGTTGAGGTGGAGATAACCTGTTTGAGGTGGAGATAATCCAATCTATGAAGTTGAAGGCTCACCTTTATTATTACAAAGGGAATTGTTGGAGAGCACCCCTATATACCTCCTTGGACTTATAAGGATTGAAATCTTCCTTTCTTCAATACTATGTGGCGCTGCCTGAACCAATCTGTGTGGTCCCAAGGATAAGTTTGGGCTCTGACTCCATCCCTTATTTTGTGAACCTTCACTTTTTTGACAACTGTATATGTTTATTGTACATATTGTCTTTGTATTTTTATATATGCGACCGTTGGTCTAGTACTTATGGTTATATATGCACGTTGGTGGTATGTGGTTTTGATTTATACAAAATAAAAAATCTTATAAAATTGGAATAATTGAACTATTTACTACTTAATAATATTCCTGGGACGTTGAGTCCAATTAGTGTACTAGCAAAGAGAAGCCAGCACCATTCGGCAGGGCCTACGGACCCCGACCAGGCTAGGAGTCGCCGTAAAACTGGTCAAATCCGTTAGCGAAGTTAACCTCCGAGGTTTCCCAGCAGTCAAGACCCGATTGAAGGCAACCGCTCAAACCGTGAAGGGAAATACAGTCACCGCCAAGGCTACAGTTCCCAGGGCCAGAGCCTGCGGGCAAAAGGGGCTCCCTCAGCATCCATCCAAGCTGGGGAGTGGGAAAGGCAGTTACCGCCAACCTACCGGGAGAACCACCACAGCCGTCTGTGGGACCCGTCCATCCAGCCGTTTGTTTTACCGGAGACTTTGCATTCATCATTGGCTGAGTGAGTACCACCGTGCCGTGCGGCACCGCGCTGCCCCCGCGACCCTGCACCTCACCAGGCCCCGTAACCCGCCTGCCACATCTCCCCTCACCGGGCCCCGGGACAACCAACCCCCTACCCACGGAGGGGAAAAACAACATCCAAGGTGCTCCCTGTCATCGCTCCCGGGATCCCCGTCCAGAGCAGCGGTGGTGTCACAACCTCACCACAACCGTGGGTGGCGTCACGGACAATAAACCCCCAAAACCATTCCCCTTTTCACTCACGGACGAGGAGCGTCGCTCGAGTCCCCGGGATCCGGCCCACCGCTCGAGCCACCACCGAGCAGCAAGCGGAGCAGCAGCAGCCGGACCCGAGCAGTGGGTGAGCGCAGCGTCCCCTCCCCGCCCGCGACACCAGCAACATACAGCATCTTACAAAAGGAGATTTCAAGCCAAGTGCTTGCAATCTGGATAGCATGAGAGTAAATTCTATCACCAAATGAGGAACATGGATTATTAGTTTATAGGGGAGAGTGGAGGCCGCAATTACTGTAATATGCAATTTCCAACATTATTACTGTATGGAGCCAATTGGGGCACAATATTATTGCATGGGGGCTAGAATGGGGGTACTATAACTGCCCAATGTGGAACCTTAATAATAGTACCTATTGTGGCCGATAGATTAGTATTTATTAATTTCTGAAGCAATAATTTGGAATGTTCCAACTGTATCGAGGGAAGAAAGGTAGATGCTGCATGGGGCCAAAAATGGAGACATATGCATTAATATTGTATGGAGGCCACACAGGAGGAGATCATTTCTACTGTAATAGCGATACATCACCAATGCAATATATTTTATTCTTGGAGATACTGCTCCGTTGGAGGAAACAATAGGGAGGTACTGATGGTGAGCAGGGCACTGGGGCACAACTATGGCACTTTTCTTATTCATCTGACATATTGTAGACATGGGGAGGGAGTGAAATGTGTGGACTGTGCTGTTGAAGTGATCAGTCATAGTAGTTTGTGTGTTACTTTCTGTGAATCTTGGCTGGAAGAAGTCATAGTGGTCTGTGCCATGTGATGAAGAATATCAAAAATCCATTACTTCAATTGGAGATGAGACTAGCAAGTCACTGGATTTACTCATACCATAGTTTGGTGCAGAAATATTTGGACAGTGACCAAATAGTCATGATTTCAGCTCTGCAGGCCACTATTTTATATTTAAAATTAAACAACTGAGATGCAATTGAAGTGGAGACTTTCAAGTTTAATTAAAGGGGTAGAACAAAAATATCCTGTTAAATTGTTAAGGAATTGCAATAATTTTTCTACAAAGTCTCCTCATTTTATGTGCTCAAACAGTAACAGAAGGCACCAATTTTTTAGAACAAAAAATTCTAAGAAGAACCGATTGGGTCAAAGATAACAAATTTTATTAGTGGTTAAAAATTAATGAATGCCAACTGGCAGTATGACTAGAACAGGGGCGTCACATGTATAAATATATAAAAGTCAAGTACGGGTATCTCTGCAGAGGTATAAAGTTAGATACAAAAAATTCCAATATATAGGAGAAAAAAAAATTGGCTGTAAAAATCAGAATCAGTAAAAGTATAACACAGAGTTCCCAAATGTGGTATGTATAGCAATCATGCAATAGCTATAGCCATAAGGGGGCTTTACACGCTACGATATCGTTAATGTTTGATCGTTGGGGTCACATTGTTAGTGACGCACATCCTGCGTTATTAACAATATCGCAGCGTGTAATACTTACCAGCGACCTTAGGCGACCTCAAAAATGGTGAAAATCGTTCACCATGGAGAGGTCGTCCCAAACTCAAAAATCGGTAAGGGTTGTTTAGCGTTGTGATTCATCGCTCATGCGGCAGCACACATCGCTGTGTATGACACCGCATGAGGGAGGAACGTCTCCTTACCTGCCGCCGGCCGCAATGCGGAAGGAAGATGTTTACATCACGCTCAGCTCCGCCCCTCCGCTTTGATTGGCCGGCCGCTGTATGACGTTGCGGTGACGTCGCTGTGATGCTGAACGTCCCTCCCCCTTGAAGGAGGGATTGTTCGGCAGTCACAGCGACGCCGCCGACCAGGTAAGTATGTGTGACGCTGCGTAGCGATAATGTTCGCTACGGCAGCGATCACAAACAATCGCATGCGCGACAGGGGCGGGTACTTACACGGTCGCTATCACTACAAATTGCTAGCGATATCGCTACCGTGTAAAGCCCCCTATAGTGCATATCATTATTGTAGTGATGTAAAGCTGGCTATTAATGTTATTGGGGGCTGTAGTACATGGTTTTAATATGCTAATGAATATAATAGTTAAGAAAAGATATGGTATAATTATAGCATGAGGTATCTCAGTTACAGCGTGTTATTCACTAATGTCAAGAGCAAGTATATGGGGGAGCCTCCCAAGTATAAACATGATAAATAAGGGGTAATTACCTGTACAGACGAGGACCTGTATGCACATGTGACGCCAGCCCAGACGTGCACGTTTCGGCGTCACCTGACTTAGATCTCGACCCCGGACCCTATGTAGCACTGTGCTCTGGGAACTGTGGTGGCCGGAGGGACATACAATCCCCTTGGCCTACAGATTTTGGTGATACAACTTGAAGTATGTTCCATCCTAAGGTTCTGCACCCTGCCCTACGCCGGTCCCGAGGGAGCAATGAAGCTCTCCCCTCGGTGACCGTTTTGACTCCTGCCTCCCACCAGAGCCACCGGTAAAGCCATTTGCTCTCTTCCTCTCCTGCTGGAGATCTCTCTAACTGCTGTGTTGGCTCCTAACTCCTCTTGGTGGCTGCTCCTTCCCCGATTCCCTGTCAATAGTGGGTGGCAGCCTCCCATGTTCGGTGACTGCCTTAAGACCCAACCCTAGCTGGTCCCCATTGGGAGGGCAACTTAGTTGTGTGTATGAGTTAATGTGTTGTGGAACCAGTACCAACCTCCTCTGGATTCAGGATGAGTACCGCACCTTAAGTGAGGTGCAGTACCCTGTGGTGACTGAAGCCTCAGGGGCGCCACAGATAGAAGACACATATATCTTTATAGGATCTAGAACACTATAAGGGCATAAATGACCAACATGCTGGTGAGAACTCAGGTACCTCTTTTTCGACGGATAGCCATAGAACTCTAGTTATGAGTTTGCACGTAACATCCTCATAACTATGTGACGCCCTGGTCTATCAGGTCATCACAGGGTATTGTGCAATCTACTCTTCTGCACAGTATCCACCCTCCTTGGTTAACAGATCCCAGTCCTTTGGTGTTGTTAACAGCTTGTCCAATCAAAATTCTAGGAACACTTCCCACTTGAACCTACCAGACACACCATTGGGGGGCCTGAAGGGAATACGGCTGCCCACATGGGGGGTTGGTGAGGAGAAAGGGAGGACAGTGTCATTTGAGATGAGTGGAGTTGAGAGTTGAAGGAGAGAGGAGGTGAAGTGGCTCTTGTGAAGAGAGGCCACAGAGGAGAGCTCCTGTATATTAGGTGGCAGACGTTGGTCTGGGCCTGGTAGGAGCTGGAACCCAGTCGCAGGGGACAGTGTCAAGGGACACGGAGAGCTGAGGAGGGCAGCCAGTGGCCTTGAGCTATCACCGGGCAGGGGCCAGGGCACGACGGGGAACGTGGACCCCAGGCCAGAAAGTAGCTTCACGCGTTCCAGTAATTTACCCGACCGGGGTGAAGACTTCAAGTGTCATCCCCAACCCGCTCCAAAATCGGGATACTAGCGCACCGATGGGATAGGACTTTCCCACTACAGTCCAAAGAAATCCTACGCGTGAGCCCAGAGAGCAAGTTCACTCCGTTAGCCATACGGGTGAGCAGGACCCGGAGAGTTTCATACCAACGGGTCCAATCAAGACTAAAGGTGCCAGGGATAGGGCCACAGGCCAACAACAACACCAAGGGCACGGATCCAGGAGTGCTCCCCGCAGACTACAGTGGTGCTTGGAACTTTGGTTTACAAGCTGTCAGTGTGGTTATTCTGGGACTGAGTGAGTACATTGGAAACCCCTGCACCTATCCCTCCCCAACGGCACCCAAACACCATCCATCATCAATGGGCCCCGGGACACAAATTCCCTACCCACGGAGGGGTTAAACATCAGGCTGCCGCACCATCGTCACCGGGCTCCCCGACGGAAGCGGTGGTCCCTCACATTACGACGCACCGTGGATGGCGTCACGAACTTTCCAAAATCCCCCTGTACATATCTCGCCCCTTCCTATAATAAAGTGGCAGCGCGACCCCCGGGTCCGGAGACCCCTCGAGCCACCGCGGATCCGGATCCGAGCGGCGGCAGTGATCTGGCTGCTCACATGGGGGCGGTACAACTTCAAATAGCAGGCCAAATGAGGAGCACACCAGTGCCTCTTAAGGGGAATCTGTTAGCAGGGTTTTGCTACTTCATTTGAGAGCAGCATGATGTAGGCAAAGAGATCCTGACCATGTTTAACTTAGATTACTGGGTGCAAAAGTTCTGACATTATAAAAAGAATTGAGTTTAGCTGAGCTGAGAAAGTTAACCTGCCCACACCAGTCTGTGAATAGAAATTATGCATTGACTGTGAGATGTCAATCACAAGAGGGGGCGTGTGGGACAACTTGGCAGTAGTCTTCCTATTCATTTAATACTAATTACAGGGTAATAAACCCTTTAGTTTATGTAAACAATGGTTCACACATAGATAAGAGAAGCACAGTTGTTTTTTCATTTGTAAACCTTGCAGCATGCTGTCCTCAGCTTACATTGCAAAATCCTGCTGAAAGATTCCCTTTAATGACATCACATCAGAGCAAAGTGTGTCAGAGAACAGAGGCATTTCTTTTCCATGCTTCCGGATCACTGATTTTAGGGAATACGGAGACGAGGCTTTTCTTAAACCTCTTCCGGTCATCCACTGCACATATGTGGTGTAGCAGGAGTTAACTTACTGCAAACTTCCATACGTGTTTGATGCAATGATTGCACCGTCTCACAAGTGGAAGGTGATCACCATCAGTGGGTGTTAGCTGCATGTCATATTTGACACCCTACTTCAATGGTCAAAATTGTATTAGCACCAATTGCAGCTATTTAATACTCTATATACAGCTGTCAATAGTGACAGAGATATTCAGATGTTTTTGGGTTTTTTTTGGCTTCCTCTCTAAGTAGCTACCATGGCAACCCAAGGCCAAGAAATGGCTTTTGAGTCAGAGAGCTATTATGTCCTGTATGGCCCTGTGATAAGCAGGGTCTAACACAGAGGTCTCAAACACTCGGCCCTTGGGCCACATGCAGCCCCCTAGGCTGCTTCTTGCAGCCTGCAGACCTGTGCCCCCTTTGACTATCGTGACCGGTGAATGTTTTGCCAGCATTCCACGAGCAGAGACAAGCTCTCTTTGCACAACTATTCCTCCAATGGAAGCTGCCGGCCAATCAGAGGCAAGCACATGAGTTGTATGACTTCACCTGTTTGCCTCTGATTGGCGGACGGCTGCATTGGAAAAGTTGTGAAGAGAGAGCTTGACTCTGCGCACGCAATGCCGGCAAAACGTTCATCCGAAATATAGCGCTAACAGAGGTTGCAGCTCCTGCACCGGCCGCGATAGGATGGGGACAAGGATGGGCACCTTACTACAGGATGGGGACATTATTATAAGATGGGCACCCTACTACAGGATGAGGACATTACTATAGGTTGGGGACAAGGCTGGGCACATTACTAAAGGATGAGGACATTACTATAGGATGGGCACATTACTATAGGATGGGGACAAGGCTGGGCACATTACTTTAGGATGACCACATTACTATAGGATGGGAACATTACTACAGGATAGGGACAAGGATGGGAACATTACTACACGAAGGGGACTAGAATAGACACATTACTACAATATGGGGACAAAGATGGGCACATTACTAAAGGATGGGGACAAGGATGCCGACTTCCCGCTGCTGCCGGCCGCATTGAAGTGAATATTAAATGAGCATAATGAGCGGCGGTCGGCAGCAAGTGACAGCAGCGGCAGAGACAGGAGGGCAGGAGAAGGTGAGTAAAGATTTTTTTTTTTCTCTGACATGTGTGTTTCTCCAGTGCGTGTCACACGGGACCGCATCCACACTACTTCCGTGTGGTACGGGTGCGGGCCGTGTGACACCCGTGCTGCTAGAGAAAAACGGACATGCATCCGTGTGGAGCACACGAACACACGTCTGCTCCACACGGAGGCACGGGCCAATGGCTGCACAGGTGCGTGCACATAAACCCATTGATGTTTATGGGTTGTGCCCGTGTCTCCGGTACATGCGGGCACGGACCTAGCATGTACCAGAGACACGTGCGTGTGAAGGGGGCCTAAGGCGCGTTTCACACGTCAGTGAAAAACAGTGACGTTTTTCACTGGCGTGTAAAACACGCACATGTCCCTGCGTGTGCCATGATTCACGGCACACGTGGGTTGTCTAAGTGCAATCCGGGCTCCGTTCTCCGTGGCCCGTGATTGCACTTAGAAAACAACTCACCTGTGCGCGCTCCCGCTGTCCATGGTGCTGATCGCTCCCGCGGTGCAGCATCCGGCCGGCGCTGACACCCGCAGTAGCTGCTTCCGGGTCGGCTGTGTCGCGCATAATGAATATGCGCGACAATAATGAGCCGGCTCAGAAGCAGCAGGGAGAACGGGCTGCAGAGGACATCGCTGGACGCCGGGTGAGTAAAAATGATTTTTATTTTAAAAGCACGTTTTTTTCTGGCACGTGTTTCACGGACCACACTACTGCGTAGTCCGTGGAACATCAGTGATGCCAGAAAAAAATGGACATGTCTCCGTGCGGCAATCACGCACACGCGGGTACGCCGCACGGAGACACGTGCAGTGAAAAATCACTGACGTGTGAGCAGACCCCTTCATTATAATGGGTCTGCGTATGTCAGTGATTCTGGTACGTTTAAAAAAAAGCACAAACGTCCCAGAATCACTGACGTGTGAAAGGGGCCTAAGGCTGTGTCGAAAAAGGGATCCCATTCAGAACATCCATATAGCATGTGTTTTTTACAGATTCACTGCAACTCTTTAAATGGTCTTGTAAATTATTATATCAGTGTTGGTCTTTGTGTAGAGATTTGTCAATAACAGCGCAGTTATCTGCTGAGGGTCCCCTATACCCATAATTAGGGTGCGGCACCGTAGTTGTAATCAGGATTACTAGTCAGGGGCCCACTCAGATTTTTTGCCCTCCCCCCCCCCGACTGAACCCCTAGCTACGCCTCTGGTCCAAGCATACAGCATGCATAATATTACAGTAGCATTCCAGTGTATCAAAAGCAAAACCTTAGTCATGCCAAAAAGGTTACAGAAATAAAATCTTTAGTTTTTCAATTGCCATTTTGGCTATGAAAAAATAAAGATAATTTAAGGCTATGTGCGCACATTGCGTACAGTCACTGCAGAAATTTCTGCAGCGATCTGAAGAGCACATGTGCGCTTTAAATCGCTGCAGAAATGTCCGTAGTGAAAAAAAAAAAAGCCGATTCCATGCGCTCTGCCTGCAGCTCCTCCCACAGACAGAGCAGGAGCTGCCGGCAAAGCGCATGGAAGAAGTGACATGTCACTTCTTAGAACGCAGTGCTTCGGCAGTAGCCAAAGCGCTGCGCTCTAAAACGCCACGTGCGCACGGTCCCTGCACAATCTCCATAGACTGTGCAGGGGACGCAGGACGCATGCAGTTACGCTGCGCTACAAAGCGCAGCGTAACTGCATGTATTTACGCAACGTGCGCACATAGCCTTACTGCTTTAACTCTTTTAGCTGGACAGTGAGCTTGCTTTTGATATTTTAATATGTCCAGTGCCTTTTAATCATCAATTGACCCTACTGTACAGGCTAGTTATAATTGTAATTTATACATTGTACATGTGAAAATGTAGCCACTACATACAGGATTTATTCATCTAAAGCCATTACACAAACATTATCTGCAGATAGAATAAAAAAGGATGTTCTGTACAAGTAAAATCTGGAATAGCTGTATAAGGTGGCTCCATGTAATCATTCTCCTTGTTATTCCTCCTCTCCTCTGACTAGTTAATCAGTACTACCATTTTTTTTTCTCGAGTGTCGATGTGGCGCCCCGCAAGTATTGTGTCGGTGCATTACCTTCAGGGACTCCACGCGGCTGGATCCTGTCACAGGTAGGAAATCTTCTATCTAGGATTGTCGTGACGCCACTCTCAGAATTGCGGTCAGTGGGGACCGCCACTGCAGATTAAGGGACGCCTGGGGCTGATGGTGGATGCAGTCAGTTGTAATAGCCTCCTGAGAGTGAGGCAAGCCCCAGGGCCCTGTGTAAGTGTGTGGAACTACAAGTCGCAGAATGACTCACACGCACAAGCAGGATGTCTTTCAGGGGTTTTACTCACTGATGGTGGCAGGGTGAGTAACCCGGGCGTAGCTGGGATGAACCAGGCTGGAACCAGGTGTCCTTTAGGCTGACTGATGAGGGTGGCTACCGACTCGCCTTCCTTAGCCCTTTCCGTTTTGGGGTAACCCCTGCTTGAAGCCCTGCTGGGGTCGCCCAGGGAAGTTGCTGGTGCCTCTCTCCCCTTCTTTTTGGCCCGTTTGCTTGTAGCCTGGACCAGATCACTCCAGCTGCTTGCCTCCTGTGAACTATGGGCCCTAACTGTGGCTACGTGGCTGCGGACTCTGTAGTGTTGTCTTGGGGGTGTAAAGTGCCCCCTCATGCAGGTTTGGCAAAGGAAAGGTGAATCTATCCCTGCACTGGGACCTGCTACCCGTTTGGGCCTGGTTCTCCCTGACAGTCTCCTTACTTTCCACTCCGTTGCTCTCTCTTTAGCTGTGTGTGGATTTCGGGCAGCACTACCAGGTGACCGTTCTCCCCCGTCGGTAGTCACTGCGCGGACGCTGTTAGACTGCAACAGCCCCAGGGTCTGCTCCTCACGTCTGCTTTCCCTGAGCTGCACACTAAACCGGCTCACTCGTGGGACCTGCACTGCTGCTCCTGTCTGAGCTCCACTTCCATGCTCCTCACTCCTCCACACTCTGCTTCAGACTGCCCTCTCCTCTTTTCCCTTTTGTGCCTGCCTACGCCACCTAGCAACCAGGCTCTCTACCACACCCCTTGAGTGGAGATGGAGGCTTCGCCCCCTCCTGGGATCCCCAGGGGTCCTCCCAAAGGTACATGTGTGAGACCTGATCACTATGCGCCTGTGTAGTCACACCTCGGTCAGCCTTCTGGATTACCTGTTTTGTACTGTCCCCAGCATGGGTGCAGTACTCAGTGGTGCCTGACCAGGTCAGGGGCGCCACATCATCATCAGTCTATTTCATAAGGCTGGCCTTTTATAAAGAAAACTCCATTCCCTCAACAATGTTTCCATCAATATAATAACAAAACTGTGGAGGAGGAGTTTTTTTAGTACTTTTCTTTGTTTTTATTGTATATATTGAATATTATTCCCTTACTGTACATAACAGTTAGATCCTTAGGTGGCATATCCTGCTCTAATGGGAAGATTAAAAAATAAATAAATAAATAAATAAATAAATAATTGCAGCTTAAAAGAACATGCTATATATTAATATTCTATTATTCATAATATGCAAACATTTTAGGCACATTATCAGAAATCACACATCAAATGCAGACTGTAAAGATGGTGACATTTCCAAAAGTCTAAACTTCAACCCTTTTCAAAATAGATATATTTCGGTTTGCACAAGATCTTTAATATTTTTTTGTGGTGAAGATTTTATCATTTGAAAAACCTTGATTTACAATGTATTTTTAATGATATGCTGAACCTCTTCAGGAGTGGTTATAAAACAGCTATTATATAACTGTCATTTAGCTTCATGAATTTACATATGACTTAGGACTTTACACCCACATTCTCACTTTATACAATTGTTTGAGGATTACGCAATTTACTTTAGATTTATTCAATGCTATTATGTACACTGCAGATCCCCTGGTATTATCGGTATCTTTATTGTTAAAAAAAGTTATGTCAAACACCAACTTATATTTTGCTTTTCTGAGCTGATTCAATCAATAATATTGATACTTAAAAAGATTCAACCTTCCCATGCATAGTGATGCTGCAGAATAGGAATGTTGTTATTATTATTAATAAGATTATTTATTTATTTGTTTCAGGACACTGTACAATTGAAATATAAAAGAGACTAGCTGTAGTACCCAGGCGTTGCCCGGATAGTAACTGTCTCTCTGTCACTCTTCGAGTTTCTGTCTTCTCTGCATCAGTTTCTCTGTCTGTCTCTCTATATCTGTGTCTCTCTATCTCTGTCTCTCTCTTTCTCTGTGTCTGTCTGTATGTCTGTCTCTCTCTGTCTGTCAGTCTCTTTCCCCGTCTGTCTCGTTCCAGGTCTGTCTCGTTCTCCGTCTGTCTCGTTCTCCGTCTGTCTCGTTCCCCGTCTGTCTCGTTCCCTGTCTGTCTCGTTCCCCCGTCTGTCTCGTTCCCCGTCTGTCTCGTTCCAGTCTGTATCGTTCCAGGTCTGTCTCTTTCCTCGTCTGTCTCTTTCCTCGTCTGTCTCTTTCCCCATCTGTCTCTTTCCAGGCCTGTCTCTTTCCAGGTCTGTCTCTTTCCAGGTCTGTCTCATTCTAGGTCTGTCTCTTTCCCCGTCTGTCTCTTTCCTCGTCTGTCTCTTTTCCTGTCTGTCCCTTTCCCCATCTGTCTCTTTCCCTATCTGTCTCTGTCTCTTTCCCTGTCTCTTTACTTGTCTGTCTCTTTATTTGTTTCTGTTTCTTTCCCTGTCTAGTTACTTGTCTCTGTCTCTTTTCTTGTCTCTTTCCTTGACTCTGTCTCTTTCCCAGTCTGTCTCTCTCCCTGTCTCTTTCCTTGTCTCTGTCTCTTTTCCTGTCTCTTTCCTTGTCTCTGTCTCTTTCCTTGTCTCTTTCCTTGTCTGGCTGTCTCTTTCCCTGTATGTCTCTCTATCTGTCTCTTTCCCTGTCTGCCTGTGTCTTTCCCTATCTGTCTGTGTCTGGGTGCTTACTGCTACTGGCTCTGCACTGTGCTGTGCTGTATACATTGCGGTGCTATATACAGGGTGTATACTACATGAAGGAGGGTGCCTACTGCTACTGGCTCTGCATTGTGCTGTATACAGGCTGTGCTATATACAAGCAGATTTGATGGTCCTTGCTTGCTGTCCTGACGAAGGGAGCTGTGACTCCTGAAACACGTTGACATGTGCATGCCAATAAAAGAAGCATAAAATCTCCATTGAATTCTCTGAGTCCTTGGCGCGGATTTACAACCCGTTTTCCTCGTCCACTTTCTGTTATCAGCCAAATTTGGGACTGCTGCCGGACTTGGATTCTTACATGCGTGCATAGTGGTTGTGACTGGCACAACCATTATAGGTGAGTGTAACACTTTCTTTCACCCTCCCATCACCTGGGTAAGACCCTATTGCGCTTTCTCTTCCACAGCCCTTGTATCGTTCCAGTCTGTATCGTTCCAGGTCTGTCTCTTTCCTCGTCTGTCTCTTTCCCCATCTGTCTCTTTCCCCGTCTGTCTCTTTCCAGGCCTGTCTCTTTCCAGGTCTGTCTCTTTCCAGGTCTGTCTCATTCTAGGTCTGTCTCTTTCCCCGTCTGTCTCTTTCACCGTCTGTCTCTTTTCCTGTCTGTCCCTTTCCCCATTTGTCTCTTTCCCTATCTGTCTCTGTCTCTTTCCCTGTCTCTTTACTTGTCTGTCTCTTTATTTGTTTCTGTTTCTTTCCCTGTCTAGTTACTTGTCTCTGTCTCTTTTCTTGTCTCTTTCCTTGTCTCTGTCTCTTTCCCAGTCTGTCTCTCTCCCTGTCTCTTTCCTTGTCTCTGTCTCTTTTCCTGTCTCTTTCCTTGTCTCTGTCTCTTTCCTTGTCTCTTTCCTTGTCTGGCTGTCTCTTTCCCTGTATGTCTCTCTATCTGTCTCTTTCCCTGTCTGCCTGTGTCTTTCCCTATCTGTCTGTGTCTGTCTCTTTCCTTGTCTCTGTCTCTTTCCCTGTCTCTTTTCCTGTCTGGCTGTCTCTTTCCCTGCCTGTCCCTGTCTGTCTCTCTGTCTGTCTCTTTCCCTGTCTGGCTGTCTCGTTCCCTGTCTGTCTCTGTCTGTCTCTCTGTCTGTTTCTTTCCCTGTCTGCCCGTGTCTTTCCCTGTCTGTCTGTGTCTGTCTGCCTGCCTCTGTCTGTCTCTTTGACTGTCTGTCTCTTTCTCTGTCTCTTTCTGTCTCTCTCTTTCCATCTCCCCACCAACATATTATTACCTCACACTTAAGCTTCTTATACTAACAATTAATTTTCTTCTTATAGCAACCACTCACAGCTCCTATTAATAACCTAATAGCTCAAAGCTCCATTGACTTTCATGGAGGCAGGATTATTGCAAAGTAACTGTAAAACGCGGGGTTAAATTTCCCATCCAAACATAGTCTATGACGTTCCCCCAGTCACAGGGGTGTCTGTGCAAAAGTTTGTGATTGTAAATGCGACGGTGCGGATTCCTTTAGCGGACATACACACATACACACATATATACACACATACATACATACACACATACACTCAGCTTTATATATTAGATTTACCCCCAGTACTATTTTTGAGGGGGACCTTAATGGTCTGGCAATTTTTTTATTGTTTTTTTTTTTTGGAAAATTAGCTGTGTGAGTGCTTTTTATTTTGGTGGATATGTTTTATTTTTCCAATAGAGCCATTTTGCAGTACATATGCAGTGGATATGATAAAATCTGCACACCCCTGATAAAATGCAAGGTTTTGACATGTAATAAAAAATCATACAAAGAAGAATTTTTCCAGAACTTTTTCCACCTAAAATGTCACCCATAATCTGTACAAATCAGTTCAAAAACAAACAAATCATTTTGAGGGATAAAATAAAAATAACAAACTAAAATAATGTGGTTAGTGTGAACACCCTCTGATGTAGTTGATGTTTAGAATTAGACAATCACATTGAAACTTATGTTAAGGCCCTCTTCCAGCATCCGTTTAAAAAAATGCATGTGTGGCACATTTCATTTTGACAGTGCGATTGGCCATTCATCTCTGACTCTCACGTCACTATTGGGCAGTATATAAATTAATAATTTTAAAAAACAACGTAGGGTCCCCCTTTTTTTTGAGAGCCAGTCAAGGTAAAGCAGATATCTGTGGGTTATATTATCAGGCTGGGAGGATCCATGGTTATTTAGCACTTCCCAGGCTAAATATACGAGCTCGCAGCTGCCCCTGAATTCTGGCACTTTGTCTCAGTGCTTCCTGTTTGATCTGGTGAGTTGGCAATTGGGATAATACTTTTGGGGGTTGGTGTCAGCTGTGAATTGTCCACAGATTAAAGAAAACACGGCACTTCTGTTAGTAGTAGGATACATTCACATAACCAATATCAAAGAAGACTTGGAATTCAGGAGTTTATGTGAAAAAAACTGTTTTTTTTATTCTCAGGCGCTAACCAGGACAAACGTTTCGGTCAGAAATGGACCTTCCTCAGTGTAAAGCTCGCTCAGTATATCAGTGGATACCGCACTGATGCGCCTGCATCTCCCAGGAAATAGTGACACTCAACCATTACTGCACATTGAGGAAGGTCCATTTTGGACTGAAACATTTGTGCGGGTTAGTGTCTGGGAATAAAAAAACACCGTTTTTTTCATGTCAAGTCCTGAGTGCCAAGTCTTTTGATAGGTATGAATTGTCATCTGGCATCAAGCCCAGGTGTTAGTAATGGAGAGGCGTTTATCAATTACCCTCATTGCTAACCCAGTAAGTGTAAATTTAACAAATATACACACACAGGAGAAAATAGTTTATTTGAGCAAAGATTCCCCCATACTATTCCTCATTCACCAATTTATTATTTTAAAAAAATCCACCAAGCACCAACGCAATCCATTGTGTACTGCTCCATGATGACCCCTAAATTGGTATTTCAAACTATGGAGCCTTGTTCAGGATGATTTGAAAATACTCACTATAAAATCTCTTGAATCATGAATTTGGACACTAGCCAAGAAAGAGATCAGAGTTTTCTGGACAACTAACTAACTTTATAATCCTACAGTGATACTGACAAGTCTCCACATGGCCTTAGGATATATAAAGGATACATAAAGAGATCTCTCTTGGGCTGGTCCCAAGCATCCATGTTGTGGTGTTTCACTATCTGTGCCAATTGTTGCCACTTTTCCTGTTGCCTGACCATAATTTTTGAAAATGTGGAAACTCCAAGTAGGGTCTCCAAATTGATTTTTGTCTGTAGTGCCATGGTTCTCTGGAGCAAGAGGCTTATGTATGTCACTCATGCATCTCTTTATTTTTAAAATGAAAATGCCAGGCCACATCCTGTGTGTTGCATGTACCATACCTCCCTGCTGTGTAAAGACACTATGGGGAAATAGGGTGAGGCAATTGATACCACTGTTCCGCTGACTGCCTGAAATGTTTTTAAAAATCAAGACTCTAAAGTGGGTCTTCAAGTTGTGTGTTGTCTGTAATGGCAGAAGTGCAGGATCCAGAGGCCTAATCCTGTCACTCATCCCACTTTTTATTTTTAAAAGTTTGAATGCCAGGACACATGCTGTGTGTTGCATGAACCATATCTCCCTGCTGTGCAAACATATCATGGGGAAATGGGTGGGCAATTGATGCCACTGTCCTGCTGTCTGCCTGCAATGTTTTAAAATCTCAAGATTCCAAGATGGGTCTCCAAGTTGTGTCTTGTCTGTAGTGCCAGGGTTCTGGGAGCAAGAGGCCTACACCTGTCTGTTATCTTGTCTTTGGTGAAGGTAGAAATGCTGGTTCAGGCATTGTTACAGGGTCAATCCCAAGCATCCATATTGTGAAGTTCCACTATTTTAGTCTGGGCTAATTGTTGTCACTTTTCCTGTTGCCTGACCTTAATTTTTGGAAATGTTTGTACGTTGTAATAAGTTCTCCCTTAATCCTTTGTTTTTCCAAACGGAATAACCCCAAATTTAATAACCTGTCTTGGTATTGCAGTTAACACATTCCGTTAACAACTTTGGTTGTTGTTACATTGTTGGCGTTTACTTTCCAGGAGTGCCGACGCTCTCGCTCGCTCACTCCCCCATCTCACTCATCTCCTGGTCTCACCTGGGTTCCCGTCAGGGCCCCTGCACTCTGTGTGTCGGGGCACCTACATTCTCTCACTGCTGCTTCTTCCTCCCTCACAGTACCTGTCCCGTCCTCTGGCCGCCCAGGCCCACGCATACGCAGCAGGGCTCTCGGGAGTGCAATTAGGCCGCAGTTGCGCTGCTCTCCATTCTCTTAAATTTCCAGCGGGACTTAACCTGGAAGTACCTCTTATCTTCACTGAGAAGTGCCTCTCATCCTCACTGAGAGGCACAGTGTATATAAGGCATCCTGTTGGTTACCTACCAGCGTGTATATCTATTTCAACCACCTGTGGTTGTAGTGAAGACTTGGTAGCCACTCAAGTTGGCTCCAATGAGTAAGTGAATGGTATCTCTAATGCTTCCCATCTTGATGGAGTATAACAAGAGCTTGTCCACCAACATGAGACACAGACCCGAATACTGGCTTTTATGACATCTGTGGACACTCATCTGAACAGATTGAAAGCTGCCATTTCACCAGCCCCCATTCAGGTTGCAGCCCCAGATCCGGTGGTCCATCTGGTTTCTGCCTTCAGACTCAGTCTCTCAGCTCCCCCTCGGTTTAATGGTGATCTGAAGTTATGCAGAGGATTTCTGAACCATTACTCACTGCATTTTGAGCTTCTGCCTCACCACTTTACCTCTGATCACACAAAAGTGGCCTTCCTCATGTCTCACTTGGAAGGTGAGGATTTAGCCTGGATGAAACCTTTATGGGAGACAGGTGATCCTGTTACCTCCAACCTGCAGGTTTTTCTTGAGACATTCCTCAAGTTTTTTGATGAGCCCGAATGAATCACCCCTGTGACATCTTTAATCCTTAGATTACACCAGTGTTCTCTTACTGTTGACCAGTGTGCTGTACGCTTCCGCACGCTTTCCTCGGAATTAGGCTGGAATAACGAGGCTCTGGTTGCCTCTTTCTGGGAAGTCCTGTCGTGCAAGATAAAGGATGAACTGGCTGGTCATGATTTTCCCACCACATTGGATGGATTGGTCTCTATTGCCACCCGGATTGACGTTAGGTTCCAGGAGCAGTCTAGAGATTTGTCCCATATTAGGAGACCAGTGAACCTAACACCTACCTTCCAGAGACTGCTCTCTCCTCAGCCATTCACATCCATCTCTGCTCCTGAACCAAATAAAGGTTGATCATGTAAAGGTGACTGAACAATGCTTTGTTTCGGAGCCAAACAGGAGGACGGTTCTTCCGTGCGATCAATCGCCTAAGGTGGACGGTCATGCTGATCTGAAGAAATCTCTTCTTCTCCTCTCCTAAAGGCCGCTTTACACGCTGTGATCTTGCTAGCAAGATCGCTAGCGTGTGTACCTGCCCCCATCGGTTGTGCGTCACGGGCAAATCGCTGCCCGTGGTGCACAACATCCCTAGGACCCGTCACACTACTTACCTGCCTAGCGACGTCGCTGTGACCAGCGAACCGCCTTCTTTCTAAGGGGGCAGTTCGTTCAGCGTCAATGCGATGTCACTAAGTGGCCGCCCAATAGAAGCAGAGGGGCGGAGATGAGCGGGATGTAACATCCCGCCCACCTCCTTCCTTCCTCATTGCCGGCGGCCGCAGGTAAGGTGAGGTTCCTCGTTCCTGCGGTGTCACACATAGCGATATGTGCTGCTGCAGGAACGACGAACAATATTGTACCTGCAGCAGCAACGATATTTGGGAACTGGACAGCGTGTCAACGAGCAACGATAAGGTGAGTATTTTTGCTCGACAGCGGTCGCTCGAACGTGTCACACGCAACGACGTCGCTAATGAGGCCAGATGTGCGGCATGAATTCCATGATCCCAACGACATCGCGTTAGCGATGTCGTTGTTGCTTGTAAAGCGGCCTTAACACTATTGGTGACTGTCTCTTTGTCAGGATAACATGGACTTCATTGCTTACTGTCTGTCCATCTTCCATCCGGTTGGCTACTACCACTTTCCATACCCTCCGCTCCATGGCAATACATTGCCATTGACTTCGTCACGGACCTTCCTGTGACGTCTAGCTGCTTCGTTATTTGAGTGTTGGTGGACTGCTTCTCCAAGATGTCTCATTTCATCCCACTAACTGGATTACCCTCTGCTCTGGAGCTTGCAGAAGTTTTTATCCAGCCCATCTTCTGACTTCACTGTTTTCCACAACACATCATGTCTGACAGAGGAGTTCAATTGACGTCACAGTTCTGGAAGGCGATCTTTAAACTCCTGGAAATGTCTTTAGACTTTTCTTCTTCTTACCATCCTCAGTCCAATGGTCAAGTAGAATGAGTCAATCAGATCCTATCTTTGTTGCTGTGGGACTTCTTAGGGACTGGGTCAAGCTGCTACCTTGGTCTGAGTTTTCATATAATAATCATACCAGCAAGTCTGCTGCAAGGTCTTCATTTTTTATTGTTTATGGACAACAGCCTTGTGCTCCCCTCCCAGCATCCTCCACTTCCAGTATCCCAGCTGCTGATGTTCTCTCCAGGGAATTCTCCAAGATCTGGGTGGACACTAAACTCTTTCTCTCCTGAGAACTCATCTGGCCGCATGAAGAGACATACGGAAAAAAGGCAATTGAACCCTCTTCGCTTTCTCCCTAGAGACAAGATGTGGTTCTCTTCTAAATACACTCATCTTAAAATTCCATCTAACAAGCTGGGTCCTCGATACATCAGTCCTTTTGACGTCATTAGTCAAATTAATGAAGTCTCTCATAAATTGAAGCTTCTGGCCATGCTACGCATACCCAATTCTTTCCACATTCAAGCCTGTTGTCCTGAGTCATTTGTTTAGCGACCCTGGTGCCTCGCCCCAGACTGTCTGCTCCGAAAATATCTTTGAGGTGAGACATATCTTAGCCATGAAGAGGGTGAAAGGTAGGAATTTTTTCCTGATTGATTAGAAGGTCTTTGGACTAGAGAAGAGGTCTTGGGAACCCCGGGAAAATATTAATGCCCCTCTTCTTCTTAAGAGCTTTCTGTCTGGTTTAAAGAACGGGTATGTAAGGGAGGGGGTACTGTTACATCATTTGCGCTTCCATCCCAGGGGTGCTGATGCTCTTACTTGCTCACTTCCGCATCTCCCACTCTGTCTTGTGGTCCCCAAGTCTCACCTGGGCCTCCATCGGCATCCCCATACTTCATGTGTCAGGGGCACCAACATGCTCTCAGTGTTGCTTCTTCCTCTCTCACAGTACTTGTCCGGTCCTCTGGCTCCCGAGGCCCACGCATGCGCGGCAGGACTCTCAGGAGTGCGCTTAGGGCACATCCACTCTCCTCTCCGTTGTCTCAAAGAGCCAACGTGACCTAACCCAGAAGTGCCTCTCAGACTGGATTAGAGGCATAGTGTATGCAAGGCATCCACCCCATTGGGAGGTGCCTGTTCAGTGTGTCTCTGTAGTTAGTCTGCTCATGCTAGATGTCAGGTCCCAGTGCTTCTATCTGTATCCCATATATTGTCTAGTGATCCTATTTCTGCTTTCTCTTCATACTGTTAGTGCACCTGCCTGTACCCGTGCTGAGCCCACCTGTCTCTGCAAGTACCCATCCACTCACCTGTGTCTTCCTGTACCAGCGTGCCCCAGTCTGCACCATCCTCTACCTCATCCGCACCCATTCCTGGTCTTTGTCCTGTGGCACCAGCTACTAAGGTACCAGGATCCCCTGGGGCTGCCTCCTGTTGGTTACCTACCAGGTTGTGTATCTATTTCCATTTCCTGTGGTTGTAATGAAGACTCGGTAGCCACTCAGGTTGGCTCCTCCGGGTCAGTGAACGGTATCTTGGATTAATGGATCCATTCTCTCCTCATCCGGTTCACTGGGCATGATAGTTGTTCCTCTCTGCACCTGTTCTAGTTCATCTACTATATGTCTTTCTTATACACCGGAGACCAAAAATTGTACACGGTATTCTAAGTGTGGTCACTTGTATAGAGGCAAAACTATGTTCTCATCAAGAGCATCTATGCCTTTTTTAATTCATCTTATTATTTCAGCACTATTTTATTAGCCTTGACAGCAGCTGCCTGAGCAGTTCAGGGTGCCAACTGTGTCAGACTGCAGACTAGAGTGAGGAGGAAGAGGAAATTACTACTTCTTATGGAAGTGGCTTTAGGTGTGTTTCAGTTTATTTAGTTTTTATTGCCAAAGTATTAATAATTTAAAGTTGGTGGTACAATTTCATGGGCACAGAAGGAACAGATAATTAGTAGTGTGAAACATGGGGCTACTTTTGTTTTATGCAGGAAGAATAGGAAACTATTAATTGGTAGAGCAACAGAAGGGGCACAATTACTATGTGGACAAACAGAGGTAGCTACTATTACGTTTTGAAGACACAATGAGAGCACTATTACAATAATAAGGCACCAAAGGGGCACTATTACACTGTAGAGCAGGGGTTGGGAACCTCCGACCCATGCGGCCTGCAATGACTTTTTCCTGTGACTCCCGGGTAGAGTTGAGCGCGGTTCGCGGTTCGAAGTTCTCCAGTTCGCGGCTCGAGTGATTTTGGGGGCTGTTCTAGATCGAACTAGAACTCGAGCTTTTTGCTAAAGCTCGATAGTTCTAGATACGTTCGAGAACGGTTCTAGCAGAAAAAAGACCAGCTAATTACTAGCTGGCTTTCCGCTGTAATAGTCGCTGTAAGTCACTCTGTGACTCACACTATTATGACATTTCAGTGTATAGTGTGCGGGAACAGCGCATTCAGATCACTGCTGTATGGATAATGGCAATCGCCATTTTTTTTTTTTCCTTGTCTTCCTTCCCTAAGCGCGTGCGTGTAGTGGGGCAGGCCAGCATGTCAGCCAATCCCATACACACACACAGCTAAGTGGACTTTTAGCCAGAGAAGCAACGACAAGTGTGATAGGATGTCCATGTCACATGTCCCTGCATTATAAAAACGGACATTTTCCTCCAGCACGCCATTATCTGCCTTCACCGCTGGCGCAGCTCCTATCTCCGATACTGCTGTGTACGCTCTATACACAGCGCTGTACAGAATAGGGATAGAAGTTTCTATCAGTCCTTTTAACCCCTTCACGACCGCGGGCCGTAAAATTACGTCCTATTTTAACGTGACTTAACGACCAGGGACGTAATTTTACGGCCTAAACTTCATTTGATTGCCGTGGCCATAGCAACGGCTTTCAAATGATGTCCCCTGCTGTTTCTTACAGCAGGGGACCTTTGCTTGACCCCAGGGGGGGTGGCATCGCCACCCCCTATCGACGATCGATGTGATTGGCTGTTCAAATCTGAACCGCCAACCACATCGATCGCACTAATTTCGGCAAAAATAATGCCCGAATTAGTGCGATCCTGTGAGATCCAGCTATGAGATGCCGCAGCTGCTGCAGCATATCATAGGTGGACCTCAAACATGCCGCCCCCAGCCCCTGCAGCACTGATTGGAGCGATCGTGCTATGACGCGCAATCGCTCCAATCAGTGTGCAGTGGGGCGGTCTGATCTGCCGGTGGCCGCCCTCCCCAGGCCTGTGCTGCTCTGGGGACCCTCCCCCAACATGGCTGCAGCGTGGAGTGGCTGGTACTTTTGGTACCACGCCACCGCTGCTGCCGCCGCAGACGCCGCCTCTGCTGTCACCGCGCCAGCTCCAAAGGTAAGTATTGCGCTCCGGCGATGGCCCCTGCGCGCTCCCGTGAAGGCCCCTGCGCGCTCCCGTGAAGGCCCCTGCCTGTGCCCCCCCCCCCGATCTGCCCCCCTACGCCCCGATCTGCCCCCCTACGCCCCGATCTGCCCCCCCCGGCATCCCGATCTGCTACCACCGCTGCTGCTGCAAAGTGAGTACTGTGCTCACTTTGCAGCCCGTGCGCGCTCCCGTGGTGCCCCTGCGCGCTGCCGTGATAGCCCCTGCCGTGCCCCCCCCCGCGATCTGCTCCCCCCAACCACCCCCCCCCCCCCCGACATCCCGATCCGCTCCCCCTGCGATCTGACTGCCTCCCCCATTATTTCTATTCTGCTTCTGCAGCTCCCTCTCCGGTCTCCCCCTCTGCTCTCCCCCCCTCTCCCTCTGCTCTCCCCCCCCTCCCCCTCTGCTCTCCCCCCCTCCCCCTCTGCTCTCCCCCTCTGCTCTCACCCCCCCTCTCCCCCTCTGCTCTCCCCCGACGTCCTCTTACCTGTCTTCACCGGCCTGATCACATCTGCGTCCATCGCTGGGTCCTTCCTGGGCATTCTGCTGATCTGCCTGCTGCTCCTGTAAAGCTGTCCATCTCTCTGCCATCTGTTCCTCTGCAGCTCTTCTGGTCAGTGATCCTCCTGCTAGTCCTCTGGGTACTGTGAGTATAACTTTTTTTTTTTTTTCCGTATCCCCTGTCCATTTTTACACCTCATCCGTCCGTGCGTCCCGCCGAGCGCTGATCAGGGATGCAGATAACGGATCGGCATCCCTGCTCAATTTTTGGCGTGACTTTTTTCCGTATTCGCGACGCTTTTTGTATCGCATCCGTCCGTGCGTCCCGCCGAGCGCAGATCAGGGATGCAGATAACGGATCGGCATCCCTGCTCAATTTTTGGCGTGACTTTTTTTTCCGTATCCCCGACGCTTTTTGTATCGCATCCGTCCGTGCGTCCCGCCGAGCGCTGATTAGGGATGCAGATAACGGATCGGCATCCCTGCTCAATTTTTGGCGTGACTTTTTTCCGTATCCCCGACGCTTTTTGTATCGCGTCCGTCCGTGCGTCCCGCCGAGCGCTGATCAGGGATGCACATAACGGATCGGCATCCCTGCTCAATTTTTGGCGTGACTTTTTTCCGTATTCGCGACGCTTTTTGTATCGCATCCGTCCGTGCGTCCCGCCGAGCGCAGATCAGGGATGCAGATAACGGATCGGCATCCCTGCTCAATTTTTGGCGTGACTTTTTTTTCCGTATCCCCGACGCTTTTTGTATCGCATCCGTCCGTGCGTCCCGCCGAGCGCTGATTAGGGATGCAGATAACGGATCGGCATCCCTGCTCAATTTTTGGCGTGACTTTTTTCCGTATCCCCGACGCTTTTTGTATCGCATCCGTCCGTGCGTCCCGCCGAGCGCTGATTAGGGATGCAGATAACGGATCGGCATCCCTGCTCAATTTTTGGCGTGACTTTTTTCCGTATTTGCGACGCTTTTTGTATCGCATCCGTCCGTGCGTCCCGCCAAGCGCTGATCAGGGATGCACATAACGTATCTGCATCCATGGTCAATTTTTGGCGTGACTTTTTTTTTTTACGTATCCCCGACGCTTTTTTTTATCGCATCCGACCGTGCGTCCTGCAGCGGCCGATCAGTGCACTGCGTTTGAAAAGTCAAATGGCGCTCCTTCTCTTCTGAGCCCCGCCATGCGCTCAAACAATTACTTTCCACCACATATGAGGTATCTGCGTACTCAGGAGAAAATGCACAATACATTTTATGGTGCATTTTTTCCTGTTACCCTTGTGAAAAAAAAAGCTACCTAGTTGAAGCAACCATTTTGTGGTAAAAAAAAAAAAAAATTCTTTTCACGGCTCAACGCTATAAACTTCTGTGAAGCCCCCAGGTGTTCAAAGTGCTCACCAAACATCTAGAAAAAATATTTGAGGGCTCTAGTTTCCAAAATGGTGTCACTTGTGGGGGAGCTCCACTGTTTAGGCACCATAGGGGGTCTCCAAACGTGACATGGCGTCCGCTAATGATTCCAACCAATTTTGCTGTCAAATGGCGCTCCTTCTCTTCTGAGCCCCGCCATGCGCCCAAACAATTACTTTCCACCACATATGAGGTATCTGCGTACTCAGGAGAAAATGCACAATACATTTTATGGTGCATTTTTTCCTGTTACCCTTGTGAAAAAAAAAGCTACCTAGTTGAAGCAACCGTTTTGTGGTAAAAAAAAATTTTTTTCTTTTCACGGCTCAACGCTATAAACTTTTGTGAAGCCCCCAGGGGTTCAAAGTGCTCACCAAACATCTAGAAAAATTATTTGAGGCCTCTAGTTTCCAAAATGGGGTCACTTGTGGGGGAGCTCCATTGTTTAGGCACCTCAGGGGGTCTTCAAACCCAACATGGCGTCCGCTAACAGGTGCAGCTAATTTTGCACTCAAAAATTCAAATGGCGCTCCTTGCCTTCCGAGCACTGCTGTGTGTCCAAACATTTGATTTCCACCACATATGAGGTATCTGCGTACTCAGGAGAAAATGCACAATACATTTTATGGTGCATTTTTTCCTGTTACCCTTGTGAAAAAAAAAGCTACCTAGTTGAAGCAACCGTTTTGTGGTAAAAAAAATTTTTTTTCTTTTCACGGCTCAACGCTATAAACTTTTGTGAAGCCCCCAGGGGTTCAAAGTGCTCACCAAACATCTAGAAAAATTATTTGAGGCCTCTAGTTTCCAAAATGGGGTCACTTGTGGGGGAGCTCCATTGTTTAGGCACCTCAGGGGGTCTTCAAACCCGACATGGCGTCCGCTAACAGGTGCAGCTAATTTTGCACTCAAAAATTCAAATGGCGCTCCTTGCCTTCCGAGCACTGCTGTGTGTCCAAACATTTGATTTCCACCACATATGAGGTATCTGCGTACTCAGGAGAAAATGCACAATACATTTTATGGTGCATTTTTTCCTGTTACCCTTGTGAAAAAAAAAGCTACCTAGTTGAAGCAACCGTTTTGTGGTAAAAAATTTTTTTTTTCTTTTCACGGCTCAACGCTATAAACTTTTGTGAAGCCCCCAGGGGTTCAAAGTGCTCACCAAACATCTAGAAAAATTATTTGAGGCCTCTAGTTTCCAAAATGGGGTCACTTATGGGGGAGCTCCATTGTTTAGGCACCTCAGGGGGTCTTCAAACCCGACATGGCGTCCGCTAATGAGTGCAGCTAATTTTGCGTTCAAAAATTCAAATGGCGCTCCTTCCCTTCCGAGCTCTGCCGTGCGCCCAAACAATTGATTTTTACCACATATGGGGTATCAGCGTACTCAGGAGAACATGCACAATAAATTGTATTGTGTACTTTCTCTTTTCTCCCTTGTAAAAATGAAAATTTTATGGCTAAAGTAACATTTTTGTGTTAAAAAGTAAAATTTTCATTTTTTCCTTCCACATTGCTTTGGTTCCTGTGAAGCACCTAAAGGGTTAATAATCTTATTGGATGTGGTTTTGAGTAGTGTGAGGGGTGCAGTTTTTAGAATGGGGTCACTTTTGGGTATTTTCTGTCACCTCGGCCTCTCAAAGTCACTTCAAATGTGATGTGGTCCCTAAAAAAATTATTTTGTAAATTTTGTTGGAAAAATGAGAATTTGCTGATGACCTTTGACCCCTTCTAACTTCCTAACGGAAAAAAAATTTGTTTCGAAAATTGCGCTGATGTAAAGTAGACATGTGGGAAATGTTATTTAGTAACTATTTTGTGTGACATATCTCTCAGATTTATGGGCATAAATTTTCAAAGTTTGAAATTTGCGAAATTTTCAAAATTTTCGCCAAATTTCCTAAATTTTCACAAATAAACGCAAAAAATATCGGCCTAAATTTACCACTGACATGAAGTACAATATGTCACGAAAAAACAATGTCAGAATCGCCAGGATCCGTTGAAGCATTCCAGAGTTATAACCTGTCAAAGTGACACTGGTCAGAATTGCAAAAAATGGCCCGGTCATTAGGGTGTTTTAGTGGCCGGGGGTGAAGGGGTTAAGGGCTAATACCGGCAGGGTCAGAGCCATAGGTGATAGGTCCGTGAAAACAGAGTTTAACAGCTACACAAGATGACAGCGTCTGTGTAGCTAAGGTCAGGGATTTCTTCGCTGCATATTCCCATTAGGAGGGATAGAAAGGCAGGCTTCCTTTCCTCTACCCAGAGACCCACAACCCTGCCACTGTACCCTCCTGCCCTTTGCACACTCAAACTCATTGTTACTAGGCCATTATACTAGCAAACACTGAGTGAACTTAGTGGCATCCTAAAAGTGGCTGTTGGACTTCTGTATTGTCCCACTAGTGCAAAGATATTTGTAGCACGTCTGCCTGCATTGCACACTCAAGCTCATTGTTACTAAGCCATTATACTAGCAAACACTGAGTGAACATAGTGGCATCCTAAACGTGGCTGTTGGACTTCTGTATTGTCCCACTAGTGCAAAGATATTTGCAGCACGTCTGCCTGCATTGCACACTCAAACTCATTGTTACTAAGCCATTATACTAGCAAACACTGAGTGAACTTAGTGGCATCCTAAACGTGGCTGTTGGACTTCTGTATTGTCCCACTAGTGCAAAGATATTTGCAGCACGTCTGCCTGCATTGCACACTCAAACTCATTGTTACTAAGCCATTATACTAGCAAACACTGAGTGAACTTAGTGGCATCCTAAACGTGGCTGTTGGACTTCTGTATTGTCCCACTAGTGCAAAGATATTTGCAGCACATCTGCCTGCATTGCACACTCAAACTCAATATTACTAAGCCATTATACTAGCAAACACTGAGTGAACTTAGTGGCATCCTAAACGTGGCTGTTGGACTTCTGTATTGTCCCACTAGTGGAAAGATATTTGCAGCACGTCTACCTGCATTGCACACTCAAACTCATTGTTACTAAGCCATTATACTAGCAAACACTGAGTGAACTTAGTGGCATCCTAAACGTGGCTGTTGGACTTCTGTATTGTCCCACTAGTGCAAAGATATTTGCAGCACGTCTGCCTGCATTGCACACTGAAACTCATTCTTACTAAGCCATTATACTAGCAAACACTGAGTGAACTTAGTGGCATCCTAAACGTGGCTGTTGGACTTCTGTATTGTCCCACTAGTGCAAACATATTTGCAGCACGTCTGCCTGCATTGCACACTCAAGCTCATTGTTACTAAGCTATTATACTAGCAATTTATGCTGCCAGTTTAAGGGCCGTAGTTGCATTGGCAGGGATAGTTATTGTTGTTTATTCTGCTGTTAATAAAGCTAGACCACCGCTGCAATCTACACCACCTCTCAATTTTTACTACCACATTTTAAGTGCACAATCTTGTCGCAATCAACATGAGTGGCAAAATGAGAGAGGATGGTGGAAAGGGGAAGAGGCGTGTTGGAAAAGGAAAAAAAGGGTTTGTCCGTGGGGAAGGTGGCAAAGCTCCATTAACATCTGCTGAAGATAGACCATCTACCAGCAAAAGTAAGATGTCTACTACTTACCGTGAACAATCCGATGTGCTCCCTTTTTTACGGACACGAACAACTGGAACAAAGGTAGATGATGGCCAAAAAAGGAAAATGCTTGAATGGATCTCAAGTGGTCTAACAAGTGCCCTCTCCGCCGCCTCAACTACCGCATCCAAAAAACACCAGTCCTCTGAGTTGTCATCCCAATCAAACTTGCTTTCTCCCAGCTCTGAAGTCTCCATCCGCCCTGCACAGTATGGTGGAACTGAGATGGGTGAGTCTGCAGAGCTGTTCAGTCACACTATAGCCTGGGAATCAGAGGTCTGCTCCCAAGCTACAGTGAGTACAGACCAGGAAATGGTCTGCAGTGATGCCCAGAACCTTTGTGACTCTGATTCAGGCCGTGAGGACCAAGTTTCTGAGCATAATGTTGACCCTTTTTCACAAACTGTAAAGGCTGCTTTACACCAGACAATCTATCGTGCGATAGATCGTCGGGGTCACGGTTTTTGTGACGCACATCCGGCATCGCTGGCGATGCCGGCCTGTGTGACACCTCCTAGCGACGCAGTATCGCTCACAAATCGTGAGTCGTGTACTGCTCGCTAGGTTCCATAATATCGTTTAATTTAGTAGTTCATCGTTTCCAGGGTAGCACACGCCGCTCCATGTGACACCCCGGGAACGATGAACAGCAGCTCACCTGCGTCACGCGGCCGCCGCCGGCTATGTGAAGGAAGGAGGTGGGCGGGATATTTACGTCCCGCTCATCTCCGCCCCTCCGCTTCCATTGGCCGGCGGCCATGTGACGTCGCTGTGACGCCAAATGTCCCTCCCACTCCAGGAAGTGGACGTTCGCCGCCCACAGCGAGGTCGCACGAGAGGTAAGTATGTGTGACGGGGGTTACTGACTTTGTGCGACACGGGCAGCGATTTGCCCGTGACGCAAAAAGGACGGGGGCGTGTACGATCGATTGTGAAATTGCATAATCGGTCGTACCGTGTAAAGCAGCCTTTACACCTGTTGTTATAGACAATGAGGAACATACTGATGATGATGAGACGCAGATACCAGATTGGGATGACAACTTAAATATTCGGTCAGGGCAAGAAGAGGCTCGGTCTGAGGCTGAGGGGAGTGCAAACACAACAATTGATGAGGAAGTTCTAGATCCCACCTACTGTCAAGCCACAGTCAGGCACTCAAGGAGGTCAAAAGAGGCGGTGGAGGAGGATGCAACCGACGACAAAGTTACCTTGCGCCTTCCTGGACAGAGTCGGAGCACTGGTAGCACGTCTACAACTGCATCCTCAGCCACCACTCTGCCTCTGAGCACTAGTCGGGGGGGCTCAGCAGGTTGCATGCCCTCTAAGCCTTGCCTAGCCTGGTCCTTTTTTGACATAGCAAAAGATCGCCCAAATTATGTGATCTGTAAAATTTGTCGTGATTCTTTTAGTAGAGGGCAAAACCTCAGAAGTTTGACAACTTCTTCCATGAATCGTCACATGAATAAATATCATATGTCCCAGTGGGAAGCTCACCGTGCTGCAATGCGGCCTAGCGGAGCGAACCATCCACCGCCTGCCCCTTCCAGTGCATCCACGCGCTCTTCATCTTCTAGGACTGTGGGGTCAGCTGTCACACCTGGTTTTCCACGCACAACTTCCACCACTGTAACCGCAACAGGCAGTTTGCTTGGTAGGTCGTCAGTTGGTTTGGAAGGGGAAACAAGTGCGTGTGTACAGCTCTCTCAGACATCGATAGCACCAACGTTGGATGAAGGCAACATCATGTCTCCGCCTGCACTTTCCTCACAAACCTGCATTTTTCCAGGGACACCCTACTCAACACCGTCTACACACAGCAGCCAGATCTCTGTCCCTCAGATGTGGACAAATAAAAGGCCATTTCCTGCGACCCATGACAAAGCTAAAAGGTTGACTTTATCCCTCTGTAAGCTCTTGGCTACCGAAATGCTGCCTTTCCGCCTGTTGGACACACAGGATTTTAGAGACCTTATGTCTGTCGCTGTGCCCCAGTACCAGATGCCCAGTCGCCACTACTTCTCTAAGAAAGGTGTGCCCGCGCTACACCAGCATGTCGCACACAACATCACCGCTTCCTTGAGAAACTCTGTGTGTGAACGGGTGCATTTCACCACCGATACTTGGACCAGTAAGCATGGACAGGGACGTTACATATCGCTGACTGGGCACTGGGTAACTATGGTGATAGATGGTGAAGGGTCTGCTGCACAAGTTTTGCCGTCCCCACGACTTGTGTGTCTATCCTCTGTCTGTCCAAGTTCCGCCACTGCTTCTGCCTCCTCCACCTCATCTGTGTCCTCCACCTCCACCCCAAGCCTGCGTGGTCAGGCCACCAGCGTTCTCACTGCGCAGAAGAAAGCACGCACCCCTCATTACTATGCTGGCAGCAAAGCGCAACGGCATCAGGCGGTCTTTAGCTTGACATGTCTTGGGAATAGGAATCACACAGCTAAGGAGTTGTGGTCAGCTCTGCGGTCCGAGTTTAATAAATGGTTGTCTCCACTCAACCTGCAGCCTGGTAAGGCCGTGTGCGACAATGCTGCAAACCTGGGTGCGGCCCTTCGCCTGGGTAACGTGCCTTGTATGGCTCACGTGTTGAACCTTGTTGTCCAGCAATTCTTAACACACTATCCCGGCCTAGATGGCCTTCTGACCAGGGCACGAAAACTGTCTGCTCACTTCCGCAGTTCAACCGCCGCAACTGAGCGACTTGCATCGCTCCAGAAGTCTTTCGGCCTGCCGGTTCATCGCCTGAAATGCGATGTGGCGACACGCTGGAATTCGACTCTCCACATGTTACAGCAACTGTGGTAGCACCGCTGAGCCCTGGTGCAATACGTCATGACGTATAGCCTGGGCCAACGAGATGCAGAGGTGGGGCAGATCACCCTGATGGAGTGGTCTCAGATCAAGGACCTATGCACCCTTCTGCACAGTTTCGACATGGCGAGGAATATGTTTAGCGCTGACAATGCCATTATCAGCATGACAATTCCAGTCATTTACATGCTGGAGCACACGCTAAACACTATTCGGAGTCAGGGGGTGGGACAACAGGAAAGGGAGGAACTACAGGAGGATTCATATGCGCAAGACACAATAACATCACCAAGGTCCAGACGTTCATCATCACCAATGCGGCAGGCATGGGACCATGGGGGACAGGGATCAACATGGGCGCATGGTAGCAGGCGAAATGTTGAGGAAGGTGCAGGAGAACATGAAGAAATGGAGGACGAACTGTCCATGGACATGGAAGACTCAGCGGATGAGGGAGACCTTGGTCAAATTTCAGTTGAAAGAGGTTGGGGGAGAGATGTCAGAGGAAGAAAGAACGGTTAGCACCTCTATGCCACAAACACAGCGTGGACTTGGTCCGCATGGCTGCGCAAGACACATGAGCGCCTTCTTGCTACACTACGTCCAACATGACCCTCGTATTGTCAAAATTAGAAGTGATGATGACTACTGGCTTGCCACACTATTAGATCCCCGGTACAAGTCCAAATTTTGTGACATAATTCCAGCCATAGAAAGGGACGCACGTATGCAGGAGTATCAGCAGAAGCTGTTACTCGATCTTAGCTCGGCTTTTCCACCAAACAACCGTGCAGGTGCAGGGAGTGAATCTCCCAGTTGTAACTTGACAAACATGGGACGGTCTCGTCATCTTCAACAGTCTACCCGTACCAGTAGCACCGTATCTGGTGCTGGTAACAGCAATTTTATGGAATCTTTTCATAATTTTTTAGACCGTCCTTTGCAAGGCCACCAGAGACAACAAGTCTGACACATAGTCAACGGCTGGAGGAGAGGATGATACAGGAGTATCTCCAAATGAACATCGATGCCATGACTTTGCAAATGGAGCCTTGCTCATTTTGGGCTTCAAATCTTGAAAAATGGCCAGAGCTCTCCACTTACATCTTGGAGATTTTGTCGTGTCCAGCTGCCAGCGTTGTCTCTGAACGTGTCTTCAGTGCTGCTGGGTGTGTGCTGACAGATAAGCGCACGCGTCTGTCCAGTGACAATGTGGACAGACTAACGTTCATCAAAATGAACAAGTCATGGATCCACAAGGAATTTACTACCCCTGTGTCATCCTGGGGAGAGTAAATGCTTGTGGATTTGGAATGTGCTTGATGCAAATCAAAACATCCTGTTTGCAACTAGGGCACAAGTGCTGCCACTGAATGGGTGGGTGTGTGTGGGGCACAATTTTTGGAAAAAAAGGGAGACTCTGCTTGGAGTAACCCTTGCTTGCTGTGTTTTTTAAAAATGATCCAAGATGAACAGAGCTGGGATCAGGAAAGACTTTGCTACCTACCCCGGTGCAATCCTGAGGACGGAAAAGGATGGCGTATTTTTGAATGTGCTTAATGCAAAGCTAGCTGTGAAGTGTACAACTAGGGCACAAGTGCTGCCACTGAATGGGTGTGTGTGTGGGGCACAATTTTTGGAAAAAAAGGGAGACTCCGCTTGGAGTAACCCTTGCTTGCTGTGGTTTTTAAAAATGATCCAAGATGAACAGAGCTGGGATCAGGAAAGACTTTGCTACCTACCCCGAAGTCATCCTGGGGACGGAAAAGGATGGCGTATTTTTGAATGTGCTTGATGCAAATCTAGCTGTGAAGTGTACAACTGGGGCACAAGTGCTGCCACTGAAGGGGTGGGTGTGTGTGTGTGTGGCCCAATTTTTGGAAAAAAGGGAGAACTCCGCTTGGAGTCACCTTGTGGTGTTTTACATGATTTTAGAAGGGCGTGCCATGCCTATATCTGTGTCTCCTCCTCTTTTTCCTTGTCCAACTCTTTTGTTTTCGTATGAGTATATGTCCTTGTTACTTTCCCAAGTTTTTGTGTTGTGTTGTGAGTTGTTTGTCACCTTTTGGACACCTTTGAGGGTGTTTTCTAGGTGTTTTTATGTGTTTGTGATTGCCTGCCATTGTTTCCTATGTGGTTCGAGTTCGGTTCGTCGAACGTTCGACGAACCGAACTCGAACGAGACCTCCGTTCGGCGAACCGAACTCGAGACAAACCGGGACCGGTTCGCTCATCTCTACTCCCGGGCAGATTCCCAGGGACCACAGTGCTGAGACAGCAGCTGTGTCTTGCTGGCTGCTGGCTCTTTGAACCACACACGCAGTGTTCAATGCTGAACTGTGCGATTCCTACACTGAAGGAGTATGTCCCCACGCTGGCCAGTGTCAGCATGAGTACATACTTTGTGGGTGGAGTAGGCGCGAGATGCACTCTCATCCCACAGAAGAGGAGCGGCCATCCTAGCTTCCCCAGGTCTGTCTATGCCCCCAGCCTCCCCCAGTTCTATCTTTGCCCCCAACCTCCCCCAGTTCTCTCTGTACCCCCAGCCTCCCCAGGTCTGTCTGTGCCTCCAACCTCGACCCAGTGCTCTCTGTGACCCCAGCCTCCCTCAGTGCTCTCTGTGCCCCCAGCCTCCCCCTGTGCTCTCTGTGACCTGAACCTCCTTCAGTGCTCTCTGTGTCTTGCGCCTCCCCAGGTCTGTCTGTGCCCCCAGCCTTCCCCAGGTATGTCTGTTCCTCCAGGCTCCCCCAGGTCTATCTATACCCCTAGCCTCTCCCAAGTCTGTCTGTGCCCTCAGCCTCCCCCAGGTCTGTCTGTGCCCTGAGGCTCCACCAGGTCTGTCTGTTCCTCCAGCCTCCCCCAAGTCTATCTGTTCCCCCAACCTCCCCCAGGTCTGTCTGTGCCCCCATCCTCCCCCAGGTCTCTCTGGACCCCCAGGTATGTTCATACCCCCAGTAATGTTTGTGCCACCCAGCTATGTCTGTGCACCCTGGTGATGTATATGAGTCGACCATCAGGGTTTTCGGTAGGTGTACTATGGCGCCGGGACAGGTGGTCGGTCCCGGCTTCGTGCCCTGGGCGCTCACTCTGCGGCTGGGGAATGGTGTACAGGGATGATTTTGGGGATATATGTGACGCCATCTGTGGTGTCTGGTAAGCGGATATACCAGCGCTGCCCGCGGCTGGCCTCTGAGGCGATGGTGACGGCAGCTTAAGATCTCTCAGCTCCCCACAGGTGGAGCTATTTTACCTCAGGGCGGCGGGTCGCTGATCCAGGAGGGAAGCGACTGAGCGGTGAATGCTGCCTTCTTCTCTGACGTCGCAGGGTCCTGTTGAATGGCGGAGAGATGACACACCGAGTCCACATTAGCTTAAACAAGTCCTTTTTACTAACATCTGGTTTGTTTTGCACAGTACACAGAAACAGTTCGGTTACCAGAAGGCCAATGGTCACAAATTTCGGAGGAGATTTAATGACAGAGTTTTTTCTCTGAGGTAACCTTTCTGTGACTCCCTCTTTAACCCACTCGTTAGTCTCGTCACTGGTTTTCCCAGGGGTCTGATGCTGCACGGTTACTTTATCTATCCCGCAACAGCGTCGTGGACTCGGCTTGGGGTTAGTAGTGTCTGGGAATAAAAAAACACCGTTTTTTTTCATGTCAAGTCCTGAGTGCCAAGTCTTTTGATAGCTATGAATTGTCATCTGGCATCAAGCCCAGGTGTTAGTAATGGAGAGGCATTTATCATTTACCCTCATTGCTAACCCAGTAAGTGTAAATTTAACAAATATACACACACAGGAGAAAATAGTTTATTTGAGCAAAGATTCCCCCATACTATTCCTCATTCACCAATTTATTATTTTAAAAAAATCCACCAAGCACCAACGTAATCCATTGTGTACTGCTCCATGATGGCCCCTAAATTGGTATTTCAAACTATGGAGCCTTGTTCAGGATGATTTGCAAATACTCACTATAAAATCTCTTGAATCATGAACTTGGACACTAGCCAAGAAAGAGATCAGAGTTTTCTGGACAACTAACTAACTTTATAATCCTACAGTGATACTGACAAGTCTCCACATGGCCTTAGGATAATATAAAGGATACTTAAAGAGATCTCTCTTGGGCTGGTCCCAAGCATCCATGTTGTGTCTTGTCTGTAGTGCCAGGGTTCTGGGAGCAAGAGGCCTACACCTGTCTGTTATCTTGTTTTTGGTGAAGGTAGAAATGCTGGTTCAGGCATTGTTACAGGGTCAATCCCAAGCATCCATATTGTGAAGTTCCACTATTTTAGTCTGGGCTAATTATTGTCACTTTTCCTGTTGCCTGACCTTAATTTTTGGAAATGTTTGTACGTTGTAATAAGTTCTCCCTTAATCCTTTGTTTTTCCAAACGGAATAACCCCAAATTTAATAACCTGTCTTGGTATTGCAGTTAACACATTCCGTTAACAACTTTGGTTGTTGTTACATTGTTGGCGTTTACTTTCCAGGAGTGCCGACGCTCTCGCTCGCTCACTCTCCCATCTCACTCATCTCCTGGTCTCACCTGGGTTCCCGTCAGGGCCCCTGCACTCTGTGTGTCAGGGGCACCTACATTCTCTCACTGCTGCTTCTTCCTCCCTCACAGTACCTGTCCCGTCCTCTGGCCGCCCAGGCCCACGCATATGCAGCAGGGCTCTCGGGAGTGCAATTAGGCCGCAGTTGCGCTGCTCTCCATTCTCTTAAATTTCCAGCGGGACTTAACCTGGAAGTACCTCTTATCTTCACTGAGAAGTGCCTCTCATCCTCACTGAGAGGCACAGTGTATATAAGGCATCCTGTTGGTCACCTACCAGCGTGTATATCTATTTCAACCTCCTGTGGTTGTAGTGAAGACTTGGTAGCCACTCAAGTTGGCTCCAATGAGTAAGTGAATGGTATCTCTAATGCTTCCCATCTTGATGGAGTATAACAAAGGCTTGTCCACCAACATGAGACACAGACCCGAATACTGGCTTTTATGACATCTGTGGACACTTATCTGAACAGATTGAAAGCTGCCATTTCACCAGCCCCCATTCAGGTTGCAGCCCCAGATCCGGTGGTCCATCTGGTTTCTGCCTTCAGACTCAGTCTCTCGGCTCCCCCTCGGTTTAATGATGATCTGAAGTTATGCAGAGGATTTCTGAACCATTACTCACTGCATTTTGAGCTTCTGCCTCACCACTTTACCTCTGATCACACAAAGGTGGCCTTCCTCATATCTCACTTGGAAGGTGAGGATTTAGCCTGGATGAAACCGTTATGGGAGACAGGTGATCCTGTTACCTCCAACCTGCAGGTTTTTCTTGAGACATTCCTCAAGTTGTTTGATGAGCCCGAATGAATCACCCCTGTGACATCTTTAATCCTTAGATTACACCAGTGTTCTCTTACTGTTGGCCAGTGTGCTGTACGCTTCCGCACGCTTTCCTCGGAATTAGGCTGGAATAACGAGGCTCTGGTTGCCTCTTTCTGGGAAGTCCTGTCGTGCAAGATAAAGGATGAACTGGCTGGTCATGATTTTCCCACTACATTGGATGGATTGGTCTCTCTTGCCACCCGGATTGACGTTAGGTTCCAGGAGCAGTCTAGAGATTTGTCCCATATTAGGAGACCAGTGAACCTAACACCTACCTTCCAGAGACTGCTCTCTCCTCAGCCATTCACATCCATCTCTGCTCCTGAACCAAATAAAGGTTGATCATGTAAAGGTGACTGAACAATGCTTTGTTTCGGAGCCAAACAGGAGGACGGTTCTTCCGTGCGATCAATCGCCTAAGGTGGACGGTCATGCTGATCTGAAGAAATCTCTTCTTCTCCTCTCCTAAAGGCCGCTTTACACGCTGCGATCTTGCTAGCGAGATCGCTAGCGTGTGTACCCGCCCCCATCGGTTGTGCGTCACGGGCAAATCGCTGCCCGTGGTGCACAACATCCCTAGGACCCGTCACACTACTTACCTGCCTAGCGACGTCGCTGTGACCAGCGAACCGCCTTCTTTCTAAGGGGGCAGTTCGTTCAGCGTCACTGCGATGTCACTAAGTGGCCGCCCAATAGAAGCAGAGGGGCGGAGATGAGCGGGATGTAACATCCCGCCCACCTCCTTCCTTCCTCATTGCCGGCGGCCGCAGGTAAGGTGAGGTTCCTCGTTCCTGCGGTGTCACACATAGCGATATGTGCTGCTGCAGGAACGACGAACAATATTGTACCTGCAGCAGCAACGATATTTGAGAACTGGACAGCGTGTCAACGAGCAACGATAAGGTGAGTATTTTTGCTCGACAGCGGTCGCTCGAACGTGTCACACGCAACGACGTCGCTAATGAGGCCAGATGTGCGGCACTACCACTTTCCATACCCTCCGCTCCATGGCAATACATTGCCATTGACTTCGTCACGGACCTTCCTGTGACGTCTAGCTGCTTCGTTATTTGAGTGTTGGTGGACTGCTTCTCCAAGATGTCTCATTTCATCCCACTAACTGGATTGCCCTCTGCTCTGGAGCTTGCAGAAGTTTTTATCCAGCCCATCTTCTGACTTCACTGTTTTCCACAACACATCATGTCTGACAGAGGAGTTCAATTGACGTCACAGTTCTGGAAGGCGATCTTTAAACTCCTGGAAATGTCTTTAGACTTTTCTTCTTATTACCATCCTCAGTCCAATGGTCAAGTAGAATGAGTCAATCAGATCCTATCTTTGTTGCTGTGGGACTTCTTAGGGACTGGGTCAAGCTGCTACCTTGGTCTGAGTTTTCATATAATAATCATACCAGCAAGTCTGCTGCAAGGTCTTCATTTTTTATTGTTTATGGACAACAGCCTTGTGCTCCCCTCCCAGCATCCTCCACTTCCAGTATCCCAGCTGCTGATGTTCTCTCCAGGGAATTCTCCAAGATCTGGGTGGACACTAAACTCTTTCTCTCCTGAGAACTCATCTGGCCGCATGAAGAGACATACGGAAAAAAGGCAATTGAACCCTCTTCGCTTTCTCCCTAGAGACAAGATGTGGTTCTCTTCTAAATACACTCATCTTAAAATTCCATCTAACAAGCTGGGTCCTCGATACATCAGTCCTTTTGACGTCATTAGTCAAATTAATGAAGTCTCTCATAAATTGAAGCTTCCGGCCATGCTACGGATACCCAATTCTTTCCACATGTCTGTTCAAGCCTGTTGTCCTGAGTCATTTGTTTAGCGACCCTGGTGCCTCGCCCCAGACTGTCTGCTCCGAAAATATCTTTGAGGTGAGACATATCTTAGCCATGAAGAGGGTGAAAGGTAGGAATTTTTTCCTGATTGATTAGAAGGTCTTTGGACTAGAGAAGAGATTTTGGGAACCCCGGGAAAATATTAATGCCCCTCTTCTTCTTAAGAGCTTTCTGTCTGGTTTAAAGAACGGGTATGTAAGGGAGGGGGTACTGTTACATCATTTGCGCTTCCATCCCAGGGGTGCTGATGCTCTTACTTGCTCACTTCCGCATCTCCCACTCTGTCTTGTGGTCCCCAAGTCTCACCTGGGCCTCCATCGGCATCCCCATACTTCATGTGTCAGGGGCGCCAACATGCTCTCAGTGTTGCTTCTTCCTCTCTCACAGTGCTTGTCCGGTCCTCTGGCTCCCGAGGCCCATGCATGCGCAGCAGGACTCTCAGGAGTGCGCTTAGGGCACATCCACTCTCCTCTCCGTTGTCTCAAAGAGCCAACGTGACCTAACCCAGAAGTGCCTCTCAGACTGGATTGGAGGCATAGTGTATGTAAGGCATCCACCCCATTGGGAGGTGCCTGTTCAGTGTATCTCTGTAGTTAGTCTGCTCATGCTAGATGTCAGGTCCCAGTGCTTCTATCTGTATCCCATATATTGTCTAGTGATCCTATTTCTGCTTTCTCTTCATACTGTTAGTGCACCTGCCTGTACCCGTGCTGAGCCCACCTGTCTCTGCAAGTACCCATCCACTCACCTGTGTCTTCCTGTACCAGCGTGCACCAGTCTGCACCATCCTCTACCTCATTCGCACCCATTCCTGGTCTTTGTCCTGTGGCACCAGCTACCAAGGTACCAGGATCCCCTGGGGCTGCCTCCTGTTGGTTACCTACCAAGTTGTGTATCTATTTCCATTTCCTGTGGTTGTAATGAAGACTCGGTAGCCACTCAGGTTGGCTCCTCTGGGTCAGTGAACGGTATCTTGGATAAATGGATCCATTCTCTCCTCATCCGGTTCACTGGGCATGATAGTTGTTCCTCTCTGCACCTGTTCTAGTTAATCTACTATATGTCTTTCTTATACACCGGAGACCAAAAATTGTACACGGTATTCTAAGTGTGGTCACTTCTATAGAGGCAAAACTATGTTCTCATCAAGAGCATCTATGCCTTTTTTAATTCATCTTATTATTTCAGCACTATTTTATTAGCCTTGACAGCAGCTGCCTGAGCAGTTCATGGTGCCAACTGTGTCAGACTGCAGACTAGAGTGAGGAGGAAGAGGAAATTACTACTTCTTATGGAAGTGGCTTTAGGTGTGTTTCAGTTTATTTAGTTTTTATTGCCAAAGTATTGATAATTTAAAGTTGGTGGTACAATTTCATGGGCACAGAAGGAACAGATAATTAGTAGTGTGAAACATGGGGCTACTTTTGTTTTATGCAGGAAGAATAGGAAACTATTAATTGGTAGAGCAACAGAAGGGGCACAATTACTATGTGGACAAACAGAGGTAGCTACTATTACGTTTTGAAGACACAATGAGAGCACTATTACAATAATAAGGCACCAAAGGGGCACTATTACACTGTAGAGCAGGGGTGGGGAACCTCCGACCCATGCGGCCTGCAATGACTTTTTCCTGTGACTCCCGGGTAGAGTTGAGCGCGGTTCGCGGTTCGAGGTTCTCCAGTTCGCGGCTCGAGTGATTTTGGGGGCTGTTCTAGATCGAACTAGAACTCGAGCTTTTTGCTAAAGCTCGATAGTTCTAGATACGTTCGAGAACGGTTCTAGCAGAAAAAAGACCAGCTAATTACTAGCTGGCTTTCCGCTGTAATAGTCGCTGTAAGTCACTCTGTGACTAACACTATTATGACATTTCAGTGTATAGTGTGCGGGAACAGCGCATTCAGATCACTGCTGTATGGATAATGGCAATCGCCATTTTTTTTTTTTCCTTGTCTTCCTTCCCTAAGCGCGTGCGTGTAGTGGGGCAGGCCAGCATGTCAGCCAATCCCATACACACACACAGCTAAGTGGACTTTTAGCCAGAGAAGCAACGACAAGTGTGATAGGATGTCCATGTCACATGTCCCTGCATTATAAAAACGGACATTTTCCTCCAGCACGCCATTATCTGCCTTCTGCGTCCTTGGTGTCAGTCACCGCTGGCGCAGCTCATATCTCCGATACTGCTGTGTACGCTCTATACACAGCGCTGTACAGAATAGGGATAGAAGTTTCTATCAGTCCTTTTAAGGGCTAATACCGGCAGGGTCAGAGCCATAGGTGATAGGTCCGTGAAAACAGAGTTTAACAGCTACACAAGATGACAGCGTCTGTGTAGCTAAGGTCAGGGATTTCTTCGCTGCATATTCCCATTAGGAGGGATAGAAAGGCAGGCTTCCTTTCCTCTACCCAGAGACCCACAACCCTGCCACTGTACCCTCCTGCCCTTTGCACACTCAAACTCATTGTTACTAGGCCATTATACTAGCAAACACTGAGTGAACTTAGTGGCATCCTAAAAGTGGCTGTTGGACTTCTGTATTGTCCCACTAGTGCAAAGATATTTGTAGCACGTCTGCCTGCATTGCACACTCAAGCTCATTGTTACTAAGCCATTATACTAGCAAACACTGAGTGAACTTAGTGGCATCCTAAACGTGGCTGTTGGACTTCTGTATTGTCCCACTAGTGCAAAGATATTTGCAGCACGTCTGCCTGCATTGCACACTCAAACTCATTGTTACTAAGCCATTATACTAGCAAACACTGAGTGAACTTAGTGGCATCCTAAACGTGGCTGTTGGACTTCTGTATTGTCCCACTAGTGCAAAGATATTTGCAGCACGTCTGCCTGCATTGCACACTCAAACTCATTGTTACTAAGCCATTATACTAGCAAACACTGAGTGAACTTAGTGGCATCCTAAACGTGGCTGTTGGACTTCTGTATTGTCCCACTAGTGCAAAGATATTTGCAGCACATCTGCCTGCATTGCACACTCAAACTCAATATTACTAAGCCATTATACTAGCAAACACTGAGTGAACTTAGTGGCATCCTAAACGTGGCTGTTGGACTTCTGTATTGTCCCACTAGTGGAAAGATATTTGCAGCACGTCTACCTGCATTGCACACTCAAACTCATTGTTACTAAGCCATTATACTAGCAAACACTGAGTGAACTTAGTGGCATCCTAAACGTGGCTGTTGGACTTCTGTATTGTCCCACTAGTGCAAAGATATTTGCAGCACGTCTGCCTGCATTGCACACTGAAACTCATTCTTACTAAGCCATTATACTAGCAAACACTGAGTGAACTTAGTGGCATCCTAAACGTGGCTGTTGGACTTCTGTATTGTCCCACTAGTGCAAACATATTTGCAGCACGTCTGCCTGCATTGCACACTCAAGCTCATTGTTACTAAGCTATTATACTAGCAATTTATGCTGCCAGTTTAAGGGCCGTAGTTGCATTGTCAGGGATAGTTATTGTTGTTTATTCTGCTGTTAATAAAGCTAGACCACCGCTGCAATCTACACCACCTCTCAATTTTTACTACCACATTTTAAGTGCACAATCTTGTCGCAATCAACATGAGTGGCAAAATGAGAGATGCTGGTGGAAAGGGGAAGAGGCGTGTTGGAAAAGGAAAAAAAGGGTTTGTCCGTGGGGAAGGTGGCAAAGCTCCATTAACATCTGCTGAAGATAGACCATCTACCAGCAAAAGTAAGATGTCTACTACTTACCGTGAACAATCCGATGTGCTCCCTTTTTTACGGACACGAACAACTGGAACAAAGGTAGATGATGGCCAAAAAAGGAAAATGCTTGAATGGATCTCAAGTGGTCTAACAAGTGCCCTCTCCGCCGCCTCAACTACCGCATCCAAAAAACACCAGTCCTCTGAGTTGTCATCCCAATCAAACTTGCTTTCTCCCAGCTCTGAAGTCTCCATCCGCCCTGCACAGTATGGTGGAACTGAGATGGGTGAGTCTGCAGAGCTGTTCAGTCACACTATAGCCTGGGAATCAGAGGTCTGCTCCCAAGCTACAGTGAGTACAGACCAGGAAATGGTCTGCAGTGATGCCCAGAACCTTTGTGACTCTGATTCAGGCCGTGAGGACCAAGTTTCTGAGCATAATGTTGACCCTTTTTCACAAACTGTAAAGGCTGCTTTACACCAGACAATCTATCGTGCGATAGATCGTCGGGGTCACGGTTTTTGTGACGCACATCCGGCATCGCTGGCGATGCCGGCCTGTGTGACACCTCCTAGCGACGCAGTATCGCTCACAAATCGTGAGTCGTGTACTGCTCGCTAGGTTCCATAATATCGTTTAATTTAGTAGTTCATCGTTTCCAGGGTAGCACACGCCGCTCCATGTGACACCCCGGGAACGATGAACAGCAGCTCACCTGCGTCACGCGGCCGCCGCCGGCTATGTGAAGGAAGGAGGTGGGCGGGATATTTACGTCCCGCTCATCTCCGCCCCTCCACTTCCATTGGCCGGCGGCCATGTGACGTCGCTGTGACGCCAAATGTCCCTCCCACTCCAGGAAGTGGACGTTCGCCGCCCACAGCGAGGTCGCACGAGAGGTAAGTATGTGTGACGGGGGTTACTGACTTTGTGCGACACGGGCAGCGATTTGCCCGTGACGCAAAAAGGACGGGGGCGTGTACGATCGATTGTGAAATTGCATAATCGGTCGTACCGTGTAAAGCAGCCTTTACACCTGTTGTTATAGACAATGAGGAACATACTGATGATGATGAGACGCAGATACCAGATTGGGATGACAACTTAAATATTCGGTCAGGGCAAGAAGAGGCTCGGTCTGAGGCTGAGGGGAGTGCAAACACAACAATTGATGAGGAAGTTCTAGATCCCACCTACTGTCAAGCCACAGTCAGGCACTCAAGGAGGTCAAAAGAGGCGGTGGAGGAGGATGCAACCGACGACAAAGTTACCTTGCGCCTTCCTGGACAGAGTCGGAGCACTGGTAGCACGTCTACAACTGCATCCTCAGCCACCACTCTGCCTCTGAGCACTAGTCGGGGGGGCTCAGCAGGTTGCATGCCCTCTAAGCCTTGCCTAGCCTGGTCCTTTTTTGACATAGCAAAAGATCGCCCAAATTATGTGATCTGTAAAATTTGTCGTGATTCTTTTAGTAGAGGGCAAAACCTCAGAAGTTTGACAACTTCTTCCATGAATCGTCACATGAATAAATATCATATGTCCCAGTGGGAAGCTCACCGTGCTGCAATGCGGCCTAGCGGAGCGAACCATCCACCGCCTGCCCCTTCCAGTGCATCCACGCGCTCTTCATCTTCTAGGACTGTGGGGTCAGCTGTCACACCTGGTTTTCCACGCACAACTTCCACCACTGTAACCGCAACAGGCAGTTTGCTTGGTAGGTCGTCAGTTGGTTTGGAAGGGGAAACAAGTGCGTGTGTACAGCTCTCTCAGACATCGATAGCACCAACGTTGGATGAAGGCAACATCATGTCTCCGCCTGCACTTTCCTCACAAACCTGCATTTTTCCAGGGACACCCTACTCAACACCGTCTACACACAGCAGCCAGATCTCTGTCCCTCAGATGTGGACAAATAAAAGGCCATTTCCTGCGACCCATGACAAAGCTAAAAGGTTGACTTTATCCCTCTGTAAGCTCTTGGCTACCGAAATGCTGCCTTTCCGCCTGTTGGACACACAGGATTTTAGAGACCTTATGTCTGTCGCTGTGCCCCAGTACCAGATGCCCAGTCGCCACTACTTCTCTAAGAAAGGTGTGCCCGCGCTACACCAGCATGTCGCACACAACATCACCGCTTCCTTGAGAAACTCTGTGTGTGAACGGGTGCATTTCACCACCGATACTTGGACCAGTAAGCATGGACAGGGACGTTACATATCGCTGACTGGGCACTGGGTAACTATGGTGATAGATGGTGAAGGGTCTGCTGCACAAGTTTTGCCGTCCCCACGACTTGTGTGTCTATCCTCTGTCTGTCCAAGTTCCGCCACTGCTTCTGCCTCCTCCACCTCATCTGTGTCCTCCACCTCCACCCCAAGCCTGCGTGGTCAGGCCACCAGCGTTCTCACTGCGCAGAAGAAAGCACGCACCCCTCATTACTATGCTGGCAGCAAAGCGCAACGGCATCAGGCGGTCTTTAGCTTGACATGTCTTGGGAATAGGAATCACACAGCTGAGGAGTTGTGGTCAGCTCTGCGGTCCGAGTTTAATAAATGGTTGTCTCCACTCAACCTGCAGCCTGGTAAGGCCGTGTGCGACAATGCTGCAAACCTGGGTGCGGCCCTTCGCCTGGGTAACGTGCCTTGTATGGCTCACGTGTTGAACCTTGTTGTCCAGCAATTCTTAACACACTATCCCGGCCTAGATGGCCTTCTGACCAGGGCACGAAAACTGTCTGCTCACTTCCGCAGTTCAACCGCCGCAACTGAGCGACTTGCATCGCTCCAGAAGTCTTTCGGCCTGCCGGTTCATCGCCTGAAATGCGATGTGGCGACACGCTGGAATTCGACTCTCCACATGTTACAGCAACTGTGGTAGCACCGCTGAGCCCTGGTGCAATACGTCATGACGTATAGCCTGGGCCAACGAGATGCAGAGGTGGGGCAGATCACCCTGATGGAGTGGTCTCAGATCAAGGACCTATGCACCCTTCTGCACAGTTTCGACATGGCGACGAATATGTTTAGCGCTGACAATGCCATTATCAGCATGACAATTCCAGTCATTTACATGCTGGAGCACACGCTAAACACTATTCGGAGTCAGGGGGTGGGACAACAGGAAAGGGAGGAACTACAGGAGGATTCATATGCGCAAGACACAATAACATCACCAAGGTCCAGACGTTCATCATCACCAATGCGGCAGGCATGGGACCATGGGGGACAGGGATCAACATGGGCGCATGGTAGCAGGCGAAATGTTGAGGAAGGTGCAGGAGAACATGAAGAAATGGAGGACGAACTGTCCATGGACATGGAAGACTCAGCGGATGAGGGAGACCTTGGTCAAATTTCAGTTGAAAGAGGTTGGGGGAGAGATGTCAGAGGAAGAAAGAACGGTTAGCACCTCTATGCCACAAACACAGCGTGGACTTGGTCCGCATGGCTGCGCAAGACACATGAGCGCCTTCTTGCTACACTACGTCCAACATGACCCTCGTATTGTCAAAATTAGAAGTGATGATGACTACTGGCTTGCCACACTATTAGATCCCCGGTACAAGTCCAAATTTTGTGACATAATTCCAGCCATAGAAAGGGACGCACGTATGCAGGAGTATCAGCAGAAGCTGTTACTCGATCTTAGCTCGGCTTTTCCACCAAACAACCGTGCAGGTGCAGGGAGTGAATCTCCCAGTTGTAACTTGACAAACATGGGACGGTCTCGTCATCTTCAACAGTCTACCCGTACCAGTAGCACCGTATCTGGTGCTGGTAACAGCAATTTTATGGAATCTTTTCATAATTTTTTAGACCGTCCTTTGCAAGGCCACCAGAGACAACAAGTCTGACACATAGTCAACGGCTGGAGGAGAGGATGATACAGGAGTATCTCCAAATGAACATCGATGCCATGACTTTGCAAATGGAGCCTTGCTCATTTTGGGCTTCAAATCTTGAAAAATGGCCAGAGCTCTCCACTTACATCTTGGAGATTTTGTCGTGTCCAGCTGCCAGCGTTGTCTCTGAACGTGTCTTCAGTGCTGCTGGGTGTGTGCTGACAGATAAGCGCACGCGTCTGTCCAGTGACAATGTGGACAGACTAACGTTCATCAAAATGAACAAGTCATGGATCCACAAGGAATTTACTACCCCTGTGTCATCCTGGGGAGAGTAAATGCTTGTGGATTTGGAATGTGCTTGATGCAAATCAAAACATCCTGTTTGCAACTAGGGCACAAGTGCTGCCACTGAATGGGTGGGTGTGTGTGGGACACAATTTTTGGAAAAAAAGGGAGACTCTGCTTGGAGTAACCCTTGCTTGCTGTGTTTTTTAAAAATGATCCAAGATGAACAGAGCTGGGATCAGGAAAGACTTTGCTACCTACCCCGGTGCAATCCTGAGGACGGAAAAGGATGGCGTATTTTTGAATGTGCTTAATGCAAAGCTAGCTGTGAAGTGTACAACTAGGGCACAAGTGCTGCCACTGAATGGGTGTGTGTGTGGGGCACAATTTTTGGAAAAAAAGGGAGACTCCGCTTGGAGTAACCCTTGCTTGCTGTGGTTTTTAAAAATGATCCAAGATGAACAGAGCTGGGATCAGGAAAGACTTTGCTACCTACCCCGAAGTCATCCTGGGGACGGAAAAGGATGGCGTATTTTTGAATGTGCTTGATGCAAATCTAGCTGTGAAGTGTACAACTGGGGCACAAGTGCTGCCACTGAAGGGGTGGGTGTGTGTGTGTGTGGCCCAATTTTTGGAAAAAAGGGAGAACTCCGCTTGGAGTCACCTTGTGGTGTTTTACATGATTTTAGAAGGGCGTGCCATGCCTATATCTGTGTCTCCTCCTCTTTTTCCTTGTCCAACTCTTTTGTTTTCGTATGAGTATATGTCCTTGTTACTTTCCCATGTTTTTGTGTTGTGTTGTGAGTTGTTTGTCACCTTTTGGACACCTTTGAGGGTGTTTTCTAGGTGTTTTTATGTGTTTGTGATTGCCTGCCATTGTTTCCTATGTGGTTCGAGTTCGGTTCGTCGAACGTTCGACGAACCGAACTCGAACGAGACCTCCGTTCGGCGAACCGAACTCGAGACAAACCGGGACCGGTTCGCTCATCTCTACTCCCGGGCAGATTCCCAGGGACCACAGTGCTGAGACAGCAGCTGTGTCTTGCTGGCTGCTGGCTCTTTGAACCACACACGCAGTGTTCAATGCTGAACTGTGCGATTCCTACACTGAAGGAGTATGTCCCCACGCTGGCCAGTGTCAGCATGAGTACATACTTTGTGGGTGGAGTAGGCGCGAGATGCACTCTCATCCCACAGAAGAGGAGCGGCCATCCTAGCTTCCCCAGGTCTGTCTATGCCCCCAGCCTCCCCCAGTTCTATCTTTGCCCCCAACCTCCCCCAGTTCTCTCTGTACCCCCAGCCTCCCCAGGTCTGTCTGTGCCTCCAACCTCGACCCAGTGCTCTCTGTGACCCCAGCCTCCCTCAGTGCTCTCTGTGCCCCCAGCCTCCCCCTGTGCTCTCTGTGACCTGAACCTCCTTCAGTGCTCTCTGTGTCTTGCGCCTCCCCAGGTCTGTCTGTGCCCCCAGCCTTCCCCAGGTATGTCTGTTCCTCCAGGCTCCCCCAGGTCTATCTATACCCCTAGCCTCTCCCAAGTCTGTCTGTGCCCTCAGCCTCCCCCAGGTCTGTCTGTGCCCTGAGGCTCCACCAGGTCTGTCTGTTCCTCCAGCCTCCCCCAAGTCTATCTGTTCCCCCAACCTCCCCCAGGTCTGTCTGTGCCCCCATCCTCCCCCAGGTCTCTCTGGACCCCCAGGTATGTTCATACCCCCAGTAATGTTTGTGCCACCCAGCTATGTCTGTGCACCCTGGTGATGTATATGAGTCGACCATCAGGGTTTTCGGTAGGTGTACTATGGCGCCGGGACAGGTGGTCGGTCCCGGCTTCGTGCCCTGGGCGCTCACTCTGCGGCTGGGGAATGGTGTACAGGGATGATTTTGGGGATATATGTGACGCCACCTGTGGTGTCTGGTAAGCGGATATACCAGCGCTGCCCGCGGCTGGCCTCTGAGGCGATGGTGACGGCAGCTTAAGATCTCTCAGCTCCCCACAGGTGGAGCTATTTTACCTCAGGGCGGCGGGTCGCTGATCCAGGAGGGAAGCGACTGAGCGGTGAATGCTGCCTTCTTCTCTGACGTCGCAGGGTCCTGTTGAATGGCGGAGAGATGACACACCGAGTCCACATTAGCTTAAACAAGTCCTTTTTACTAACATCTGGTTTGTTTTGCACAGTACACAGAAACAGTTCGGTTACCAGAAGGCCAATGGTCACAAATTTCGGAGGAGATTTAATGACAGAGTTTTTTCTCTGAGGTAACCTTTCTGTGACTCCCTCTTTAACCCACTCGTTAGTCTCGTCACTGGTTTTCCCAGGGGTCTGATGCTGCACGGTTACTTTATCTATCCCGCAACAGCGTCGTGGACTCGGCTTGGGGTTAGTAGCCAGACTCTTGATGGGTACCGGGACTCCTCTTATTTAAGATCCCAGGTTAATGGTCTGGGGATAAACCTGACAAACCTCCTCGGTTCTGTTATACCGGTGTCGACCTGAATTCTTCAGCCAGCTCTCGCCAGACCTAAAGCGTCCCCTTTCTCTCTGGGTTACCCCTTTTCCTGTGTCTTTCTTTTCTTTCGGGGTACCCTCGCTCAGGACGTCGGGCCTATGTTATTTCTAGCCCTTCTTTCAGTTATCAATTTACTCTCGTCTCTGCTTGTCACTCTTTACTGACTGACTGTTAACTCCCTAACTGTCACCCAGTCGTCCTGGCAACCACGTCGTGTCTCACACTCAGCTAGGCTCCACCCCTCTATGGACCTACTATATAAACAGTCCCAGGAATATGAAGGTAGGGGCTGCTGAGTCAATGTTACTCAATCTAATATAAGACTCTGCATTTCCTCTCTCTTTCACCTGTGACCAAAGAGCACTGCACCTTGATGTTAAGGTGCTGTATTCCCCTGTAGCGCCTAACCACAGGGGCGCTACATACCCCCTTAGTTAATCACACTCGTCCCCGAGTGTGACAACAAGGTGTAGGTTAAGCTAAACATTTTCTTATAATTTAACCATAACATGTTGGTAATATTTACTCTACTTTTTTTTTTCTTAAGAGTCTTAAAAATAAAAACTACAAACATTGAATAAGATAGGTCACCAGCTCATACAGCATCAGTCCATTGGCTGTAAGCTGTTAAAGAAACTTTTGCCACACCCAGTTCTGTGGTTCGGTCTTCGCTTAAAGTGCATCAACACGAAGAAAAATATATCAACAGTTACGAGTGCTTTAGTTTAAGAGTTCTAAGTGTGGTGAGGTTCCATATCAGTCATACTCACTGTAGGCCTCTTGGCCCTGGAGTCACCTTCCTGGCCCCTATACAGCATTATGCAAACTTCCTTTACCCCTTTTATATATTAACTAGAAGGTGGCCCGATTCTAACGCATCGGGCATTCTAGAATTTACGTATTGTGTAGTTAATGTATGATTTTTGTTATATATATATACAGTAGATGTTGTTGTGTGTTGTTGCCAAGTGTTTGTGTAGGGCGCTGTAAATGTTCGGGGTGTTGTCTTGGTGGGGGGGTGAGAGTGGTGTTGTTTGTGTGTTGCGTTGTGTGTGGCATTGTTTGTGGAGCGCTGTGTGTCTGTAGCGTTGTGTGTGTGTGGTTCTGTGTGTGTTGCACGGTTTGTGTGGGTGTGTGTGTGTGGGGTGCGTGTGTGTTTTGGGGGGAGGTATGTTTTGTACAATGTGTGTGTTGCACAGTATGTTCATATATTTGTGTGTGCCGCGGTGTTTGTGTGTTGTGTGTGTGCAGCATTGTCTGTGTGTGTGTGGGTGTCTGTGTAGGGCGGTGTTTGTGGTTCCCAGTGTGTGTGTGGTATGTTGTGTGGTGCGTGTGTGGCGCTGTGTGTGTGTTTTGGGGGGAGGTGTGCACCCCCAATCGTGGTCCACCTCCCATGCTGCACCCCCCATCGTGCTCCTTCTCCATGCTGCGCATCCCCCATCGTGCTCCATCCCCTATGCTGCGCACCCCCCATCGTGCTCCATCCCCCATGCTGCGCACCCCCATCGTGTTTCATCCCCCCATTCTGGGCACCCCCCATCGTGCTCCATCCCCCATGCTGCACCCCCCATCGTGCTCCATCCCCCATGCTGCGCACCCCCCATCGTGTTTCATCCCCCATTTTGGGCACCCCCCATCGTGGTCCACCCCCCATGCTGCACCCCCATCATGCTCCATCCCCCATGCTGCACTCCCCATCATGCTCCATCCCCCATGCTGCGAACCCCTCAGAGAGGAGTATAATAGGAGGATTATAATCGGAGGAGTATAATGGGAGGAGTAGTCCTGGGGAAAGAGGAGTATAATGGGAGGAGTTGTCCTGGGGGGAGGTGTACAGGTGCCCATCATGTGCGGGGGGCATGGCCGAGTGGGCATAGTGTGAGGGGGGCGTGGCCGAGTGGGCATATTGTGAGGGGGCGTGGCCTAGCAGGCATAGTGGGAGGGGGCGTGGCCGAACGGGCATAGTGTGAGGGGGTGTGGCCTAGCGGGCATAGTGTGAGGGGGCATGGCCTAGTGGGCATAGTGTGAGGGGCCGTGGCCTAGCGGGCATTGCGTGTGGGGGCGTGGCCTAGCAGGCATCGCGTGCGGGGGTATGGCCTAGCGGGCATCGCGTGTGGGGGCGTGGCCTAGCGGGCATCGCGTGCGGGGGGCGTGGTCTAGCAGGCATCATGTGCGGGGACATGGCCTAGCGGGCAGCGCATGCGGGGTGTGTGGCCCAGCGGGCATCACATACGGGGGCGTGGCCTAGCGAGCATCGCATGCGGGGGGCGTGGCCTAGTGGGCATTGTGTGCGGGGGCGGGCCTGGCCAAACGGTTAATCCATGTGGCGGGCGGGGCCAGGCCGAGCCAAGCGGCCAATCTGTGTGGAGGGGCGGGGCCAGGCCAAGCCCAGCGGCCAATTCGATGGTTGTCACTGTAAGGACACAATGTCACTGTAACGACACAATTTTGGAGCAAGACAGACAGACAGACAGACAGACAGAATAAGGCAATTATATATATAGATACTATCTACCTATTCAACTATTTACATATTCCACTTTCTACATTTTATTCTTTGTATCTAAGCGGTGGACAGCCAAAGTTAATACGTGTTGACCTGCGTAAAATTGGTATACTTGAGGGTCTACTTACTCTCCTAGTGGAAATGGCAGGTACACCGACTGCAGAAATCTCTGATTCCATTACAACGGGTGGTTCTTCTGCTCTGGGCGTTTCACTGGGTTGTGGAAAAGTCACCATCGGTATCAAGTACACGCCATCTACTTGCGGCCAATCTGCAGGAAGTTCTCCTAAAATTGTCTTAACTATTCTTTCTTTCTCTTCTTTTCTCTGAATAGGAATTCTCTCTACTGGTTGCAGCTGTTGAGGGTATTTCTTTAAATGATCCCTGGACACCATTGCTGTTATTTCACCTTTGTCTTTACTAATCAAACAGGTTTTCTGGTTGTTGAAGTTTGATGGTTGCACAGTGTAGGGTTCTGCCTCCCATTGATCATCTAACTTATGCAGTCGTCTTTTTCTCTTTAAGACTAATTCACCTGGTAGTAAGGGTGTTCCTTGAGCACTTTTGTTAAACTTTGCTTCTTGTTTTTCCTTTGATTTTTCCAGGCTTCTCTCGACACATTCCTGTATTTTCTGATATTGCTCCTTTCTTTTCCTCCCAATCTGCATCTGAGGTATTTTCTTCAGGAACTATTATGTCCATCTCCAAATCCACCGGCAATTTTCCTGGTCTTCCTCTCATAAGGTGTGCAGGGGTGCAATTTGTTGAGCTTATTGGAATGTTGTTATACATGTCAACTACATCTGGTAACTTCTCTGGCCATCTGTTCCGCTCCTCCAAGGGCAGAGTTTTTAGCAGCTCTATCACAATGTGATTCATTTTCTCACACATGCCATTAGTCTGAGGATGATAAGGCGTAGTGTGAATTTTCTTGCATCCATATAATTTGCAGATTTCTTGAAATAGTTCAGACTCAAAAGTAGGGCTTTGATCTGTTAATACCCGTTCTGGATATCCATGTGGTCTGCAGAAATAGGCCTGGAATGTTTTTGCCGCTGTTCGAGCCGTTAAGTCCTTCACTGGAGCTACTACTAGGAACCTGGAATAGTGGTCCACCATGGTAAGAGCATAAGTATAACCGGATCTGCTGGGTATGAGCTTGACGTGATCAAGGACTACCAACTCTGTTTGGCTGTTTGGTAATGATGGACTGTAGTGGTGCCTTCTGACTGTTACGGTCTTTTCTTCTTAATTAGCATGGTCCACAATCTCTACACCATTTCTCTATAGTAGATCTCATGCCAATCCAGTAAAATCTTTCACGTAACAGGATCTCCAACTTCTTCCATCCAAAATCTCTTGATTGATTATGATACATATCTAACACCATTAGGGTGTCTCTTTTTGGAACCACAATTTGCCAAACCATCTCATGTGTACTAGGATTAATATATCTTCTGCACAGTTTATCTTGATGGATAAATAACCTACTTCTTTCTTTCCACAATTGCTTAGCCTCTAGTGGGGAATCTTTGTCAAGTTTGCAGCTTGGTTTGGTTACTAGCTTTTTCACTAGACTCACTGCCGGATCACTATCTTGGGTTTCTTTCCAATTATAGTGAGGCAATGGGTTCAATGCTATATTCTGCTGGTTTTGATAGATAACGGCCTCGGTCACTTCCCATTATCTGTTCTTATGGAAATACAACCTATAGCTGACCCATTAGCCCACATTTTTCATATGTGTAATTCTTTATAATAATAAATTATTCTAAGTAGAATTGCTTATCAATAGTTTTTATTTAGTTCAAAAATTAAATGTCACACAGTGCACAGGGGTGAAAAAGTAGCTAAAAAATCTTTAAAAAATACAGTCAGAGGGTATTTACATAACAGGGTAGCATGATCCACACATCCCATAGATATCAATGGTTCATATTATAGGTGAAAACATTTCCTTCAAACATAGGTATATAGAAAGTGCTTAATACAGTGCAATGTCCGCATAACTCTCAGCATATATCAATCAAAGTTGTATATAAATATATATAAAGTGCTTAGTGCAGAACAGCATAGATTGTAAACATTTACACATAGTCCTGTGTTGCCGCATTCAGCAGCACAGGAAAGAACATTGTCAAGCTCACCACTGAACCATGTTCCAGGGGTAAAACAATTAATTCTTAGTGAGAACCCACCAATGTGGGGATGGAAATTATGTGGATCACGTAACCCTGCACCTCGACGCGTTTCGACTAGAGCTTCGTCCTGGAGGTGCAGGTATGGCGCAAACAGCATCCTTATATACATCCTTATTATTATCGCCATGTAACACCTGTATCGTTGGCGCACACGTCCCATCCGCCTCCCCGTTCGCCGTCGCGCCCGGCGTCCGGAAATCGCCACTGCGCATGCGCACAGTAATTCGATCTCATTGGACGCCGGGCGGGGAAGGGGAGACTCACCGGCTGAATCAGTTTATGGATCAACTAAATAAGAATGATCATAACATCAGACTTACTTATACTTACAGTCAAGAAAATATTGACTTTTTGGACATTAAGGTATTTAAGGAACGAGATGGAAGTCTGAAGACGGACATATATCGAAAAAAGACAGCTGTTAACTCATTACTAAGTGCGAAATCTTCTCACCCAACACAGACAATTAGAGGGATCCCCACAGGTCAGTTCCTAAGGGCACGACGCATCTGCTCAAGTGATACCCTTTTTGAGGCACAAGCTCATGATCTAAAAAAACGGTTTCATTTTCGCCAATACAGGAATCAGGATATTGAAAGAGGATACAAAAGAGCGAAAAAGACATCACGTATGGAGCTTCTAAAATCAACCAAGAAAGAGCAGACAGATCAAAAGGTGAGATTTATAACTCCATACCATGCCCAATGGAGAGAGATGTGTGACATATTAAATAAATATTGGCCCATATTACTCACGGATAATGACCTAGCCCCAATCTTAACATCAAAAGCAGCAGTTACATCCAAAAGAGCCAAAACAATCAAAGATATGGTTGTAAGAAGTCACTACATTCCCCCGCAAAAAAATCTGTGGGGCCTTAATACTAAGCCTAGATGGGGTACATACCCCTGTGGAGACTGTGGTGCATGTACCCAAGTAGAGAGATCTCAGGTGTTCCATGACTCAACTCACTCAACCACATACACCATAGTGCACCATATCAACTGTCGCACGACTGGGGTGATATATTGGGCATATTGCCCCTGTGGTTTAATTTATGTGGGATTGACGTCCCGAGAATTTAGAGTTCGAGTCATGGAACATATTCGAGACATTAAAAATGCAGCTAAAGCAAAGAAACCAGAGGATATTGAAAGATTAAAAAACATCCCAAGACATTTCAGAGATAAGCATCAATATAATTGGAGACTGCTGAAATTTAGAGGCATAGATAGGGTACAACTGGGAGCCAGAGGGGGTGATATAAAGAAAAATCTAGCCCAAAAGGAGGCACGTTGGATAACAGTGCTAAATACTACTAAACCAAATGGATTAAATGATGCTATTAGCTTTAAACCATTCCTATGACACTATAGCAACATGGGGTGGTGATATGCAGCCTGTTTCTCTATTCTCCATTTTAACTGTGATTTTTTAATTTGTGTTTGTTATGATTATGTATCATTAACAGGATTATGGTGGCAAGACATCCTTCTTCGTTATGAGAGACACCCCATTTAAAAAGAACCAAAAAAGAATACAGAATGGATCCATATGGATGAATATAATGTTTAATATCCCAGGGAAAATGCAATACATGGATGCACCCTTGAGGGGGCGGAGATGGATTTCAGCCACGTTATAATTACGAATATAAAACAAAAAAGAAAGAGAAGGATTATGCCTTATGCACACTATGAACAATATATTAATATAGGGTATGAAGCGATTAAATTTAATCGCTGTGGCTGGATTCTATCTCTGCCCTTCTACTTGCCCCAATGCAAGATGGAGGAATGTTAAAGCACTGTATGTGCGCGCGCGTGTCATCTGACCTCCTCCTTCCATGTCGCGCCCGGCGTCCAATGAGATCGAATTACTGTGCGCATGCGCAGTGGCGATTTCCGGACGCCGGGCGCGACGGCGAACGGGGAGGCGGATGGGACGTGTGCGCCAACGATACAGGTGTTACATGGCGATAATAATAAGGATGTATATAAGGATGCTGTTTGCGCCATACCTGCACCTCCAGGACGAAGCTCTAGTCGAAACGCGTCGAGGTGCAGGGTGACGTGATCCACATAATTTCCATCCCCACATTGGTGGGTTCTCACTAAGAATTAATTGTTTTACCCCTGGAACATGGTTCAGTGGTGAGCTTGACAATGTTCTTTCCTGTGCTGCTGAATGCGGCAACACAGGACTATGTGTAAATGTTTACAATCTATGCTGCTCTGCACTAAGCACTTTATATATATTTATATACAACTTTGATTGATATATGCTGAGAGTTATGCGGACATTGCACTGTATTAAGCACTTTCTATATACCTATGTTTGAAGGAAATGTTTTCACCTATAATATGAACCATTGATATCTATGGGATGTGTGGATCATGCTACCCTGTTATGTAAATACCCTCTGACTGTATTTTTTAAAGATTTTTTAGCTACTTTTTCACCCCTGTGCACTGTGTGACATTTAATTTTTGAACTAAATAAAAACTATTGATAAGCAATTCTACTTAGAATAATTTATTATTATAAAGAATTACACATATGAAAAATGTGGGATAATGGGTCAGCTATAGGTTGTATATGCTTAATTGAGGACCTAGTCTAAAGAAATATTGTTGAAATGGACCTAAGTGTTCTTTTGGTTAAAGTCTGTTCTTATGGAAAGCTGGGAGTTCTACTTCTTCCAAGTCATCCTCCTCTACTTCTGATCCTGGTAGATATGCCTGAGGATTCCTAGACAGGGCATCAGCATTGGCATTTTTACGGCCTGTCCTGTATTTGATGATAAAATCAAAATTTCGTTGCTCCAATGCACCGGGTTTTGCGGTGTCCAGATGCGTCAATGGGTTGTCATCCGCATAGGGGACGAATTTTGAAGCAGCCAGATAATGTTTAAACCTTTCCGTTATGGCCCAGACCAAGGCCAAAAACTCCAACTTAAAAGAACTATAATTTTCAGGGTTTCTTTCGGTGGGTCGAAGTTTCCTGCTGGCATAAGAAATTACCCATTCTTTTCCATCTTGTACCTAAGATAATACTACTCCTAGGCCTACATTACTTGCGTTGGTATACAGGACAAATGGTAGGTTATAATCAGGATATGCCAATATTTCCTCACCAGTCAGAGCTGTCTTCATCTGTTGGAAGGAATCTTCTTGCTCTTTACTCCATACCAATGATTGTTCTGACCTTCTTCGTTTAGTTTGGCCTACCAGTAGGTCTTGTAAAGGTGCTGCCATTTTTGTATAGCCCCTTATAAATCTCCGGTAATATCCTACCAAACCCAGGAACTGACATACTTCTCTGACGGTGGTTGGTCTCTGCCAATCTTGGATAGCTGTTATCTTCTCCGGATCTGGTGCTATTCCATCTGCGCTAACTACATGTCCAAGATATTGGACTTTTGGTTTCAGCAGGTGACATTTTGATGGTTTAAGCTTCATTCCATATTTTGCTAGAGATGCAAATACCTCAGCCAAGTGTTCCAGGTGATCTTCATAGGTCTTGGAGTATACGATTACATCGTCTAGGTACAAGAGTACGGTCTCAAAGTTCTTGTGTCCCAGGCAACATTCCATGAGCCTTTGAAATGTTCCTGGTGCATTACATAATCCGAACTGCATCCTATTAAATTCACATAGGCCCATTGGTGTTGTAAATGCCGTCTTCTCTCGGCCTTCCTCTGCCACGGAGACCTGCCAATATCCACTAGTGAGATCTAATGTAGAAAAATAATTAGCAGTCCTCAATGCAGCAAGAGACTCCTCTATATGGGGTAACGGGTAAGCATATTTGTGAGTGATCTTATTTATTTCCCTGTAATCCACACACATCCTCATAGTGCCATCTTTTTTTCTAACTAGGACTAAGGGTGCTGCCCAGGGGCTACAACTATCTCTTATAACCCCTGCCTCTCTCATGTCCCGCAGCATCTCTTTTGCACACTGGTAGTGTTTTGGTGGCACAGGTCTATGTCTCAGTCTAATTGGGGGATGATTCCCTGTGGATATGTGATGACGTACCCCTTCGACCTTCCCAAAGTCTAACGGATGCTTACTAAACACCTGTTCAAATTTTCGTGCTACTCGATAGATTCCATGTTTTTAATAGGAAGGAGTGGTATCAGTCCCTACATGCAACTGCTGACACCATTCCTCCAGCTGTCCCTTGGAGTTGTTGTCCTCCGCTTGCTTTGACGGGGGCAAAGGCTTTATCGCCTGTATATGGCTGTCACAGAGAGTGTACAGCTTTGCTACTGTAGCGTACCTGGGTAATTTTACTTCCTCTTCCCCACAGTTTATGATACGAATTGGTACTCTTCCTTTGCGTACATCCACCACCCCTCTGGCTGTCAGCAGCGTAGGTCTGTGCTCTGAGTATACCGGTTCTACAACTGCCTGGTATTCCTTTCCCCTAAAACCAATAGCTGCTTGACACGAGATCATCATTTCACTTTTAGGTGGTAACATAATAGGAAATTGGTCTGTAACCCGTACACTGCCAATTTCCCCTCCAGACAGATTTACCTGTTGTCTGTTTGTCAGGACTCGAATCTCACGATGTAGCACTCTCCTCTGTCCATGATCAGCAGTCACAGCAATCTGTCGGAGCAAGAACAATACTTCCCCAAGGCAGTTTTCAATTATATTTGTTCCAAGTACCATGGAGGGACATTTGTTGTTAGGGTCATCTTCTACCACACATAATCCTTGGTCTTTTAACTCTACTCTCCCCAGTTTTAATGTAACTTCCCTAAACGCAACCTGGTTTAGTGGTAGTCCATTGGCTACTAGTATAACCAAACTAGAATCTGGGGGTCTAAGATCGTCATCAGACCAATAGTGTTTGTACAATATATGTGGGATGGTGGTTACTTGTGACCCAGTGTCCAAAAGAACTGACATGGGGACTCCTTCTAGTGTAATATTAAGGTACGGGCGGCCTCCCACGTACTGACTACGTCAGTCTTTTGGGGCCAACTGTCTTATTCCTGAGGCTCGGCCCTGGGCCCCAGGAATCGCCGGTTTAAAAAACATCCTCTTGTGAAATGGCCTGGCTTGTTACAACGAAGGCAGACGGCTTGTCCTGAAGAATCCATGTGGTCCATGGCTCTGCGTTGAAATGGTGCGTTGGTCCCCTGAACGGGCGACTTGTTGGTCCCCTCCACGGGCGACATGTTGGCCCCCTCCACGGGCGACATGTGCCTTTTCTTCATCCATGGAACATCCTCAGGAGAATCAGCTAACTGTATTTTACTGGGTAGTTGTGACCCTGGCTGGTTCTGCAAGAGTGTTAACACAAAGTCCATCTGTTTAGTCAGCTGCTGTACTTGGTTGCGCAAATCATCCTCTCTGCTTGATGTCTCAGCCACCTTTACAACCTTTACCAAATCTTTGGAAGCATTTGTTATGCCGGCGGGAGAAGTATCAACCTGCCAGGATGGGTCCACTGACTTGGCCGGCAACTTGTACTGTAATACTGTTATTGCTCTATCTTTTATAGCATCAAAGTCAACATCAGGGTGATCTAAGACCCACATATGCACCTGCTGACGACTGACTTCTGACCTCAAGCCAGCTATGAACTGTTCGGCAAGCATTTTATCCTCATCGTCCAGACTTGCTGGATCCACTTGCTTTAAGGACCGGAGTGCTACCTGTAAACGTAAGGAATAATCTCTGATGGTTTCCTTTGGCCCTTGTTCACATTGGTAGAATATCATCCTCAACTCAGCCCGGGTGCGTTTCTCAAAATCAGCTTTTAACTTGGCAAATACATTTTCTATGGAGTCTCTGTCAGTATCTTTCCATGACTCCACCTCCAGCTCTGCTGCACTGATTAATTGTCCCAGCACCATAGCGGTTCACTGTTTCCCGGTCATAGCATACATATCCAGCACCGCACATATTTTCCTCTTAAAAGCTGCCAGAGTGCCTGGTTTCCCTTCATAGATTGGCAACCATTTTGTTTCGGGCACATATGGCAAGGTTATTGGCATTATTGAGGCTACTGGCGCGGCTCCCTCCTTCTGCAGGGACCCAGGAATCGTTGTCATTACTCATGGCGGTGCCCCCTTAGTTAATTGCGGCTAGTTGCAAAGCCTTTAGATACAGTCAAAGTTCAGCACACACTAGGCTTTTGCATAGACAGAACTGCCTATTTCAAACCAATGAGCAACGCCGTTTCATTACAATGACTATGGCGGTTCTGTGCGCACTTTACATAGCCAATAAAGTTTTTTTAGGCACACATTGTTTTTAAGTACGATCATGTTCGTGACGCCAATTGAGTCGGCCATCAGGGTTTTCGGTAGGGGTACTCTGGCGCCGGGACTACGGCTACTTTACTCTCGATGGGGTTATCACAGGTGGTCGGTCCCGGCTTCGTGCCCTGGGCGCTCACTCTGCGACTGGGGAATGGTGTACAGGGATGATTTTGGGGATATACGTGACGCCACCTGTGGTGTCTGGTAAGCGGATATACCAGCGCTGCCCGCGGCCGGCCTCTGAGGCGATGGTGACGGCAGCTTAAGATCTCTCAGCTCCCCACAGGTGGAGCTATTTTACCTCAGGGCGGCGGGTCGCTGACCAGGAGGGAAGCGACCGAGTGGTGATGGCTGCCTTCTTCTCTGACGTCGCAGGGTCCTGTTGAATGGCGGAGAGATGACACACTGAGTCCACATCAGCTTAAACAAGTCCTTTTTTACTAGCATCTGGTTTGTTTTGCACAGTACACAGAAACAGTTCGGTTACCAGAAGGCCAATGGTCACAAATTTCGGAGGAGATTTAATGACAGAATTTTTTCTCTGAGGTAACCTTTAATTGTCTCTTTCTCGGTCTCTGCTCTGAGGGCTCTGTGACTCCTTCTTTAACCCACTCGTTAGTCTCGTCACTGGTTTTCCCAGGGGTCTGATGCTGCACGGTTTCTTTATCTATCCCGCAACAGCGTTGTGAACTCGGCTTGGGGTTAGTAGTCAGACTCTTGATGGGTACCGGGACTCCTCTTATTTAAGATCCCAGGTTAATGGTCAATGGTTTGGGGATAAACCTGACAAACCTCCTCGGTTCTGTTATACCGGTGTCGACCTGAACTCTTCAGCCGGCTCTCGCCAGACCTAAAGCGTCCCCTTCCCTTTCCGTCTGGGTTACCCCTTTTCCTGTGTCTTTCTTTTCTTTCGGGGTACCCTCGCTCAGGACGTCGGGCCTATGTTATTTCTAGCCCTTCTTTCAGTTATCAATTTACTCTCGTCTCTGCTTGTCACTCTTTACTGACTGACTGTTAACTCCCTAACTGTCACCCAGTCGTAATGGCAACCACGTCGTGTCTCACGCTCAGCTAGTCTCCACCCCCCTATGGACCTACTATATAAACAGTCCCAGGAATATGAAGGTAGGGGCTGCTGAGTCAATGTTACTCAATCTAATATAAGACTCTGCATTTCCTCTCTCTTTCACCTGTGACCAAAGGGCACTGCAACTTGATGTTAAGGTGCTGTATTCCCCTGTAGCGCCTAACCACAGGGGCACTACATATATACCGCCAGTGATGTCTGTGCCACCTAATATCACAGCCGCACCAAAGAGAAGAAGCTCCAGCCACCACAGTGAGTTAATTGTTTGACCAAACATAGTAGGGTAATTTTTCAAGTTGATGATTATGTGCGGACCCCGAATTTTGGTAAAAATTTCCAAATAGCCCCCAGCAGAAAAAAGGTTCCCCACCCCTGCTATAGTGTCACAGAGGGATACTATTACTGTATGGAGGGACAATGGGGAGTAGTATTACAATATGGAGGCAGAGAGGATGCACTATTCCTTTATTGAGGTACAGTGAGGAGCACTACTAATGTGTAGTGGTACAGAGAGGGGTGGTATTACCGTGGGGCACAAAAGGGGGCTAATATTATTGTGTGGACCACAATGAAAGGAATAACTATTGGGGGAAAAGTGAAGAGCATGCTGCAAAAAACAATCAGCCAAAGATGTCTGTTCATTACATTATGTAGAGATGATCTATAGAATGAAGAACTCTTCATGATGGTCTAGAATAGGGGTACAAACTATGTGGCCCAGGGGCAATATAACGAACTCTACGATATTTTGAGCATCCGCCCTGTGGTTGTTTGACCACAAAAAAAGAAAAGAGGTGTGATGTATAGACGTTTATGTGACCCCATGTATTTTAGGAGAATGTGGTCCCTTGACTGTACTTTGGCACTGCATAAGGCTGTACAGTGGAACCTTGGTTTACGAGAACAATTCGTTCTGGGAGTGTGCTTGTAAACCAAGTTACTCGTCTAGCAAAGCAAAATTTCCCATAGAGAATAATGGAAGTGGGACACCCCAGAGCTATGGGGTACTCGGTTTCGGGCCGTATATGTACGGGGATGCTATGTCACGGTTGTGTAACGGCCGATGCCCAGTTCCGTGACCCTGGGGGCCGCTTTTTAAAGGGGATTTTATTCAGGGGAGATTAAAGAGTTTATATTGTGATGCCAATTGTGGGTTGCGGTTATGGTGATGGAACCGCCGCTGCACAGTCTTTTACCTCTGTGGCCGATGGTGATGGCAGCCTAGATGGTAAGCCCTCTGCAAGTAGGGCCGGGCCCCAGGGAGTGGATGGTGAGATCCGGTGCAGAAGAAAGGAGACCACACGATGGGGATGCAGTGCACCTGTTGTTTTACTCACAGAGTTGTTGATGCTGCTACGCTGAAGACGGCTGGTTCCGATCCTGGGTCCCCTTTTGTTCCAATGCCAGTGTGGTAACCTGGTGGCTTCTTTCCCTGGCACCTCTCACTCTTTGGTGGAACCCCGTAGCTTGAAGCGTCTGTGGTTCCCCTAATGTCTGTCAGAAGTCTCTGGTCCATACAGCGGGCAGTGTGAACCCTGTAGGGTCAGTGTTCTGTTCCAGTCCCTGGCTCAATCTTTACTGCTGTGCCCCCAGATTATTGGGTCAGTGAGGTCCTTGAAGGTCCCCTCACTGTGCAGGCATTTGTCAGGTAGCCTGAAGCGTTTGCCTGACCTAGGGCCCTGTGCACCGTCGGTGCTCTGGTTCCAGGGGTACCTGGCTGTACCATCTCTGGCAACCACTTTCCTACGCCACCTAGGTCACTGCTACATGACCCCGTCTGGAGACATGTCCGTCCCCTTCAACTGTCACTACTATACTCCTCTGTCGTCCTGTCTGTCCCCTTCCACCGGGTTGTTGTCTAGTGGACTGGACTGGCTCCACCTCTGGGTGGCCATCCACTGGGTCCCAGACTAGTCAGTCACCCATGATTGGGAGAGGGAAACTGGGGATGTTTATGTGTTTTAGTGCTACCGGCACTGGTCTTCCAGGTCCCTGGGGGTAGGCCCTGCATCTTTGTCAGGATGCAGTACCTAGAAGTGCACTGAAGGGTTCAGGGGCGCTACAGAAGCTCAGACAATTCGTTCCACAACTTGTTCAATGTCCCATCCTGGTCCCCTATTGTGCCATTTCACAAACGCACAAACATACACAAACACACACATATTATGCTCACCTTACCATCTGTTCCCTCGCCGGCCTCCTGGTTCTTGTAGTCCGCAGGTACAGGATGTGTATCGTGTAACCATCGCGATCGATGCTGGAGCTTCCGCTGTCGGTGCGTCAGCACCAGACGTCATACGCAGAAGCCGCTTGCCTCTGATTGGCCAGCGCGCTGACGTCAAAGGCATGAGCCGCTTGCCTCTGATTGGTCAGCGCGCTGCCTTTGAGAAGCAGCTGACGGTGGAAGTTCCTCCATTTTCGCGATGGTTACCGGATACACATACTATACCTACGGACTAGAAGAACAAGGAGGCCGGTGAGGGAATGTAGGATAAGGTGAGCATAATATAGTTCATGAGTATTATTTATTAATAAATAATAAATGAAGTATCGCAAGCGACCGGCACTTGCGATACTTCTTTTATTATTTATTAATTCTGCTAAATAGCTGTACAAGCTACCATTTTATCTCTCTATATATCTATTCTATTTATTCTATTCTTCCTATCTATTCTCTCTCTATCATTTATCTATCATTTTGCAAGATTTGCACATCATTAACACCAAGAAAACAATTTATTTTGGTATCATCTGTTTTTTCAGGTAAATGTCACATCAATGTCACACTAATGCCATCCGTGTGCCATCCATATTTGAACCGTGCTGCAGGGGGAAAATTACTTGTCTCCGTGAAAATCACCAGGATAAGCAGTTGTTTCACAGGAACACAAGGTTTGTGTGAAAACATGGAGGTGTGAAGATCTTTATTAACTTTAATTAATAACAGTACATGTGAACATGGACACCACACATATGGGAGACACGGAGGTGTGAAGGAGGCCTAACACATATACTGTGAAAGAAAGGTCACCTATGCCCTTAGATACGTCTGCTCTGGTAACCCTTATGGATAAACTTGAGAAACAAAAAGGAGACAGTTGCACTCTGTAGTGCTAATATATACAATGAATATCTATATATATAATTGCCTTATTCTGTCTGTCTGTCTGTCTGTCTGTCATGCTCCGAAATTGTGTCCTTACGGTGACACAAAGCTGATTGGCCGCTGGGCTCGCCATGGCCCCGCCCCCCCACACGGATTGGCCTCTCGCCCCGGCTCTCTGCAGGCCCCGCCCCCCTCACGCAATGCACGCTCGCTCTGGCCCAACTGACACGGAGCCGCGACTCCCAGGTGAGTACACACACACGCATCAGATCACACTCACTCTCACACTCACTCTCACACACACCTCCCACATCACAACATGCTGGGATATCACTTGCTTCTACACCGGCTCCGTCAGGATCCCGGCAGCGCCAGACATAACCTTGCGATGCTGGGATCTTGACGGAGGCCGTGAAAGCTGGTAACCATTATAAACATCGGGTAACTAAGGTCCCTTAGTTACCCGATGTGTATCATAGTTACCAGTGTACACCGGCTCACACTCACTCTCATACACACCTCACACACACATCACATCGCATCCACACATCAAGGTCCTGCAGCGGCGGAAAATACAGACACATAACAGCACACACACATAACAGCACACACATACACACAAATCAGATCACACTCACACACACCTCACACATCACATCGCATCCACATACTCACAACATCCTGGGATATCGCTTGCTTCTCGGCGGCGGTACTGTGCTGTTAGCTTCCAGGACCTGCGGGAGGATCACATGGCCAGAAGCATGTGATACCTCCGGATGTTGTGAGTATAAGCGCGTATGTGCGATATCGTCAGTGTCTGTGTGTGTGAGTGGATGCGATCGGGTGTGTGTGAGTGGATGCGATCGGGTGTGTGTGAGTGGATGCGATCGGGTGTGTGTGAGTGGATGCGATCGGGTGTGTGTGAGTGGATGCGATCGGGTGTGTGAGTGTCGGCAGAGGAGCACGGCGTGCTGGAGGAGGCTGGGAGCAGAGAGGCTGATCATGGGGAAGGCTGGGAGGAGAGAGGCTGATGCTGGGGGAGGCTGGGAGGGGGAGGCTGGGACGAGGGAGGCTGATGCTGGTGGAGGCTGATGCTTGGGGAGGCTGATGCTGGGGGAGGCTGGAAGGAGAGAGGCTAATGCTGGTGGAGGCTAATGCTGGTGGAGGCTGATGCTTGGGGAGGCTGATGCTGGGGGAGACTGGGAGGGGAAGGCTGATGCTGAGGGAGGCTGAGAGGAAGGAGGCTGGGAGGAGAGAGGATGATCCTGGGGAAGGCTGGGAACGGGAGGCTGATGCTGAGGGAGGCTGGAAGGAGAGAGGCTGATGCTGGGGGAGGCTGGAAGGAGAGAGGCTGATGCTGGTGGAGGCTGATGCTTGGGGAGGCTGATGCTGGGGGAGACTGGGAGCGGAAGGCTGATGCTGAGGGAGGCTGGGAGGGGGAGGCTGGGAGGAAGGAGGCTGGGAGGAGAGAGGCTGATCCTGGGGAAGGCTGGGAAGGGGAGGCTGATGCTGGGGGAGGCTGGAAGGAGAGAGGCTGATGCATGGGGAGGCTGATGCTGGGGGAGACTGGGAGCGGAAGGCTGATGCTGAGGGAGGCTGGGAGGGGGAGGCTGGGAGGAAGGAGGCTGGGAGGAGAGAGGCTGATCCTGGGGAAGGCTGGGAAGGGGAGGCTGATGCTGAGGGAAGCTGGAAGGAGAGAGGCTGATGCTGGGGGAGGCTGGAAGGAGAGAGGCTGAGGCTGGGAGGAGAGAGGCTGATGCTGGGGAAGGCTGATGCTGAGGGAGGCTGGGAGGGGAAAGCTGATGCTGGGGAAGGCTGGGAGGACGGAGGCTGGGAGGACGGAGGCTGGGAGGAGAGAGGCTGATCCTGGGGAAGGCTGGGAGAGGGAGGCTGATGCTGGAGGAGGCTGGAAGGAGAGAGGCTGATGCTGGCGGAGGCTGATGCTGGGGGAGGCTGGAAGGAGAGAGGCTGATGCTGGTGGAGGCTGATGCTTGGGGAGGCTGGGAGAGGGAGGCTGATGCTGAGGGAGGCTGGGAGGAGGGAGGCTGGGAGAGGTAGGCTGAGAGAAGAGAGGCTGATGCACACACACACACACACACACACACACACACGCGCGCACTGCACAACACACCACACACACACACACACACTGGGAACCACAAACAACTGCCCTACACAGACACGCACACATACAGACAACGCTGCACACACACAACACCCAACACACAAACACCGCGGCACACACAAATATACGCACATACCGCACAACACACACATTGCACAAAACACACCTCCCCCCAAAACACACCACACACACACAAACTGCGCAACACACACACACAACGCTACAGACACACAGCGCTCCACAAACAACGCAACACACGCAACACACATACAACACCGCTCTCACCCCCCGCCACACCCAGACAACACCCAGAACATGTACAGCGCCTACACAAACACTTGGTAACTACACACAACAACATCTCTATATATATATATATATATAACAAAAATCATACATGAACTACACAATACGTAAATTCTAGAATACCCGATGCGTAGAATCGGGCCACCTTCTAGTTGGAATATAAACATGCATTGCTGTCTCCTTTTCGGTTACTATGTTTCATGTTCAGTTTGCACCTGTTCACATTAGAAAGGTGAGATGTGCCATCAGTCGTTTTTTTAAACCCTGAGAAATGCTCACACTGAGTCGAAACATTGGTTCTAGTCGTGGTTACCTATTTTTGCAGAAAATATAAATCATTTTATTTTAACCAATTTAACATTTACTGTACTTCTCTAAATGCCGAAGTTATTTCACGATAAGACATATAGTGAACATGTCCAGAGGACCTCATAAATGCCAAAATAGTTTTAGTGGTGTACATTTAGGGAACAAAGAAATTTTCCCAATGGTTGTGCTAAATACACTCTGTGCAGAATTATTAGGCAAATGAGTATTTTGATCAAATGATACTTTTTATACATGTTGTCCTACTCCAAGCTGTATAGGCTTGAGAGCCAACGACCAATTAAGTAAATCAAGTGATGTGCATCTCTGTAATGAGGAGGGGTGTGGTGTAATGACATCAACAGCCTATATAAGGTATGCTTAATTATTAGGCAACTTCCTTTCCTTTGGCAAAATGGGTCAGAAGAGAGAGAATTGGCGGGCTCTGAAAAGTCCAAGATTGTGAGATGTCTTGCTGAGGGATGCAGCAGTCCTGAAATTGCCCAACTTTTGAATTGTGATCATCGAACAATCAAGCGTTTTATGGCAAATAGCCAACAGGGTCGCAAGAAGCGTGTTGGGCAAAAAAGACACAAAATAACTGTCCATAAATTGAGGAAAATCAAGCGTGAAGCTGCCAGGATGCCATTTGCCACCAATTTGGCCATATTTCAGAGCTGCAACATTACTGGAGTATCAAAAAGCACAAGGTGTGCCATACTCAGGGACATGGCCAAGGTAATGAAAGCTGAAAAATGACCAACTTTAAACAAGAAATATAAGATAAAATGTCAAGACTGGGACAAGACATATCTTAAGACTAATTTTTCAAGGGTTTTATGGACTGATGAAATGAGAGTGACTCTTGATGGGCCAGACGGATGGGCCAGAGGCTGGATCAGGAAAGGGCAGAGAACTCCACTTCAACTCAGACGTCATCAAGGTGGGGGTGGGGTACTGGTATGGGCTGGTATCATCAAAGATTAACTTGTGGGACCTTTTCGGGTTGAGCATGGAGTGAAACTCAACTCCCAGACCTACTGCCAGTATCTGGAAGACAACTTCTTCAAGCAGTGGTACAGGAAGAAGTCAGTATTGTAAAAAAAACCCCATAATTTTCATGCAGGACAATGCTCCATCACATGCACCCAACTACTGCACAGCGTGGCTGGCCAGTAAAGGTCTAAAAGATAAATAAAAAATAATGACATGGCCCCCTTGTTCACCTGATATGAACCCCATAGAGAACCTGTGGTTCCTCATAAAATGTAAGATCTACAGGGAGGGAAAACAGTACACCTCTCAGAACAGTGTCTGGGAGGCTGTGGTGGCTGCTGCACGCAATGTTGATCGGAAACAGATTAAGCAACTGACATAATATATGGATGGTAGGCTGTTGAGTGTCATCATAAATAAAGGTGGCTATATTGGTCACAAATTTTTTGGGGTTTTGTTTTTGCATGTCAGATATGTTTATTTCTAAATTTTGTGCAGTTATATTGGTTTACCTGGTGAAAATAAACAAGTGAGATGGGAATATATTTGGTTTTTATTAAGTTGCCTAATAATTCTGCACAGTAATAGTTACCTGCACAAACAGATATCCTCCTAAGATAGCTAAATCTAAAAAAAACCACTCCAACTTCCAAAAATATTAAGCTTTGATATTTCTGAGTCTTTTGGGTTGATTAAGAACATAGTTGTTGATCAATAATAAAAAAAATCCTCTAAAATACAACTTGCCTAATAATTCTGCAAGCGATGTAAACATGTAAAAATACACTGACATTAATCAGGATGGGATGTAGGGGGATATAAAATGGGGAAAATAAGTATTTTTTACACTGCCAATTTTGCCCATTTTCCCACTTACAAAAATTGGAAAGGTCTGTAATTTTTATTTTAGGTACGCTTCAACTGTGAAAGACAGAATTAAAAAATCCATAAAATCACATTGTATAATTGTTAAATAATTAATTTGCATTTTCTTGCATAAACTAAGTATTTGATACAATAGAAAAACATAACTTAATATTTGGTACAGAAACCTTTGTTTGTAATTACAGTGGTCAGAGGTTTCCTCTAGTTCTTGACCAGGTTTGCACCCACTGCAGCATGGATTTTGTTCCACTCCTCCATACAAGTCTTCTCCAGATCTTTCAGGTTTCAGGGCTGTTGCTGGGCAACATTGAGTTTCAGCTCCCACCAAAGATTTTCTATAGGATTCAGGTCTGAAAACTGGCTAGTCCACTCCAGGACCTTGAAATGCTTCTTACAAAGCCACTCCTAAGTTTTCCTGGCTGTGTGTTTTGGGTAATTGTCATGCTGGAAGATTCAGCAACAACCCATCTTCAATGCTCCTACTGAGGGATGGAGGTTGTTGGTCAAAATCACGAGATACATGAGCCTATCCATTCTCCCTTCAGTATGGAGCAGTTGCCCTGTCCCCTTTGCAGAAAAGTACCCCAGAGTATGATGTGTCCATAACCATGCTTAATGGTTGGGACGGTGTCCTTGGCGTTGTACTCATCTTTCTTCTTCCTCCCAAACAAAAAGTGAAGTTGATACCAAAAAGTTCTATTTTGGTCTCATCTGACCACATGACCTTCTCCCATGCATCCTCTGGATCATGCATATGGTCATTTGTGAACTTCACATGAGCATGGACATGAGCTGGCATAAGCAGGGGAACTTTGTGTGCCCTGCGGGATTTTAATCCATGACGACATAGTGTGTTACTAATGATACTTTTTGAGACTATGGTCCCAGCTCTTTTCAGGTGATTGACCAGGTCCTCCCGTGTAGTTCTCTGTTGATTTTTGACCTTTCTTGGAGTCATCCTTAACCCACCAGGCGAGATTCTGCACGGAGTCCCAGACCGAGTAAAATTGAGTCATCTTGTGTTTCTTGCATTTTCTAATAATTGTGCCAACAGTAGTTGACTCCTCACCAAGCTGCTTATCTATTGTCCTGTATCTCATCCCAGCCTTGTGCAGGTCTACAATTTTGTCCCTGGTGTCCTTAGTTCTTTGGTCCTGGCCATGGTGGAGAGGTTGGAGTGTGATTGATTGTGTGGACAAGTGTCTTTTATACAGGCAACAAATTCCAATGGGTTCAATTAATACAGGTAATGAGCGCAGAGTAGAAGGGTTTCTTAAAGAAAAAATAACAGATCATTGATAGCAAAGATATTCTTTATGGTCGTTAGGTGATAAAATACTTATTTCATGCAATAAAATGCAAATTAAATATTTAAAAATCATACAATGTGATATACTGGATTTTTTTTTTATTCTGTCTGTCAGTTAAAATTGAACTTATGAAAAAAATTACAGACCTTTCCATTCTTTGTAGGTGGGAAATCTTGCAAAATCGGCAGTGCAGCAAATACGTATTTTCCCCACCGTATGCTAATACATTAATATTTTGTATGAAACTATGTGACCTACAGTAGAACCCATTAAAAACCCCAAATTAATTAATGAAAATGGGAACAAAAAAAAATGAACCTCTGAATCTATTTATACATCAGTGACAGCTATTGTGGAACTTACTGCTCATACTGGAACTTGCAGAATTTTTTTCTTTGCTATCTGTCGCAAGCTGTCCATAAGACGAGTGATGATGATGGTGATGATGCTTATGGTGATGATTATGTCTTCCAGAAGCTTTCAACATAAAAAGTGCTCCTCCATTTTCTTCAACATTAAACAAGTGAAGATCACGATTTTTTATGCCTGGTGACAATGGGAATCTGTAAAAAAAAAAAAAAAGTATAGTTACAATTATCTTACAATGTCTCTTTCACTTTTAACAACTAGGGTATGTACATGGAGTCTTTTGGATGCGTGAACCAGGTGAGTTTTTCAGGAGGAAGAGTGTTTAGGACATGCCAGCATTTTCTGTCTTCAAACATCTTTCTGGATTTTTTTCAAGCATTTTTTTGAGCTGGATTATTTTTTTCACTTGTATTGAATAAGTTATTGAGCATGAAGACTGATCTGCACCTTTAAAAAACCTAAAACAGATAAAGGACGCTCATAGCACCGAACATACGCAAAGCAAGTGGTTTTTACACTGTAATGCATATGTTAATTATTTTTAAGTATTTACTTCCTGTGCACATATCCTTAAGTAAAACTAATGGATACTGATTTTCCTTGAATTGTGCATTGGTTGTAACAAAGCTAAGTACATGATTAGTAGTATGCATTAGGAAACTATCTATTAATTGATTTGTTTTTCATTTATTCTTTTCACTTCTTCTGTTCAGTATACCAAAGAATGCTTTTCCAGGATATTTAGAGCTTTTCCTGCTCCCATAATCTAAATAAAATACATATCTCACTATCATTTTCCTATAACTGCATTTTATGTGTTTAGTTTAAGTTTAATGGGAATCTGTCACCTCCAGAAACAGATTAACCTGGAAATATTAGGATGATCTGAATAGCATTTAAATCATGTCTGGCAGGTTTACCGGAGCAGTGGCAACAGGGAGAAATGAAGTTGTATTCTCCCTGAGCCGTCTCACTTCCAGTCATTTGGTCGGTGCAGAGAGCAGTTATGTCACTGCTCATTATACAGTGAAATTTCTCCACAACACATTTATTGACAGCTTTCTCTTTACACCCACTGCATACATGCAGTGGGAAAAATAAATATTTAATACACTGCTGATTTTGCAAGCTTTCCCACCTATAAAGAATGAAGAGGTCTGTCATTTTTTTTCCATAGGTACACTTCAACTGTGAAAGACAGAATAATAAAAAAAAATCCATAAAATCACATTGTATGATTTTGAAATAATTACTTTGCATTTTAGTGCATGATATAAGTATTTGATCACCTGCTAACCAGCAAAAATGCTGGCTCTCACAGACCTGTCATTTTTTCTTTTAGAAGCCCTCCTACTTTGCACTCATTACGTGTATTAGTTGCATCTGTTTAAACCCATTACCTATATAAAAGGCACCTGTCCACACTCTCAATCAATCACACTCCAACCTCTCCACCATGGCTAAGACCAAAATGCTGTCTAAGTACACCAGGGACAAAACTGTAGACCTGCACAAAGCTGGGATGGGCTACAAGACAATAGGCAAGCAGCTTGGTGAGAAGGCAACAACTGTTGGCACACTTATTAGAAAATGGAAGAAACACAAGATGACTGTCAATCTTACTTGGTCTGGGGCTCCATATAAGTGCTCACCTCGAGAGGTAAGGATAAGTCTGAGAAAGGTCAGGAATCAGCCCAGAACTACACAGTTGGACCTGTTTAATCACCTGAAGAAACATGGGACCACAGTCTCAAAGGTTATCATTATATGCCACTATGATCACTATGCCATCATGGATTAAAATCCTGAAGGGTACGCAAGATCCAGCTGCTTATGCCAGCAAATTTCCAGTCCCATTTGAAGATTGAAAATGACTATCTGGATGCTCCAGAGGAGGCATGTTAGAAGGTCATGTGGTCAGATGAGACCAGAATAGAACTTTTGGTATCAATTCCACTTGCCATGTTTGGAGGAAGAAGGATGAATACAACCCCAAGGACCCCATCCCAACCGTAAAGCATGGTGGTGTAAACATCATACTTCGGGGGTGCTTTTCTGCAAAGGGGACAGGACAACTGCCCAAAAATTGAAGAGAGGATGGATGAGGTTGTTAGGGCCAGGTGGACGGGCAGACCCAGGAGGTGGATCCACTGGGCCGAACTCCTTGATGATGGTAAGGGGTCCGGTAGCCGGAGCACTACAGGTAGCAGGACAGTCCGTGCGACAGAGTAGAATGGTGAAGTCCCTGGGACCACGGAGTCACAGATGGTAGTCCGGGTGACGGAGCTCAGGTTCGGAAGCCGAGATGTTTTCAGGCGGAGTCCGGAACCGATGGAGCGAGAAGACGGGTCACCGCAGGGATCAGAGATGGAACGGACTGTCAGGATGGCAGATAGGCAGCATTCGGGGTTCGGGATTCGGCAGGACCGGATGGCGAGGCAGGATTGGCTCTAGAAGAGAGAGAGGTGAGTATCTCACAGGAACACAAGGAGACCTGACTCCTAGCTTGGGAAACACGAAGAACAGGCCCCGCCCACTTGGACACTTAACCCCTTTATACCCTGTACCTGTGTGCCCAATTTCCTGTTAGTGGATGCTGGCCCTTTAAGAAAGGGTCAATGACCGCGCGCGCCCTAATGCGCATGCGCGAGGCCCGGGTGCCAGAAGCCAGGGCAGGGAGCGGTGAGGAGGAAGCAGCAGAGCCGGGCTGGGGCTGAGAAGCTGACGGGCGCCGGGAGCGGGGACCAGGGCGCCTGGGAACCGCAGGCAATGGAGGCTGGAGACCGGGGAGCGGCGGAGACCGGACAGAAGAACTGGGGAGCGACGCAGGGAAGCCGGGGAGCGTGGCAGGTGAGCCGGGGAGCAGAGCAGGGGACCCGGGGAGCGTGACAGAGGTCATGTGTCACAAGATTTTGGCCAACAACTTCCTACCCTCAGTAAGAGCATTGAAGATGAGTCATGGATGGGCTCAAAGCCAGTGCAACTAAGAAGTGGCTCTGTAAGAAGCATTTCAAAGTCTTAGAGTGGACTAGCCAGTCTCCAGACCTGAACCCAGTAGAAAATCTTTGGAGGGAGATGAAACATAATATTGCCCAGCATCAGCCCTGAAACCTGAAAGATCTGGAGAATATCTGTTTGGAGGAGTGGGTCAAAATCCCTGCTGCGGTGTTTGCAAACTTGGTCAAGCAAAAAGAAAGAAAAAAACGGCACTCACTCTGTTTAAAAACCTTCTTTATTTCAACTGTACATTAAAAATGCAGGAGCGGGGTGCTGTAGATGTCTAGGATGATGGTGACCATTTTGCACACAGCAGTGCTTTGTCAAGTCCCGATGAAGTGCAGCTGTGCGCGAAACAGTCACTGTTGTCCTAGACTGTCAATGTTCCAGGGAGAGATAATAGCACTTTCACTGTATAGTGAGCGGTGACTGAAATAACTCAATGCACCGCGTCGATGACGAGATGAGTTTAGAAATATATAAACATTGAACGGTGCACCATTAATCAGAACAAGTTACTCTATTTTTATCCATTTTCAATAAATATTGTGTATAATTAGGGTATTCCAGATATTTTACATTAATGTTACTGCACTTTATCTTTGTGTGTTTACCCTAAGTAATGCCAACAATGTAAATTGGTAGAATTTATTTCTACCTACTTAGTAAAAGCTGCCATGAGTTGCAGATTGTATCACAGTTAAATATAAGCAGCTATATTTAAAGCCACTGTACATTACTGATCGAAACACATTTTTTAAAATCTGATCAGTATCAGTTTATGAGGTAATAACTAGATTGCTTCAACATATCAACGTGATATGTATATTAATGTTATTCTAAAAAATTTGGCAAATAATCTGAGAATTCACAATTTTCAATCTTTAAATTGTTATGCCTTTAAGTTATGGCACACAAAATCATTCATAAATAACATTTGCCACATGTCACAATTTTTTGTTAGGAAGAGGGTAAAAGTTATTAGCAATTTCTCATTTTTCCAACAAAATTTATAAAAACTATTTTTAGGGACCACATCACATTTGAAGTGACTGAGAGGCCCATGTGACTGAAAATGCCCAAAAGTGACAATATTATAAAAACTGCACCCCTCAAATTGCTCAAAACCACATCCACTGGAACTAAAGCAACGTGGAAAGAAGTGTAATTAGGACCTTGAACCTTCAGGTACTTCACAGAATTTTATAACCTTGAGCAAAGAAAATAAAAAATCATATTTTTACTACAAAAAATGTCGTATTAGCCCCAAATATTACATGTATTCATACAACCATACAATTTGTTCTGCAATTTCACCTAAGAACACCGATATGACATATGTGGTGGAAAACTACTGTTTGGGCACATGGCGGGGCTTGAAAGGGAAGTAGCACAATTTGAGTTATGGAACGCAAAATTGGCTGAAATCGATAGCGGATACCATATCACGTCTGCAGAGGCCCTCATGTGCCTAAACAGTTTAACCCGCCTACAAGTGACCCCATTTTGGAAACTAGACCCCTGAAGTAATGTATCTAGATGTATTTTGAGCATCTTGAACCCTCAGGTGCTTCACAGAATTTTAGAACGTTGAGCCAACAAAATAAAAAATCTTATTTTTCCCACAAAAATGTTTTTGCCCCAAATTTTGTATTTTCACAATGGTAACAGGAAAAAATGTACCATCGAATATGTTGTGCAATTTCTACTGAGTATAGGAATACCTTAAATGTGTTCAGAAACTGCTTTTCAAGCACAGTTCAAAGCTCAGAAAGGAAGGAGTGCCATATCGGAGTGCAGATTTGGTTGCAATGGTCATCTCACATTGGCAGTGCCTCTGAGGTGACAGGACAGCAGAAGCCCCCATAAGTGACCACATCTCACAAATTATACCTCTTAATGAGTGGCACAGTGAGTCAGTGGTTAGCACTTCAGGCTGGGGTCCTGGGTTCAAATCCCACCAAGGACAATATTTGCAAAGAGTTTGTATGTTCTCTGTGTGTCTGCTTGGGTTTCTTCCCATACTCAAAGACATAAAGATAGGGAATTTAGGTGGGAGCCCCAATGGGGACAGTGTTAGTGATGTATGTTAGCGCTATATAATAATTATTATTATTATTATTATTATTATTATTATTATTATTATTATTATTATTAATGAAATCATTTAGTGGTATATTGTTGTACACAACATATCATATTTTACATATATAATAACATACCATAATACAACTTATTTCACAAAATGTTTTACCATTGAGTGGTGAAGAAAAAATAATTACATTTTTACCATTAATATTTTCAGAAGGGAAATAGGTAAAAATGACAGCATAATTGTTACACAACTTCTCATGCATGTGACAATACTCCATATGTGACTGTCCAGAACCATTTGGCAACACAGCGGGACTTGAGAGGGAAGGAGCGCTATTTGACTTTTGGAGCACAGTTTCCTAGAATAGATTACAGACTCCGTATACAGGGCCCCTAGGTGCCAGAAGAGTAGAAAACTCCCTCAAATGACCCCAGTTTAGAAATTACACCCCTCCAGGAAATCATCTAAGGGTGTAGTGATGATTTTGACCTCGTGGATGTTATCCAGAAATAAGCAGTAATAGATGTTGCAGAGTGAAAATGGAAATCTGCTATTGTATAGCTCATACATTGTAGTGCATGTACATTGCACCCAGCTTGACCTTCTGGAGACTAGCACCCCATGAATTAAGTGGGCTCTACTCACTACAGTAATGCCAAATGTTTGGATGCTCACTGCGGCTTAGGCAAACTGTGGGGTTCAAAAGAAAGGGGGAATTTGGATTTGGAAACTCAGATTTTGCTGGATTTCTTTGGGTGAAAGGCACCTATATTTTAATGAACAGATGATGAATCTCAGTGGGAATTTGTTTTTTATGGGTTGAGTAGAAGCTTTTATTGTTGGCATTTAGGGGTACACAACATTTTGGATCAGTTCACATGTATCCTCTGCTCTACGCTGAGCACTTACATCAGGGTAGCCATCTAAATCTACGAAATACGTTATTCAGATGAAGCCCCCGAGAATCCATTCACTAATGAGGCATCAGAGTTACTCTAGACTCTGTGTGGCTTCAAATCTGTGATAGTCGGCTTTTAAGATGTGCACAAAAAAGATAGTCAACTGCACTTTTATGCACCCCTAAAACTAAGGAAGCGGCTGGATCATAGGCCAGAGAAAGTTCAAAGTGTTTCCATCTGCCTCATGATAGGGAATCTTCCAGTGGGAGTTCCATCTGAATCGCATATTACAGAGCTTTACATGGAAACCCCGCTGTAAGCACTCAGCATAGAGCACAGGATAAATGTAAGCTGAGACTTACTGCGATCTTTGGGAGACAGAATAAAAATGTGTTACACCATACAATGTGCGGTATGAGTGATTAGGCTGCTTTATTCTTCAGTTCGGTGTGATTACAGTTACCAGGTGTATATCTTTTTTATGTTTATTGTCTACTATCCAATCAAAAATGATTTGATTTGATACAAAAAAGTTTTAGTATCACCTTATTTTGAGAGCCAGAAAATTTTTAAATTTCTGCCTTCAGTGTCATGTGGTGGCATGTTTTTTACGGCATTTGTTGACATTTTAATTGGTACCATTTTGTGAACATAATATTTTTCACTTTCTATTACGATTTTTGTGATGCAGAAGGAATAGAAACCAGCAATTCATACATTTGGTTTTTTTTTATGCTATTTAGGCCCGTTTCACACGTCAGTGAAAAACACAGACGTTCTTCACTGACGTGTAAAACACGCACATGTCCCTCCGTGTACCGTGATTCACGTCACACGTGGGTTGTCTAAGTGTAATCCGGGCTCCGTTCTCCGTGGTCCGTGGTTGCACATAGAGTTTAACTCACCTGTGCCCACTCCCGCTCTCCATGGTGCTGAACGCTCCCGCGGTGCAGCATCCGGCAGGCGCTGACCCTCGCAGCAGCTGCTTCCGGGTCGGCTGTGTCGTACATTCATGAATATGCACGACAGTAATGAGCCGGCTCAGAAGCAGCAGGCAGAACAGGCTGCAGAGAGCATCGCTGGAGCCGGGTGAGCAAAAATGATTTTTATTTTATATGCACGTTTTTTTCTGGCACGTGTTTCACGGATCACACCACTGCATGGTCCGTGGGACATCAGTGATGCCAGAAAAAAATGGGCATGTCTCCGTGCGGCAATCACGGACACGCGGGTACGCCGCACGAAGACAAGGTCAGTGAAAAATCACTGATGTGTGAGCAGACCCATTGATTATAATGGGTCTGCGTATGTCAGTGATTCTGGTACGTAGAAAAAAAAGCACAAACATACCAGAATCACTGACGTGTGAAACAGGCCTTACAGTGTGGTAGAAGTGTTAGGACAGCTTAATTCTTCGGGTCAGTATAATTGGAAAGATACCACATTTTTATCCTTTTTTTATGATTTGCCACTTTTACCCAATAAAAACAATTTTATAGAAAAGTGTTGTTTTTGCATTACTGTATTCTGAGAGCTATAGCTTTTTTATTTTTCCACTGATGGAGCAGTATGGTGGCTTGTTATTTATTTATATTTTATTGTTTAAGCGTGTTTTATTCCACTTTTATTTCAGAGGTATGATGAAAAAGCTTATTTTTTTGCCATTTTTTTTAAGGTGTTCACTATAAGGGTTAAATAGTCTCATGGTTTTGTAGATCGTGTCATTTTATACACGTCAATTCCAAATATGTTTAACATTTATTATTCTGAACACTGGTCTCATGTATTGCAATAGACATTTATTGCAATACATGAGACCTACACAGGCAGAATGCCTGTTAGACCCTGTCTATGGCTGGATCTAACAGGCCAACATATCTGGCACATGAGGAGGTCATTGCTTGACCTCTGAATGCTATGACAAACATCAACTCCCCGTGATTTTGTCATGGTGGTGCCAATGGAGTTGAGAAAGGGAGCATCTCCAACAAACTTCTAAATGATTGTTATCAATTGCGGCATCTGACTAGTTAATCAGCCTGGGTTGGAGCAGGCACTATCCTAGCCTATTACTGTAGAAGCTGGGCTGTCAGCTGTGCTGCTATTTTAGCACCTCCTGTTCGATCATGTTGTGATCGGTCACTCAGATTGACTTACTGATTACAGCCATGAGAGTGTGGGACCTGATAAAATAGGTGCCCCCACCTCTTCCCGTGTCAGTCAGCTGTCAGTTTTCACAGAGTCAATCAAACTTTAGAGAAACAAGGGGTTAATGCCGTGCTGTCAAAGAAAATCCTGATGGCAATGTAGGAACGAGATGTTTTATTAAGTCTACAGATTTCAGAGATCTATGTCTCCTTCACCCTGGCAAGGAGATGTGATATGTGCTAACTATTTTCCTGCATGGTCAGACACAGCCATTACACACAATATAGCAAGGGCACATTTATAAGATTATCTCAGCAAGGAAACATTTTTCTAGAACATTCAATTGTGGAACTTACTTTTATTCTAAGATCTACTGATTAAAATGCCCTTTGTTTATTGGAAACCCCTTTAAGGCAATGACATCAAAGGACATGTTCTCTGAAATACTGCCTTTATGACATGCCATGTCAGAGAGACAGCGTGATGTTAGAGAGGTAGATAAGTAGCTCAGGAACTGGTGTAGGAAGGGGACTTTTGAGTTCCTAGAGAACTGGGGCGACTTTTCTGTTGGCTATAGGCTCTATGGTACACATTGGCTGATTCTCAATGGGGAGAGTGCAGCTAAGCTGCAGGAAAGATGGTTAGAAGGTTGGAGGAGGGATTAAATTAGGGACTGGGGGGGAGGGCAATTATTGTATAGGAGGTAAGATAGTGTATATTGTGAATAGGAGCAAAGTAATGAAACTTAGGGTGGCATTGGGAAGGCTTAGAAAAATTAATACACTAGGGAGGAATAGACATACAAAAAATCCATAAAGTGCATGAACATTGGTATAATGGGAGACATGGCTCAATGACAGAAATGACTGGGCTGTTAATTTAAAAATAATCAAGGGCAAGTAGTTTGCTTATATACAAAATCATCCCTAAAACCCATCCTTCGTAATAATACATGTCATGCCAATGAAAATGTAGAATCCCTATGGGTGGAGATAAGGGGAGAGAGAAATAATAATAAAATATTGCTAAGGTTTTGCAAATAGATGAGGCAAATTAGTAAGAAATAATTATTATGGGGACTCCACCTACCCTGATATAAATTGAGGAGCAGAAACCTGCAAGTCCAGCAAAGAAATCTGTCACAAGGAGCATTTTACAAGCATCTCCGACTGTCATGGAGACATCAGGATCTGTGCAAATTACAGGTTCTGGAAGTCTGCCTGCTAACTTTTCTGATGTCTCTGATCAACTCAGAGAGACTCGGGCGTCAATCCACAGACTTGTAGTTAATCTCTGCTGAGCTGCTTGTTAATCTCATTTGGTCACATGCTGTGAAAGAGCCAGTCACATTCGCTCCCCTCCTATATATATATGCTGCCTGGACACTTCCATTAGTGCCAGCTATAATATATACTGGTGTGGAGAGGTGGTTTGATCCAGAACTACTGGTGGTTATAGTGCATTATTGCTGAGAGCGGTTGTGGAGTTAACTCTTGTCCTTTTGTTGCTGTCTTACTGATATTGCTTTCCTCCTTAGTTTCTTATGGTTTGTTCCTATGAGTTTGTAATGGGTCTGAGTTTGTTTTTCCCTGTCTGTCTACATCTACGTTTCCATCACATTCCTTCCCCTTTTTTCCTGGTGGAGAGTGAGGGGAACAGATTAGCTCTGGTCAGGATAATAGTCAGATATGAAAGTCAGGCCTTTCCACCTTTAGGGATAACCCTGAGAACAGGGATAGCCTAGGGTACCCTAGCGTGAGGGAAAGCATACAAGCCCCCTGTCCCTTGCTCTCCTGCAGTCACAACATGACAGAAATAGATTGTTGTCATTAATGAAAGACAATTATCTTGCAGAACTTAACAAGAGTGGTGTTTGGAGTGGGGTGGTGGCACTTCTAAACCTAATTTTAACCAATTGGCCAGACAGAATATCAAATGTTTGTTTAGTTTGGAGATCACTTAGGTAATAATGATAACGAAAATAGTTTTCAAGTATCCTTTTATAAGGTGTATAGTAGAGTGGCTATAGAGACGCTAATTTTCAACTGCTAAGAGATGATCTTAGTGCTATAAAATAGGACAATGTCCTTTAAAATTAAAATGCACAAAATAAATTGGAAAGCTTTATAAACATTATCAATTAGACCTGTGCACAATATATACCCTGTGGTAATAAGTATAATGGAAATGGGAGAAAATCATTTTGTCTAAATAGAGCTGTAAGGGTGCAATAAATGACTAAAAGAAAACTTTTAGAGAAGTAAAAATAAGGAAAAAATAATCCAAAAATATTATTCAACCACATTACAACAAATTAAAAAAATATAGTGTTGCCCCCCTCAAAATCAATCTGGGGTAAATGATGGAAGAGGATGAGGAAATGCTAATCTACTAAACACCTTTGTCATGATCCAGGCTGGCTTTTCCCTGCTGCTGGTTCCACCCAGATCTGGCCTGGTCATATCAGGGGTTAACTTCCCTTGCCACGTTCTGGATCCCAGGATGCTATATAATGCCTCTCTACCTATGGCTCAGTGCCAGTGATATTTCTGCCTTGCAGCGTGTATACTGGCTCTGGTGAGTGTTCCCGATCTGTCCTGCCTCCCTGCTTCTGTGTCCTGACTTTGACCCTCCCCCGTTTGTCTGCCTGCCCCGGTCCCTGACTTCCCTCTCCTGTCTGTTGTTTGTGTTTCCCTCTGCATACCTGATTTCCCGGCTTCTGACTCGGTTCTGTTTTCTGACTTTGATATTGATCCTCCCTTTGCAGTGACTCGACTTTCCTGGCTAAACCCTGACTGTTTGACTACTCTATTGCCCCCTAGTGGCTCACCTGTTAACTGCCTGCTGAAGTTAATCTGCTGTACTTCAGCTGTATTTCCGTTACATTATTTCTTTGTCTCTCCTTCACTACTTTGCTGCCACCTAGTGGGGAATACGCTGTACTAAGTCTTACTAGCCTTTGTACAGCCTGACTACCTTTTACTCTATAGTGTTCTCACAAGAAAATCCCATTATAAATGACATGATCAGGAGAACCATAAATTCTCTATTAAATGTCTGCTGCTTAACCCAGCAGAAAATACAGAGTAGCCTCAAAAACACTAAAGTAGAAATATCAATAGACCCTGATGGCATACACCCCTGAGTACTGCAGGAATTAAGTACCTTGATGTACAGACCATAATTACTAATATTCAAGGATTCTGTAATAACAGGGTCTGTATCACAGGACTTGAGTATAGCAAATATGATGCCAATATTCAAAAAGAAGAAAAATTCTTTGCCTGGTAATTATAGGCCGATAAGATTAACTTCTGTTGTGGGCAAAATATTTGAGAGTTTTCTAAAAGATGCTATCCTGGAAAATTTCCATAAGAATAACCTCATGAACCAACATCAACAAGGGTCCATGAGGGATTGGTCCTACTAACTAATCAGATCAGCTTCGCTGATGAGGTATGTTCTAGACTGGACCAGGGTAGTTCTGTAGATATTGTCTATCTGAACTTTTAAAGGCATTTGATATAATGGCACATAAAAGGTAAGTACATAAGATAAGAGAGATGCGTCTACATATAAGTATGTGTAAATAGGTTAACAATTGGCTCAAGGATTGAAAAATAGAGTGTGTATATCAATGGAACTCAGGCGGATAGGGTCAAAGTCAATAATGGGATACCACAGGCCTCAGTATTGGGCCCTCTGCTTTTTAATATAGTTGTTAATGACCATGTAGAAGGCATACTCAGTAGAAATTCAATATTTCCAGATGATACTAAACTATGCAAGATAATCAACACAGGTGAGGATAATTTAACCCCTTCACGACCGCGGGCAGTAAAATTACGTCCTATTTTAACGTGACTTAACGACCAGGGACGTAATTTTACTGCCTAAACTTCATTTGATTGCCGTGGCCATAGCAACGGCTTTCAAATGATGTTCCCTGCTGTTTCTTACAGCAGGGGACCTTTGCTTGACCCCAGGGGGGGCGGCATCGCCACCACCTATTGACGATCGATGTGATTGGCTGTTCAAATCTGAACCGCCAACCACATCGTTCGCACTAATTTCGGCAAAAATAATGCCCGAATTAGTGCGATACTGTGAGATCCAGCTATGGGATGCCGCAGCTGCTGTAGCATATCATAGGTGGACCTCAAACATGTCACCCCCAGCCCCTGCAGCACTGATTGGAGCGATCGTGCTATGACGCGCAATCGCTCCAATCAGTGTGCAGTGGGGCGGTCTGATCTGCCAGTGGCCGCCCTCCCCAGGCCTGTGCTGGCCTGCGAGCCCTCCCCCAACATGTCTGCAGCGTGCAGTGGCTGGTACTTGTGGTACCACGCCACCGCTGCTGCTGCCGCCGCTGCCGTAGCTGAGGTCACCGCTCCTGCTGCACGTGAGTACTGTGCTCACCTTGCAGCCTGTGCGCGCTCCCGTGGTGCCCCTGCGCGCTCCCGTGTTGGCCCCTGCCCGTGCCCCCCTGCGATCTGCCCCCCCGACATCCCGATCTGCTCCCCCCCCTCCCCCCGACATCCCGATCTGCTCCCCCCGCGATCTGACTGCCTCCCCCATTATCTCTATTCTGCTTTTGCAGCTCCCTCTCCGGTCTCCCCCTCTTCTCTCCCCCCTCCCCCTCTGCTCTCCCCCCTCTGCTCTCATCCCCCCTCTCCCCCTCTGCTCTCCCCCGACGTCCTCTTACCTGTCTTCACCGGCCCGATCACATCTGCCTCCATCACTGGGTCCTTCCTGGGCATTCTGCTGATCTGCCTGCTGCTCCTGTAAAGCTGTCCATCTCTCTGCCATCTGTTCCTCCTGCAGCTCTTCTGGTCAGTGATCCTCTGGGTACTGTGAGTATAACTTTTTTTTTCTGTATCCCCTGTCCATTTTTACACCTCATCCTTCCGTGCATCCCGCTGAGCGCTGATCAGGGATGCAGATAACGTATCTGCATCCCTGCTCAATTTTTGCCGTGACTTTTTTTTTTTCTGTATCCCCGACGCTTTTTGTATGGCATCCATCCGTGCGTCCCGCCAAGCGCCGATCAGGGATGCAGATAACGTATCTGCATCCCTGCTCAATTTTTGGCGGGACTTTTTTTTCCGTATCCCCGACGCTTTTTGTATCGCATCCGTCCGTGCATCCCGCCAAGCGCTGATCAGGGATGCAGATAACGTATCTGCATCCCTGCTCAATTTTTGGCGTGACTTTTTTCCGTATCCGCAACGCTTTTTGTATCCCATCCGTCCGTGCGTCCCGCCAAGCGCTTAATCAGGGATGCACATAACGGATCGGCATCCCTGCTCAATTATTGGCGTGACTTTTTTCCGTATCTGCGACGCTTTTTGTATCGCATCCGTCCGTGCATCCTGCCAAGCGCTGATCAGGGATGCACATAACATATCTGCATCCATGGTCAATTTTTGGCGTGACTTTTTTTTTTACGTATCCCCAACGCTTTTTGTATCGCATCCGTCCGTGCGTCCCGCCAAGCGCTGATCAGGGATGCAGATAACGGATCTGCATCCCTGCTCAATTTTTGGCGTGACTTTTTTCCATATCCGCAACGCTTTTTGTATCCCATTCGTCCGTGCGTCCCGCCGAGCGCTAATCAGGGATGCACATAACGGATCTGCATCCATGGTCAATTTTTGGCATGACTTTTTTTTTTACGTATCCCCGACGCTTTTTGTATCGCATCCGACCGTGCGTCCTGCAGCGGCCGATCAGTGCACTGCGTCTGTGCGTTTGAAAAGTCAAATGGCGCTCCTTCTCTTCTGAGCCCCGCCATTTGCCCAAACAATTACTTTCCACTACATGTGAGGAATCTACGTACTCAGGAAAAATTGCACAATACGTTTTATGGTGCATTTTTTCCTGATAGCCTTGTGAAAAAAAAGCTACCTAGTTGAAGCAACCGTTTTGTGGTAAAAAAAAAGTTTTTTCTTTTCACAGCTCAACGTTATAAACTTCTGTGAAGCCCCCAGGTGTTCAAAGTGCTCACCAAACATCTAGAAAAATCATTTGAGGGCTCTAGTTTCCAAAATGGGGTCACTTGTGGGGGAGCTCCATTGTTTAGGCACCTCAGGGGGTCTTCAAACCCGACATGGCGTCCGCTAACAGGTGCAGCTAATTTTGCACTCAAAAATTCAAATGGCGCTCCTTGCCTTCCGAGCACTGCCGTGTGTCCAAACATTTGATTTCCACCACATATGAGATATCTGCGTACTCAGGAGAAAATGCACAATACATTTTATGGTGCATTTTTTCCTGTTACCCTTGTGAAAAAAAAAGCTACCTAGTTGAAGCAACCGGTTTGTGGTGAAAATTTTTTTTTTTCTTTTCACGGCTCAACGCTATAAACTTCTGTGAAGCCACCGGGTGTTCAAAGTGCTCACCAAACATCTAGAAAAATTATTTGAGGGCTCTAGTTTCCAAAATGGGGTCACTTGTGGGGGAGCTCCATTGTTTAGGCACCTCAGGGGGTCTTCAAACCCGACATGGCGTCCGCTAATGAGTGCAGCTAATTTTGCGTTCAAAAATTCAAATGGCGCTCCTTCCCTTCCGAGCTCTGCCGTGCGCCCAAACAATTGATTTTTACCACATATGGGGTATCAGCGTACTCAGGAGAACATTCACAATAAATTGTATTGTGCACTTTCTCTTTTCTCCCTTGTAAAATTGAAAATTTTATGGCTAAAGTAACATTTTTGTGTTAAAAAGTAAAATTTTCATTTTTTCCTTCCACATTGCTTTGGTTCCTGTGAAGCACCTAAAGGGTTAATAAACTTATTGGATGTGGTTTTGAGCAGTGTGAGGGGTGCAGTTTTTAGAATGGGGTCACTTTTGGGTATTTTCTGTCACCTAGGTCTCTCAAAGTCACTTCAAATGTGATGTGGTCCCTAAAAAAAATTATTTTGTAAATTTTGTTGGAAAAATGAGAAATTGCTGAAGACCTTTGACCCGTTCTAACTTCCTAACGAAAAAAAAAATTGTTTCGAAAATTGCGCTGATGTAAAGTAGATAAGTGGGAAATGTTATTTAGTAACTATTTTGTGTGACATCAGATGTGACTCTCAGATTTATGGGCATACATTTTCAAAGTTTGAAAATTGTGAAATTTTCAAAATTTTCGCAAAATTTCCTAAATTTTCACAAATAAACGCAAAAAATATCGGCCTAAATTTACCACTGACATGAAGTACAATATGTCACGAAAAAACAATCTCAGAATCGCCAGGATCCGTTGAAGCGTTCCAGAGTTATAACCTGTCAAAGTGACACTGGTCAAAATTGCAAAAAATGGCCCGGTCATTAGGGTGTTTTAGTGGCCGGGGGTGAAGGGGTTAATAATACACAGGGATTTATGTAAGCTGCTGACTTGGACTGAGAAATGGCAATTGAAGTTTAATGTGCATGTTAGGTCATGCACTTAAGAGGAAATTAAATCTATAATTTTGTACTAAATTATAGATTACTGGGTAAAACTGTCACTGAGAAAGACGAGTGTATGGCAAATTTAAGTTTAGTGACCAGTGCAATATAGCTCCAGCCAGGGCAAATAAAATCATTGGAAAGTGTTAAAGGGAAGGTGTTGTCAAAAAAAAATAAATTTCAATAACTGAAAAAAAGTAAAGTAATAATGTTTTAATGTTTTGTTTAAATATTATTATTTGTTTTTAATTGAGCAAAATATATATATATATAAAAAGTTTGATATTTTCCACTGTTAAACACTAGGGGGAGCAGCTGCTGAAATCCTACAGAAATCGCACTGTAGAAATAGCCTGGATTACAGCTGCAGTAAAGTGGGCAGATTCTGCTCTCCTGTGTGTGATGTCACAGCTCCCCCCTCCTAATCTGAATGTTTATAACAGATAAGAGAGAATGACATGTAGGGACACAGTGCAGAGCCATTTTGTTGGTGACCAAAAATGTCTAAAGTCTCACCAAGGACAGCTGGAGTATCACACAGGACAGGATTACATACACAGCTCAGCAGACAGTATCACACAGCACAGGATTAGATACACAGCTCAGCAGACAGTGTCACACAGGATAGGATTAGATACACAGCCCTGCAGACAGTATCACACAGGATAGGATTAGATACACGTCTCAGCAAACAGTATCACACATGATAAGAATAGATACACAGCTCAGCAGACCGTATCACACAGGATAGGATTAGATACACGGCTCAGCAGACAATATCACACAGGATAGAAGTAGATATACGGCTCAGCAGACAGTATCACACAGGATAGGATTAGATACACAGCTGTGCAGACAGTATCACACAGGATAGGATTAGATACACAGCTCAGCAGACAGTATCACACAGGATAGGATTAGATACACGGCTCAGCAGACAGTATCACACAGGATAGAAGTAGATATATGGCTCAGCAGACAGTATCACACAGGATAGGATTAGATACACAGCTGTGCAGACAGTATCACACAGGATAGGATTAGATACACAGCTCAGCAGACAGTATCACACAGGATAGGATTAGATACACGGCTCAGCAAACAGTATCACACAGGAGAGGATTAGATACACGGCTCAGCAGACAGTATCACACAGGATAGAATTAGATACATGGCTCAGCAGATAGTATCACACAGGATAGGATTAGATACACAGCTGTGCAGACAGTATCACACAGGATAGGATTAGATACACAGCTCAGCAGACAGTATCACACAGGACAGGATTAGATGCACAGCTCAGCAGACAGTATCACACAGGATAGGATTAGATACACGGCTCAACAGACAGTATCACACAGGAGAGGATTAGATACATGGCGCAGCACACAGTATCGCACAGGATAGGATTAGATACACGGCTCAGCAGACAGTATCACACAGGAGGATTAGATACACAGCTCATCAAACAGTATCACGCAGGAGAGGATTAGCTACACGGCTCAGCAGACAGTATCACACAGGATAGGATTAGATACACAGCTCAGCAGACAGTATCACACAGGATAGGATTAGATACGCGGCTCAGCAGACAGTATCACACAGGATAGGATTAGATACACTGCTCAGCAGACAGTTTCACACATGATAGGATTAGATACACGGCTCAGCAGACAGTATCACACATGAGAGGATTAGATACACGGCTCAGCAGACAGTATCACACAGGAAAGGATTAGATACACGGCTCAACAGACAGTATCACACAGGACAGGATTAGATACACAGCTCAGCAGACAGTATCACACAGGTTAGGATTAGATACACGCTCAACAGACAGTATCACATAGGAGAGGATTAGATACACGGCCCAGCAGACAGTATCACACAAGATAGGATTAGATACACGGCTCAGCAGACAGTTTCACACAGGAAGATTAGATACACAGCTCAGCAAACAGTATCACGCAGGAGAGGATTAGCTACACGGCTCAGCAGACAGTATCACACAGGATAGGATTAGATACACAGCTCAGCAGACAGTATTACACAAGATAGGATTAGATACACGGCTCAGCAGACAGTATCACACATGAGAGGATTAGATACACGTCTCAGCAGACAGTATCACACAGTATAGGATTAGATACACGGCTCAGCAGACAGTATCACACAGGAGAGGATTAGATACACGGCTCAGCAGATAGTATCACACAGGATAGGATTAGATACACGGCTCAGCAGACAGTATCACACAGGATAGGATTAGATACACAGTTGTTCAGACAGTATCACACAGGATAGGATTAGATACACAGCCCTGCATACAGTATCACTGGTTCATGCAGAGGCCGACAGGTGGCAGGAGGAAGGGGGGTGAGTGGGGGGTGTTTTTGGAGATGGTAGCAGCGGCAGGCAGAGACAGGCTAAAGCGGAGGGAGGGGGTGTCATTAGAGACGGTAACGGCGGGGGGAGGGGCGGCAGCAGTAGCGGGGGCAGAGCGGGGACTGGGGAAAGTGGAGGGAGGCGGTGTCATCAGAGATGGTAACGGCGGGGGGAGGGTACAGGTAGGCGGCCCGTACTCACACATCCCAGCGGTTGACAGGGGCATAGTGGAGCAAATAGCATACGCTGTGAGGTCCACAATGATGGCGCCGATCTCCTCCCTCTGCTATGATCTGGACAGCCCATGGGGCATGTCCAGGTCACAGCAGACGCCTACTGTAATGCTACTAGATGGGGTCAGATCCCGACCACTGTTCTCTATGCACAGGGGCTGCCATAAAGGAGTGAGTAAATGTCGTTACACACACAGCAAATCCAGCATGGCAGCCCCCAGTGCCTCCAGTAAAATTAGAATTAAATAAAAACTAAATAATCAGCGATTTTCATTTTGTATTAAATATACTTGATTTCATAATCACTATTTTTAATACAAAAATAAAAAAACGCGATACCTTCCCTTTAAAGTCTGATTGCGAAGGATGTATGAATCAAGCCGCATGCAAGATTATCCTGGAAAAACCGTTGCTTCCTTCTACTCAGGCAATGTTCCCCAACTCTGAGGACTGTTTCTAACACCAGGACAATGCGCCATGCCACACAGCTAGGTCAATCAATATGTGGATGAAGGACCACCACATCAAAACACTGTCATGGTCAGCCCAATCTCCAGACTTGAACCCCATTGAAAACCTCTGGAATGTAATCAAGAGGAAGATGGATAGTCACAAGCCATCAAACAAAGAAGAACTGCTTACATTTTTGAGCCAGGAGAGGCAAAAGGTCACTCAAAAGCAATGTCAAAGACTGGTGGAAAGCATGCCAAGACACATGAAAGCTGTGATTAAAATCATGGTTATTCCACAAAATATTGATTTCTGAATTCTTCCTGAGTTAAAACATCAGTATTGTTGTTTCTTAATGATTAGGAACTTGTGTTCTTTGCATTATTTGAGGTCTGAAAGCAATGCATTGTTCTGTTATTTTGACCATTTCTCATTTTCAGAAAATAAATACAAAATGTATTGCTTGGAAATTCAGAGACATGTCAGTAGAGATGAGCCACCCCCCTAGTGTTCGAGTTCAGTTCGGTTCGTCGAACGTTCGATGAACACCTTCGAACCCCATTGAAAACAATGGCAGGCAAACACATAGAAAACACTTTCTAAGGTGTCCAAAAGGTGACAAACAACTCACAAGACACCACAAACACATGGAAAAGTGACAAGTACATATACTCATGCGGAAGCAAAAGAGATGGACGGGTAAAAGGAGGAGGAGACACAGATAGAGGCATGTCATGCCCTTCTAAAATCATTTAAAACACAGCAAGTGGACTCCAACCAGAGTCTCCCTTTTTTCCAAAAATTGGGCCACAGACACCACTTAAGTGGCATCAGTTGTCCCCCAGTTGCAAACTTGACATGTTGATTTGCATGAAGCACAATCAAAATCCACAAGCCTTTCGTCACCCCAGGATGACACAGGGGTAGAAAAGTCCTTGCTGATCAATGATTTGTTCATCTTGATGAACGATCATCGAAAACATAGTAAGGGGACTCCAACCAGAGTCTCCCTTTTTTCCAAAAATTGGGCCACAGACACCACTTAAGTGGCATCAATTGTCCCCCAGTTGCAAACTTGACATGTTGATTTGCATGAAGCACAATCAAAATCCACAAGCCTTTACTCTCCCTAGGATGACACAGGGGTAGCAAAGTCCTTGCGGATCCATGACTTGTTCATCTTGATGAATGTTAGTCTGTCCACTTTGTCACTGGACAGACGCGTGCGCTTATCTGTCAGCACACACCCAGCAGCACTGAAGACACGTTCCGAGAGAATGCTGGCTGCGGGACACAACAAGATTTCCAAGGCGTAAGTGGCGAGCTCAGTCCATTTTTCCAGATTGAAAGCCCAAAATGAGCAAGGCTCCAGTTGCAGAGTCATGGCATCGATATTCACTTGGAGATACTCCTGTATCATCCTCTCCAGGCTGTGAGGTAGCGACCACCAATGTTGTGGATGGTCGCAGTGGAGAAGGATCCCCCTGTGATATTGAACTGAAGGTGTGACTGTGGGACTTGTAGTTCCACAGAACTTGGGTTGTAATTAAGGGTTAGGTTCCCTTTAAACTGTGACCAGTGTGATGGACAGAGCTGGAGAATCACATACCTCCACCTGTGGGTGTATCCGGTTGGGTTTTAAGAGACTGTTAGTTTTAGGAACAGGGGGAAGCCTGAGAGTGCTGCACATGGAGGATGTGTGCTGGAGATCTCAGTCTGTGTGAAGACTGAAGAGAGACTCCTGGAAATCAGTCCCGGTGATGACTGGGGAAAAATACTGCAGCCTGGCTGGAGAGGGCTGGAGGCTGCAGGAAGCAACCACAGTGACTTGTGTTCGCTGGCTGGAGCCAGAGTGTGGAGATTCCACTATGGACACTTAATTGGACCGGAAGCCCACGGTATGTGGATGTTATATTTTCCTTTAAGCCAGGAGAGGCTTCATTGTGTTTTGGAAGGGCAGTTTATGTTGGTTACTAATAAACTGCTGCATTTTTGAGAGAGACTGTGTTGCCTGTGTATGCCTAAGCTACCCTGCACCGCTGCAAGCGAGTAAAACCCCCGGGTTGCGGCAAGCAACGTTCACAAGGCGTTGACTATGTGTCAGACTTCTTGTGTCTTGTGGCCTTGCAAAGGATGGTCTAAAAAATTCATGAAACGATTCCATAAAATTGCTGTTACCACCAGATACGGTGTTGCTGGTACGGTTTGACTGATGATAACTCGACAGTCCCATGGTTGGCAAGTTACAACTGTGAGATTCACTCTGTGCACCACTGGTGTTTAGTGGAAAAGCCGAGCTAAGATTGCATAACAGCTTCTGCTCATACTCCTGCATACGTGCGTCCCTTTCTATGGCTGGAATTTTTTCGCCAAATTTTGACTTGTATCGGGGATCTAAGGCGGGCTTTACACGTTGCATCGCTACCGATATATCTTCGGGGTCACACCGTTAGTGACGCACATCCAGCGCCGGTAGCGACATCGCAACGTGTAAATCCTAGGTGCGACGATGAACGAGCGCAAAAGCATAAAAAATCGCTGATCTGTGTCACGTCGTTCATTTCCATAATGTCGTTACTGCTGCAGATACGATGTTGTTTGTCGTTCCTGCAGCACCACACATCGCTGTGTGTGAAACCGCATGAACGACAAACATCTCCTTACCTGCGTCCACCAGCAATGCGGAAGAAAAGAGGTGGTTGGGATGTTATGTCCCGCTAAGCTCCACCCCTCCGCTTCTATTGGCCGGCCGCTTAGTGATGCGGGTGCTATCGCTCTCGACATCGCTAGCAATTACTAGCAATGTCGCAGCGTGTAAAGCCGACCTAAGAGTGTGGCAACCCAGTAGTCAGCATTACTTCTAATTCTGACAATCCGAGGGTCATGTTGTAGGTAGTGCAGCAAGAAGGCTCTCATGTGTCTTGCGCATCCAAGAGGACCAAGTCCTTGCTGTGTTTGTGGTGGCGAGGTGAGAATCATGCTTCCTTCCTCTGACCTCTCCCCCCAACCTCAAACAACAGAAATGTGATCAAGGTTTCCCTCATCTGCTGAGTCTGCCATGCCCATCGCCAGTTCGTCCTCCATTTCTTCCTGGGCTCCTCCACCTTCCTCAACAGTTTGGCTGCTACCATGCGCCTTTCTTAATCCCTTTCCCCCACCATCCCATGCCTGCCGCCTTGGTGATGCTGAACGTCTGGACCTTGTAGATCTTGGTATCCCTTCCGCATATGAATCTTCCTGTACTTCCTCCCCTTCCTCTTGTCCCACCACCTGACTCCGAATACTGTTTAGAGTGTGCTCCAGCATGTAAATGACTGGAATTGTCATGCTGATAATGGCATTGTCAGCGCTAAACATCTTCGTCACCATGTCGAAACTGTGCAGAAGGGTGCATAGGTCCTTGATCTGAGACCACTCCAGCAGCGTGATTTGCCCCACCTCTGCATCTCGTTGGAACAGGCTATACATCATAACAGGCATTTCAGGCGGTGAACCAGCAGGCCGAAAGACTTCTGGAGCGATGCGAGTCGTTCAGCTGCGCAGTGTGAACGGCGGAAGTGAGCACATAGTGACCGTGCCCTGTGCAGCAGCCCATCTAGGCCGGGATAGTGGGTTATAAATTGATGGACAACAAGGTTCAACACGTTAGCCATACAAGGCACGTGTGTCACCTTGCCCCAGCGAAGGACTGCACCCAGGTTTGCAGCATTGTCGCACATGGCCTTCCCTGGCTGCAGGTTGAGTGGAGACAATCATTGCTGAAACTCGGTCTCCGAGCGGACCTCAACTCCTCAGCTGTGTGACTCACATTTCCCAGACATTTCAACGTAAAGACCGCCTGATGCCATTGAGCTCTGCTGCCAGCATAGTAAGGAGGTGTGCGGGATTCCTTGTGCGCAGTTACAACGCCGGTGGCCTGATCAGAGAGGCTTTAGGCGGAGGTGGAGGACCCAGATGAGGTGGAAGAGGCAGAAGCAGTGGAGGAACGTCTACATACAGAGGATTGACGCACAACTCGTGGGGACGGCAAGACTTTTACAGCAGACCCTTCTCCATCTCTCACCATAGTTACCCAGTGCCCAGTCAGCGACATGTAACGCCCCTGTCCATGCTTACTGGTCCAAGTATCTGTGGTGAAATGCACCCTGTCACACACAGAGTTTCTCAAGGAAGTGGTGATGTTGTGTGCGACATGCTGGTGTAGCGCAGGCACACCTTTCTTGGAGAAGTAGTGGCGACTGGGCATCTGGTACTGGGGCACTGCGACAGACATAAGGTATCAAAAATCCTCTGTGTCCACCAGGCGGAAAGGCAGCATTTGTGTAGCCAACAGCATGCAGATGGTGAAAGTCAACCTCTTAGCTTTGTCATGGCTAAGAGGAAATGGTCTTTTACTTGTCCACATCTGAGGGACCGAGGGCTGGCTGCTGTGCTGAGACGGCGTTGAGTAGGGTGTCCCTGGAAAACTGCTGGTCTGTGAGGAAAGTGCAGGCGGAGAGATAATGTTGCCTTCATCCAAAGGTGGTGCTCTCGATGTCTGAGAGAGCTCAACACCAGCAGCTTCCAAAACAACTGATGACCTGCCAATCACACTGCCTGTTGCGGTTAAAGAGGTGGAAGGTCTGCGCCGAAAAGCATGTGTGACTGCTGTCCCCACAGTCATAGAGGATGAAGAGCGTGCGGATGCACTTGAAGGGGCAGATGGTGGTTGGCCCGCTCCGCTAGGCCGCATTGTAGCACAGTGAGCTTCCCACTGCGACTTATGCTTCGTATCCATGTGACGGTTCATGGACGAAGTAGTCAAACTAGTGAGGTTTTGGCCTCTTCTTAGAGATTGGCGACAAATCTTACAGATGACATGAGTTGGGAGATCCTTTGCGATGCAAAAAAAGACCAGGCTAGGCAAGGCTTAGAGCCCATGCGACCTGCAGAGCTACCCCGACTTGTGCTCAGAGTCAGAGTTGTGGCTGAGGATGCAGTTGTTGACGTGCTTCCAGTACTCTATCTGTGTCCAGGAAGGTGCAAGCTAACCTCGTCGTCAGTTGCATCCTCCTCTACTGCCTCTGCTGACCTCATCGAGTGCCTGACTGTGGGTTGACAGTAAGTGGAATCTACAACCTCATCATCACCCTGTGTGTTTGTACTCCCCTCGTACTCAGAGCCAACCTCTTGCTGCCCTGACCGAATAATTAAGTTGTCATTCCAATCAGGTATCTGAGTCTCATCGTCATCAGCATGTTCCTCATTGTCTCCACCAAGAGGAGTTACAGTTTGGGAATGAGGGTCTACATTATGCTCAGAACCTTCTTCATCTGGGCCTGAATCTGACTCACAAAGCTTCTGGGCATCACTGCAGATCATTTCCTTGTCTGGGCTCACTGTAGCTTTGGTGCAGACCTCTGATTCCTAGGCTATAGTGTGACTGAACAGCTCTGCAGACTCAACCACCTCTGTTACCCCATACTCTGCAGGGTGGGTGGAGACTTGAGAGCTGGTAGAAAGCAAGTGCGATTGGGGTGTCAACTCAGAGGACTGGAGTCTTTGGGATGTTGAAGTAGAGGTGGAGGAGAGGCCACTTGATGGAGCACTTGAGATCCATTCAAGCATCTGCTGTTTTTGTGCCTCATCTACTTTGGTAGCAATGGTCATTTCCGTAACAAAGGGATCATATCAGATTGTCCACGGAAAGTAGTAGACATCTTACTTTTGCTGGAAGATGACCTTTCTTCAGCAGATGTTACTGTTGCTTTACCACCTACCCCACGGACACAAACTTTTTTTCCCTTTCCAACATGCCTGTTCCCCTTTCCACCAGCATCTGGCCTTTTGCCACTCATTTGTTTGTGAACAAATTAGACATTGTTTGTTGCACTTAAAATGGCGTAGCAAAAATGGAGAGGTGGTGTACAATGCAGAGGTGGTGTAGCTTTCTTATCAGCAGAGGAACCCTCACTTACTATCCCTGACAATGAAACTATGCCCCAAGGAACTGCCTGCACTTTTTGCACTTAAAATGGCATAGCAAAAATGGAGAGGTGGTGTACAATGCAGAGGTGGTGTAGCTTTCTTGTCAGCAGAGGAACCCTCACTTACTATCCCTGACAATGAAACTATGCCCCAAGGAACTGCCTGCACTTTTTGCACTTAAAATGGCATAGCAAAAATGGAGAGGTGGTGTACAATGCAGAGGTGGTGTAGCTTTCTTGTCAGCAGAGGAACCTTCACTTACTATCCCAGACAATGAAACTATGCCCCTAAAACTGCCTGCACTTTTTGCACTTAAAATGGCATAGCAAAAATGCAGAGGTGGTGTACAATGCAGAGGTGGTGTAGCTTTCTTGTCAGCAGAGGAACCCTCACTTACTATCCCTGACAATGAAACTATGCCCCAAGAAATTGCCTAAGCTGATTTAGCCAGACGCTGTGATAAACCCTTGCACAGCGCTGGCACAGACCTGCCTAGCAAAAATGGCTATGAACTGCGTAATGTAGCCCTGAAAAGGGCTGAAATTACAAGTAGTCCCTAATCCCTAAACCGATGTGTAGATTGCACTGTATAAGTCTATAGTGCACACAGCAGCAGCAGCGGGAGCGGTGACTGTCTCACACCCGCAGCAGAGAGATAATGGTGGCGATGGGGAAAATGGCCAGGTCTTATAGGGCAAGGACATGTGACATGCACAGCTAATGACACATGCCCTTGCTTGTCTGGCAAAAATCCACTTTGCTGTGTGTGTGTCTGTGATTGGCTGACAGCCTGGCCCACCCCACTGTACGAGCGGTTAGGAAAAAAAAATGGCCATTCTTTCAGCACTCAGCAGCACTGATCTAAACCCCGTCCTCCCCGCACATTGTACGCTGAATTTTGATAATATCATTATTAACAGTGACTGACAGTATTACAGTGAAAAGCCAGCTAGTAACTAGCTACGCTTTTGGTGATCGAACCGTTATCGAACGGTAACTCGAACGGCCGAACTTGAAGCAAATCGTTCGAGTTCGTCTAACGACTCGAACACCGCTCAAAATCACTCGAATTTGCAATTGGCGAACGGTTCGCTTCGAATATCGCTCATCTCTAGTTGTCAGTAGTTTATAGAATAAAAAAACTATTTAGATTTTACTTAAAAATATACCTGCAAAGAGAAAAATCAGAAAAACTGAAAATTTGGAAGTGGTTTCTTAAGTATAACATACTTGTCATTAAAAGACAAACAGATATCCACCATCAGTGTCCTTCACTAAAATTCAATATTTTTTACTATTACAATCCATATGATAGACACACACTAAGGCTATGTCCGCACTTTGCGTCGTGTTAGTTGCAGTTCTAAACGCATCCTCTTGCAGAAATTGCTTTGCCAAAGTTGCTTTTGACCACAAAATCGCAGAAAATACGCGTGCGTTTTTACCGCGTTTAGCCCCGTTTTTAGCGCTTTTTACCTGCGTTTCCATTGCTTAAAGTCAGATGCGTTTTGATTAAAAAGACACTACTAGATAAAGTTTTGACATACAAACACTATGAAAAAAGGGAGAAAAAAAGAAAAAAATATAATTATTTAAATCATAACGAAAATAGTTATATTTAATATAATTATAGCGGTTTTATACTATTTATCGCTATAATTCTAATAAATTATTATTTTTCATTAATTTAATTGTCGGACTATGTGTGTGTGTAAAGGGACATATCAATCCATTATTTTGATTTAAGAAACGTATGCGTTTATGTAGTCCAAAACGCATGCTTTCTCCAGCTAAAAAGCATGTAAAACGCTGGAATTTTGATGTTGCTTGCTTTTTACAACTTCTCATTGACTTTAATGTTAGCAAAACGCTGCAGAAATGGCAAAAACAATTCACATGCTGCTACTTTGAACGCAGAGTTTTTGCCCAAAATTATGCAAATTAAACGCAGCGTTTTGAACTGCAAAGTACGGACAAGAAATCCCCATTTCCCATAGACTTTGCTTAAAAATCAAAACACATGCATTTTGGCATTAAAACTCTGCAGTTCAAAACGCTGCAGAAAAGCAGCTGAAAACGCAAAGTGTGGACACAGCCTAACTGCTGACACATTTCAAACTCCGTGTCCTTATACTGTAGGTTACATGTACCACAGAAGTATAGATAGTACATGAAAATTAAAAAACTGTCAATTTATATTAGGTGTATGTCAAAAGTGATAAGCCACAAGTACCACCCGAAAGTGTTACTAATGCATATGACCTGTTCAGTTAGGTACAAATGTAATAAGTTATAATACTTGTATGTTTATATAGGTAAGAAGTAAGAAAAACACACCAAGAAGTAAAAGATTGATATCCAAAAATAAGCATATACAATAATATATCAATCCAAATTATAAGATGGAAGATCATTTTTGCATAGCACAGAATAGGTTATTGAAAATGAAGAAAGTCAAGACAGGTATTTTTCAGGATTGTAGTCATGTGTAAGAGTGTCTGTGGTTAGTCCTGCAAGATGTTTGGAACAATTTTTCCCCCGAGTTCATTGAAAAACTGCAAGTGTGCCTAGAGGAATTGTTACTTTGCTGATGTTTTGAAAGGAAATGGTTGTCACACCAAATATTGATTTGATTTATAGTTGTCATGATTTACTCCTGGCTCAGCTGCAGCTAAGCTTTTTTTTTAGTTTCACATCTCTAATACAGGTCATATTAGGGGTCAATCTTTCCTGCCTCATTCTGTCATGCCACTATATTATGGTACTGCTTCTCTGGAACTACGCGAGTAATATTTCCGGCTCTGCTGCGTTCTGTTTGCTGCTTGCTGTTGTCGGCCATGCCCCCTCCTGACCTCCGTGTTCACCTGACCTTTTGAGGACCTCTGTTCTCTGTTCCTGTCCTGTTAGTGTCTCTCCCGCTGTCTCCCTATTCGTTCCTCATCTGCTTACCTTAGATCACGTTCCTATCCTCTTCCCATTCCTCCCCGCTTCTGAGCTTTTGACTTACCAGCTACCGACTCTTTGTTTCTGCCTGACTATGTTTTGACTTTTCCCCTGTGTATTTACAAGATCTCATGCTGTGACCCGGTGTCCTGACGATTCTACTGCCATCTGGTGGGCTTGACTAGTATTACTTCTGCTAGGGAATACTCTGCTCATACGTTTTCTCCACTCTACCACCCTCTAATGGCTTACCTGCTAACTACCTTCTCAGGTAGCTTCAGGAATCTTCTCTGTACCACATTACTGTGCTGTACTGCTTTAGGACATCCTAGAGTACAGCATGACAATAGTTCTCTTTTGTTCATTCACTTTCTATTTTGGTAATTGATAAAAATAAATTAATACTTCTATTTTTTTTTTTTTAAAGCATTTTCACTTTGCAGCATTTTATAAACATCAACCTTGATGTTTTGCACAGTACTGTGTGTATATATATATATATATATATATATATATATATATTATAAAAATGTAAATTATTTAAAAATGAAGATGATGCATTGAGTGTGCTTAGGTCGTCCTAAAACTATCAAAACCATTATGTATCATGAGACTATAATGAGATAAATTCCCTTTTATCACTACAATCAGTCATGTTACTCTATGTGCAGAATTATTAGGTATTTTGACCATTTTTTTTATTTTTATGCACATTTTCCAACTCTAAAGGCCGCTTTACACACAATGACATCGCTAACGAGATGTCACGTAATTGTTGACGCACATCTGGCCTCGTTAGTGACGTCATTGCGTGTGACACGTACGAGCGACCGCTAACGATCTCACTTACCTCAAATATCATTGATCGCTGACACGTCATTTTCCAAATGTCGTTGAACTTCTTGGACGCAGGTTGTTCGTCATTCCTGAGGCAGCACACATCGCTACGTGTGACACCCCGGGATCGACGAACAACAGCATTCCTGCGTCCTTCGGCAACGAGGTGGGAGTGTTGATAATGCGGCTGCTCTCCGCCCCTCCGCTTCTATGGGTGGGCCGCTGTGTGACATTGCTGTGACGCCGCGCGAACCTCCCCCTTAGAAAATAGGTTGTTCGCCGGCCACAGCGACGTCGTTAGTAAGGTATGTGCGTGTGACGCGCAGTACCGATATTGTCCGTCATGGGCAGCAATTTGCCCGTGACGCACGAACAACGGGTGCGGGTGCTATCGCTAGCGACATCGCTAGCGATGTCGCAGTGTGTAAAGTGGCCTTTAGATGTATAAACCTGAATGATTTTTGGTAAAAAGCATATCATGTGAGGTGTATTTGTGTAATGAGGGAGGGTGAGGTCTAAGAATAACAACACTCTTTACTAAGGTGTGCAGAATTATTATTCAGCTTGTTTTTCTCAGGCAAAATGGACAAAAACAGATATATTAACTGACTCTGAAAAGCCAAATTGTCTCTCCAGTAAAGGAGACAAACTCTAGCACAGCGCCACCTATTGGAAGTAGCGATCCTAAAAGTCACAAGTGGATTTTTGACAATCCTTTGCAATATGACTCAGGATATATAAGCCAGATCAGAATCCCAATTTGCAGACACGGTGTTTCGGGGTGCTTGCCCCTCGTCAGTGCAAAGTATGGGGGTGTCTGATCTGGCTCATGAGAAAGCTATGTGGGGACCACGGGGGAACACTATTCTCCTTAAGGAGACTTTGCAAGCCAGTCTGGCTGCCAGGTAAGGGGACTTATAGCTGCAATGCCCCTAAAATTCCACGGGGGAACACTATTCTCCTTAAGGAGACTTTGCAAGCCAGTCTGGCTGCCAGGTAAGGGGACTTATAGCTGCAATGCCCCTCTGGGAAATATTCAAATTGTCTCTCCAGTAAAGGAGACAAACTCTAGCACAGCGCCACCTATTGGAAGTAGCGATCCTAAAAGTCACAAGTGGATTTTTGACAATCCTTTGCAATATGACTCAGGATATATAAGCCAGATCAGAATCCCAATTTGCAGACACGGTGTTTCGGGGTGCTTGCCCCTCGTCAGTGCAAAGTATGGGGGTGTCTGATCTGGCTCATGAGAAAGCTATGTGGGGACCACGGGGGAACACTATTCTCCTTAAGGAGACTTTGCAAGCCAGTCTGGCTGCCAGGTAAGGGGACTTATAGCTGCAATGCCCCTAAAATTCCACGGGGGAACACTATTCTCCTTAAGGAGACTTTGCAAGCCAGTCTGGCTGCCAGGTAAGGGGACTTATAGCTGCAATGCCCCTCTGGGAAATATTCAAATTGTCTCTCCAGTAAAGGAGACAAACTCTAGCACAGCGCCACCTATTGGAAGTAGCGATCCTAAAAGTCACAAGTGGATTTTTGACAATCCTTTGCAATATGACTCAGGATATATAAGCCAGATCAGAATCCCAATTTGCAGACACGGTGTTTCGGGGTGCTTGCCCCTCGTCAGTGCAAAGTATGGGGGTGTCTGATCTGGCTCATGAGAAAGCTATGTGGGGACCACGGGGGAACACTATTCTCCTTAAGGAGACTTTGCAAGCCAGTCTGGCTGCCAGGTAAGGGGACTTATAGCTGCAATGCCCCTAAAATTCCACGGGGGAACACTATTCTCCTTAAGGAGACTTTGCAAGCCAGTCTGGCTGCCAGGTAAGGGGACTTATAGCTGCAATGCCCCTCTGGGAAATATTCAAATTGTCTCTCCAGTAAAGGAGACAAACTCTAGCACAGCGCCACCTATTGGAAGTAGCGATCCTAAAAGTCACAAGTGGATTTTTGACAATCCTTTGCAATATGACTCAGGATATATAAGCCAGATCAGAATCCCAATTTGCAGACACGGTGTTTCGGGGTGCTTGCCCCTCGTCAGTGCAAAGTATGGGGGTGTCTGATCTGGCTCATGAGAAAGCTATGTGGGGACCACGGGGGAACACTATTCTCCTTAAGGAGACTTTGCAAGCCAGTCTGGCTGCCAGGTAAGGGGACTTATAGCTGCAATGCCCCTAAAATTCCACGGGGGAACACTATTCTCCTTAAGGAGACTTTGCAAGCCAGTCTGGCTGCCAGGTAAGGGGACTTATAGCTGCAATGCCCCTCTGGGAAATATTCAAATTGTCTCTCCAGTAAAGGAGACAAACTCTAGCACAGCGCCACCTATTGGAAGTAGCGATCCTAAAAGTCACAAGTGGATTTTTGACAATCCTTTGCAATATGACTCAGGATATATAAGCCAGATCAGAATCCCAATTTGCAGACACGGTGTTTCGGGGTGCTTGCCCCTCGTCAGTGCAAAGTATGGGGGTGTCTGATCTGGCTCATGAGAAAGCTATGTGGGGACCACGGGGGAACACTATTCTCCTTAAGGAGACTTTGCAAGCCAGTCTGGCTGCCAGGTAAGGGGACTTATAGCTGCAATGCCCCTAAAATTCCACGGGGGAACACTATTCTCCTTAAGGAGACTTTGCAAGCCAGTCTGGCTGCCAGGTAAGGGGACTTATAGCTGCAATGCCCCTCTGGGAAATATTCAAATTGTCTCTCCAGTAAAGGAGACAAACTCTAGCACAGCGCCACCTATTGGAAGTAGCGATCCTAAAAGTCACAAGTGGATTTTTGACAATCCTTTGCAATATGACTCAGGATATATAAGCCAGATCAGAATCCCAATTTGCAGACACGGTGTTTCGGGGTGCTTGCCCCTCGTCAGTGCAAAGTATGGGGGTGTCTGATCTGGCTCATGAGAAAGCTATGTGGGGACCACGGGGGAACACTATTCTCCTTAAGGAGACTTTGCAAGCCAGTCTGGCTGCCAGGTAAGGGGACTTATAGCTGCAATGCCCCTAAAATTCCACGGGGGAACACTATTCTCCTTAAGGAGACTTTGCAAGCCAGTCTGGCTGCCAGGTAAGGGGACTTATAGCTGCAATGCCCCTCTGGGAAATATTCAAATTGTCTCTCCAGTAAAGGAGACAAACTCTAGCACAGCGCCACCTATTGGAAGTAGCGATCCTAAAAGTCACAAGTGGATTTTTGACAATCCTTTGCAATATGACTCAGGATATATAAGCCAGATCAGAATCCCAATTTGCAGACACGGTGTTTCGGGGTGCTTGCCCCTCGTCAGTGCAAAGTATGGGGGTGTCTGATCTGGCTCATGAGAAAGCTATGTGGGGACCACGGGGGAACACTATTCTCCTTAAGGAGACTTTGCAAGCCAGTCTGGCTGCCAGGTAAGGGGACTTATAGCTGCAATGCCCCTAAAATTCCACGGGGGAACACTATTCTCCTTAAGGAGACTTTGCAAGCCAGTCTGGCTGCCAGGTAAGGGGACTTATAGCTGCAATGCCCCTCTGGGAAATATTCAAATTGTCTCTCCAGTAAAGGAGACAAACTCTAGCACAGCGCCACCTATTGGAAGTAGCGATCCTAAAAGTCACAAGTGGATTTTTGACAATCCTTTGCAATATGACTCAGGATATATAAGCCAGATCAGAATCCCAATTTGCAGACACGGTGTTTCGGGGTGCTTGCCCCTCGTCAGTGCAAAGTATGGGGGTGTCTGATCTGGCTCATGAGAAAGCTATGTGGGGACCACGGGGGAACACTATTCTCCTTAAGGAGACTTTGCAAGCCAGTCTGGCTGCCAGGTAAGGGGACTTATAGCTGCAATGCCCCTAAAATTCCACGGGGGAACACTATTCTCCTTAAGGAGACTTTGCAAGCCAGTCTGGCTGCCAGGTAAGGGGACTTATAGCTGCAATGCCCCTCTGGGAAATATTCAAATTGTCTCTCCAGTAAAGGAGACAAACTCTAGCACAGCGCCACCTATTGGAAGTAGCGATCCTAAAAGTCACAAGTGGATTTTTGACAATCCTTTGCAATATGACTCAGGATATATAAGCCAGATCAGAATCCCAATTTGCAGACACGGTGTTTCGGGGTGCTTGCCCCTCGTCAGTGCAAAGTATGGGGGTGTCTGATCTGGCTCATGAGAAAGCTATGTGGGGACCACGGGGGAACACTATTCTCCTTAAGGAGACTTTGCAAGCCAGTCTGGCTGCCAGGTAAGGGGACTTATAGCTGCAATGCCCCTAAAATTCCACGGGGGAACACTATTCTCCTTAAGGAGACTTTGCAAGCCAGTCTGGCTGCCAGGTAAGGGGACTTATAGCTGCAATGCCCCTCTGGGAAATATTCAAATTGTCTCTCCAGTAAAGGAGACAAACTCTAGCACAGCGCCACCTATTGGAAGTAGCGATCCTAAAAGTCACAAGTGGATTTTTGACAATCCTTTGCAATATGACTCAGGATATATAAGCCAGATCAGAATCCCAATTTGCAGACACGGTGTTTCGGGGTGCTTGCCCCTCGTCAGTGCAAAGTATGGGGGTGTCTGATCTGGCTCATGAGAAAGCTATGTGGGGACCACGGGGGAACACTATTCTCCTTAAGGAGACTTTGCAAGCCAGTCTGGCTGCCAGGTAAGGGGACTTATAGCTGCAATGCCCCTAAAATTCCACGGGGGAACACTATTCTCCTTAAGGAGACTTTGCAAGCCAGTCTGGCTGCCAGGTAAGGGGACTTATAGCTGCAATGCCCCTCTGGGAAATATTCAAATTGTCTCTCCAGTAAAGGAGACAAACTCTAGCACAGCGCCACCTATTGGAAGTAGCGATCCTAAAAGTCACAAGTGGATTTTTGACAATCCTTTGCAATATGACTCAGGATATATAAGCCAGATCAGAATCCCAATTTGCAGACACGGTGTTTCGGGGTGCTTGCCCCTCGTCAGTGCAAAGTATGGGGGTGTCTGATCTGGCTCATGAGAAAGCTATGTGGGGACCACGGGGGAACACTATTCTCCTTAAGGAGACTTTGCAAGCCAGTCTGGCTGCCAGGTAAGGGGACTTATAGCTGCAATGCCCCTAAAATTCCACGGGGGAACACTATTCTCCTTAAGGAGACTTTGCAAGCCAGTCTGGCTGCCAGGTAAGGGGACTTATAGCTGCAATGCCCCTCTGGGAAATATTCAAATTGTCTCTCCAGTAAAGGAGACAAACTCTAGCACAGCGCCACCTATTGGAAGTAGCGATCCTAAAAGTCACAAGTGGATTTTTGACAATCCTTTGCAATATGACTCAGGATATATAAGCCAGATCAGAATCCCAATTTGCAGACACGGTGTTTCGGGGTGCTTGCCCCTCGTCAGTGCAAAGTATGGGGGTGTCTGATCTGGCTCATGAGAAAGCTATGTGGGGACCACGGGGGAACACTATTCTCCTTAAGGAGACTTTGCAAGCCAGTCTGGCTGCCAGGTAAGGGGACTTATAGCTGCAATGCCCCTAAAATTCCACGGGGGAACACTATTCTCCTTAAGGAGACTTTGCAAGCCAGTCTGGCTGCCAGGTAAGGGGACTTATAGCTGCAATGCCCCTCTGGGAAATATTCAAATTGTCTCTCCAGTAAAGGAGACAAACTCTAGCACAGCGCCACCTATTGGAAGTAGCGATCCTAAAAGTCACAAGTGGATTTTTGACAATCCTTTGCAATATGACTCAGGATATATAAGCCAGATCAGAATCCCAATTTGCAGACACGGTGTTTCGGGGTGCTTGCCCCTCGTCAGTGCAAAGTATGGGGGTGTCTGATCTGGCTCATGAGAAAGCTATGTGGGGACCACGGGGGAACACTATTCTCCTTAAGGAGACTTTGCAAGCCAGTCTGGCTGCCAGGTAAGGGGACTTACTGAAAAGCCAAAAATTTTAAAGAGAATAATGCCCGCTTTACACGCTTCAATAGATCTTTCAATCCTTCGTCGGGGTCAAGTTGTGACGCACATCCGGCATAGTTCGTGACGTATTTGCGTGTGACACCTACGTGCGATCAAGATTGAACGCAAATACGGTGATCGCATACACGTCGTTTATTCCTCATACATTGGACGTTTTGTTGTACGAACCTAGTCAATTGAAACTTGTGACAGCCCTCATACGATTTTGATGTCTGAGGCTATGTGCGCAGGTGTGCGCTCTGCACCGCAGCTTAAAAAAGGTCCGCTTCAGAGCGCAGCTGAAAAGCTGCATTCTGAAGCGCCTCACAATGTCTGTCATTCACTAATCTCTGTCAGTCGGTCACTATCTCTGTCCCTCTCTCTCTGTCCATGTCAGTCTATCCCTCTTACCCCCTTCTCTCATACTCACTGATCCCCGATCACCGGCGCGGCGATGCACGGCATTCACACTGCTCCGGCGGCTTTTACTATTTTGAAAAAGCCGGCCGCTCATTAAACGATCTCGTATTCCCTGCTTTCCCCACCCACCGGCACCTATTATTGGTTGCAGTGAGACATGCCTCCATGCTGAGTGACAGGTGTCTCACTGCACCCAATCACAGTAGCTGGTGGGCGTGTCTATACTGTGCAGTGAAATAAATAATTAAATAATTAAAAAAAACGCCGTGCGGTCCCCCCCAATGTTAAAACCAGCCAGATAAAGCCATACGGCTGAAGGCTGGTATTCTCAGGATGGGGAGCTCCACGGTTTGGGGAGCCCCCCAGCCTAACAATATCAGCCAGCAGCCGCCCAGAATTGCCGCATACCTTAGATATGACAGTTCTGGGACTGTACCCGGCTCTTCCCGATTTGCCCTGGTGCGTTGGCAATCGGGGTAATAAGGAGTTATTGGCAGCCCATAGCTGCCAATAACTCCTAGATTAATCATGTCAGGCATCTCCCCGAGATACCTAACATGATTAATCTATAAGTGACATTAAATAAACACACACACGAAAAAATCCTATATTAGAATTAAAAAGACAAACATATACACCACTTTATTCAGCCCAAAAAAGCCCTCCATGTCCGGCGTAATCCAGGATGGTCCAGCGTCGCTTCCAGCTCTGCTGCATGGAGGTGACCGGAGCTGCAGACGACACAGCCGCTCCTGTCAGCTCCACGCAGCAACTGAAGACAGCCGCGCGATTAGCTGAGCTGTCACTGAGGTTACCCGCGGCCACCGCTGTATCCAGTGACAGCATCTAATGTATGCGGCAATTCTGGGCAGCTGCTGGCTGATATTGTTAGGCTGGGGGGCTCCCCATAACGTGGAGCTCCCCATCCTGAGAATACCAGCCTTCAGTCGTATGGCTTTATCTGGCTGGTATTAAAATTGGGGGGACCGCACGCCAGTTTTTTTAATTATTTAATTATTTGTTTCACTGCACAGTATAGACACACCCACCGGCTGCTGTGATTGGGTGCAGTGAGACACTTGTCACTCAGCGTGGGGGTGTGTCTCACTGCAACCAATCATAGGCACCGGTGGGTGGGGAAAGCAGGGAATACGAGATTGTTTAATGAGCAGCCGCCTTTTTCAAAATAGTAAAAGCCGCCGGAGCAGTGTGAATGCCGTGCAGCGCCGCGCTGGAGATCGGGGATCAGTGAGTTTATGAGAGAGGGCTGCTCAATTCAGTTACTCAGGAGTTTAGCGGTCACCGGTGACTCCTTCACGGGTGACCGCTAATCAGGGCGCGACACAGACAGAGCCGCAGCATGACAATGAAGTCGGGTGAAGTTAACCCGAGTTCATTCTGATCGTGCGGCTCTTTCTGTGTCTGCTGTCATCTGCCATTCAGCTCTGCTACATGGCTGAATGGCAGATGACATAGTAAAAACGCATCCCTACACATTACACACGCTTGGCAAGTCAATAAATAAAAAAAAAAAAAAGGGTGCCCAATGTATATGTCACAGAACACATGATCTAAAGGATCGCACACAATTTAACATAGACTACTAACGCACGTGTGACAGCAAATGAACGACCTACGTGCAATCTCATTAAATCGCATATGCGACCTGGGCGTGTCACATCGCATACAAGATCGCACACCTAATTGTAAGGTGTAAAGCTGGCTTAAAGGCACTGTGCGCACGCTGCAGTTTTTGCTGCGGTTTTGCTGCATGTTTTGCTGCAGAAAATGTTTATAACCTTTCTGCAGTCCTTCCCCAGCAAAACCTATGTTAAAAAAAAAATACTGTGCGCACACTGCGGTTTTTTTCACCAACAGGTTTTGCTGCATGGTTTCTGCAGCAAAAAGAATTGCATGTCATTTCTTTTCCGCAGGTACCTGTGGTTTTTGCCATAGATAATAGTCAAAAACTGCAGGGAACCACTTGCGTTAAAACCACGGCAAAGCGCGGTAAAACCGTATGCGGTTTTCAGGTGCGGTTTGCTGCATTTTTTTTACCATGGGTGCGGTAATCTTTCAGAGCCTGTGGAATTTTCTTAAGAAAATTCTATTTTCTAGTGCGCACAGGACCTAAAGAAGGATGCAGCGTTTTGAAATTGCTAAGATATAATTGTGTGATTGCAGAACCATAAAAAATGTTGTTTCAAAAAGACAACAGGGTCACAACAATTATGTTGAGAAAAACATTAACTACCAGACTTGTGAATAATAAAACGTGAAACATCCAGGAACACATTATCCTCCAGCGCTCTCATATTCCAGAACTGCAACCTCTCTAGAGTGTCCAGGTCTACAAGGTGTTCAATGCACAGAGACGTAGCCAAGGTAAGAAAGGCTAAAACCAGACCTCCACTGAGCAATGCACACAAGTCTAGAAAAACCAAAGTTACAACATTGAATTTAAAGGAAAATTATTGAATAGGTTGTTTTATTCTGGTAATAAATAATGGTGATCATGATTGTTAAATATCTTTATACTTTGCACAAATGCCCAGGGCAGATCAAAGTATTGTAGTGCTGAACAGCAGTAAAGAAGCCATGAACACTGGGCACTAATCACTGACCGTTCCAGAAATCAGGCTGTGGCACTATGTATCAGCGTCCCTGGAGGGGCCGCTTACTTAGGTATAGCAGTGGCTAATGCTCAACAGGCGGTGCTCCTGCTAAAAAATAGTATAGTCCACAGAAAAAAACAAGAAAGCAGGGCACTCAATGAGCACTCAAGTAGATCTGTTGAAGTGCTTGCTGAGCACGAAACGGCTGTCATCTGCTGTGCTGGACATCTGTCTTTCCCTCCCCCCACGATTTTGATGTAACCTGCTGCTGCAATAAAGGTATTTTTTAGGCTATTGCTCATTGAGTGCCCTGCTTTCTTGTTTTTTTTTCTGTGGAAAGTATTGTATTGCACCTGCGCAGGAGCTCAACACTGGCGCGTGTGCATGATGTAGGACGCGTCATGCACCCAGGCTTCAGAAGAAGGAGGACAAAGATGGCCAAAACAGGAGGCGCTGGTACTGGAGAATGGAGACACTCATCAGACCAGTCTGCACTGTACGACCATTTAGGTACGTATTATAAAGTCATTTTTACGTTATACACAGTGGCCTGGGCTCTTATATTAGAATGCTGCATATAAGAGCCCACTGGTGGTGGCCGCAGCTCATAGTCACCAAATCTGGTGAAAGGTTTCCTTTAATGAGCTAAGTTAAGTGATGGGAAAGTTATACTCTGGAGCAGATTCCTCAGATTTTGTAGTACGTCATGAATCCTCCTAATTAGTAAATTGAGTCCACCTGTGTAATTTATGCTCACCTGTTCTGTGAAGGCCTCAAAGGTTTGTTTGAGAACATTAAAGGGGTTTTGCCACAAACAAACAACTTGTTTTTACTCCAAGATCTATTAATTAAAATTAACTTTGTTTATGGGAAAACCCATTTAAACCTTTCAGCCTCGGCGATTTCTCATTTTTTGTATTTGTGTTTTCCTCACAAAGCCCTCCTATGGCAATATTGATGGAGAAATAAAAAAAAGTTATGGCTCTTGGAAGAAGGGGAGGAAAGATTAAAAAATGAAAAATGAAAAATCACCAGGGGGTGATGAGGTTAATTGATTTTGTATTTTGATTGATCGAGGATTTCCAAACATGGCAATATCAAATATGTGTTTTATTTTTAGTGGGGCTGTGATTTGAACTTTTAGGTTTGCTTTTTTTTCATATTTTGTAAAACTTATTTTTTTATTGATTTTACAAGTCCCCTTAGGGAACTTTATGACTGTACTGTTTGATCTCTTTTGCATTGCTCTGATCAACAGAAATGTTGATCTCCTGTGAGAGCTGGCGCTCTGCCGACATTCACAGGAAGTCAGTCATCACAGCGACAGGGGTCATTATCTGACCCCTCACTGTCATGGTGACACTCTGTGATCACATCACGGGGCTACTGATTGTGGCGAGGAACAGCACGATCCCTGTCGGAACGTGTTTGATCGCTCTTTCAGAGTTTGACAGCACAATCTAAGGAGTTAACAGGTGTGGTCGGTTCAGAAATCCATCCACGCCTGTGATCTGCACATGCCTGCTGATCAGATCAGCAGACACATACAAGGGCTTATATATATGTCCTTCGTTGTAAAGGGGTTAGGGATCAAACAGTATCATAAAAACCAAGTAACACATCAGACAGGTCAAGGATAACGTTGTGGAGAAGAGTAAGGCAGGATTATGTTATAAATGATAGCCCAAACTCTGAATATCTCACAGAGCACTGTTCAATCCACCATCCAAAAATGGAAGGAGTATGGCAAAACTACTGAGTCACGACCATCTACTTAAACTGACAACACAAACAAGGAGAGCACAAAATAAGAGAAGCCAAGAGGCCCATGGTCACTCTGTAGGAGCTGCAAACATCCATAGCTTAGGTGGGAGAATCTGTTATTATTACTATTAGTCACATAGTACACAAATATGGCCTTTATGGAAGAGAGGCAAGAAGAAAGCCATTTTTGAAAGCAGGCTATAAGTCCCAATCCCACTTTGCAAAAACCCATGTAGAGGACACAGCTAGCAAGTGGAATATGGTGCTTTGGTCAGATGTGACCAAAGTAGAACTTTTTAGACTAAATCCAAAACGTGTGGCAGAAAACTAACACTCCACATCACTCTGAAAATATCATCCCCACTGTTATACATTATAGTGGCATCATCATGCTGTAGGGATGCTTTTCTTTAACAGAAACAGGGAAGCTGTTCAGAGTTGACAGATAGATTGATGGAGCTAAATACAGGGCACTCCGGAAGGAACACCTGTTTGTGGTTGCAATAGACTTGAGAATGGGGCATTTCATCAGGCCAACAAACTAAACAAAATGCGAGCGCTACAATAGAATCGTTTACATAAAAGCATATTCATACACTGACAAGGAAAAGTGTAAGAATATTTTGAACTTTTGAATTTCAGGCTCCATGTAAACCATTCCCTACAGCTTTGAGCGTGAGACTACCAGCATTTTATACACAATCATCTTGGCTATCTCATACATAAATTTGGCTTTCAACTATTTAGTATATAGTTAGTTATGCAGATTCTTGTCATGTCACTGCATTGTTACTGTTTTGCTACTAAAAATGTAAATTTAATTTTTTATAATTTCATTAGTATTTTGTAAGTTCACTTATGGCTTTTAACACTGACTGAATCCTTCTGGACATGCTCTAGATCAGATTCAAGCATGTCTCAACTGAAATCTGATCCTAGATATATTCTACACGTTCACAATGTTGGCGCATACTGGTCAACTCACTTGGATATGTATACAGCTTTATCTTCAACTCTACCCAAAAATGTTCACATGGGTTGAGGTCTGAAGACAGTGGGGGCCAATCCAGCACCTCTAATTAATTGTCATTGAGCCATTTCTTCGACAATCTCGAATTAGCTGCCCAGTTGGAACACTATGTCATCCTCCTCATACGCACAGTAATCAAGCGTATGAAGTAACTCGTCTTGTAGGATACTCACATATAGCTTAGAATTAAGTCCACCATAGATCCTGGTCAAATATCCAACGCTTTGGGCTGTGAAACCGTTAGGCTTGCTAAACCAAACTTAATAGTTCCTTCAGCTTCTTAATCTGTTAGCCCGGTTTTCCCTTCTTACTTCAAGACCCATTTGCACCCATCAGAACCTGGCCTATTGACTTTCAGCTCATGAAGTCATATAACCCTTTTCCAATTTTCTACAGTCTGTTTTTCGTACATTTTTGCAAACTTAAGCCACAGCTTCTTAGGATGATATTGAAGTCGAGGCTTCACCTTTTTTGGGCCACCATTTCAGATTTGTGTAACATGCATTGCACAATGCTTGCATGGATGTCTGCGATCTCAGTATTATAAAGCATATGAGCCATCTCCACTGCCGTGTTTGTCGAACCAGAGCTGAAAAACCTTGAAATGAGCTGACTTGTTGACTCTGATATTTTGCCTGGACATCCACCTCTTGGCTTTTTAATTCATGCACAGACTTCATTTTGTATTCTTCCAACTGTCTTGGCACTCAGATAAGGCAGTTTGGCAATTTTCTTGGCTGAGAGACCTCTATTGAAGAGCGGGATCATGCTTTTTCCCTTTCCTTAATAAAACTGGAAAAGAAAACTGGCTGCTCCAGTGACCTTTCACTTGGGAGTCTACCTATAACACATTGAGCTATTAAGGAATGGGAGAACAGGTTGTCTCTTGTACAAAAAGAAGAAAAAGGAAGAAAAAGATTTTTCAATCAGGAGCAAAACCATAACAATGCAGTGAATTGACAAGAATCTGTATAATTAATCAAATGCTAAACAGTTGCATGTCACATTTATGTATGAGATAGCCAAGATGATTGCCTATAAAATGAAGGTCAAACATTCAAAACATTGTTTCCCTCTTGATTGTATGATCGAATGGCCCAGTCAAAGTCCAGACCTAAATTCCATTCATTATCTGCAGCAAGACTTGAAAATTGCTGTTCAAGATGCTCAGCATTCAATTTCACTGAGCTTTACAGAGAAGAATGGGCAAAAATTTCAGTCTCTAGATTTGCAAAGCTGATAGAGACATTCTCCAAAAGACTTGTAGCAGTAATTGCAGAGACATTTAGTGCTACAAAGGGGGGCTGAATACAAATGTACGTCACAATTTTCAGATTTATATTTTTAACCCCTTAACGACCGCAGGCTGTAAAATTACGTCCTAGCGGTCATAATGTTACTGCCCCGGTCTGCCGGCAGCATCATGCTGCGATCGGCACACATCTCAGCTGATTTTCACAGCTGAGATGTGTGCCAGCTAGGCACGAGCAGAATCGTTATCTGCTCGTGCCGTTTAACCCCTTATATTGCGATGTCAATATGTGACAGCGCCATTATAAGCGCGATCGCGGTAAACATTTACTTACCGCCCGATACCGGAAGTCACGTGATGCGATCACGTGACTTCCGATAGTTGTCATGGTAGCACAGAGACATTTGATGACTCCTGTACTACACTTGACTTGCTTTCACTTTCGCTGTGCCAGCGTCACAGCAAAAGATAAAGAGAGTGTATCTGCTGTTTACAGCCTTGTAGCTGTGATCAGCAGATACTGCAGAGAGATCGGAATGCTGATAGCAATAGCCCCCTAGGGGGACTAGTAAAATAAAAAAAAAAGTTAAAAAAAAGTTTTAAAAAATTAAAAAAAAACAAAAAAACCTAATAGTTCAAATCACCCCCCATTCGCCCCATTGAAAATGAAAGGGTTAAAAAAATAAAAAATATACACACATTTGGTATCGCCGCGTTCAAAAACACCCAATCTATCAAAATATAAAATCAATTAATCTGATCAGTATACGGCGTAGCGGCAAAAAAAATCCAAACGCCAAAACAACGGTTTTTTGTCGCCACAACTTTTGCGCAAAATGCAATAAGAAGCGATCAAAACGTAGCATCTGCGCAAAAATGGTACCGTTAAAAACGTCAGCTCGAGACGCAAAAAATAAGCTGTCATTGAGCCATAGATCCCGAAAAATGAGAACGCTACGGGTCATGGAATATGGCGTAAAACGTGCGCCACTTTTTTCGGACAAACGTACGATTTTTTTTTAACTCCTTATATAAAAGTAAACCTATACATGTTTGGTGTCTACGAACTCGTATTGACCTGAGGCATCACACCCACACATCAGTTTGACCATATAGTGAACACAGTGAATAAAATATCTCAAAAACCATAGTGCTATTGCACTTTTTTGCAATTTTTCTGCATTTGGAATTTTTTTGCCGTTTTCTAGTACACTATATGGTAAAACTGATGGTTTCATTTAAAAGTACAGCTCGTTTCGCAAAAAATGAGCCCTCACATGACCATATTGACTGAAAAATAAAAAAAGTTACGTCTCTCAGAAAAAGAATGGCGGAAAAAAAAACGGAAAGCGAAAAATCGGCCGGTCGTGAAGGGGTTAAAATACTTAGAAAAGCATGTATTACTTCAAAAATACTTGCTCTTGTTTGTATAGTATATAAAAAAAATTAAAACTATTTAAAGCATAACCGTCATTATCAAATTTCTCAGTTCTGAGATAAAATCTCTATTCAGTGAGGACTTTCCCATTAATGAGATTCTATGTGGAAGGGAGGAGTTAGAGGCAGAAGGAGGAGTTAGAGGCAGAGGGAGGAGTTAGAGGCAGAGGTCCATCCCTCCTTCTCTCCCTTCTATCTAAATAGACTCTCATCAGTAATAGCTGCGATTGTACCGCCCCCGTAGCAGCAGCCGAGCCACTCGGATCCGGAGCCGCGGTGGCTCGAGGGGTCTCCGGACCCGGGGGTCCACGCAGACACTCGAATCAAAAAGAAGTGAGGGAGTATATACACGGGAAAGTTTGTGACGCCACCCACGGTGCGTAAGTTATTGTATCACCGCTGCTGTTGGGGTCGCCCGGTGGCGGTGGTATGGCAGCAAGGTCTTTTAACACCTCCGTGGGTAGGGGGTTTTTGCCCCGAGAGCCCGGTGATGGTGATGTAGGGGTGCCGTTGGGGTAGGAAAAGGGTTTTTCAGTGTACTCACTCAGTCCAGAAATAATCACACTGACAGCTTGTAAACCAGAATTCTGAGCACCACTGCAGTTGGGAGGGAGCATGCTTGGGTCCGTGCCCTTGGTGTTGCGGTTAGTCTGTGACCCTTTCCTTGGCACCTGTGTTTTCTTCTTTGGACCCTCAAGTCTGAATCTTTTCAGGTCCCGCTCACCCGTATGGCTAACAGAGTGAGCTTGCTCTCAGGGTTCACGTGTAGGATTTCTTTGGACTGTATTGGGAAAGTCCTATCCCATCGGTGCACTAGTACCCCGATTTTGGAGCGGGTTGGGGATGACACTTGAAGTCTTCACCCCCATCGGGTAAATTACCAGGACGCATGAAGCTACTTCCCCGCCTAGGGTCCATGTACTCGTCATGCCCTGGCCCCTGCCCGGTGATAGCTCAAGGCCACCGGCCGCCCTCCTCGGCAGTCCGTGCCCCCTGACACTATCCCCTGCGACCGGAGTTCCAGCTCCTACCAAGCCCAGACCAACGTCTGCCACCTAGTACTCGGGAGCTCTGCTCCATGACCTCTCCTCTCGAGAGTCACTTCACCTCCTTCTCCTTCCACTACCACTTCACTTCTCCTCTCACTTTCTCACTCTCCCCTACAAACCCCCCATGTGGGCAGCCCTATTCCCTCCAGTCCCCCCAATGGTGTGTCTGGTGGGTACAGTGTAAAGTGTTCCTAGGGTTTTGATTGGCTCAGCTGTTAGCAACACCAAAGGACTAGGACCCATAACCAAGGAGGGTGGATACTGTGCTGAAGGGCAGACTGCACAATACCCTGTGATTCCCAGTAATGGGAAAGTCTTCACTGAATACAGATTTTACCTCAGAACTGAGAATTTTGATACAGACTGATCAATTCTGGCAGAGAAAGAAGCAGATTTGGCTGATAAGATTATTACAAAGTTACTTATTTTCATGTGTAATATTGTTTTATGAAATAAAAACTAAAACAACGGTTATGCTTTAAGTGTGCAATAAAAAAAAGGAAAAAACTCTATTGGCCCAATTATCCCACTGTTTTCTCTAAGGATGTGCCAATATTATGTGCTAAAGCTTCAATAGTCAGTACGTAATTAACATATGCTAAAAATAAAGGCATAAGTCTTGCATTAGCAATGATTGTGGCCTATTTTATATTCCTCTTGTTTTACTTAACCTACTAAAACACTAATTCTCTTCTATAAAACATTTTTATCTAGATAATATGCTTTGTAGAATTTTTTATTTTTTTTTAATTAAAAAAATAAACAGAATACAACTTTTAAGGTATGATGTGAACAGTGAGGCAGAGCAGGGCTGCCATCAGGGCATTACAACAATTACTGCTGTACTGGGCCTGGTGAAGATGGGGGGCCTGGGCCCGGGGCAATTACATTACACTTAATTAATATTCAAGCCCTGCCCCCACCTCTTCACCAGGCTCCACTACGCCCAACTCTGCCTCTCCATTTATATGTGTATACAGTATGGTGCTGTGTATACACTATATACAATCCACAGCCTCTGTTGTGTATGCAGCCTAGAACCTTTATTGAGTACATAGCCCAAAGCTTCTATTGTGCATATGTGGCACCCCTGACCTGGTCAGGCACCTCTGAGTACTGCAACCACGCTGGGTGAGTAAAAACAGGTAATCCCAAAGGCTGAGTAGGGTGTGGACACACAGGCACACTATAATCAGGTCTCACACACACCAAAGAGGGGACCCCTAGGCAGACCCAGGAGGGGGCGGAGCCTCCACTTCTCAGCTAGTGGTGCAGTGGAGAAGCTGGAAGGAGTTGAGCAGTGGTAGTGAGTCGGAGGGAAGCAGTGAAGGAGGTCTCACAAGCCGAGTCTGAAGCAGAGAGCGGGCACGCAGACACGCTAGTCAGACCCTGCAAGTGTAGTGGCTGTTTGCGGGGATGTTCAGTTGCCACACAGTCAGACTGAAAGACACCTCAGGAAGGAGTGGGGTGATTGAGTATGGGGACTCCTGGCAGACCAGGCACGCAGGGGAAACAGGTTCCCGAAGTAGGCTCAAGTATAACTACCTACTAAACCTGCCGGTGGGGTGGACAACAAGTCCCACACCAAACAACACAGAGTCCGCAGCATTAGCAGCAACAAGGGGGCCCATAAGTGAGATAGGGTGAGAAGCCATCTTTACTTGGTCCACGTTGCCAGCAAACGGGCCAGAAAGGGGAGAAAAGGCAGATGCGACTTCCCTGGATGAATCCCATATACTTCAAGTCGGGGGTTATCCGAAACAAGAAGTGCTAGGAAGGCGAGCTTACAGTCACCCTTACTTCAGCCTGAAGGATACCTGGTTCTCCCTGCAGTCTATCTCAGTATCGCCCGGGTTACCTCACAGAAACAACTGAACGTGAGTAAAAACCCTGAAAGACATTCTGGACTGTGTTTGAGTTATTCTGCGACCTGTGGTCGCACATACACCCGAGCCCCTGGGGCCAGCCTCACTCTCGGGAGGCCATAACACCAGACTGCAGACACCATCAGCCCCAGACGCTCGCTAAACTGCAGTGGCGGTCACCCCTCATCCTGACCGCAAAACCGACAGTGGCGTCACGATTCCTATTAAAGTTAACCTGACATACCAGTTGCCGGATGATTCCCAGCACGTGAAGACCCTGAGGCGATGTGCAGGTGAGGGGCTTCAAACATACAGCCTGCAGACTTTGTACAAGCAGCCTCTATTGAGTATATAACCCACAGCCTCTATTGTGTATAAACCCCACGCCCAATATGGTGTATCTGTGACGCCCACCCGCAGCAGTTGCCCCAGGGACACCACTCCACCTTCAGGGACGCCACAGGGTCTTCACTTGGGTATTTCTGGCAACAGGTATGTCGGTTTTGTATATATATAGGAGTCGTGATGCCACTCACGGTTTGCGGTCAGGGTTATGGGTGACCGCCACTGCAGGTTTAACGAGCGTCTGAGGCTGATGGAGTCTGCAGTCGGATGGTGTGGCCTCCCGTGAGTGAGGCTGGCCCCAAGGGCTTGGGTGTGTAGAACAACAGGTTCCAGAATAACTCAGTCTCAGTCCAAAATGTCTTTCAACTTGATTTTACTCACTTTTGGATGGTTTTGTGAGGTACCCGGGCGATGCTGAGATTAACCAGGTGAAATCAGGTATCCTTTAGGCCGGTCTAAGGGTAACCGTTAACTCGACTTCCTAGCACTTCTTGTTTCGGATAACCCCTGACTTGAAGTACCATGGAATTCATCCAGGGAAGTCGCTACTGCCTTTTCTCCCCTTTTGACCCGTTTGCTGGCAGCGTGGACCAAGTAAGATGGCTCCAGGCTCGATCCTCCTTATGGGCCCCCTCATTGCTGCTGAGGCTCGGACTCTAGATGGTTGGTGAGGGACTTGTAGTTCCCCTCACCAGCAGGTTTAGCAGATCAATAAATGGATGTCTACTCTAGGGACCTGTTCCCCGTACGTGCCTAGTCGCCAGGAGTCCCCGTACTCGACCGACTGACTCCCTCAGCATCTTTCTGACTGACTCACTGGTAAACGTTCTCCCCCGCTAACGGCTACTTCACGTGCAGGGTCTGACTAGCGTGCGCGCGCGACTGCGTCTTCTAGCAACCACGCTCACTGCTACCAGTCTCTCCTCCTACTTTCCTGACAGCCGCTGCAACCTTAGCTCCCAGCCCCTCCACTACACCCCTTGATGAGATGTGGAGGCAAGCCTCCTCTTGGGTCTGCCCAAGGGTCCCCTCTAAGGTGTGGGAGACCTGGTTGCTATGTGTCTGTGCGTACACACCCTATTCCAGCCTTTAGGATTACCTGAAAGTACTGCCCCAGCATGGGTGCAGTACTCAGTGGTGCCTGACCAGGTCAGCGGCGCCACATATACAGCCTCTATTGTGTATATACTCCTCACCCCTTTATGGTGTACAAGGCCTCTATTGTGTATACACCCCGCAACCCTCTATGGTGTATACAGCCTCTATTGTTTATACACCCCGCACTCTCTATGGTGTATACAGCTTCTATTATGTATACACCCTGCAGCCTCTATGGTGTATACAGCCTCTATTGTGTATATGCAGCGCCCCACAGGGTGGTTAACCTACTTGTTGCCGGGCCGTTGCGGGTCGGGTCAAGCGATGTCACGGGTGGCCTAGCCTGGTTCCATTGCCCCGAGGTGTGCAGTAAATGAACGGAAAGCGGGGTGATTGAGAAAGTTTGTCTTGACGCCACCTGTGGTATGCGGCAATGGAGTAGCCGCCGCTGCAGAATTCCTCGCCGGGGCAAGTGTTATGGCAGCCGGAATGGTGTCGCTCCCCAAAGGCGGAGCAGACCCCTGTTGGATGACAAAGGGTTTGGCAGTCCCCTGGGAGCGCTGGAGCACGGGGCGACGGCATCGCTAATCAGGGCCTGAGTCAGCAACTGCGGTTGCAGGTTCTTTTACTCACTGATTTAAAGCTGCACCCAGCTGCTGGTCTCTGCCATTGTGGGCTCCGGTCAATCCCAAGCAAGTAAGGGGCCACCACCGGTGTTTGAAGAAAGAGAGAGCGAGAATGTCCTTTTCATAGGATGTCCTCCTCAGGAACCCGGGCAGAGCTCCCGCTCCAAGCCCCATGGCCTAGTAAAGTCCAAGAGTTCAAGAAGTGTCTTGTCAGAACTATGGTCCTGACTCGTCTCTGTGTATGTGAGTGTGTTGCGCCTATTTCTACCCCCAAATGGAACCCGCCCCCAGGGCTTCAGTGACCGGGGAAGTCCCCTGCATCGTGATGGCCATCCCCCTATCTACCCTGAGCCAACCCCCCCATGTGAGAAGGCTTCTAAGCTGTATGTAGAGTGTGAATGTGGAACACCGGTGATTAACCCCCCCCCCCTTACCTGAGATGGATACTGCACCTTACCTAAGGTGCCCCTGTGGTGAACAGAGCCTAAGGCGCACCACATATACACCCCACAGCCTCTATTGTATATGCAGCCTCTATTGTGTACACAACCCACAGCTATTATTGTGTATACATCCTGCACCCTCAATGGTGTAAACAGCCTCTATTGTGTATACACCCCGCACCTTCTATGGTGTATATAGCCTCTTTTGTATATGCAACAACTATTGTGTATACAGCCTACAGCCTCTATTTTGTACACAGCCTCTATTGTATATTGCAGCCTCTATTGTGTATACAACCCATAGTAACTTTTTGTATATGTAGCTTCTATTGTGTATATAGCCCACAGCCTCTATTGTATATGGTGCCTCTATTGTTTATACAGCCCACAGCCTCTTATGTGTATGCAGCCTCTTTTGTGTATACAGCCTCTATTGTGTATGCAGCCTCTATTGTGTATGCAGGCCACAGTCCCTTTTGTATATGCAGCCTCTATTGTATATCACCCACAGCCGCTATTGTGTAAACAGCCTCTATTGTGTATGCAGCCCACAGTCCCTTTTTGTATATGCAGCCTTTATTGTATAGAGAATGAAATAGGGGACATGAATGTGCCCATGGTGATGCTGATGGTGTAGCTGTTGCAGGTAGACAATGTAGTGGTCAATCTTTGACTGCTATGCTCTCAAATGAAACACCTTGTGCAGGCAGATGACAGGATGTTCAATATAATTTTGCACATCTGAGAACCACTGCCAAAATAGTCAGGCCAGAACAATTAGAGGTGGTTTTATATTTGATGACTCCAATTCCTTTACCTCATTTTCCACCCAGTTCCTCTGCTGAAAGGGCAAGTTTGTACATGGGCATTTTTTTTCCACCTGACGCCCTTGCATATCAGCAAAACAGTCTGAGCTCCAAGTCACTTTTCCTTTTTGATTACTCTGCTGGCTGGGGTTCCTGTCCCAGAAGTGGAAGAGGATGAGTGCACTAATTCCTATCCACTTGTGGTATTTGAGGATGAGTACGTGGGATGTCTATTGCACATCGCAGAATATATCTGATGATGACAACTGGTACCGACTGCTTCAGCTTTCTGCAGTGTGCAAACCGGCAAGGAGGGCAGGAGTGAGGATTGGGTGGAAGATGATGCTGGTGATGATGAGGTCCTAGACCGCATATGAAGTTAAGATCATCCCAGTTTTGTGCGCAGTTCGGAGAAATAAGAGATGGTCATGCTGCCCCAGCTGCACAGCAAAAGAAGAAGCAGGATGCAAAAGCACAGTGGTTGGCCCTTTGCAAGTACATTGGCTGCTGCTGCCCACTTGCCAACATGCTGAGCACACTAAAGGAGCTCCCTGTTGTGGCATTTCTTCAGCCAATGTGCTGATGACAAGACTCAAGTAGTTTGTACGAGAATGAAGCAAGTCATTAATGTTCTTAACGTGAGTACCATCTGCATGATAAGGCACCTGAATGCAAAGCACGAGCTGCAGTGGAGTATATACCAGAAAAAAAACAGGAAAGATCTGAGGCTCCTCTTGCTCCCTCTTCTGCTGTGGTCTCAGCCTCTTCCTCCCGCTACTGAGCATGAGGACCACCCAGCTCCCCACAAAGAGAGGATGTGACAACACCACCAGCAATGTGACCGAGCATCTTTCACACCATCCTATTGAAGTGTTCAGCTGTCCATCCCCCAAATACTGGAGAGAAAGAGAAAGTAACAAGACCCAGTCCTGAATGACAGCATTTCAAATTTCTGGCCTTTGAAATGCTACCATTCCAGCTGATGGAATTGGACACTTTTAGAAAACTTGTGTCTGTGGCTGTCAAACAGTATGTAGCTCCCAGACGCCACTACTTTTCAAGGAGGCCATCCCTGCCCTGCACAAATATGTTGTGGACAAAATTAGGTGTTCACTGCGCAACGCCATCAATGGCAAGGTCTACATAAACACTGATACATAGACCAATGAAGATGAGTAGGGATATTATATCTCCTTAGCTGGCCACGGGGTATATGTAATGGAGTGCTGGCTGTCCACTAGGCAAAAGACATTCTGGGGCATGTCCTAGCACCACTGAGGATGTTTCTCTGTTCGTGTTGTCTCTTCCTACTCCATCTTCTCCACCGCCTCCTCATACGGCCAGTGTAACACCTGCACCATCAACTTCAGCACAGCCTGGAAAAATGACAGAAGGCTGTTCTAAAACTCTTCTATTTGGGGGAAAACTCTCACACTGTGCATGAGCTGTGGACAGCAATCAAACAACAGACTGATGAGTGTTTGGTGCTGCTGAACCTCTAGCCTGGCCTAGTAATGTGCAATAACAGATGAAATCTCGTAGCAGCTCTGGGCCTAGCTGGTTTGACACACATGCCTCGACTGGCACATGTGCTTAATTTGGTGGTTCCTGAAAAATTACCCATAGATATCAGAGCTGCTGCAGAAAGTTTGAGCAGTCTGTGCCCAAGAGAATTAAGACAGTGCTTAAAAATATTAGTGGCCACACAAAATATTGACACTTTCAGCACAATTTGGCCATTTTCACTAAGGGGTGTATTCACTTTGGTTGCCAGCAGTTTAGATATTAATGTTTGTGTTTTGAATTATTTATAGGGCACATAAAATATACAAGCAGTACACTGACTACTTTACATTGTATCAACTAGTCATATCTTCAGTGTTGTTCCATGAAAAGATATAATACAAAATTTACAAAAAAGGGAGAGGTGTACTCACTTTTGTGATATACTGTATATATTAAACTGCATTTTTAGTTGCAAAATATTATATCACGCTTTGTTTTGAGGGGTTTTTCTCATTTATAAAAACTATTTCCCCCAATTGGCGACATACAGCAATATTGTCTTACAATTAGCACCATTTAGTAATTCTGGAAAATATCTTCTAGTAATGTGCCCCGTCCTTGTCTCCATCTTGTAGAAATGTTCCCTATCTTGTAGTAATGTCCCATCCTGATCCTCATCTTGTAATAATGTCACCATTACCCCATATTGTAATAATATTCCAATCCTGGTTCCCATCTTGTACTAATATCCCCAACCTTGTCACCCACTTGTAGTAATACCCATTCTGATCCTCATCTTAAAATAATGTTCTCATTTAGGTCCTGAACCCATAGTTATGCTTCATCCATGTCCCCTTTTAGTAGTAATGTCCCCATCCATGTCCTCGTTCTGGACACCATCTTGCAGTAATGACCCATCCTGGTCCCCTTCTTGTAGTAATGTGTACATCATTGTCCCCATCTTGTAGTAATCTCCCCCATCCTTGTTCCCATCTTTTAGTAATGCCCCATCCTGGCCCCCACCTTGTAGTTATGTGGCATACCCAAGTCCCCATAATGCAGTAATGTCCCCATCTATGACCCCAACTTGTAGTAATGTCCCATCCTAGTCCCCATCTTGTTGTGATGCCCCATACTGGTCCACATCTTGTAGTAATGTTCCATCCTGATCCTCATCTTGTAATAATGTTTCCATTCATTACTCCATATTGTAATCCCATCCTGGTGCCCATCTTGTAGTAATATCACCAACCTTGTTACCATCTTGTAGTAATGCCCTATTCTGATCCTCATCTTATAATAATGTTCTCATCCTGGTCCTAATCCTATAGTTATCCTTCATCCTTTTTGTACTAATGTCCCCATCCAAGTTCCCATGTTGTAGTAATGTCCCATCCTGGACCCCATCTTGTAGTAATGTGTCCATCATTGTCCCCATCTTATAGTAATGTCCCCATCCTGGTCCTCATCTCGTAGTTATGTGCCCTACCCAGATCCTCATAATGCAGTAATGTCCCCATCAATGTCCCCATCTTATAGTAATGTCCCATCCTGGACTCCATCTTGTTGTAATGCCCTATATTGGTCCCCATCTTGTAGTAATGTCTCCATCCTGGTCCCCATCTTGTAGTAATACCACCCCTTCTTGTAGTTATGTAAGCCATTCAAGTCCCCATATTGTAGTAATGTCCCCCCATCCTAGTCCTCATCTTGCAGCAATGCCCCATCTAGGTCCCCATATTGTAGTAATGACCTCAACCATGTCCCCATCTTGTAGTAATATCCCATCCTGCTCCCCTTCTTGTAGTATAGTCCCCATCTATATTGTATTAATGTCACCATTTTGGTCTTTATCCTGTAATTTTGCTCCATTTTGGTCCCCTTTTTCTAGTAATGTCCCCATTCAGGTCCCCATATTGTAGTAATGTCCTTTTCCTGATCCCCATCTTGTAGTAATGACCCATCCTGGTCCCCATCTTGTAGTAATGGGTCCATTATTGTCCCCATCTTGTAGTAATGTCTACATCCTGGTACCCAAGTTATAGTAATGCCCCATCCTTGTCCCCTTCTTGTAGTTATGTGCCCCACCCAGGTCCCCATAATACAATAATGTCCCAATCCAGGTCCCCATCTTGTAGTAATGTCCTAGTAATGTCCCATCCTGGCCCTCATCTTGTTGCAATGCTCCATCCTGGTCCCCATATTGTAGTAAGGTCCCCATCCTATTCCTCATCATGTAGTTATGCCCACTCCTGGTCCTCATCTTATAGTAATGTCCTCATCCTAGTCATCATCCTGTAGTAATGCCCCACCCTGGTACCCTTCTTATAGTTATTTAACCGATCCTGGTCCCCATATTGTAGTAATGTCCCCATCCTAGTCATCATCCTGTAGTTATGCCACATCCTGGTCCTCATCTTATAGTAACGCCCTCATCCAAGTCATCATCTTGAAGTATTGCCCCACGCTGGTCCCTTTCTTCTAGTTATGTGACCCATCCAGGTCCCCATATTGTAGTAATGGCCCGTCCTGGTCCCCATCTTGTAGTAATGCCCCATCCAGGTTCCCAAATTATAGTAATGTCCCCATCCTAGTTATCATCTTGTAGCAATGCCCCATCCTAGTCCCATATTGTATTAATATGCCCATTCTGGTCCGAATCTTGTAGTAATGTCCCCATCCAGGTCCTCATCCTGTAGTAATGTCCCCTATTGGATGCACATTCAATTCAAATATAATGCCACGCAGAGACAAGCTCTCTGCACATCTCTATGCTGGCGTGCCTCCGCATGGCAATGACGTCATACGCCAGAATGCCAATATCAGCTGCTTGCCTCTGATTGGCCAGCTGCTGGCATTGCTGTGCAGAGATTTGGTCTCTTAATGGCGCTAAATTTCACTTGACTGACAGACATTTAACTGAAATAAAGCACTGATGTCAAAAGCTCCCTGGACTGGACCATGATAATCAAGAAGTCTACGATGCTTGTGGGCTGCAAGAAGCAACCACAGGGGCTGCATACCGCTAGTAGGCAGCGTGTTTGAGACCCATGTGTAAGACTCTGATTATAGCAGGATCTTAAGGGCCACCATACCCTGGGATCATCAGATGACCTCAGGTAGCTATGACAGCTTTTGGCAAGCGCGATGGTTTGAGGCTGATAGTGTTGAAGGGGATGTTTAAACAAATTTTTTAATACTTAGATGCCGCTGTTGTGATTGACAGTAGCATTTAAGGAGTTAATTGGCCTTGATCTGTTCCAAAACTGATCAAGGCCGTGTTGTAAAGTATCAGTTGTCATATACAGCTGTCATCTGAAGAATTTTTGCTAGGTTGTGCTATTTACTTATTTTTCACCGCCACTTTAAAATATCACTGATGAATAAATGTATCTTAATGACAATAATGTGTATTGGCGGTCATTAAGGGGTAAAGAGTTTCTTAAATATGAGTTTTTGTATTCAACAGCTCAGTTCCTAGCCTTCTTATTTACTCTATAGTTTACCTCTTTGTATGGTGTTTTTTCTCCTTTTTACATCACCTGCATTTATCTAGTTGAGTAAATAAGTTCTGCTAAATTGCTTTCACAATCCTGATGAAAAACTTATGCTAGGGACATATACTGTATTGTTTTATTTTATTAGCCATTTTGTTCATTATGTGTAATTACAAAACATTTCACTCTTTATGTGATTATTTGGTTTGTTTTATACAATTATATTAAAATTTGAAAAAAACACTGCTTGTGAGAGAATAGAAGCCATTTTATTCTTAAAATTTCCATCTTGTCCTATAGGTAATGATGCCATTAGGTTCAGCTAACAGTGATGGGCGGGAAAGTTTCACACTTCTGTTCACTCCTCTGTGGCTCTCATTGGTGCATAGTTCAGATGGACAAGGCCTATGCCTGTGAGCTTATATAACCTGGTTACATCTGTGCCGCCCCCATGCCCGCAGCCAAGCTGCTCGGATCCGGATTGGCTCGAGGGTCTCCGGACCAGGGGGTCGTGCGGCCACTCAAATGAAGGGGGGTATTTACAAGGGATATTATAGAGTTTGTGATGCCACCCGTGGTATGTGGCAACCACCGCTGCAGTTGGGAGCACCCGGGGATGATGGAATGGGGCAGCCAGGTGTTGTGAACCTCCACGGGTAGGGGGGATACCCCGGGGCTCGGTGATGGTAGGGGAGTGTCGTTGGATGCAAGGGGGGTCACTGTTGTACTCACTCAGTCCATTAAGCTGACACCGACAACTGGTAAAACAAGTCTCTGGACACCTCTGCCGCTGAGGGGAGCTAGTTCGGGTCCCATCCCCAATGGTGTTGCCTGGCGATCCGTGACCTTCCTCATGACACTAAGTTCACTTCTCTGTTGGTCCCGGTAGTATGGAACTAGTCGGGTCCCGCTCCCCACTATGGCTAAGTGTGGGAGCTTGCTCTCAGGGCTCACGCTTGGGATTTCCTGGACCGTCTTGAATTGGAAAGTCCTATCCCCCTCATTGCGCTAATGCCCCAATTTTGGAGCGGGTGGGAACGGCTCTTAAAGATTCCGTTTTCCTCTGGTAAATTATCAGGTTGCCTGAAGCTACTCCCCGACCAAGGGTCCACGTACCCCATCGTGCCTTGGTCCCAGTCCGGTGATGGTGCAAGGCCGCCGGCTGTCCTCCTCGACAGATCCGTGCCCCTTGCCACGATCCCCTCCCCCTCTGCGATCCTTCCATCACCAGGGTGTTGAACAAAAGCTATACCGGTGAGACCATTTCATTATATTTGCCATATTTTTTAAGGTATTTGTCCAGCCTCTGCAATTTTCATTGTCAGTAGGCAGCTGTTGTGATTGTCCGATATAGGTCAGCTGACCCTTACTGTATTTACAGCTCCCTTACTATCGGATCATCACTCTATCTGTTCATTGTCTGTGGAATTTTTTCTTTTCCCCTGTTTTTAAATAGCACCATTAAAAGTTATATTTTAATATTTACCCTGCTATTTCACATTAGCTGATGTAGACAAAACCATGTAGTTAAGGACCCAAAACCAAGAAGGAGGTGGATACTGCACGGGAGGGCAGATTGTGCTATACCCTGTGACGACCCGATAGTCCAGGGGCGTCACACATCCACTAATAAAGAAGAATTCTTTGAGAACACCATACTAAGTGTGTGCTTTATTGATTTCCTGAGAGCTCGTAAAACATATCTTATTAATTTGGAGTTCTAGAGCCATAAATAAGCATATTTTGCTCACACTGCTCTTGCCCTTTTGGTAACCTAAGCCCAAGCCTGGGTAGAGTTTTGAATAAAGAGGCTTCAAGTTTCTGAAGGTTCAAAGTTTTATAATATTTCTCTAGAGGTTAAAATATATATTTAGATATAAAAGTCTAAATCACCTGCTTAGAGTATTGGTAAATGATCAATCATAGTTCCCTTTTCAACTTTCTGTACAAAATCGTTGGATGGCATATGCTGTTAAGCTTAGTAATTATCTGAAGTGCTGTTGACGTGATGTCACCACTGCAGCCTGTAAATAATCGACAAAGCAGTGTCAGGGACTCAACACTGGACCTGGGAAGTGTGAGCAACAGTGAATTTTATCATTTATAAAAAGGGGGCAATGATTTTGCATAGAAAGTTAATGGGAAAAATCCTTTGCTAATACTTCATTATGCATCTCCTAATCAAATAGTCTCAGATGACAACTTTTTATTCCTTACCAAAGCTACTGTACGTAAAGAATTAACATCCATAAAATGACACCCAGTCGTTTCTGGTATTTACTTGATATATCAAAATTGTAGAATCTATTTCAACAGCCTCTTGCAGCCATTTGTTCAATTCCTGTCAATAGATATCGTTGAAAGCAGAGACCTGTTGCCAAAACTTGAGGAATTTATCATGTATGCTGATATCATACTAACCTCAATAGATGTGGAGGCACTGTATAGTAGTATCGCCCACAGTAGTGGTCTACAGGCTGTGGGACACTTCCTAAAAACAAGAGGAATACACTTTAAATACCATAATAATTTCCTCACAAGCTTCCTTCACTATGTCCTCAATCATAATTATTTTGACTTTGCTAGCGAGTACTACCAACAGCTGAAGGGTACTGAGATGAGGAGCACCTGTGTCCCCATGTACTGGTGGCTGGTGTGAGGAGACAGATTTTTGGCTAATGACATTCAGTGATGCCCTTAAATTTTATTCTGAGGGTGAAACACGGATGATCTCCTGATACTATGGTCCAAGGAGAAAGATACTGTTAGAAATTTTGGCCCCAATTCATGAGCATTGTTCATGTCAATTTTGAAGCGGGGAAAAGTTAAGCGGGCTTTACACGCTGCGATCTCGATAGAGAGATCACAAGCGATCGTACCCGCCCCCGTCGATTGTGCGACATGGGCATATCGCTGCCCGTGTCGCATAACCTTGCTTACCCCCGTCACACGCACTTACCTGGCCTGCGACGTCGCTCTGGCCAGCGATCCGTCTCCTTCCTAAGGGGGCGGGTCGTGCAGCGTCACAGCGACGTCACATGGCAGGCGGCCAATAGAAGCGGAGGGGCGGAGATGAGCGGGACGTAAGCATCCCACCCACCTCCTTCCTTCCGCATAGCCGGTGGAGGCAGGTAAGGAGATGTTCGTCGCTCCTGTGGTGTCACACACAGCGATGTGTGGTGCCGCTGGAACGACGAACAACATCGCTAACATCCTGAAAACGATTTTTTGTTTCAGGACGACCTCTCCACGGCAAACGATTTTGCCCTCTTTTGCGATCGTTTAAGATCGCTCTTAAGTGTTACACACTGCGATCTCGTTAATGACGCCGAATGTGTGTCACAAACAATGTGACCCCGACGATAATTCATTAAAGATATCGTAGCGTGTAAAGCCCGCTTTAGAGATATGTGATTCATTAAGAGGCAAATGCCTCCTAATGAATCAGGCACATCTTAAAAGTGACATGCACCTTGCCCCAGCTCATCATGAATTAGACAAGCGGGCATCGTCCCTGTCCGCCCATTTAGGCAGAGCTGGCAAAAACTTGTCTAGAAATGCAAAAAGTTGCAAAGTTTTTGTGCAAATACACATTGTGCAAAAATCTTGCAACTTTTCATATTTTTCAGGCCATTTTTGTTGTGTAATATAAATAAATGGTCTTGCACTCATAAAAAGGTAAGGTGCACATGAAATAGCAATTTCTCAGAATCACAATATTATAAAATTCACTGCACTCTCAAGAAAATGCCATGCAATTATAAGTTTATTATGAAATCTACAAAATTAAAGAAATTGAGGGGCGACTTGTGTCAAGAAAATTTTGACCTGTCCAGGTCTTTTTCAAAAAGTCACTGTGAAGTTATGTGCGCACGTTGCGTACAGTCACTGCAGTCACATGTGCGCTTTAAATCGCTGCAGAAATGTCCGCAGTGAAAAAAAAAAAGCTGATTCCATGCGCTCTGCCTGCAGCTCCTGCCATAGACAGTGCAGGGGCTGCCGGCAAAGCGCACGGAAGAAGTGACATGTCACTTCTTAGAACGCAGCGCTTCGGCAGTAGCCGAAGCGCTGCGCTCTAAAACGCCACGTGCGCACGGCCCCTGCACAATCTCCATAGACTGTGAAGGGGATGCAGGACGCATGCAGTTACGCTGCGCTACAAAGCGCAGCGCAACTGCATGTATTTACGCAACATGCGCACATAGCCTGAGAGAGGTTCCAGGATATCGGGTAGTGCAGGCGTTTCAGACGCTAATGTGGCATGGCATTTTCTTGAGAAAGCAGTGAATCTTTTAATATTATATTTTTGTTGTGTAAACACTTTGATGAATTGGGACCTTTGTATCATACCTCATTGTCAAACCATTGCAGAGAAATATACACAACTAATTGTACTCTTGAAACCCAGACAGGGTGAAAGTGTTTCTAATAAGTCAATAGAAGACTTTGAGGGCAGACCCTAATCTAGTCAATATTGTTCCTCCTACACCAACAGATACTTTCAGAAAAGGTAATTTAATGCAATGAAAGGATGCATAGGTTTTACAAACCATCAAAACCACAGGGAACATAAGTCAACAGTAGGATCATAGGTAATTGTATATGTGATTCATGTAAATTTTGCAAGAGCACTATTCTTTGTCAAATCTGCCAGTGTCATGACAGGAAAATCATGTAATATGAGAGACAGTGCTGTACTTTGCCTTCGTGCTGCCCTAGGCACTTTAAGTGGTCGCGCCCCTTATTGACAACGTAAAACTGAGTTTTCGCACACGACATCTGTTTAAGGCAGATCTACTCTGTAAAACACTTGAAAAAGTATCAATGAGAAACGAAGGGCACTAACCCCACCCCAATGGGAATCACCACAGGCACATCAAAACATAGCATGAGTATAAAATATTCCCACCGTCCCCACTTATATAGTGTGACTGTCACACTGCCCCTAATAAACTACACACTGCCCTCCCTTATAAATTATACCCACCACACCTTCCACAATTATGAAATATGATCTGCACACTGTCCTCACATCATGCTGCCCCCTCCTCACAATGTCCCATGCATGCTGCCCCCTCCTCACAATGTCCCATGCATGCTGCCCCCTCCTCACAGTGTCCCATGCATGCTGCCCCCTCCTCACAATGTCCCATGCATGCTGCCCCCTCCTCACAGTGTCCCATGCATGCTGCCCCCTCCTCACAATGTCCCATGCATGCTGCCCCCTCCTCACAATGTCCCATGCATGCTGCTCCCTCCTCACAATGTCCCATGCATTCTGCCCCCTCCTCACAATGTCCCATGCATGCTGCCCCCTCCTCACAGTGTCCCATGCATGCTGCCCCCCTCCTCACAGTGTCCCATGCATGCTGCCCCTCCTCACAGTGTCCCATGCATGCTGCCCCCTCCTCACAGTGTCCCATGCATGCTGCCCCCTCCTGACAGTGTCCCATGCATGCTGCCCCCTCCTGACAGTGTCCCATGCATTCTGCCCCCTCCTGACAGTGTCCCATGCATGCTGCCCCCTCCTCACAATGTCCCATGCATGCTGCCCCCTCCTCAGTGTCCCATGCATGCTGCCCCTCTCCATGAGCTCCTAATGCTGCCTTCCTCTTTTCCATAATGTCACCTCCATGCTGCCCCATTCATCCTAAGACCACCACACTAACGCTCATGCTGAGACCCCCCCACACACACTACCCCACTCTTGATATTGACTCCCCTACATTGTTCCACTCCATACTGAGCCCAGACATGCTGCCCCTTCTCCATAATGAGCTCCCAATGCTGGCCCCCTCTTATTCTGAGCCCTTACACTCCCCCCCATCGATATTGTCATTGCTCTATCCCTCAACCCTTGTCCTCTGTCTCTAGCATTGGCCCCTCTCTCCCATTCCCCCAGCAGCAGCCGCTCTCTCCCGCCTTCACCAGCAGCCTCTCCCCCAGCATCAGCCTCTCTCTCCCCAGCCTCCCCAGCATCAGCCTCTCTCCCCCCAGCCTCCCCCAGCTTCAGCCTCTCTCCCCCAGCTTCCCCCAGCATCAGCCTCTCTCCTCCCAGCCTCCCCCAGCATGAGCCTCCTCCAGTATCAGCCTCTCTCCTCCCAGTCTCCCCCAGCATGAGCCTCCTCCAGCATCAGCCTCTCTCCTCCCAGCCTCCCCCAGCATGAGCCTCCTCCAGCATCAGCCTCTCTCCTCCCAGCCTCCCCCAGCATCAGCCTCCTCCAGCATCAGCCTCTCTCCTCCCAGCCTCTCCCAGCATCAGCCTCCTCCAGCATCAGCCTCTCTCCTCCCAGCCTCCCCCAGCATCAGCCTCCTCCAGCATCAGCCTCTCTCCTCCCAGCCTCCCCCAGCATCAGCCTCCTCCAGCATCAGCCTCTCTCCTCCCAGCCTCCCCCAGCATCAGCCTCCTCCAGCATCAGCCTCTCTCCTCCCAGCCTCCCCCAGCATCAGCCTCCTCCAGCATCAGCCTCTCTCCTCCCAGCCTCCCCCAGCATCAGCCTCTCTCCTCCCAGCCTCCCCCAGCATCAGCCTCCCTGCTCCCAGCATCAGCCTCCCTCCTCCCAGCCTCCCCCAGCATCAGCCTCCCTCCTCCCAGCCTCACCTTCCCCCTCCCAGCCTCAGCCTCCCTCCTCCCAGCCTCCCCCAGCCTCAGCCTCCCCCCTCCCAGCCTTCCCCAGCTTCAGCCTCCCTCCTCCCAGCCTCCCCTAGCCTCAGCCTCCCTCCTCCCAACCTCCCCTAGCCTCAGCCTCCCTCCTCCCAACCTCCCCTAGCCTCAGCCTCCCTCCTCCCAACCTCCCCAAGCATCAGCCTCCCTCCTCCCAGCCTCCCCCAGCATCAGCCTCCCTCCTCCCAGCCTCCCCCAGCATCAGCCTTCCTCCTCCCAGCCTCCCCCAGCCTCAGCCTTCCTCCTCCCAGCCTCAGCCTTCCTCCTCCCAGCCTCCCCCAGCATCAGCCTTCCTCCTCCCAGCCTCCCCCAGCATCAGCCTCCCTCCTCCAAGCCTCACCTTCCCCCTCCCAGCATCAGCCTCTCTCCTCCCAGCCTCCCTCCTCCCGCCTCCCGCAGCCTCAGCCTCCCTCCTCCCAGCCTCCCCCAGCCTCAGCCTCCCTCCTCCCAACCTCCCCAAGCATCAGTCTCCCTCCTCTCAGCCTCCCCCAGCATCAGCCTCCCTCCTCCCAGCCTCCCCCAGCATCAGCCTCCCTCCTCCCAGCCTCCCCCAGCATCAGCCTCCCTCCTCCCAGCCTCCCTCCTCCCAGCCTCCCCCAGCATCAGCCTTCCTCCTCCCAGCCTCCCCCAGCATCAGCCTCCCTCCTCCAAGCCTCACCTTCCCCCTCCCAGCCTCCCCCAGCATCAGCCTCTCTCCTCCCAGCCTCCCCCAGCATCAGCCTCCCCCAGCCTCAGCCTCCCTCCTCCCAGCCTCCCCCAGCCTCAGCCTCCCTCCTCCAAGTCTCCCTCAGCATCAGCTTCCCTCCTCCAAGCCTCACCCTCCCCCTCCCAGCCTCCCTCAGCATCAGCCTCCCTCAGCATCAGCCTCCCCCTCCCAGACTCCCCCAGAATCAGCCTCTCTCCTCCCAGCCTCCCCCAGCATCAGCCTCCCTGCTCCCAGCATCAGCCTCCCTCCTCCCAGCATCAGCCTCCCTCCTCCCAGCATCAGCCTCCCTCCTCCCAGCCTCCCCCAGCATCAGCCTCCCTCCTCCAAGCCTCACCTTCCCCCTCCCAGCCTCCCTCCTCCCAGCCTCCCCCAGCCTCAGCCTCCCAGCCTCCCCCAGCGTCAGCCTCCCCCAGCCTCAGCCTCCGCCAGCCTTCCCCAGCTTCAGCCTCCCTCCTCCCAACCTCCCCTAGCCTCAGCCTCCCTCCTCCCAACCTCCCCCAGCATCAGCCTCCCTCCTCCCAGCCTCCCCTAGCCTCAGCCTCCCTCCTCCCAACCTCCCCCAGCATCAGCCTCCCTCCTCCCAGCCTCCCCCAGCATCAGCCTCCCTCCTCCCAGCCTCCCCCAGCATCAGCCTCCCTCCTCCCTCCCTCCTCCAAGTCTCCCTCAGCATCAGCTTCCCTCCTCAAAGCCTCACCCTCCCCCTCCCAGCCTCCCTCAGCATCAGCCTCCCTCAGCATCAGCCTCCCCCTCCCAGCCTCCCCCAGAATCAGCCTCTCTCCTCCCAGCCTCCCTCAGCATCAGCCTCCCTGCTCCCAGCATCAGCCTCCCTTCTCCCAGCATCAGCCTCCCTCCTCCCAGCCTCCCCCAGCATCAGCCTCCCTCCTCCAAGCCTCACCTTCCCCCTCCCAGCCTCCCTCCTCCCAGCCTCCCTCCTCCCAGCCTCCCTCCTCCCAGCCTCCCTCCTCCCAGCCTCCCCCAGCCTCAGCCTCCCCCAGCCTCAGCCTCCTCCAGCCTCCCCTAGCCTCAGCCTCCCTCCTCCCAACCTCCCCCAGCATCAGCCTCCCTCCTCCCAGCCTCCCCTAGCCTCAGCCTCCCTCCTCCCAACCTCCCCCAGCATCAGCCTCCCTCCTCCCAGCCTCCCCCAGCATCAGCCTCCCTCCTCCCAGCCTCCCCCAGCATCAGCCTCCCTCCTCCCTCCCTCCTCCAAGTCTCCCTCAGCATCAGCTTCCCTCCTCCAAGCCTCACCCTCCCCCTCCCAGCCTCCCTCAGCATCAGCCTCCCCCTCCCAGACTCCCTCAGCATCAGCCTCTCTTCTCCCAGCCTCCCCCCCAGCTTCAGCCTCTCTCTCCCCCCAGCCTCAGCCTCTCTCCCCCCAGCCTCTCTCCCCCCAGCCTTAGCCTCTCTCTCCCCCCAGCCTCCCCCCCAGCCTCAGCCTCTCTCCCCCCAGCCTCAGCCTCTCTTCCCAGCCTCAGCCTCTCTCTTCCCAGCCTCCCCCCAGCCTAAGCCTCTCTGTCTTCCCAGCCTCAGCCTCTCTCTTCCCAGACTCCCCCCAGCCTCAGCCTCTTTCTCTTCCCAGCCTCTCTCTCTTCCCAGCCTCCCCCAGCCTCAGCCTCTCTCTCTTCCCAGTCTCCCCCCAGTCTCAGTCTCTCTCTCTTCCCAGCCTCAGCCTCTCTCTCTCTTCCCAGCCTCCCCTCAGCCTCTCTCTTCCCAGCCTCTCTCTCTTCCCAGCCTCAGCCTCTCTCTCTCTCTTCCCAGCCTCCCCCCAGCCTCTCTCTCTTCCCAGCCTCCCCCCAGCCTCTCTCTCTTCCCAGCCTCCCCCCAGCCTCTCTCTCTTCCCAGCCTCCCTCTCTTCCCAGCCTCCCCCAGCCTCAGCCTCTCTCCCCCCAGCCTCCCCTTGCATGATTACAGTGGACAAAAAGAGGCATCGCAATTTGCAACGATCATCAACTAACCTGTAAGGAGCCCATACATTCTAGGCTCTGCCTCTGCCTTACCTGCTCCGGTGCCCGCTGCCCTGCTCTGGCTGGCTCCAGCTTCAGACGCGTCCTCCTCCACGGCGTGTGTCATCTGCAGCATTGGACGCTGCAGCACGGGGCAGTCAGCTGAATGTCGCGCCCGCGCGCCTCTGACCCCGGAAGTGAAGGCCATGGAACTTCCGGGGTTAGTCAGCTCACTATGCCTGGCGCCCGCAATGTGTTGAAATAGACAGCAGAAGTGCGCCCCCCCCCCCCCCGGAACACAGCCGAGTGTAACGGAGGGAGGGACGGGGGGCGGGGATGTAAAAAAAAAAAAAAAAAAAAATTTATAAATTTTTTTTTTTTTTTTTGCTGCCAGAAAGTGCCGCCCCCCGCAACGTGCCGCCCTAGGCACGGGACCACGGGTGCCTAGTGGCAAATACGGCCCTGATGAGAGACCACTCCAGTTGTAAAATGGCTGATATGCTGTACCTCTTTACTTTTACATATCCCCTGGACTATTTAGAAAAAACTTAAAGGGAGTTACACAGAGTTTAGAGGCAAATTAAAATGGAGGAGCTGGGCTATGGGCAAATGATGACAAGTTCAGTGGAAGGGAAAGGGGACGGTTTAGAGAACACACTGAGGAGCACAGTAATTGGAAGAGCAAGGAACATAACTTGTAAAAGTGGAAATGGTTAAAAGATGTAGAACATAGATCAGAACTGATTAAGCGGGACTGTCTTGATTTGATGGCTCAGTCCCGCTGTCGCAACATTCACTGACTTTGTCCCGGCTCCTCTCAGTGCAGTATATAAAATAACTCTCAGTGCATAAATTAAATTCTCCTCTGGTTTCCTTGGAACTAGAGCTCAAGAACTCCTTGTCTGTAGGCAGCAACTCTACCAATGAGCCACTGCCTGTACTGAGAGGTATAGGAGGGAAATTTCCCAAACATTTATATTCATCCCTCCCTGAGACTCAAAGCAAGAACTCTCAAACATTTTAGCAGAAGCCCCTAGCTGTTGAGCCACAGACACAGGTGATATAACAGGGAGAATTTTGAATACTTGTTATACTTATTATACTTACTCCACAGGCAGATTACACTTAACATAGAGATTCATTGTATAGAGCAGCATCTCTATGTCCCGTATTCTAGAGGGAGAGGAATAGAGATTTTTTTTTCTTCTAATAAAATTACTACAAATACTAAAAAAAAATAGAATAATGTACCGCATTGTTCAGACTATAAGACATACCCTGGTTTTAGAGGAGGAAAATAGGAAAATAAAATCTTAAGCAAAAAGTGTGGTCATGACACACTGTTATGGAGTGAGGATCTGCTGCTGACACTATTATGGGGGTAATGTCCCCAAATTCTCTCAGCGCCAGCTTCAGGGCTGAGAGATGATGGGCGGGAAGATGCATGCATATGAAATGAGTGAGCCCACGTGGTCACGGCAGGCGCTGCTACTGCCTGCGCATGCCGCCGATGACCCGCTCCACCGCAGAACCCTCATTCGCAACAGTCATGCCCTACATTCAGACTATGTTTGCTGTGTTTTTTTATGTGTTTTTCCCAATATTAGATACATATTTGTTGCAGATGTGAATCCTAGTTTTTAATGCATTTAGATACTACAGAATGTTTAACTGTCCAAGCAAAGTGGATGTGATTTCATGAAAACTATTCTTGTATTCACGCAACTTCGTGCGGAAAGACACCTCTGTACTGTGCGGTTTTGAGGCTTTTTTTCTCTAGAGGCTTCTATATGGAGCTTATAAAAAGTATGTAAAAAACTGCAGTTACTTTTTTAAGTGCAGAATCAAAGCTTTTCTGTACTATAAAAACTAAAACGCAGATTCCCGAGGTGGCAAAAGACACCTGAGGTCTCCAGATCACGTGAGATTGGTGTTGCTTAATGGGCGTCTGAGTTTGAATGTTTGATGGTCCCCACCTGGTCAGTGATGGAGCCCATCGGGGCTGTAATGTTCGTGAGTGGTTGGGATTCCGGAGAGATCTGAATTGGGACTCTAAAGTTAATGTTATCTATAACTGTTCAAGAAATGTGTTCCTGACTAGTTTCTCTAGTAGACTGAGACAGTAACTGTCCCTCCAGCATTGTGCAGCTGGTCTAGTTCGAGTTTCTGAAATTGAGGTTGAACTGCTCTGTATATAGGTTCTTATTGTGTCAGCGATGATTCTTTAGTTAAACATACCATAGTTATAATACATAGGCGGCAGAGGAGGGGGGGTGAAGAGCGATACGCCATCTAAACCCAGCACAAATGATTCACAAGGCTTGTCTAGCCTTTCTTTGCCCTGTCACAATCTTCTCTTGCTCTATGTTACTCTTTATCTTTGCTTTCTCTCCTCCATCCTTTCCCTGTGGGTGGCAGATAGCCCCTATTCTCCTAAGCTCAGTCCTGTTTCAGATAGACTATGGATAGGATTAAATTCTGTTCTTACAATGTTAAAGGTCTGAATGTGCCCGAGAAGAGACGACAAACAGTTTTTTCATGCTACAAGCAAAAAGTAGTGGTCCTGCTGTTGCAGGAAATTCATTTTTGGGTAGATTCGATCCCCAAATTAAGTATGAGGAATTATCCGACATGGTTCAATAGTACAAACCCAGCATCAAAATACAGGGGTGTTTAAATAGCCTTCCACAGATCCTTTGTGCTAGAAGTCCTAAAATCTCTTATTGATCCCACAGGTAGGTACGTCTTTCTCCAGGTGTCCTGGAAGAATTCCAGATTTGTGATTGCTAATATATACAGCCCGAACCAAAACCAGAAGCAATTCCATCTAAAATGTATGCGTCTTCTTGGGGATTTTGCAGACTCCTCTCCGGTAGTTATGGGAGGTGACTTTAATGTCCCTCTAAATCCAACCTTAGATGTCTCCTCAGGCAGGTCCTCGTATCCCCTCTCCATAAGTAGAGGTTTAAAGGCTTTAGCTCACAGGTTGAGATTGGTTGAGGTGTGGAGGATACTCCACCCTGAGGATAAGGAGTTCAGTTTCTTTTCCCAGGTACATCAGACCTACAGTAGAATAGATTATTTTTTTATTTCTCATTCTCCGCTAGATTTCCAGGTTGAGGCTGGATCTATCCTGTGGTCTGACCACGCGCCAGTATACCTGAGCTTGAATTTTGGGTCCCAGGGTGGGCAGGACCTCACCTGGCGTTTGAATGAAAACCTGTTGTGAGACCCCTTGTGTCAGGCAGAGGTATCTCAAGCTATACAAAATTTCATGCTGGACCATGGGGGAGACCCATCTTGGCCATCAATAAAATGGGAGGCATTGAAATGTGTGGTGAGGGGAATCTTTATCTCTCATGGTTCACGACTCAAAAGGGAGAGAGCTGGAGAGATAAAGGACTTGTTGTTGTCCATAGCAAATTTAGAAAAAAAAAAAACACAAACAAGGTCTATCGCCCCTGATTTTCAGTCAGCTCTCCACAGCACATCAAAAACTGTTGAGCATTTTAGATCAGAAATCAAGAGCATGGGAGATAGAATGAGAAGTAGGTTTTACCACATGGGAGATAGAAGCGGCAAATTACTAGCAAGAGCCCTGCACCCAAAAACAGCGACCACCTACATCCCTTGTGTCAGCAGTGCGGGAGGTCCTAAAATCCATAGATATTGTATCTAGCTTTACTTCTTACTATGAAGCTTTGTACAATATAAAAGGACATTATGATGATCTGCCGACAGACATGCTAAAAAAGAAAATTGAGGACTACCTCCGACTACATAGACTTCCATCACTGCCGGCAGAAGTATGGTCTGACTTGGAAAGGGAATTTACCGTGGAGGAGGTGGCCACAGTTATAAAGGAAGCCAAAAAGGGAAAGAGTCCTGGCCCAGATGGTTTTACTGCGGGCTATTATAAGGAATTCTTGGAGCTGCTGAGCCCATTATTCCTTACTATGTGTAATTTTGTGTCCTCCGGAGGTAGGTTCCCACAACAGGCTCTCAGAGCTCATATTACTGTAATCTATAAACCTGGGAAAGACCCTCTTCTCTGCAGTAACTATCGGCCGATTTCGCCCATAAACACAGATATTAGGTTCTATGCAAAACAAACAGCTAATAGGTTGAAACCCATCCTTCCAGCACTGATCAGCAATGACCGGGTGGGCTTCGTCTCGGGTAGAGAGACGAGAAATAATATTATAAAGATGGTCTCTCTGATGGATTGGGCCCGAAGGAGGGGGATTCCTATGTGCGCCCTGTCGGTAGATGCGGAAAAGGATTTCGACAGGGTGCATTGGGAGTTTATGTTCCTGGCACTTAAAAGTATTGGACTATTGGAGAACATGTTAAATAGAATCACAGCATTATATGCCACACCAACTGCGCAGGTTAAAATAAATGGTTCCTTGTCTCGGCCTTTTTGTATTAGTAATGGGACGACACAGGGTTGTCCACTCTCGCCACTGTTATATGTGTTGACTATGGAGTTCCTCGCTGAGGCGATCAGATCTAACCAGTCTATCAGAGGACTGTCTGTTAGGGGTGTGGAGTATAAGTTGGCTCTTTTTGCTGATGACCTGCTCCTTTACATCACGTCCTCGGTCACCACCATACCAAACCTGATATCGGAGTTTTCTGGCTTTGGTCGCCTCAGCAATTTCAAGGTGAATTCCCATAAATCTGAAATCCTTAATGTAACTATGCCCCCAATTGGTGTCGCAACTCCGTAGCTCATTACCATACAAATGGGCATCGGAATCTCTTACCTATCTGGGTATTAAAATATCTAAGGACCTGGATAGTCTTCCACGTCTGAACTTCCACAAGGTGATCCATTCTATTGAACAGGATATATCAAAATGGAACAAGCTGAACCTTTCCTGGTTTGGCAGGATCAATGTGGTCAAGATGGACCTTTTTCCCCTTCTTTTATACTTTTTTCAGGCTCTTCCCATTTGCCTTCCGGCCTCCTTCTTTTCCAGACTTAAGACTCTGATAAATAAATTCGTCTGGGCCAACAAAAGATCCTGCATTTCCTATCAGATTTTGCGTAGAACTAGACTAAATGGAGGGGCAAGTTTACCTGACTTCCGGCTCTACAGTTTTGCGGCCTTGGGAACCTGTATTTTGGATCTCTTCCATAACAGAGGAGATAAATGTTGGGTGAAAATCGAGTATAACAAGACAGACAATGGCCGATTGGCTGAGATTTGGTTGCCAGAAAGCATTCCTAATTCCGTGCAAGAGACATCGTTTCTGGTACAGAATATGTCTAGGTGGGTCAGGAGAAATTTGGAGGCGATTAAGCTAACCACTAACCACTATCCCTGGTCTGCTCACTCCACTTTGCGGAAACCCGGGGTTTCCAGCAGGTGCATCTGGCCAATCCATATTGCACAAGAAGAAACAAGATCATTCCATGGTCAAAGGCTACATAGACAACTCAGAGGTTAGATCTCTATCATCTCTTTTCCCAGAAGCACTGGTTCCTCCGGGGGCTTGGTTTTTAAACGAGAAGGTGAAAAGCTATATTAGGTTTTTAACCCCAAGCGACAATATTTTTAGACCTCCTACTAGTTTTGAACAGCTTTGCTTGGATAGGTACCCTCCAGCCCATCTGGTCTCATTGCTGTACAACCTGTTTTTGGACACGGTGACTACTAAAGGTTCACAACTTCTTTGCTTCACTAAATGGGAGGAGGATCTGGGGAGACGCCTTTCTGAGGGTGACCGTGCTAAGATTCTATTGTTCACTAAGCACTGTTCGATGTGTGCTCTGACGCAGGAGAGAAGCTACAAGATCTTGATACGGTGGTATAGATGCCTGACGAGAATTAAAGCTATGTTCCCTGGTTCATCGGACACCTGTTGGAGATGTCTGAGAGAAAGAGGCTCGTACATACATATCTGGTGGCAATGCCCCTCTATTAGGGCATTCTGGAGAGACATATTAATTCTATTTAACAAAGTTTCTAGAATGGGGATTCGGCCTACCCCTAAGCTTGCCCTTTTGTCTCTAAGTGAGCTCTCCATTGCTAAATACAAGAAGAGCATCCTTAGGCATTTTCTGGCAGACGCCAGGAGGCTGATCCCCAGATGGTGGAAACAGGTAGTGACACCTTCTAAATCTGATCTGGTTTCAGAACTTAATGAGATTTTTAGGATGGAGGAACTTATAGGACAGGCAACAGACACTTCAGAAAGGATCCTGAAGGTGTGGACCCCCTGGATTATGTATCGAGAATCTGTGGAATTTGGACTGTGGATTGCAAGTTAGTGAACCATGTCTAGTATGGGGTTACAGAGTGAAGTGAGGCTTGAACCTCTAATGCAGGGCTGTTTTCTTTTTCCCTTTTTCCTCTTACTTAAGGTTTCTATTCTATTCTATTCTTTTTCTTCTTTTCGCTATTCCAACTAGCTCTTCGATAATGCTTTAATTTGAAAATAGATCAATATCACTGTTTTTACTCATATATTGAGATCCATGTATGGTTTTACCTACTAGATATGTCATTCTCGGTTTCCTTTTTCTTGGATCTCTTTAATAGTCTTATGTAATCACTTAGAAAATGTCTTTGAATGTTTTGTATTGACTACATATTCTTCAATAAATCTTGATTTGAACAAAAACGCAGATTACATGTGCTCCAAAAACACAAGAGATAATGGGTAAAAGGCTTTTAAGTGGTGTTTTAAGGATGAAGCTCTTACATAGAACTTGTGCAGCAGATTCTACTGTTTGATCTCTCATAAGAATTGCTACAGCAAACTTACAATAGTGAAATGGTCCATGATGAGTAGCAAGTACTTGTGATTTTAAAGGAATTCTTCAAACGTCAGGTAGTCTACATTAAGGAGTAACTAAACTTTCATTATTTATTTTTTTTACATTTGGCCAAATCACTTCTTTAGATGATTTGTCTTTATTCCTGTAAAAACATTGCATCCAATTGGCTTTCAAACTCCTGCTTTTCCCCACTATATTTACCTTTTTTCGGCTACATTGATATCAAAATATAAAAAGCAGAATATTCACTAGCCATACTATAAATGACATGACTAGAAATATATTGCAAGTAGTATTTAGATGTCCTCTCAAGTAGAAATTACTGGAATACTCATTTATGCATAACAACCTAAAAGAAACCTTAATGGCGTAATTAGAATCAACTACAGTCTACACAGTTGAAACCAGACGTTTACATACACTATCTAAAAAGACAGATATCCATGTTTTTCTCACTATCTAACATAAAATCAGAATAAACCTTTCCCGTTTTAAGTCAAGTAGGAACCAAAATTATTTATATTCACCAAATGCCAGAATTATGAGAGAAACAGTGAGAGAGAGAATGATTTAAGGTATTTTTATTTCTTTTTGCAAAATCAAAAGTTTACACACATTTTACTAGTATTTGGTACCATTGCCCTTAAACTTTATGACTTGGGTCAAACGTTTTGGATATCCTTCCACAAGCTACTCACAATAGTTGGTAGGAATTTCGGCCCATTCCTCCTGACAGAACTGGTGTAACTGAGCCATGTTTGTAGGTCACCTTGCTCACACCTGCCTTTTCAGTTTTACGCATACATTTTCAATAGGATTGATACAGTATTAGGGTTTTATCATGATCACTCCAAAACATTGACTTTGTTATCCTTAAGCCACTTTGTAACCAGTTTGGCAATATGTTTTGGGTCATTTTCCATTTGGAAGACCTATTTACACCCAAGCTTGAGGCCTGGGGATCATGAAAAGGTGTGGGAAGGATGTAAACAACACTGGGGGTTGCAGTCAAAGTCTTTACTCATGGTACCAGTTCCACAGGTGTACAGTAAGCTGGCAATCACCCGCGGTATGCTGGGATACACCGTGGTGGGCTCCCGCCAATCCCGGGCAGGTCAGAGGTCAATACCGATGCACCCGTCAGATGTGCTTATCCTGGTCGTCTCTACTGCGCTGACTCTCGCCCTCCTGTCCTGCGCCTTCGCACACAGAGTCCTGAGCTAGGGGCTGCAGACCTTCAATGGGTTTTCTGCCTGCTTGGCCCCTGATCCTCTGTGGCCCTCTTACAGCGGATTCGTGTGCTGATTTTCCATATACCATTTGGGCTCATCTGATCTACAGTTAGGTCCAGAAATATTTGGACAGTGACACAAGTTTTGTTATTTTAGCTGTTTACAAAAACATGTTCAGAAATACAATTATATATATAATATGGGCTGAAAGTGCACATGCCCAGCTGCAATATGAGAGTTTTCACATCCAAATCGGAGAAAGGGTTTAGGAATCATAGCTCTGTAATGCATAGCCTCCTCTTTTTCAAGGGACCAAAAGTAATTGGACAAGGGACTCTAAGGGCTGCAATTAACTCTGAAGGAGTCTCCCTCGTTAACCTGTAATCAATGAAGTAGTTAAAAGGTGTGGGGTTGATTACAGGTGTGTGGTTTTGCATTTGGAAGCTGTTGCTGTGACCAGACAACATGTGGTCTAAGGAACCCTCAATTGAGGTGAAGCAGAACATCCTGAGGCTGAAAAAAAAGAAAAAATCCATCAGAGAGATAGCAGACATGCTTGGAGTAGCAAAATCAACAGTCGGGTACATTCTGAGAAAAAAGGAATTGACTGGTGAGCTTGGGAACTCAAAAAGGCCTGGGCGTCCACGGATGACAACAGTGGTGGATGATAGACAGGCCAGAGTTAAATTTGCTGAAAAACACCTCATGAAGCCAGCTCAGTTCTGGAAAAGTATTCTATGAACAGATGAGACAAAGATCAACCTGTACCAGAATGATGGGAAGAAAAAAGTTTGGAGAAGAAAGGGAACGGCACATGATCCAAGGCACACCACATCCTCTGTAAAACATGGTGGAGGCAATGTGATGGCATGGGCATGCATGGCTGTCAGGACCGGGAGGACTGATGGGCCCAGGAGGTGGATCCACTGGACCGAGTATCCCACCGGGGGGCAGGGTACACGGCAGCCGGAGCACTGGCGTGGCAGGGACAGGTATAACCAGGTCAGCAGAGTCACAGAGTTCTTCAGGACGGTAAGGAAACAGGCACAGGTACCAGGGAGCAAAGACAAGAAGTCTACAGGACACGGCACCAGGGGGCCTGAGCACCTAGCTCAAAAGACAAAGCTTCCAGACACGTTGATCAGGCAACGCCCCTATGGAAGGGCCAGTCTTATATATCCAGCACAGCCGTAGGTCACTTCCTGCTTCAGGTGTGCTGGGTCCATAAAACCAGGAGAGTGGGCGCGGCCTGGTCCTATACAGAGGCATGAGGCTAATACTCAGAGTCAGACTCATGAGACCAGGAGCAGGACACAGGAGAGCACGAGCGGGAGCGGCAGCCATGACCGGTGGACACGTGGAGTGGATCAGTGGGTAAGGAGCAGTGCAATGACGGTGAGGCCGGATCAGTGGGTACGGAGCGGTGGTGCGATGCAGGTGCGACTGGATCAGTGGGTACAGAGCGGTGGTGCAATGCAGGTACGACTGGATCAGTGGGTATGGAGCGGTGGTGCGATGCAGGAACCGGCTCAGTGGGTAAGGAGGGCTGCTGGGACACCGGGAGCGTGACAATGGCTTTCAATGGCACTGGGTCACTTGTGTTTATTGATGACATAACAGCAGACAAGAGTAGCCGGATGAATTCTGAAGTGTACAGGGATATACTTTCAGCCCAGATTCAGCCAAATGCCGCAAAGTTGATCGGACGGCGCTTCATAGTATAGATGGACAATGACCCCAAGCATAAAGCCAAAGCTACCCAGGAGTTCATGAGTGCAAAAAAGTGGAACATTCTGCAATGGCCAAGTCAATCACCAGATCTTAACCCAATTGAGCATGCATTTCACTTGCTCAAATCCAGACTTAAGACGGAAAGACCCACAAACAAGCAAGACCTGAAGGCTGCGGCTGTAAAGGCCTGGCAAAGCATTAAGAAGGAGGAAACCCAGCGTTTGGTGATGTCCATGGGTTCCAGACTTAAGGCAGTGATTGCCTCCAAAGGATTCGCAACAAAATATTGAAAATAAAAATATTTTGTTTGGGTTTGGTTTATTTGTCCAATTACTTTTGACCTCCTAAAATGTGGAGTGTTTGTAAAGAAATGTGTACAATTCCTACAATTTCTATCAGATATTTTTGTTCAAACCTTCAAATTAAACGTTACAATCTGCACTTGAATTCTGTTGTAGAGGTTTCATTTCAAATCCAATGTGGTGGCATGCAGAGCCCAACTCGCGAAAATTGTGTCACTGTCCAAATATTTCTGGACCTAACTGTATTTTTCTATACTTTCTTCCCTCTTTCAACACCCAATTCCTTATATGATATAATTTGTTTATCACTTTTCTGTAGATCTAGTAGGGTTATTTATATGCTGAATTTTCATGCCCCATAATTTACCATGTCCCCTTCTTTTATGGTAGAATTCTATCCTTGATATCTTATTCTGTGTGTGATTTTGAATAAAGGATTCCAATTGTTTGCACAAATACTCTAGTCCTCCTGTGTTGATGTCTGTTATGAGTAGTGCTGGTACTGATTCAGTCTTATTTTGGCTGACTCTGTGTCTAATTTGATGTCTCTGTTAGTGAGAACTGTGTTTCTTCTATGATGATAAACTTGCGTGATATATGTTATAGTTGTGCCCCAGGGACTTTGTTCTGCTAATCAATGGTTGAGTGTATACACCTGAAAGTATTCCTGAGATTAAGATACACTGAGGGGGGTACCAATGAGAGCCTGGGGTATGGTTGCTGGAAAGTAAAGTGTAGACATATATATGTATGAGACTTTTTATAAATTCCTTTTCTTGTTTATAACAGAGAACAATAGAGAAGGGGTTTTATGCCGCGCTGTTCATCAGGAAGGAGGACAAAGAGATGGTCAATGTTCCTTTATTGTAGCTTGTTGTCTACGCGTTTCAGGAGCTCTGCTCCCTTCATCAGGACATACAGTACAAAAAAAAAACATATCTCAGAGATATGTTTTTTTTGTACTGTATGTCCTGATGAAGGGAGCAGAGCTCCTGAAACGCGTAGACAACAAGCTACAATAAAGGAACATTGACCATCTCTTTGTCCTCCTTCCTGATGAACAGCGCGGCATAAAACCCCTTCTCTATTGTTCTCTGTTATCAACCACGGGGGCTGCAGCAGACTTCATCTCTACAAAATAAGCTTTTATAGTAGTTGTGACTGTCACAACTACTGAAGGTGAGTGCATTCCCTTTAATTTTTTCCCGGATATATACCGGGTAAGACCCTATTGCGCTTTTTCTTTCCACAGTTTATTTCGCTTTTCTTGTTTATAGAAATTCAAAAAAGTTAATTTGTTTCTCATTAATATATACTCTACACCCCATCTTGACAGAAAAAAACAGAAATATAGAAATTTTTGCCCATTTTTTAAAAAAGAAAAACGTAAATATCACATAGTCATAAGTATTTAGACCCTTTGCTCATACACTCATATTTAAGTCACATGCTGCCCATTTCCTTGTGATCCTCCTTGAGATGGTTCTACTCCTTCATTGGAGTCCAGATGTGTTTAATTAAACTGATAGGACTTGAATTGAATTAGAAAGGCAGACACCTGTCTATATAAGACCTCACAGCTCACAGTGCATGTCAGACCAAATGAGAATCATGAGGTAAAAGGAACTGCCCAGGGAGCTCAGAGACAGAATTTTGGCAAGGCACAGATCTGGCCAAGGTTAAAAAAGAAGTTCTGCAGTACACAAGGTTCCTAAGAGCACAGTGACCTCTCTAATCCTTAAATGGAAGAAGTTTGGGACCACCAGAACTCTTCCTAGACCTGGCCGTATAGCCAAACTGAGCAATCGTGGGAGAAGAGCCTTGGTGAGAGAGGTAAAGAAGAACCCCAAGATCACTGTGGGGAGATTCAGTAGGGAGATGGGAGAAAGTTGCAGAAAGTCAACTATCACTACAGTCGGGCCTTTATGCCAGAGTGGCCTGACGGAAGCCTCTCCTCCATGCAAGACATATGAAAGCCCGCATAGAGTTTGCAAAAAAACACATGAAGGACTGGCAAACTATGAGAAATAAGATTCTCTGGTCTGAATGGAAAAAGATAGACCTTTTTGGTGATAATTCTAAGCGGTATGTGTGGAGAAAACCAGGCACTGCTCATCACCTGCCCAATACAATCCCAACAGTGAAACATGGTGATGGCAGCATCATGCTATGAGGGTGTTTTCCAGCTGCAGGGACAGGACCACTGGTTGCAACTGAAGGAAAGATGAATGCGGCCAAGTACAGAGATATCGTGGAAGAAAACCTCTTCCAGAGTGCTCTTGACCTCAGACTTGGCTGAAAGTTCCCCTTCCAACAAGACAATGTTCCTAAGCACACATCTAAAATAACAAAGGAGTGGCTTCAGAACAATCTGTGACCATTCTTCACTGGCCCAGCCAGGCCCGGACCTAAACCCAATTGAGCATCTCTGGAGAGACCTGAAAATGGCTGTCCACCAACGTTCACCATCCAACCTGACGGAATTGGAGAGGATCTGCAAGGAAGAGTGGCAGAGGATCCCCAAATCCAGGGATGAAAAAGTTGTTGCATCATTCCCAATAAGACTCAAGGCTGTACTAGCTCAAAAGGGTGCTTCTACTCAATACTGAGCAAAGGGTCTGAATACTTATAACCATGTGATGTTTCCATTTTTCTAATTTTTTTTTTTTTTAAATTTGCAAAAATTTTTACATCTGGGTTTTTTCTTCCAAGATGGGTTGCAGAGAGTACATTAATGAGAAAAAAATGAACTTTTTTGAATCTACCAAGTGGCCGCAATGAAGAATGAAAAAATTTAAAGGGGTCTGCATACTTTCTGTACCCACTGTGTATATATATATATATATATATATATAATATATATATATATATATACATATATATATATATATATATATATATATCTCAAATAGTAGGAGCCATTATAATAAAAGACATTACAAAGAAGAGAGACTATAGTGGATAAGAAACTTGCCTTGAGGCGTTTCTCTCATGAGGATTTTGCTTCACTGTATGGTTCAGAATGATTTGAGAAACTGATTCCTGGAGTGCAGCAAGTGGAAAACAGTGCTAATCTAATAGGAGAAATCTCTATGATTAGCTTAGCTGTGCACAGGATAAAAGGAGACTGCATCAGCATGGTTAAACCAGTAGAAAAGAGCGCCTTAAGGTACTGGTGCCCAGATAGAAGTGATCGTACCAGAGAATGCTGCCCCGGGCATGACATAAGACCCAGCTCTCAGAAGCCAATTCTGTCAAGACGTTTCAGAAAAATTGAAAGATGCCTTAATGAGTTACAAACTCCTGAGTCCTTGGAGGTTGCCATGTTCTTGGCTCTATGTGTGGACAGATGCCTCCAAGATAGACTGGTTTGACCATTCTCACTGGAGACTCTCTCTCGGGGCAGTACCCCATTGTTGAGGGGCAATCTGGGGTTGAACAATCACTCATGGGTTTAGAGGAGCCCATGTAGCTAGGGAGAGCCACTACTTCACATTTTCTCAATAAAATTCGCAAAGAGAGGAGGAGTTGTTTTTTGTGGTAAAGAGGTTAATTTTATTAGAGTCTGTCCCTCAATTCCTAAGCAAAAGGAACACCTGGTACTTAGCTTATCCTTGGTGGTGTAGGGATGGATAGTTAGGGTGTATGTTTGTCTTGTACATGTCATTCTCGCTTTGTCCTAACAGCAGAGGTGGTGCTACAGAGCAGGAATGAGAGAGTTTTTGTATTTGTGGACAATGGAGCAGGATCAGCATGGTGGATGTGTGAAGCCCCATTACCTTCAGGTCGCCTCAGGGTCTCCAGGGACTTCACGTGCTGGTGATCTTCTGGCCACAGGTAGGTCAGGTTAACTTCAATGGGAATCTTGACGCCACTCTTGGTAATTGCGGTCAGGAGGTGACCGCCACTGCAGTGTAGGGAACACCTGGGGCTGATGGTAGATGCAGTCAGTTGTTGTGGCCTCCCAAGAGTGAGGCTGGCCCCAGGGCCCAGTGTAAATGTGTAGTACCACAGGTCGCAGAAGAACTCACACACAGGCTGCAATGTCTTTCAGGGTTTTGACTCACTTTTCTGATGGTAACGTGAGACAACCCGGGCGATGCTTTGATGAACCAGGTGGAACCAGGTAGCGCTCCGGCTGATGTAGGGGTGACTGCTGACCCGCCTTCCTAGCCCTTCTTGTTTGGTGTGACTCCTTACTTGTAGTACTGCGGAGATCACCCAGGGAAGTCGCAACTGACGTTCTCCACTTTCTGGCCCGTTTGCTGGTAGCGTGGACCAAGGTTAAGATGGCTCCAGGCTCAGTCCTCCTTATGGGCCCCCTCGTTGCTGCTGATGCTGCGGACTCTGTGTAGTTTAGTGAGCAGGTTTAGCAGGCCGAGTAGATGGGTTCCTGCTCTGGGGATCTGTTTCTCCATGCGGGCTTGGTCTACCGGTAGTCTCCTTACTCAGCCACTTCTTCACTACTTCTCTAGGTGGTTTTCAGGCAGCACAACTGGGTAGCCGCTCTCCACCGCCAGCAGACACTACAGGTGCAGGGTCTGACAGTGTCCTGCTCTTCGGCTCTACACCTCAGACGCGGCTGCTCCACTCCTACTCCTCTGACTGCCACTGCACAACTCTTCGTCTCCAGTTCCACTACCCACCACTAGCTGGGATGCGAGGGCTCTGCCACCTCCCTGGGTCTGCCCAGGGGTCCCCTCTAAGCTGTGTGTGTGTGTGTGTGTCCTGGTTACTTCATGTCTGTGTGTCCACACCCTAGTCAGCCTTTGGGGTTACCTGTTTTGTACTCACTCCAGGTCAGGGGCACCACATTCCCCCTTAGTTATCAACAGCATGTCCTCGGGCTGTAAAGACAAGAAAGGTTGTAAGTGGAACTTGTAAAACATTTAAAACAGTATAAAACATCATAAAACATTCAAACCAGGTACCATACATAACCACCCTCCACCCACAAGTCCTTAACCCACCCAAAACTCTCTGATCTTCCTTCTTGAGGTTGGTGGTTAAAGGGTAAGCCCCATCTCAGTTGAGCCACGCCTTCGGCCACTTCTGGCAGGAATGTAGAGGCGGTGTTCTCAGTCAGGGTCACTTCGGACAGAGTACCCACTTCTTTGTGGTGGAGAGCCAGGCCCTATAAATAGGCATGCTCCCTTGTCGTAGGCAAGCCAGGCCCCATAAACAGATAAGAGCTTGGTCTTGCCACGTCGTTCTATGGGCACTGCACTACATCCAATGCATACCAGCCTCTCTCACCCTGGTGTCTGGTGTATTCCACAAGGTATCCCATAAATAGATCACGGCCAGGGTGTCCTCTTTGCAGGTGGGACTGGATATCCCTTCTGGACACGAAAATGCCCTCCTTCACTCCAGGCTCTACTATGAAGCCGTAGCCGCTTCTCAGGCTGAATTCCTCAGCCACTCCGTGGTGGAGAGAACCTCTGACCTGGTGCTTGGCTTTTCTGAGAGACTGCTTCTCCTCCAGATCTCGGGCTGTCACCCCTTCTTTCTGCTTGTCTGGGGTAGGCTGCACAGGGGGTGGTCTTGCTCTTGCGCGGCGCCGTACTCTGCTGGCTGGCCTCCGCATCACCGCCACCTCGCTGTCTGCGGGCTCCTAAGTGACACTCAGACTGGGCATGAAGACATCCCAGGTTTCCTCTGCAGCAGGGGGTGTTGCAACCTCTTCCCAGCAGCGGGGGGACAACAGCGCGACCTCCGGGCCTCCCTTACTTCCTAAGGGTGCTGTGTCCTTCTCCGGTTGCTCCGGCAGCAGCGCTGGTGACAGGCATTCATCAGAAGACCTTGGTGGTGGGCTCTTCTTAGCCGCAGAAGTTGCTGGGACTGCTTCGGGTCCAGGTGACCGCCTGGGGACTATGTACATGTCCACCAGGTCTTTGGGGAAATGTGGACTCAGCTCCTCCTTGAGCCGCAGGAATACTGGGTCTTCTCCCGGCGTGGATGCAGGACCCGGCTCTTCAGTCGACGGCTAGGGTGCAATGGCTGCTTCTGCTTTGCAGGCTGGGGTAGACGGCGTTGCGGCCTGGTTTGGCCGGACGGGACACTGCTGTGGCCCGGTCTGGTCTGGCCGGACGTGGCGTGGCTGTGGCCTGGTCTGGTCTGGCCGGACGGGACACTGCTGCGCCCGGGTCTGGTCTGGCCAGGCGTGGCGTTGCAGCAGGGGTCTCAGCAGGAACTGCAGCGGGGATCACCGCAGGCATCGCAGCATGGATCACAGCGGGCATCGCTGCAGAGATCGCCTCTGGTAACAGCGCCACCGTGGTCAGTGTACCCGAGCGGGCAGGGGCAGCGTGGGACTCACCCAAAGGCATCAGCATGGGGGTCTGGGTGGTCACCTCTCGGCTCGGCACTTGTCGCGCGTTCCACCTCTCATAGGCCTGAACCGCCGCCGCCAGCTCCCGTAGCTCTGAGCGCCCTTCCATCACTTGCTGCATGATTCTTGCTTGCAGCCGGTCGCAGAACTGGGCGAGCTTCCAGTTCCACCAGGCAGCGGAGCCTGGTTCTGGTTCGCTACGCACGGACGCCATTCTTCTTGCGTCGCTGCTCACAAGGTTCTCTCTGCACTCTCTGAGTTTCGTTTCTTGCAGCCTCGTGACTTCCCACCGTCCAGGGACAGATCCGCCCCCATCCCTCTTGTTCGCGGGCTCAGCATTCTCTCTCCACACCCCTTTGTGGGCGGCAACCTCTTCTTGCGCGGGCTGCTGTTGTTTCTTGGTGCGCTTTCTTCGGTGGCAACCAGGTACCGCTCCGGCTGATGTAGGGGTGACTGCTGACTCGCCTTCCTAACCCTTCTTGTTTTGTGTGACTCCTTACTTGTAGTACTGCGGAGATCACCCAGGGAAGTCCCAACTGCCGTTCTCCCCTTTCTGGCCCGTTTGCTGGCAGCGTGGACCAAGGTTAAGATGGCTCCAGGCTCAATCCTCCTTATGGGCCCCCTCGTTGCTGCTGATGCTGCGGACTCTGTGTGGTTCGGTGAGGTGCATCCAGCACCCTCACCAGCAGGTTTAGCAGGCCGAGTAGATGGGTTCCTGCTCTGGGGATCTGTTTCCCCATGCGGACTTGGTCTACCGGTAGTCTCCTTACTCAGCCACCTCTTCACTACTTCTCTAGGTGGTTTTCAGGCAGCACCACTGGGTAGCCGCTCTCCCCCACCAGCAGCCACTACAGGTGCAGGGTCTGACAGTGTCCTGCTCTTCTGCTCTAAACCTCAGATGCGGCTGCGACACTCCTACTTCTCTGACTGCCACTGCACAACTCTCCATCTTTAGTTCCACTACCCACCACTAGCTGAAATGCGAGGGCTGCGCCTCCTCCCTGGGTCTGCCCAGGGGTCCCCTCTAAGCTGTGTGTGTGTCCTGGTTACTTCATGTCTGTGTGTCCACACCCTAGTCAGCCTTTGGGATTACCTGTTTTGTACTCACTCAGCCTGAGTGCAGTACTCAGTGGTGCCTGACCAGGTCAGGGGTGCCACAGATGCTCTAATTGTAAGAACTCGTGGGCTCACCAGCAATATGTTAACTAACCCCATATTCATCTATGCCATTAACTCAGCACCACTTGCTCAGGGATGCCTGACACAGATATATAGTATAAAACTGAGTGTAGGACCCCTGAATTATGAAGTAGTTTCTTGCTATGGCCTGGAAGGCCTTCCCCACTGTACTGGGTCTACTCTGGTTGGTGAAACATAATTCAGTAGTGGGTTGGCAATCCAGAGAAATCGTGGAGAGGGGAAACTACTGTATTGACGATTGTTTGAACACTTCTCTCTCTACGGTCTCTATGGAGTCTTCACCTGCATTTTTGTTGGGTTTCGGGATATATTTTCGGAGACGGGGTGTCAGGATTTGCCTCCCCATCGTGTATGACTGTCCCATTAATTTGCTTCCTGGAGCAAAACATCCCAAGTCCTGACTGTATAATCTTTCTGGTCCAGAGAGACAGTACATGAAAGGTTACATTGCTGAAAGTTTGGAGAAGGGACATATCAGACCCACCTCTTCGCCTGTGGTGGCAGTGTTCTTCAATAAGAAGAAAGATGGGTTGTCTCAGCCCTTATTTGGATTTTTGGGAATTGAATCAGATTACCATCCAAGGCCCTTATCCTTTCCCTCTGATTCTGGTTTTATTTAACCAAATTGTGAAAGCTAAGTGGTTCTTCAAGTTTGACTGACAAGATCATAGAGGGGGATTAATGGAAAATGACTTTCAATACACTTAAGAGACATTTTGTAAGTCTGGTCTTGCCATTTGGTGTCACTAATGCCCCTGACATTTTCCAACATTTTGTGAATATTATTTTTCACCATTTAGTGGGAAGGTTTGTGGTGGATATTTTGGACAATATCTTGATCTACTCAACCGATATGGAGACACATCAGATACATGTAAAACAGGTATTACAGATTTCAAGAGATAACAAACTGTATGCCATACTGGAGAAGTGTGTTTTCGCTGTCCAAGAGGTACAATTTTTGGGGTACCTTTTGTTGTCTTCAGGTTTTCAGATGGATCGTGAGATGGTCCGTGTTGTACTTCACTGGCATCCTCCAGAAAACCTGAAAGCATTACAGCACTTTCTAGGATTTAACCATTTTTATCAGAAATTTAAATATTCAGAACTATTCAGTAATTGTAAAGCCTCTCATTGATTTGACAAAAAAGGGACAGATTTCTCTACAAGGTCAGACTATTCCCAGCATGCTTTTACCTCTTTAAAAAGATGTTTTTCCACAGTACCTATACTCGGTAAGTCTGATGTTTCACAGCCTTTTATCGTAAAGGTCGATGCATCTGAGGTGGGGGTGGGGGCTGTGTTGTCACAAAGTCTGTCTCCTGGTAAATGGCGTCCTTATGCTTTCTTTTCCAAGAAATTGTTCTCAGCCAAGAGAAACTATGATGTTGGTAACACAGAGTTCTTGGCAATTAAGTTCGCATTCGACGAATGGCGCCATTGGCTGGAGAGAGCAGTTCATCCCATTACGGTAATCACAGACCATAAAAATCTGTCATATCTTGAGTCTGCCAAATGTCTCAATCCCAGGCAGGCTAGATGGTCTTTGTTTTTTACCAGATTTAATTTTACTGCCACTTACCATCCAGGGATTAAGAACATCAAAGCAGATGCATTATCCCGGCGCTTCCCTGGCAGAAGTGATCATATGAACCCGGTACCCATTTTGCAGAAGGGGTGGTCGTCGTGGCTTTGTGTGCAGACCTGGAGGAGAGGTGTTGGAGATTCAGTGAGATGCGCTGGCCTCTTGTCCTTGAGGGAAGTTGTTTGTGCCACCCAATTTGCACCATAAACTAATTGGGGAACATCAAAATTCTGTACTTGTGGGTCATCCAGGTAGTAAAGCAACCTCAGATCTCCTGTCTCATTGTTTTTGGTGGCTGGTGTTGCATCAGGATATTAACTACCTGTCTGCTTGCAGTATTTGCACGCCCTCCAAGATAATGCATACCTGTCCATCGGGTTCTCTCCTGCCATTCGCTATCCTGAATACACCATGGATGCACTTATCCATGGATTTCATTACTGACCTACCTTTGTCTTCGAGACTGTAGTTGTGATGTTTGTGGATAGATTCAGTAAAATTATGCATTTCATCGCGTTGCCAGCACTTCTGAAAGCCAAGGCTCTGGCTCAGGTGTTCATCAATAAGATCATGAAGCTTCAGGGGGTTCCTTATGTTGTGGTCTCAGATACCTGAACCCAGTTTGTTTCCAAATTTTGGAAAACATTTTGTGCTCGACTTGGAGTGCAGTTGTCTTTCTCCTCTGCCTACTCAGTCGAATGAATAAATAAATAAGGAAACAAGCACACTATGAGCAGCATCCGTGAATAACTTTTGGTATTTGAATATTAAGAACTGCTCACCTTTGCAGGTTGTACGCCTCGCACAACTCCAGTGAAAGCTTATCAGTCTAGATTTACCCTCCGATCTGATTCCAGTGTCCAGGCTTAATGAATCCAGACTTGGGGTATCATTGTCGGCTTCTGAACTCCACCGGCACCTTGGATGTCAGGTTTTCCTCCACGATCCTCCAGCTACCCAGCTGGATTCTATAATGGGTTAGCAGGTCCTTTGCAGCTACTACCGATTCCCAATAGGGAGAGGGTACATGGATAAGATTTCTGTCGGTCTAATTGTAGCGCAAAAAAGGACACTTGCTGGTATTATTTGTTGTACTTTAATGAGTGTAATCTCCTATTGATATAGTATCAATAGGAGCTTACACTCATTAAAGTACAACAAATAATACCAGCAAGTGTCCTTTTTTTGCGCTACAATTAGACCGACAGAAATCTTATCCATACTCAGTCGAATGGGCAGAGAGAGCACATAAATCAAAATTTCTATACTTACCTTAGTTGCATCATCTCCAAGAACCAGGAGGATTGGACATCTTATTTACCATTGGTAGAATTTGCTTTAAATAATCGTCACTAGGTGTATACTGGCAAGTTACCATTCTTCAGTGCATATGGTTTTCATCCGCAATTTGGTACTTTTAGTGGTAAGGGTGCTTTGGGAGTTCCTGAGGAGGAGCATTTTGCCTCATCACTCTCTTCAGTATGGCAGGGGTATAGAGTAATTAGAAGCTCATGGGAGACAGATAGAAACATATGGCTGACAAAAAACGCTTGCCTGGTCTTTAATAAGTGTGAATGACTATATGTTTTTGTCTACCAGGAACATAAAGTTAAAAATACCTTCCTTGAGGCTGGGGCCTAGGTTTATTGGTTCCTATAAGATAACCGCCGTCATTAACCAAGTAGCATTTCGTCTGGAGTTGCTTCAGACTTTTAGGATCCACAATACGTTCCACAGGGCACTGCCTAAAAAGTGCGTGGAACCTTTGGCACTATCCCCCTTGCCACCAGCTCTAACCGTGGTTGATGGTAATTTGGAGTTTTAAATAGCTAAAATTGTTGACTCTCATTTTCTACGTTATTCCCTTCAATATTTGGTGCACTGGAGGGGTTTTGGACCAGAGGAGAGGATGTGGGTCCCAGCATCGGATGTGAATGCTGCAAGATGCTCCCTGGCTTTCCATTGTTCCTGCTGTCAGTATTCATTGGTATAGGCAGTTTTCTTGCTGGATTCATCTCTCACCCTTTTGGATCCAGCAGGAACTCAACTTCCACCCAGCTGTTGATCATTAGCATTCTCTTGGTGTCTAAATACCCCTTCCTTCTTTTGGACTGGTGCTGGTGATATTTTTCAGTTACTTCAAGCCTGGATTGCAAGCAGGTGGTTTGTACACGTCTGCAGTATTGTTGTTGAAAACATTGCTGAACTTCGACCTGAGTCATCTAATGATAAGTAATTCATGCTTTTCTCCCCTACATGTTCCCCTTGTGTCTTCTATAGTTGTGTAGTAGAGTTGAGAAAGAGCTCATCCCATCTATTCCCTATTTATGGCCTAGGGTCAGGTATCCAGCTCTGCGCATAGGTGCGGAACCTATCTAGGGTGGTGAGGGACCCCAGGGACCAGCAGTAGGTTTGGTCAGGGGTCACCATCTTCCCTTTTCCTAGACATAGGGTTTATCTTCCCTTCCCTTTTGCCGTGTGCTTGGTACTTCCTCGTACCTAGCGTGACATGATGTCTTAAGATGTTGCTTCAATTTTCCCACATAATGTTCTTTCCACATTATGCCATCTATTTTGTGAAGTGCACTAGTCACTCCTGCAGCAAAACAATCCCACAAGATGATGTTGACAAACCCGTGTTTCACAGTTGGGATGGTGTTCTTAGGTTTCAAAGCTTCTCCCTTTTTCCTCTAAACATAACGATGGTCAGTCATTATTAGAGATGAGCGAATCAGTTCGCCGAACAAAGGGTACGTTCGTTGAACCTTTATTGTGTAACCGAAGTTTGAACCTTTATCTAACCTTTCCGAACTCCATTGGATTTAATGGAAGGCTAAATGTAAATCGCAGAAAACACCTTTAGAGGTAGTCGAAAGCTTCCAAAACAGCAAAAATACATTTCACAGTGCAGCACCACTGTTTTGGCATAGCTATTAGCTTCCTAGGCTATTGACAGAAAAAATATAGAGGTGGATGAGAGACAGGTGTAGGGCTGGTGCTCCCATACCCCTGCCAGTACAGACAAGACACAACTTGGAGGCCTACAGTGAAGGAAATAAGTATTTGATCCCTTGCTGATTTATAAGTTTGCCCTTTGACAAAGACATGAACAGTCTATACTTTTAAGGGTAGGTTAATTTTTAACAGTGAGAAATATCCAAAATAGAATCCAGAAAATCACATTGTATAAATTATATAATTTTTTTTCATTTTGCATTAAGAAATAAGTATTTGATCCCTTACCAACCATTAAGAGTCCTGGCTCCTAGAGACCACTTAGATGCTCCTAATCAACTCGTTACCCGCATTAAAGACAGCTGTCTTAAATTGTCACCTGTATAAAAGACTCCTGTCCACAGACTCAATTAATCAGTGAGACTCTAACCTCTACAACATGGGCAAGACAATAGAGCTTTCTAAGGATGTGAGGGACAAGATCATAGACCTGCACAAGGCTGGAATGGGCTACAAAACCATAAGTAAAACGCTTGGTGAGAAGGAGACAACTGTTGGTGTAGTAGTAAGGAAATGGAAGAAATACAAAATGACTGTCAATCGATAACGATCAGAGGCACCATGCAAAATCTCACCTCGTGGGGTATCCAGAATCATGAGTAAGGTGAGAGATCAGCCTAAAACTACATGGGGAGAACTTGTCAATGATCTCAAGGCAGCTGGGACCACTGTCACCAAGAAAACCATTGCTAACACATTACGCTGTAATGGCTTAAAATCCTGCAGTGCAGTCCCACTGCTCAAGAAGGCACATGTGCAGGCCCATCTAAAGTTTGCCATTGAACACCTGGATGATTTTGAATCACTTTGTCCCTGGAAAAAGACTGCATGTCGAAACGCGCGTAGGAGCTTTCCAGAAAAGACATTTGTTTCTTCAGGTAATGATGATTTTGTTCTGATTATATTACTACACTTTGAGTCATGCACTTTGGATTACTGTTTACATGGGCTTTTTGGGTATACTAGTGCCCTTTGAAGTTTAATACTATCGCCAGAGCTTATTATTAAATCTATATTGGGCTATACTTTATATTTTCCTCTGGCATATGTTATGCATTGCCTAGGAGGGGTCCTTATACATTTTTGAATAAGCATGTTTTTTATTGGGCAACTTTACCATCTTCATATGGCTCTGTGCATCCTTATAGCCTACTGTTTCATGCAATTGTAGGGGTACCTCTTTTATTTTGTCCTATTGGATTATATAACAGGGGTTTGCCTCAATCTACTTTGTTTGTACAGTGCATGGCTTTAATATGAATTAATACTCTGATTGTGATTATGTATGTTATACCTTTTGGACCTGATTACTACAATTGTCTTCTGTCTCCAATTCCCTGTTAATATCATGCCCACCAAACAAGAATTGTTGTTTACGTATTTTTGTTAATACAATTTTTGAATTTTTTTATGTCGGTTTGCACAAATTTCTTGTATGATTTTTTTACATATTTGGTATTGCCAAGTTCAGAAATGCCCAATCTATCAATAATATAAATTATATACTAAATAAATAATTAATTTGATCTGCAAAGGGCATAATTAGAAAAAAAATAAAACGCCAAAATTATGGTTTTTGGTTGCCAAACATTGCATCAAAACCTTGCATTTATGCAAAAATTGTATAATTAAAAATGCCAGCTCAAGATGCAAAAAATAAATTGTCACTAAGTCCCAAATCCTGAAAAATGAGAACTACGGGTCTCGGAAAATAGCGACAAAAGAGAAATTATTTTTCTTTACAAATTTATTAACTCTTTTTTCATCATTTAGATAAAGGTAAAAACACATACAGGGAGCGGGAGCACACGAGATTGTGTCTTGCCAAGTTTAAATATCCCGGCAATGGCAGCGCTCACTATTTTGCTTTAGCCCACCATCAAGGAGCTTCCCTCTCTTCCCGTTGCAATGAGCAGCCCAGGATTGCAGCCCCACCCCTAGAGTTAGAGTCAGTTCAAAGGCGGCTAACTAGACTACTACAAAGAATGGAAGGCCTCCCATATGATGGCAGGTTGAAAAAGTTAGATATGTTTAGCTTAGAAAAAAGACGTCTCAGAGGAGATCTCATTTTTTTGTATAAATACATGTGTGGTCAATATAAAGGACTGGCACATGACTTATTTCTTCCAAAGACAATACTGAAGACCAGGGGGCACTCACTGCGATTGGAAGAAAAGCGATTCCAGCAGCTAAATAGGAAAGGGTTCTTTACAGTTAGAGCAGTCAGACTGTGGAATGCCCTACCACAAGAGGTAGTAATGGCAGACACTACGTATACCAGCTTTTAAAAAAGAGCTGGATGATTTCCACAGTACACACAACATTGTTGGTTATAAATGACTTAGTGACAAAATGTAGAACTGGTGGAGGAAGGTTGAGCTAGATGGACCTAGGTCTTTTTTCAACCTAAGTAACTATGTAACTATGTAACTTTTTTTCACCACTTAGATAAAGGTAAAAACACATACAGGGAGCAGGAGCACATGGGATTGTGTCTTGCCAAGTTTAAATATCCTGGCAATTGCAGCACTCACTCTTTTGCTTCAGCCCACCATCAAGGAGCCTCCCTCTCTTCCCGTTGCAATGAGCAGCCCAGGATTGCAGCCCCACCATCAAGCAGCATCCGTTTCTTCTCTACAACATGATGGGCTAAGTATCTAGCCCTAATACCTCTGCATTTACCCCTGTATTAACCCCCTGCATTCCTGAATTAACCATTTAAAGGGGTTATCCGGCTTCTTTTGACTTTTTTTTTTATTACCCTATTGGGCTACATTGGGGCAGGTAAGTAGACAGTGACCACTTACCTGCCCTGATGTCAGCCCCTCTCCCCCGGCTCAGAGCGATCATGTGACCCCTCCTGCCGCGATTTTGCTGCTTCCGGTCATTTCATGTCAACATGGGCAGGACCATGTTGACATGCAAATCTGGAACAGCATGTCGCCTCCCTGCTGGGCGGCTACAGTGCGATGAGCCCCGCCCCCCTTCCCTGCACCATCCCAGACATTCCCCCGCATCCCTTACTCTCCCCGCAACCTCCCCCTGCACTGCTGTGGGGTCCGTGACATGGGGGAGAGGCCTGGCGGCAGCTGTAGCGGTATCAGTGCCAGTACCGGGCCCCTGCTCAGGATCGCACATTCAAATGTACCGGCATCACAGATCACAGATGCTGGTACATTTGAAAGCGCTGATGAGAGGGAGCGCAGCGCTGCTTCTCATCACTGTCCCGCTGTCTGTGTCTGACAGATCAGGACAGCGGTGACTTCACTACTGTGCTGATATGTCCAGAGCACAGACAGCGTGCGAACGTGCAGGAGCGACGGGGACCGAGGAGCGGTAAGTATGTATTCCCTACATGTGTTCCCTTTGGGAGTAGGGGGGTTCGGTACAGAGCGCCGTGTGTGTGTGTGTGTGTGTGTGCGGTGCAGAGCCCTGTGTGTGTGCGGTGCAGAGCCCTGTGTGTGTGTGGTGCAGAGTCCTGTGTGTGTGTGCGGTGCAGAGTTCGATGTGCGTGTGCGGTGCAGAGTCCGATGTGCGTGTGCAGTGCAGAGCCCTGTGTGTGTGTGTGGTGCAGAGCCCTGTGTGTATGTGTGGTCCAGAGCTCTGTGTGTGTGTGCGGTGCAGAGTCCGATGTGCGTGTGCGGTGTAGAGTCAAATGTGCATGTACGGTGCACAGCCCGATGTGGTGTGCGGTGCAGAGCCCGATGTGGTGTGGGGAGCAGAGCCCGATGTGGTGTGGGGAGCAGAGCCCGATGTGGTGGGGAGTGCAGAGCCCGATGTGTGTGTGGGGAGCAGAGCCCGATGTGTGTGTGTGCGTGTGTGTGTGGGGCGCACAGCCCGATGTGGGGCTGTTATTTGCAATGCTGTAGTGATAACAGGTCAGGTGCTGGGGCAGAATACTGACAGGGAATTTGTGCAGGGGGCGGGCAGAGGGCGAGCAGGGGGCGAGGCTGGACAGTGAGGCCGGGCAGGGGGCGAGGCTGGACACTGAGGCTGGGCGGTGCCAGCTCTGACTGAGGTTTTGCACAGGAAGTGGTCATGTTTGCTTGTGCTGAATGTAAACAAAGAACTGCAGAGAATAAAGTCATAATTCAAGAGGAACAAAAGTTAGAAAACAAGAAATAACAATGTTGGGGTGTTTTATATGACAATACAGCACAGATTAGCTTACCAAAACTTTTTGAGTTTATGTCGGGCAAATCCTTTAACCATACCCTAACTTAACCAAAGTACCTCAACTCCTTGTTCCTCTATATACAGTATATGCATTACTGCACTGCTATTAACGCCTTCATTATGAATACTGTATAGGGATAGCAAGTATTAGATGGGTGGCCTGCTAATTGTGTGTGTATTTTAAGAAACATGGGTGGTGGTATATTATTAGGTAATTGTGGGTTTCATTTTGTATTATTGGTAGAGAAGGCAGGCCCCGCTCTATGGAGATGCAAAGGAAATGGTGATGTTTGGTGACTAGTGCTGCATAAGGAGCTAATAAAAAAATGGATAGGTATTTACTGCATGGTAATGACCCAGACACAATCAGAAGCAATCTGACCTAGACAAGCTTTGAAGAAATTATAAAATTTTACAATGACTGTGATGAAACAGCCTACAATGATGGCAACTTTGACTATTTAAAATGATGGCAACTTTGACTATTTAAAATTAGTCTGGTCACTAGTGATGGTGAGCACTGAAATGCTGAAATGCTCGTTACTCAATTCGAGCTGGTCAGACGCTAGGACGAGCTCAATGTGAGTAACTGTAACGTCTGCCTGGAGCCACAGACTCAGACTGATTGTAAGGGGAGTCTAGAGAAAAGCCGCTCACAAAGTAGGACCCCGACAACTCTGCAACCCTTTAACCCCTATACAGGGATTTGGAATTACACAGAGCCCCAGAGATCACCACCTGTGGTAGGCTGTAGTCCGTGGTGGTCAGACAGGGTCAAAAACCAGGAAATGCAATACAGGAACAGAATCGGCAGGCAAGGGCGTAGTGAGGGGACAAAGCAGAGGTCAAATCCGGAACTGGCAGCAAGGTACAAAAACGACAGACAGGATGGTAATCAAAAAAAACAAGCAAAGGTCAGCGCACAGGACTCAAAATACAAACAGCACATGAACCAGGAGTACAGAACTATCTATGGCAGTGGTCACATGACAGGAGGGGGAATAAGAAGGGTGTGGTGTCTTCCCATTGGCTGCAGCTAAATGATGGTAAACTTCAGCTGGAAGACACGCCACCTAGTGGATGAGCGGAGCCTGCACCCAGCAGAGCCACTGGCACTGACTCCTCTCCCATCACCATCCATGGTGGGAACACAGCGTCGCCTGGTGATCGGAGAAGAAGTCGCAGAGGCGGACTCCGGGGGGACGTGACAGTAACGAGCATTATGGAAAGTCAATGCTTGGCCTGTCCAGGTTTTTGCCCACCTACTGCCAGCCATAAATAGAGTAATCTGGTGGGTGGGAAGCTGTGGTTTGTATGTTTTTGTCACATTACGTCTGAGGATGTTGTTAAATCCCCTGGGAGAGTCATTCAGAGACTGTGAAAGTCTCCCCTTGAAGTGCCTGCACACATCATGTGACAAAGCAAGCCTGTGTGTTGTGGTCATTGTTTCACGGATTGAATATCAGAGCACCCGCGATTCTCGGCCAAGCTCCGCAAGTACCTGAGCACTCCAATGTTCAATTGAGTAACAAGCAGTGCACACTCACTCATCCATACTGGTTACTGATCATATCAGTACCAAATTTGCTACTGAGGCAGATATCCCCCAAAGAGACCTATGATTAGAAGAGTCTCTAAGTAAGAAATAAAAATATATAAACTGTGAGAGTATCTCAGGGTAAACCACATATTTATGTGGTTTTAAGGTTTTTGAATGGAATGTCCACTGGATTGACTTTCTTAAAAGGCCTTATTTATATATTTTTATTCTCACTTTTTCTTTATTTTTCCATTTTTTTTTCCTTTTACTTTTCTTCCATATCCAAACAGGTATTTACCTTCTATGCAAGGGTTACATTTCATCATGTTCTCATTTGCATTTTCCTGGGACTACACCCACCTTTTGTCCGCCCTTCATTCTCCATGGTAAGCTTTATATGTTTGGTTCCACTGTGTATTTTTATGCTTATGATTAAGGACTTATCTACATTCCAGCTGTCCGAAACGCGTCAAGCCATGGTGTTTTCATGGAACCGATGATGTTTTTCTTGGATCTTTAATCGTTGAATAAAGTTTCTACACTTTTATATATTTTTCCTTGGATTTATATTTTTCCTATCCTGGAATTGGTGCTGAGTCCCGTCCTTTCTCCTTGCTATTGCCTCTACGGACCTGCCTGTCCGGTGGACATCCTGCATCCCATCTGAATTGAGCGGATACATATACGGGTGAGCTGAATTTTTCTTTCTACTTTCTTAAAAACACCTGTTTTAGGAGTGAGTGAGAAAATTGTGAGGGAATTAGTGCACCCACAGTTTGACAAGGGTACCAACTCTACAAACATACATTTTTTATCAGCATCTGTCTCTTTTCCAGAGGTTCTAGAGCAGGTGTCTCTGTGCACAAAAATCAGAGAGGCCTCCATAGGTTACTAACTTGCCAACTGCTCAGAAATTGCAAGAGCAAGGCAGACAAGGACCAAATCAATGTCTTTATCTTGACCTCAATACATGGAAACAGAAGCATGACTGTCCAAAGCACCACCACAATGACCCTGAAAATACATTACATTCTTGATTACAATAGATCAATTGCAGATGTTGATCTCACACATTAAGTCCCTACACTGTAAAATGCTTCCTTGCTGTCATGATGTGTAGACCAGACTGGTGGATTCCTTCAGTTTTATGAGGTAATATTGAAAGCAAGGGTGTAAAAATGTGCCTGCAAACGAGCCTATACAGTTAGGGGCCCACTGATGCCAGCACCGTTTATGTGCATCTGTGCCGCCCCCATGTCAGCAGCCGGGCTGCTCGGATCTGGATCCGCAGTGGCTCGAGGGGTCTCCGGACCCGGGGGTCGTGCGGGCACTCAAATAAAAAGTGGTTGCAACATGTATCGGGGATTGTTGTAGATAGTTTGTGACGCCACCCACGGTGTGTAGTAAATTGGAGTACCACCGCTGATGTTGGTGAGCACCCGGGGGCGATGGAATGGCAGCTGGCTGTTAACCCCTCCGTGGGTAGGGGTGGATGCCCCCCGGGGCTCAGTGTCCAGAACACGGGAGGTGATGGCTGCTGCTAGTAGTGCACCGGGCCGGACCAAAGGGTGTTGGTGTACTCCCGATTAAATGATTGCACGCAAGTCTGCTGGTAAACCAAGGTGTCAGTGGCCGGCTGCCGCTTGAGGGTGTATACGGTCCCCACAGTCGGCTGGTGTACCAATGTCCCTTCCTCCAGCACTTTGTACTTCCTTGCTGTTTTGGACAACCTCGTGTGGAACGAGGAAGTCCACTCCCGGTTTGGTTTTGGTTGGGAGATGTGCTCACAAAAACTGACCCTTGGGATCTCAGTGGGTTGTTGCAGATACCCTATCCCCCACGGTAGAGTGAAATGGCAGCCCACCTGGGCTAACACTCTGGAACAGCATATGGAACCTTGCTCTCAGCCTGGTTAATTAGAGAAGGGGCTTGCAACCGTCTTCTAACTAGTGTCCAGGTACCCCGCCTGTGAACGGTTTCCGGACCGGATCTCCGCTGTCGGTACTGGCGGGCTCCAATCCTGTCCCGGCCCACCTTTGGATTTCCCGCGACCGGACTCCCGTCACCTTTGGACATGGTCCACTGCTTGCCACCTAACCAGTAGACCAGGGCCACTATCCTGGCTACCCTTCACTAGGCGTAGGCGCAGATTCCTTTTCCATTTGCACCTCAATCTGCACTCCTCCTTGAACTTCAACTCCAAACTCCTCACTGGTTCCCTCCCCTGGATCCTCAAGACCCCTAGGTGGGCACTCCCAATCCACCTGGTCCCACCCACTGGTGTGTCCTTCCTGCCCTGAGGGGGGTGGCTAGGGTTTTATGGCAGATGGTACCTGGTGTAGGGTGGTGTTGTTGTGTGGGGTGTAGTGTTTCTCTGTGACCACCTGGCGGTGCTAGGGCTATTGGAGTGTAGAGTGCCTCCAGCTCCTTGTACTACAATAGCTATACATCTTGCCAACCACTCACAAGTTGGCAGCCAATGTAGGCATATCCAATGTGGGCTGCACGTGACACCACTTTAATGTGACACCTGCCCCATTACTACAGTAAGGGGTCAAAATGGAAAACATTATTACAGGATGGGGCCAGGAGTGCAGACGTTATTAGAGTAAGGGGCCAGGATGGAAGAAATTATTAAACAGTATGGGACATTAATACAGGATGGGGGAATTATTGCAGGATGAAGGGGGGACGAGGATGGGGAACATTATTACAGGAAGGGGGCAAGACAGAGAACATTATTATAGGGGCCCATACATCTGACCAACATGCTGGTTGGGGTCCAAATTTTGCATCAGGGCCCATAGGACTCTTGTTACTGTATGTCACTGATTCAAAGCTCTAATTTTGAAAATTAAAAAGGGGAGTACTTCTGGATTTAAAGGTGTCCATATTGTACTGTGGTACCATTTTCATGATGAGGTCTCCAAACAGTTAGGAAGGGAAGAATACCGAAATGCTGCCGAGGGTGTTCCAAAAGGGTAATTTGAAAGGACACCATTTATCATTACGAAACATGTTCTGAAAAAGATGGCCTGTGTTTAAAGGATTGCATCAAAAAGTAACACACATCCACTAATTATAAAGTTTTACATGTATCCTGTGATATACTGTTAACACTTTTTTATACCCTAATTTACTTCCTTCAACTTAAATATGCCACGACATTATAAAATCAAAAGCAGGAAAACCCCAATTAAAACATCTAACTTCTTGTACTTCTAGATTAATTGCTTGAGGCATTTAGTTTGTAAATTGGGTAACTTTAAGGGGGTTTGTATTGTTCTGGCACCTCAGGGTTTGAGCTAATGTGACATGATGCCATCAAATCATACTAGTAAAACCTGTATGCCAAAATGGTGCACCTTCCTTCTGAGCTATGCAATGTGCCCAAACAGTGTTTTTTGACTACTTATGTGTAATGAACTGCTCGGTACTCGAATTGAGCAGGTTGACACTCGGATGGGCTCTACTTGAATACCGAGTATAATGGAAGTCAAAGGGAAACTCAAGCATTTTTCCAGAAGACTCTAAAGGGGGCTTTACACGCAGCGATATCGCTAGAGATATCGCTGGTGAAAGCACCCGCCCCCGTCGTTTGTGCGTCACGGGCAAATCGCTGCTCGTGGTGCACAAAATCGTTAGGAGCCGTCACACAGACTTACTTGCCTAGCGACGTCGCTGTGGCCGGCGAACCACCTCCTTTCTAAGGAGGCGGTTCGTGCGGCATCACAGCGGCGTCACTAAGCGGCCACACAATAGAAGCGGAGGGGCGGAGATGAGCGGCCGTAACATCCCGCCCACCTCCTTCCTTCCTCATTGCCGGCGGCCACAGGTAAACTGTAGTTCATTGTTCCCGAGGTGTACCACATAGCGATCTGTACTGCCTCGGGAACGACAAACAACCTCCGTCCTGCAACAATCAACGATTTTTTTTGAAAATGAACAACGTCTCAACGATCAACGATAAGGTGAGTATTTTTGATCGTTAACGGCCGTTCGTTAGTGTCACACGCAACAACGTCGCTAACGATGCTGGATGTGCGTCACAGAATCCGTGACCCTGGTGATATATCATTAGATACGTCGCTGCGTGTAACGGAGCCTTAACAGGAGGGCTGGACAAACCGGAAGATAGAGAAAGAATCCCTGCATATTGATTGGCTGTCTAACAACCACTAAACAGGTGGTGATGGGACTTGGGCATGGCGCTCGAGCACTCACATTACTTGTTTGAGTAAAGAGCGTAACTGAGCACCCCAATGCTTAATCGAGTATCAAGCAGTAGCAAGCACACTCAATCATCATCACTGCTTATGAGCTATTGGCAGGCTCAGGAGAATTTATGTTATAAGCTGTAGGGCTCTTTTTCCCCTATTATCACTTCTGAAAATTAAAAAAATGGGTTAAAGTAACAATTTGGTAGAAAAATGTAACTTTTCCTTTTCAAAGCCCAATGTTAAAAAAATCTGTCAAACACCTGTAAGTTCAAAAAGCTCATTACAAAACGAGGTGAATTCCTTGAGAAGTGTAGTTTATAAAATGTGATCACCTGTGATTTTATTGTTTTGGCACCTCAGGGGCTTTGCAAATGTGACATAGTGCCCATAATCTATTCCTGCCAAATTTGTGCTCCAGAGGTCAAAAAACAGATCTTCTTTGCTATCCCTAGCCCTGCTGTCTGCCTAAACAGTAGCTTGGGACCACATATGGTAGCATGTGAGGTGTGTGCTGACATCCACAACAACTTCCCATGCTATTGAGGTATATATATATATATATATATATATATATATATATATATATATATATATATATATATAAAAATGTATTCATTTTTTGGCTTTTTTTAATTTTCCACCAATCAAAATGTTATGTTAATTGCCATCTTGTTGAAAAAATTAATTTTACATGGATAATTTATGTCATATTTGTCAAAATGAAAAATCATTAAGAAATGGAATGAACATATGGGAAAGTTAGCTGGGAAATATTCTGCAAGATTGTATGTACAAAATATTTAGCTGTATTACCCATTGAACAGATAGGCCATCTGTTCATTCAAAATGTGAAAAACCTGTTTTTATACATGATATTTGCTACTTGTTTAAAGTATACAGACCTGCTAATTAACCTATTTACCATCTGACTGTATTTCCTTACATCCACCGTGTTCTTCCCATCAATCCCTACCTCTTATCCCGAACCTCTTCCTTCCTTCCCATCGTATCCTTGATGCTCGGATATACAGTGCCTTGCGAAAGTATTCAGTTCCCTTGAATTTTTCAACCTTTTCCCACATTTCAGGTTTCAAACATAAAGATAAAAATGTTAATGTTATGGTGAAGAACAAGTGGGACACAATTGTGAAGTTGAAAAAAATTTGTTGCTTATTTTAAACTTTTTTTTAAAAAAAAATAACTGAAAAGTGGGGCGTGCAATATTATTCATCCCCTTTACTTTCAGTGCAGCAAACTCACTCCAGAAGTTCATTGAGGATCTCTGAATGATCCAATGTTGTCCTAAGTGACTGATTATGATTAATATAATCCACCTGTGTGTAATCAGGTCTCTGTATAAATGCTCCTGCTCAGAGATAGTCTCAGTGTTCTGTTTAAAGCTCAGATAGTGACTCGCTCTCCCCAGGGCCTTAGGTGACTCGGTGTTGGGCCGGACTAGTCTGGGGTAGTCAGCGGTGGCGAGGCCCATTAACAAGGGAAAGAATCAGGGTGCCATCTTCAAAAAGAACAAGGGGCTAAGGAAAAGTCAGGGTGACGTCTTCAAAGACGTCTTCAAAAACTTGGGGTTATTTACATGTTGGGATCCCTCTACCCTGATGAAGATTTTAATAGATTCGTTCGAAACATACGTCGCCTTTCCCTGAGGTAATGCTCCGGTGACCAGGCTGGGCCAGATCACCCCACCATCAATTGGTAGTCATACCAGTGACATTATGGCATATGCAGTGATTTGGTGGGGATCCTGAGGGGTTAATGATATTGATTGATATACATGTGATTGAAATGTACCTAACATATGCACCGGATTGGTTGCATTACAATATGTTTATTGTTTATCTTTAACCCTGATGTGTTATGGACCTCAGCCATTGATCTTGTTACCATATGGATTTTATGTGATTTTAATGATTGATCACCTTTTATATTCAATAAAATTTGTCTAACCTTTGCACTGAACAACTCTTGGTCCTCTTGCTTGTATATAATGCTATTGAGTTTGTGCCAATTGTGGGGGTTCATACTGTATTATCCCCACACACAATTATGTTGTGCTCTTTGGAGTATTTTTCTAATAAATGTTGGGATCCCGGTATTTTACAGGTTGGGATCCTGCTCTGGCATGGCTCCAGGTACCAGGTAGGCTGCTGATAGCATTGTCTGAGTTCCCTGGTTTTGGGAGTTTGTTGCTGTGGGACTGCTGCGGGAAGGTACTACCGGTGTTACATCTTCTCGGTGTATATGTATGTCCAGGGCGTACCACCCATGTGCACCCATTTTGTCTGTGAACCGGTAGATGACCCCCTTCTTACCCAGGATGGGATACCATACCTCTGGCAGAGATGTAGTACCTCTGTGGCGATGAAAGCCTCAGTGGCGCCACAATAGCATCATAAAGACCAAGGAACACAACAGGCAGGTCCGTGATACTATTGTGGAGAAGTTTAAACCCGGATTTGGTTACAAAAAGATTTCAAAACTTTAAACATCCCAAGGAGCACTGTGCAAGAGATCATATTGAAATGGAAGGAGTATCATACCACTGCAAATCTATCAAGACCTGGCTGTCCAGCCAAACTTTCCTCTCATACAAGGAGAAAACTGATCTGAGATGCAGCCAAGAGACCCATGATCACTCTGGATGAACTGCAGAGATCTACAGTTGAGGTGGGAGAGTCTGTCCATAGGACAACAATCAGTCGTACACTGCACAAATCTGGCCTTTATGGAAGAGTGGCAAGAAAAAAGCCATTTCTCAAAGATATCCATGAAAAGTGTTGTTTAAAGGTTGCCATAAGCTACCTGGGAGACACACCAAACATGTGGAAGAAGGTGCTTTGGTCAGATGAAACCAAAATCAAACTTTTGGGGCACAATGCCAAACGATATGTTTGGGGTAAAAGCAACACAGCTCTCACCCTGAACACACCATCCCCACTGTCAAACATGGTGGTGGCACCATCATGGTTTGGGCCTGCTTTTCTTCAGCAGGGACAGGGAAGATGGTTAAAATTGATGGGAAGATGGATGGAGCCAAATACAGGACCATTCTTGAAGAAAACCTGTTGGAGTACTCAAAAGACTTGAGACTGGGACAGAGATTTGTCTTCCAACAAGACAATGATCCCAAACATAAAGCAAAATGGAATGGAATGGACAATTGAATGGTTCACAAATAAACATATCCAGGTGTAAGAATGGCCAAGTCAAAGTCCAGACCTGAATCCAATCGAGAATCTGTGGAAAGAGCTGAAAACTGCTGTTCACAAACGCTCTCCACCCAACCTCACTGAGCTTGAGCTATTTGCAAAGGAAGAATGGGCAAGAATTTCAGTCTCTCGATGTGCAAAACTGATAGAGACGTACCCCAAGTGACTTGCAGCTGTAATTGCAGGAAAAGGTGGCGCTACAAAGAATTAACTTAAAGGGACGAATAATATTGCACGCCCCACTTTTCAATTATGTATTTTTTTAAAAAGTTAAAAAATAAGCAATACATTTTGTTCAACTTCACAATTGTGTCCCATTTGTTGTTGATTATTCACCATAACATTAACATTTTTATCTTTATGTTTGAAGCCTGAAATGTGGGAAAAGGCTGAAAAATTCAAGGGAACCGAATACTTTCGCAAGGTACTGTACTTTACATTGCCTTGAAATGAATAATGCCTAGTTTATTATGACTTTAATATTATTAATTGCTTGTTTCATCCTAAGGGACTACTATGTTGTAAATATGTATATATATATATATATATATATATATATATATATATATATATATATATATATATATATATTAAAGCATTCAGTAACCACAATTCTGTATCCACTGTCTTTACATCCATTTCTTATATTAATTTCATATAATGGCTCATAAACACATGTAAGTGAGATAATGTTCCGAAGCAACTACAGGCCAAAAAAGAACAACCTGTTAAAAAGACAATGCTTCTCAAATACATCAAAAGGTAAAACAGAGGTACTTACCTTCATTGGGGTCCCCTCATGCCAATACCCCCAAAAGACTAAATGGGGATTTATCAGGGAATTTCTTTAGAAAATACTTCAGAGTTAGAATAAATGTCCCATCTTAAGGCCCGCTATTTAAGTGGAACGCTGTGATACTACTAATAGCGTTCCTGCTCTCTTGTGAAAGCCACCATACACCGGACGATGTACTCAACAACCAATAGACTGACACTGTCTCATCCCCAGATGCGATCACATCATCGGTAGTCTGACATTTCACCCCAGTGGAACAAAAATGCATACCACTGGCTAGTTCCCCACAAGTGTCGACTCTAGCGGAAGTGACGCAACACACCATGGTGGAGCGCAAATGCACTCCACTGGCTCACTGGAAAATATGAGGAAGCTACATTAACCCTCTATATGTCAATAAACATAGCAGAAAAGCAAAGCACTCCAATACAATATGCCCCCCTGGCAACCCATATAATATGCAAGTGTTCCGCCATAGAAACAATCAAAAGATGCAGCATAAAAGGCAAAAAAAGGAGAGGGGTGAACGGATGGCAAATACATTCCAGAAAAAGTAACATAGTGAAATCAGTATGTAATATAAAACTATATGTATCTGCTAGTAGTAACCCACTTAACAAGTCTTATTATGTACACGGCAAATGCCAAGAGAAACACTACCATAAACCAAACAAAGGATTATTAAGATACTAAATCAAAAAAGTTTTTTTAACAAAATAATAATACTTAAAGGGGTGGTTCACCCATATTTTTTATTGTCTAGATCGATATTATATTGAGAAACAATGTTTCTCTCAAATACCTTGTGTTGTCAATAGTGCCTGTGAGAGGCGCTATTGCAGACCGCTGCTCCCCGTCCAGGGACGTACCCGTCCAAAGCTGCCTCGTCACATCCGTGCAGCCGGCTACATTCTGAGCCCATCTGCTCCCTGCTCCTCCTCCCTCACAGCACGTCTCTTGCTTGCAGCGTTCTGCGAGGAGGGAGGAAGGAGGGGGGAGCAGGAGACGCGCCGTGCTGTGCTGTGCTAGGAGGGAGGAGGGAGGGGGGGAGCAGGAGACGCGCCATGCTGTGCTGTGCTGTGCTAGGAGGGAGGAGGGTGAGGGGGAGCAGGAGACGCGCCGTGCTAGGAGGGAGGAGGAGGGGGGAGCAAATGGGCTGTGACAGCAGTGAAACACTGCTCACAGCTCAGAGTCTGGAAGACTGTAGCCGGCTGCACGGATGTGACGTGGCAGCATTTGACGGGTACGTCACTGGATGGGGAACAGCGGTCTGCAATAGCGCCTCTCACAGGCACTATTGACAACACAAGGTATTTGAGAGAAACATTGTTTCTCAATATAATATCGATCTAGACAATAAAAAATATGGGTGAACCACCCCTTTAAGGCTCTAAAAAGCCTAAAGAATATTGCTCATTTAGAGACCTGGCCCCTAGGCCTATACGTCCAGGCTGCTTAATTTCAAGTACACTAATACTAAAAGAAGGACTTAGCTGAAAATTACAAGGGTCAATTGTTCATTGATTCCCCCTGGACTCATTGACTGTAACCAAAATATCCATCTGGATTCTCTCTGAATGATTGTCCTATCCTAGTCCCCCAATCTGTTTGACTTCGGAACTATTTCTATGACCTTAAATAAAACAATATTTACATCACCCTATTGGTATTGGACAACAAGCCGGGCTAAAGCCTGCTTTACATGTTGCAATTTTGCATACGATATTGTATGTGATTTGCAACGCCCCCATCGTATGTGTTGCACGTTCAATTTGTTGAACGTGCCGCACAAACGATTAACCCCCGTCACACGTACTTACCCGTCCATACAACCTCGATGTGGGCGGCGAACGTCCACTTCCTGGAGTGGGAGGGACGTTCGGCGTCACATCGACGGCACGCGGCAGCCGGCCAATAGAAGCAGAGAGGCGGAAATGAGCGTGACGTAAACATCTCGCCCACCTCTTTCCTTCCGCATTGCCGGCTGGAGCCGCGGGAGACAGGTCAGATCTGTTCAATGTTTCCGGGGTGTCACACACTGCGATGTGTGCTGCCTCGGGAACATTGAAAAACCCAACGTGCAATTCATCAGGATTCAACAAGGTGTATGCGATGAACGTTTTAACGTTCAATCGCAATCGCACGTACCTGTCACACACTACAATGTACCTTACGATGCCGGATGTGCGTCACTTACGGCATGACCCCGCCGACACATCGTAAGCTATATTGTAGCGTGTAAAGCGGGCTTTAGGGGGTGTCCCGCTTATGATTTATATCTCCTATATGTTCCCCAATATGAACCCGCAGTTGTCGTTTGGTTTTTCCAACATAATTTTTGGGGCAGGAACATGTGCAGAGATAAACCACACCAGAAGTTCTGCAATTGGCAAAGCCCCTGTACCTATACATCCTCCCTGTGACTGCACTTGAGAATGTCTTAGAAGGTTCAATAAATCTACAGAAACTGCAGGCACCAAATTTAAAGGTCCTTATAGGATGACTGTCTAACCATTTATACCCTTTTTTTGGGAGGAACAAAATGACTATGAACCACATAGTCCCGAATAGATTTACCCTTCTTAAAAGTTACCAATAGATTAGGAGTACTGGCGTCGAAGGCATCCAGGTCCACCTGCAAGATCCCCCAATGTTGTCTCAAAGTAGTCATAATTCTGTCAGATTGATCTTCCTATGAGTCTAGTTGTGGAATCCTACATTGTTTTGGGTTCGGGGATGAGTAGCTCTGTTCTATTTCTACCCTTGGCGTGCTCAAAGGCAGAACCAATTGCATCTGCAGGATAACTCCTTTTTCTAAATGTTCGTTTAAGGCCCCTGGATTGGGCAATATATTAAAGTGAAGGGAAGGTTTGGAGAAACAATTTATATAAATAAACCCTTAAAACATCATTTTATTGGTAAGCTTAAAACATTCAAATTACACACAATGTAGAACCTAAAGTGCACAGGTGGAGAAGGGAGGAGGGTACAGAATGCAAACCCTAAAAGTAAGCCTCCCTCCTGTCCACTACCTCACGCGGGGGTTGGCACCCTAAAAACACGATATGGCGCCCCCACTCACCGACGGCTATCCTTGACCTGCCCTAAATCACCCTACCGGCAGGTATGAAAAAGTGCTCAAAAACTGATAAAGTGCAAGAGTGCGGATAGCCAGTGAGGTATAAAAAGAGGATCATGTATGTCAAATTGCCTCGTGCCCGAGTTACTTCACAATGATAGATAGGTGAGGTGGGTATGGCTTTTGACAGAGGTTAGGCGGGAGTACGTCAAAAAAAGGGGGGGGACCCTAATACCTGTCTCCTGACTACTCCCTACCTCAAGCGGGGGTCGACACCCGAGACAAACGATACAGTATGGCGCCCCCACACCACGATGGCTACCCCTAAGTGAGTCCCTATTGCACCCTGTCAGATAATACATATACATATATAAAGTGCCTGTGCTGTGAACTTAAAGTGCATAGTGATAAATGTATAGCAATAAGAAGAGGCACCTATACTGAGATGCAATAATAATTTACAGCAGCATCCAGATCAGAAAGTGCCTGTGCTTAATCAAAATGCAGGGTACTAAAAATAGGGTGTACTCATCACTGATACACGATCCAATTGTCGCCTCTGGTTGCCTCAATGCGTTTCTCCCTCCAGGGTCATCGGGAGGCCTGATAATCAGCGTGATAGTCAGATGTCAAGATGAGCAGATAAGGAAAGGGGCCTGATGCCAGCAGCTCCCTTTTAAACTGAACCAGGCACCTCAGAATCCACCCCCTCCAGTCCCACCCCCCGACCACCACCCCTCCCCCAGAAAAGGATAATACAATAAAATAATAAAGATTTGCCAATCAGCATGTTTGTCAGTACCTGGCGCCACATAGGCGTTACTTACATGCCTCATAACAATTAATATATCTCTCCGAACGGCCGATTCAGGCATGTGGAGGCCGTTTGCGTTGATGACTGGATGTGACGCTACGATACCCAGCCACAAACCGGAAGTGACGCGGTAACGTCCACAATCATGTGACTGGTGTTTGTCTTCCAGCCTGGAACGCACCACCATGTTGCTGCCAGGTATAATAAGGGCAAACCACCCCCCTTTTCAAAGCATTGCCGAATATAATAAACCAGGGCATAAATCCCACATCTATTCAGCCATATTTAAACCATAGATAAACAGATATATATATATATATATATATATATATATATATAAATACCCCCATCCACAGTATCTATCCCAATCAATCATTATATTATATTGTTGTTTTGTTATTTAGTGATAATAGAGCTTTTAAACAGGAGACACTTATGTTAGCAAATATGCCATTTCTTATACAAACATATAGATAGACCAGCCACATAGTGTAATCTATGAGCCACATTAGGTGGGCCAAGAGACACTTTTGATGAAATGCAAGGGGAATGGGGAGAAGAGGGTGGGGTGGAAGGGGGGGGGCGCTGTGCCATATATACATATATATGTCTCAATAATGCACAAAGGTGTCATTAAACGCAAAAATTACCTCCCAGTTGCGGGATACAGACCAGTATAGCCACCACAGACCAACAAAACAGCACCCTCGGGCTCAAAGGAAAGAAACATAAGACAACTGCTCATTAAGTCCCCCAGTGTGTACCGACTCCATCCTGAAGATCCACTCACACTCCTTTCTAAGGAGGATCCTATCATGATCTCCCCCCTAGGGTTCTTTTTAACCACCTCCAATACACGGAAGGATAACTGATGGATATCTCCTCCATGATGTCCATTTATGTGTCTCCCCAGCGGTGTGTCACGCTGATTGCGGACATCTCCCAGGTGTTCCCCGACTCTTCTATGTAGTTCTCTCTTAGTCTTTCCTACGTAGTCTAGGGGACATGAACAGGTGGCCACATATAACACCCCTGTGGTCTTACAGTTACAGAAGCTCCTCAGAAAAAAACTCTTTACCATTTTTGGCACTAATCACCGATTTAGAGGGCTTCATGGAGCCACAATATATGCAATCACCGCATCTGAAGAACCCGCAGAGGCCTCTATTGAGCCAAGTGCCCACAGGTTGTGGTCTTGTGTACCAACTGTGAACCAATCTATCCCTGATCGATCTACCTCTCCTATACGTAATGCTCGGTTTCTGGGATATCATCCCCCTCAAGTCTGGATCCAGGGTAAGTACATCCCAGTGCTTTCTCAGGACCCCTAGCACCCGCTCATTCTGGCAATCAAAAGTGCCAATTAATCTGGTAATATCCTCATTATGTTTAGCCTAATTACCACATCTATGCAGGAGTACTGCTCTACCCTGTTTCTCTGCAAAGTCATGGGCTGTATGTAGAATTTTGCCAGGATAACCTCTATCAAGGAAGCATCGGGTCATGTCCCTAGCCTGTGTCCTAAAATTCGTCATAGTGGAGCAATTCCTCCTCAGGCGCAAATATTGGCCCTTCGGGATACCCATCTTTAGGGGATTGGGTCTGAAAATATGTCAAAGAGGAACAATTCCTGCGCAATCTCAAGAATTGTCCTTTAGGAATACCCCACTTGAGATTATTGGAGTGGTGGCTAAAAAGCTACAAACATTAATTGATAAAGCATTAGAGTTTAAAACAGATCCTGAATTCCCTTTTAGGGAGCCTACCTTAAAGAGTACGGTTGAAAGATGCTAGTTAGATATACGATAAGAAACACACATGTTTTATTCCTAACTTAAGTGACTTTAAGGATAAAAAAAAGCCTATCCTTTTCTGTACAAAAAACACTGAAGTCACTGGTGACGTCTACTCTTCTGATTTTGAGTACTCGGATAATGAAACAAGAGAAAATAAATATAAACCTGGTAGAGGACAGGGGAACTCTAAGAGGTGTACTGGCGGAGATGGCAAGAAAAAGTACATCAGGGATATAAAAAATTTGGGTTATCTTCCTCCAGAGCAACTACACCTATGTCATCTTCATCAATGTCTTCTTCTTTTTTAGAAGACAGGTATGCATTGTATTACACCCTCAGTACACGACTGAAAACAGGACAGAGGAGGTGTTTAGAAAAAAGGGACATTGATGATGAAAGTCAAATAATAAACCTGTCCTCATATACTCATAACTACTGAGAGAAGTGTCCTTTCTTGTCATTGATTTGAGGACATTAATCTTTTTTTTTTAAAAATTAAAATGGAGAAAATGCTTTGTTAATAACGATAAGGACAAATGTAAATAATTAGGGATTCCCTTGGACTCTTTAGCACATTTAAGGATTTTCACCGACCATGCATTAGAGGGAAGTAGAGGAGTGTATGAGAGCCCTTTTTCAGACCTTAAACCTAAAAGCACTAGATTGCCTCAATCTGGGGAATGTAGTAGTATCATGATTTTTCTAAATTGATAATACTGACATACGGAGAATCGATCCAAGAGTAAAATCCTGCATACCCAATCTGTCTACACATGAAAGTAAAAAGCTGCAGGCACTTTAAAAGAACCAAAATATCATTATCAAACTCTCAAATAAGAGTGGCAACATTGATGTTTTGGGCATAGAGAAATATCTAAGAATGTGTGATGCAATTGTTTCTCACAAGACTATGTATCAGATATTAAGAAAATATCCTACTCAAGGGTAAACTCAGGCATTGCTCGGGATCCTCATCCCTTAGTGACTCTTTGAAATCTAAAAGTTTTATTTCCTACACCTCAAGTATCCTAGGATTGCAACTTGTACGGACAAACTAAGATACATAATGAGGTTCATCCCCTTAGGGGACGCCCTATTATTTTGTCCATTGATGCGTTGTGCCAAAATGCAAGTATACAGTATAATCAGGATTAGATTCTTCATCCTTTTGTCATGGTTCTGCCATCTTATATCAGGGATACCACTGATTTACTTACCAAGCTAGAAGGTTTACATCTAGAATCCAGCACTATTCTCCCATCCTTTAGACTTCGAATAGTAGTATCCTCCATGACAAGGGTCTTCAGGCAGTGAATTACTTTCTTAGTAATAAAGGCACCCTCCTCATACCCTACAACAGGTTTCTTAGCTAGCTACTAAAATTTGTCTTGGTACATAATTATTTTGTCTTTAATGGCAAATTTTACCACCAGCTCAGAGGCACAGCGATGTGGAGCCCTTATGCCCCCATGTATGCTAACTTGTTCTTGGGCTGGTGGAAGGATGTAGTGGTCTTTGGAGATGAGGATGTCACATGGAGCCCCAGGATTCTTTTCTGGAGTTGTTATATTAATGACATCCTTGTTCCCTGCTCTGGAGACCAAGTATCTTTCGAGACCTTTATCCAACATCGAAATGTTTCCCATTTAAATGTTAAGTTTACCTGTGCAGCAGGAGGAAACAGTATAGCCTTTCTTGATTTAATTATCAAGAGGGATAAGAATGGTTTTCTTGATATGTCAAATTTTTTAAAGCCTACAGCTATACAGCCTACAGCCTATGAGGTGGGAAAGCCACCACCCCCACTAACCTCAACTGAGGTGTTCCTAAAGGTCAATTTCTGAGAATGTGCAGAAATTGTTCCTCTGACAGATTTTCAGGCACAATCCATGGTCTTTAAATGAAGAAATAGGAATAGAGGCAGTTTGGGGCCCCTGTGCAAGAAATTGTGCCTAGCAACTTCTTCTGTTATGGCAACAAAGCTGCAGATATAGATAAACATGTATATACAAATATAATTTTTATATATATATATATATATATATATATATATATTTATATATATATATACACACACACACACACACAGTACAGACCAAAAGTTTGGACACACCTCATTCAAAGAGTTTTCTTTATTTTCATGACTCTAAAAATTGTAGATTCACATTGAAGGCATCAAAACTGTGAATTAAAACATGTGGAATGAAATACTTTAAAACGTGTGAAACAAATGAAAATATGTCTTATATTCTAGGTTCTTCAAAGTAGCCACCTTTTGCTTTCATTACTACTTTGCACACTCTTGGCATTCTCTTGATGAGCTTCAAGAGGTAATCACCGGAAATGGTTTTCCAACAGTCTTGAAGGAGTTCCCAGAGATGCTTAGCACTTGTTGGCCCTTTTGCCTTCACTCTGCGGTCCAGCTCACCCCAAACTATCTCGATTGGGTTCAAGTCTGGTGACTGTGGAGACCAGGTCATCTGGCGTAGCACCCCATCACTCTCCTTCTTAAGGCCACTTTACACGCAACGACATCGTTAAAGAGATGTCGTTGGGGTCACAGAATTCGTGATGCACATCCGTTCTCGTTAGCGATGTCGTTGCGTGTAATACGTACGAGCGACCGCTAATGATCAAAAATACTCACCTTATCGTTGATCGTTGACACGCTGTCCATTTCCCAAATATCGTTGCTGTTTCAGGACGCAGGTTGTTCGTAATTCCTGCGGCAGCACACATCGCTATGTGTGACACCGCAGGAATGAGGACCCTCACCTTACCTGCTGCTGCCCGCAATGAGGAAGAAAGAAGGTGGGCGGGATGTTTGTTCCGCTCATCTCTGCCTCCTCTGCTTCTATTGGGCGGCCGCTTAGTGACGTCGCTGTGACGCCGAATGAACTGCCCCCTTAGAAAGGAGGCGGTTTGCCGGTCACAGCGACGTCGCTAGGCAGGTAAGTAGTGTGACGGGTCCGAGCGATGTTGTGCGCCACAGGCAGAGATTTGCCCGTGACGCACAACCGACGGGGGCGGGTACGCTTGCTTGCGATCTCGCTAACGAGATTGCAGCGTGTAAAGTGCCCTTAAGTCAAATAGCCCTTACACAGCCTGGAAGTGTGTTTGGGGTAAATGTCCTTTTGAAAAATAAATTATGGTCCAACTAAACACAAACCGGATGGAATAGCATACCGCAGTAAGATGCTGTGGTAGGCATGCTGGTTCTGTATGCCTTCAATTTTGAATAAATCCCCAACAGTGTAACCAGCAAAGCACCCCCACACCATTACACCTCCTCCTCCATGCTTCACGGTGGCAACCAGGCATGTAGAGACCATCCGTTCACCTTTTCTACAAAGACACGGTGGTTGGATCCAAAGATCTCAAATTTGGACTCATCAGACCAAAGCACAGATTTCCACTGTTCTAATGTCCATTCCTTGAGTTCTGTAGCCCAAACAAGTCTCTTCTGCTTGTTGTCTGTCCTTAGCAGTGGTTTCCTAGCAGCTATTTTACCATGAAGGCCTCCTGCACAAAGTCTCCTCATAATAGTTGTTCTAGAGATGAGAAGGTGTGTCCAAACTTTTGGTCTGTACTCTATATGTATGTATATATATATATATATATATATATATATATATATATAAATAGTGCCATCTTTTGTTATGTACATCACCATACCTTACATATTAGATTATCTTGTTATTTTTGCTGTTTATTGTACCCTGTCTTTATTTCATAGTGTCCTCTCTTGTTAGTTATAAAATGACATGACTGCTAACGAAATATGGTAATGCTTCTTTTCTGATGGAGAAGCAGAAGGAATTGTCTTCTGGTCAAATCCTGCTCCATCAGCAGTCATTTTATACTAACAAAAGAAGATTAAGTAACAGAGAGTGTGCTGTGTATAACAAAAATGAGAATACGCTATATTAGAGACGGTGCTACACATAACAAGAGAGGACACTATATAATATGGGACAGAGCCATATATAACTAGAGATGATGATAATAAGGGATAGTGTATACATAGTAAAAGAGGAAACTATGTAATTAAGGATGATGCTTTACATAGTGAGCACATTAAATACTAATGGAATGATGTGCTATACATAATAAGGCTACATTCCTGCATCTGTGTGCAGTGTCTGACTTTTTTTTTCGGACTGCACACAGACCCATGGAGTACGTCCTATTCCTCATAATCGGATCAGGACAACACATGCGCTGAGTCTCACAGATCTCATTCTCACATCAGTGATTTTCACGTATATGTGAATGGATCTATGAAGCTCTAGAAGTCCGTGTGCCTTCAAAATGTCACATAAATGAGAGAATGTGGACTAAGGGATTTAACAAATTACAGCATAACTCCAAGTAATACAGTACAGAATAAAGTTTTTCATAAAGTGACTTAACGCTGACATCTCATCTGATTAGTTTTCTGTTGGTTCTTCTCCATCTGGCCAGACCTTCATATCTCCATCTTCCAGCCAAGACCCATCTTATCACACTGATCACCATAGCCCTGAAAATAATAAGGTCACATATAGTGTATACATACATTTGCCTCGTGATTGAAAAATCACCCACACTGTGCAGACTACAAATATGTACCACCACTAATATACTGTGAAGGCCTAGGCTATGAATGGTTTGTTCAGTATAATGATAAGATGATCTGTCCTTTGAATGTCTTATGTATTGCTTCTCCACGTAAACCTAATTGATATATTAACGGAATGTATAATCGAAACAAATTATGCTTAGGGCTAAATGGAATAAGTTTTAGTTCATGAATAACATTCTCGAATAGAAGAGATACTCTTTTGTAGTTTCATGAGTGAGTAACTGACATTCATGAATAGAAGAGATACCCATCTGTAGTTTCTAATAAATAACTGACGTTCATGAATAGAAGAGATGCTCATCTCTAGTTTCAAATAAGTAACTGAGATTGTTCTATTCTTAAGCCTGCTTTACACGGGACAACCGATCATGCGATTTCACGATCGATCGTACCCGCCCCCATCATTTGTGCGTCACGGGCAAATCACGATAACCGTGACCCCGACGATGCATCCTAAAGCACCCTTTAGACTCTCGTCTATGTCTAGACACACTTGAATATTTTGCTAACGAATGTTGCCAAGACTGTTCAAACAAGGAATGAACTATGCCCAAGCTAGCTGGTTGGTTAATAGATAATGTGGATGCACTAAGTACGCTGTATATATATGCTATGTTTTGAATACAAGGGTCAGAAGAGCACTGTGCTTCTCCCGTATAGAGATAGACCTATGTGTAGTCATTTCTCCTGTTTCATCTGTGCAGTTCTGATTTGGAATCCTCCTCCGAGACCCTAAGAGATACCCCCTGGAGGTCTCCCCCAACAGTCTGACACTCAACTTGGGGTCCCAATAAGGAGCACCCCGAAAACCTGGGCACCCCGATACCCGGATTATTTGGACCAGGACCTCCCTCCGCTCCAACCGGACTGATCACCCCACAACCCCGATAAGTGTTACATACTGTGTATTCACTGCTGACAAGGTTGTTCTTGGAGAGGAGGGGGTGAAAGGCCTTGTGTCCCCATTGAAGTTAAAGGTACCCGATAGTGACTCGGTGGTGGTGCCCGCTGGGGGCCCAGAAGCTCGAATGCTACCCTGTGGTGTGGATATCAATTGTCACAAGGGATCTGGAGGATGTATAGTAGGGGGTAAGATGACAGCAGTTGGATATAGCTAGCTAGACTGACCCGATCTGTAGTTTGAGGATGCGGGGGGATACCCGTGATCGAAGATAGGGATTAGGACAATAAATTGTTACAGCTGACCAAGTCCGGAGGATGGGACATTCTTGTATGTGACATTTTTGTGCATCCTCCTCCTTTCACGGGACACCTTTTGTTTTTACTTAGCTGAGGGACTATAGCGTGCAACATATAGTCTTGAATTAGTGTAATCCAACTGCCGCCAAGACAGCAACAATGTTTAAGTAGAGAAAGAAGAAAGTTGAGAAGCTGGAAGGTTCGCAGAATGTTATAGAATTAATGACAGACAGAGAGGGAAAGTAAGTTGTGTGCCATGCCTCAGAGATTTTTAAGGTGTTAGGTTTGCCTAAGAGCGGACGGCTAGAGCCGTCACAATGGAAGGGCTTGTAAAGGGAAAGAAAGGAAAGTTGAAAGATAAAGGATTGTGGGAAGATACATAGGTGTTTGGTAAAGTAGCACAGATGTTGCAGTCAGAAGGATAGGTTGAAATAAAAGAAGAAGGTGCAGGAGACAGGGGTGTATGTTAACCCGGCTAATTCAAATTTACATCATGCTGGGGAACTGGCCCGGCAAATGGTTTTACAATGTGGTCAGACGATTCAGGAAGAATCAGAGGAATATGTTGGACAGCCTGGTGAGAATAGAGAGTTTACAAGTGCAAAATTTCTTACTTTGAATCCCTGAAGTGTGGACCCCTTACTGTACAAATAAGTGAAAATTTTAAACAATTGGTGTTTTAAAAGTCCAGCAGAATTATATCTTAAAATAGATAGGTAAATACATATTTTTGTACTGTGTTAGCTAATCTAAAAATATTAAAAGACTTACCCCAATAATGTTGGAAGGTATTTTATCATTTGTAAAAGAATAAAAAAAAAAAAGAAAAAATAGATCCAACAGAGATGTGTATTATGGAGAATTAGATTTCTTGAAATATGCAAATTACTTTTTTCTTTTGTTTTTATGGTGACTTACGTGGACAGTATATTTTTATTTTCTGACTCTGCATACAGACTGCCAGTATTTCATTAATATTTTGGCTTTCCTTTCTTTCATGGATATTAGTGTACAGTATATACGAACCGTGTTATCTATCGTACGGTCTGAAAATTCCCCAGCAATGTATATTGTTGCAGATATATAGGTTACATCCAGTGTTTGTCTTGTTTGAGTTTTATAGTAATTTATTGTCTGTTGTCTTATTTTTCCTTTAGAGAGTAGCAGCATAAAACTATGAACTTTGCTAGATTAGTACACTAAAAACAAAAAAAAGAGGGGGAAAAGAAGTCATCTATTATATTCTCCAGTAGTAGAGGGCGCAGCAGACATATTAGACAAACTTGGAAGCTGGCCCTTCCCCTGCAATTCACATATTAAAAAGCTTATGAAATTATGTAGAATGCCAGCAGGAGAAAGATTGCAGCCTCTAGAGTGGAAGCTTGTACTGATGAGAGAAAAGGTTGTTTTGGAGGACAATGGACTGTTAGCTGCTGCTTGTGCATGGGGAATGGTTTCAACCCCTTCAACCACTATATATATATATATATATATATATATATATATATATATATATATATTTCTCAGGAACAGAATGATTTAAATGTGTTAATGTGGAAACTGGAAAAACAAATGTCTACATGATTGAAAATCTGGTGGGACAATAAAACATTACAAGCGTACATGGACAATAGTATGATACCTAGAGGGTTAAGGATAAAAAAAAACGCGCTACAATGGAATTTGTTGATGATTTTATCAAACAATGGGATATAATCCTCTCGGAATGCTCACTCAAATTAATCAAACTGATTGTGGAAAAGGAACAATATAAACTAAATGACTTGCAACAAAATATAAAAGGAATCGAAACTGATTTAAAAAAAAATACTCCAATAATGCCCAGTTTGGTATACTGAAAGAAAAAATTAATACCAATTTATCTAAACTAGAAGACTCTATTACCTCTCTAAAGGAAAAAAAATTCAAACGAGACACCATTGACTATAAAGGCAACCAGGTCTATAATTGGCCTCAAATCAGGAGAAATAAACAATATTTTGGATCCAGATCGATTTTGAAAAAAATTCAAAACAACAGAGTGAGTTTTTCATCTACGGAGATAGATGCATCTAATATCAACACAGAGAACTCTCACTCTAAGGGCAATAGTTCAACAGGTGCACGAGATGATCAGGCCAGCAGTACAAAAAACGTACAGGTGAAAACGCCGATAAAAACAAAGAAAAAAAACGGCGGAATAGACGGGCAGGAAGAAAACACTCTTGCAGAAAATCCTTTCAATCATCATACCCGCAGAGGGAATTATTAGGAAATCGACAGGATCTTACTGTGTTGAACATGTCAGCTACAATATTAAACAGAGATCAGATTAATGTCCTACGAAAAGGATTACATTTTGTTGCCACCATGAGATTCAATGTATTTGATATGATCCTGGATGTGAATAAGTTTATAACATGTCTAACTATAAAAAAAAACACATTTTTTTTCCAGGAAGACACTAATCAGAAACAGTCCGATTTATTGCCTGACTTATAGGAATTTAATCCATTTCTTGTTCTGAACAATTATCACTTAAAATCTTAAGGGATCTCACGGACACTTTTTTTCAAAAAGGGTCCCCAACCCAGATTACTACCCTATTCAATCTAAAAAATGGAGGACTTTCAAAATGTGGTTGAATCTGAACTAATCAAACTGCATAAAGAAAAGCGAAATATACATCACAATTTGACCATTGGGGAAAAATTTGCGCTAATTAAACTTAAACAAAACAACAATATCATCATAAAGAACTCTGACAAGGGTGGTTCAGTCATTGTACTGGACACAGGTCTCTATGAGGGGGAATCTTTAAAAAAAATTTGGAAGAAGGGATACAATTGGGTATTATCAACGAAAAACAGAGTGATTATCTTAATCTACCACATCCGTCTATACCACTGATTCATGCGTTATCCAAGACATATAAAAATTCCTTCCCTCCTAGTTTTAGACCCATAGTATTTGGAATTGGGTCATTAATAGAACAACTATCCGAATGGTTGGACTCATGATTACAAGTTCTGGCTCAGATTTCACCTAGTCATGTGTATGACACCAAACACATCCTAAATGTTTTTTTCTGAATTTTCATGGGAGAATGAATTTAGCTGGTTTACTTGTGACATATCCAGCTTATACATTTCTATCCCACACGACTTAGCTGCTGTTTCAATGCTAACATGGCTATCTAAATATAGTAACTACACGGATGACCTACAAAATTATATACTTGAGATCACCTATTTCTTGTTGAAAAATAATTTTTTCATTTTCATGGGTAGCTACTATATTCTGACTCAAGGATGTGCTGTGGGTGCAAAATTTTCACCTTCTTTGGCAAACATTTTTTTGTCGTAGTGGGAAGAGGAATACATCTTTTCCATTGAGAATCCTTTCTCACAAGATATTGCGATATTTTTAAGATACATCAATGATGTCATTATTGCATGGAAAGGGATGGTAAAAGAAGTGGAAAAATCCATTCATTATTTGAATAACAATCCCTGTAATCTAAAATTTTCATATAAACATGATAAGAATGAAATTACTTTTTTGGATCTGTCCTTTTCGTCTAACTCGCTTACAAACGCTGGTTTCACATCAGTGTTTTCCTGCCGCACTGCCAGATCCGGCATAAGTGTAGTACAGTTCAATACAGTTCACTGGCAAGCTCCGGACACATGCGGTCATGTGACCAGAGCATGTGACAGCATGTGACCGGGGCTTGCCGCACTGTCTGTGGACTGTATTGAACTGTACTGTACTTGTGCCGGATCTGGCAGTGTGGCAGAAAAACGCTGATGTGAAACCAGCCTAAAACAGTGGACTGCAGCCTTTTCAGAAAGCAGGAAACTCATTACTGCATGCTAGCAGCTGCCATCCCAGGCATATAATGAATAACATACCCAATGGTGAATTTATACGGGTCATGAGGTGTTGTACTTCTAGCGAGTTATATGAAAAAGAATGCAATATAATTGGAAACAGATTCCTGTGCAGAGGATATTCTGAAGAAATTGGAAATAAGGCCAAAAATCGGGCTGAACTAAAAAATCATGAACAATATTTGGAGGATCAATCTAACATAGATTCTCCTGAACGGTGTCCCATTGTGTTCTCAACAAAATTCAGTACGGATTACTATCCGGTGATTAACATCATAAAAAGGTTTCTCCCTATTCTCTCCACAGATTGCACTATTAACCTTTGTCAGGTTGCATAATTTTGCCATAATTTCTACACCCCTTATCTCGGAAGGGGGTGGAGATATTTTATTGAAATTTAACCAATATATTCTGGACCAAAACTACTGAGATGTCACGAAATTTCAGCCCTCTACGGCTGTTCGAAAAAAAAATTATTGCAATTTAAAAAGGGAATAGTTACAATTGTACCTATTCAGCCGGACGAAGGTTAAAACTATATTGGACAATGGGGTTAGATTTGTGCCCAAACGTAATTGTACAATAGGTGCAATAATCTACCCTAGTGACCATAAGAGCCGAGCCAGTGAAAATTTGGAAAATCCGAATAAGTGGCTCTCAATTAAAGGCTCTTATAAGTGTGGACAGAAAATGTGTGGTCTCTGCAGGTATATGCTTAGTACAAAAAAAACTATCTCTAGTGTCACCAAAAGAGAATACGATATAAAATCATTAATTAGGGGGCGTGGCTTGAGCTTGATGGCGGGCAGACGCGCTTTGTGAAAACTCTTGCAAGCTGAGGCGGCAAATAACAAAACAGAAACCACCTGGCATACTTTATCATGCCGGGGAAGAGGGGCACAGTACCACAGACCGGACCACCAGCCCTAAGAAGCAGCAGCGCAGCGGTGGACCACCTGTTCAGGGGAGGGAAGCTCTCTCCGGTCCCCAAGCCTGCTCCAGTAATGGCGCCTGCATCCACGAGGCAGGCGCCGGCAGCAACAGCAGCAGTCAGCGGTGGTAGCGGGGCAGAAGTGGTGGAGGCAAAGCACAGCGTGCAGGTACAGGGCGGTACCATTGGCGATCTGCTGGGACCGGGATCGCAGCGTGAGTTACAGAGACCAGCGGTGCAGGAGTCTGCAGGAGGTGAGGCTGCTGCACGGAAGAGTCAGGAGGAAGGGGGCGGTAGAGTTCAAGCACCACAGCAGAGCTTGACGAGCCAGGCTGAGGAAGAGAGCCTGAATCCGGGCACTGCTGGTGACATTCAGGGAGGTAATGAAAGCAGGTCCTCAAAGGCATGGCAGAGGCTATCAGCCCCCCTTGGAAGTAAATCCCCACACAATCAGGGGAATCAAACTGGAGGCTAGATCATACAAGGAGTTAACCCAAGAGGCTCCACTGTAGACACAGAGCGCATCCTACAGCTGCTGGCCGCACTCCCTACTAAAAATGACCTGGACATGCTAGTCACTAAAATGGAGGCGGCACAAGAGAGGGCTCTGTCTATTGTGAAGGGGGACATTGATGCCCTGGATACATGCACAACTGCAGTTGAGAATGATGTGTTTACATCATTTGAAAAAGTTAACACACTGGAGCAAAATCTAGCTAAATCCAGCTCACACCTGCAAAATGTCGCCATCATGTTAGATGACCAAGAAAACAGGGGGAGGCGTAATAACATTCGCTTGAAATGCATCCCAGAAGATATAGCAGCTGCTGCCCTCCTTAAGTCTGTAACTTTAATTTTCAATAAAGTGATGGGAGCTGCAGAAGACTCCACTTATGTGATCGACAGAGTCCACAGAGTCTTCCGCCAACGGCCTGGTGACACAACACAGCCGAGAGATGTTGTGTGCAGACTGCATTACTACACAAGCGAAGGTTAAAAAGCCATTGAAATAGTTTTGCATTATAAGGTTACACATAACGCAATATTTATGGTGTTCCCAGTTAGGTACAATCTACACAATATGGCTTTTATGCCTAAATGTAGAACTCCGGTGCCGGTGAATATAATTAAGCTTTGGATAATAGATTCAAAAAAGGGGGGGAAAGATGATGTGGAAAGTCACACCTATTTTTAAGATTTTAATTTTTTCACCGATTGAGTTTTTCTTTTAAGTTGTCTTTATATTTTTATCTGTAAAGAGAATGCAGCAGATATACAGTACAGACAAAAAGTTTGGACACATCTTCTCATATCTAGAACAACTGTTAAGAGGAGACTTTGTGCAGCAGGCCTTCATGGTAAAACAGCTGCTAGGAAACCACTGCTAAAGAGAGGCAACAAGAAGAAGAGACTTGTTTGGGCTAAAGAACACAAGGAATGGACATTAGACCAGTGAAAATATGTGCTTTAGTCTGATGAGTCCAAATTTGAGATCTTTGGATCCAACCACCGTGTCTTTGTAGAAAAGGTGAACGGATGGACTCTACATGGCTGGTTCCCACCGTGAAGCATGGAGGAGGAGGTGTAATGGTGTGGGGGTGCTTTGCTGGTGACACTGTTGGGGATTTATTCAAAATTGATGGCATACTGAACCAGCATGCCTACCACAGCATCTTGCAGCGGTGTGCTATTCCATCCATTTTGCGTTTAGTTAGACCATCATTTATTTTTCAACAGGACACTGACCCCAAACACACCTCCAGGCTGTGTAAGGGCTATTTGACTAAGAAGGAGAGTGATGGGGTGCTACGCCAGATGACCTGGTCTTCACAGTCACCAGACCTGAACCCAATCGAGATGGTTTGGGGTGAGCTCGACCGCAGAGTGAAGGCAAAAGGGACAACAAGTGGTAAGCATCTCTGGGAACTCCTTCAAGACTGTTGGAAAACCATTTCCGGTGACTACCTCTTGAAGCTCAGCAAGAGAATGCCAAGAGTGTGCAAAGTAGTAATGAAAGCAAAAGGTGGCTACTTTGTATAACCTAGAATATAAGACATATTTTCAGTTGTTTCACACTTTTTTTAAGTATTTCATGACACATGTTTTAATTCATAGTTTTGATGCCTTCAATGTGAATCTACAATTTTCAGAGTCATGAAAATAAAGAAAACTCTTTGAATGAGAAGGTGTGTCCAAACTTTTGGTCTGTACTGTACATATATCTCATGATTGCTTCCAGGAGATAGAAAAAGAAACTGTCATGCCCGACAACGTCTCTGAACACCCACTTGAAAATCCAGACTACACCCTGTTTACAGACGGCTCAAGATTTGCTGATGAAAAGGTTGCCTTTCATACAGGCTATGCTGTAACCACCTCAGTGTCAGTAATCAAAGCTACAGCACTCCCAGCCCGATTGTCCGCCGAATAAGCAGAACTTGTGGCCCTGGCTGAAGCCTGTAGCTATGCTGAAGATGCCAGTGCCAATATTTATACAGACTCTCGATATGCTTACGGCATAGCGCATGATTTTGGTATCATATGGGCAAACAGAGGGTTCATCACCGCAGCAGGAACTCCAGTCAAAAATGCAGAATGTGTCCGCAGACTGATGTTTGCCCTGTCCAGGCCAAGACAAGTTGCCATCTTGAAGATCCAAGCCCATGGACCCCAGACCACAGAAGTTGCCAGAGGAATTGCCTACGCTGACAAGAAAGCTAATGAAGCCGCTTTAATGAAAGTGGAAGAATCTAAATGCTATATGGCCATGGTTATGACCAGAGCACAGAAGATGATTGTGCAAGACCTATCTTTAGCTGCACCAGAAGATCCCAGAGACCACATAAATGGTGGTAGAACACCAATGGATCGGCTCAAGGCAGAACAAAGAATAGTCATAAGAGAAGAACTGCAGACATGGAAGAAAGAAGGAGCCAAGGTAGAAGGTGACATCTGGAACGTCAACAGTCAACCCTGCCTTCCTTGAAGAATGTATGCCGCCATAGCTGCCTGGGGACATGGTCTCACCCACAGAGGGAAAAACCAGAGCCATAGAAGTGATACGCAAGTTCTTCTATGCCCCTGGGATATCTACCATGCTTGCTGCCTATAATAAGAGCTGCTATGTTTGTCAAACTTGTAACACTCGAAGGACAGAAGAAGTCCCACCTTAACACCTAGCAAAGCCCCTGTAGCCGTTCCAGAGGATCCATGTCGACCACATCCAGTTGCCCACGTATGGGAGATATGAATACTGCCTAGTAGTAGTGGATGTTTTCTCCAGTTGGCCTGAAGCCTTCCCAGTGACGAATATGACGGCCAGAACAACAGTAAAGGAATTAATCAGTGAAGTTGTATGCAGATATGGAGTACCTGAAGTAATTGAAAGCGACCAAGGACAAGCCTTCGCAGCAACCGTTCATCAAGAACTATTGACCATGGTTGGATCACAAGTTGCCCTGCATACCCCGTATCATCCTCAATCCAATGCGAAGGTGGAAAGAATGAATGGCACCCTTAAAAGGAAATTGACTAAAATGATGCAGGGGTCGGCCGAGGGATGGCCAGATTTACTCCCGATTGCTTTGTATCATGTGAGAACGACCCCATTGGGTAGACACAGGTTGTCCCCTTATGAGATTTTGTTTGGGCCAATTCCCCTAATTGCAGGGTTCAGCCCCCAGGAATTGTCAGAATCAAATGATAAGATTGTGCAGTTTGTGGTTAATCTTGCTAAAGAACTAACTAACACATGCTATAGTTTCTTCCTCTCTCCCAGACTCTTCAGGAGATGACACTTGCCACCGTTTGAAGCCAGGAGACTCGGTGTTGGTCAAGAGTCATGTAAAGAGACATTGCCTAGAGCCACTGTATGACGGTCCCTAACAAGTATTGCTGGTGACTCTCATATCTGTCAAATTGGAAGGAAGAAGTAACTGGGTCCACACCTCCCATTGCAAGCTTGTTCCAGCTAAAGAATGAAGATCCTTCTTTTCATTATGAGTTGTGTCTTGCTAACCGAAGGACTGGAGATAAAAAAAACCCCAGTGGTAAACCCTATGAACTATGGGTCAATATGACATCACCTGTGAACACTTTCTTTTTGACTACTGCTCAGTGGTGGACTGTTCAGGGACTGCCTGGGCGCGGAGGGGAGCGTAATTTATTTTTTATCTGTGCATAACATGTAAAGGGCATGTGAATTGCAGATCATGGAATGCTTTGGGATGGAACACTGGGGAAGATTAGGGATATAGACGTAATTGGTGTCCCAAGGGGGGTCCCAAATGAGTATAAAGCAAGTGACGAAGTAGCAGCAGGGGTTTGAGTTTCTTATTCTAATCACCATGGTTAAAAAAAATGTTGCATGGATAAATTATCTGTATTACAATCAGCAAAGGTTTGTTAATTATTCAATGGATGCTAATTTAGATAGGGATTATAACCCTTCTAGTCTTGGTTTTTGCTATAATTATTGTTTACTGGATTTTGCCTTGCTGTCAGAAGGTTTGTAATAAGGGGACAAACGAGGCTATAGCCATGGCAACCTTCCCTTCAGTATTATATACACCAGTACCCCATTCCAAAACTGACACAATGATTACTATCAAAGCTCAACAACCCAAAGTCAAACTTAGTCGGTTATTATAGAAGGGTGCTACGGGGCTCGGATCCCCTCTGTGGGAACTGAGGTGAAGATGTTAGGAAAGACCCGAGGGCATGATTAGCACGTACCTATACAGTATACCATAGCTGTGGGACACTGTAGTCTCTGGGTAGCCCTCATGGAGAAACATAAAGATAAAAATTTAAATTTTAGGGTGAAGAATCAACAACAAGTGGGACACAATTGTGAAGTTGAACGATATTTATTGCTTATTTTAAACCTTTATAAAAAATGAAAAAATGAAAATTTGGGCGTGCAATATTATTCGGCCCCTTTAAGTTAATACTTTGTAGCGCCACCTTTTGCTGCGATTACAGCTGCAAGTCACTTGGGGTACGTCTCTATCAGTTTTGAACATCGAGAGACTGAAATTCTTGCTCATTTTTCCTTTTCAAAAAGCTCGAGCCGAGTGAGGTTGGATGGAGAGCATTTGTGAACAGCAGTTTTCAGCTCTTTCCACGGATTCTCAATTGGATTCAGGTCTGGACTTTGACTTGGCCATTCTAACACCTGGATACGTTTATTTCTGAACCATTCCATTGTAGATTTTGCTTTATGTTTTGGATCATTGTCTTGTTGGAAGACAAATCTCCGTCCCAGTCTCAGGTCTTTTGCAGACTCCAACAGGTTTTCTTCAAGAATGGTCCTGTATTTGGCTCCATCCATCCTCCCATCAATTTTAACCATCTTCCCTGTCCCTGCTGAAGAAAAGCAGGCCCAAACCATTATGCTGCCACCCCATGTTTGACAGTGGGGATGGTGTGTTCAGGGTGATGAGCTGTGTTGCTTTTACGCCAAACATATCATTTGGCATTGTGCCCAAAAAGTTTGATTTTGTTTCCTCTGACCAAAGCACCTTCTTCCACATGTTTGGTATGTCTCCCAGATGGCTTGTGGAAAACTTTAAACAACACTTTTTATAGATTTCTTTGAAAAATGGCTGTCTTCTTTAGAATCTTCCATAAAGGCCAGATTTGTGCAGTGTACGACTGATTGTTGTCCTATGGACAGACTCTCCCACCTCAGCTGTAGATCTCTGCAGTTCATCCAGAGTGCTCATGGGCCTCTTGGCTGCATCTCTGATCAGTCTTCTTCTTGTTTGAAATGATAGTTTTGATGGACGGCCGGGTCTTGGTAGATTTGCAGTGGTATGATACTCCTTCCATTTCAATATGATCGCTTACACAGTGCTTCTTGGGATTTTTAAAGTTTTGGAAATTTTTTTGTAACCAAATCTGGCTTTAAACTTCTCCACAACAGTATCATGGACCTGCCTGTTGTGTTCCTTGGTCTTCATGATAGTCTCAGTGCTCTGTTTAAAGCACAGAGAGCATCACAGAGCAGGTGCATTTATACATAGACTTGATTACACACAGATGGATTATATTTATCATCATCAGTCATTTAGGACAACATTGGATCATTTAGAGATCCTCATTGAACTTCTGGAGTGAGTTTGCTGCACTGAAAGTAAAGGGGCCGAATAATATTGCACGCCCCAATTTTCAGTTTTTTATTTTTTAAAAAAAGTTTAAAATAAGCAATAAATTTTGTTCAACTTCACAAGTGTGTCCCACAAGTGTGTGGGGTTTGGAAAGACATTATGAGAGCTATGAAGCCATATAATTGTAGGGAGGAAGCTATGAGGATGAGCATCCTCCCTCACCATTTAATTAATTTTAAAGGGAACATCTAAAGTCCCTTATGCCCTCAAACCCAGCAGCATTCACATGTGTATATCTATATTCCCTGCCTAATCAGCCCTGTGTAATGTTAAACTATAATTGAATGTTTATAAAAAGGACTAAAAAACTGCACTGTTCCTATGCTAATTAGGCCTTGACTAGTGTCACGCTCCCCAGCTCCCGTGCCACGCTTCCCAGCTCCCATGCCACGCTTCCTAGCTCCCCTGCCACGCTTCCCATCTCCCCTGCCACGCTTCCCCGCTCCCGTGTCACACTTCCCAGCTCCCGTGCCACGCTCCCTGGTCCTCTGCTCCACAGCCTCCTTGCCTCCTCTCCCTCACCTGCGTCCCCCAGGCGTTCTGGTCCCCGCTCCCGGCACCCTTCCGCGACTCTGAGCTCTCTGCCGGGCACTCCTGCTTCTAATGCACTGCTTCCTCCCCTGGTTTCTGTCACCCAGGCCTCGCGCATGCGCGTTAGGGCGCTCGCGCGGTCATTCACCCTTTCTTAAAGGGCCAGCGTCCACTGGCAGGATATTACACACATAGGTACAGGGTATAAAGGGTGTTTCCTTTCCAAGTGGGCGGGGCCTGTTCTTCGTGTTTAGTAAGCTAGGAGTCAGGTCCCCCTGTGCCTTGTCCCGTACTTACCTATCTGTCTTGTAGAGCCGCTCCTGTCTCGCCAACCGGTCCTGATGGTTCCAGAACTCCGGACGGTGACTGCCTGCCATCTCATCAGTCCCTACCGTCTCCGATCCCTGGATCCGTGTGGTGACCGACCTCCTCGATCAGCTGGTTCCGGATTCTGCCTGACATCATCCCGGCCTCCGAACCTGAGCTTCGTCACCCGGACTACCTTCAGAGACTCTGTGGTCCCAGGGACTTCTTCTCTCCACTCCTCTGAACGGACTGTCCTGCTACCCGTAGTGCTCAGGCTACCGGGCACCTTGCCCTTCGTGGGGTGCTCAGTCCAGTGGATCCACCTCCTGGGCCAACCCGTCATCCTGGTCCTAACAGCAAGAACAGGCCATGGATCCCGCCGAAGCACTAGCGTCCCAGCTGGCTGGATTGCAGCAGGAACTCGGACGACAACGCGAGACCCAATCCAGCATACTAGCCTTCATGACCTCAGTGGACACCCGCCTAAATACGCCGCAAGCAACAGCCACGTCCCTGGCATCACAGTCCATGTCCACAGCTCCCGTGGGAGCTTCCTCGGAAGACTCTAAACTCCGCTTGGCCTCTCCGCCCCGGTATGCCGGAGATCCTAAGACCTGCAGAGGATTCTTGAATCAGTGCTCCCTCCACTTTAAGCTACTTCCGCACCTGTTTGCCTCCGACCAAGCCAAGGTGGCGTTTGTGATGTCCCATCTAGAGGGTGAGGCACTGGCCTGGATGAACCCCTTGTGGGAGAAGGAGGACCCTGTAACTACTAACATCCAAGAATTCCTGCAGGCTTTTTGAACCACCTTTGATGAACCCGCACGTGCCGCCGCGTCCGCCTCATCACTCCTCAGGCTACGTCAGGGGACCTTGACAGTGGGTCAATATGCCATTCGCTTCCGCACTTTGGCATCAGAATTAGGGTGGAACAATGAGGCCCTAACCGCCCCCTTCTGGGAAGGACTCTCCGGTCGTATTAAGGACGAGCTGGCCGGCCGCGATGTTCCTTCCACCCTGGATGCCCTGATCGCACTAGCCACCCGCGTGGACCTCCGCGTTCAGGAACGATCCAAAGAGGTGTCCCGTGAGAGACGTCCGATACGGCATTCCTCTCCTCCGCAGAAACCCGCCGTAGCTCAGTCAGCGTCATCTGGCGTCTCTGTCCACGAGCCCATGCAGATTAACCGTTTGCAGCAGTCCGAGCAACGCCGAGCAGAACGGCTCGCCAAGGGTCTTTGCTTCTACTGCGGAGAGAGCACACACCTTCTACGCTCCTGTCCAGAGAGGCCGGGAAACTCCAAAGCCTAGGGTTGGTAGGAGAGGCCACCCTAGGTGCTGGGACTCTCTCAGACCCGGTTACGTTGACTGTTCAACTGACAGCGGGAGAGACGCGGTTCACGGCAGAGGCGTACCTCGATTCCGGGGCAGCAGGCAATTTCATCCAGCAGGCTACGGTGGACAAGTACCAGGTGCCTGTTACTCCACTCGACAAACCTCTCGTGATTGCCTCTGTAGATGGGAGACCCCTCTCTGACACCATCTCGTGGATCACCAAGCCTGTAGAACTACGTATCGGTGCCCTGCACACCGAGAAAATCACTCTCTACTTCCTCCCGCACATGTCTCATCAAATCCTGCTGGGACTCCCCTGGTTACGGACACACGAACCGTCGGTCAGCTGGCGTGCTGGCGAAATTACCCACGAGAACTGCCTGAGGTCCATACAGCCCATCCGACGACCTCCGGTCCCAGAGTCCCTACCAGGACTGCCTTCGGCCTATTGGTCCTTTGCAGACGTTTTTGATAAAAAAAGAGTCAGAGGTACTGCCACCACATTGTCCTTACGACTGTGCCATCGACCTACTGCCGGCAACCACACCACCTCGAGGACGGATATATCCTTTGTCCCCTGCTGAAACAAGGGTCATGTCTGCCTACATCACTGAGAACCTGGCAAGGGGATTCATCCGGAGATCCTCCTCTCCTGCCGGAGCAGGCTTCTTCTTTGTTAAGAAGAAAGAGGGCGACCTGCGCCCCTGCATTGACTACCGGGGATTGAACCAAATCACCATAAAGAATAAATACCCCCTGCCACTCATCCCCGAATTGTTTGATCGGCTTAGAGGAGCTTGTGTGTTCACCAAATTGGATCTTCGTGGTGCCTACAACCTGGTCCGCATCCACTCTGGGGACGAATGGAAGACCGCATTCAACACTCGCGATGGGCACTACGAGTATTGTGTGATGCCCTTCGGCCTGTGTAACGCACCGGCAGTCTTTCAAGAACTAGTGAACGACGCGTTCCGGGACCTTCTCTACGTCTGAGTGGTGGTATATCTGGATGACATCCTGGTCTTCTCTCCGGACCTCCAGACCCACAGAGAGAACGTGCAGCTGGTACTACAAAGGCTTAGAGAGAATCGCCTGTACGCCAAGTACGAGAAGTGTGTCTTCGAACAGTCGTCACTTCCCTTCCTGGGTTACGTAATCTCCGATACCGGCCTGCAGATGGACCCAGAGAAGGTCTCTTCCATCCTCAATTGGTCCCCTCCCTCCGGACTGAAGGCGATTCAACGTTTCCTTGGCTTTGTGAACTATTACCATCAGTTCATCCCTCACTTCTCTGCCCTGACTGCGCCTCTCTCTGCCTTGACCAAGACGGGGGCTAATCCGAAGGACTGGTCACCTGCAGCCAACGCCGCGTTTGGCTCCCTGAAGCGGGCATTTGCTTCCTCTCCTGTGCTCCACCGTCCTGAGTTAAACCGACAGTTCACCTTGGAGGTGGATGCCTCCTCCTCTGGGGCCGGGGCAGTGCTCATGCAGAAGTCCTCCACTGGGAAGATGGTCACTTGCGGATTCTTCTCCAAGAGCTTCTCGGCGCCTGAACGCAACTACACCATCGGTGATCGAGAGCTATTAGCAGTCAAACTGGCTCTGGAGGAATGGCGCTACCTTCTGGAGGGAGCAGTGTACCCCGTGATCATTTACACGGACCACAAGAACCTGGAATACCTGCAGTCTGCTCAGCGACTGAACCCACGACAAGCCAGGTGGTCCTTGTTCTTTGCCAGGTTCGATTTTCAACTCCATTTTCGGCCCGCGGATAAGAACGTGCGAGCAGATGCCTTGTCCAGGTCGTTCGTGCCCATGGAACAGGAGGAGGAGACATCCCAGCTCATCATCTGCTCAAGTAAAGTAATTCCGGTGGCTCCTGTCACTCTGACTCAGATACCACCCGGGAAGACCTATGTCTCTGAAACTGACAGACAAAAAGTCTTGCACTGGGGCCATGCCTCGAAAATAGCCGGCCATTCTGGTCAGAAGAGAACATGGAGTACGACTGTCCGGCACTATTGGTGGCCATCCCTTCGCACGGACGTTGCGTCTTTTGTCTCAGCCTGCTCCTCCTGTGCCCAGAACAAGACGCCCAAACACCTGCCATATGGTCGTCTTCTGCCGCTGCCAATTCCCTCCGTCCTGTGGCAACACATTGCAATGGACTTTATTACTGACTTGCCCTTGTCTTCCGGACACACGGTCATATGGGTCGTGGTGGACAGTTTCTCCAAGATGGCTCATTTCGTCCCTATGGCTGGACTGCCCTCTGCCCAGGAGCTTGCTGACGCGTACATACAGCACATCTTCCGGTTGCATGGCTTTCCCTTACACATTGTGTCCGACAGAGGAACTCAGTTTACCTCGCGCTTCTGGAGGGCTCTCTGCAAACATCTGGGAGTGGCTCTGGACTTTTCTTCGGCCTACCACCCTCAGTCGAATGGCCAAGTGGAACGAGTCAATCAGATCCTGACCTCCTTCTTGCGCCACTACGTTAACATCCATCACGACGATTGGTCCACGCTCCTTCCTTGGGCTGAATTCTCCCATAACCATCACGTCAGTGAGTCCTCCTCCAGCTCTCCCTTCCATGTCGTTTACGGACTTCAGCCTTCCGTCCCATTACCTGTATCCTCTACCTCGGATGTCCCTGCTGCTGATACCATAGTCCATGACTTCTCAACAATTTGGGACTCTGTCAAGACGTCCCTTGGACGCGCTTCCCTGCGGATGAAGAGACACGCGGACAAGAGGCGTCTGGATCCTCCGTGTTTCTCTCCAGGAGATCTGGTGTGGCTTGCTTCCAAATATGTCCGATTGAAGCTACCATCGTACAAGCTGGGTCCTCGCTACATCGGGCCGTTTAAAGTCCTCAGCAAGATCAATGAGGTCTCTTACAAGCTGCAACTCCCGGCCACGATGAGGATACCCAACTCCTTCCACGTCTCCCTGCTCAAGCCGGTTGTCCTTGGTCCCTTCTCCGCTGATGCCCGTTCTGCTCCTCCCCCTATTGCTGACGATGACATCTATGTGGTAAGGGATATCGTGGCCATGAAGACCGTGCGGGGTCGACAGTTCTTCCTGGTGGAATGGGCAGGGTATGGTCCTGAGGATAGGTCCTGGGAACCCCGGGAGAATGTGAGTACTCCCCTGATACGTGCCTTCCTGTCCCGGTTGCAGGGAGGGGGGCATGGGGGAGGGGGAACTGTCACGCTCCCCAGCTCCCGTGCCACGCTTCCCAGCTCCCGTGCCACGCTTCCCAGCTTCCATGCCACACTTCTCAGCTCCCCTGCCACGCTTCCCAGCTCCCCTGCCACGCTTCTCCGCTCCCGTGTCACTCTTCCCAGCTCCCGTGCCACGCTCCCTGGTCCTCCGCTCCACAGCCTCCTTGCCTCGTCCCCCAGGCGTCCTGGTCCCCGCTCCCGGCACCCTTCCGCGACTCTGAGCCCTCTGCCGGGCACTCCTGCTTCCTCCCCTGGCTTCTGGCACCCGGGCCTCGCGCATGCGTGTTAGGGCGCGCGCGCGGTCATTGACCCTTTCTTAAAGGGCCAGCGTCCACTGACAGGATATTACACACATAGGTACAGGGTATAAAGGGGTTTCCTTTCCAAGTGGGCGGGACCTGTTTTTCGTGTTTAGTAAGCTAGGAGTCAGGTCCCCCTGTGCCTTGTCCCATACTTATCTATCTGTCTTGTAGAGCCGCTCCTGTCTCGCCAACCGGTCCTGACGGTTCCAGAACTCCGGACGGTGACTGCCCGCCATCTCATCAGTCACTACCGTCTCCGATCCCTAGATCCGTGTGGTGACCGACCTCCTCACTCAGCTGGTTCCGGATTATGCCTGACATGATCCCGGTCTCCGAACCTGAGCTTCGTCACCCGGACAACCTTCAGAGACTCTGTGGTCCCAGGGACTTCTTCACTCCACTCCTCTGAACGGACTGTCCTGCTACCCGTAGTGCTCTGGCTACCGGGCACCTTGCCCTCGGTGGGGTGCTCAGTCCAGTGGATCCACCTCCTGGGCCTACCCGTCATCCTGGTCCTAACAACTAGTTGATGGGGCGTTGTTTTCCCAGACAAGTCACCCCTCTTCTTCAAACATAAAGATAAAATATAAATTTTTATCTTTATGTTTGAAGCCTGAAATGTGGGAAAAGGTTGAAAAAATACTTTTGCGAGGCCCTGTATATGCTATGTTTTGAATACAAGGGTCAGAAGAGCACTGTGCTTCTCCCGTATAGAGATACGTCTCTATGTGGTCATTTCTCCTGATTCATCTGTGCAGTTCTGATTTGGAATCCTCCTCTGAGACCCTGAAAGAGACCCCCTGGAGGTCTCCCCCAACAATACAATTAGCCACACACTATTCAGAATATAAAAGGGTAACCCAGAACTGTGTCCCCCATTATCTATAATCTCTGCTGCCCAAAATAAATATAAACTAATCAGTCTCTGTGACTCTCCCCCCAAATAATTTTAAGGCTGTATGCACGCATTGCGATTTTGTAGCAAAAAATACATAGTATTTTACAGTTACAAGAAAATGGAGTGAGATTCCTGAAATCTCCTGCACACATTGCTTATTTTTTTCCGTGCAGATTTGCAGCACACTCAGATCTGCAGCCTGTCAATTTTTGTAGTGAATTTCACCAGTACTAATGAGTGGGGTAAAACATACAACAAAAACGCAGGTAAAAAATGTGTATTTTATGCAGTGCTCTTTCTGTTGACACATCAGGATTTGCAGCACAATTTTATGATGCAAATTCTGAACGTTTGCACAAAGCGTTAGTCTCTGTACTGTGTCCTCCCCCCACAATTTATCATAAGTTCCTGCATAATGAATTGTAGTGGAGGAAACAAGACACAACCAGGGCCATATAATGAATTGTGGGGTGACGCTATCAGGTCAATATAATGAATTGTGGAGTAATGCTATGATGGCAATATAATGAATTGTGGGATGGGGTGATGATATGAGGGTCATATAATGAATTGTGGGGTTGGGGATGACACTATGAGGGACATATAGTGAATTGTGGGATTTTGGAGGACATTATGAGGGCCTTGCAAGGAATTGTGGGGTTTGGGAAGACATTATGAGAGCTATGAAGCCATATAATGAATTTTAGGGAGGAAGCTATGAGGATGAGCATCCTCCCTCACCATTGAATTCATTTTAAAGGGAACATCTAAGGTCCCTTATGCCCTCAAACCTAGCAGCATTCACATGTTTGTCTAAATTCCCTGCCTAATCAGCCCTGTGTAATGTTAAACTATAATTGAATGTTTATAAAAAGGACTAATAAACTGCACTGTTCCTTTGCTAATTAGGCCTTGACTAGTTGATGGGGCATTGTTTTCCAATTCAAGTCACCCCTCTTTCCATGCTATCACCCTTTGTTGGTGTGATAACATGATGTCCACAAGCTGGCATCAGCGCCAGCCCCAAGAAATTTCGTGCATGCACACAGCTGTGTTTAATCACATTGAGCCTCATCTGAGCTTGGGTGTACATATCATGACTGTAATGTGGGCGTCACACGGTACGATATATCTGGCAATATGTCATCGGGGTCACATCGTTAGTGACGCACATCCGGTATCATCAGAGATATCGTACCATGTGACACCTATGAACGAGCAGAAATACTCACCTTCTCGTTCATCGTTGACACATCGTTCATTTTCATAATCTCATTCATCCTTCTGTGCTCCGGTTGTTCGTCGCTCCCGTGGCAGCACACATTGCTCCGTGTGACACCCCGGGAGCGACGAACACAGCTTACCTGCATCCCGCCGGCGCCCCTCCGCTTCTATTGGCCGGCTGCCGTGTGACGTCGCTGTGACGCCGAACGTCCCTCTTCCTTCAGGAAGAGGATGTTCGCCGCCCACAGCAACGTCACCCGGGAGGTAAGTACATGTGGCGGGCGGTTAACGACTTTGTGTGTCACGGGCAACTAATTGCCCGTGACGCAAAAACGACAGGGGCGGGTGCGATCGCTTATGCGATCATGCCTTATCATGCCCGCATGCGGTCATGCCCGCATAAGAACAGCTTCTGCACTCTCGATCACATGCAATACACTACTCTGTCACCACGCCCCTGAACTAGTTAAAGGAGGCCTAATTAGCATATAAACAGCTTAGGTTATTAGTCCTTTTTAACAGATATGAATGCTGCTGGAGGGCATAGGGGGACATAACAGGTTGTCTTTAAATTAACATATAATGTCCAATCCCCTTCCCTCGTTCATCATAAGGCCCTGTAGCCCTTCTTCCACCCTGTTATCATCTCAATCTTCCCCTTCCTTATTGTCCCCTCCTCAATCTATTTTTTTTTTTTTTTTTCAAATTTCCACTCACCTCTTCGTATGGCCCCCACTGCACCACTTCTTCTCCTGCAAGGTACTTTTCAAATGACACAGGTGCGCATGACATGCTGACATCATCAAGGTGCGCGTGACTGTGTCACAGAGAAAGTGTCAGGCAGGAAGCATTAAACAGATTCCGGTGTTCTGCTGCCTGCACTGTGCGAAGCTGTGGGATCGCTTCCTGCCCGTCACGCTACTTGTCATGGGAACCATCTGGCCAAGGACCCCACCGAATCCTCGAGCTCCAGACAATGAGCCAGATTGCACTCAGTACTAACCGGTCAGCATGGGGCCCCTTCCCCTCTGGACCACGGTACAGCTGCACCAGGTGCAACGGTGGTATATTCACCACTGAATAGAGGTTATCCAGCAGATGCAATTGGTTCTGCTTTTGAGCACGCCAAGGGTAGAAATACAACAGAGCTACTCATCCCCAAACCCAAAACAAACTAAGATTCCATTACTAGACTCATAGGAACATATGATGATCAATCTGATAAACTTCTGAATATTTTGAGATGACATTGGGGGATCCTGAAGGCAGATCCGGATATCTGCGATGCCATTACTCTTAAACCATCGGTTACTTTTAAAAGGGATAAATCTATTTGGGACTATGTGGTTCAAATTCATTTTGTTCCCCCCAAAAATGGGATACATGGTTAAATCATCAACCTATAGGAACCTTTAAATGTGGTGCCTGCAGTTTCTGTAGATTTATTGAACCTTCTAAGACATTCTCCAGTGTAGTCACAGGGGCATGTATAGGTACAGGGGCTTTACCAATTGCAGAACCTCTGGTGTGGTTTATCTCTGCACATGTTCCTGCCCCAAAAATTAGGTTGGAAAAACGACGATTGCAGGTTTGTATTTGGGAACATATTGGAAATATTCATCATAAGCGAAGCACCCCCCTAGGCCGGCTTGTTGTCCAATACCATCAGGGTGATGTAAATAGTGTTTCATTTAAGTTCATATAAACAGTCCCTAAGTTAAACAGATTGGGGGACTACGATAGGACAATCATCCAGATGGCTATTTTGGTTACAGTCGAGACCTGAGGAAATCAATGAACAACTGAACATTGTAATTTTCATCTAAGCCCTTCTTTTAGTGTTAGTGTACTTGAAATTAAGCATCCTTGATGTGTAGGCCTAGGGGCCATGTCTATAAATGACTAATATTCTTTAGGTCTATTAGAGCCTTAAGTATTATTATTTTGTTAAAAAAAACTTTTTTTATTTAGTATTCTGAATATTCATTTGTCTGGTTTATGGTAGCTTTCCTATTGGCGTTTGCCATGTATAAAATGAGACGTGTTAAGTGGGTGAATACTAGCAGGTAAATAGTTTTTTTTATTACATACTGTTTTCATTATTTTACTTTTTCCATAATGTATTTCCCATCCCCTTTTTTCCCCTCCTCCCCCTTTTTTCCCTATATGCTACATCTCATGATTGTTTCTATGACGAAATGCTTACATATCATATGGGTTGCCAGGGGGACATATTGTATTGGAGCGCTTTGCTTTTCCGCCATGTATAATCACATATAGAGGCATTGTCACTTGTGTGGAATTGGTTGGTGTTACTCATTTGCGCTCCACTAGGGTCAAATGTTAGACTTCCGTTGATGCGATCAAATGTGGGGATGAGACAGTGTCTATATATTACTTGGTGAATACATCTTCCGGTGTATGGCAGCTTTCAAAAGAGGGCGCACATACTATTAATATGCCCAGCGTTCCACTTGAACAGCGTCCATCAGAATGAACATTCATTTCAACTTTGGACTATTTTCTAAAGAAATTCCCTAATGAACCCCCATTTATTCTTTTGGAGGGAAACGCATCGGATCCCAGGATTTGGTGCCCTCCTACTTCTTGAGGAAAGAATGGTGATCGTCATTTTTTTTTCCTAACCGCGAGTACAGTGGGGTGGGACAGGCTATCAGCCAATCACAGACACACACACAGCAAAGTGGATTTTTGCCAAACAAGCAAGGGCATGTGTCATTGGCTGTGCATGGCACATGTCTTTGCCCTATAAGACCCGGACATTTTGCCCGTTGCCACCATTATCTCTCTGCTGCGGGTGGGTGACAGTCACCGCTCCCGCTCCCGCTGCTGCTGTGTGCGCTATAGACATACAGTGCAATCTACACATCGCTTTAGGGATTAGGGACTATTTGTAATTTCAGCCCTTTTCAGGGCTACATTACAGCCGTTCATAGCCATTTCTGCTAGGCAGGTTTGTGCCAGCTCTGTGCAGGGGTTTATATCACAGCGTCTGGCTAAATCAGCTCAGGCAATTCCTTGGGGCATTGTTTCATTGGCAGGGATAGAAAGTGACTATTCCTCTGCTGACAAGCTAGCTACAGTACCTGTGCATTCTACATACCTCTCCATTTTTGGTTTGCAATTTTAATTGCAAAAAGTGCTGCCACTTTTAGAAGCATACTAAAATTGTCTGGGATACTAACTTAGGGTTCCTCTCCAGTCAAGCAAGATACAACAAGTGTGCCTTCTACACATCTGTTCATTTTTGCTACGCAATTTTAATTTCCAAAAGTGCTGACACTTTTAGGGGCATACTAAAATTATCTGGCATACTAACTTAGGGTTCCTCTCCAGTCAAGCAAGATACAACAAGTGTGCCTTCTACACATCTGTTCATTTTTGCTACGCAATTTTAATTTCCAAAAGTGCTGACACTTTTAGGGGCATACTAAAATTGTCTGGGATACTAACTTAGGGTTCCTCTCCTGTCAAGCAAGGTACACCAATTGTGCATTCTACACACCTGTCCATTTTTGCTACGCAATTTTAATTGCAAAAAGTGCTGCCACTTTTAGGGGCATACTAAAATTGTCTGGGATACTAACTTAGGGTTCCTCTGCTGTCAAACAAGGTACACCAAGTGTGCATTCTACTCACCTGGCCATTGTTGCTACGCAATTTTAATTGCAAAAAGTGCTGCCACTTTTAGGGGCATACTAAAATTGTCTGGGACACTAACTTAGGGTTCCTCTCCTGTCAAGCAAGGTACATCAAGTGTGCATTCTACACACCTCTCCATTTTTGCTACGCAATTTTAATTTCCAAAAGTGCTGCCACTTTTAGAGGCATACTAAAATTGTCTGGGATACAGTCTTAGGGTTCCTCTGCTGTCAAACAAGGTACACCAAGTGTGCATTCTACACACCTGTCCATTTTTGCTATGCAATTTTAATTGCAAAAAGTGCTGACACTTTTAGGGGCATACTAAAATTGTCTGGGATAGTCAGTGTTGGTTCTTCAGCTGTCAATAAAGCTAGACCACCTCTGCAATCTACACCACCTCTCCATTTTTGCTACCACATTTTAAGTGTCCAATTTGGTCACAAACAAAATGAGTGGCAAAAGGACAGATGCTGGTGGAAAGGGAAACAGGCGTGTTGGAAAGGGAAAAAAAGTTTGCGTCCGTGGGGGAGGTGGTAAAGCTACAGTAACATCTGCTGACGAAACGCCATCTTCCAGCAAAAGTAAGATGTCTACTACTTTCCGTGGACAATCTGATGTGATCCCTTTTTTACGGAACCAAACAACTCTAACAAAGGTAGATGATGCACAAAAAAAGGACATGCTTGAATGGATCTCAAGTGCTCCATCAAGTGGCCTCTCCTCCACTTCAACTTCAACATCCAAAAAATTCCAGTCCTCTGAGTTGTCACCCCAATCGCACTTGCTTTCTACCAGCTCTCAAGTCTCCTCCCGCCCTGCAGAGTATGGGGTAACAGAGATGGGTGAGTCTGCAGAGCTGTTCAGTCACACTATAGCCTGGGAATCAGAGGTCTGCTCCAAAGCTACAGTGAGTACAGACTAGGAAATGATCTGCAGTGATGCCCAGAAGCTTTGTGAGTCAGATTCAGGCCCTGATGAAGTTTCTGAGCATAATGTAGACCCTCGTTCCCAAACTGTAACTCCTCTTGGTGGAGACAATGAGGAACATACTGATGATGATGAAACTCAGATACCTGATTGGAATGACAACTTAACTATTGAGTCAGGGCCGGAAGAGGTTAGGTCTGAGAACGAGGGGAGTGCAAACCTTCAGGTCGATGATGAGGTTGTAGATCCCACTTACTGTCAACCCACAGTCAGGCACTCAAGGAGGTCAGCAGAGGCGGTGGAGGAGGATGCGACTGACGACGAGGTTAGTTTGCGCCTTCCTGGAAAGAAACAGAGTACTGGAAGCACGTCAACAACTGCATCCTCAGCCACAACTCTGCCTCTGAGCACAAGTCGTGATGGCTCTGCAGGTCACATGGGCTCTAAGCCTTCCATAGCCTGGTCCTTTTTTTACATCGCAAAGGATCTCCCAACTCATGTCATCTGTAAGATTTGTTGCCAATCTCTAAGTAGAGGCGAAAAACTCACTAGTTTGACTACTTCGTCCATGAACCGTCACATGAATAACAAGCATAAGTCCCAGTGGGAACCTCACTGTGCAACAATGCGGCCTAGCAGAGTGGGCCAACCACCGTCTGCCCCTTCAAGTGCATCTGTGCGCTATTCACCCTCTATGACTGTGGGGACAGCTGTCACACATACTTTGCAACGCAGACCTTCCACCTCTTTAACTGCAACAGGCAGTGTGATTGGCAGGTCATCAGTTGTTTTTGAAGGGGAAATAGCTGCTGGTGTAGAGCTCTCTCAGACACCGAGCGCACCACCTTTGGATGAAGGCAACAGTATGTCTCCGCCTGCACTTTGCTCACAGACCAGCAGTTTTCATGGGACACCCTACTCAACGCCATCTCAGCACAGCAGCCAGCCCTCAGTCCCTCAGATGTGGACAAGTAAAAGGCCATTTCCTCCTAGCCATGACAAAGCTAAGAGCTTGACTTTCACCCTCTGCAAGCTGTTGGCTACAGAAATGCTGCCTTTAGGCCTGGTGGACACAGAGGAATTTTGAGATCTTATGTCCGTCGCAGTACCCCAGTACCAGATGCCCAGTCGCCACTACTTCTCCAAGAAAGGTGTGCCTGCGCTACACCAGCATGTCGCACACAACATCACCGCTTCCTTGAGAAACTCTGTGTGTGACAGGGTGCATTTCACCACCGATACTTGGACCAGTAAGCATGGACAGGGGCGTTACATGTCACTGACTGGGCACTGGGTAACTATGGTGAGAGATGGAGAAGGGTCTGCTGTACAAGTCTTGCCGTCCCCACGAGTTGTGCGTCAATCCTCTGGATGTAGAAGTTCCTCCACTGCTTCTGCCTCCTCAACCTCATCTGGGTCCTCCACCTCCGCCCAAAGCCTGTCTGGTCAGGTCACCTGCGTTGTAACTGTGCACAAGGAATCCCGCACACCTCCTTACTATGCAGCAGAGCTCAACGGCATCAGGCGGTCTTTACATTGAAATGTCTGGGAAATAAGAGTCACACAGCTGAGGAGTTGTAGTCAGTTCTGGAGAACGAGTTTCGTAAATGGTTGTCTCCACTCAACCTGCAGCCAGGGAAGACCGTATGCGACAATGCTGCAAACCTGGGTGCGGTCCTTCGCCGGGGGAACGTAACACACGTGCCTTGTATGACTCACGTGTTGAACCTTGTTGTCCAGCAATTTTTAACCCACTATCCAGGGCTAGATGGGCTTCTGCACAGGGCACGGTCACTATCTGCTCACTTCCGCTGTTCAAATGGCGCAGCTCATCGACTTGCATCGCTACAGAAGTCTTTCGGCCTGCCAGTTCACCACCTGAAATGCGATGTGGCGACACGCTGGAATTCGACTCTCCACATTTTGCAGCGACTGTGGCAGCACCACAGAGCCCTGGTGCAATACGTTATAATGTATAGCCTGGGTGAACGAGATGCAGAGGTGGGGAAGATCACGCTGCTGGAGTGGTCTCAGATCAAGGACCTATGCACCCTTCTGCACAGTTTTGAGATGGCGACGAATATGTTTAGCGCTGACAATGCCATTATCAGCATGACAAGTCCAGTCATTTACATGCTGGATCACACTCTAAACAGTATTTGGAGTCATGTGGTGGGACAGAGGAAGGGGAGGAAGTACAGGAGGATTCATATGCGGAAGGGATACCAAGATCTACAAGGTCCAGATGTTCAGCATCACCAAGGCGGCAGGCATGGGACGGTGGGGAAGAGGGATTAACAAGGGCACATGGTAGCAGCCAAACTGTTGAGGAAGGTGCAGGAGCCCAGGAAGAAATGGAGGACAAACTGGCGATGGGCATGGAAGACTCAGCAGATGAGGGAGACCTTGATCACATTTCGGTTGTTCGAGGTTGGGGGGAGAGGTCAGAGAAAGGAAGCATGGTTATCACCTCGCCGACACAAACACAGCAAGCACTTGGTCCGCATGGATGCGCAAGACACATGAGCGCCTTCTTGCTGCACTACCTACAACATGACCCTCGGATTTTCCGAATTAGAAGTAATGCTGACTACTGGGTTGCCCCACTCTTAGATCCCCGGTACAAGTCCAAATTTGGCGAAATAATTCCAGCCATAGAAAGGGACGCACGTATGCAGGAGTATCAGCAGAAGCTGTTATGCAATTTTAGCTCTGCTTTTCCACTAAACACCAGTGGTGCACAGAGTGAATCTCACAGTTGTAACTTGCCAACCATGGGACTGTCGAGTCATCATCAGTCAAACCGTACCAGCAACACCGTATCTGGTGGTAACAGCAATTTTATGGAATCGTTTCATGATTTTTTAGACCATCCTTTGCAAGGCCACAAGAGACAAGAAGTCTGACACATAAGGCCGCTTTACACACTGTGATATCGGTACCGATATCGCCATCATGCGTACCCGCCCCCATCGGTTGTGCGCACGGGCAAATCTCTGCCCGTGTCGCACAACATCGCCCGGACCCATCACACGGACTTACCTTCCCTGCGACGTCGCTGTGACCGGCGAACCGCCTCCTTTCTAAGGGGGCGGTTCGTTCAGCGTCACAGCAACGTCACAGCAGCATCACTGAACCACCGCCCAATAGAAGTGGAGGGGCGGAGATGAGCGGGACGAACATCCCGCCCACCTCCTTCTTTCCGCATTGTGGCTGGGAGGCAGGTAAGGAGAGGTTCCTCGTTCCTGCGGTGTCACACGGAGCGATGTGTGCTGCCGCAGGAACGAGGAATAACTTCGTTACTGCTGCAGTAACGATATTTGAGAATGGACCCCCATGTCACCGATGAGCGATTTTGCACATTTTTGCGACGATGCAAAATCGCTCATAGGTGTCACATGCAACGGCATTGCTACAAAATCCGTGACCCCAACGAGATCGCTGTAGCAATCTCGTAGCGTGTAAAGCCCGCTATAGTCAACGGCTGGAGAGGATGATACAGGAGTATCTCCAAGTGAATATAGATGCCATGACTCTGCAACTGGAGCCTTGCTCATTTTGGGCTTCCAATCTTGAAAAATGGCCTGAGCTCGTCACTTATGCCTTGGAGATCTTATCGTGTCACGCAGCCAGCGTTCTCTCGGAATGTGTCTTCAGTGCTGTGTGTGCGTGTGTGCTGACAGATAAGCGCATGCGTCTGTCCAGTGACAATGGGGACAGACTAACGTTCATCAAGATGAAAAAGTCATGGATCCGCAAGGATTTTGCTACCCGTGTCATCCTGGGGAGAGTAAAGGATTGTGTATTTGGATTGTGCTTCATGCAAATCAACATGTCAAGTTTGCAACTGGGGGACAAGTGATGCCACTTAAGTGGTGTCTGTGGCCCAATTTTTGGAAAAAAGGGAGACTCTGCTTGGAGTCCCCTTGCTGTTTTTTTTTAAAAATGTTCCAAGATGAACAAGTCATGGTTCAGCAAAGACTTTTCTACCCCTGTGTCATCCTGGGGAGAGTAAACACTGGTGTATTTTTGAATGTACTTGATGCAAATCAACATGTCAAGTTTGCAACTGGGGGACAACTGATGCCACTTAGTGGTGTCTGTGGCCCAATTTTTGGAAAAAAGGGAGACTATGGTTGGAGTCCCCTTGCTGTGTTTTGCATGATTTTAGAAGGGCATGACATGCCTCTATCTGTGTCTCCTCCTCCTTTTACTCGTCCAGCTCTTTTGTTTTCGCATGAGTATATGTGCTTGTCACTTTTCCATGTGTTTGTGGTGTCTTGTGAGTTGTTTGTCACCTTTTGGACACCTTAGAAGGTGTTTTCCATGTGTTTGTATGTGTTTGTGTTTGCCTGCCATTGTTTTCAATGGGGTTCGAAGGTGTACGTTGAACGTTCGTCGAACGTTCGCCGAACTGAGCCGCCGTTCGACGAATCGAACCGAAGTCGAACACTAGGGGGGTGGCTCAACACTACCTCTTTATGTAAAGCAACAATTCTTTTTTCAGAACTGCAGAGAATTCTTGAACTTCAAGTGATCAGTATGAGAGTGTGTGAGCAATTTGCCCAATTTGGCCATTTTCACTTAAGGGTATATTCACTTTTATTCACAGCGAGTTAAACATTATTGGCTGTATGTTGTAATATTTAGAGAGCACACCAAATTTACACTGTTTACACAAGCTGTACAGTGACTACTTTATATTGTATCAAAGTCATATCTTCAATATTGTCCTAATAAAAGATATAGTAAAATATTTACAAAAATATAAAGCGTATACTCACTTTTCTGACATATCGTATATAATATAGCAGATACAGGCTGCTGACTACATATATATAATATAGAGGATACAGGCTACTGACTGTATATATGTATATAATATAGAGGTAAAGGCTGTGGGCTCTGCATATATATTGTGGCAGCCTGTGGCCTGGTTGTCACAGTAGTGTTTCCCCCACTTAGTTAATAACTAAGCTTGGAAGCAAGCGAGGGGTCCCTAGGTCAGTAAGTTTCTACATTCAACAGTTCCTACTCCGGGCCAGCAGAGGGAGTTCTATACCAGGTGTTCTGGGCAGCTTCCCAGAAGCTCTGAAATGGGGGAAGAGTTAGAGGAGTGACAGTTGGGAGTTGACCGTTGGAGACAGACCGGTTTTACCTGAGGTCAGGAAGCTGAGAGAAGCTCGGCCTAGGGGAACGGAGTCTGACAAAGAGGCAAAAAGAAGAAAGATTCTGGGGAGTGGAGCTAAGCTGGCTCACCGCAGAAGGGCACTCTAGAAACCGGACACGGGAGTCCTTGGCTGCTCAGGTGTTCAAGCCCCGGTAGCTAAATCCGGAGGGCAGGAGGATTACAAGTCTCCTGGCCCCCACAGAACACCTGAAGGTAAAGCTGCAGATTAGGTACCGAGATCCGCTGTCAGCAAAGTGGTACCTGCGACGGCCTGCCATACGGGTGAGAGAATTACCACAAGTGACAGAGGAGAGGACCTCAGCCTAGCTGATGCAACGGGGGCCCTGAAAACCAGGAAAGAGCGTAGCGGGTAGGCCTCACACCCATCTGCTTCCAGGCTATTCGGACCACCATCATCATCACCTGTACCAGTCTCCCAGGACTTCCTCACCAGTTACCAAGTAAAGTAAAAGGTAACGAAATTGCAGTCCTTGTCCGTTATTGTGCACCTTCCTGGCCCTGCACCCTGAACCCCACTAGTTGCCCGAAAATAGACTCTCCAACGGTTGCCCCGGGGTCCTGCTCCAGCTGTGGGGAGCAATATCACCTCAGCTACGTCATCATCATCTGCCCCAAGGAATACACAGCGCAGCGGCAGCCCACATAACCGCTGTACCACAGGTGGCGTAATGGACTTTTACTTTTAACTACAACTCCCATCATTATAATCATCATCCCTTTATTATTGACATAAGAAGGACAGGCAGGCACTCCCAATACTGTGGTACACGTATCGCTGGATGGTCTCCACAGTTCAAATAAATGATAAGGATCGGCACTTGTAGATTTTTCTTTTCATTCTTTTTTTCTTTATTTTAAATCATAGTGCACAAAACACCAATAGTGTGACGCGTTTCGGTCAAAGGGACAACATGACCTTTCTCAAACTCAGCCTAGATTATACTAGACCTTACCACATATAAATATATCCTAGTGGTAAACACAGACAGCTGTAACATATTGGACACAAATTAAATACAAGTCCACAAAATTAACCTCTTACATCCCAAATAAAAAAAAAATTGAGAAAAGAAAACTGAACCTCCAATCCTTCATATCACACTGCAAAACAAATAAGGTAATTTACCCATAGTGTCATTAATATTCAAAATTATATAAAAATTAGAAAAAAATCATAAAAAAAGTAAAAAAAAAATAAAAAACATTTTTCTTAAACATTTTTTCTTTGCTATATGAAAGTTGATGTTCAGTTTCCTATTCCACAAACAATAAATTGGTCACATGATATCCATAAAATTTCCCCTGAGGAATTCACAGCGCAGCGGTGCCCACATATCCGCAGTACCACAGATGGCGTCACGAACTTTTACTTTTAATTACAACTACCATCAACATAATCATCATTCCTTTATTATTGAAAGACACCGCCAGGGTCACGGAATCGGGCTTCGCCGCCGCAACATCACTGGACTAGTCTGGTCCGGTAACGAGTACCCCTTGGCCCTGGAGCTGGGCGTGTCAATTTTGGCATCACGAACAGGATAACGTGCCCAGTACCACTGGATACTGTGAGCATAATTACTGTGTGTTTATGAACTGTTGAATTGCGCAGTAGTGAACTGTAGCCGCCATTAAACTGGCCGCGCGCGAGGAGAAAGGGGGCGTGCCAGAAAAAGAGCACAAAGAAAGTCCACCATCAGAGCAATGGCTAATTAACCCTGTACTCCCCGAAAGAGAAACGTGGAGCCTGGTATGGTCTACTAAAGGGGGAGGAAGATGTCCAGACAAGATGGAGATGAGGCTGCCATTGCAGCCCCAGCTACAGCGCCCATTATGCCACTCACAATGCCAAACATCCCGGGAGTGGCCTGGCTACCACAGTACACAGGGGAGTCGCATCCCCTGAGCGACTTAAGAGAAAGGCTGCACAGTCTGTTTGAAGTGTACCCCTGAGTGAAGGTCAAAAAGTGGGCATAATAATAGGACAGTTAATTGGTGCAGACCAGTATGAAGTAAAGTCCTGGCCAGACACTGACAAAGGGACAGTAGCACAAATACTAGCCAGGTTAAAAGACACTTTTGATACCCGCATGGCTGCAGAAATAAAGATGAGATTCTTCTGGTGCAAACAAGGGGTGCAGGACAGCGTACAGAACTATGCTCTAAATGTAAAAGAGGCGCTGAGGGCTGTTAAGCAGGTGGATTCTGCAAGTGTGCATGAGAAAGACAAGCTACTAACAGAGCAGTTTATAGAAGGGCTCCTGTCTAGCACCCACCGGACACAGCTGCCAATTATGGCCCTACAGAACCCTGACCTAGACTTTGCACAATTAAAGGACCGGGCCATACGAGTACTGTGAGAGTCAACACCAGGTGACATTGCACCCCTCTGGCACCCTGCCATCACATACCTGGAGACGGTGAACTTGACCCGGACCGTTGTGGGGGTAGAGGCACAGACCATGGATAATGACCCCTCTGCAGACCTGAGGCACCAGGTCCAAGAGCTGACAAAAAGTGTGGCTTCCCTCACAAAAACCATGCAGTCCCTACAAGTGGTCCCACCGCCTGCAACCATTGAGTTAGCCTCCAGTCCAGATGACGTCCCGTGGCTGTGGCAGAAGAGGATCCTGCTGACCCGAGGAGAAGACACAGATTGGTACGATTCAGCTGGACAACCGATTTGCCGCCATTGTGGCCAGGCGGGGCACTACGCACGACGCTGTCCCTTAAACGGGCAGAACCTACATGGCGAGACAAGTATGTAGGAGGACGACCGGTCCTTCCTATAGTACTGGACGGCATTCCTATTACCGCCCTTCTGGACACAGGATCCCAGGTAACAACAATACAGTACAAAAGATACTGGGCTGATTCTGACATTATCCGTGGCTCAGATGATGACTTTGCCATAGTCACCAGTAATGGTTAGCCCTTGCCTCAAGTAGGGTATAAAAAGGTGACCATTAATATGGGACGGGAAGAATTAAAATCTCAAGGAATGATAATTGTAGACATTGATCGTCGAGAACCTAATCCAATGTTGACTATCGGTACCAGTATAATAGAAAATTGTCTTGCAGAGGTGATTATCTTGTTTCAACAAGTAGCCTAGACTTCCAGCTGTAGGCAGCTATGTGTCCTGCAAAGGGAGATTAACCCTAGAACGCATATCTGGGGCCTCGCAGGCCTGCTAGAATACTTGTTTTTTATGGTTGATTTCTATGGTTGCGCGTTCTAGGGTTAAGACCCTGATGCGGAGGCAACAGGTAGAGCTGGCTGGAGATAAGTTGGCAGTGTGAGGGTAAGTGACCCCATCTCCATTACAATACTCCCAAGAAGTGAAATGATAATCTGGTGTTGGGCAGCAATAGGCCTCAAGGGTCAAGATTGCCAGACCTTGGTAGAGCCTGGATACTCAGACAGTAGGCCCACAGTCCTGATAGCCAGGGGGGTAGTCAACATCAGTAAGGGGAGGGTAGCCATCCGTGTCGCCAGACTGTCCCGGTATACCACCGTAGCTAAGTTGTTCACTGTTAGCAACAACACCATAAGGACAGTTGAACCCTTGATGCCGTCTGATGAGTCGGAAGACAATGGCTCCAAGTGGCAGCTGGAGGACTGGTGTCAGAAATTGCACTGACTCCACCACCCCTTCACACTAAAAACATGGGGTTTACCGGGTGGTCCAAGAATATGAATGAGTCTTCAGCAAACACCCTCTAGACTTTGGGCAAGAAAAAGGGGTCAAACATCAGATTCCCACTGGGGACCATTCCCCAGTTAAAAGAGAGGTACCGTCCTGTGCCCCCAGATCACTATCAATGTGCTAGAGAAATTTTACGAGAGATGAAAGAGGCTTGGGTGATAAGAGATAGTTGCAGCCCCTGGGCAGCTCCCCTAGTGCTCGTAAGAAAGAAAGATGGCACAATGAGGATGTGTGTTGATTACAAGCAGATTAACCGCATTACACATAAGGATGTTTACACGTTACCTAGAATTGAGGCGTCACTAGCAGCTTTGAAAACAGCTAACTATTTCTCCACCTTAGATCTCACCAGTTGATATTGGCAGGTTCTCAAGGCAGAGGCAGACAAGGAGAAGACCGCATTCACGACACCCATGGGTCTCTGTGAGTTCAACTGCATGCCATTCGGGCTCTGCAACACACCGGGAACATTTCAAAGATTGATGGAGTGCTGCCTGGGACATTACAACTTCGATAATGTGTTACTGTACCTGAATGATGTCATAGTCTACTCAAAGACCTATGAAGACCACCTGAAGCACCTGGCCAAAGTGTTCGAGGCCTGTCCGGCTTTGGCCTGAAGGTGAAGCCATCCAAGTGTCACCTGTTAAAGCCACAGGTGCTGTACCTGGGTCATATGGTCAGCGCTGAAGGTGTGGCACCTGATCCTGAGAAGGTCACAGTAATCAAGGACTGGCCAAGACCCACCACGATCAAGGAGGTGCGGCAGTTCCTTTGTCTAGTAGGCTATTACAAAAGGTTCATTAACGGTTTCACCAAGTTAGCAGTGCACCTCCAAGACCTCCTGGTAGGCCAGTCAAAGAAGGCTAAGAAGCAGAGTCCTCCATTTAAGTGGAACAGCCAAATAGAAAAGTCCTTCATCTGGTTGAAAATGGTTCTCAGGGGAGAGGAAGTCATGGCCTACCCTGACTATGGCCACCCCTTCATACTGTACCCAGACGCTAGCAATGTGAGATTGGGAGCCGTGCTGTCTCAGCTGCAAGGAGGCAGAGAAAAGGTGCTCGCATATGCCAGCAGGAAGCTTCTTCCTACTGAAAGAAATCCCGAAAACTACAGTTCCTTTAAGTTAGAGTTCCTCACCATATTCACGGACAACAATCCACTGACCCACTTGGACCCTGAAGCCAACCAGTTGCCTGAAAATAGACTCTCCAATGGTTGCCTCGGGGTCCTGCTCCACCTGTGGGGAGCAATATCACCTCAGCTGCGCTATCATCATCTGCCCCGAGGAATACATAGCGCAGCGGTGGCCCACATATCCGTAGTACCACAGATGGCGTCACAAACTTTTACTTTTAACTACAACTCCCATCATCATAATCATCATTCCTTTATTATTGAAAGACACCGCCAGGGTCATGGAACCGGCCCACGCCGCCTCGACATCACCGGACTACTCTGCTCCGGTAATGAATACCCTCCGGCCCTGTAGCTGGGCGTGTCAATTGTATTTCCAGACATACTGTAATACTGGATATAGTGTGGACCTGTATGTTCAGTATGGTATTGTGTATCCGCTAAAAACAGGACGCGGAACACAGATGTGACGCCCTGGCCTATCAGGTCATCACAGGATATTGTGCAATTTGCCCTTCTGCGTGATATCCATCTCCTCCTTGGTTACGGGTCCCTGGCCTTTGGTGTTCCTAAGAATGAGCTAATTAAAACCCTAGAAACACTCTGCACCACACCCACCAGACACACCAATGGGTAGCCTGAAGGGAATAGGGCCGCCCAATTGGGGGTTGGTAAGGGAGGGTCAGGAGTGTCAGGAGCAAGTGAGTTGTGTGGTGACTCTCAAGGAGAGAGGTCACAAGGCAGTCAGAGGAGGTAAGGAGCTGGGCTCCTTCTTGTTACTAGGTGGCAGATGTTGGTCTGGGCCTGGTAGGAGCTGGAACCCCGATCGCAGGGGATCGTGTCAAGGGGCACGGAACTGCCGAGGAGGGCAGCCAGCGACCTTGAGCCATCTCCGGGCAGGGACCAGGGCACGACGGGGTACGTGGATTCTAAGCCGGGAAGTAGCTATAAGCGTCCTGGTAATTTACCCGATGAGGTCGAAGTCGTCAAGATTCGTTCTCCACCCGCTCCAAAATCGGGGTACTAGAGCAACGAGGGGGATAGGACTTTCCCAATATACAGTCCAGCAAATCCCAAGCGTGAACCCTGAGAGCAAGCTCACTCTGTTAGCCATACAGGTGAGCGGGACCCGACTAGTTCTATATTATAGGGGCCAAATAGCAAAGAAGATGCCAAGGAAAAGGTCACAGACTAACAAACAATATCCAGACGTGCTCCCTCCCTGCTGCAGCGGTGCTCAGAATTTCGGTTTATAAGTTGTCGGTGTCAGCGTTATTGGACTGAGTGAGTACGCAGTGACCCTTTCCTCCCCAACGGCATCCCCATTACTCCATCACCGAGCCCTGGGGCATTCCCCCCTACCCACGGAGGGGTTAAACATCTGGCTGCCATCCCATCGCCACCGGGCGCTCCCAACAGCAGCGGTGGTATTCCACCTTACCACACACCGTGGGTGGCGTCACAAACTCTAAACACAAAACCCTCTGTAAATACCCCCTTTTTATTTCGGGTGACCACGCGACCCCTCCCGGGTCCGGAGACTTCTCGAGCCACCGCGGATCCGGATCCGAGCAGTCTTGGCTGCTGGTGCTGGGGCGATACACAGACACATACAGATTATACTCACCAGTCATGGGCGGTGTTGAAAGGCTGAAGTGCAGCAAATCGATAAGATTTTAGGCTGTGAGCACTTTCGGAGCCAGCTGTAAGGAGCTTCTTGGTGGAGCAATTATTCAGACAATGTAGTGACGACAAGCTATGGGTGGTCTCGACACTGTGCCATCAGAGCCTGAAGCAAGGAATAAATGTTCTGAACATGAGCGCCACCTGCATGATGAGGCACCTGAATTCCAAGCATGAACTGCAGTGGAGTACACCTGAAAAAGCAGGAACGACCTGATGCTCTTTCTGCTCCCTCTTCTGCTGTAATCTTGGCCTCAAAGAGAGAGGATGTGATCATCACCACCAGCAGTGTCACTGAGCATCTACAAACCATCCCATGGAAGTGTTCAGCTTTCCATCCCCCACATCCTGGAAAGAAAGAGGACATACCCCCCCACCCACTCAAGAGCCCTGGCCTTGAAGACAGCTTTTAAAATTCCTAGCCTTTGAAATGCTGCCATTCTGTATGGTGGAGACAGACGGGTTTACAACAATGATTTTGGTGGCTGTACTGCAGTACGTTGTTCCCAGCTGCCACCAGTTTTCCAGGCGGGCCATCTCTGCCCTGAACACACATGTTGTGTACCACCTCAGGTGTGCACTGTGCAACACCATCATTGGCAAGGTCCACATAACCACCAATACGTGGACCAGTAAGCATGGGCAGTAACATTATATCTCCCTAACTACCCATTGGGTAAATATACTGGTGGCTGGCCCTGAGGTGGAAAGTGTTCTGGTGCATGTCCTGCTACCACTGAGGATTGCTTGACTTTTCTCTGTTCATGTTGACTCCTCCTCCTATTTCGCTTTGTCTGCCACTTCCTCATTCAGTCAGAGTACGACCTGCATCAACAACGTCAGCACAGCCAGGGGAAAAATGACAGCAAGATGTTCTGAAATTCATCTATCTGAGGGACAAATCCCACACCACGCAGGAGCTATGGATGGGCATCAAACAACAGAGAGATGACTGAGTGTTGCTGGGGAATCTCAAGCTTGGCCTGGTGGTGTACAATAAAGGGTGAAATCTCGTAGCAGCTCTGGGCCAACCAGTTTTACCAACATTCCTTGCATGCCGCATGTGTTGAATTTGGTGGTGCAGAGGTTCCTTAAAAATTACCAACATATGTCAGAGCGGCTGCTGAAAGTGCAGGCAGTCTCTGTACGTTTTCGGTGTTCTCACACTGCTCCTACTCACTTGTTTGTGCTGCAGCGTCACTTCAGCCTTTCCACTCACCGCCTCATATCTGAAGTACCAACAAGAAGTTACTCCACCTTGCATATCCTAGAGAGACTGTGCGAGCAGTAACAGTCAATAGTGGAGATTCAGCTGCAGCACGCTCAGGTGAGACACTGAGGAAAAACACCACTTCACCACCAATAAGTGGGCTTCCATGCAGACTTGTGTGCCATGTTGCACTGCTTCAAATACTCTGCCAAAATGGCTAGCGATGATGATGCTATCAAGAGCATTACTATCACGCTTGTATGCCTGCTTGAAAAAATACTTGATTATAAAATGCATACAGCTGCACACTGAAAAGCCAAAAATGTATAAGGGAAAATATGGTACTGCATTACTGCAAAAAAGAGATATTTAGTTTATGTATTGGCCAATCTTATGAGCTCCACATTAGCAGGAGTCAGCGTTTCCACAACATGGTGGAAGAGTATGTGTCCACAAGTCTATCCATACTAAGTGATAGGTCTGCCCCATTTAACTTCTGGGTCTCTAAAAATTGAACACATGGCATGAGCTTGCCATTAATGGCTTGGAGGGGCTGGCCTGCCCTGCGGCAAGTGTACTGTCAGAACATATGTTTAGCACGGCATGGGGTGTGGCCACAGACAGGTGCATCCGACTAGCCACAGCCAACATGGGCATGCTCACATTCATTGAATGGAAAAAGTGTGGATCACACAGTACTTGTCCATACCTTTAGCGAGCTAAGCAACTATACCAGCTGTACCCAGCCATTGGTATACTTTGATTGCCATTCACAATGTTTTGGGTGCTCCCAAAATAAAATAAATAAAAATAAATAATTACATTAAAAAAAAATTAAATAAAAAAAAAGTTGGCTACCTCCTCCTCTGCCTCTTCCACTTACATCGCCACGTCCATCTAAACTTCCTCCTTCGTCACTTGGACCACCTCCTCCTGGTTCAAGACTTTTTTTTAATTCTATTTTAATTTGTGATTTTCCTAAACAAAACAAAAAAATTAACAAAAATAATAAAACAGTTTTGGCTACCTCCTCTCCCCCTTTCTGAGTGACTGGGCTGTGGTCGGATTTTTATCTCTCGTCGGAGACTGGGGCCTGCCTCGATGATGTCGAGTCAACTGGAAGTTGACATAGCATTACCAGATCTCAGAGGTCAGGGAGCCCGGGGGTCACTTTATGGGGATTAGCGGACCGCAATAGCACCGCTCAGAGGCAGAATGTACTACACAAGGTATTTGACAAAAGCCTTCTATATGAGTTTTACAGCGATGTGACCACTAATGCTGAGTAGTATACCACCCTTTTAAGGAAAAATTGGGACATTCTGTTCAGTGAGCCCAAATTGAGCCCCTTCATTAATAATCATCCAACTTATTGCCAAAAGGGCCAGAAATTTTAAAGATAGTCTCTCCACAAGTCATTTGTTGATAAAGTCTCGTCAAGTATTAGAAGTGGACAAATTATGGATGTCCTTTTACAATGTGAGGCCAGATGGATTTATTATCTCTGCAATCTGGCCCCACATGGACTCAACAGAAAGTTGCTGTTTACAGGCTTTGACAAAAAATAAATAATAAAATATTATTTATCGTCCATCAGTGCTTGATTTAATTCATTTTTCCTCTATTTTAAGCAGGTTCTGACTGATGATATAAATTCAATGACATTCTTGAATGAAAAGCTGTTGCCTACTGTTACATCTTCATTGAAGACCAGAGTCCAATTAACATTTTCAACTTATTTATTTATTGGTCCATTTCCAAAATCTGTGTTTTCTATTATTGCATTATTGTATCATTTCTTTGCTGTAAAAACATTTGGTTTTCCATGGGATTTATGTGTTTTTTCAAGTACTTTCTTCTTGCATACTACAGCACCTTTTTCAGCCTCTGCTAGTTCCTTGAGGGTGTATTTTTCCTCCTCAAGGCTGCGAGTGTAAGCATACCCCATAGGGTCATGGTATAGGTTGCTACTTGTCAGACTTATTTTTATCTAATATTACACTTATATTTGCTTTTGTTTTTTTTCAACATACTCTTGTCAGTGCCCTTTCTAGCATTTCTTTGCTCCAGTCTGGTGCCCTCGTAGGGCTACCAGCTTCACCTTTATCATGACTACCTGGTCGCTTGTTTAACGTTTTTACATACTCAATATAGATTACTGGACATGCATTACATAAGGAATTATCTTATTATATCAATTGGGGTATAAAATATGTATTTATGCGTACCAAACAGGGAAAATGGGTTGGCATACGGATATTCTATCACCATATCCAATATGTTGTCTATGTCTCACCTCTGTAAAATCTCCATATTATTCATATATATGCATCCTTTTATGCTGAAGGAGTGTGCTTCTCTTACATGCATCCTCTCTCCCATCTTATTTGTATATCATCAATGTGCACTCGGGGGGGAGGGGCATGTGCACTTGTAAAGTGTATTGCATAGATCATAAGAATATACAGTTTATGTATCAATATAGATTTATTTATATACTTTGTGCTCTCTTTGTACAGTTTACACTGTTTATTATGGACACAAATGCGCCGTTGTACCTTTCTTGGGGCAGAAATTCTAACCTTTTCCATTGCAAACTCTTTCTGAGCAGTTTTTTTTTTCCATCTACCTTATACATCCCTACTATGATTCCTGGGGTACGTTTAGAAATGTGTGTTTTCCATATTATATATATATATATATATATATATATATATACTGTATATATACATATACATGTGCTGCTGCACTCTATGAATCTTCTATAAAGTTTGTAAAGCACATGTGAATCGTCGCTGCTTCTACACGTGTGGTTCATTGCTCCTGGAATACACTAGGAAGCTGGTAGTCTTAGTGCGCAGGGGCTGACTACTTATCTGTATGTCAGAACCTCTATTTGAAGCTTCAGCATGCAAGGACTTTCTTACATGGGCACTTCTTACATTTCATCAGCCCAGTCTCAGCGTCCGTACACCTGGAAAACTATTTTTTAATTAATCCTAATTCACTTCATACTATTTAAATACATGAATTAGCCAGTGTTTATACTTTGTTACCCCTGAGGAAGCTGCATTCAGTGTGGCGATACGCATGGGGTTTTCTTTCCACCTTCTGGTTTGGGAATTTTGTTCATTTTATTTTCCATCTAGTTCAGCCACGTCATATACCTTGCAGGGACAACTTTGTGCTTACTTTTCCATGTGATTAATATTCATTATTGCATTCATTGTTGGTACTATCATATGCTTATGCCTGCATGTTGGCTACCTTTCTTCTACTGTTTGCGCCTATACAGTTGTGATTTGATGAATCCATCTGAACAGCACCTGTTCTTTACATATAAGTAACATCTTAATTGCACTTTCCACTTTTTGAGGATTTCCCACTTGGGGATCCCCTCATTATACAGAGCTAGTCACCATTTGGTAGGCAGTGGCACATGATGTAAATTGTACAAAATCCTTACTGATCTGTGGGAGTTGGAGCATGGGTGTTGTTATTTTCTTAAATAGTTCATGCATTTAATACACTCTGTATTCTAACCTACCAGCTTTGTCTCTTTTTAAATGATTTTATGTGTGCTATTTTTTTGTCTTTTTCGGTAAATAAAGTATATATTTTTTTTTTTTTATTATATTGCTGATCCCAATTTATTTTGCACATGAGTTTACTTTCTTTGTTATATTGCTTTCTGAAAATAGGCTCTGTAGGAGTGTTTTTGAGAATTGCTTCTCGGTGGAGGAACTCTAACAACCTTGACTGTGTGGGTGAATTGGGAAGACAGCCTCTGTTGGGGCTTTTTTAACCCCTTAGTGACGGAGCTAATTTTCACCTTAATGACCAGACCAAATTTTGCAATTCTGACCAGTGTCACTTCATGAGGTTATAACTCTGGAACGCTTCAACGGATCCCGGTGATTCTGAGATTATTTTTTCGTCACATATTGGACTTCATGTTAGTACCAAATTTAGGCCAATATTTTTTGCGTTTATTTATGAAACAAATTGAATTTTGGCAAAAATTTTGAAAATTTAGCAATTTTCAACTTTTGAATTTTTATACCGTTAAACCAGAGATTTCTGTGACACAAAATAGTTAATAAATAACATTTCCTACATGTCTAATTTACATAAGCACAATTTTGGAAACAAAATTTTTTTTTGTTAGGGAGTTAGAAGAGTTCAAAGTTTATCAGCGATTTCTCATTTTTGCATCAAAATTTACAAAACCATTTTTTTAGGGACCACATCATATTTGAAGTGACTTCGATAGGCCTAGATGACAGAAAATACCCAAAAGTGACACCATTCTAAAAACTGCACCCCCCAAAGTACTCAAAACCACATTCAAGAAGTTTATTAACCCTTCAGGTGCTTCACATGAACAAAAGCAATGTGGAATGAAAAAAAGCAAAAATTAAATTTTACCTAAAAATGTTGCTCTGACCCAAATTTATTCACTTTTAGAAGAAATAACAGAACAAAATGGACCACAAAACTTGTTCCCCACTTTGTTATGAACGCACCGATACCCCACATGTGGTCAGAAACCTCTGTTTGGACAAATGGGAGGGCTCGGAACAGAAGGAGCAATATTTGAATTTTGGAAAGCAAATTTGGCTGAAATAGATTGCGGGCATCATGTTGCATTTACAGGTCCGCTAAAGGTACCTAAATAGAAGAAACCCCTCACAAGTGACGCCATTTTGGAAACTAGACCCCTCAAGGCTTCTATCTAGGGGTATATTGAGCATTTTGGATCCACAAGTACTTCACAGATTTTGTTAACGTTACATTGTCATATTGAAAATTTTAATAATTTTCTCAAAAATGTTGCTTTAGCATCAATTTTCTCACTTTTTCAAGAGGTAATTCCAAAAATTTGACCTCAAGGTTTGTTACCCACTTTTTCATGAGCACGGTGATACCTTACATGTGGTCTGAAACCTTTGTTTGGACAAATGGGAGGGCTTGGAACGGAAGGAACAATATTTGAATTTTGGAAAGGAAATTTGGCTGAAAAAGATTGCGGGCACCATGTCACATTTGGAGGTCCCCTAAGGTACCTAAACAGCAGAAACCTCGCACAAGCGACCCCATTTTGGAAACTAGGCCCCTCAAGGAATTTATCTACATGTTTGGTGAGTACCCTGAACCCCCAGGTGCTTCACAGAATTTTATAACGTTGAGCCATAAAAATAAAAAAATAAAATTTTACCACAAAATTGTTATTTCAACCAGGTAGCTTTTTTTCACAAGGGTAACAGGAAAAAAAAGTTGCCATGAAATGTATTTTGCAATTTCTCCTGAGTTTGGCGATACCTTATATGTGGTGGAAATCAACTGTTTGGGCACACGGAGGGGCTCGGAAGGGAAGGAGTGCCATTTGACTGCAAAATTGTCTGGAGTCAATAGCGGACACCATGTTGCATTAGGAGAGCCCCTGAGGTGCCTATACAGTGAAGCTCCTCAACATGTGGCCACATTTCGGAAAATAGACCCCTGAAGGAATTTATCTAGATGTTTGGTGAGTACCCTGAACCCCCAGGTGCTTCACAGAAGTTTATAATGTTAAAATAAAAAAATACATTTTTACCACAAAATTGTTACTTCAACCAGGTAGCTTTTTTTTACAAGTGTAAAAGGAAAAAATTCTGCATAAAATTTATTGTGCAATTTCTCCTGAGTATGCTGATACCATATGTGTGGTGGAAATCAACTGTTTGGGTACACAGGAAGGGAAAGAGCGCCATTTGACTGCACAATTGGCTGGAATCATTAGCGGACGCTATGTTGCATTTGGAAAGCCCCTAAGGTACCTAAACAGTGGAGGTCCCCAACAAGTGACCCCATTCTGGAAACAAGACACTTCAAGGCTTTTATCTAGGTGTATATTGAGCAGTTTGAATCCAAGAGTACTTCACAGAATTTGATAAGCTTAGGTTGCCATATTGAAAATTTTCATTTTTTTCACAAAAATGTTGCTTTAGCATCAAATTTCTTACTTTTTCAAGAGGCAACAACAAACCGTGGACCCAAGAGGTTGTTATCCAATGTCTTATGAGCACAGGGATACCCTGTGAGAGCAGGGATACCCCACATGTGGCCAAAAACCTCTGTTTGGATAAATGGGAGGGCTTGGAATGGAAGGAGCACCATTTGAATTCTGGAAAAGTTGAAATAAATTGCGGGCACCATGTCACATTAGCAGGGCCCCTTGGGTACCTATACATTAGAAACGCATCTAGCATCTGGCATCTAGCACACCGTGTCAGCCTTCCTGCAGAGATGTGAGTGTTGTCCACGGGAGAACACAGCTGCCCATGCCCACGATTTGGGTTCAGGCTGCTGTGGTGCTCTAATCTACCTGCAGAGAACACTCTTGTCTCCGCAGCATAAACTGACATGCTGAGGCTCGGGAAGCTGCGCCACAGGTCGGTTTATGCTGCAGAGAAAAGAAGCACAGTGGGCATGGGATTTCTAAAAATCCTTCCACTGTGCTTCTACTGCACAACGCAGTGTTATGGATGCAGGGAAAACACTGCGCCCAAAACGCTGCAAATCCCGATTGTGGGCGCACAGCCTAAAATGCTACAATGGATGAATGGATACATGTCAAACAAATATAACGTCCCATTCCCCTGCATATTCTAAGCTGGCGCCCTTTAGTGCCTTTCATGTGGCACTAAAGGGTGCCTAGCCTTGTATTTAGCCCCCCAAAAAATTAATAATTAAAATAAACGATGTGGGGTCCCCCCTATTTTTGATAGCCAGCTAGGGTAAAGTAGACAGCTGTAGCCTGCAAACCACAGCTGACAGCTTCACCTTGGCTGGTGATCAATTTGGAGGGCTCCTCAGGCGTTTTTTTAAAAAAAATAAACAAACAAACAAACGTGGGGTCCCCCCAAATTAGATCACCAGCCAAGGTGAAGCGGACAGCTGGGGTCTGGTATTCTCAGGGTGGGAAGAGCCATGGTTATTGGACTCTTCCCAGCCTAAAAATAGCAGGCCACAGCCGCCCCAGAAGTGGCGCATCCATTAGATGCGCCAATCCTGGCGCTTCGCTCCAGCTCATCCCGCGCCCTGGTGCGGTGGCAAACTGGGTAATATACGGGGTTGATACCAGCTGTAATGTCACCTGGCATCAAGCCCTGGGGTTAGTGATGTCGCGGCATCTAAACAGATACCCGACATCACTAACCCAGTCAGTAATAGAAAAAAATAAAGACAAAAAAAAAATTTATTTGAAAAAAAACCTCCCCGAAACATTCCTTTTTCATCAATTTATTGAAAATAAATAAATTTCGGTCACTGTAATCCATTTTGGAGGTCCCTCGGTGACTCTGGACCTTCTAGAATATGGGGGGCACGTTCAGGGAACCCCCATATTCTGGAAGAGCAAGCTCTCCATGAGCAGTGTGGGTGCAGTAATCTGAGAATACTGCACTCACACTGCCCCGGTCCAACCTAGGACAGAGTGACCTGCAGTAACCTCATTCCAGAATATGAGGGGCACACTCACAGAACGTACCCCCCCCCATTTTCTAGAAGAGCAGACTCTCCATGTGAGGAGTGTGGCTGCAGATTACTGCACTCACTCTCCCCCGGTCCACAGTACAGCAGCATGTGCAAGCAGCGCGGTCAGTGTCCCTGCTTGCAAGGATCCAGCTGACAGCCGCTGTCTGCACATGCGCCGCCAGCTTTCCAGAGGAGGCGGAGTGATCTCGGGGACGGAGCAGCAGCCAGGTAACGGAAGACTGGGGGCTGAGGAGGGGTGATGGCGGGACCTGGGGACAACTTTTCTGTCAGAAAGAGCAGGATGAATGCGGCCGCGCGCTACTGTGCGCTGCGCGCTGCCATCTTGCACGCTCTGGAGGAGGGAAGGGGGAGCGCTCTGGAGAACCGGAGGGTGCTCCGGGGGACCAGACAGCTCCGGTGTACCGGAGGAGCGGTCAGGGGGAGGACATTTCCCTCCGATCTGAAATGTTTCATCATTTCAGATCGGAGGGAAATGAATGCAGAGCCGGCGGTGGCGGCAGTTTCGGCGCGCGTCGGCGCCATTTTGGATGTCCGGTGGGTGTGGGGGTGGTGGGGGTTGATTTGTCCGATACCGGGGGCTTTGGGGGCACTAGAGGATTATATTTCTTTATCATCTGACATGTTTGATCATGTCAGATGAGAAAGAAATCAGTATTATTTGCCATTTTTTTTTTTTTTATGTGTACGTCGGTATACGGTGTATACCGGCGATCGCATTATTGGGGTCCAAAAAAAACACCCCGATTCATAATCTTGGGGGTCTCAGCTACCCCCGGTAGCTGAAACCCCCGAGATTTTTCGTCACTGGGCGGCGCTACAAGCTTTTTCCGGTCTGACGTCTCAAGACGTCGGAACAGAATAAGTACCCTGTTTTTCCGATGTCTTGAGACGTTAGGCCGTCGCTATGGGGTTAAGATTTGATGCCCTGTGGGGAACACAAAAAATGTTGACTGTGTGGGTAAAATGGGAAACCAGGCTCTGTATGGGGCGTTTTAAATATTGTTGCTCTGTGGTGAGACTTCAACAATCTTGATTGTGTGGTGTAGGATGGTGACCTACTAGTCCAGGGGTGGGCAATTAATTTTCCCATAGGGCCGCATGAGAAATTGGGATGGTTTTAGAGGGCCGGACTAATATAATTAACTCAGTTCTACCCAATACTGTATATAGTATATATATACTATCCCTTCATAAACAGTAAATTAAACAATACAAAGATTCAATGAAAATATGGAGGTCAGTAAGTGGCATAGACATTATTGCGGTTAATGGGGGGCATAAACATTACTGGGATTAGAGGGAGGCATACACATTACTGGGGTCAGTAAGTGGCATAGACATTACTGGGGTCAGTGGGGGGCATACACATTACTGAGGTCAGTAACTGGCATAGACATTACTGGGGTCAGTGGGGGAGCATAGACATTACTGAGGTCAGTAAGTGGCATAGACATTACTGGGGTCAGTGGGGGGGCATACACATTACTGAGGTCAGTAAGTGGCATAGACAATACTGGGCTCAGTGGGGGGGCATACACATTACTGAGGTCAGTAAGGCTGCTTTCACACATCCATTTTTATCCTCATTGAATTGTATTAGCGCTGGATTGTGCCTGATGCCATTGCATTTCATCCGGCGTGCGTCGGATCCAGCAAAATTTCTGTGCCCGGCTGCCTGAAAGGACACACAACGTTTTTTTGTCACCGGAGTGTTGTAAAATGAAAGGCTATGGACGCCGGATCCGGCGTAATGCGGCAAAAAACGCACTCCACCGACGGATCCAGTTTTTTTTAACTGAGCATGCTCAGACATGTAAATTCCTTTCTGGTTAGAAAATATCTCTCTTTGTCGATTTCGGTTGGTCGGTCTCTCTCGGTCGGTCTTTCCCTCTCACCACTCTGGCATACTCACCGATCACCGGCGTAGTGCTGCACAGCTGTCACAAAGCTCCCGCGGCTTCTCCAGCTTTTGAAAATGCCGGCCGCTCATTATTCCATTTCGTATTCACTGCTTCCACCGCCCACCGGCGCCCATGATTGGTTGCAGTCAGACGCACCCCCACGCTGAGTGACAGCTGTCTCACTGCAACCAATCACAGCCAATGGTGAGCGGGTCTAAATCTTGCAGTAAAATAAATAATTATGGGGAGCCCCCCAGGCTAAAAATATCAGCCAGCAGCCGCCCGGAAATGCCGCATCCATTAGATGCGACAGTCCCGGGACTCTACCCGGCTCATCCCAAATCGCCCTGGTGCGGTGGCAATTGGGGTAATAAGGAGTTAATTGCAGCTCATAGCCGCCACTAAGTCCTAGCTTAGTGATGGCAGGCGTCTATGAGACAACCCCCCATCACTAAACTGTAGTGAAAGTAAATAAACCTTTATTTGAAATAAAAGACAAAAAACATCCTCTTTCACTACTTTATTAATTCCCAAATACTCCTCCAGGTTCAACATAATCCACACGAGGTCCCACAACGCATTCAGCTTTGCTACATCGGAAGCTGACAGGAACGGCCGTAGAACACTGCCGCTCACTGGGAGCTCCATAGAACAACTGAAGTGAGTCGTGCTGTCAGCGGTGACGTCACTCAGGTTACCTGCAGCCACAGCTGGATTCTCAGTATAAACTGCTACAATGGATCCGTTTTTTTTTTTACCAGATCCGTCGCATCAGTTTCACCACAATCTGCAACGGATGCGTTGCATCAGGCACAAGCCCGATTGTGCCTGACGGCAAAAAACAGATGTGAAAGTAGCTTAGGTGGCATAGACATTACTGGGGTCAATGGGGGGCATACACATTACTGGGGTCAGTGGGGGGGCATACACATTACTGGGGCCTGTGGAGCATACATACTGACAGTGGTGGCCTGTGGGGCATACATACTGGCCCTGGGGACGCTGAGTGTACAGACTGGCAGCACGGCAGGACACTGAGGGCATAGGCTGGCAGCACGGCAGGACGCTGGGGGCACAAGCTGGTAGCACTGCAGGAAGCTGGGGGCACAGGCTGGCAGCACTGCAGGACGCTGGGGGCACAGGCTGGCAGGACGCTGCGGGCACAGGCTGGCAGGATGCTGGGGGCACAGGCTGGCAGCACGGCAGGACACTGAGGGCACAGACTGGCAGCACGGCAGGACGCTGCGGGCACAGACTGGCAGCATGGCAGGACGCTGGGGGCACAGGCTGGCAGCACTGCAGGACACTGGGGGTACAGGCTGCCAGGATGCTGGGGGCACAGGCTGGCAGCATGCTGGGGACACAGGCTGGCAGCACTGCAGCAGCAGAGTCTGAGGGCTCCTCTGGCTGCTTTCTCTGAGTACCCTGTGTGTCTGCTTCTTCTATTGCAGGCACAGGGGACCTGAGAAGACACAAGTGCTGGACTCTCCCCTCCTGCAGGCACACTGCTCTCCCAGTACAGGCACTCTGCACTTTCCCTGCTGCTACTGGCTCGCCTCACATTACCTCAGTTGCAGAACAAACCTTTTTGAAACAGCCGCTGTGGAGATGAGCCAGTCACATGTTAGGATCCTGAGTAGAAGGGGCAGGCAGAGGGGAAGTGGCCAGAATTGGGAGAGCAGCAGGAGGGGACAAGGAAGGCATCAAGGAGTGTGTGTGTGTCCAGCATTGAGAGGGGGTGTGGATGACAGCTAAAGGGCCGTGGACAGCAGCATAGATGTCATGGAAGGCATCCAGAGAGTGTGGCCAGGATCCAGAGGAGGCGTGACTGGCAGCAAGAGGGGGCGTGGCCGGCAGAGTGCGGGGGTGTGGCAGTTGGCTCACTGCACTGCGGGATACATAGCTCCCGGCCGTGAGAGCGGGGCTGAGGCATAGATCAGGCCACGCCTCCAGCTGTGAGCTTGCCCAGGTCTGGACTAGTCTGATAATTGTAGTGCCACCATGGTTTGACAGAGAGAAAGAAACAGTCTGAGGAGGAGACTGCCCCTGGAAGGGTGTACCGGCTGGAGTCAGTATGTGGGTGCGCACAGTGGTGCAAGCTGGAGGTCTGTGACTGGGGAGTCAGGACCAAACACACCACTTGTAGTGTCAGACAGAGGTATGTTGTATTAGTTAGTGCTTAGCCGGGGAAGCCTTTTTTGTTTTGTCATATGAGGTAATGTTTACATTATAATGTGTTGTGTGGGATCCGGGAGGCTGTAAATAAAAGCTTTATATTTCCTGTATTTGGACTGTTTGGGGTCTGTGTCACTGCCATACTGCACTATTACGCCCAGGGCATCACAGTGGGTGAACTAGTAAAACAGACTCTGTAGGGGCATTTTTGAGAATGTTTGCTCTCTGGGGGAACTCTAACAATCCTGACTGTGTGAGTGAACTGGAAATACAGTCTCTATAGGGACTTTTTGAGAAAAGTTGCTTTGCATGGGAACGCTAACAAAATTGACTGCGTGGGTAAATTGGGAAAACATGCTCAGTAGGGGCATTTTTGAGAATTGTTGTTCTATAGTGAAAATCTAACAATTTTGACTGTGTGGGTGAACTGAGAATACAGGCTTTGTATGGGGCCTTTTTAGGAACAATTTTGCTCAGTGGGGGGAACTAACAATCTTGACTGTGTGGGTGAACTGGGAAAACAGACTATAGGTGCATTTTCAAAATTGTTGCTCTGCAGGGGAACTCCAACAATCTTGGCTGTATGGGTCAACTTTAAAAACAGGCTATGTAGGGACGTTTTATTAAACTTGCAGCTCTGTGGGGGAACTCTGCCATTATTGACTGTATTGGTCAACTCTTAAAACAGGCTCTTAAGGGGTTAAGGTAGTTTTAATTGCTCCTGATTTAGAAAGCATGGTGGCAAAAGTGCTATCTCCACGGAGGATTACTGAATATGTCTCTGTCCATGTCCTACTAAACTGCTTAATCCACCTCCTCCTCATCCAGTCAACATAATATCTGCATGACCAACTTCAGCACAGCCAGAGGGAAATAACAGCAGGCTGTTCTGTGATTCATCCGTTTGGGGAATATAACACACCACGAATGAGCTGTGGATGGGATCTGTAGGGGTATTTTTTAAAATTGTTGCTCTGTGCGGCAACAATTGCAAGCCTTGCAGCAGACCTTCAGCTCAATCACAAGTCCAACTATGAGCATTTTAACTGCAGCAGCTGTGTTGTACGCTACTGGAGATGAACATTAGGCTCTGTATGTGGTAATGGGAAAACAGGCTCTGCATAAAAACTTTTGTGAAACGTGTTGCTCTGTGGGGGAACTTTAACAATCTTGGCTGTGTAGGTGAAAGGGGAAAACAGGCTCTGTATAGGTCTTTTTGAGAATTGTTGCTCTGTGGGGGAACTTCAACTAACAATCTTGGATGTGTGCGTGAACAGGGAAAAATGGCTCTGTAGGAGCCTTTTTCAGAAATCCTGCTCATTAGGGGGACTCTAGCAATCTTGACTGTGTGCGTGATCTGAGAAAATAAGCTCTGTAACAGCCTTTTAAAAAACTGTTGCTCTATGGGGGAACTCTAAAGCCTGCTTTACACCATGCAATCTATCGTGCGATAGATCGTCGGGGTCACGGTTTTTGTGACGCACATCCGGCATCGCTGGCGATGCCGGCCTGTGTGACACCTCCTAGCGACGCAGTATCGCTCACAAATCGTGAGTCGGGTACTGCTCGTTAGGTTCCATAATATCGTTTACTTTAGTCGCCCATCGTTTCCGTGGTAGCACACGTCGCTCCGTGTGACACCACGGGAACGATGAGCAGCTCACCTGCCTCCCGTGGCCGCCGCCGTCTCTATGTGGAAGGAAGGAGGTGGGCGGGATGTTTTACGTCCCGCTCATCTCCGCCCCTCCGCTTCTATTGGCCGGCGCCCGTGTGACGTCGCTGTGACGCCGAACGTCCCTCCCACTCCAGGAAGTGGACGTTCGCCGCCCACAGCGAGGTCGCACGAGAGGTAAGTATGTGTGACGGGGTTTAGTAACTTTGTGCGACACGGGCAGCGATTTGCCCGTGACGCAAAAAGGACGGGGGCGGGTACGATCGATTGTGAAATCGCACAATCGGTCGTACCATGTAAAGCAGGCTTAACAATCTTGACTGTGTGGGTGAGTTGAGAATACAGGCTCTGAATGGGTCTTTGTGAGGATTGCTGCTCTGTGCTACAACTCTTGTTGCTATGTGGGGGAACTTTAACAATCTTGACTGTGTGGATGTTCTCTGAAAATAATCTCTGTAGGAGCCTTTCTGAGAATCGTTTCTCTGTGAAGGAACTCTAACAATCTTGACTGTGTGGGTAAATTGGGAACACAGGCTCTGTTGGGACGTTTTTGAGAATTGTTGCTCTGTGGGGGAAAACAAACAATATTAACTGTGGGGGTGAACTGGCTCTGTATGGGCCTTTTTTAGGATTGTTGCTCTGGTGAAACTCTAACAATGTTGACTCTGTGGGTGAATTCGGAATATAGGCTCTGTATGGGGCCTTTTTGAGAACTATTGATCAGTGGGGAACTAACAATCTTGACTATGTGGTTAAACTGGGAATATAGGTTCTGTATGGTTTTTTTGAGAATTGTTGCTCTGAAGACGAACTAACAATCTTGACTGTGTGGGTGAGCTGGGAATACAGTCTCTGTTGAGGACTTTTTGAGAAAAGTTGCTCTGTGGGGGAACTCTAACAATACTGACTGCGTGAGTAAACTGGGAAAAAAGGCTCTTTAGGGGTCTTTTTGAAAGTTGTTGCTCTGTGGGGGAACTCTAACAATCCTGGCTTTATGAGTTAACTGGGAATACAGGCTTTGTAAGGAGCTTTTTGAGGATTGTGGGGGAACTAACAATCTTGACTGTGTTGATGAACTGGGAAAACAGACTTTGTATGGGACTTTTTCAGAATTGTTGCTCTATAGGGGAACTGATAATCTTGACTGTGTGGGTGAACTGGGAATACAGGCTCTGTAGAGGCCTTTTTGAGGATTATTGCTCTGCGGTGAAACTTTAACAATCTTGACTGCGTAGGTGAACTGGGAATATAGGCTCTGTATGGGGCCTTTTTAAGAACTGTTGCTCAGTGGGGGGAACTAACAATCTTGACTGAGTGAACTGGGAAAACACTCTATAGGGGCCTTTTTCAGAATTCTTGCTCTGTAGGGGAACTCCAGCAATCTTGGCTGTGTGGGTCAACTCTAAATACAGGCCATGTAGGCACATTTTATTAAACTTGATTTTATTAAGCTCTGTGGAGGAACTTGACTGTGTGTGTCAACTCTTAAAACAGGCTCTTTAGGGGTTAATGTAGTTTTAACTGCTCCTGAGGCAGAAAGCATGGTGGCACATGTGCTATCTCCTCGGAGGATTGCTGACTGTTTCTCTGTCTGTGTCCTACTACTGTGCTTCCTGCACCTCCTCCTCATCCAGTCAGCATAATATCTGTATGACCAACTTCAGCACAGCCAGGGGAAAATGACAGCAGGCTATTCTGAGATTCATGGGTTTCGGGGGGGAATATCACACACCATGCAGGAGCTGTGGACGGGCTCTGTAGAAGCATTTTTAAAATTGTTGTACGGCAACTATTCCAAGCCTTGCAGCAGACCATCAATTTGATCACAAGTCCAACTATGAGCTTTTTAACTGCAGCTCTGGTGTACACTACTGGAGATTAAATTCAGGCTCTACAGGGGGTACTGGGAAAACAGGAACTGTAGAAGAACTTTTACTAAACATGTTGCTTTGTGGGGAAACTTTAACAGTTTTGGCTGTGTGGGTGAACTGTGAAAACAGGCTTTGTAGGAGACTTTATGAAAATTGTTGCTTTGTGGGGGAACTTTGACTAACAATCTTGACTGTGTGGATGATTTTTGACAACGGGCTCTATAGGGGCCTTTCTGAGAATTATTGCTGTGTAGGGGAACCCTAACAATCATGACTGTGTGGGTACACTGAGAATATAAGCTTTATAGAGGCCTTTTTAAAAACTGTTGATCTGTGGGGGATTGCTAACAATCAAGACTGTCTGGGTGAGCTGAGAATATAGGTTCTGTAGGTAGGAGCCATTTTGAGAACTGTTGCTCTGTGAGGGAAATCTAAAAATCTAGATTGTCAGTAAATGGCAAAACAGGCTCTGTGTGAGGTATTTTAAGAATTGTTGCTCTGTGGAGGAACTCTAACAATTTTCATTGTGTGGGTGAACTCGGAAAACAGGCTCTGTAGGGGCCTTTTTAAGAATTTCTGTTCAATGGGGGAACTCTACTAATCCTATCTGTGTGGGTGAACTGGAAATACAGTTTTTATAGGGTCTTTTTGAGAAAGTTGCTCTGTATGGGAAATCTAGCAATATTGACTGCATGGGTGAGTTGGGAAAACAGTCTCTGGAGGGGTCGTATTGAGAATTGTTGCTGTGTGTGGGAACTCCAATCCTGACTGTATAGGCATACTGGGAAAATAAGCTCTGTGGTGGCATTTTTGATAACTGTTGCCCTGCAGAGGAACTCTAACAATCCTGAATGTGTCGGTGAACTGGGAATACAATCTCTGTAGAACCTTTTGAGAATAGTTACTCTATATGGGAACTCTATCAATATTGACTGTGTGGGGGAATTGGAAAAACAAGCTCTGTAGGAGCCTTTTGGAGAATTGCTGCTCTGTGGGGAACTCTAACAATCTTGACTGTGTAGGTGAACTGGGAAAATAGATTCTGTAGGTGCCTTTTAAAAATTGTTGCTCTGTGGAGGAACTCTAACAATCTTGTGGATAAAATAAGAATACAGACTATTTAAGGGCCTTTTTGAGAATTGTTGCTATGTGAGGGAACTTTAACAATGTTGACTGTGTGGGTGTTCTCTGAAAATAATCTCTGTAGGAGCCTTTCTGAGAATTGTTTCTCTGTGGAGGAACTTGAACAATCTTCACTGTGTGGGTAAATTGGGAAGACAGGCTTTGTTGAGGCATTTTTGAGAATTGCTGCTCTGTGGGGTAACACAAACAGTATTAACTGTGTGGGTGAACTGGGAAAACAGACTCTGTATGGGCCTTTTTTTAGGATTGTTGCTCTGTGGTGAAACTCTAACAATGTTGACTCTGTAGGTAAATTGGGAATAGAAGCTCTGTATGGGGTCTTTTTGAGAACTATTGCTCAGTGGGGGGAACTAACAATCTTGACTGTGCGGTTAAACTGGGAAAACAGACTCTATAGGGGCCTTTTCAGAATTATTGCTCTGTAGGGGAACTTCAACAATCTTGGCTGGGTAGGTCCACTCTAAAAACAGGCTATGTAGGGACTTTTTTTTTAAATGCTTTGCTCTGTAGGGGATCTCTGTCATACTTGGTTGTGTGGGTTAATCCTTAATACAGGCTATTAGGGGTTAATGTAGTCTTGACTGATCCTGAGTTAGAAAGCATTTTGGTGCATGTGCTTTCTTGACAGAGGATTGCTGAAAGTTTTTCTGTCTGTGCACTAGTACTTCGCTTCCTCCACCTCCTCATCAGGTCAGTGTAATATCTGCAAGACCAACTTCAGCACAACCAGGGGGAAACTACAGCAGGCTGTTCTGATATTCATCTGTTTAGGAGGAATATCAAGTGCCATGCAGGAGCTATGAACAGGTTCTGTAGGAGCATTTTTAAACTTGTTGCTCTGGGCAGGAACTATTCCAAGCCTTACGGCAGACCATCAGTTCGATCACAAGTGCAACTATGAGCTTTTTAACTGTACCAGTTGTGTACACTACTGGAGCTGAAATTTAGGCTCTGCAGGGGAAACTAGGAAAACAGGCTCTGTAGAGGAACTTTTGATAAACTTGTTGCTCTGTCGGGAAACTTTAACAATCTTGGCTTTATGGGTGAGCTGGAAATACAAGCTCTGTAGAGGCCTTTCTAAGAATTATTCCTGTGTAGGGGAAACTAACAATCTTGACTGTATGGGTGAACTGAGAAAACAGACCCCGTAAGGGCCTTTTTGAGGGTTGTGGCTCTGTGGTGGAGTTGCAACAATCTAACTGTGGATGAACAGGGAATACAGGCTCTGTATGGGGCCTATTGCAGAATTTTTGCTCTGTAGACAAACTCCAACAATCTGGGCTGCGTAGGTCAACTCTAAAAACAGATTATGTGGGGACATTTTATTAAACTTGTTGCTCTATGGGGGAACTTTGTCATTCTTGGCTGTGTGGGTCAACTCTTAAAACAGGCTCTGTAGGGATTAATGTAGTTTTGACTACTCCTGAGGCAGACAGCATTGTGGCGTATGTAATTTCTCCACGGAGGAGTGCTGAATGTTTCTATGTCCATGTCCTACTACTTTGCTTTCTCCACCTTCTCTTCATCCAGTCAGCACAATATCTGCATGACCAACTTCAGCACAGCCGGGGAAAATGACAGCAGGCTGTTCTGAGATTCATCTGTTTGGGGGGAATATTCTACACCACGCAGAAGCTGTAGATGGGCTCTGTAGTGGCATTTTTAAAATTGTTGCTCTGTGCGGGAGCTATTCCAAGCCTCGCCGCAGACCGTGAGCTGGATCATAAGTCCAACTATGAGCTTTTTAACTGCAACAAGTGTAGTGTACATTACTGCAGCTGAAATATAGGTTCTGTAAGGGGGACTGTGTAGAGGAAGTTTTGTTAAACATATTGCTGTGTAGAGGAAATTTAACAATCTTGATTGTGTGGGTGAACTGGGAAAACCGACTCTGTTACAGTCTTTTCGAGAATTGCTGCTCTGTCTGGAAACTCTAAGTCTTGACTGTGTGAGTGAACTGGGAATACAAGCTCTGTTGGGGCCTTTTTGAGAATTGTTGCTCTGTGGGGGAACGCTAACAATCTTGACTGTGTGGGTGAACTGGCAATTCAGACTCTGTCAGGGTATTTTTGAGAATTGCTGCTCTGTCTGGAAACTCTGACAGTCTTGACTGTTTGAGTGACCTGGGAAGGCAGTGTCTGTAGGGGCATTTCTCTGTGGGGAAACTCGAAGAACTTTAACAATCTTGGCTGTGTGAGTCAATTCTTAAAACAGGGTATGTGGGCACCTTTTGTTAAACTTGTTGCTGGGTGGTGGAACTTTGCCTATTTTGGCTATGTAAGTCAACTCCTAAAACAGGCTTTGTAGGGGTTAATCTAGTGTCTGCTGCACCTGAGGAAGAAAGCATTTTGTCGTGTCTGCTACCAACACAGAGGATTGCTGAACGTTTCTCTGACCATGTTGCCTCCTTCTACTACTACGCTTCCACCATTTCCTACTCATCTGGTCAGCATAACGCCTGCAAGACTAACTTCAGCACAGCTTGGCGGAAGCAACAGCAGGCTGTTCTGAGACTCATCTGTTTCGGGGAAATATAAAACACCATTCAGGAGCTGTGGACATGTTCTGTAAACGCATTTTCAACATTGTTGCTCTGGAGCTGAAATTTTGTTGTTAGACTTGTTGGTCTGTGGGAGAACTCTAAGAATCTTGACTGTGTGAGTGAAAACCATGCTGTGTTGGGGCCTTTTGGAAATTGTTGCTCTGTAGGGGAATTGTAACTGTCTTGGCTATGTGAGTGAATGAGGAAAGCAGGCTCTGTGGGGGCCTTTTTTGGAATTGTTGCTCTGTGGGGGTGTGAGGCAAATCCTGGGATATGAAGACGAATTATGATTTCCAGTCATAATCGCTCTCATCACTCCATGGCCGTGCCCCCTCCCTTCTTGTTCTCAATGTCCAACATCTTGGAAGGTGTCACATCCTAGCAACACATCCCATGGCCATCTCCTGTGATATGGAGATTAGATGATGTGGGAACAATGGACACAGGATGACTCCCTGCCGTGACCCTGTGGTAGGGGCTGCTATCTAATTAGCAAGCTTGGAAGTATCCAGACAGAACGACTCCAGTAAAATATGGTTCATATCTCGCAAGCCATATTTCCGATAAATATGGCAACCATAAAAATGGTGTCTCTGCATGCGGACGATGCTGGCACACCTTTTTTATGGGAGTAGGACATTGTGAAGTACCCCAGGCGTGATATCAGCCAATGGGGAACTAGTAGACAAGTCATGAGTCCTCTCGTTCTGTAGCTAAATTCATAACTGTCACAATGAGAGCGTTGGCGTCCGCCTACGACGCTCCCAGGCAAAGTTATGGCCCATATTCCATGTTGTGGATATTGTCCATAACTCCAGCCAGGGGTGGAGCAGTGCTCCCTCTGAGGTCACTAAGGTAGGAGGGGACCTGGATTTGCCCAGGTTGATAACCCTACTTCGGCCATTTTCCAGTGTTCTTTCGCTGGGGGTCACGTGTAGGAAACATCTGTGGGAAGGATCCTAGAAACCTGGTCTACAGCGCCCCCCTGTGGCCAGACGCACAAGGTAACTGCTGGAACTGTGTATGCCTGTTTGTAAACCATGCTTTATCTGTAACTGTACTCTGACCTATGTATATTCTGTAGATCCCCTATTGTATATATTGTAGTTTCTAGTGTGCTTTAGGCTGATTAAATTATATAATTAATCTTGGGCTGTTCTGTTATCTCGATCTTGAATCCCACGTCTGTGTGTTCGGCTAATAGTTACCGTGAAGCGGTTGGTGGCAGCGAGTTGTGCCAAGGATTATTGTGGGGAGGCCAGTGAGATTCGGGGAGGTTTTATATATTCCGCCCGCGGAGGTCGGGGGAATATATACCCTACTCTCACCGGGGACCCTTCAATAATCGGCATAAGTAGTATAGCGGCCTCCTTGCTTATTGTCGGGCAATTCCATAATTGGCCTGACTATAAGAGGGGCGCTAGAGAGCGCGTCACGTGCTCTGTCTGTCGGTCGGGAGGTATAAAGGAGGGGTGACCCCCACTTGTTACCCCCCGATGGTGACGTACTGATAGCCAGCGCGGGGGATTTCTGAGTGACCCCCCCGGTGGTTCGTGACAGGGGGCATTTTTAAAATTCTTAGTTTGTTCATTTAGTTCCTATGTAACCATGATTGCTATGGTGACAGAACCCATTAAAGTCATTTCCCTATCCACATTTGGTTGAAGGGCAATTCTTCTGCTCCTAGACACATTTTCCTCCCTTTTGCAGCCCCCTAACCCTTACTAAGACCATCTGAAAGCCATGTTTTAGCACACAAGTTTGGGTCTCTATTGACTTATATGGGGTTCAGCATCCAGGGTAAAGTTCAGGTCAAGTTCTGGTCCTGAACCAAGCTTTTTTTTTTTTTTTTTCAAAAAATCTAGCTGAACCCAGTGAACTCGTACATCCACAGCCCCAATCATCACTATTCACATGTAGTCCGCTCTCAGCAATGATTGGCTGATCTTCTTTCCTTGCAGCGACGTCATTCTTATTGTTTGTACTGTGCATAACAGTCTCTGTGCAGTAGAAGCGTCAGAAAACAAGAATGAAACTCACAGACGGTGCTTTTTTTATGTCGGACGCTATGAATAACAAACAAAAGCACTGTGTTTTTATGAACTGTCCTTAAATTTATGGTTTGTTTGCAACCCAGCCGATTATTTTATGTGGAGTTCTTTCCAGGTGGTATTCTCTTGAATGGAATAAATTTGCCCTGACGAGCAAACAGTAAATGTAATTCGTAAACTAGTGATGCAATTACTTTTCATTAGTTTTTCAACTGTACTTTGTTTTTACATTATGCACATTTCAGAAAATCAAGTTCTATTGTGCTCTGGCTATTCTGATGAAAATGATAATTAGTATGCACAGAGTAAAACAACCTTGTTTGGATTCTAGGTCACTTTCTCAGTATCTGTCACATAAAAATACTGGACACATGAAGATATATGGATTCAATTACAGAGATACCTATTTTATGTGCAAAATGGATTTCAATGTCTTATGACGTGAGTGACCCCTAGAAAAAGTGCTCTGCAGGATTTTTAGATTTTACAATTTCTTTCTTGTATTAAAGAATAATAAATACAAAATATCCATTTTTATTTTTTATTGTAATTCCATGACAAAATTTACATATAGAAATAGGAGAATTAGGCTACTTGAACCAGAAATTCATTTAGGCTGTTCGGATTACTTTTTTTTAACAATGACAAATGCCTGCATGTAAAAAATTGCAGCATGTACTAGTCCAGACCTGGGTAAAAAGTGGTATGTGGACCACATCCAGTCTTCTAATTGTTCCAGTCTGGCCCGCGGATTGAGACAACTAAAGGGCTGAAAACAGTGGCCCACCGTCTACAAAACGCACTTAGTCACTTGACACTGCGGCTTGACATCACCGCTATCTGCATCCTCAATACAGATAGCGGTGGATATGTTGGCTAAGGTGGGGTCACCAACTCCTTTTTCCATCAAGCAGCATGTGATACAGCAAAAGCGATGATGTCACATCATTGTTAGTGCTGTGCGAAGAGTCAGTGCACTGGAGCAGACCAGCAGGGGAATGGGAGCAAGTGAGTATGGAGTAGTTTTTTTTATATGTGTGGAATGTGTGCCTATATATGGAGTCATGTGAGGGCACATACTGTATATTGGGTGGCTATCTGGTTTCTAATACTGTATTTAGGAAGCTATGTGGGGGCTAATATTGTATATCGAAGGCTTTGTGGGAGCTCATACTATATTTATGGAACTATGTAAGGGTTCATGCTGTATATGGGGGCTATGTGGAGGCTCATGCTGTATATATAGGGTTATGAGGGGGTTCACACTATATATAAGGACTATTTGGGGCTCATACTATATATATGGAAGCAATGTGGAGGCTTGTGCTATATATATATATATATATATATATATAGGAGTTATGTGGAAGCTGATGTTGTTTATATGGTGTTATGTGGAGGCTCATACTGTATATAGTGGTTTATATGGAGGCTCATGCTGTATATAGGGGGATGTGTGTGGGCTCATACTGTATATAAGGGACTGTATGTGTGTTTATAGGGGGGCTGTGTGTGGGCTCATAAGGTATATAGGGTGGGTGTTACTCCATTCTGCTCAATATTAAGTGATACAATTAATGATAATTTAGAAAAAAAATTCTAATAGGGTAATATTAATATTGAGCAGAATGAATTTCAATCTATTGGTTTGACATTCCACAATAGTTATGGTCTCTTATGTGACCCCTCGACAAAAATTCATTGCCCACCGCTGCTCTAGTCTCTTCCATATTTCAGAAGAGACTCACTTATTCAAGTATTTTGATGCACAAAAAATAAATTGGATCCCGTACGGATGAACCATATAGCATCTGATTGTAAGAGCTACATTGCTGTTATTAACACAGGAAACATTTTTTGGTCATGTTAATTTGTATTCACTGCTAATATTTAAAAAATGAATGCCTTATGGATGTCTTATGGATTATATATTTATGACATATAAATGTCAATATAGATGAAAGATTGTCCATTTCTTTCTAGATGAAAATTGACTTTTTTGTACGCTCATGTAAACTTAGCCTTAGGCTATGTTCACGCTTTTTTGGTGCGTTTTTAAGCTGCGTATATGCCTTGCTTTTATGCAAATCCATGCTAATAAAATACTGCTTTTTAAAGTCCCAGCAAAGTCTGAGATTTCTGAAATCTTATGCACATACACAATCACTTGCAAATTTTTTCCTATTTTGTCAAATACCTGCATTTTTGCTGCAGATTTTAAAGAATGAGCATGTCAATTCTTTGCAGCGTTTTTGCAACGTTTTTTTATTGATACAAACCAATTTGTAGAAAAAACCCCCACACCAAATGCACAGCAAAAATGCCACTAAAAAACGCACTAAATCCGCAGATGACTCAAAAGAGATTTCCTGCCACAAGAACAGGTTTTGGTCAGGAAAAAAACGCACTAAAAAGCCCTGTGTGAACATAGCCTTAGAGTGTGTCCATGTGGGATGTATCTGAGAAATTCCGGGCTGCTGCTGACCGGAAGTAACCTATGGAGCGTAGTTCTGAGGAATCAATGGATGTTGTGGGACATTACTCTGTGGATTATGTTGGAATTTCTAGGATTTATTTTGAAGAAGTACATTGGTGAACGAGGGCATCTTGATTCAAAGACACTTTTTTTCTTTCCCTGTGTCTGTGGGTTTTTAATCTCTACACTTGCTGGGTTAGTAATGCGGATGTCTGATAGTCATCTATTCATTACTAACCCCTGGACTTGATGTCAGTGGTCAATTCACAGAAGACATCAATCCCAAAAGTACTGCCATCATTTCCACTGCACCAGGGCAATCGGGAAAAGCCAGGTAAAGCGCCAGGATTGGCGCATCTAATGGCATTGCTATTTCTGGGGCAATTGCAGGCTGCTATTTTTAGGCTGGGAGGGGCCAAATAACCATGGCCCTTCCCACCCTGATAATACCAGCTCCCATCTGTCTGCTTTACCTTGGCTGCTTATCAAAAATACTGTGGAGTCTATGCCGGGTTTTTTTCTTCTTATCATTATTTATTTATTTAAATATTTATTTATTAATTTTAAATGCCATGGGATCCCCTCTATTTTGATAACCAGCCAAGGTAAAGCTGACAGCTGAGGGTTGCAGACTGCAGTTGTCTCTTTTACATGTGCTGATTATCAAAAATAAGCCGCAGTCCACGTCATTTTTTAAAAAAATTATTTTCTATCCACATTTGTTTGCAGAGCAATTGCCCCTGCTTTGCTTCCTTTTGCAGACCTTTATCACCATAGGGTTTGGGGTCAAGCATGGGTCCTGAACCAATCTTTTATTTAAAGTCTGGCCAACCTCAGGAAATCTGAACATCTACGGGTCAACTTGTTACTAGTCCTCTCATGTTCCTGTTGCCTGAACTGCCACAGTCTTTTATGTACTGTGCTTATTTTACTCACTTACAGGTGCATCTCAATAATTTAGAATATCATCAAAAAGTTAATTTATTTCAGTAATTCAATTCAAAAAGGGAAACACACATATATTATATAGAGTCATTACAAACAGAGTGACCTATTTCAAGTGTTTATTTCTGTTAATGCTGATGATTATGGCTTACAGCCAATGAAAACCCAAAAGTCATTATCTCAAAAAATTAGAATATTTTCCACAAAATACCTGCAAAGGCTTCCTAAGCATTTAAAATGGTCCCTTAGTCTTGTTCAGTAGGCTACACAATCATGGGGAAGACTGCTGACTTGACAGATGTCCAGAAGGCAGTCATTGACACACTCCACAAGGAGGGTAGACCACAAAAGATCATTTCTAAAGAAGCTGGCTGTTTACAGAGTGCTGTATCCAAGCATATTAATGGAAAGTTGAGTGAAAGGAAAACGTGTGGTAGAAAAAGGTGCACAAGCAACCGGGAAAACCGCAGCCTTGATAGGATTGTTAAGAAAAGGCCATTAAAAAATTTGGGGTAGATTCACAAGGAGTGGACTGCTGCTGGAGTAAGTGCTTCAAGAGCCATCACACACAGACGTATCCATGACATGGGCTACAAGTGTCACATTCCTTGTGTCAAGCCACTCATAACGAATAAACAAAGGCGGAAGTGTTTTACTTGGGCCAAGGAGAAAAAGAACTGAACTGTTGCTCAGTGATCCAAGGTGTTGTATTCAGATGAAAGTAAATTTTGCATTTCATTTGGAAATCAAAGTCCCAGAGTCTGGAGGAAGAGTGGAGAGGCCACAATCCAAGCTGCTTGAGGTCTTGTGTGAAGTTTCCACAATCAGAGATGGTTTGGGGAGCCATGTCATCTGCTGGTGAAGGTCCACTGTGTTTTATCAAGACCAAAGTCAGTGCAGTCACCTACCAGGAAATTTTAGAGCACAAGGACACAACCGAGGGGAGAAAGGGGGGTGCCACCACAGAAGCATACATATACAACACTCATTTTAATATTTAAACATAATTCCATCCCCTACCGTGCATAATGCAGTAGCAAGATATTAATTACATCATCATAAACCCAAATTATTATTGTGTATTGGTGGACACCACCGTCTGTATGCCCCTCTGTGTATGCTTATTCCCATACCTTGCACTTGCTAATTAATAAATACATACTTTCAATTGCATTGGATGTTTGATCGCTTCCTTCTTTTTGTTGTGTTGAACGTTGTGCGATTTATCCACGGTCCTTATGTACCACGCACCAAATATATATTGAGTAGAAATTGGTTATATCATGATGGTGGAGTGGATGTTAAAAAGTATAATTATTAGACTTTTCAGTAAGCCAACATTTCTGAGTTTAAAATAATTTTTTTCAGTTGGTCTTATAAAATTTTCTTATTTTCTGAGAAAATGATTTTTGGGTTTTCATTGGCTGTAAGCCATAATCATCAACATTAACAGAAATAAACATTGAAATAGATCACTGTTTGTAATGACTCTATCTACCTAACATAATATACGTGTTTCCCTTTTTGATGCACCTGTATATAGCACTATCAATTCCACAGCACTTTGTAGACGTGATCATCACTGTCCCCATCTATATTCCCTATCAGTGTGTCTTTGGAGTGTGGGAGGAAATCAGAGAACAACAAAGCAAACAAAACATACAAACCCCTAGCAGATGTTGTCTTTGGTGAGATTTGAACTCAGCACTGCAGTACTATCTACTGAGCCACCTTGCTGCTCTATGTATGTATCAATATGTACCTGCCTATTTGTAAGGCCAGTGTCACACTTAACTCTTGTGTGAGTCACATGTAAGTCACATCACCCAACACAGCCTCTCTCCGGACAGGAGTGTGCCGCTGCATGTATTTCTATGCAGCTGCACGCCCCTGTCCGAAGAGTTCATGCATGTCGGGTGATGTGACTCTATTCTCGTACGAGTCACATGAAAGTGTGTCCGGTCTAAAAGTGTGCCTATGTGTTAACAAGATTTTCCGCAGTGTACTGTACATAAAAAAGAATATCACTATATTCATCGTAGGAAAAAGTTTCCTTGTGTTTATATCCATGATTCATATTTCTTCTAAATCTTTTAGCTAAGGCTACATTCACACTTGCGTTGTGCGATATCCGTCACAATGCGTTGTGTGATGCATGTGACGGATGCGTTGTAAATAGTGTGATAATAAAGGCAACGGATTCCTGTGAAACAGCGTGTTGTGTTCTTTTAGTTTTCTTTAGCCGAGAGAGAGAGAGCACCCATCACCGCATACACGCAGGCACTACAGCCCCCATCATCCCCGCATAGACGTAGGCACTACAGCCCTCATCTTCACGGCACACACGCAAACACTACAGCCCTCATCATCACCGCACACACCGGCACTACCACACCCATCATCACCGCACACACACAGGCACTACCGCCCCCATAATCACCGCACACACCGGCACTACCGCCCCCATCTTCACCGCACACACCGCCACTACCATCCCAATCCTCTCCACACACACACAACGGCACTACGTCAGTGATGTCACCGCTGACAGCGCGATTCACTTCAGTAGCTGCGTGGAGCTCGCAGGAGCGGCGGTGTTCTACTGCCGCTCCTGTCAGCTTCATGTAGCAGAGCTGAAAGCGTTGTGGGACCTCGTGTGGATTACGTCGGACCTGGAGGGGTATTTGGGGATTTTAATAAAGTGGTGAAAGAGGGTTTTGTTTTGTCTTTTATTCCAAATAAAGGATTTTTTCGGGTGTGTGTGTTTATTTACTTTCACTTACAGGTTAATAATTGAGGGTGTCTCATAGACGCCTGCCATGATTAACCTAGGACTTAGTGGTAGCTATGGGCTGCCATTAACTCTTTATTATCCCTATTGCCACTGCACCAGGGCAATTCGGGATGAACCGGGTAGAGTTCTAGCACTGTTGCATCTAATGGATACGGCAATTCCAGGTGGTTGCTGGCTTATATTTTTAAGCTGGGGGGCTCCCCGTCCTAAGAATACCAGCCTTCAGCCATGTGGCTTTATCTTGGCTGGTATCAAAATTGGGGGGGACCGCACAACTTTTTTTTTAAATTATTTATTTATTCATTGTACTGCACGATATAGACCCGCCCACCGGCGGCTGTGATTGGTTGCAGTGAGACAGCTGTCACTCAACGTGGGGGCGCATCTGACTGCTACCAATCATAGGCACCGGTGGGCGGGGGAAGCAGTGAATACAAGATGGAATAATGAGCAGCCGGCATTTTCAAAAGCAGGAGAGGCTGCCAGAGCAGTGTGACAGCTGTGCAGCGCCGCGCCGGTGATCAGTGAGTATGAGAGAGGGGGTGAGAGGGAGAGACCGACAGACAGAGAGAGATAGAGATCGAGAGAGACCGACCGACAGAGAGAGACCGACAAACAGACAGACAGAGACCAAGAGTGCTTTTAAACGATTTAGAATGTTCTGCTGGACATACTGAGCATGCTCAGTAGAACGTGACGGAATCCTGTACTGGAATCCATTGCCAAACACATGGCGGCGGAATCCAGCACCATAGACATTCATTATGCCTCTTAACGGATCCCAACGGAATCCTGCAGAGTGCGGTTTTTTACAGCAACAAAAAACGTTACATGATAGGTTCCTTCCACCCGACGGGCACTGATAAAATAACTGATGCACAGCGGGGCGGATGCAACGCAAGATTATCCATTGCAATCCGTCCTTAATAGAAGTCTATGAGGAATAAACGGATACCTGCAACGGTTACCGTAATTCCTCAAGGCGGCTGATTGCAACGGATGCCGCACAACGCAAGTGTGAAACTAGCCTAATGCAGACATAACTCTGTTTTGCTAGTTCCGTTTAGAGGAACAGAAACTGAATTTTCATTGAAAATGAATCTGTTACAGAACTGATACAAGTGGAAGTACGTGAGCCCATTCATTATAATGTGTGCAGTCTCGGGTTCATTTAGTGTTTCTTTTTAAATTTGGATAAAATGTTTTGTATACTGTGGGTCAAAAGAGCCAGGCTAGTCCAAGTTCATTTCCATACAGCAAGCGGGGCTGTACAGTTTGAAAATGTATTTCGCACAACTAAGTGTATTAGTACAAAAGAATAAAAACACATTATTTTAACCCCCTCCCGGCACAACCAATTTCTGGGTGGGGTTCGGTTTTTTATTTCCCCACTTTTTCTCAGAAGCATCACTGGGCATGTAACATACTGATGTACTGCCATGCTGGTGGGCTGTTACTGCCGCCATCAGTTCATGACACAGGCATTTAGAAGGTAAATGTCCCAGATGGAGCTCTTGTCCACCCAAGGCTGTTAGAGGCAAGTCCTGGCTGTAACACACAGCCATTACCTGCCAGGTATGGGATGGGCTCACCTTGTGAAAACACTCCATATACTCATTTCCACTTTACGCAGTTCATGTATGGCAGGGGTTAATAGCAGACTAAAACTCGTTGACTTAATGGTAGCAGTTTAAAACTAATGTGAGACCTGACATTTTCCTTTGGAAAAGATGATGTACATGATTCCTTACAGTGATGCACAACACTGTTTGTATTTAAACGGCAAACTTTGTTCTGTCATGGGATTTACATAGTAAGCTTGGTTCTATTACCATATCTATATAGTAAGCTCAGTTTTCTTACTGAATCTGTGTAGTAAGCTTGGTTTTGTTCCAGCATATGTATTTTATCATTTAACACTGCAAGTCGTCTTTTACCAATGAATGGATACATTTACAGGTAAATAGCGGTGGTAAACTGGCTAAGAATGGGCGTTACTTATGAGCCAATGCTGACTAACTGCCCCGCTGTCTAAAATTTACCAGTCAGCCCTTGAAGCCTAGAGACTAACGTTAAAAGACACCTTTACAATTAATTTTATCTTTTTGTTAATTTGTTAGTTCATAATATCTAGTAAAGACAGCTTAGACAGGCAGAACTTGCGTGCTCCATATATTACTGGGAGGGTCACGCCTATGTTTGATAAATCTGAAGCTAAGCGCAGTTTGCAACACACAGATTTATTGGGCAACTTCTCCAGTTTTGAAAAATTTGCACAAATCTTTTTACTTGGATGGATACAATTACTACAATCCATAACACATGTATGTTTGTCCATCCATCGCTCTGGTTACGTCAGTGTAAACAAAATAACAGTTAAAATCAACCATTCTATTCAAAACATATTTTAACCATTGTTATTTAAAAACAACTTAACATTGGAATGCATTGTCTAATACAGATTGCTAAACCTGTAACAGGCAGCACAGTATCTTTGCAGTGCTGGGGTCCTGGGTTCATATCTCACCAAGGACAACATCTGCACGGAACTTGCATCTTCTCCATGTGTTTGCGAAGGTTTCCTCTGGGTACTCTGGTTTCCTCCCACACTCCAAAGGTATACTTATAGGGAATTTAGATTGTGAGCCCCAATGGGGACAGTGATGCTAACATCTGTAAAGTGATGGGGAATATGATGGTGCTATATAAGCAAAGCATAATAAAACAACTTAGCTGAATCAGACGTGAAATTAAAAGCTCCTTTATTCACTGGCATATCGTCAGCCCTACTCACTGATATCAGAAGGTTTGATGGATGGTCTACCATGGCATACCATGATAGATGGTCTGCAGATCATTTTGTTTTTTGATAAGCCACATGGAGAGATGTCTAGCAGTGGGTCTCATATAAAACACTGAAGTACTTGGCAGGCAAGCATTCATGTGTATGGGAGAATCAGGCAAGATAAGTGCTGGCCAAATGATCTATGGTGTAGGGGGAATTTACAGTTCAGATACAGGAAGGAAAACAAACATCCAACAAGGGTGGCCAGAGTTCAAGTTCACTTTCTCGCTGAAGACGCCATTTGCATACTTTCCTCCAGTAATTAACACTGTATATTGGATGTAAAACATCTACACACCCCCTGTTAAAATGTCAGGTTTTTGTAACGTGAATATATCATACCAAGAAGAGTCATTTTAGACCATTTTCCACATTTAATGTCAACTATAATCTGTACAATTGAACTGAAAAATAAATTTAAATCTTTTTGGAAAAAGAAAAAATAGGAACTAAAATAATGTGGTTGCATAAGTGTGCACAACCGTAAAACAAAACTATATTAAAGTATGTTTATGTGTGTTAAAGTTTTATGTAAACGGCATTATCTATCTAAAATTTTTATTACATTGCGTGATGTGGACACCTACAGAAAATGCGCATAAAAAAGCAGCGTTTACGCTATGTGTCAACACAGCATTACATTGTTCTAACTTTACTTCTGGCTTTGATAGAGAATATTAATAAATCACACCATGTTTTATGCCATCACCATAAATAGACTAATCGCTGTGTTGTGTGGGTCATTATGATTACAAGGACACCAAATAGGTTCATGTTATTTGCTGATTTGTGATGTATATTTATTTATTTGTTTAAGAAGTGTAGTAATTTATTTTAATTGTTTTTATTATTTTTACAGGAAGAAAATCTATTTTTTATTCTCCCTCTAGAATAAAGGGACATAAAATACAGTTATATGTACAATGTATATCTTTGTATCAGTATAATCTGCCTGTGGCTTTGTGGTTGAGCTCTTACCTGCATATATAGAGGTTATTGGTTCAAGCCCCAGGGGCTCTCACCAAAAAAAGAGAAAACAAAATCTTTGCTGTTATAAAGAAATTGAGATTTTAGCAATTGTTTTTGTTTTTTTTAATTATTATTATTTAGTAGTAGTATTTTATTGACCACTTTTCAGCCTGGCTGCCGCACTTCATGTCCTCTGAATTACCAACCCTTATCCTAGGAGACTTTAACATCCCCATGAACAGCCCCTCCTCCCCATCTGCATCCCAGCTTCTATCTCTCACCACCTCCCTTGGCCTCTCACAGCTCTCATCCTCTGAGACACAAAGATGGTAACACTCTTGACCTGGTCTTTATCCGCCTCTGCTCAATCTCTGACTTTGACAACTTAACTCTTCCCCTCTCTGACCACAACATCCTCTCCTTCAAGCTCACAAACCCTCGCCCTCTCCAGCACACTCCCACCTATCACACATTGAGAAACCTACAGGCCATTGACTCTCAAACACTTACAGACTCTCTACACTCATCACTGTCCCCTATCTCCTCACTTTCCTGTCCTGATCTGGCTGTAAAGCACTACAATGACACACTCAAGAGTACACTAGACCAAGTAGTGCTCCTCACCATCAGAAAGACCAAACACAGAGTAAAACAGCCCTGGCTCTCATCCCAAACTCTATTTCTTCAGCGATGCTCCAGGAGTGCCGAACGCCTATGGAGGAAAACCCGCACACCAGAAAACTTCATCCACAACTAAGTTCATGTTAAGGACCTACAACTCTTCCCTTCAGCTCACCAAACAGACCTACTACACCACCCTTATTTCCTCACTAGCCAACAATCCAAAAAAGCTCTTTGACACCTTTCACTCCCTTCTCAGTCCCTAAGCACAGACCCCTATCACAGACCTTCATGCTGATAACCTGGACACGTATTTCACAGAGAAAATAAAAAACATCCACCGAGAGATCAGCTCCCAGCCACCAAGCGTTGTGAATCCCATCCCTCCCCACACCCATCCAGCTCACTTTCCACATTTGACCCAGTCACAGAGGAGGAAGTCTCCCGGCTCCTCTCTTCTTCTCACCCTACCACTTGCCCTACTGATACCTTCCCCTCACACCTACTCCAGACACTCTCTCCGGTTGTCACTACTCACCTAACTAAAATCTTCAATCTCTCTCTCTCTATTCTGGTATCTTCCCTTCCTCCCTCAAACACTCTATCATTACTCCATTATTAAAAAACCTTCTCTTGATCCATCCTGCACAAGCAACTACAGACCAATCTCCAATCTCCCCTTCATCTCCAAACTCTTGGAGCGCCTAGTCTACTCTAGCCTCACCCGCTACCTGTCCACTCACTCTCTTCTAGATCCTTTACAGTCTGGCTTCCGCCCTTTACACTCAACAGAAACTGCCCTTTTCACAGTGACCAATGACCTTTTGACAGCAAAACGTAACGGTGACCACTCTCTGCTTATCCTTCTTGACCTCTCTGCCGTCTTCGACACTGTTGACCACCATCTCCTTCTCTCTATGCTCCACTCTATCGGCCTAAAGGACACTGTTCTTTCCTGGTTCTCTTCCTATCTTTCTGGCCGTTTGTTCAGTGTATCATTTGCTGGCTCCACATCTTCTCCTCTTCTTCTCACTGTTGGGGTCCCTCAAGGTTGAGTCCTGGCCCTCTTATTTTCTCCCTCTACACTGCCCCAATTGGAATGACCATCAGCAGATTTGGCTTTCAGTACCATTTTTATGCTGATGACACACAGCTATACACCTCATCCTCTGAGCTCACTCCCGCTGTACTACAGAACACAAGCAACTGCCTGACTGCAGTTTGCAATATCATGTCTGCTCTCTATCTGAAACTTAACCTTTCAAAAACTGGACTTCTTCTTTTCCCTCCATCTCCCAACCTTCCTAAACCTGACATCTCCCTCTCTGTGTGTGGCACCACAATAACTCCTAGGCAGCAAGCCCGCTGTCTGGGTGTTATACTTGACACTGATCTCTCCTTCACTTCCCACATACAATCTCTTGCCCGCACCTGCCGCTTGCACCTCAAGAACATCTCTAGAATCAGCCCCTTTCTCACAATGGAAACGCAAAAACCCTCACCGTGGCCCTGATCCACTCTTGCCTTGACTACTGTAACTCTCTATTAATTGGTCTGCCCCTAACTAGACTCTCTCCTCTACAGTCCATCCTTAATGCAGCAGCAAGGGTCACCTATCTGGCTAACCGCTACTCGGATGCCTCTGCTCTGTGCCAGTCATTGCACTGACTGCCCATATATCATAGGATCCAATTCAAATTGCTTGTTCTCACCCACAAAGCTCTCCACAGTGCGGCACCCCCCTACATCTCCACCCTCCTCTCTGTCGATCTCCCCACACGTTCTCTACGCTCTGCAAACGACTTTCGACTAACATCAACACTAATTCGAACCTCCCACTCCCGGATCCAAGACTTCTCCCGAGCTGCACCAACCCTCTGGAACGCTCTACCCCAAGAAGTTAGGACAAATCACAACTTACTCAGTTTCAGATGCACCCTAAAGACGCATCTTTTTAGGGCGGCCTATCACACTCCCTAATCAGATTCGATTCACATAGTCCCTCTACAACTTCTCACAACATAACTCCACATCAAACTCCATGGCACCCAAATGCATCGCAAGGCTCTGGCCAACTGGTCCAGGAAACCACTATCTATCCCCCATTTCCGTGAGATGGCTGGATTGTCATTGTAAATAAGCACTTGTACCTTTCCCCCCACCCCCCATATCTCATTGTAGATTGTAAGCTCTCACGAGTAGGGTTGTCTTTTTTTTCCCCTCTAAATATTGTATTTTCTGTTACTTGTTATTTAACTGTTACTTGTTTGTATATGATCCTCCAGAATTGTAAAGCGCTGCGGAATATGTTGGTGCTATAGAAATAAAGATTATTATTATTATATAGTAATTTTATAGGAACAAAACAATCTGATTATTTCTTCACCTCTAGAATACTGGTACATATAAATACTTTGCTGTGCACAGATGTACAATATCTCTATGTACCTGTTATGTACACCAACTCTTCCTAGACCCCTCAGTTTGATCTGTAGCTCAATGGTAGAGCTGCTGCATAACGACAAGGAGTTCATGAGTTCAAGTCTTGTGGAGACCAGAGAAGGAAATTGTTTATTTTATCTGTGTGCAGAGAGAGATACAGGTCCCACCCCAAAGAAGGAGCTGCCAAGGAGAGAAGAAGCGGGGACAATGCTCAGAGGTAGCAGGACTTGAGCCCTCAAATCGGGACACTCCTACTGAATCTGGGATGCTTGGGAGCTATGTATATATGTACACAAAGTATTCTATAGCCTGTGTAAAGTATAAACATTGTGCTGTACTGCTACAATACGAATACATTCACATCTCTGTCCCCTTCCATCCTATTAGTCAGAGATGAGGATAATCTTTATTGCCAATACTGCTATCTGGTGATTTGTGCATGACTTCTATTTACTGTAACAAGGTCCTGTGGTTGTGTCTGGCTCTGTAGTAAGAGATTTAGGTGGAGTTACAGGGGGTGTGTTCACTGCTGGCTTGCAGCCGGGCATAAAGGGTTATGGGAAATGTAGTAAGAAGGGAGCACAAGATTCTAAAGAGGAAGTGATCGCTATGACAACAGATGATACAGGCAGTGAAGATGTAAGATACAAAACATGAAAATGGTAGAAAAGGTATATGGGTTTTTTTAGGGGACGTGATCCTTAAATATTTGTGGCAAAATAGTAACTGAGTTAGGGCAGTGGACAACCTCTTTAAATAGCTACATTCAGAAACACTAAACTTGATTGTGAGTCCTTGCTGCAGATCAATACCTTTATTTGGCCATAGAAATATCATATAACCATTTTCTGAATGATTAAGGCTGATGTGTGAAGGTTGTTTTAGATGGCAATTACAAATACACCTCTACCAAAATCTGTGGCCTACTGTGGTCTTCTATTGATGGCATGCAAATCTGTAACTTGCCAGACAAAGCACAGATGTCTGCTTTTGGGTTAGCTGTGTCATGGAAAGACATATATGGTCAGAATAATAGTTTAAATCTTTGCTTTTTTGCGGTCCTAATTCTCTAGTGTATGAGTAGCTTTTAGACTAATTCTGATACAAACCAACGTATACTTGTAGTAAAATGTCACTAACCCCAAAATTAGTTACAGATAAACTTCAAAGGGAGGCTAATTGTTAGAAAATAATGAGTCAATTAAATTAGTTTATATTAAATTTGTTTTTATGGGGTTTTTTACCGATATTTTTCATTTTTACACTGGCCACTGGGGCTACTTTCTGTCCTTTCAGAGTTTTCACCATGCTCTTTATCAGCAAAGGCATGTGACAATGATAGAGAACACCTCTATACACAGCTGATAACACAGGTGATTTTGCAGCTGATCCCACTCCCCTTCACAATGAGCTTTGTACACAGTCATTAGATACCTCAATCAAAAATATAAGGTTGGAGTCTGCTCATTGAGGCAAGTTTTTTTTTTTTTCTTTTTATTAAAAAGGGATCATTTCATGTCTCATCATATGGTTGTAAGGGGTGGACGGACCCCTTACAAGGAGGCGTACTTTACCCCCCTGAAGATACCCCCGCTGGGGTAGACAAAGCCGTTAATATTAATGTTTAAGTTTTACTGTATAGATGAGTTTCCCCTAGTGGCCGGGTGGGACGGCTGTCCCCATAGAAACAGTGCAGGAGAAAGGAGGAGCCGGCAGCAGAAGGGGGAGGGAGAGAAAGTGTGGTAGAGAAAAAGTTGGAGTTTGAGGCAGTCGAGTCTGGGACAGGGGAGAAGGAGCAGCGGGGGCAGAGTGTGGGAGCTAGGTGAACAGCTAACGAAGGAAAGGGAAAGAGAAAGTGTCCTCTATGGTGAAACAGAGTTGGGTGGGTCAAGTCTGCAGTAGCCGGAGTGGGAGCCCAGGTGAAGTAGAGTAGCCGGGCACATCCCCACGAGAGGAGACGACAAGAAGAGGTCCCCCCCCAGCAGAAGTTGTGAAACGACGCTATCAGATTGTTGCCACTGTTGTGAAGATGCGTGCAATAAACATGCCTTCTGATTCAACTGATCTCCGTCTGCAAAGTCTTTCTACGTCTGACAGCGTTCTCTGTACCACCACACTCTGCCCCACCAAGCAATCTCCTGTCCCAATAGTGACGGCGGAGCCGGGGGTTAGCCTGATAGAAAAAGGGGCCACGACTACAACCCCCGAGGCACCCCGTTACATGTGGCGTAGTCGGCAGGATCCGGATTATCTGCAGGGGGTCCCGATCCAAGAAGATGGAGACCAAGTGGTGCCTAAGGCGTTGGACCAGGCACAAGATGGCGGTAAGATGGCCGCCGTCTTCACGAGTACAGCGAGCGCGCGAAGAATTGGCGCCAAGCGAAGAACCCGGAGCTGGCCGGTGAAGAAAAAGAAGTACAGAGTACACCGTCCAAAGAGGGGAGGTGCTGGCCCTAAGATGTTGCTGAAGGCATGTGAAGAGGGTGGCAGTACAGAAAAAAAAGAAGAGTCGCCTATCCTGGGTCGATTTGATGTGTGGGACTGGGGGTGGAGTGTATACAAGAGCGGGAAAAGAAGGCCCGCCTCCACCTTCCCCAGCATCTCCACCGTCCTCGGCGCCATTACAGGAAGAGCTCCAAGAGACGCCAACTCAACAGCTGACCTTAAGTGAGATGGAGACTCAGACAAAGCAGCGAGCTGCAGCGGGCGCGCTGGTGGCAACCAGCTTGGGAAGAGGACGCCCGAGGCAGACTGCAGCCGAGGAAGCCCTTACCATTAAACTACCGGCTGTGCCAGGAGGTTCGGAGCGGCCCGCAAAAGTAACGTGGGTCACTTCCTGGGATGCCGTGACCGGTGAAACATCCACTGAAGTCCGGGCCACCTACAAGATGCAACTACAGCCGGGAAGCGAAATGCTGGGAGCACCTCTCCAAAGTCCGGAGGTGGTTACACCAGACAAGGTGGGTCCTCCAGCCCCCACAGAAGTTCCGGCCCCGGGAGAGCAACATGCCCGGGAGTTAGAGGAAGATGAGTGGGGATTCTTCTGGGAGCCGGTAAAGCAGACGCCCCTGACCCGGCGACAGTCCCCACCGCCTGAAACCGATCCGGTGCAAGAAAGATTACTGGCCGAGACCGTGGCCCGTGAGATGATGGCCGGTCTCCTTAGCGACGAGTTTGATCGGCAGTGCACCGTTGGAACCGTGGTCAAATTCAATCAGGCGGAGGGCTATGGGTTCATAGAGGACGAAGAGACTGGGGACCATTTTTTCTATAACTGGGTTAACCTGGACACTGAGGGCTTGCCCCAACTTTTGCATACCCTGTACCTGGGAGAAAAAGTGAAATTCCGGAGAGAAGTGGGATGCCGGGGCCTATTTGCTGTAGGAGTGACTCGGATGCCCACTGCGCAAGAGGCCGCACAGTGGCAACAAGAGATTGAGTGGGAAGAGTGTCAATACCGGAGACGTACCCAACAGAGACCGGTGCTGGCTGAGACTTGCCGGCCGAGAAACACGCAGGCGGTGTCGCCAGAAGTCATTACAGGACTGATAGCTGAGCCAGAAAAGGGGACACCGGCGGTGTTAGCAATCCACCAGAGTATGGTTACGCACCTGGTGGTCGTCGTTGGTAGTCCCCAGCCGTCCCGTTCAGCGACCCCGTCACCCCCGTCGTGGGTTGAGGAGTCAAAACCGGAGACAGAGGCGTCAGAACCACCAGTCAATTATGAACCGTTCCGGAGACTGCGCCGCTTGCCAGGCCAATCCCTCTCCGACTATGTGAGGGCCCAGCGGGCTGAATGGCAGCGCGCTTACCATCCCGTGTGAATCATAGCCCCGGAGGTGGTGGACATGATCGTGCTAAGTACCGGCATTGTTGAAAGGACCGCTGAAGAGTTAGAGTTGTAACACCGTTCAAGCTACCGAGCCCGGAGGGAGCCTGATGCCGGACTGTGCAAGGACTCCCTCTGTGATGTTAAGTAAGACTTTATTGTTTGTGCTCCTGCCTACAAAGACCGGGAGTGCTGTGAGAGCCTCCGGGCGGAAGATCAGCAAAGACCGGGAGTGCCTGTTATGGCCTCCGGGCAAATCTACTGCAAAGACCGGGAGCTCCCTTGGAGGGACTCCGGGCGCCGGACTTGTGCGCCCATTGATTGTGTTTTTATATGAAAGTTTTAAGGTTTTGAAAAATTTGTCTTGCTGCTAAGAATGTGTTTTGCAGGTGCGGGCCTTGCCGGGAGGCTAAGGCAAAAAGAGGGGAGGAATGTAAGGGGTGGATGGACCCTTTACAAGGAGGCGTACTTTACCCCCCTGAAGATACCCCCGCTGGGGTAGACAAAGCCGTTAATATTAATGTTTAAGTTTTACTGTATAGATGAGTTTCCCCTAGTGGCCGGGTGGGACGGCTGTCCCCATAGAAACAGTGCAGGAGAAAGGAGGTGCCGGCAGCAGAAGGGGGAGGGAGAGAAAGTGTGGTAGAGAAAAAGTTGGAGTTTGAGGCAGTCGAGTCCGGGACAGGGGAGAAGGAGCAGCGGGGGCAGAGTGTGGGAGCTAGGTGAACAGCTAACGAAGGAAAGGGAAAGAGAAAGTGTCCTCTATGGTGAAACAGAGTTGGGTGGGTCAAGTCTGCAGTAGCCGGAGTGGGAGCCCAGGTGAAGTAGAGTAGCCGGGCACATCCCCACGAGAGGAGACGACAAGAAGAGGTTCCCCCCCCCAGCAGAAGTTGTGAAACGACGCTATCAGATTGTTGCCACTGTTGTGAAGATCCGTGCAATAAACATGCCTTCTAATTCAACTGATCTCCGTCTGCAAAGTCTTTCTACGTCTGACAGCGTTCTCTGTACCACCACACTCTGCCCCACCAAGCAATCTCCTGTCCCAATAGTGATGGCGGAGCCGGGGGTTAGCCTGATAGAAAAAGGGGCCACGACTACAACCCCCGAGGCACCCCTGGCACCCCGTTACATGGTCAGTGTTGGGTGTAAGACAGGTGACCTGACTAGCCCACTCTCAAGCTCTCTGTGTATCAATTGTGACAGATGAGGGTTCGCTTAGATAATTCACATGAGCCAGTCCCCTTCATATACAAAGCTGGCACATGAGTCTCTCCACGGGCAAGGCTGAAAAAAGACCCCAATAGAAAAAGGAATGTTTATTGATACCTGTTTTTAATTATTAAAACAAAGTCATAGGTACAGTGTAAGAGGATCTGTCAGCTTTACTGATGTCAAATAGGAGATGAGCTGTGAAGAGATATAGCGCAATAGGGTCTTATCCAATGAGAAGTCTCAGGGAAATGCTCTCAAGCTCTCTGTGTATCAATTGTGACAGATGAGGGTTCGCTTAGATAATTCACATGAGCCAGTCCCCTTCATATACAAAGCTGGCACATGAGTCTCTCCACGGGCAAGGCTGAAAAAAGACCCCAATAGAAAAAGGAATGTTTATTGATACCTGTTTTTAATTATTAAAACAAAGTCATAGGTACAGTGTAAGAGGATCTGTCAGCTTTACTGATGTCAAATAGGAGATGAGCTGTGAAGAGATATAGCGCAATAGGGTCTTATCCAATGAGAAGTCTCAGGGAAATGTAGATGAATACACTCACCTGACGGAAATGTGAAAGTCACAACATCTGTATCAACATATAAGAGGTGATAGCAGCAGCCCCGGTAGAGATAATCATAGATAAAAAGGAGAGCGGGTTTTTTATGTCGCGCTACCATGGCATAAAAACCCGCTCTCCTTTTTATCTACTATTAGCTTTACTGATGTATATTTTTTAGTACATACATCCCCCATGGAGTAATATTTGTGGAGCAGATTTTCTTATTACTCTTCTGTTATTTCTTTTGGAAACCTGTAAATGAATTGACAACTAATAAAGTGACTAATACAAGTAGTCACAAGCCACTGCCATTACTTGTATTCAGAAGCCAATGCTGACGAGTGAAACGAGTGGGCATAAACCCACCCACACATTACTTGTGTTGTCAGGGTTTTGCACATCTTGTTTTGCTTTGCGTTTTTGTTAATAAAATGGAAATGTGACAAATTAGGCAGTATGAAAGGACTATGTAAAAACAAAAAACACCCTCTTCTGCCACATTTTGAGGGGTCACATTTACTTTTATTAGCCCCTAACTTCTGTCATGTTATGATGAGAATATTGATAACTTTCCTCTCAATCCAAGTTTTTCAAACTGTAAGTGCCATTGAAAAGATGAAAGACTGCAGCCACATACTAAGTGTATGTTAGAGCAAATGCTTGAACCTTTGCACCTCGCGAAGCTTAATCAGTATTATATAATCTGGTTTCCATAGCAACCATGCTTACTGAAAGTAGTAATATAGTATCTCCAGGCTACATTCATCTGACTCCCTGTAGAATAGCACGTTCTGAAACTGCTCAAGGCCAGGCTTTGTAAAAAAAAAAAAAAATGCATTAAAAATAAATCCATTTTGTTTTTTCTTAAATAAAAAGTTTTATAAATATTGAATGTTTTCAAGCAGCATTTCTTATTTACAGCAGATACATAGTGTCCTACAGGTTCAGATGTCACCCTACCTGGCAACAGGATTCTCCAGGTTGGTAGGGTTACGGTAATATCAACCACTATATATATATTATATATATTGTTCTTCGCACACTGGGCTGACTTTCTATTCATAGGATTTTCAGATACATTCATAGTTGTGATCACTTTTTACAGCATTTTTTTTAACCCCTTCACCCCCGGGTGATTTTCCAAGTATTCCCCCCTCTTCTTCCAAGAGCCGTAACTTTTTAAATTTTCAATCTTTCCATATAATAGCTTATTTTTTGCAGGACGCGTTGTACTTTTGAATGAAACCATTAATTTTACCATTAATTTATAGTGTTTTCTGGAGACAGCAAAAAAATTCCAAGTGCGAAAAAATTGCAAAAAAAGTGTGACTCCCTGATAGTTTTTGGGATATTTTAATCACCGTTTTCACTACATGGTTGTGACGACTGCACACCGCAACCTGGGGGTACTCACTCAGCTTGCGTCTCAGTCGCATCGAGGTAGGCACGGAAGGCGCTTTGCATGAACTTCAGGCTGATTTATTTAGACTGCATAAAGCATACCGCCAGTACAGGTAATAAACAGCATTTAAATGCAGGAAAACAGGCACATTCCCAAACAGCACTTCAGTAACTGTCCAATAAGTCCCAGCACAGAGACTCTTCACCAGAGGTCTTCTCACCTGTGCACACTGACCCTGGTCAGTATATCGAACTCGTTCCTGGAGGTTTCACAATACTGTCGCGGGTGGAGGAGGGGACGCTGCGCTCACCCACTGCTCGGGTCCGGCTGCTGCTGCTCGGTGGCTCGAGCGATGGGCCGGATCCCGGGGACTCGAACGGCGTTCCTCACCCGTGAGTGAAAGGGGGTGGTTTGGTTTAGGGATATTGTCCGTGACGCCACCCACGGTTGTGGTGAGGTTGTGACACCATCGCTGCTCTGGACGGGGATCCCGGGAGCGATGACAGGGAGCAGCTTGGATGTTGGTTCTCCCCTCCGTGGGTAGGGGGGTTGGTTGTCCCGGGGCCCCGGTGAGGGGTAGGGATGGCAGGCAGGTTACGGGGCCTGGTGAGGGTGCAGGGTCGCGGGAGCAGCGCTACTCACTCAGCCAATGATCAATGCAAAGTCTCCGGTAAAACAAACGGCTGGATGGACGGGTCCCACAGACGACTGCGGTAGTTCTCCCGGTAGGTTGGTGGTGACTGCCTTTCCCTGCACCTGTGTTGTGTTTACGGTTCCAATGGTGACCCGCTCCCCAGCTTGGATGGATGCTGAGGGAGCCCCTTTTGCCCGCAGGCTCTGGCCCTGGGAACTGTAGCCTTGGCGGTGACTGTGTTTCCCTTCACGGTGTGAGCTGTTGCCTTCAAATTGGGTCTTGACTGCTGGGAAACCCCGGAGGTTCCCTTTGCTAATGGAGTTGACCAGTTTTACGGCGACTCCTAGCCTGGTCGGGGTCCGTAAGCCCTGCCGAATGATGCTGGCTTCTCCTCACTCCCCGATCCAGTACCGGCGGGCCACCGCCCGTCCCCGGTCCTTACGGTTCACGTCAATCTGCCTCTCCTGCAGACGGTCACCACCGTCTGCCAACCTTGCTGTATGTGCCCGGGCCACGCACCCGGACATGGTCAGTCTCCTCTACTACCACTTCACTTCTCCAAAACTGATCTGACTCCCTTCCTTTTCCTGCCTCCAGGACTGTGAACTCCTCGGTGGGCGGGGCCAACCGCCTGGCCCACCCCCTGGTGTGGACATCAGCCCCTGTAGGGAGGCAACAAGGATTTGTGTTTGACCTCGATGTGCCTAGTCGGGGTGTGGGGTGTGTTCATGTAGTACCTGTGACGTCCTGGCTTGTCCAGGGCGCCACAATACCTCCACATACAGACAGGCCTTGTCAGACTAGAGTACCTCACACAAGCTGCTCTAGAGACACTCTCCAGACTCCTGTCTGTCTCAGGCCAGGGTGCCTCCAGGAAGTGAAGTCCTTCCAAGCACCCAGAGAGACTGGGACCAAACAGTCTCTTAAATCACAGCAGACACACCCACAAGTGAACGTATATGACTATCCAGACCTGTACAAACCACTGGCCATTGTTAAAGGGAACCTGACCCTTAAATGCAGTATGAAGACTCTGTGGAACTACAGGTCCATATTAACACCTTCAGTTTAATATCGCAGGGGACCTTCTCCATGGCGACACATAGCGACCATTCACATCTGCCATCGCTACCTCACAATGGTAAAACTGATGTGTCAGTGTGATGTCTCAGGTCGGTGCGAGTTTGTAGACACCAAATATGTAAAGGTTTACTTTTATTTAAGGGGTTGAAAAGTTTGTTCAAAAAAAGGTGCACTTTATGTGCCATTTTCCGCGATCCATAGTATTCTCATTTTTCGGGATCTATGGCTTAGTGACGGCTTATTTTTTGTGTCGCGAGCTGACGGTTTTTAATGGTACCATTTTTGCGTAGATGCTACGTTTTGATGGCTTCTAGCACAAACTATGCGTCGACCAAAAAACGTATTTTTGGCATTTGGATTTCTTTTGCCGCTACGCCGTTTACTAATCAGGCATTTCTGAAAGCAGCGATATCAAACGTGTGTATATTTTTTAACCCTTTTGTTTTCAATAGGGCAAAGGGGGGGGGGGGTGATTTGAACTATTAGGCTTTTGATTTTTTTTTAATGTTTAACTTTTTTAAAAAATTTTACCAGTCCCCCTAGGGGACTATAATGATCTGCAGTCTGATCGCTTATTCCTTTCTGTAGATCAGAGCAGCATTGGTCTGATCTGCACAAAAGCAGCTCTCCTCTCACACACAGCCTTCTGCCGGCTGTAAGAGGAACTGACTCATGATGGCTACAGGAGTCATCACATGACCTTGTGCTACCATCGAATCCATGTGATCACATCACGTGACTTGTGATGGAGTCGGGTAAGTGAATGCTAATTGCGGCCCACTGTGACATTTTCACAGCACGCTGTAAGGGGTTAACAGGCATGAGAGGGTAGTGAATCCACTCAGGCTTGATAGCCGCACAAGTCAGCTCTTCAAATCAGCTGACGTGCAGCGATCGCTCCAGACTGCTTGCGGCAGCTGGTGGGGATTAACCTAACATGATCCATGACATACAGTTAGGTCCAGAAATATTTGGACAGTGACACAATTTTCGCGAGTTGGGCTCTGCATGCCACCACATTGGATTTGAAATGAAATCTCTACAACAGAATTCAAGTGCAGATTGTAACGTTTAATTTGAAGGTTTGAACAAAAATATCTGATAGAAATTGTAGGAATTGTACACATTTCTTTACAAACACTCCACATTTTAGGAGGTCAAAAGTAATTGGACAAATAAATCAAACCCAAACAAAATATTTGTATTTTCAATATTTTGTTGCGAATCCTTTGGAGGCAATCACTGCCTTAAGTCTGGAACCCATGGACATCACCAAACGCTGGGTTTCCTCCTTCTTAATGCTTTGCCAAGCCTTTACAGCCGCAGCCTTCAAGTCTTGCTTGTTTGTGGGTCTTTCCGTCTTAAGTCTGGATTTCAGCAAGTAAAATGCATGCTCAATTGGGTTAAGATCTGGTGATTGACTTGGCCATTGCAGAATGTTCCACTTTTTTGCACTCATGAACTCCTGGGTAGCTTTGGCTGTATGCTTGGGGTCATTGTCCATCTGTACTATGAAGCGCCGTCCGATCAACTTTGCGGCATTTGGCTGAATCTGGGCTGAAAGTATATCCCGGTACACTTCAGAATTCATCTGGCTACTCTTGTCTGCTGTTATGTCATCAATAAACACAAGTGACCCAGTGCCATTGAAAGCCATGCATGCACATGCCATCACGCTGCCTCCACCATGTTTTACAGAGGATGTGGTGTGCCTTGGATCATGTGCCGTTCCCTTTCTTCTCCAAACTTTTTTCTTCCCATCATTCTGGTACAGGTTGATTTTTGTCTCATCTGTCCATAGAATACTTTTCCAGAACTGAGCTGGCTTCATGAGGTGTTTTTCAGCAAATTTAACTCTGGCCTGTCTATTTTTGGAATTGATGAATGGTTTGCATCTAGATGTGAACCCTTTGTATTTTCTTTCATGGAGTCTTCTCTTTACTGTTGACTTAGAGACAGATACACCTACTTCACTGAGAGTGTTCTGGACTTCAGTTGATGTTGTGAACGGGTTCTTCTTCACCAAAGAAAGTATGCGGCGATCATCCACCACTGTTGTCATCCGTGGACGCCCAGGCCTTTTTGAGTTCCCAAGCTCACCAGTCAATTCCTTTTTTCTCAGAATGTACCCGACTGTTGATTTTGCTACTCCAAGCATGTCTGCTATCTCTCTGATGGATTTTTTCTTTTTTTTCAGCCTCAGGATGTTCTGCTTCACCTCAATTGAGAGTTCCTTAGACCGCATGTTGTCTGGTCACAGCAACAGCTTCCAAATGCAAAACCACACACCTGTAATCAACCCCAGACCTTTTAACTACTTCATTGATTACAGGTTAACGAGGGAGACGCCTTCAGAGTTAATTGCAGCCCTGAGAGTCCCTTGTCCAATTACTTTTGGTCCTTTGAAAAAGAGGAGGCTATGCATTACAGAGCTATGATTCCTAAACCCTTTCTCCGATTTGGATGTGAAAACTCTCATATTGCAGCTGGGAGTGTGCACTTTCAGCCCGTATTATATATATATAATTGTATTTCTGAACATGTGTTTGTAAACAGCTAAAATAACAAAACTTGTGTCACTGTCCAAATATTTCTGGACCTAACTGTATCCAGTACGTCATGTATTGTGACGAGGTTAGGGAAACACCATTTCCAGAGTTTAAACCTTTTTTGCCCCCTTTTTGGCATTTATCGTAGAGTATAAGTAATTGTGTGTTGTGATAGACCAGACTAATGGATGTGAAAATATTAAATGCAATTCTTATTTCTCTATTTTTAAACTGAGAAAACGGAGGTAATTTAAACTTAAAAAAATTATTTTCTAGGCAAAAAAGGTTTTTTATGTCAGCTCACCCATCCACTCATGGAACCATGCAGCCGTATCAGCTGGGCAGTGTTATAGAAGGAGAGGAAATTCAGGCATCCAAATTCCATAAAATCCAAATTTATTTGAAATTCACTTAAACTTTCATTTAATAAAAACAGAAAAAACCCGCATAACAAGGAATATCCAGATTTACACACAAACGCGTTTCGGATCTACATGTCCTTATTCATTGAATAAGTCAACAACGAATTTCAAATAAATTTGGATTTTATGGAATTTGGATGCCAGAATTTCCTCTCCTACCTGATTTATATTTGGAGTGAAACTGATGTTCTGCTATTAAGCCCAAGATGGCCCCTCAATTGCCAATGTCAATCAACTTGCACCCCGCAATAATAATTGAGGGTGTTGGGGAGCTTCAGAGGCTAAAGGAACTAATCCTTTTTTATTACTTTTTGTATGTATTTTTTTAATAAATGCATCTTTATTAATTACTAGCAAAATACCCATAGCTTTGCTCATGGAAAATATGTTAATTTATTGGTTACGCTTGCCAAGTTACATTTTCATTTTCAACCTGAAGTTGACATCTTCAGCATTCACATTTTTTTTCAGCTCTTCTTTTTTGTTAGTTTGGCTTTTACAGTTATTTAAGAAACCTATTGTATCAATGAGGCAAACAATTACATGTTGAACTAATTTTTATTAAATAGTAAACATTTAGCCCTGTGCGCACTGGAAAATGGAATTTTCTCAAGAAAATTCCGCAGGTATTCAAAGATTACCGCACCCGCGATAAAAAACCGCGGCAAACCGCACCCGAAAACCGCATGCGGTTTGCTGCGGTTTTACCGCGGTATTGTTCGCGGTATTGCCGCGTGCGGGTTGGTACGTGTGCTTTATTGCATTCAATGCAATAAAGCACATTGAAAAATAAAAAAAAAAGTCATTTCATTCTGAGATAGATAGAGAAATAGACAGAAGAATAGATAGATAGACAGACAGACAGAGGGATGGATAGATAGATAGATAGATAGATAGAGAGACAGAGTCCCTGTGAGCACACTCTGCATTTCTCATGGTCGGCAGTGAGTTCATATTACCGGCCGAAGGAAATGCCCTGGAGTTACCTCTGCTGTCTCGCTGCGAGGCTGCATTCAGCAGTGTCTGTGTCAGTTGCGGCTGGATGCAAGCATCGCAGGACGCCGGAGCTGTGGATTACGCCGGAGCTGTGGATTACGTCGGAGCTATGTTTGGGAGGGGTTAATAAACGGGTGAACGAGGCTTATTTGTGTTTTATTTAAAATAAAGGATTTTTCGGTGTGTGTTTTTTTCACTTTACTTACGGGTTGATCATGTCAGCTGTCACAGACACTGCCATGATCAAGCCTGGACTTAGTGGCGGCGATCCGTCGCCATTAACTCCTTACATTACCTTGATTGCCACTGCATCACGGCAACAAGAAGAGCCGGGGACACTCCGGTACTGCCGCATAATGCATGCGACAGTCCCGGGGCAGCTGTGTCTGATATTCTCGGCTGCGGGAGGTGGGAGGGAGGCGGGGGACATTAACCCTGCCCCTCTTCCTCCCCAGCCTGAGAATACCGGGCCGCTGCTGTGTGCTTACCTCGGCTGGACGGTAAATATACAGCGGAGCCCACGTGTTTTTCTTTCTATATTTCCGTTTGCTTTCTATGTGTATTCTATATGTCTGTGTTCTATGTCTGTGTATGTGATATGTGTGTGTTTACTCTGCTCCGCTTCCTCTTCCTGTCATAATGACATCACTTCCCTGCAAAACCGCAGGCAAGCGATGTACATTACCGCAGGTAAACCGGGAAATACCGCAGGGAATAACGTAGGAAAACGCAGTGAACCGCACAGAATTTGCTGCCTGCGTTATTCCCTGCGGGATTTCACGATTACATTGGAGTCAATGGAGTGAAATTCCGCAGCGACGTGCGGAAAAGAATTGACATGCAATTGTTTTTGCTGCGGGAATCCCGCAGCAAAACATGCAGCTGTCAAATTCCGCCTAGTGTGCACAGGATTTTTTTTCTCCCATAGGTTTTGCTGGTGATTCACTGCAGAGATGTTATGAACATTTTCTGCAGCGAAACATGCAGCAAATCTGCAGAAAATCCGCGGCAAAATCCGGTAAGTGCGCACAGGGCCTAACTCTGCTTTAATAAGTACATAAAATATTAAGAGGGGAAACTACAGTGGAACCCTTCACCTACCTCCCCCCAGTTTAACCTATTAGAGGTAAACAGATAAAGGAGTATGATTGATTTACAGATACACAGCTGTCTATTGTAGTGCTTTTTGGTAAACAACATTTTTTGTTTTACCTTCAGGTGCATATATGAAAAGATATTTCAGGTTATCCACCCAAAAGCAAGCAGAGTTGACCATGTGAAAAACACTGACTCCTCAAATTACTCGTGAATTGGGTCTGTCAAACTCTTCCAAACTCAAGTCAGCCTGCCCACATTTGTGTACAAGTTTCATACATCTTATGTGGTCATTTTGATAACGTTCATCCTTTTGCTGAGATGTTTCCACATTCCTTGATTCAGCCGTCCTCATCCAATTCTTCTGAAGACAACGTTCCCAGTCGTAGGCTATGTGCGCACGTGTGCGCTCTGCAACGCACCTAAAAGGTGCGCTTCAGAGTGCAGCTGAAGAAAAGCTCCGTTCTGAAGCGCATGGTGCCGGCAGAGAACGTGCGCTCTGCATGCTGCCTCTCCCTATAGACAGCATGCAAACCGCACGAAAGAAGTGACATGTCACTTTTTAGAACGCAGCGATTCGGGCAGCAGCACAGCTCCTGCACAATCTCCATAGATTGTGCAGGGGACGCAGGACGCATGCAGTTATGCTGCGGTGCAGAACGCAGCGTAACTACATGCAATGCGCACATCCCCGTAGGCTATGTGCGCACTTAACTGCTGAAATTTCTGCAGTGATTTGGCAGCATATGTGCGCTGCAATTCGCTGCAGAAACACAGTGTAATGGATGCAGTGTTTCAGCAGATTACATACTGATTTCATGCACTATGGATGCTGCCTCTCTCAGAGTGGGAGCAGCATCCAGAGCGCACGAAAGAATTGACATGCTGCATTTTTAAATGCAGAGATTTTGTCAAATTTTTTACTCAAATCGCTGCGTTGAAAAAAGCATCGTGCGCACAGATTATGCACAATCTTCATAGATTGTGCAGGGGACGCAGGATGCATGCATTTACGCTGCAGTGCTAGACGCTGCGTAAACGCCTGAAATTACGCAACATGCGCACATAGCCTTAAGGTGTTTTCACATCCATTGATTCAGCCCATCTCATCTGTATCTTTTCTAGCCGTGACTTGTTGTTCACTTCTGTCAGCTGTTTGAGATTGCTATGCTTTCTTAGTTTTCAGATTAAAGTGCCAAATAGATGGTCGGTTTTGGGCAGCATTTTTTTTTTTTAAAAAGACTCCTTAGTATTATTATCATTAGAGTACTGTTCCACATGCAATTTTTATGTGCGAGTGCGATCCAATGAAACATCAGATTTCTCTCTCTCTCCCCCCCCCCCCCCCCCGATCCGCTCCCCATTCATATACATGAGTCCGGATTCCGGATCGGATCCGGAGTTCTTTTCCAACCCGCGACGGATCCGCCGGACTCAGATTATGAGAAGTCCGCTCAACTCTAATTGCAACATGATGCGTTGGCAGAGAGTCTCAGCTCACGAACCCCCATACAAGTCTATGGGAGCGTGTGAAACATTGCAGTGCACTCGCATGTCATCCGACTGCAGTGCGATATATGAGGAGACAGGAAGCAGAGGAGATGGGGAGAAAGTGCTTCCCCTCTTCTCCACAGCTGTGATCCGATCGCAAGATCTCATTACAGTCGCATGATCTTTGGCTGATGCTCACAGCAGAGAGTCATTAGCATACAGCTTCCAATACTCTGGCATCAGAAGCTATGTGCAAGAGGAAAAGTACCCTTAGTAATCGCCTCACACTGGCCAGAGATCTAGTAGGTGAATCTATATTTCTAAAGCAGAAAATGTGTGTCCTGAAGGATTGCAAATCACAGTTATAAAACTGCCTCAGTCAGATTGGTCTAGTTGTCCATAGCAACCAATCAGAGCTCAGCTTTCACTTTACCTCACCTCAGCAGCTTCAATGCTGAAAGCTGCACTCTGGTTGCTATAATGATCTTACTGTGCAGCAATTATCATAATTGAGGCCTCAGTTACTTGTTAACTGGTTGTTGACAGCCATTACCATAGTTACAGACTTTAGAGCGAATTATCAGGTTGCCCCACTTTAGTGATGATATGGTTGCTGCCCTTTTCAGAGCAACTCTTTGGGCATCATTGCATTAATTCTTTAAGACCCTTTGGGCAAAAACTGTGGTTTTGCATTTAACACAAAGACACTCCTTTGCTCCTCTATTTCTATGGAGGCCCAAATCTTGAGAGGGGAGAGATTTAAAGCTTTAATATTCACAGTAATTTTAGTCTTGTTTTAAAGACAGGCCATACAAAATTTCACTCAAATTGGATGAAAACTGTGGTTTTGCATTCAATGGGCTACAACACTGATTTTCTGCATATATATTATATATATGTAAATAAATTCTATATATATATATATATATATATATATATATATATATATATATATCATACATACACAGTATATATATTTATTGACTTCTTTATTTCTTTTTTTTATTGTTTTTATTCTACTTATATAGGGCTATTATTTCCACAGTGCTTTGCATACATGATTAACACTGTTCTCTCACAATCTAAATTACCTATCAGTATATCTTTGGAGTGTGGGAGGAAACCAGAGCACCCAGAGGAAACCCACGCAAACACGGGGAGAACATACAGACTCCTTGCAGATATTGTGCTTGGTGGGATTTGAACCCAGGACCCCAGCACTGCAAGACGTGCTGCCCTATTTCAAGCATTTATAAAAGCATGGACAATATATATATATATATATATATATATATATATATATATATATATATATATATATATATATATATATATATATATATATATATATATTGTTTTTAATTGTTCCCTCCTGTCCCCTCTACCCCACCCCCCACACTCGAGAGAGATAAAGAAAATAACTTAAACCCATGGAAACTCTGTCATAGCTATTTAAGCTTTTAAATAGTTTACATAGTAAAGTCATTTGAAAATAGATTTTTCAATATATAATAACACTTTTAAAAAGTATGACATGAGTCATTTCTCCAAACAGCCTAAGGGCTCATGCACACGTTGCGTATTCACATGCATTTACTCTGCATATTGCGCTGCAGCGTAAATGCATGCGTCCTGCGTTCCCTGCACAGTCTATGAAGATTGTGCATGACACATGCGACAATGCTTTTATGAACGTAGCGATTTGGGTGCTAAAATTTTGACCCAAATCCGTGCGTTCATAAAATGAGCATGACAATTATTTGTGCGTTATGGATGCAGCGCCCACTCAGTCTATGGGACAGGCAACATCCCGAGCGCATGAAATCGGCTTTTTTTTTTTACCAAAAATACTGCATTCATTATGCAGTGTTTCTGCAGCGATTTGAAGCGCACATGTGCTGTCAAATCGCTGCTGAATATTCAGCAGATACGTCAGCATGAGCCCTAAGTATGCACAGAGTTCGCCCTCTGGTTATTTACAAATACTAATCTGGCTATAAATATCAATTGTAAAAGTAAATTGGTGTTTGGATAATCTACAATCACTTTGCTGTCCCCCAAACTATCGCTCTGGAGGACATTTGCAGGAAAAGCTCAACTATTTCCTTTCAAAAGCTCTCAAAAATATGAATTGTGTCGACCTAACAGGACATTACCATATTTACTCTGTCCTAGGAATTTCAGAAATCTTGGCGTATAATTAAGTCAATGATTTATTATTAAACAAGTTGAAGAGTATGATTTAAGGAATGGTCCAAAGGACAAAGTAATTGTCATGTAAATCTACTTAGTACTGAAATCTAAACTAATTTCTAATATATCAAAAGGTGAAAGATTAATAACATTCCCAATGTTATAGATCATTGGTCGCATCGAGGAGTGCTCCTGCACGGTCCACCACTAAAGGCCCTGTCACACACAGAGATAAATCTGCGGCAGATCTGTGGTTGCAGTGAAATTGTGGACAATCAGTGCCAGGTTTGTGGCTGTGTACAAATGGAACAATATGTCCATGATTTCATTGCAACCACAGATCTGCCAAAGATTTATCTGTGTGTGTGACGGGGCCTTAAGACTTATATAATTGAAATAAAAAGGTTTCCGGCACTTCCTTGTATAAAATTAAATTCCTTAATTCAATACAGATATAAAACAGGGCCCTAGGTCATAGACCCTCCTGGTCCTTGGTATCCGGCACTGATTGCGCCCTTAGTTATAGTATGATACAATAGAATAGGGATGGATATTTATATAATTCAGCAGCCAATCAAAAACATAAAATACAAAAAACCACGCACAAACTTAAAATGCAGTATACCAATACAAACTCGTAATTAAGGACCTTTACATAGTGAGAAAAATACCTTCATAGTCTTCACAGTGTATATATAAAAATTATATTGATTGGAATAATAAATATAATAAACAGTTTCTACAGTTCATGTCATTGGGGTATTTGGTTTTTAACTTAAGAATCCAGTATGCTTCTCTTAGGGCGAGGCACTTCTGACAATTTCCTCCCCTGGTGGGAAGATAACTCCTTCACCCCCGAGCAATTTTCCGGTTTATTTTTTTGCTCCACCTCTTCTGATAGCTGTAACTTTTTTATTTTTCTGTCAATCTTGCCATATAAAGGCTTATTTTTTGCAGGACGAGTCCTAATTTTAAATTAAACCATAAGTTCTACCATATAGTGTACTGGAAAAATGGCAAAAAAATTCCAAGTGCAAAAAACTTGCCAAAAAAAAAGTGTGATTTCATGAATGCTTTTGGGATAGCTTATGCACAGTGTTCACTATATGGTAAAACTGATGTGCTGGTGTGATGACTCAGGTTGGTTCATAGATACCAAACATGTATAGGTTTACTTTTATCTAAGGAGCCAAAAAAAATTCAGAAGTTTGTCCAGAAAAGGCGCACTTTTTGCGCTATTTTCCATGATACATAGCGGTTTCATTTTCCAGGATCTATGGCTCAGTGATGGCTTTTTTGCACCTTGAACTGATGTTTTTAATGGTACTATTTTTGCGCAAAAGCACTCTTTTGATCGCCTGTTAACGCATTTGGCACAAAATTTGGGGCGACCAAAAAACGTAATTTGGGCATTTGGAATTTTTTGCCGCTATGCAGTTTACCGAACAAATGAATTGATTTTATATTTTGATAGATCAGGCATTTCTGAACGCGGCGATACCGAATATGTGTATACTTTTTATTTTTTTTACCCTTTAATTTTCAATGGAGCGAATGGGTGCTGATTTGAACTTTTAGGTTTTTTTTTAATTTTTTTTTATTTTTTAATTTTACTAGTAACCCTAGGGGACTATAACATCACGTGACTTCCGATTGAGCTGGGTAAGTGAATGCTTACCACGGCCCGCTGTTACATCGCACTGTGACATTTTCACAGCGCGCTGTAAGGGGCTAACAGACACGAGTGGGTAGTGAATCCACTCGTGCTTGATAGCTGATTTGAACAGCTGACATGTGTGGCTGACATGTGCAGCGAACACTGCCGGCAGGCGGTCGCAGCAGGTAGAGATTAACCTGACACGATCCTTAACGCACCCAGTACTTCATGTGTCATGAAGAGGTTAACTCTTTCTATTGCACAGTATGAAAATTATTTTATATCACGATTGTGTTGCGAAACTAAATGTTTGCAAGTCGCCGAATATGAAGAATTGTTATTAATATTGGAAACATGTTCTGCAATCCGTTTGTTTTATTTTTCGCATGTTATAACCTATATACTTTTCTGACATTCTTAACATTCTATGCAATAAACTACATGGTCCGTTTAGCAGTTTAAGTTTTAAATCTATATATGGTTGCGCCCGTCATAGCAAACAAAATATTATTCTGGGCAAACAACAAACATTGCAGCAAGTGCGTGCACACTTATGGAAACCTGAAACAGATAACCAATTGTGTCCAGGTGCCCTGCTGCTGAAAAAGCAAAGGGATAAAGTGTTACCCAGGGAAACTCCTCGTCTCACAACTGCTCTGCAGCCTTCTGTGATAATCAGGATCCTGTCCTGAGTCAGATAAACTACAGTTAGGTATTTGAAAACTGTGTTTTTACTCACATTGAACTGCACACTATAGGCTGTGGAGAAAGTTAGATGTCAAAAATTCTTCCCCCTTTCTATGGGAGGCTTCTTATAACACTGGAAATCTAGACCTACCTGTAATTTCCCGACAGGTAAGCTCTAACAAATTCCTGTGATATCCTCTAGAGATAAGTCCCTTACTTATATTATCACACTCCTGTTCGAATGAAGCATCATTTGAACATATGTGTCTCGCCCGTATGTACTCACCATGCAGTATGGAATCAAGAGTATGCCGCGGATGGTTGCTGCTATATAGAATATGATTCTGAGAGGTTTGAGGATAAAAAGAAAAATTCCCCACTACAAGTTTGTTGTATGGCCGCCCGCTGTCACTTGAGATGTAGGAGTGTTGAAATCATGGTGGGAACTCATGTGGATTATGTTTGACCTGGGTGCTTTTGAGGTTAATAAGCTTGTGAAAAGGGTGGGTTTTTTGTATTTTATTTCTTTTCACTTAGATGCCTCCTATTACTAATGGATAATCACTGACTAGTGGCAGCTGTTGGCTGTTATTAGCTACTTATTACTCCCATTGCCACCACATCAAGACAATCGGGAAAAGCTGGGTAAAGTTCTGGGATTGTCACATCGAGTGGATGCAACAATCCTGGGTGGCTGCAGGCTATTTTTAGGCTGGGGGTCCCAATAAGCATGGTTCTCCCCAGCCTGAGAATGCCAGCCACCAGCTGTCGGGCTTTATCATGGCTGGGAATCAAAATTGTGGGGGACCAAACGCCATTTTTAAAAATTATTTATTTAAATCATTAACAAAAGTGCCACATGCAGTTCCTCTTATTTTTATACACAGCCACGATAAGTGCACGGCTGGGGCTGCATCCTGTAGCCATATGCTTTATCTGTGCTAGGTATCATAATACGGGGAGACCCTTAAATAGAGATGAGCGAACCGGTCGCGGTTCGGCTCGAGGTGGTTCGCCGAACGGAGGTCTCGTTCGAGTTCGGTTCGTCGAACGTTCGACGAACCGAACTCGAACCAATAGGCTATAATGCGAGGCAATCACAAACACATAAAAATGCATTATAAATGTACACATCCAGTAAATAAACATTGCCATAACACTTACCGGTCCCCGCGATCCCTCCTGCACTCTGTCTCCTGCCGCTATTCCATCCGATGATCGCTGAATCCTCCCGGTGACCGGCACTACCAGCAGAGAAGCAGGACCTATCGTGACGTCAAAATAGCCATGTGACCAGTCACGTGGCTATTAACTCATTGGCTACAGACTGGTCACATGACTATGGCGCGTCATGTAGGACCTGCGAGTGCATCTCTCCGGTACACGGTGCACATTTGTGTATCGCCGTGTACCGGCGATATGCTCTAGCACACGGTCGACTCCCCGTTCCGTTAGGGACCGGCTGACACAGCCGGTCATTAACGGAGATCACCGTTGCCATAGCAACGCAGTTAGCGGTGACGTCACCGCTAACCGCGGCTCCGGGAGCACCGTTGCTATGGTAACGCGTCTGTCAGCGTTACCGCTGTTACCGCTAGCAGCACTGATCACTCACGGAGTGAAGGCTGCACGCTGCTTCCCGATTGTAGTGAGGATTGTAGTGAGGATGAGGTGCCCCAGCCCATCAGGTGATGGGCTGGGGCACCTCATCCTCACTACAATCCTCACTACAATCCTGAAGTGCAGTTTCTTCAAATTCATTTAAAGGCACTTGGAACGCTGAAATTGCTGCTTATAATTTAAGCCTCTATTAAAAACCTCTTATCAGCGCTGGTTTATTGTAGATTTATTGGGCTGACAGGGGGTAATAAAGATGGAGTCTCTAATGTGCCTGTGTATTTATTTCTATTAAAGTATTTTTTCTCTGTGTGGTGTCTTTTTTTTAACCCTTTATTGGAGATTCTTAATGGCCGGGTCAAACGTGCCTGACATTAAGAATCTCTGGCTTAATACTGGCTAGTAAAACAAAGCCAGTATTAACTCATGATTACCCAACAAGCCACCCGGCTCCAGGGCTGTTGGAAGAGTTGGATACAGCGCCAGATGATGGCGCTTCTATGAGAGCGCCATTTTCTGGGACGGCTGCGGACTGAAATTCGCAGCAGAGGCGCCCAGAAACCTCGGGCTAACCTGTGCTGCGGATTCCAATCCCCAGCTGCCTAGTTGTACCTGGCTGGACACAAAAATGGGGCGAAGCCCACGTCATTTGTTTTTTAATTATTTCATGAAATAAGTGAAATAATTAAAAAAAACGGGCTTCCCTATATTTTTGGTTCTCAGCCGGGTACAAATAGGCAACTGGGGGTTGGAGGCAGCCCGTGGCTGCCTGCTGTACCTGGCTAGCATACAAAAATATGGCGAAGCCCACGTCATTTTTTTGGTGGGCAAAAAACGTCTGCATACAGTCCTGGATGGAGTATGCTGAGCCTTGTAGTTCTGCAGCTGCTGTCTGCTCTTCTCCATACAGACAGACAGCAGCTGCAGAACTACAAGGCTCAGCATACTCCATCCAGGACTGTATGCAGAAGTTTTTTGCCCCCTGAAAAAATTATGTGGGCTTCGCCATATTTTTGTATGCTAGCCAGGTACAGCAGGCAGGTACGGCTGCCCCCAACCCCCAGTTGCCTATTTGTACCCGGCTGGGAACCAAAAATAAAGGGAAGCCCTTTTTTTTATTATTTCATGAATTTCATGAAATAATTAGAAAACAAATGACGTAGGTTTCGCCCCATTTTTGTGTCCAGCCAGGTACAACTAGGCAGCTGGGGATTGGAATCCGCAGCACAGGTTGGCCTGAGCTTTCTGGGCCCCACTGCTGCGAATTGCAGTCTGCAGCCGCCTCAGAAAATGGCATTTTCCTAGAAGCGCCATCTTCTGGCGCTGAACCAACTCTTCCAGCACCTGCCTGCTATACCTGGCTAGCATACAAAAATATGGCGAAGCTCACGTCCTTTTTTTGTAGTTTTTTGGCAAAAAAAATAAAAAATGCTTCCCTGGATTTTCCATTGCCAGTGAAGGTAATACCAAGCAGTGGGGGTTAGCAGCCAGTAGCTGCTTGGATTATCCTTAGCTAGCAAAACAAAAAATGCAGCGGGAGCCCATATATATTTTTTTTAATTATTTATTTAAATAACTAAAAACAAAATGGGCTTCCCTGTATTTTGATTGCTGGACATCACAGTGCTGTAAAAATAAATCTTTAAAAAAAATGACGTAGCACTCCGCGGTATTTTTGATTCTCAGCGCAGATAAAGCAGACAGCTATGGGTTGCCACCCCCATCTGCCTGCCGTTACCTTGGTTGGCAATCAAAATACAGGGAAGCCCATTAATTTTTTCTATTTAAAAAATAGTTAAAAAAAAAATGACGTTGGGTCCCCCCATTTTTGATAGCCAGCTAGGGTAAAGCAGACGGCTGTAGCCTGAAAACCACAGCTGGCAGCTTTACCGTGGTTGGGGATCCAATGTGGAGGTCCCCCAGGCTCTTTTTTTATAATTATTTTATAAATATTAATAATTACACAAAAAAGTAGGGTTCCCCCCCAAATTGGATCACCAGCCAAGGTAAAGCGGACAGCTGTGGTCTGGTATTGTCAGGGTGGGAAGGTCCATAGTTATTGGGCCTTCACAGCCTAAAAATAGCAGGCCGCAGGCACCCCAGACGTGGCGCATCCACTAAATGCGCCAAACCTGGCGCTTCACCCCAGCTCATCCCGTGCCCTGGTGCAGTGGCAAACGGGGTAATAAATCGGGTTGATACTAGCTGTAAAGTCACCTGAGATCAAGCCCAGCAGTTTGTGATGTCATGGCATCTATTAGATACCCAACATCATAAACTGTCAGTACTAACAAAAAAAAAAAAAAAATCAACAAAGGAAATTTATTTGAAAAAACAGTCCCCAAAACATTTCCTCTTTCACCAATTTATTGTAAGAAAAAAATAAAGGGGTCCCACGACGACTCTGGACCGTCTAGAATATGGGGGGGGAGACACTCAGGGAACGTATCCCCCATTTTCTAGGAGTGCGGACCCTTCATGTGAGGAGTATGGGTGCAATGAATCTGCACTCACTCTCCCCGGGTCCACAGCAGCAGAGTCCATGTCGTAATGGTTGCTACCAAAGCTGCAATGCCCTGCTCATGAGGTAAGGGCATGCCTAATCAGGAGAACTACTGTAGAGGAAGCTCTGCTCACTGGTATATAGGTGCTCAGAGGTAATAATAGATAAAATTAGTGAGTAACCTCGGCACTCTAAATCTCCCAGACTAAGTCAGTAAGTCACAACAGATAGTAATGCAAAATAACTCTTTATTGGTCCGTATTAAGAAAAAAAAAATTTTCATAAGCATATATGTTTTTGTCCAAAACAAGTTACAAATGACGTTTCGGCCTGAGCCTTCGTCAGATTGGACTTATCTGCATGTAATCCTGAAAAATGACAATAATCAGTATCATATAAGAGTGAGAGAACAATAACATAAACTCGAACAATGTAGAGGTACAATTGGGATGCAGCAAAAAAAATTGCAACACAGCAAGAAATGAAACACATGATACAAATGTCATAATACAGTACAAGGACAATATAGTAATGACAAATATGGGGTCAGAGTAGGCTTAGACAGCTCTGGTACGAAATAGATGTCAATCATAAAGTAACATGTGCAGTAGGTGTAGAGCTACACTATGCATGGCAGAGCTAATGGGTAGACCGACCATAGAAAAAGAACGGAGAAAAAGTGGAGAAAAAGTGGAGAAAAAATGTAGAAAAAGTGGAGAAAAAGTGGAGAAAAAATGGAAAAAAAGTGGAGAAGAAGTGGAGAAGTGGAGAAGAAGTGGAGAAGAAGTGGAGAAGTGGAGAAGAAGTGTTTGTTCATGCCAGATGGGAGATAAATAATTTTTTACCGGAGCTGTCATTTACTGTAACGTGATCATCGGTGTATGGTGTATACCAGTGATCACGTGAGCGGGGACCGGAAAAACCGTCCTGAATCATGATCTCCAGGGTCTCAGCTAGCCCTGAAACCCCGGAGATTTTCTGACGCCGGGGGGAGTTATTGACTTATTTCTGCCTGCTGTTTATAAACGGCAGATCAGAATAAGGCTACATTAACACGACCGATCCATTTTTGCGGTCTGCAAAAAACAGTCCGTTTTTTTTCACGGGTGCATCCGTGTGGCATCCGTTTCCGTTCCGTAGACGGTCCGTATGTCATCTGTTTGTCATCCGTGTGCCTTCCGTTTTTTTTGTGTACTGCAAAAAAACTGAAGGAGGGTAAATGCATAAATTTACCCAGGATCTATAGCTTCATCCTACATGAGGCGGTCACATGTTCACTCCAGTGCCATTTTCTACTGCTTTTCACAGCGTTTAGCGCTCTGGTGATTTTCTTGTGCTTGTGCACTTCATATCAGTCTTTTCTGTCATTATAATAATATATGTCACCTGGCATCAAGCCCTGGGGTTGGTGAGGTCAGGCGTCTATCAGATACCCGACATCACCAACCCAGTCAGTAATAAAAAAAAATAGACGACAAACACATTTTTATTTGAAAAAACACTCCCCAAAACATTCCCTCTTTAACCAATTACAAAGAAAAAAAAATCCAGGTCTGGTGTAATCCAAGGGGTTGCCATGACGATCCACACTGTCCCAGTCAATGAAGAGCATAATGTTCCCCATGGGCTAGGAGAGCAATGCAGTGACCTGAGCTAACATCAATGGGTCAGCCCAGGTCACTGCAGGGGATGACAAGTGCTGCTGTCAGCGAGGTACATTACCTGCGCTGATCTCCAGCACTGCCGACAGCACCTGGCACAGAGTTCAATGACCGCCGCCTTCACAGCCAAATATCGCGAGAGGCCCTTGACGTCACCGCTAGTCAGTCTCGGGTCGGAAGCGAGAGGTGATGTGACAAGCGGCGGCCATGGAGGACAGTGACAGCGCTGAGGTCGGGATGGCGGGACTTCATCACCGCAGGTAAGCCGAGCGGGACCATGTGTGCAGAGTGTGTGTGTGTGTGTGTGTGTGTGTGTGTGTGTGTGTATGTATGTGTACATGCCGCGGGCAGGAGGGGGCGGAGCGAGCTGAGCGGGGAAGTGTGGGCTTCCTGCACGTAACTAGGATAAACATCGGGTTACTAACCAATGCGCTTTGCTTGGATACCCGATGTTTATCTTGGTTACCAGCTTGTGGCAGGCTGCCAGCGATGGCTCCTGCACACTGTAGCTGTAAAAAGCCCTGCTTTTTGCTGCTAGAACCGTTCTCAAACGTATCTAGAACTATCGAGCTTTTAGCAAAAAGCTCGAGTTCTAGTTCGATCTAGAACAGCCCCCAAAATCACTCGAACCTTGAACTGGAGAACCACGAACCTAGAACCGCGCTCAACTCTACCCTTAAATCAATTTATTTATTTTTTATACCACGATATAGACCCACCGATAGGGTCTGTCATTGGTTTCAGCTAGACGCTGTCACACAAACTGGGGGCGCGTCTGACTGCAACAAAGTACAGACACCAAGACTGCCAGTGGGTGGGGAAAGTAGTGAACATGTATGACGTTAATAAGCGAACCTGGAAAAAGATAGAGCGGCTCCGGAAGCAGTGAAAACTGCACCAGAGACTCTAAGCATAGCACGCTTGTTTTACTTTTATTTTTCCCAAATTGCCAGATCTGGATCATTAGCCAGAGTTCCCTTAGATCTCCGGATCCAGTGCCCGGATAATTTTGAAATCACGCGGATCTTGGCTTTTACAGTCCGGGTCTGCCCATTACTACTTTCTAGCAATCCTATGAACAGCTCTCACAGAAATTTTGCTTGGTCTTCCAGACCTCATCTTGACCTCCACTGTTCCTGTTAACTGCCTTTTCGTAATTACATTTTGAACTGAGAAAAGGGCAACTTGAAAATGCTTTGCTATCTTCTTATAGCTTTCTGCTTTGTGGGCCTCCACCATTTTCACTCTATGCAGTTGTTTATAAAAACCCATGGCTGTTTTTTGGCACAAATTTAGAGGAAGCTAGGTTTATTTTTATAAACTTGTGACATTTACATGATCTGGCCCTTTCTGATGAAGATAGTGAACAAGCCATAACTCTAAGAAGCTAATTAAGGTCTGAAACGTTGGTCAAAGTTATACATAAATATCCAATGGTGTCCAAACTTTTGCATCAGACCATTTTCCTTTTCGTAATTTTTAAAATGTAAAAAAAATATTTTTTTTTCTGAATATACAAAGGATATGTCATCTTCAACTTCATGCCTTTTAGAGATCATTTCATCTTCAAATTGCTTAACTTTTCACAATAACAGTAATTTTCACTAGTGGTGCCCAAACTATTGCATGCCACTGTAACTATCCATTTCTGAATTTGACAATCCAAGAATGTGGATGGCCAAAAAAATATTTGGCCATACTATATAACAAAGCAAGTGGTCTCAACTAATGTGAAAACAGCAAAACCACAAAAGGAACACATTATATAAACAAGTAATATAGCAACGCATGTTAAAAACAAGCTAATTTTAGACTGTAGAATCCTCAAAGCACTACCTCTCCTCCTTTTACTGTGATGACAGCTTTATACTGTACATTTGTACCAATCTTTCAAGCAGTTTCATTTGATAGCAACCTGGAATGACTTTCCAACAGTCTTGAAAGAGTTCCCATAGGTCTCTTCTTAAATACAATTATGTCGGGTGATTGTGGAGGCCATCTAATCCGAAGTAGCACTCCATCCCTCTGTTTCTTGGTAACACAGCAATAATTTTCCCACTAAGTACAAACCAGATGTAATACCGTGTTGTTGCAGAATACTGTGGTAGTCATACCGAAAGTCTTAAATTTGAAATAAGTCTCCAAAAGGCAAAGCAACTCAACATCTACTACTCGATGCTTCACGGTGGGCACCACACCACTCACCTTTTCTGTCTCTTACAAAGACAATAGCTAGTACCAATAATCTCCAATTTTGACTCATCCTTATGTAGCTAGGCCCAAACAGGTTTCTTCTTCCTTGTGGTTCTCAGTAGTGGCTTCTTGACTGCAATTTGACCTTAAAAGCATTCTCCCAGTCTCTTCTGGACAGTTGATGTTGAGAAATATTTGCTACTTAATGTTTGTAGATCATTTATTAGATTTTAGGTTTTCTGAGGTGCTCCTAACCACACACCCCCTTCCTTCCCTGAACTTATATTGTTTATATTTATTCACAATTTAATCATCTTCAGGATTATTGCTGTGGCTGGTAATTATAATCAACTTAATCTCTGCAGTAAAGGTAATTCTTAGTCTTCCTTTCCTGGAACAGTCCTTTTCATCATGACGATTGAGGGTTTTCAGCCTAATTACCAGAAGTAATTTTAAAGGACCCTCCACCTACCTCTATCTTTATCATTGGTGACTATGTGAATTACGACTGCTGGGTTTTCACAAGCCCCGGGCAATAATCTGTCAACCAAATCAGCAATGCTTCAAAAGCCAGTGCCATAAAGGCAACACACCGTTCAGTAAGCCTTGGTCTTTCTGACAGATTGTTCTAATTGCTCCAATAATAATTAAATATTTGAAAGAGAAGATACTGCCATCACTTTGTTGCCTTGGTAGACATGCACGTTTCCAACATGACAATGATCCAAAACACACATCTGTTGCATATCTGAAGAAGAATGGGGTCAAAGTGGTTCAGTGATCAAGTATGACTCCTGATCTGAACCTAATCAGGCACACATGGGGAATTGTGAAAAAACAAGTTGAGTATCACTCTACATCCAAGGGCTCTTGTCCACTTGCGTTAAAAAAATCACAGCGATACTCTGCTACAAATGTGAGTCGAAGTGTCCTGCGTATGATCTGCATATGGCATTTTCTTTTTCTCACATAGCATCCGTATGACATGCGAGCATCATGCGAGTGTTTATGCAAGCAGCGTAGGACTGGCTACCGGAGGAGTCTCCAGTAATACCAGGCCTGGCCGCGGTTACCTGCACTGAACTCCGGAGGTGTCACCTGAGCTCCAGAGTTCTGCCTGGCCTGTCTGCAGCTGTGCTGAACTGAACAGCAATCGCTGGGGAATCAATCACTCGGCGCTTGCTGTTCAGTCCAGGCTGCACTCTGGAGCTCAGGTGAGAGCTCCGGAGTTCAGTGCATGTAACCGTGCCAGGAGTGGTATTACTGGAGATTCCTCCGGTAGCCAGTCCGACGCTGTATGCAAGTGTCAAGGATCTGTGTGACATGCGTATGCCATCTGTATGACATGCGTATGTCCATTCTGTTATTATGGAACATGTCCTATTATGTTCCGTAATAACGGACCGTAACGCAATACAAGTCAATGTCAATGGGCCCGGAAAATCCCTGGAAGCCGCACGGAAGCACTTCCGTGTGACCTCCGTCGGGTGCCCCTGCAGTCTGTGTCCCACTCCCTGCCAGCCCTGCAGCTGCCCGCACTGCAGTGTCAGCAGCTTCTCACACAGCAGTGTGGACAGCCATGGGGATGACAAGCGCTGCTGTCAGGAGGTTAGATGAGATCATTACCTGCTGTGACGATCTCCTGCACTCCTGACGTCAGCGCTGTCACCGACTTCTATGCCTGCCGCGTTCTCACATCAAGTCTCACGGGCGGCCCGAGGCTATCACTAGCGGTTATGTTACGGGCTCCCGCGATTCTTTGCTGTGAATGCCGTGGGCAATGGAAAGCAGTGACAGCGTTGACGTCAGGAGTGCAGGAGATCATCACAGCAGGTAATGAGCTCATCTAACTTCCTGATGGCAGCGCTCGTCATCCCCTGCAGTGACCTGGGCTGACCTATTGAGGTTAGCTCAGGTCACTGCACTACTCTCCTAGCCAATGGGGAACATTCTGTTCTTCATTGATTGAGACAGTGACTATGGTATGGATCATCCTGGGACCCCCTTATTGGATTACACTGGACCCGGATTTGATTGTTCTTTTCAATAAATTGGTGAAAGAGGGAATGTTTTGGGGAGTGTTTTTTCAAATAAAACTTTTTTGTTGTCTATTCTTTTTTTATTACTGACTGGGTTGGTGATGTCAGGTATCTGATAGACGACGTGAAATCACTAACCCCAGGGCTTGATGCCAGGTGACATTACACATCTGGTATCAATCCCATATATTACCCCGTTTGCCACCGCACCAGGGCACGGGATGAGTTGGGGCAAAGCGCCAGGATTGGCACATCTAATGTATGCGCCACTTCTGGGGCGGCTGTAGCCTGCTATTTTTAGGCTGGGGAGTGTCCAATAACAGTGAACCTCCCTAGTCTGAGAATACCAGACCATAGCTGTCCGCTTTACCTTGGCTGGTGATCCAATTTGGGGGGGGACCCCGTGTTTTTTGTTTTAAATTATCTAATTTAAAATAACAGCGTGGGGTGCCCTCTGTTTTGGATTACCAGCCAAGGTGAAGCTGCCAGCTGTGGCTTGCAGGCTGCAGCAGTCTGCTTTACCCTAGCTAGCTACAAAAGATAGGGGGGACCCCACATCGGGTTTTTTTTTTGTTTTAAATTATTTATTTTTTGGCTAAATACAAGTCTAAGCACCCTTTAGTGCCACATGAAAGTCACTAAAGGGTGCTAGCTTAGAATATGCAGGGGGGGTAGGACATCATATATGTCTTTCTCATCTATCTATCCCTCTGTTCATTCATTTATTCACTCATCCCTCTATCTCTCTGTCTCTATATCTATCCATCTCTATCTACTCATCTATTTATCTTTCTTGCTGCTTCTGTTTTTTTGCGGTCTGCAAAAAAAACGTAAAGCACATGGATGCCACATGGATGCATCTGTGAAAAAAATGGACTGTTTCTTGCGGACCGCAAAAACGGAATGGTCATGTGAATGTAGCCTAAACCCTGTATCTGGAACACATTATATATACAGTGTATGTATATGTATAAATAATACGAGAGTGCTGTCCTTAACCCCTTAAGGACGAAGCCAGTTTTGTACTTAATGCCCAGGCCATTTTTTGCAATTCTGACCAGTGTCCCTTTATGAGGTTATAACTCTGGAACGCTTCAATGGATCCTGGTGATTCTGACATTGTTTTTTCGTGACATATTGTACTTCATGACAGTTATAAATTTAGAACGATATTTTTTGCTTTTATTTGTAAAAAAAAAAAAATCGGAAATTTGATGAAAATTTTTAAAATTTTGCAATTTTCAAACTTTTAATTTTTATGCCCATAAACTAGAGAGTTATGTCACACAAAATAGTTAATAAATAACATTTTCCACTTGTCTACATTACATCAGCGCAATTTATGAAACTAAATTTTTTGTGGTTAGGAAGTTAGAAGGCTTCAAAGTTCATCAGCAATTTCACATTTTTTCAACAAAATTCACAAAACCATTTTTTAGCGACCACATCACATTTGAAGTGACTTTGAGAGGCCTAGGTGACAAAAAATACCCTAAAGTGACACCATTCTAAAAACTGCACCCCTCAAGGTACTCAAAACCACATCCAAGAAGTTTATTAACCCTTCAGGTGCTACACAGGAACTAAAGCAATGTGGAATGAAAAAAAGCAAAAAATAAAATGTTACCTAAAATGTTGCTCTACCCCAAATTTATTCACTTTTAGAAGAAATAACACAACAAAATGGACCCAAAACTTGTTACCCACTTTCTTATGAACGCGTTAATACCCCACATGTGGTCAGAAACCTCTGTTTGGACAAATGGGAGGGCTTGGAACGAAAGTAGCAATATTTGAATTTTGGAAAGCAAATTTGGTTGAAATAGATTGCGAGCACCATGTTGCATTTAGATGTCCGCTAAGGTACCTAAACAGCAGAAACCCCTCACAAGTGATACCATTTTGGAAACTAGACCCCTTAAGGCTCCTATCTAGGGGTATAGTGAGCATTTTGGACCCACAGGTACTTCACAGATTTTGATAACGTTACAGTGTCATATTGAAAATTTTCATTTTTTTCACAAAAATGTTGATTTAGCATCAAATTTCTCACTTTTTCAAGAGGCAACAACAAAACATGGATCCCACAGGTTGTTATCCAATTTCTTGTGAGAGCAGGGATACCCCACATGTGGCCAAAAACCTCTGTTTGGATAAATGGGAGGGCTTGGAATGGAAGGAGCACCATTTGAATTTTGGAAAAGTTGAAATAAATTGCGCACACCATGTCACATTAGCAGGGCCCCTTGGGTGCCTATACATCAGAAACCCCCCACAAGTGACCCCATTTTGGAAACTGGACCCCTCAAGGATTTTATTCAGGAGTATAGTAAGCATTTTAATTCCACTGGTACTTCACAAAAATGTTGCTGTAGCAACAAATTTCTCACTGTTAGGCTTTGTGGCCATGATCCAGCGACACGTCGTCTAGTACACAGTGTCAGCCTTCCTGCAGAGATGTGAGTGTTGTCCACGGGAGAACGCAGCTGCCCATGCCCACGATTTGGGTTCAGGCTGCTGTGGACTTTAGTTCTATTCTACGTGCAGAGAACACTCTCGTCTCCGCAGCATAAATTGACATGCTGAGGCTCGGGAAGCTGCACCAAGGTCAATGTATGCTGCGGAGAAAAGAAGCACATTGGGCATGGGATTTCTAAAAATCCTTCCACTGTGCTTCTACTGCACAATGCAGCGTTATGGACGCAGGAAAAACACTCTGCACCCAAAACGCTGCAAACCCTGATTGTGGGCACACAGCCTAAAATGCTACAATGGATGAATGGATAGATGACAAACATTTATAACATCCCACCCCCCTGCATATTCTAAGCTGGCGCCCTTCAGTGACTTTCATGTGGCACTAAAGGGTGCCTAGCCTTGTATTTAGCCCAAAAAGAAAAAAAAATAATTAAAATAAATGACGTGGGGTCCCCCCTATTTTTGATAGCCAGCTAGGGTAAAGCAGACAGCTGTAGCCTGCAAACCACAGCTGACAGCTTCACCTTGGCTGGTGATCAATTTGGAGGGCTCCCCAAGCTGTTTTTTTTAAAAAATTTTATAATAATTAAAAAACAAACAAACGTGGGGTCCCCCCAAATTAGAGCACCAGCCAAGGTGAAGCTGACAGCTGGGGTCTGGTATTCTCAGGGTGGGAAGAGCCATGGTTATTGGACTCTTCCCAGCCTAAAAATAGCAGGCCGCAGCCGCCCCAGAAGTGGCGCATCCATTAGATGCGCCAATCCTGGCGCTTCGCCCCAGCTCATCCCGCGCCCTGGTGCGGTGGCAAACGGGGTAATAAATGGGGTTGATACCAGATGTGTAATGTCACCTGGCATCAAGTCCAGCAATTAGTGATGTCACGGCGTCTATTTGATACCAGACATAACTAATTGACAGTAATACAAAAAAAATTGACAACAAAAAAAATTTTATTTGAAAAAACACTCCCCAACCATCCCTCTTTGACCAATTTATTGAAAAGAAAAAAAAAATCTCCTGTAAGCCATTTTGGAAGTCCCACGATCTTCTAGAATATGGGAGGCACGTTCAGGGAACGTGTCCCCCATTTTCTAGGAGTGCAGACCTTCCATTTGAGGAGAGTGGGTGCAAAGAATCTGCACCCACCCTCCCCGGGTCACAGCTGCAGACTCTGTGCAGCAGCAGCCAGCGTCTGAGTCAGACACAGGAAGCTGTCAGCCGCGCTCTGCACATGTGACCGGCACTGCTGTGAAGGAGCCGGAGGAGGGGGCCGCGGGGGATCAGCGCTCCCACAGGTACGGGGGACACCGGGGAACACCGGGGTGGGAGTAGGGGGTGACCTGGCAGGGCCTGGGGAGCAGTATTCTGTCGCATTTGTGATGGCACATGCGACAGAAGTCAAAGGAAATGGGGAAATGCGGGCGGTGCGCTGCTGTGCGCGCCGCCATTTTGGATTTTCGGGGGGGTAGGGGGGGTTGGGGGTCGGCACTTCGGCGACCCCGGGGGACCGGGGGAGCAGATTTATCTCCCAGCTGACATGTTTGATCATGCCAGATGGGAGATAAATCATTGTTTACCGGCGCTGTGATTTACTATTACATGATCATCGGTATACGGTGTATACCGGTGATCATGTGAGCGGGGACCGGAAAAACCGGTCTGAATCATGATCTCCAGGGTCTCAGCTACCCCCGGTAGCTGAAACCCCAGAGATTTTCTGACGCTGGGGGGCGCTATTTACCTTTTTCTGATAGCCGTTTATAGACGGCGGATCAGAATAAGGACCTGATTCTGCCGCCGTTTATCTCCGTAAGGCCGTCGTAATGGGGTTAAATATCATGGCGGTAACACAAAAAACTAGATGCAATTGTTTTTGATGTTGGGTGTATTCATTTTTTGGGTCAACTAAATGGAGTAAAACTGAATATTTTTAAAGTGTATATTATTAACCTTACCTTATGGCTTAAAAAATGTTCTATTTATCAAAATGGAAATTGTTCTTCTATTTCAGTGATACAGAAATAAGAGTCTTAATACCAAGACAATTGTGGGTGTTTTGGTGGGCCTTATATAGGCCTAGGCACTTGATCACATGGCAGCAAGACTGGTCACTTGTAAAACCTGGTGTGAAGTACAACATGTGGCAGCAGCCACAGGGATACGTGATGAAGTCCTGCTGAGCGGAGACAGATACATAACAGAAATATTGAATGAAATCTTACTTTTCAAAGGTGGTATACTCATTTACACTGAGCAGTGTATCTCATATTATATATATATATATATACACACATGTATAAGTATATATGTATGTATACACATACAGTCATATGAAAAAGTTTGGGCACCCCTATTAAATGTTATCCTTTTTTCTTTATAAACAATTTGGGTTTTTGCAACAGCTATTTCAGTTTCATGCATCTAATAACTGATGGACTGAGTAATATTTCTGGATTGAAATTAGGTTTATTGTACTAACAGAAAATGTGCAATCCGCATTTAAACAAAATTTGACCGGTGCAAAAGTATGGGCACCCTTATCAATTTCTTGATTTGAACACTCCTAACTACTTTTTACTGACTTACTAAAGCACTAAATTGGTTTTATAACCTCATTGAGCTTTGAACTTCATAGACAGGTGTATTCAATCATGAGAAAAGACATTTAAGGTGGCCACTTGCAAGTTGTTCTCTTATTTGAATCTCCTATGAAGAGTGGCATCATGGGCTCCTCAAAACAACTCTCAAATGATCTGAAAACAAAGATAATTTAACATAGTTGTTCAGGGGAAGGATACAAAAAGTTGTCTCAGAGATTTAAACTGTCAAGAATGGTGAGAACAGTCAAGGACAATCCACAGACCACCTCCAAAGACCTGCAGCTTCATCTTGCTGCAGATGGTGTCACTGTGCATCGGTCAACAATACATCGCACGCTGCACAAGGAGACGCTGTATGGGAGAGTGATGCGAAAGAAGCAGTTTCTGCAAGCACGCCACAAACAGAGTCGCCTGAGGTATGCCAAAGCACATTTGGACAAGCCAGTTACATTTTGGAAGAAGGTCCTGTGGACTGATGAAACAAAGATTGAGTTGTTTGGTCATACAAAAAGGCGTTATGCATGGAGGCAAAAAAACACGGCATTCCAAGAAAAGCACTTGCTACCCACAGTAAAATTTGGTGGAGGTTTCATCATGCTTTGGGGCTGTGTGGCCAATGCCGGCACCGGGAATCTTGTTAAGGTTAAGGGTCGCATGGATTCAACTCAGTATCAGCAGATTCTTGACAATAATGTGCAAAAATCAATGACGAAGTTGAAGTTACGCAGGGGATGGATATTTCAGCAAGACAATGATCCAAAACACTGCTCCAAATCTACTCAGGCATTCATGCAGGGGAACAATTACAATGTTCTGGAATGACCATCCCAGTCCCCAGACCTGAATATCATTGAAAATCTGTGGGATGATTTGAAGCGGGCTGTCCATGCTCGGCGACCATCAAACTTAACTGAACTGGAAATTGTTTTGTAAACAGGAATGGTCAAATATACCTTCATCCAGGATCCAGGAACTCATTAAAAGCTACAGAAAGCGACTAGAAGCTGTGATTTTTGCAAAAGGAGGATCTACAAAATATTAATGTCACTTTTATGTTGAGGTGCCCATACTTTTGCACCGGTCAAATTTTTGTTTAAATGCGGATTGCACATTTTCTGTTCGTACAATAAACCTCATTTCAATCCAGAAATATTACCGAGTCCATCATTTATTAGATATATGAAACTGAAATAGCTGTTGCAAAAACCCAAATTGTTATAAAGAAAAAAGGTTAACATTAATAGGGGTGCCCAAACTTTTTCATATGACTGTATATATCACCCCTTTAACTTTTTCACTTTGTTTCGTTGCAGACATTTGGTAAATTCAAAAAAGTTCACTTTTCTCTCTCATTAATGTACACTCTGCACCCCATCTTGACAGAAAAAAACAAATGTAGAAATGTTTGCAAATTTTTTAAACAAGAAAAACTGAAATATCACATGGTCATAAGTATTCAGACCCTTTGCTCAGACACTCATATTTAAGTCACATGCTGTCCATTTCCTTATTATCCTCCTTGAGATAGTTCTACGCTTTCATTGAATTCCAGCTTTGTTTAATTAAACTGATGACTTGATTTGGAAAGGCACACACCTGTCTATATAAGACGTCACAGTGCATGTCACACCACATAAGAATCATGAGATCAAAGGAACTGCCGAAGGAGCTCAGAGACAGAATTTTGGCAACGTACAGATCTGGCCAAGGTTACAAAAGAATTTCTGCAGTACTCAAGGTCCCTAAGAGCACAGTGACCTTCATAATCCTTAAATGGAAGAAGTTTGGGACACCAGAACTCTTCCTTGACCTGGCCGTGCAGCTAAACTGAGCAATCGTGGAAGAAAAGCCTTGGTGAGAGAGGTAAAGAAGAAACCCAAGATCACTGTGGCTCAGCTACAGAGATGCAGTAGGGAGATGGGAGAAACTTCCACAAAGTCAAGTATTAGTGCAGCCCTCCACCAGTTGGGCCTTTATAGCAGAGTGGCCGACGGAAGCCTCTCCTCAGTGCAAGACATATAAAAGCCCGCATAGAGTTTGCAAAAAAACACAAACGACTCCCAGACTATGAGAAATAAGATTCTCTCGTCTGATGAGACAAAGATAGAACTTTTTGGTAATAATTCTAAGCGGTATGTTTGAAGAAAACCAGGTACCTCATCACAGTGAAACATGGTGGTGGCAGCATAATCCTATGGGGGTATTTTTCAGCTGCAGGGACAGGAAAACTGGTTGCAATTGAAGGAAAGATGAATGTGGCCAAGTACAGAGATATCCTGGAAGAAACCTCTTTCAGAGTGCTCTGGACCTCAGACTTGGCATAAGGTTGAACTTCAAACAAGACAATGACCCTAAGCACACAGCTAAAATAACAAAGAAGTGGCTTCAGAACAACTCGGTGACCATTCTAGACTGGCTCAGCCAGAGCCCAGAACTAAACTTAATTGAGCATCTCTGGAGAGACCTGAAAATGGCTGTCCACCAATGTTCACCATCCAACCTGACAGAACTAGAGAGTATCTGCAATAAAGAATGGCAGAGGATCCCCAAATCCAGGTGTGAAAAACTTGTTGCATCATTCCCAAGAAGACTCATGGCTGTACTAACTCAAAAGGGTGCTTCTACTCAATACTAAGCAAAGGGTCTGAATACCTATGACGTGATATTTCAGTTTTTCTTTTTTTATAAAATTTTCAAAAATGTCTACATTTGTTTTTTCTGTCAAGATGGGGTGCAGAGTGTACATTAATGATAAAAAAAATAAAATGAACTTTTTTTTATTTACCAAATGTCTGCAACGAAACAAAGTGAAAAATTTAAAGGGGTCTGAATACTTTCCGTACCCACTGTATATATTATATAAAATGTTTCTTTTTCTTTTTTGTCTGTGGTCACGAATGTCTAATCATGTATCCATCTACTGTTTGATCACACATGCACTCTTCACATTTTTTGTGAAATACCTGGAGGGGGACGAAGAATGATTTGGATATCTCGCGTTATTCCACGTAAAAAAAACCCCACAGGAACACTTCTTTTTCACCACCATGTGTTTATTATACTAGATTTATTCAACTCCTTATATCAAGAACAACCAGCAGGTGGCAGCATCAGCCGCAGAAAGCACATTCTTCCTTCCTGCAATATAACACTAAGTGCAGGGAGGAGGATACCTTGGTATCACTGCAAAAGAAATAAGTTCTCCCAAAGGAATACACTAAAAAAAAAAAGTCTTTCCAAACTGGATTATATACTCTAAGATTCCAGAGTGTTACCTATGTATCTTGGCGGGAACGCCTAAACCTATTGCCACAGTCCCATGCATAAGGTTTCTAAATTGTCTCAGTGATATCATCTCCTTGACTTTTTAAGACTATGTGCCCATGTGTGTGCGCTCTGCACCGCAGCGTAGTCACTGCATGTCCACTTCAGAGCGCAGCTGAAAAGCTCCGTTCTGAAACTTTGGTGACTGCAGAATTCATGCGCTCTGGATGCTGCCTCTCCCTATAGACAGAATGGAGACAGCATGCAAAGCGCACGAAAGAAGTGACATGTTGCTTTTTAGAACGCAGCTATTTGGCAGCATGCAGATCGCTGAATTCTAAAACCCCACGTGGGCATGGGTTATGCACAATCTTCATAGATTGTGCAGGGGATGCAGGAAGTTACGCTGCGGTGCAATAAGCAGCATAACTGCATGTAAATACACAACGTGGGCACATAGCCTTAAAGGGTCTCTGCCAGTACAAAATGACTGTTCTAAGGATAGGCGCTTGATGCATCATGGCGTGGCCAATCATTTAAGTGCACCTTCCCACCTCCTTGTTTCTCATTTATCATTACCCTTCTATAGTTTTGTCAAGTTAGAGCTGTCAATTAAAGAAAGAGGTTGGAAGGGGAGATGGAGGGACTTCAAGAAGGTGGAAAGGCACCCTTAAAATTTTAGCTATGCAATGAATCACCAAGTGCCTATACTTGGTTTGAACAGTAATTATGTGATGACTTAGTAGCTATAAGGCCTATTTGGACAAACTCCTCTGTGCAAGTGTCAAGACAGTACTGTGTTCATCTGCTGTGTGGTGGGACTATCAGTATCCAGCTTCTACTGTTTATAGTACCTCAGAATTCTACTGTGGATTCTATAACTTGCATCCACTTCTGTTAACCCATCAATTGCTGTAAGCATCAGTTCTATTGCTACCTGCTGTGGACTTGCTATCGATAGGTGTGTGCTTCCTACCAGCTGTTTTCCTCTGCATCTGCCTTCCTGGTTCAGTGGCTTCTGCTGTGTTCCACTTTGCTTGTCTGCTGTCCAGCATAGCCTGTTGTCCAAGTCCTCACTGTTCCACATGCCTCCCAGCCTGCTTTACCAACACTTTTTTTTTTCCATGTGTACACCTTGACATGTTATTTCTGAATCCACTTCACCAGGTGAGACAAACACAGAGGCTACAATGACATTATTGAAAAGGGGGTCGGCTACTTTGAGCAATATTTTTGTTAGAAAGTTATCCTGAAAATAAGCCGATCACAAGGTGTCCACATAGCAGCTATGCATTCTACCCTAGTAGTTATTGCCATGATTTTATATGCAAATGTAAATTACAATTCAATTATAACTTCCGCCACTGTTCTCTAATGGAAACCATACAGCTCCAAAGTGTTAAATGACATTTAGTACAGCATCATCTGCTTATGTTAAAAATATGAGACCTACTAGATAAATCATAAAGTCAAGTGATAGGCATAAGATTAATAAAAACCCTTTGTAGCTTTACAAAATTCCCCAATAGCAACTCCACAATCATATGTAAAGAAAAGACAAAACACCAATCATAAAGATAATAAAAAAATGTATCCATTGTTATTGTACTGCGACTTCAGTATGTAGCTGATTCGGGATGGTCGTAGTACCATGTGTGGATTGCGTCGGAACTGGGTGTTTGGAGTTAATAAATTTGAGAAAGAGGTTTTTATTTTTTTCGTTTTATTTCAAATAAAATATTTCTTCGGTGTTTGTGTTTATTTCTATTCTTTTACAGTATTAGTAACATAGATGCCTTCCATTACTAATCTAGGGCTTAGTAACAGCTGTGAGCTATCATTAACCCTGGGGGGGTCTCATACAGTGCCTACAAGTAGTATTCAACCCCCTGCAGATTTAGCAGGTTTACACATTCGGAATTAACTTGGCATTGTGATATTTGGACTGTAGATCAGCCTGGAAGTGTGAAATGCACTGCAGCAAACAAGAATGTTATTTCTTTTTTTATTTTTTTTTTTAAATTGTGAAAAGTTTATTCAGAGGGTCATTTATTATTCAACCCCTCAAACCACAAGAATTCTGTTTGGTTCCCCTAAAGTATTAAGAAGTATTTCAGGCACAAAGAACAATGAGCTTCACATGTTTGGATTAATTATCTCTTTTTCCAGCCTTTTCTGACTAATTAAGACCCTCCCCAAACTTGTGAACAGCACTCATACTTGGTCAACATGGGAAAGACAAAGGAGCATTCCAAGGCCATCAGAGACAAGATCGTGGAGGGTCACAAGGCTGGCAAGGGGTACAAAACCCTTTCCAAGGAGTTGGGCCTACCTGTCTCCACTGTTTGGAGCATCATCCGGAAGTGGAAGGCTTATGGAACTACTGTTAGCCTTCCACGGCCTGGACAGCCTTTGAAAGGTTCCACCCGTGCCGAGGCCATGCTTGTCCGAAGAGTCAAGGCTAACCCAAGGACAACAAGGAAGGAGCTCCGGGAAGATCTCATGGCAGTTGGGACATTGGTTTCAGTCAATACCATAAGTAACGTACTCCATTGCAATGGTCTCCGTTCCAGACGAGCCCGTAAGGTACCTTTACTTTCAAAGCATCATGTCAAGGCTCGTCTACAGTTTGCTCATGATCACTTGGAGGACTCAGACAGACTGGTTCAAGGTTCTCTGGTCTGATGAGACCAAGATCGAGATCTTTGGTGCCAACCACACACGTGACGTTTGGAGACTGGATGGCACTGCATACGACCCCAAGAATACCATCCCTACAGTCAAGCATGGTGGTGGCAGCATCATGCTGTGGGGCTGTTTCTCAGCCAAGGGGCCTGGCCATCTGGTCCGCATCCATGGGAAGATTGATAGCACGGCCTACCTGGAGATTTTGGCCAAGAACCTGCGCTCCTCCATCAAGGATCTTAAGATGGGTCGTCATTTCATCTTCCAACAAGACAACGACCCAAAGCACACAGCCAAGAAAACCAAGGCCTGGTTCAAGAGGGAAAAAATCAAGGTGTTGCAGTGGCCTAGTCAGTCTCCTGACCTTAACCCAATTGAAAACTTGTGGAAGGAGCTCAAGATTAAAGTCCACATGAGACACCCAAAGAACCTAGATAACTTGGAGAAAATCTGCATGGAGGAGTGGGCCAAGATAACTCGAGACCTGTGTCGGCCTGATCAGGTCTTATAAAAGACGATTATTAGCTGTAATTGCAAACAAGGGTTATTCCACAAAATATTAAACCTAGGGGGTTGAATAATAATTGACCCACACTTTTATGTTGAAAATTTATTAAAATTTAACTGAGCAACATACCTTGTTGGTTTGTAAGATTTATGCATCTGTTAATAAATCCTGCTCTTGTTTGAAGTTTGCAGGCTCTAACTTATTTGCATCTTAACAAACCTGCTAAATCTGCAGGGGGTTGAATACTACTTGTAGGCACTGTAGATGCCTTACATTACTAATCTAGGGCTTAGCAGCAGCTGTGTGCCATCATTAACCCCTTATATTACCCCATTTGCCACCGCACCAGGGCAATTGGGAGGAGCCTGGTTAAGTGTTTTTAATTGTCACATCTAATGGATGTGATGAGTCTGGGTAGCTGTGGGCTGCTATTTTTAGGCTTGGGAGGGGAAAATAGCCGTAGGCCTCCTCAGCCTAAGCATACCAACCCCCAGCTGTCATCTTTATCATAACTGGGTTTCAAAGTTTGGGGGGGACCATATGCAGTTTTTTAAAATTATTTATTTAACCAATAAAAAAAAAAGCTGCATAGGGTCCCTTTTATTTTGATACACAGCAAAGATAAGCACATGGCTGGCGGCTGCAGCCTGTAGCCGTATGCTTTATCTGTGCTGGGTATCACAATATGGGGGAACCCTATGCGAATTTATTTATGTATTTATTTTTACCTTAAAAGGATGCACACAGCGTGTGTGAATCCATCCAATCCCAGATGCGATCACTCAGGGTGGGGGCACGGTCTGACTGTAACCAGACGCCGGGTCAGATGGTGGGGTGGGGGAAGCAGTGAATATGTATGAGGGTTAATGAGAGGACCCAGAAGTAGTGCTACAGCTGCGCGGGAGACTCAGTAGAACTGTCTTGCTCTAATCACCCTAGCCCTTTCTACCACCATTTTATAGTGCACTGTTTGGGTGCCCATAAACTTATATGGGGTTTGGCATCCGGGCAGACGTTCTGGTTTAAATCCAGTCCCGAACCAGATTTTTTTTTTTTTTTTTTTAAAAAGTCCGGCTGAACCCGAACATCTGCGGGTTTGCCCATCTCTATTCCTGCATCTAAGTCCCACCAATGATCCTATCTGCAAGGAGGTAGTACGTTCTTCCAGTGTTTGTGTGGGTTCTTGCAACACTCCAAAGACATACTGATAGGGTATTTACATTGTGAGCCCCAATGGGGACAGTGCTGATAGTGTATGTAAAGCGTTGCGGAATATGAATGCACTATAAGCAAAGCATAAGTAATACATTTCCTTGGCTACATGTCAAGGAAAAGTTATCTACTTTAGCTAATATGAACACTTTTTTTTCAGATTCTATTTAGCTTTTTGTAGTTTTCAAATGCTAGAGCTGAACCCCTAGAGTTATGTATTCTAAGGCCCTGAACCATCAATATCCGCGACGTTCACACTGGTTTTTATGAAGGTGAAGTGGTGGCGTCAGACATTATTAATTCATTAAATAGCACACACCATTTTGGCAGAGCTAGATGAAACCTGCATGAAGCGGCAAATTGTTTTAGATTTTTCAAAGTGGCCTACGCCAGAATTCTGTTGTAATCGCTTTGATGACTCGGAAACTAAATGCCTTTCTTTTTTTGTTTGTTCTTAATGGTCTTTCTAACAGTAGGTGTAAGCCATGTCGTGTTTAAATTCTGTCATTTGTACTTGTTACCTATAGGGATACATTGTTCAGTCTGATTAACCAATATACCATAGATTTAACGTTCTCCCATTTTATCATTTGTATCATTATCTGACAGTAGCAGCTCCCAGTCAGTGTCCTGAAGTGCAGCCTTTAGCTTTGGAAATTTGGCTTATTTAAACTAAAGGTCCAGATTCATCACAGTGTTTTGACCTCTGACAAATATTGTCCCAGTTTTGGGGAAGGGAAAGACACATTAACTATGTCATCTTGCATTTAGTGTTCTGCAAAGAGGGAAAATATATTTTAATAGAAAAACTCTCAAGCTCTTTGAAGAATAGGTGGGTCAGCAATTAGCCACCAAAATCAAATATGGTTAATGAAAGCCAATACTTAGCAGATGCTGACCATTAGAAATTGTCCCCACGTCCACAAAGTCAAATAAGACCAATTTATAAACAAGAATCAAAACCATAAAGGAGAAATTTGTGATCATTACACATTTTAACTTCAAAATCAACCATTATGGTAGGAAGAAACTGAGCATTCATCAATATCTGAGTGTGAAGAGAGTGGACCTTTCCATTTGAAGTCCAGCGATTTTCATTTAACTTCTATGGACTTTTCCCTAGCAGTTTAGGAACGTTCCTGTTAAACATACTTTCTATAGCTTGCTCTCTGCCAAGTAACAGCAGTAAACAGGATACTCTTTCTGTAACAAACAAATCAGAGAATTTGTACCCACCAGAGTTGTAATTATTAGATCCTCAAAAGTGTTCCGTGCTGCACATTCGGGCAGTCCTAGAATCTCAGATTACAGTGCCAGAGTCTGTTCGTAGAGCCGTTTATTACAACTTGTATATATGTGCTTCATCAACTCAGAAAAGCCTTGTAAGATTTAGGAGGGTTCCTTCAAGGTAGTTATCAAGAGGAGAGCCCAGAGTGCTCCTGATATTATATTCTGATTCTTTTCCTGTCTAAGGAGATTAGTAGGGGGTGCATTAGGCTTTCTTAGCTGCCTTGAGGGCCAACTAATTAATTTTCCCCAAGCTTACAATCTGACAAATATGATCAGAACTGTTTTTAGACACATACTATAGCTTGTGTTTATTTAGTGTACACTCAACTATAGACATTTTGGGCTCAAAATTTCTTCATAGATTAATTGAAAATTATGTAAAAAAAGTTGGATCAAAACTTAAAACAAATCCTTAGCTTTTCTCCATTTAGAAGCCTAGTGAAGATTGATTCTTTTGGTAGGCAAAAATGTTATCATTTACCATTATATTTAAAGTGAATTGGAGGATTAGTTGCTTTGTATAAAAATTGATAGACAAACACAGTGTTCACTGTTAAGTAATCATTTGTAGAAAATGTTGCAGAATTAGTTCCTGTAAATGCTGATGCCGATTTTACTTACAGGAAAGCACATTTTCCCATCATGACCCAAAATAAACAGTGACTGAGGTAAACACACTCCTCAATAATGAAAATGCAACAACTAGAACAAATAGTTTAGAGTTCTAGATATCACAGGATGGATAGGCATGTTAACGAAACAAAATTCTAAAAACATTTTGGATTTATTTAGTATCAAGTATGACCACCACAATCAAGAAACATGCACTTAGTACACCACAGTGTATATCAATGAGGTTATTAATGGTTGCCTGGGCAATGTTCTCCCATGCTGCATTCACATCAAGATCCACACCTGGCACCTCTCTTTGAAATTTCTGACCAATGATGTCCCAGATGTGCTCAATAACCAAGTCCAGTGACACTTTAAATCATGGCAACACGTTTAGGTCATGCAGGATGCTCACCATATCTGTGTGTGGCCTGGCATTGTGTTGAAAAATGGCTTTTGAGACACTTGAGAAGTGGCCATACCACCGGTTTCATGACTGATCCCTTTTTGTACTGCAAGTGAAATTGGATATCATATACCAATTTTAAAACCTCAAAAATGGTCTACACAAATCATCAAAAGGCATTTGCTTGACATTGGGCTGTAAGCGAGATGTCCAGCTGCTAGTCTTCTATAGACGAGAAGCCGCTACTTTCAGAGGCCATCATGGTGCAAAGCAAGATGGAAATGGTGGCTGGAATGAAGATCTACAGTCATATGAAAAAGTTTGGGCACCCCTATTAATGTTAACCTTTTTTCTTTATAACAATTTGGGTTTTTGCAACAGCTATTTCAGTTTCATATATCTAATAACTGATGGACTGAGTAATATTTCTGGATTGAAATGAGGTTTATTGTACTAACAGAAAATGTGCAATCCGCATTTAAACAAAATTTGACCGGTGCAAAAGTATGGGTACCTCAACATAAAAGTGACAATGTTTTGTAGATCCTCCTTTTGCAAAAAATAACAGTCTTTAGTTGCTTCCTGTAGCTTTTAATGAGTTCCTGGATCCTGGATGAAGGTATATTTGACCATTCCTGTTTACAAAACAATTCCAGTTCAGTTAAGTTTGATGGTTGCCGAGCATGGACACGCTTCAAATCATCCCACAGATTTTCAATGATATTCAGATCTGGGGACTGGGATGGCCATTCCAGAACATTGTAATTGTTCCTCTGCATGAATGCCTGAGTAAATTTGGAGTGGTGTTTTGGATTATTGTCTTGCTGAAATATCCATCCCCTGCGTAACTTCAACTTCGTCACTGATTCTTGCACATTATTGTCAAGAATCTGCTGATACTGAGTTGAATCCATACGACCCTCAACTTTAACAAGATTCCCGGTACCGGCATTGGCCACACAGCCCCAAAGCATGATGGAACCTCCACCATATTTTACTGTGGGTAGCAAGTGCTTTTCTTGGAATGTCGTGTTTTTTTGCCTCCATGCATAACGCCTTTTTATATGACCAAACAACTCAATCTTTGTTTCATCAGTCCACAGGGCCTTCTTCCAAAATGTAACTGGCTTGTCCAAATGTGTTTTTGCATACCTCAGGTGACTGTTTGTGGCGTGCTTGTAGAAACGGCTTCTTTCGCATCACTCTCCCATACAGCTTCTCCTTGTGCAACGTGCGCTGTATTGTTTACCGATGCACATTGACACCATCTGCAGCAAGATGATGCTGCAGGTCTTTTGAGGTGGTCTGTGGATTGTACTTGACATTTCTCACCATTCTTCTTCTCTGCCTTTCTGATATTTTTCTTGGCCTGCCACTTCTGAGCTTAACAAGAACTGTACCTGTGTTCTTCCATTTCCTTACTAAGTTCCTCACAGTGGAAACTGACAGTTTAAATCACTGAGACAACTTTTTGTATCCTTCCCCTGAACAACTTAGTTGAATAATCTGTTTTCAGATCATTTGAGAGTTGTTTTGAGGAGCCAATGATGCCACTCTTCATAGGAGATTCAAATAGGAGAACAACTTGCAAGTGGCCACCTTAAATACCTTTTCTCATGATTGGATACACCTGCCTATGAAGGTCAAAGCTCAATGAGGTTAAAAAACCAATTTAGTGCTTTAGTAAGTCAGTAAAAAGTAGTTAGGAGTGTTCAAATCAAGAAATTGATAAGGGTGCCCATACTTTTGCACCAGTTAAATTTTGTTTAAATGCGGATTGCACATTTTCTGTTAGTACAATAAACCTCATTACAATCCAGAAATATTACTCAGTCCATCAGTTATTAGATATATGAAACTGAAATAGCTGTTGCAAAACCCCAAACTGTTATAAAGAAAAAATGTTAACATTAATAGGGGTGCCTAAACTTTTTCATATGACTGTATACTCAGATCTATCCTCAGTGAATAATTGCACTTTTGTCTTGATTGTAATGAAATGCCAGAGATTGGTCTGGAGACCAGAGGAGCAGTGTCAATAAGATGCCTTCTTGAAGGAACGAAGGTCACACCAGTCCTAATCTCGGAATTATGGTGTGGGTGGTATAATTATGATAGCCAGACCCCTGTAGTCTTTGTTCCAGGGACACCAACAGCTTGCTTCCATGGCCAGGACATCTGGACTTGTGTCCTATTGAGCACATTTGGGACATAATTGTTTGGCATTTGCAGAGGAAGCTGCCAGCAAGAGATTTTGCATTTTATGCGTACAGAAGTGCATTCAGCATGGCAGAACATTCCTTAAAGTTTAATAACCTCACTGATAGCATAACAATGTTTGAATGTGCGATTATTTCTGCATTTGGAGATGTTTTGAAAACTATGTTTCTCTTTTTCATCATTATTGTAGCATCAGAATGGCTACTGATCCTGCGATTTCCATAATTCCACACTTTTCCTTCTTGCTGTAGCAATTTCAATGTTGAGGACTGTATATGTTAGGCCTCCTTCACACCTTCGTATAAAATACGTACGTGAAAATATGGTAGCGGTGTCAGTGTTTTGCATCAGTGTATCAGTACTTTGTTTTATAATTCTTTTTTATACAGCAGAATATACAGAAAATTAACAAAATGTCCAACAGTAAATCTATGAATCAATTTCTTACAGAAATAGTAAAACCACAGACTTTAGTACTAAAAATACAAAGTACTGTCAATCTTCTAAAACTTTTATATTTTCCTTTTTATAGAAATCAAAGATGAGTAAAAACAGTGAGCGAGGAGTAGGTGGACCAAGGGGGCAGGAGGAAAAGTGAAGAGAAAAAAAAAATATAATAATATATACAGTAATTATCTATGAAAGGGAGAAAAAGAGCTGAGATTAAATAAGGATACACGTTATACCAGATGATGTCAACACGCATCTAGGTATTCGGGTGTTTATTGAAATTCTGACCACAAACTCTGTGTATGAATCCTGAATGGAAGAAGTCAAATCCTCCATATACATAGTCAGTTTAATTGACTTTTGAAATAAAAAGGGAGACCAGAGGTTACATGGGTTTCTTCCACACAGCTGCAACACATGCTCTAGCCACCAGAATTAGGAACTTTAGTAAACCGTGTTTATAGGTAGCCAGTGGAATTTCCTAGTGATGTAGTAGCAACAGGACTCTTTTCCCCGGAATATCCAGTAACTTTACTCATGTTCTCTGGCACTCTCGACCAGAACGGAAGCAATAATTTACAGTCCCAGAAAATATGTAGAATTGTTCCTTCCGCCTTGCCGTAAACCTCCAATGCATTGGATTAGAGGATTGGGAGAGGCTATACAAATGGGTTGGTACCATGTACCATCTACAAAGACACTTGTATCCTGCCTCTTGAAAACTTGAGCTTATAGAGGCTCCATGTGTAACAGTTTAAATGCGAGGTCTCTGATCAGTGGAGAGGTTTACATTTAGATATGCCTCCCACTGTAAGAAACGAAAGGTGGGGGGGGGAATTGGGAAATCTGGGGGGGACCCAATATGGAATAAGGTATGTCTGAAGGGATCCACTCCCAAGCACACTAATTTAAACTGTGCTTTAGATTGTTTAAAACTGGATTTTGATGGAACCATGTCTAAAAATTGTTTTAATTGTACACAAATCCAAAACTCTAGAGAAACTGGTTCTGATTGGGCTAGTAAATAGTCAAGAGACGGACACTCAGGTCCCATACCCATCCCATCTACACGGTCTGTACCAGCTTTATTCCAAGCCTTGAAAGTTGGATCTGACTGATTAGGTGCAAAATTAGGGTGACGCAGTATAGGGTACAAAGGTGAATATTGTGGGATGGCAAGTGCAGAGACAGAAGTGTTATGGCAGCTATTTAAGGTGGAACCAATTGTCGGATGAGACTTCAAGTGATTAAGGTCTGATGAGGCCTCCCACAGAAGGGACTGCAGTGGAAGAGGACCGAAACTTAGCCACCCATGCCTGGTGTAGACTTTTTATACACCAATATACTTTTTTCGCTAAATGTCCAGCCAAATAGTAGCGTTTAATGTCTGTAGGTCTACACTCCCTCCCTCCTTTGGTTTGGAAAGAACTGATTGTTTAATTCTGGAATTCTTTCCACCCCAAATAAAGGCAGTCTGAACTAAAGAGACTAATTTAAAGAAAGCTTCTGGAATTTTAATAGGAAGGTACTGCAAAAAATACAAAACTCTGGGCAAAACGTTCATTTTAAATATCTGACACCCACTAAACCACGTAAAAGTGGATTTTGACCACCTTTCGCAGTCACCATTTATAGAATTGATTAAATCAGGCAACTTACATTGGGACAAAGAGCTAGCTGTGAAGCATATGCCCAAATATTTCAAGGTTTGCTTTGTCCACCTAAATCTAAAGGATTTTTGAAGATCATTAACAAGGTTGTTAGAAAGATTAATATTCAAAGTTTTTGATTTTGCAAACTTAATCTAAAAATTAGACAGATGTGAAAATATCTGGAATTCTTGCTTACGATTAGGTATAGAACTTCTGGTGTTAAAGAAAAAAAAAAAATCAATCATTCGCGTAGGTAGCGATTTTGTGGATATTTAGTTTAATCTTCACTCTAGAGATATCTATATCTATATTGGCCCTCATCTTTATCTTTATTTTTTTTTTATATAGTGCTAACATATTCCGCAGCGCTTTACATATATCAGGAACACTGTCCCCATTGGGGCTCACAATCTATATTCCCTATCTGTATATCTTTGGAGTGTGGGAGGAAACCCACGCAAACACGGGGAGAACATACAAACTCCTTGCAGATGTTGTCCTTGGTGGGATTCGAACCCAGGACCCCAGCGCTGCAAGACTACAGTGCTAACCACCGAGCCACCGTGCCGCCCTCATGTCTAAGAAAGCTTTCAATCGAGAGTATAAATGTCAATTGCAATAAGGACAGTCTTGGCACGTTCTGTTACGAGTGTCAAAGGAATCTCACAAGATCCCATTCACTCGGACCCTGTCAGAAGGAGTTGAGTTTAGAAGAAAAAAAAAAAAAAAGAAAGAGAACCCATAGGAGCAGCCTTCTTTCCAGTCCCAAGTGTTTCAACATCTACTCCATAAATATCCAGTTAACCCTATCAAATGTTTTCTCAGCGTCTGTTGATAAGAGCATCAATTAGAGGATTTTGCCTTATACATGAGATTAATAGCCTTGTTGGTATTATCTTGAGCGTCTTGTCCTGGCACAAAATCAGTCTGGTCCGAGTGAATGACATTTATGAATGGATAAAGTCTAGAGGGTAGAATTTTTGCAAAGATTTTGGTGTCTACATTTAGGAGATATGGGTAGCTGGAGCAAAGCATCAGATCTTTTCCAGATTTGTAAATCACTGAAACATGAAATCTCAGGAGGTCTACCACAGGTTGTTGATTGATGGACATAGAGCTGAATGAGAACAGTAAATGAGGAGTCAATTTCTCACCAAACTTTTTGTAGTAAAGGTGGGCAAGGCCATCCGAACCCAGCTCCTTACCAGTTTTAGAAGCAGAAACAGCTTGGGTGATCTCCTCTGATATCGGTTCCTCAAGTAACCCAATAACCCTCGAGTTGAGGTGTGCAGCACTGAGGATCTTATATAATTTCTGACATTTTATTGTCAATATCAAAGAGAGAAGTATAGTATTCCTGAAAAGTCTAAGCGATTTCCGTCGACAGGTGGAGGTGGGCGAAGGGGTTTGAGGCGACAATTTTAGAATCAAAGGCTTTGCGCTTTGAATTCTTAAAGCCTTTACCAAAGATTTACTGCATTTGTTAAGTTTGTTCGTTTTTACCATTGGTTTGTTATTAGTGTTTTTTTCTCAAAATAAAGAAATTACTATTACTAGCTTGTATTACACTTTGCAATGTTAAAACACAAAGCACACAGATTCCCTCCATGTGCTGTACGGGTTTTTCATGGACCCTTAGAATTGTATTAGTCCTTTTCATCTAAGCTGTCGGAGAAAAACAGATATGTCTCTGTATGTTTTCCATAAACACGCGGTCCATGTAAAAACACTGACATGTGAAGAACATCATAGGTTATAATGGGCATGTATGGTATCCATGAAAAACCGGATACCACACAGTGGAAACATGGCCATGTGAAGAGGTGCTAAGGATTGCATTATTATTATTATTATTATTATTATTATTATTGTATTTACTGAAATACAAAAATGTCCTTTTTATATCCTTGCCATGGAGATGAGGATAGAGGTAAACACACTTCTTTTCGGTCATATACTATTATGCTTTTACATATGCAGGCTAACAGAGGAATATAGGATATATGCTTATATTATCTAATATAATAATAATAATAATTAATAATAATTTTATTCATTTATATAGCGCTATTAATTCCACAGCGCTTTACATACATTAGCAAAGGATGTGTTAAACATTCAGAAAAAATTTGTTTGTTTTTAACACTTTCACCACCCAGCCTGTTTTCACTTTCCAGACCAAGCCAAATTTTAGAATTCTAATCAGTGTCACTCTATGAGGTAATAACTCTAGAAAGCTTTAGCAAATCCAAGAGATTCTAAGATTGTTTTTTCGTGACACTTCATGTTAGTGATACATTTAGGACCATATTTTTTGCGTTTTGAAAATTGACAATTGTGAAATTTTCACCAAATTTCTAACTTTGAATTACTAAGCACTTAAACCAGAGTTATGCAACTCAAAATAATTAATAAAGAACATTTACCACATGTCTACTTTATGCCAACACCATTTTTGAAACATTTTTTTTGTTAGGAAGCTAAAAGGGTTAAAAGTTTATCAGCAATTTCCTTTTATTTTTTTTTTTAAACCACAAACTATACAAAAACTATTTTTTTAAGAGCCACATCACATTTGAAGTGGCTTTCAGGGGCCTTATAAAACAGAAAATACCCAAACGTGACACCGTTGTAAAAACTGCACTGCTCAAAGTGCTAAAAATCTATTTAATACGTTTATTAACCCTTTAGTTACTTCACAGGAATTAAAGCAATGTGGAAGGAAAAAAATGTAAATTTTACTTTTTGCCTCAAAAATGCTACCTTAGCCCCAAATTTTGCATTATCACAAGGGTAACAGGAGACAATACATGCTACAATTTGTTGTGCAATTTCTGGTGAGTATGCCGTAACCCCATATGTTTTGGAAGACTACTGTCATTTGGAATGCAAAAATCTCCTGGAGTCGAAAGCGGACACCATGTCGGATTTGCAGAGCCCCTGATGTACCTAAACAGTGGAAACCCTCCCACAAGTGACCCCATTTTGGAAACTAGACCCCCTTAAGGAATTTTACTAGACATGTGGTGAGCACCTTAAACCCCTGGGTGCTTCACAGAATTTTATAATGTTGAACCATTAATATAAAAATTAAAAAATAAGTCACATTTTCCCCACAAAAATGTTGATTTAGCCCGCATTTATTTTCACAAACATAACAGAAGAAAAAAGGACCATACAATTTGTTGTACAAATTCTCGTGAGTACACAGATACCCCATATGTGGTTGAAAATTACTGTTTGCGAGCACAACAGGACTCGGAAGGGAAGGAGTACAATTTGAGCACACATTGGGTAGGAATAGACTACTGCAGGAGCAGTGTCGCATTTTAAGAACCGCTATAATGGCAAAACAGCAGAAACCACCCATTTTTGATAGTACAGCTCTTGAGGAATTTCTCCAGTGGTGTAGTTAACATTTTATACCCAAAGAATTGTGCACATGGTGCTGTGAAAATGAAAAATTAATTTTTCAACTAAAATGTTGTTTTAGTGATAAGTTTTTAATTTTCAAAAGGGCTATTAAGGAGGAAATTAACTATATAATTTCGTATGCAATTTTTTCTGAGTTAGCCAATATCCTATATGTGGTTAGAAACTACTTCAGGCACAGTGCAAAGCCCAGAGGGGAAGCAGTGCCATAATGAAATGCAGATTTTGCTGTAAAGGTCATGTAACATTGGCACAGCCTCTGAGGTGCCAGAACATTAGAACCCTGTATAAGTGACCACATTTTACAGACTGCATCCCTCAGTGAAAACATTTAGTGATGCAGTGAGAATAGACACCACAGGTGTATCAAAGAATGTTATACCATTCTGTGATAAGGAGCTAATAATTGCATTTTTATCACTAAAACACTAAAATAGTGCCAGATTGTTTTTTTATTTTCACAAAAAGAAATGGCTAAAATGACACATAATTTGTTATACTATTTCTGCTGAAAGTGGCAATATCCCATATACACGGCAAGGTCGTCAGGGAACTAAGGCTATTTGAATTTTGCAGCATAGATTTTTCTAGAATATTGTGCAGACTCCATTTGCAGAGCCTCTGCTGTGCCTAAACAGTGGAAACTCCCCTTAATTGACCTCTTAATAGAATGTACATCTGTCTGGGAATACATCTATGGGTGTAGTGCATATTTTTACGTTGTGGGTGTTTTGAAGAAACTGACATGCAGTGAAAGTTGGAGTGAAAATTGAAAATATGCCATTGTAGTGCCCAATACATTGTCTCCAGACTGTACTTCCAGAACCACACACCCGTAAAATAATCAGGCTCTCCTCACTACGTTAATGTCAAATATGTAGATGCTAACTGTGGTTTGGGCACATTGTGGGACTTAGAAGAGAGGGGGGGGCATTTAGATTTTGCAGCGCATATTTTTCGATTTCTTATGGAGAGAGCCACGTCTATTTTCCAGAGCCTTTGTGTTACCAGTCACTTGGACACCACCTATATTGCCGTTAACAGATAATGGAACCAAGTGGGGAATGTTTTTTTGTGGGTTGAGTTGGAGCTTTTATTTGTGGCATTTTGGGGTACAGAACATTTTGGATCAGTTCACATGTATCCGGTGCTCTACGATGAGCACTTACATTGGGCATCCATCTATCAGAAACACATGATCAAGATGTAGCCCCTGATGGATCCATTCACTTAGGGATTTACAGGTAAACCCTGGTGTAAGCACTGGAAAAATGTGGGCCACACTTTACGGTGATCTCGGAGGCAGAATGAACAAGTCAAGCAGGTTAAGAATTGGTTTTATTTATTTGGTACTGTTCCCAGTGAGGCATAAGTGATTAGACGGCAATATCCTTCGGGTTGGTACGGTCAGAGCTATACCAGATTTAGATAATTTTTTAGGTTTGCTATCAGATACACCCTTTTTTGTTTTTACAAAAAGAAGTTCTTGCTTTGCCATATTTAGAGAGCTACACATTTTTTTTGTTTTTTGCTAGACAAGTTGTCTTTTTCATTGGTACCATTTCTGGCACATTCCATTTTATGTTCCTTCCTATTCCGATTTTTAGTAGGCAGAATGAACAAATATAAGCAATTCAGGATTTGTGTGTTGGGATTTTTTTTTATGCTGTTCCGCGTGCAGTTAAAGTGATAAGACCGCTTTATTCTTCGGATCCGTACGATTTTACAGCAATACCATATTTATATATTTTTTTAATGTTTTGCACAATAAAAACCATTTCATAGAAAAAAAAAGTTATTTTTGCATCTCTACATTCTGAGAGTTGTAATTTTTTTATTTTTCTGCTGATAGAACAGTTTGTCAGCTTGTTTTGTCTGGGACAAGAGGATGTTTCAAGCGATACTATTTTATTTACATTAATCTTTTTAATTGTGTTTTATTTCACTTTTTGCTTGGCGGTTTTATGAAAAACAAAAAGCATAGTTTTCTGCAACTTTTTTTATAGTGTTTACTGAAGAGGTTAAAGTGGGACAGTTTATGCAATGCAATGCAGTGTGATGCAATGACAGAAGCCTTTTACACCATGCTCCTAGTATGGTCTAATAGGCTTTCCATAGCTGGCTGACCTGGAGGACGTCATGACGACCAGGGATTGCTACGGCACTGATCTGTCTCTTGAGGGGATTTTGCAGGGGCACTGAGCAGACGCGAAATGGGGCGCACATAGTCTCCACGCCTCCTAAATATTGTGATCAATATTGCTTATGACATTCAGGGGGTTTAACAGTCCAGAGTAGTGCAGGCACCACTCCTGGCTGTGAAAGCCAGGTCACGGATGTCACGTAAGCCAAACTAATGGTGATGATCGAGTGTGTACAACTCCTGCAATCGCAAGGATGTACCCATACATCATAGATCGGGAACCCTCTCTCAGTCAGGGAGTATGGGTACATCAAAGAGCGTAAAGGCGCTAAAATACCCATTTTCTTAAAAAAAAAACCCCATAAGGTATTATATTGCTGCCAGGAAAAACATTACAATGTAGTGTAATTCATTAAAAGTAGCTGATGAATGTGGCAAACCAGTAATGGCCGAGTCAAGTAAACAAGGGCTGAGGTTGTAGAGACAGAACTGTGAATTATGACAGACACACCAACGAAAAGAAAATTTGGAATATTTAAAACAGTCAGTTTTATTTGTACCTAGCACATACAATGAAGAGTCACACAAAATGTTGTTGGGAACATGACTGTAAACAAAAAATATTCATAGGCAAATTCTTTGAAATGAGAACACTGAACAATGAGATTCCCTCTGTGGAAAAAGTCATCAGTACTATTTAGGGTGAGCAATAAAGAATTCTAGAGTTTTAATATATTGATTAAATACCTTAATTTTAAATGTTGGAACTATTGTTAATAGATTGTGTTTCTTCATTAAATATACAGCACTTTGCAAAAGTTTCAGTGGAAAAAATGCTGCAAAGAAAGAATTTTTTTTGTTTTTTTTTAATCTACAAATATTAATAGTTTAATTTTAGCAATGAACAAATGGAAAGTAAGAGCATACAAGAACTCAAACCTATATTTTATGTGACCATCCACTGCTTTCAAGATAGCATCAGTTCTTCTAGGTACAGTTGTACAGTTTTTGATTAAACTCAACAGGGAGAACTAACCACAGATCTTCTGTGGATGAGAGTTTGTGCAAATCCTTCTCTCTCTTCACTAATCCAAGACGGACACAATGTTGAGGTCAGGGCTGGGTGGGAGCCATATCATCACTTCTAGGACTCCTTGTTCTTCTTTATGCCTAAAGGCCCAGTCACACACAACGACTTGCCAGCGATCCCGACAACGATACGATCTGATAAGGATCGCTTGTAAGTCTCTGGGAGGTCGCTGGTGAGATGTCACACAGTCAGACCTTACCAACGATGCAGTAACGATGGGCGACCTGTATAACGATCTCGGCAGCGGTGGGACCCTGTTAGGAGGTCGTTGGTAGGCGTCAAACACAGCGATGCGTCCTGCCCAGCAGGACATCGCCTTTGAAGAAAATGGTCCGGACCATTCGGCAATGACGAGCGATCTCTCAGCAGGGGCCTGATCGCTGGTAGGCGTCACACCTAATGAGATCGCTGGCGAGATCGTTGCTACGTCACAGAAACTGTGACGCAGCAACGATCTCGTTGTGTGTGACGGGGCCTTAAGATAGTCCTTAATGATATTATCTCCAAAGATGCTCTGCAGCAAGATAACCCCAAACATACAGATAAACAGAAACCTCCCTGATGGTATTGTATGATTGAGAAGAATCTGTCAACGACACCAAGAAGTGGGCAATTTTGAGGTCCGTATACAAAGTCAACTAAGGAAAATTAGTGCTCCAGATGAAACACACTGTCATGGCTCTCTCAGTGCCTTAGGGCCGCTTTACACGCTGCGAAATTGCTAGCAATTGCTAGCGATGTCGAGCGCGATAGCACCCGCCCCCGTCATACGGGCGATATGTGGTGATCGCTGCCGTAGCGAACATTATCGCTACAGCAGCGTCACACGCACATACCTTGTCAGCGATGTCGCTGTGACCTCCGAACAATCCCTCCTTCAAGGGGGAGGTGCGTTCGGCGTCATAGCGACGTCACTGTGGCGTCATTAAGCGGCCGGCCAATAGAAGCGGAGGGGCGGAGATGAGCAGGACGTAACATCCCGCCCACCTCCTTTCTTCCGCATTCCCGGTGGAGGCAGGTAAGGAAATGTTCGTCACTTCTGTGGTGTCACACATAGCGATGTGTGATGCCGCAGGAACGACGAACAACATCGCTACGTACGAGACAACGATTTTTGGTGTTTGGATGACCTCTCCAAAACAAACGATTTTTGTCTCTTTTGCGATCGCTTAAGGTCGCTCGTATGTGTTACACGCTGCGATGTCTCCGACGCTGGATGTGCGTCACAAACACGTGACCCCGACGATAAATCGTTAGCGATGTCGCACCGTGTAAAGTACCCCTAACTGTATCTATAAAAATTGATGCTTTGATGCAGTTTTGAATGCACGAGACTAGTGACAAGAAATACTGATTTGTTTTATATTTGTTCAATCACTTTGCATTTTGTTAACTTAATAAAAATAAACTTAACACTTCTTTTTTTGAAAACATTTCTATTTTGTAGCATGTTTCCCACACCTACCTAAAATTTTTGCACTGTACTGTATATACACACAAACATTTATATAGCAGTGTTTAGGAGTACAAATCTTTTATATGTAGCATATACAGCATCTATATACTTAAATAACAATAAAACTACATAATGCAGACACCTGCAAAGCATAATGGGCCTCCTTTGACAAAATCTAGTAGAACTGCTTGCCTAGCTGCTCATGGAAACTAATTCTTGTGGAGTTTTCATGGTTGGCAAAGCAATTTTTGAGAGAGTTTTTCAATCAGTGTTATGAGCCAGAGCAAAAAGTAGTTTCAAAGGTAATGGGAAATATAAAAGGAATGACTTCTACTTTCTCTTACTGCATACCCTTTAACTAAAAAAAGACAGAAGAAACAGCGCAGTATTATGGCACTTTTGCAGTCGAGTGGGTTTGGGGCTTTTTGCTTCACCAAGAGTGATATTTGGTCGATCAAAATGGTACAACTCATGTGAAGGATGACTGCTGAAAATTATTATTTTCTGCATCTGGAAACTACTGTGACTGTAGTTATAAACATAAAACAAGTGTGAACTGGGCTAAAAAAAATACTCAGCTCGGAATTGTTGTGAATAACAAGGCCAGTTTTTCTGTTTGTTCCATCTTATAAAGACTGATGTTCCATGTTAAATCTGCTTGAATGTGCCCTAATAGGGTTTCTACATTACAGTGACCAATTACTTAGTAATTCTTAATTACGTTAAGGTCTGAGCATATTGTTTTCAAGAAAAAAAGGACTAGTAAAATAAGTGGTTAAACTCGGTGACATAAATCAAGTGCAGTAATAAAAGAAACACTGGGTTGCCTTTATCAAAGGAGCTAAAAAAATAAATAAAAAAATGCTTTACTGCATATACAAACCAACGTGTACCTTTCATTTTTTTTTTTTATCAGCTATGGAAAATATAAGCTGTATTGTGATTGGCCAGTATTTCCACCAGACTCCTTTGGGAAATATAGTTCAGTACACAAGCCAGTGAGATGAAAGAAATATGACAATACACTATCCCCTTCAATATAAACAAATATTACAGTGTATATTATATTTGGACACATTTACAAAAGGTATTTCAGTGGGTTTTTTTCTTTCCATATTACAAAATTAAGATATGGCTACAATGGCACTAATACACAGAAATAATCCAGATATTCTTTTTTAATTAAGAGCAACCAGTTTTGCATTAAAAACTAGCAAAAAAATATTTACAATAGATGTGAAACATTAAAAGCAAGAAAAGAAATTAGAAAGCTTAATCATAAATATAAACTATGCATCAAACTAAAAGGCACCACTGGTAAAAAAAAAAATAAAAATCCCTGTCGTCCCAGCAGCAGGTTCTATCTCCTTCAGTTAAGCAATTTTTTGCAGATTTAATAAAATAAAAGTTCAAGTCTTATAATCCTTATTGGTTTTCAGTCTCTTACCAGCTGTGCACACGGCAGTTTATACGCTTCCAAGTTAGATAAAGTAGAAAATCCCTTTTATACACGTAGGCCTCTTGGAATGTGCAAACGTGGAACGGCATGACCACAGCTAATGCCACCACTATGGCAGGCCATGGTAACTCAGCGCTCTACGCTAAAAAACAGATCTGCCACATTCTTTCCACTTGTTGAGTGTGCATATGCCTCCATATAACAAGACGAATACATATTTCCAATTATGCAGTCAGTTTTTGGCAGATCATAAGTATCCACATTTTTCATTAGAAAGTAAATAAAAATGCACACGCACAAATGAAATAAATAAAATTCGATACTAAAGCAACATAATATATTAAAAGTCATTGCATTTAATGCCTAAATCAAAGCTGGATTTCTGTCTGCGGATCTAACTCCATTACATTCACAGAGGCACCTGCCTGTGACATGCTGGGAATTTTAATCATAATTCATTTTCTTTACCTCGCTAACAAAACTGGAAGCAGGCAGCAAAACTAATGATTAACCGCGTGGCGCCACCAATACTTATCCTATTGCAAGATACATTTTTGGTGTTTCTCAGGTCAGTGGCATGAAAACTGCATGCAACCTATGAAATTGCACACATGGTGATTCAATGTGTAGAGACAACTATCTAATCTGTATCCAAACCTGTACAGTTCTAGATTTATTTTTTCTTTTGGGGTGGGGGGGCTGAAAATTTCTCAAAACCATGTCAAGTGTTTTACTAAAACAGTGGTACAAATGTGTTAAGGGCTCTTGAGACTGCAACCTAATGTGACTTATACATCTAAGAAGAAATCTAAGGACTCTTTGATTACTATAGTCACACCCGTATTTGCTGGTTAAAGGGAATATGTCACTAGGATTTCACACCATATACTATTTATATGGGCATGTAAGCCTTTAAAAAAAAAAAAAAAAGTGCAGCAAAAGCTTTCCATTGCTAGTCCCCCAGTTACTGAGATCTTAGCATTTAAATTGATATGCAAGTGAGTAGGTAGATCTGAAGCCTCTGTCACTCCAGATCTCTACCCTGCTCATCGCCCTCTACTCCTACTTGACTGACAGCCTCTTAGCAGTGTGACTTCAGGTAATGGAATCTACAGACAAGCAGGTGGAGAAGTCACCGGGAATGGAATAGAGCTGGAGTGACAGAAGATTCAGACCCACAGCCTCATTTTATTAGAACTTCAAAACACTGATTTGTCAGTAATGGTGGAACAGATGGGACATACAAAAGCATTGCTTGATTTGTTTTGAAAGAGCTACATGTGCATATAGTTTGGGGTGTGAAATCCTGCTGACCTTTTCCCTTTCAGGGTGCACAGCTGCTCACCAAACTGGATACAAATATTAAAAACAGGGGGTTTTTATTAAGTTTTCTCAATCATCTGCCATAAACTAAAGACAGCTGCTATTTAAGGACAATCTGCAGATTTTTTTGGTTATTTTGGAATTTTGTTGTTTATGGCTAATGTATGTGGTTTGGGGAACAGTAAGCAGCACTGATTGGGCAGTATAATGAGAGTCAGTTTTTTTCTATATCGTCCTCACAAAGTTTGACTTTTTTAATCCCCACTAATCTACAATGAATCACTCATTGGGATTAGGTCACGTGCACCCCACATTCACTTTATTAAAGCTGTTAGAACAGTCCTTCTAGTGCACAGCAGCTCAGCTCTCTTTATGTTTGTGGTAAGGTAGGTCAAGACACCCTATAGACGTACATTATTTAACTATGGACAGTCCTAAACTCTACCTAATTAAGCCAGAAAAAGCAGTCATGAGCTAAAACTATGTTCTCACACATGCTTTAACAGCATAATTCTAGGAAATGATTGAAGTTTTCCAGGCTACATACCACAGATAAAATAATGATACGTTTTGAAGTGTCCATATGACATACTTAGTTTCCTATAACTGAAGATAAGCTTTGTAGAGGTCGAGTGGTCATGTGGGAATGACTTATCCATAAGATAGGTAATGAATATCAGATTGTTTGGGGTCTGACACTTGGCACCCCCTCAGAGCAGCTGTTATGACCTCTGGTGGAAGAGATATAAAAGTTAAAATGAAGGTGCCCTGATCAGCTCCGTTCAATATGTAGGGACAGCTGCCAGGTACAGCAGATGAGCCCCTATTCTTTTATGAACAGAGTACTATTCTATTGAGAATAAGAGCTGATCTGCAGTCCTGGCAGAGAGGGCTGTAAAGTCAATACAGCTGCACAGTGCAGTCCCATGCCAGTTATCAGACCCCAAATGATATTTATTACCTATCCTGCAGATAGGTCATTAAATACCACATGACCAGATGCTTCCTATCAAATGTGCACTGCAAGTTGTCCAATATCATATTTTCCAAGTGTTGTTGAATTCTAAAAGTGAAGTAATTTACTCCAATCCATCATGATACATAATGCATACAATACATGCATGATACAATGAAATAGTTTGAATGTGTCCTAGGCGCATAGTACTTACCCAATGTTTGGAAGAGGTCAATTTCAGGATTTTAATCTAGCAATGGACATATTCAAGTCATTATCGTACCACATGTATAATTAAGGACCAACAATCTCAATACAATTTTTTTTAAAAAACAACATTAAAAGCATAATAAATACATATTGTGTTTACCTACAGTATTTTGGCCTTAATAAACAGATTGTCTTCACACATTCACTATATTGAAATGCAATATGCCAAAATGCATTTTTAACAGTCTTTCCCAATAAACAAATTATGTGCAATCCATACAACTAAAAAAAAATATTTTTCTACCTGAGAGATTAGCTTGAAAACTTAAGCATTTTACGATATGTACTTTACACAATACTTGGATTCAGATGATGACAGACAGATGAGTTCATGAATGCAATGGATATTTGATGATGGCTGTAGTTAGTCTTATGGTTTTCACAGAGTTGTCATGAGTTTGTCTTGATAAAGAATGCTTTGAATGCCTCCCAAATTCCTTTGGTTTTGATCTTGGATATACCGTGTATTTCTGCCATCCCCACTGGAGACTGGTTTCCAAAATGCCCTGTCATCATGAGAAGATGGCCTGTGCCATTTGCACAGTCTTTGGTTAGTCACAAATGGAACTACTCTAAATTAACTTTAACAGCTATGAATAAGCATCAAAACATTAAGAGAACAAAACACAATATATAAATAATTTATATTAATAAATATTTTTTTTAAAAATATATTTTCACTAAAATCTTTATAGTATGGTACATTGCTATATATTATATATATCTATCTATCTTCTAAACTCTCTAGACAAGTACTTATATAAAGATCGTGGCTCCCCTTTGTTAGGTAGGAGGCACTAGTCTCCATTTGCTACTGCTAACCTGCAATAAGTACACAAATAATACATTTAGCAGATGGATCAAGTGTGTCATTGCAAGCAGAAAAGTAATAAACCCAAGGTATGAAGACCAAGGCTGAATGTTTAGGAAGTAGTGAGGAAGAGGAGAGGCAGGACATTACAGACGGTCACACCTTTCAAGCAACCCCCTGCATTAATATACTGTACTACAAATTAGTCCTCACATGTCAGTGATTCACGTACATGTTCTGTCCATGTTGTAAAACATGCACCCATTATAGTTTAGGAGCACGTTCACAGGTTGTTGGGGTTTTTTTTTTTTGCTTTTTTTTATTTTGCAGTCTGGTTGTCTGCAGAAGATAAAAAAAAAGTGACATCCATTTTTTAATGTAACTTGCAAATCAAAACTATTCAAGTTAAAATGTGTGCAAAAACTATATTTTTTTTTAATAAGTAAAAACGGATGCCATATTAATAATAGACACATGGACAAAATAAAAATTGATGAAAATGGCATCCAGCACCCTGATGAGAAATGGGCATATTTTTTTCCCCGTATTCAGTTCAGCTATATATATATATATATATATATATATATATCACAATGCTGTGAACACAAGGCAAAATTTTGTCAGGGTAAAGGTAAAATACACCGTGTCTAAAGGGCATTTTGAGCTTACAGACGAAGGCAGCATTTTGGTAAACATTTAGCAGGAATAAATTAGAATTCCACAGTCCTTACTATATTACAAAGCCAAGTCCATTATGCTTGTCACTACAAATGCATAAGAACATACATAAAGTTCTTAAATCACATCTTTTACTACAGTCACTATATACACATACAGAAACCATTTAAGACTGTTCCATTAAACACCAAGTATAGAAGTAGAAAAACAGTGAGGATAGAATTGTAAAGATGGGATATATTTGAAAACATCCAAGTTATGGCCGAATAGAATAATGCTTATTTGAGGGATTGGAGAAAAAGCATAAACGGCAATGACATTGAATCTCTTTGACAGCGTAAAAGTAGGTAAACCATTAATTGAGCTGTGCCATCACAAAATATTGTCCCATTTGCTTAAGCCCATGTGGATAATGACATGTAAATGCGTAAAACAAATACACGGAGCGCCTACACCTTTGTTATAACAATTGCAGAATGTTGCCAGAGGGCAGAAACAAAAGTTGTGAGCAGAAAGCTTTCTATAGAATCAGAAATCATAACCCATCTGAATAACCAAAAAGTTAATTTGTTGCCAGGCTAAAGTGTGAATACCTCATAGAAATGGACGTGGAGAAACATGCAAAATTAACAAGCATCCTCTAACTGAATTGTGTGGGCACACAAGCAAGGCTTAACTAAAGAAAACTGTATACATGTCCAAAATAGCGGAGAATAGCCACCCAAAGGACAACAGAAAACTTCTTAAGTGGGCTTCACATCGGCATTTTTCTGCCGCACTGCCAAATCCGGTACAAATGCAGTACAGTTCATTACAGTTCACAGGCATCGCGGCAAGCTCCGATCATGCTGTCACATGCTCCGGTCACACGACTGCATGTGACCGGAGCTTGCCTCGATGCCTGTGAACTGTACTGCATTTGTGTCGGATCCAGCAGAAAAATGCTGATGTGAAGCCCGCTTTAGATAATTGCTTATGTGCTAGCACATGCAACTTTTTGAATAAGCTTTCAAAGTACTGTACGTGGAAAACTTTTGAAAATGAATGATCAATTCAGGAAGCGTTATAAGCGGATATCTCTAAATGACACAAAAAGGATACAAATTGTGTACCACTACTGCAAAACAGATCCAAACAATGGTTTCCTTGCATTCTTTCCCTTCCAAAAAATTATGCCAGACACTACTTGGCCATGCCCGCTGTTTACAAAATGTAAAACTGTCTTGTGAGGCTTAAAAAGATCTAAAAACACAATACATTTGGAGCACAACATGTAACCAGCTTTTTGGTGCAATTTACAAAGGAATTTGTGTTCATTTTGCTTTTGAAATCTTTTCCCTAAAACGGATTTCCAGGACTAGGATATATAGACGGTATATGACAATGCATACAGCTAGAAGAACATGGCTCTGTACACTGTTTAGTGTCTGCATCTATTAAAATTGATGGAGAATGAGGACAGTACCTGAGAATGGCAGAGCAATAAACCCCTAGTGATAGGTCATTAATAGGTTAGTCATGGTCAACCCTTTTAACTATAATTTCCAATTTATCAGTAAAAATTGTAGCGGTTTGTAGTTTTTGCACAGGAAATCAAAATGGGAAAATAACCATGGTGGGCTCACCAAGTATAACAGAATGCATATCAAACGTTGTATATTTAAAGGCATTCACTAGTTTTGTTTTTTAGAATATAAAAGATATGTCCACATAAATTCATTTAGATGCCAGCGCAGCCTCAGTTCTCCCAAGCGAAGCTGCTTCAGGTTTTAATGAAGATGCTGTGACCATGTTCTTGCGGCAAAAGTCGCACAAAGAATGAGCATGTCACTTAACCTCTTCTGGATGTCCCGAATCCTGAATCTGTTAGGTTAGGGTCAGACAAGTGCATATTGTCTCATCCAATAAAAATGGGTCAACTGAGCAAATCACACGCTGATCAGTTTCACCAGAATAAGATCATAGTATGATCTGATTTTCTTAGATGAAAAAGAAAAGAATCTATCCTTTCCACTGTCAGTTTGTGAAAATCAGGCAGTGATCTGAGTGCAGTCTGATGTTTTTCATTGACTTGCATGGCCGAGTCCGATCCCATAATCGGATCCAACTAGGACATGCTGTAATCGGCTAAATCTGAGGGAAAAAAATAGGACATGTGCACGGCCTCGATTCTGATCTGGCATAAATCCTAAGTCATATGACAAGGCTAGTTAAAGGGCCACTTTTGACTTTTAGGATTGCTACCTCCAATACGTGGCACTAGAGTTTTTCTACTTCCTCACTAAAGAGACAATTTGAATATTTCCCAGAGGACAATTGTGGTGTAAAGACTCATCACCACAGACATGCTGGAATGATGTGTCAGTCTCTGCAAGGAGAATAGCTTCCCCTTTAGACCCTGTCTTAGTCTCTCATACAGCTAGATCAGACCTCATACTTTGCACTGATGAGGGACAACCATCCCGAAACACAGTGTCTGCAAATTGAGGTTCTTATCTGGCATAAATCCTTAGACATATGACAAGGCTCATTAAAGGGCCACTTTTGACATTTAGGATTGCTACCTCCAATAGGTGGCACTAGAGTTTGTCCACTTCCTTACTGAAAAGGCAATTTGAATACAGCCTCATAGAATAACATTGGTCTGGGTGTCATCTAATGTTTTGTCGGATTATACTAGGACTAAAAATATGTTGATATGAGCGAGACCTTAAAAGAAGTGACAAGACGGAACATGTGGATGGCAAAGTAATTTTTATATTGCGGTGCACTATATTAATTGCAAATATTGTAAATTCATTGTATTTGGCACTAATGATGAGTGAGCGTGCCCGGCACTTTTCGATACTTGATTGAGCATTGGGGTGCTCAAGTACACTCGGTGCTTGGTCGAGTATCGTAGGTGCTTGGTTATGTCATTTGTTAACGATCAAAGAGCTGGCTCCCCAGTCTGAATGATTTCACTTAGGGTAAAAACGTGTTTGGATGCAGTGTGTAAAAAAACCAAACCCCGCCCATACTTCCCCGGAAATGTTCTGTTTGTTGCTGGCTATAAGTGGGCGAAGAGCTGAACTGCCCAATAATTGACTTCCATTATACTAGTTAATCAAGTCGAGCCCATCAGAGCGTCCAACCAGCTCAACTGGAGAAAAGAGCACTTGAGCATTTTAGTGACTACTCATCACTACTACTCACAAATAAAACCTTGCTGCACCTGCATAAATAATCGGTTACACTAAGATGGAGTATATACTCAGATATGATTCATTCATATTTAAAGAGAAAGTTCACACAAGACACTTCATTTGTAACAAAGTAAAAAAGCTAGAAAAGAAAGAAAGGGAGAAAAAGAATCTGCCAAATTCATTGTCACCGTTGTTCCAGCATTATTGCAGTCATTTATTATCTAGTCTAAAAAGCTGCAACATTTTTTGAATAGCTGACCAGAGACTTCAAGTCTAGGATGACTAGTCCAAACATCCAGTCACCTGCCTTGCTCCCCATGACTGATGGATCTCTCCCTATTCACACACACACACACACACACACACACACACACACACACACACACACACTAAGATCTACCAGTCAACTGAGGTGCGAAAAATGTGAAGAAGCCACTGGGGACCTCTATGGATTACTAGTCATGGTCCCCGACTGGATTTTTAAAAGTACAGTATATTTTCAGTTAAATGCAGCAGTGTTTGAGAGAGGAACATAAACTGCAACAAAAATGTAGCTTGTCAGGTTCACTTTAAAATGCATACTTTTATCTACAAAAAAATAACCAACCTGATATTTGGGGACGTGTGAGGGTGCCATTGTTGCTGGCTCTGCTGGATATTTGGAAGGTATTGTTGCTAGAAGAAGAAAAAGTACAGGTTTGTTAATTGTAACTCAGTAATTGCAAACCACATTCATGAATAACAAACATTTTCAGTGCTCCATCTAAAATATCGAGGTGGAAGGTAGCAGGAAGTTCCATCATAACCTGCTGTAACACTTACAAACATCAATATGTAAATTCTATGATCCTACACACCCAACAAGTTAATAACTTCAGTATTGCTTACAGACTTAGAATATAAAATTATTAGTCAATATGGAAGTCATCAAAAATCGCCATCATATACAGTCTTTATCTTGTCTTTATTGCCTTGTCAGCCACTGAGCGATAGGTGATCTTTACGTTGGTCAGTAATATTGCTGGAGCTGGGCACAGATGATCAGTAGGCGGCATACACATGGAAGCAGCTTATTTTGTTAGTGTCAAATTCAAATAATCTAGGGAAGAAGTTATGGCGCTATTAACCCCTTAATGACCGTGGGCGGAAAAATTACATCCTAGTGGTCATAGGGTTAATCTCCCGCTGCTGCCGGCAGCAGGAGCGGGAGATTGGCGCACATCTCAGCTGATTTATACAGCGGAGATGTGTGCCTGCAAGGCACGAGCGGAATTGTTATCCGCCCGTGCCGTTTAACCCCTTAAATGGCGCTGTCAATAAGTGACAGCGCCATTATGATTGCGAGCATGGCAAACTATAACATACCGCTGACACCAGAAGTCACATGACGTGATAACGTGACTTCCGGTGGTTGCCATGGTAGCATAGGGTTATGTGATGACTCCTGTAGCTCACATGACTCACTTTCTGTTTCACCCAGCCCAGAGCTGGGTGAGACATGAAATTAGTATATCTGTTATTCACAGGTATGATCAGGCAACTGATCCATATAGTCCCCTAAGGACACTAGTAAAATAAAAATAAGTTTAAAAAAAGTTTTAAAAAAATAAAAAAAAAAAATTAAAAAAAACGTAAAAGTTCAAATCATCTCCCATTCGCCCCATTGAAAATTAAAGGGTTAAAAAAATAAAAAATATACACATTTGCTATCGCCGCATTCAGAAATGCCCGATCTATCAAAATATGAAATGAATCTGATTGGTAAACTGTGTAGCGTTAAAAAAAATTCCAAATGCCAAAATTATGTTTTTTGGTCGCCACAAATTTTGCGCTAAATGCAATAACAGGCGATCAAAACGTAGCATTGGAACAAAAATGGTACCATTAAAAACGTCCAGTCGAGACCCAAAAAAAAGCCATCACTGAGCCATAGATATCGAAAAATGAGAACGCTACGGGTCATGGAACATGGCGTAAAACGTACGCCACTTTTTACGGACAAACTTCTGATTTTTTTAACCTCTTAGATACAAGAAAACTTATACATGTTTGGTGTCTATGAACTCGCAAAAGAGCATACAGACATTGCAGGACGGAATGGCAAATAATTCTTTGAGGTAAAACATTTTTTAAAAACAGGCAAATATTTTACCTCACAAAAAGTATCAGCTGTGATCCCATGCTATGCTAAGTACTCTTAAATCTTCCCTTGCTCAGGAGATGTGATATGATCAGACCAAGTGCCTGTATGGTCAGACACAACCATTACACAGTACATAGCAGGGGCACATACAGTATATAAGATTATCTCAAAATGTAAATGACTTGTGTTGGCCAGACGGGCGAGCTCATTTTCGGCTCGTGTCCTTCCCTCTGGCCTTGCTCGCCATCCCGGTCATGATTTACATGGATGACGACTCCCCTGTCATCGTCCTCGCTGCTGGCGAAGTCTCGCGCAGGCGCAGTTCGCTGTGCCCCTACTGCGGGCTTGAGCAGAAAGTTTCCCTCGCGAGCACCGGTGAAGTATTTGCGCAGGCGCGAGATTCTGGGCGGGTACGAGGATGACGCTGGTGAGGTAATGCACAGCACCACTCATAATTTTGCGCCTGAGAGACTTCGCCAGCAGCATGGACGATGAGGTGGGCATAGTCATCCATGTAAATCATGACAGGGGGACGGCGAGAAAAGCCAGAGTGAAGGACACAAGCCGAAAATGAGCCTGACCATCTGGCCAACACAAGTCATTTGCATAGGAAACAGATTTTATAAAGATCTTTTTAGGGTCTGCAAGGGGGGCCAGCAACAAGGTGCACCTTTATAGAATGCAGCACAAGAGCTGCGGAAGGTGATACTTTTGGTTTAATAGGGGAAAAACTGGTGACAGGTTCCCTTTAAGCAGGTAAAAGGTCTGTAGCTGTGTGGCATTTTTTTTTGAAAGTTATTACTGTGAACCCACACGTAGTCAAAGAAGCTCTCAATAGAAGTGAAACAGACTATCATTAGGCTGAAAAAAGGAAAAAGTCCAACAGACACAGATAGCAGAAATGTTAGGAGTGGCCACATCAAACATTTTGTACATTTTACAAAAAAAAAATAAAAAATTTTTCACACTGGTGAGCTTTGGAACTCAAAGGCCTGGAGGTCCAGAAAAGACAGCATTGGTGGATGATCACAGAACTCCTTTCATGTTGAAGAAAATCCCCTTCACAACATCCCCCAGTGAAGAACAGTCTCCTGGAAGTAAGGGTTTCAGTATCTAACGTAAGTCTACCATAAAAGGAAGACTTCAAGAGAACAAATACAGAAGGTTCACCGCAAGGTGAAAATCATTGGTCAGCTTTGAAAATAAAAAGGCAGATTAAATTTTAAAGGGAACCTGTCAGCAGAATTTTCGCAATTAAGCTAAAAGATTTCCGTTCTGCAGCTCCTGGGCTGCATTCTAGAAAGGTTCCTCTTGCTACTGTGCCCCCTTTGAGACCTAAATAAACACTTTATAAATTCTTACCTTTTTGTATGCTAATGTGGTTTCATGGTCACAGGGGCGGGCTGTATTTCGTCCGTTATTCGCACCCCTGCTGCTGTACGCCGTCCCCCATTGCTCATCTACATACATGAGGACGCCGGTGAGGTGATTGCGCAGGCACGAGATTATGGGCGGCGCTGTGATTGTCATCAGCAGCGTCATCCAAGTACCCGCCCATAATCTTTTACCCGTCTCGTCTCCTCTATTGATCGGTGGTGTGCTGCTCCTCCCATCTATTTCCTGCTCCAGGGAAAGATGGGTAATAGGTAATGTGGTTCATATGGCCAGCGCTTGTGCATAACAGTGGAGGCAGAGGTAAAAGCGCGGGCACGAGATTATGGGCGGGTACTTGGATGACGCTACTGATTACAATCACAGCGCTGCCCATAATCTCGCGCCTGCGCAGTCACCTCACCAGCGTTCACACTTTGCACAGTGCTCAGTACCGTGAGAGTGCCACTGGGCATGCGCGAGACCTCGGGAGCACACAGTTACATGAAGGCGGCTGGTTTCGGAACGGCTTATGATCTAAAGCACACTACATCCCCTGTAAAACATGGTGGATCCAGTGTAATGGCATGGACATGCATGGCTTCTAATGAAATTGGGTCACTATTGATTATGGATGATGTGACTTAAGTGTACAGGGCTTTACTTTTCTGCTCAAATTCAACCAAATGCAGCAAGGTTGATTGGACGGTGCTACACAGTACACATGGGCAATGATCCAAAACATACTGCAAAAGTAACAAAGGAGTTTTTTCAGGCAAAGTAGTGGGATATTCTGTAATGGTTGAGTCAATCACCAGATTTCAGTCCCATCGATCATGTATTTCACATGCTTAATACAAAAATTAAGGCAGAAATTCCCACAAACAAGCAACAACTGAAGTCAGTCACAGTAAGGCTATGTGCGCACTGGAAAATGGAATTTTCTCAAGAAAATTACGCAGGTATTCAAAGATTACCGCACCCGCAGTAAAAACCGCGGCAAACCGCACCCAAAAACCGCATGTGGTTTGCCGCGGTTTTACCGCGGTATTGTTCGCGGTATTGCCGCGTGCGGGTTGGGATGTGCTTTATTGCATTCAATGCAATAAAGCACATTGAAAAAAAGAAAAAAAAATAAGTCATTTCATTATGAGATAGTAGATAGATAAAGAGACAGAAGAATAGATAGAGGGATAGATAGATATATAGATAGATAGACAGATAGATAGAGGACAGATCGCTGCATTTCCCACGGTCGGCAGAGAGTACACATTACCGGCCGTGGGAAATGACTGGTAATTCAGCGCTGTGTGTCAGTCACGGCTGGATGTAAGCAGCGCAGGACGTGGATTACGTCGGAGCTTTGTTTCGGGAGGGGTTAATAAAATGGTGAACGAGGCTTGTTTGTTTTATTTAAAATAAAGGATTTTTCTGTGTGTGTGTTTTTTTCACTTTACTTACGGGTTGATCATGTCAGCTGTCTCATAGACGCTGCCATGATCAAGCCTGGAGTTAATGGCGGTGATCCGCCACCATTAACCCCTTGTATTACCCTGACTGCCACTGCTACATGGCGGCAGGAAGAGGCGGGGACACGCCGGTACTGCCGCATAATGCATGCGACAGTCCCGGGGCAGCTGCGGCCGATATTCTCGGCTGCGGGAGGGGGAGTGAGGCGGGGGACATTAACACTGCCCCTCTCGCTCCCCAGCCTGAGAATACCGGGCCGCCGCTGTGTGCTTACCTCGGCTGGACGGTAAATATGCAGCGGAGCCCATGTGCTTTGTTTTCTATATTTCCGTTTCCTATGTGTGTTCTATGTGTCTGTGTGTTCTATGTCTGTGATGTCTGTGTGAGTGTGATCTGTGTGTTTGTTTACTCTCTGCTCCGCTTTATCTTCCTGTAATGACATCACTTCCCTGCAAAACCGCAGACAAGCGATGTACATTACCGGAGGTAAACCGCGAAATACCGCAGGGAATAACGCAGGAAAACGCAGTGAACCGCACAGAATTTGCTGCCTGCGTTATTCCCTGCGGGATTTCACGATTAACATTGGAGTCAATGTAGTGAAATCCCGCAGCGACGTGCGGAAAAGAATTGACATGCAATTGTTTTTTCTGCGGGAATCCCGCAGCAAAACATGCAGCTGTCAAATTCCGCCTAGTGAGCACAGGATTTTTTTTGCCCATAGGTTTTGCTAGTGATTCACTGCAGAGATGTTATGAACATTTTCTGCAGCGAAACATGCAGCAAAACCGCAAAAAATCCGCGGCAAAATCCGGTAAGTGCGCACATAGCCTAAAGGTCCAACAAAGAATCACAAAGAGGAGGAAACCCAGCATTTGGTGACGTCCATAGCTTCCAGACTTCAGGCAGCCATTGCATGCAAAGGATTCACAACAAAGTATTAAAAATTAACATTTTCATTTATGATTTGTCCAATTAATTATTTGTCCAATTAATTTTGAGTCAATGAAAGGAGGAGGTTTTGCAGAAAAATGGTGGCACTTCCTAAACTATTCACAGGATATTTTTGTTCAACCCTTTTAATTAAACCTGAAAATCTTCAATGATATCTCAGTTGTTTCATTTTACACAAAAATAGCGGCCTGCAGAGCTGAAATCACAAAGATTCAGTCATTTTCGGACTAAAAGATGCACTTTTTTCCCCCAAAAGTTTGAAGGAAAGTGGGGGGGGATGAGTCTTATGCCGGCGTCACACGGTACGATATATCGGGCGATATGTCGTCGGCGTCACGGATTCCATGACGCACATCCGGCATCGTCAGAGATATTGCACCGTGTGACACCTCCAAACTGTGAACGAGCAAAAATACTCACTTTATCGTTGCTCGTTGACACGTCGCTCATTTTCAAAATGTCGGTCCTCCTTCTGTGCTCCGGTTGTTCATTGTTCCCGTGGCAGCACACATCGCTCAGTGTGACACCTCGGGAACGACGAACACAGCTTACCTGCGTCCAGCCGGCAATGCGGAAGGAAAGAGGTGGGCGGGATGTTTATGTCCCGCTCATCTCCGCCCCTCCGCTTCTATTGGCCGGCTGCCGTGTGACGTCGAACATCCCTCCCCCTTCAGGAAGAGGATGTTTGCCGCCCACAGCGACGTTGCCCGGGAGGTAAGTATGTGTGACGGGGGTTTAACGACTTTGTGGGCCACGGGCAACTAATTACCCGTGAAGCACAAACGACGGGGGTGGGTACGATAGATCGTCCCGTGTGACTCTGGCATTCTAGTCTGGATGTACCTGGCTGTAGCTGTGGAAGGGGATAATGGTGGTGAGAGGTCACAAGAGGCAAGATTTGGCGCTGGAAAGAACACATGTGCCTGCTGGGATGGGGAATATAGTTCCAGGTGTGGTGAGCAGTGACTATACCGGCAGCTGATGTCCGTGTACTTAGGAGTGCATAGCAGGGTCGTCATGCACTGCGCCACTTACACGTTGAAGTCAGTTGGAGGTATCAGATGACGACACCGAGCACTGGGGGAGTGGAGAGATGGTGTGTATAATCTTTTATTTTTTTTTTTATGTGTGCAGTGTGATAGGGACCATATATACCAGGATGGGGTTATATATACCAGAATGGTGGATATATACCAGGATGGGTTACATATATAACAGGATGAATGACATACCGTGTTTTTCATTGTATAAGACGCACCAGATTATAAGACGCATCCCAAATTTGAACAAAAAATTTTTTTTAAAAAAAATGGGGTCTGTCTTATAATCCGGTGGTGTCTTACCAGGGAGAGGGGGCAGCAGTGGAGTGGGGGGAGTCACAGGAGGCAGGAGTACTGCGATGATACAAGTGGTACAGATGGGGGCCCAGATACTCACTGCGGGCGTTGCTCTGTGCCGGGGCTGGGGACGCAGCTCTGCTCTGTTCCGGGGCTGGGGACGTGGCTCAGCTCTGTGCCAGGGCTAGTGACGCAGCTCTGCGCGGGGGGTGGTGAGGCAACGGCCATTTGAAGATGTCGGTGGTCGGCGGTGAGAGTTTCAAATAATGGCGTCGGCACGTGCGCAGATAGGCACTTGAACTGAGAGCTCCATCTGCGAATGCTCTGACTCTTGGCGCCATTATTTGAAGTCCTGATTGCCAACATCTTCAGAATGACTGCCCGCCGCGCAGAGCCGAGCAGCCCCGCGCAGAACATCCCCACCCAGAGCTGAGCAGCCTGTCCAACACGCAGAACAGCGCCGCACAGAGCAGCGCCGGCAGCACACCGCATAGCATTACCCCTGCCTCCTTTGACCCCTCGGTAAGCTACATTCGGATTTTAAGATGCTCCCCTCATTTTCCTCCCAAATTTTTGGGAGAAAAAGTGCGTCTTATAATCCAAAAAAAATAGGGTATACCAGGATGAAGGACATATATACCAGGATGGGACAAGAACAGGGAACATATTTACCAGGTTGGGGGAACATTCGTACAGAATTTGGAGACATTACACCCAGTGACAGCAGCAGATTCTCCCCCCCCTCCTCCTCCAATAACAGTGTGTCATGTCATGAGCACATTTTTTGTTTCAATGTTGTTTCTATTTTCCCCCTCTAAAACCTAGGTGTGTCTTATGGTCAGGTGCACCTTACAATCCGAAAATCTGGTAACTTTTTTTCTTTTACTAGTTAAAAATAATTGTTTTTAACTGGTAACTTTTTTTGATTGATAGAGTTGTGAACAGCTTGTTTTTTTTCGGGGTGAGCTGCCCAGTTACTGGTAAAATTTGAGAATCTATACGATTTTCTGATCTCTATCATTTTCGGCATTCACCATACACAAATATTTTGCCATTTTATTAGTTCTGATAAAAATGCACATGGCTAAAGCTGGGTTCACACATAGCAACAACAACGTCGCTGTTACGTCACCATTTTCTGTGTCGTAACAGCGACCTTGTAAGTCGCTGTTATGATCGCTGCTTAGCTGTCAAACACAGCAGAAGCAGCAGCGATCATAACGACGCTGTGCTACATGTGCAGAGAGCAGGGAGCCGCGCTTAGCGCTGGCTCCCTGCACTCCTAGCTACAGTACACATCGGGTTAATTACCCGATGTGTACTGCAGCTACATTTGCACAGAGCAGGGAGCCGCGCACAGCGCTTAGCGCTTGCTCCCTACTCTCCTAGCTACAGTACACATCGGGTTAATTACCCGATGTGTACTGCAGCTACGTGTGCACAGAGCAGGGAGCTGGCACTGGCAGCGAGAGCGGACGCTGGTAACGAAGGTAAATATCGGGTAACCAGGGAAAGGTCTTCCCTTGGTTACCTGATGTTTACCCTGGATACAGCTTACCGCAGCTGCCAGACGCCGGCTCCTGCTCCCTGCTCGCTTCATTTCGTCGCTCTCTCGCTGTCACACACAGCGATGTGTGCGTCACAGCGGGAGAGCGACGACCAAAAAATGAAGCTGGACATTCAGCAACAAGCGGCGACCTCACAGCAGGGGCCAGCTCGTTGCTGGATGTCACACACAGCGACAGCGATGGGACGTCGCTGCAACGTCACAGAAAATGGTGACGTAGCAGCGACGTTGTTGTCGCTGTGTGTGACACCACCTTAAATATAGGAGTTTTTATTTTTTAGATATCACAGTTTAGCTTTTGTTAAAACAAGGATTATTTTATTTTTATTTCATTTTTTTTTATTAAACCTTTCAAGAATATGTGCTACCCAGAATATGTGCTAACAGTTTCCCTGTCAAGGACACAACAAGTCCTTGCAGGTTTTCACATTAGCCAGGGGCATATGAGGTACATCTTGGCTACTAAAGGTGATATCTCTGCATGGATCACACTCACACAACTGATACAGGGCTCAGTTTGAAGTTGAGACCAGAATCACACAGTAGTTATGATCTAACCTGAGATATCTGGAGTTAACGTGAGAATCTTTGCAGCTCATACTCCTGACTCACTTTAACCTATGGTATGCCACACTACTGCAACACCAATTCTATTTTCATTTAGAAGCAGTAGAGCTGACCATGCTTTGAGAGGAGAGATGATAGAAGGCTTCAGCTGTGCTGCCCTTCATACCATAGGAACCTCATCTAAAAGGTGTTTGTCATCTGTGATTTCAAATCATGAAGGAAGTTAGACCATTTGATGAGGGCTGTAAAATCTGCACTTAAGGCCCCGTCACACTAAGCAACATCGCTGCTAACGAACAACTTTTGTGACGTTGCTAGCGATGTTGCTGTGTGTGACATCCAGCAACAACCTGGCCCCTGCTGTGAGGTCGTTGGTTGTTGCTGAATGTCCTGGGCCATTTTTTAGTTGTTGCTGTCCCGCTGTGAAGCACAGATCGCTGTGTGTGACAGCGAGACAGCAACAACTAAATGTGCAGGCAGCAGGAGCCGGCTTCTGCGGAGGCTGGTAACCAATGTAAACATCGGGTAACCAAGAAGCCCTGTCCTTGGTTACCCGATATTTACCTTTGTTACCAGCCTCCGCCGCTCACTGTCAGTGCCGGCTCCTGCTCTGTGCACATGTAGCTGCAGGACACATCGGGTTAATTAACCCGATGTGTGCTGTAGCTAGGAGAGCAGGGAGCCAGCGCTAAGCAGTGTGCGCTGCTCCCTGCTCTGTGGACATGTAGCTGCAGCACACATCGGGTAATTAACCCGATGTGTGCTGTAACTAGGAGAGCAGGGAGCCAGCGCTCAGTGTGCGCTGCTCCCTGCACGTGTAGCTCCGTGCGCTGGTAACCAAGGTAAATATCGGGTTGGTTACCCGATATTTACCTTAGTTACCAAGCGCAGCATCTTCCACGCGGCGCTGGGGGCTAGTCACGGGTTGCTGGTGAGCTCACCAGCAACTCGTGTAGCGACGCTCCAGCGATCCCTGCCAGGTCAGGTTGCTGGTGGGATCGCTGGAGCGTCGCAGTGTGACATCTCACCAGCAACCTCCTAGCAACTTACCAGCGATCCCTATCGTTGTTGGGATCGCTGGTAAGTTGCTTAGTGTGACTGGACCTTAAGGCATGATCGGGTAGTAGGGGCGTGTCATCTTTCCTTTGAGTGTTGCTGTCGGCTCATGATTGGTCAGCACCATACAGGGGAAGAAGTCCACGGCCGCAGTAAAAACTGTCTGACACATGGAAAAACAACTCATTAGGTAAAAAATACTTTGCTTGTATCTCCAAAATGAAGAGGAGAAATAAAAAAAAAACCAAAACAAAACTAAAAAAGTTTTATTCTACTTTACATGCACTATTACATTGTGTGTCCAGTTCCACATGAAAAAAAATTGGTGAAAGGTCCTATTTAAGCCTAAAAGGACACAGCTACGGTATATTATATTTTAGGGAATCAGATTTTTAGTTTCTGTATTTGAGAGATTAATGACAGGAGCAATTGTCTTTTTTATTACATTCCTATAGAGCACATAAGAATTTTATTTTGGGTAGGAATGTAAAATAATTTTTTTTCAACAACATAATAGTTTTTATCTTACTAAATTCCAAAACATTCATAACAAGATTATGTACGGGTTCACACTCATTAAAAAAGAAAAACAAAAAGACCTTACCTGGTAGTTCTGAATTTCAGGAGTATTTTTAGCACTGTAAAACAAAAAAGGGAGACATTTTTTTTCTCTCCAATAAATGTACCATTAATACAATCTCACAATGTGGATTTTCTGCACCTATTAGGTTACTTGCGTTTTGTTCATTGTGTTTTTGAGTGCGTATTTTTAACCCGCATCTTTATATCACATTTTTGATGCTGTAGTTTTTCTCTTTAAGATTATGTTTTACATTATGCTGCTTTGCTTTTGATACTTCCTGGTGTTGTGGTCTGACAATTCCTTAGTCATGTGCCCGAAATATAATCATGTGCGGAAAGGACTATCCATATTTAATGCAGTTATAATTTGGAAAATCTGCAAATAAAACTCCGTGTACTTGTAAGTGAAAACGACTTGTTGCAGAACTCAAAACACACACGGCAGGTCAGTTTATACTGTGTAAAAAAAAAAAAAAGAACAGCGGGCATGACACTTCTATATATTCCATCCACCTTGCTGAAACTGTAGACACTGCATTTCTGGAGCACTGAAAAGACACAGTCAGAACCTCAGCCTAAGGCCTGAAACACACATCCGTGAAAACCACGTCCATGTAAAACGGGCCGTTTTTCGGGTCCGTTTTCCATTTTTTAGGTCTGTTTTTATGGTATGTGTGGCCTGCGTGTGTATCCCGTATGCTAGCCGTATGTGCGTGTGGAATGTCCGTGTGTGCGTGAGTGAAATAACTGACGTGTGTGTGTTGTCCGTGTGAAATGTACGTGTGTGATGCAAAATGTCGTTACTACATGTCGGAAGACAGAGTAGCGGGATTAGAATGAACTCGGGTGAACTTCACCCGACTTCATTGTCATGCCGCGGCTCTGTCTTTGTGCCGTGTACTGATTAGCGGTCACCTGTGAAGGATTCACCGGTGACCGCTAATCCCCCGAGTTACTGAAGTGTCCCCCCCTCTCATACTCACCGATCCCCGATCACCGGCGCTGCACGGCATTCACACTGCTCCGGCAGCTTTTTCTAATTAGAAAAAGCCGGCCGCTCATTAAACAGTCTCGTATTCCCTGCTTTCTCCCCCCACCGGCGCCTGTGATTGGTTGCAGTGAGACACGCCCACCATGCTGAGTGACAGCTGTATCACTGCACCCAATCACAGCAGCCGGTGGGCGTGTCTATACTGTGCAGTAAAATAAATAAATAAATTAAAAAAACCGGCGTGCGGCCCCCCCCATTTTAATACCAGCCAGATAAAGCCATACGGCTGAAGGCTGGTATTCTCAGGATGGGGAGCTCCACGTTATGGGGAGTTTCCCACCCTAACAATATCAGTCAGCAGCCGCCCAGAATTGCCGCATACATTATATGCGACAGTTCTGGGACTGTACCCGGCTCTTACCGATTTGCCCTGGTGCGTTGGCAAATCGGGGTAATAAGGAGTGCAGCCCATAGCTGCCAATAAGTCCTAGATTAATCATGTCAGGCGTCTCCCCGAGATTCCTTCCATGATTGATCTGTAAGTTACAGTAAATAAACACACACACACCTGAAAAAATCATTTATTAGAAATAAAAAACACTAACAAATTCCCTCATTACCAATTTATTAACCCCGACAAAGCCCTCCATGTCCGGCGTAATCCACGGACCTCCAGCGTCGCTTCCAGCTCTGCTGCATGCAGGTGACAGGAGCAGCAGAAGACACTGCCGCTCCGGTCACCTCCACGCAGCTAATGAGATGAGTAGCGCGATCAGCTGCTGTCACTGAGGTTACCCGCGGCCACCGCTGGATCCAGCGGTGGCCGCGAGTTACCTGACTGACAGCAGCTGATCGCGCTACTCATCTCATCCTACTGTATAACCAGAACAAAGCCCTAGTGTGCCTAAATTTGTATTTTCCTAAAGGGGTTGTCCAGGCTTGGAGCACAAGTCTGCAGTCACTTTGTGAATCCTCACGGTGCAGTTTTCAGGATTCTGGCCACATTCCAACTAGATGTATCAGGACTCACTCAATTCATGCTTATGTGTAGTTGGTATGTGACGACATGTATACAAATCACTTGCGGACACACGCCTACCCTCTTCACTGGAGAACCCTGACAGAGCGCACACTGCACGCTGTAAGGAGTCACACAAGTCTGCAGTCACAATGAATGACTGCAGACCTGAGCCCTAAGATCAGACAACTCCTTTAACTCCTTCACGACCTAGGACGTAACTGTATGTCATAAATCATGAAATGGTGATCACCGCTGGCTGCTGCAGTGGGCCAGCAGTGATCCCTGCACATGTCTGCTGAATTGAACAGCAGAAATGTGTGTCTTGCAGGTGCTGGTGGATCCACAATGAGAAGGAGTTAAAGGTAATTTGTTACATAGCTGTGTCACACCTAAATGTCCCTATGTTTTTTTCTGCCTATTACAGTTTTATGGACATGCTTTTATACAACTTATCTGAAACGACACAGTATATAAATGAATTATCTAAACTCACGCAACTAATCATCAGTGCTTTGTTCCTTTGAATGGTCATAAATTACAGAATTATTTTAAGAGAAACATGCTAAGGAGCCTCAGAAGTCAGTAAACTGTCCAGTGCCTTAGCACACGAGCTGTGTGTGAATTAACCTTTGGCAAGTACAGTGGGGGGGGGGGGGGGAAGTATTTGGTCAGCTACCAATTGTGCAAGTTCTCCCACTTAAAAAGATGAGAGAGGCCTGTAATTGATGTAATTGACATCATAGGTAGACCATAACTATGAGAGACAAAATGAGAAAACAAATCCAGAAAAATCACTTTCTCTGATATGGCAAAATATTTTTTGCAAATTATGAAGGAAAATACCGTATTTTCCGGCATATAAGATGACTTTTTAACCCCTGAAAATCTTCTCAAAAGTCGGGGGTCGTCTTATACCCCGGGTGTCGTCTTATACGGCGGTGCACGGTGCTGCATGAGCCCATTGTGTTTAGTAATGCCCTCCTACCAGTCCCCTTCTTACACACAAACATTCTCACCTGTCCTCTGTTCCCGCGGTGCCTTCAGCTTCTTCTGGCAGACTGCAGGCCCATAGACCCCTCCGCGAAAGCGTCCTGTACATGGAGCCTCCACCGTCATGGCTTTACTACAGTTGAATGCTTTGCGGTGCTGTAAAGCATTCAACTGCAGTAAAGCGCTGACAGCAGCAGCGGCCGCGTGTACAGGACGCGATCATGGTGGGGTCTATGGGCCTGCGGTCCGCAAGAAGCACTCCATGATCGCATCCCATACATGGGGCCGCTGCTGTCACCGCTTTACTGCAAAGAATTCAACTGCAGTAAAGCCATGACAGCAGACAGCAGCTCCATGCATCGGACGCTATCACGGAGGGGTCTATGTGCCTTGCGGTCTACAAGAAGCAGCTAAGGGCACCGCGGGAACAGAGGACAGGTGAGAATAATGTTTACTGTGTGTAAACAATAGCATAATCGGGAACAAGAAGGGGACCAATAGGAAAGCATTACTAAACAATGGGCTCATTGCTACAAGGGGGGGACAAGGATGGGCACATTACTAAACAATGGGCACATTACTCCAGGGGACATTACTAAACAATGGGCACATTACTTGGGTCGGCTTATACTCTGTTATATTACGGTTTATCCCAAACTCTATATTTTAACAGGAAAAGTTGGGGGTCGTCTTATACGCCCAGTCATCGTACACGCCGGAAAATATGGTAAGTATTTGGTCAATAACAAAAGTTCATTGCAATATTTTGTTATAGGGTATTTTCGAATTATAAGACGCACTTTTCCTCCAATAAAATTTGGAAGGAAAGTGAGGGGTGCATCTTATAATCTGAATGTAGCTTACCGGGGTGGTGGAGAGGTGTCGCAAGGGGCCAAGGGAATGCTGCCAATGCTGTGGAGGGTCGGCGGGGGCTGGGCTGGTGCGGGGTCTGCAGAGGCTGGTGCTGGGGCAGCTGTGCAGTGTCAGCAGCTGCTGTGCAGGGTCTCCAGCTGCTGCAGCGGCTGTGCGGGGTCTCCGGTGGCTTTACTGGCACTGCGGGTTGGATAGTGAGGACTTCAAATAATGCCGCCCGGAGTCGGCACGTGCGCAGTTGGAGCTCTTGGCTCAAGCTCTCATCTGCGCAGGTCCAGCCTCCAGCGCATTGATCTCCCTCCAGCGGACTTTGGGAAAATGGCTCCCGGAAGTGGCACTTGCGCAGATGAGATCTCGGCTTGCCACTGAGCCTAGAGCTTAAATCGGCACTGACTCCCGGCGCCATTTCTTTGAGACCCTCACCGTCTGCAGCCGTCGCAGCGGCAGACTCCACAGCCTGAGCCTCAGCACAGCTTCCCCAGCATGGCAGCACCAGCCTCCGCCACCACCCGAGCCCCAGGCTACGTCACAGCAGCAGCCACTGCAACATGAGGAGGCACAGCTGCCCCAGCACGGCAGCACCAGCCTCCGCCTCCGCCCGACCCTCCGCCGCAACCCCAGCCTCCGCCCCAGCACAGCTTCCTCCACCACCGCTATTGTCCCCTCCGGTCGATAAGACAACACCGTATTACAAGACGGATCCCATTTTTTTTTCTTTACCTTTTCTTGCTCTGAATTTGTGGTCAGTCTTATAATCCGGTGAGTCTTATGAAATGAAAAATACGGTATATCCTTTGTTGGCAATGACAGAGGTGAAACGTTTTCTGTAAGTATTCATAAGGTTGGCACACCCTTGTTGGTGGTATGTTGGCATATTCCTCCATGCAGATCTCTTCTAGAGCAGTGATGTAATGGGCCTCACCAGAATAGCTCCTGAAAGCCCATTCTCTGGGCTTGTACAGCCAGGTGTACAGTGGGGAAAAAAGTATTTAGTCAGCCACCAATAGTGCAAGTTCTCCCACTTAAAAAGATGAGTGAGGCTTGTAATTGACATTATAGGTAGACTAAACAAAATGAGAAAAGAAATCCAGAAAATCACCTTCTCTGATTTGGCAAGATTTTATTTGCAAATTATGGTGGAAAATAAGTATTTAATCATCTAAAAACATGCAAGATTTCTGACTCTCACAGACCTATAACTTCCTCCGTCCTCCACTCTTTACCTGCAGTAATGGCACCTCTTTGAACTTATCAGTATAAAAGACACCGGTCCACAACCTCAAACAGCCACACTCCAAACTCCACTATGGTGAAGAACGAAGAGCTGTCAAAGGACACCAGAAACAAAATTGTAGCCCTGCACCAGGCTGGGAAGACTGAATCTGCAATAGGCAAGCAGCTTGGTGTGATGAAATCAACTGTGGGAGCAATAATAAAAAAATGGAAGACGTACAAGACCACTGATGATCTCCCACGATCTGGGGCTCCATGCAAGATCTCACACCGTGGGATCAAAATGATCACAAGAACGGTGAGCAAAAATCCCAGAACCACATGAGGGGACCTAGTAAATGACCCGCATAGAGCTGGAACCACCGTAACAAAGGCTACCATCAGTAACACACTACGCCGCCAGGGACTCCGGTCCTGCAGTGCCAGACGTGTCCCCCTGCTTAAGCCAGTACATGTCCGGCCCGTCTGAAGTTTGCTAGAGTATTTGGATTATCCAGAAGAGTATTGAGAGATTGCCATATGGTCTGGTGAAACCAAAGTAGAACTGTTTGGTACAAAACACAACTCGTTGTGTTTGGAGGAGACAGAATGCTGAGTTGCAGCCAAAGAACACCATATCTACTGTGAAGCATGAGGATGGCAACATCATGCTTTGAGGCTGGTTCTCTGCAAAGGGACCAAGACGACTTATCCGTGTAGATGAAATAATGAATGGACCCATATATTGTGAGATTTTGAGTGTAAACCTCCTTCCATCAGCAAGGGCATTGAAAATAAAACATGTTTGAGTCTTTCAGCATGATAATTATCCCAAGCACACCAACAGGGCAATGAAGGAGTGGCTTCATAAGAAGCATGTGAATGTCCTGGAGTGGCCAAGCCAGTCTCTAGATCTAAACCCCATTGAAAACCTTTGGAAAGAATTGAAAGTCCATGTTGCCCAGCGACAGGACATTCTGCCCTCTTGAGCACTTCAATAATGCCACTTCAGATAATTACTTTTGCCGGATTAGGAGTTAGTTTTTGTACATGGTACCTAATCAGAAAGGTGTGACTGGATCATTTTAAGCTACAACTGCACTATGATTTTTCCCATCACCATTTTTACGTACAACAGCTGAATAGTATTGCTTCATTAAAAGAGGTATTCCTTTCATAAAAGATACATTTGATTAAGCAAAAAATGTGTATATAAATATTTTTGTAATTTACAGCTATTAAAATTTATTATTAAAAATTATGTTCCATTAAAAAATACAAAAAACAACTTTGATCTTCTGGAATAGGCCCCCTGGCATCAGCAGTAAGTCTTATCTGTCCATCACAGTGGCCACGCTTACACAGTCCTTTTATCCTATAACCTCAATGCCGGCTAGTGTTTATGACGTAAGACGTGTCGTACACCCAGGCTTCAGAAGAAGGACAAAGATAGCCGAAAGAGGAAGCGCCAGTACCAGAGAACGGAGACACCCAATGCACTGCACCGCCCATTGGGTGAGAATTATAAAGTGATTTTTACGTTCTACACAGCGGCCTGGGCTCTTATATATGGCATGCTAGAATGTATATACAAGAGCCCAGTGGTGGTGGCCGCAACTTCTAGTCACCAAATCTGGTGACAGGTTCCCTTTAATCATATGTATATTTTATGATGGCACATCCCCTTGAAGTACTTAATTAAGCAATCATTAATATGGACAGTGTCTATAAATAGGCATGAACTGTGTAAAAGAATGTGCAGGTTAGTCTGGAAAGGTCAATACAAGCAATTATGAGACACTTTACGTGACAAGCATGTGTTCTTATGCTCTGTACATTGAATGCTTGTTATTTTTTGCACAAAAATTGTACTGCAGACATAGTGTGCTATATTTAGTAATAATCTCCACTAAGTCAGGTAATGTGCGGGGAACATGCAAAACAAAGTGCCTGAATGGGTTGCACAAATACTGAAACATTATGTACACTAATTATTTGCAAAAACTTTATTACTGAGCACAACCCATAAGAATGATTACATGACAAAGGGTTTCGATAGATGATACGCAATTGGAAAACCTATTTATTAAAAGACACTGCCATCAAAACGTTACAACATGTAATTGAGTAATCCTGATATTAATTAACCGATTGTATGCAAATATGCACTTACACATGCGAGCAATAATAGATTTACCCATAAAATTTACATAAAACAGTAATTACTGCATTTGAGCGAGATGGTTCATCTACAGCTAATTAGTCAGTAGGGTGCCATTATCCAAGTCCATAAATTGGGCGTTCACAGATCAGGACAAGTTAAAAGTAGCAACTAGTGATGCTAAAAACTCTACACATACTGGAATGTCTCAAAGAAACCGGTTCAGAGTTACAGACATGCTACCATGTTACTTCTGCTCATTTTTACTCGGTTTAAAAGCTGCCTGGATTTTAGCTTGTTGGGCAAAAGTATTTTTTGCACTTTTTTTGCCTTTAAACCTATACTTCTACCATCCAAAAACATACATATTGTAAATACCTCCCAATATAACAATTGCTTTCTGTAACCTGCACGGATCACCATTCTCACCGTAAGTATAACACAACACAAAGGCTAGGGCTCCACTTTGCGTTTCCACCTGCGTTTTTGGTGGCTTTTTAGGTCCGTTTTGAGAAGCACCTTTTTCATGCCAAAAGGCATGCGTTTTGATTTCCCAGCAAAGTCTATGGAAAATGGGGATTTCTAGACCCCACTTTGCGTTTTTAAACGCTGCGTTTAATTTGCATATTTTATGGCAAAAACCATGCGTTCAAAGAAGCAACATGTCAATTGTTTTTGCCATTTTGGGTGCGTTTTGCTAACATTGAAGTCTATGAGAAATGGCAAAAAACAAGATTCCAGCAAATTCCTTCATTTTACCTGCTTTTCCAGTGCAGAAAACATGCGTTTTGGACTTCAAAAACGCATGCTTTTTGGACATCAAAATAATGATTTCATATGTCCCTTTACACACACACATAGCCCGACAATTAAAAATAAGAATTTTAATAAATTGCAATTTTCCCATTAAATATCATATTACCGCTATAATTTCATTAAATTAATCTATTTTCATTATTTTTCACAAAAATATAGAATTGTTTATTTTTTTTTTCAAATTTTTTCATTGAGTTTGACTATTTAAACTTTATTTAGCAGTGTCATGATGTTCAAAACGCATCTATCAAAACGCAGGTGGAAAAGCAGGTAAAAATCGCTGAAAACGCATCTAAAACGCGGTAAATACGCATGCGTTTTCAGCGCTAAATTTCTGAAAAAGGCAACTTTGGTCAAATCAATTAAGCCCAAAACGTGCGTTTAGAACTGCAAGTAGGTGAACGCAAAGTGGGGCCCTGGCCAAAAAACACCACAAGGATTCTACTTGTTGCTCTGTTCAACATAGTAAGAAATATCTGAAAAGTAAACTGAGCTTTGTCATGCCGTCTGACAAAAGACTTTGGTATGATTTAGGCTAAGTACGTATGATGAGTATTTGGTGAATTTTTCCCCGTTGTAGCTTTTTATACACAAAAAAAGTGAATTAAAATTCCAGCAAAGGGAATGGGATTTTAAGAGCCAGAATTCCAACTGTGTTTTATATTTATTTTATGCTGCAGAAACGGTCTTGTGGTACAATTCTGAAATCTATAATGTCAATTTCTATTGCGCCAAACGTATTTTATTTGCAGAATTTCCCCATAGACTTGAATTAAAGGGGATTCCTAAATATGCATTTTTTATTGCATTTCCACAATTATTGAGTTTTCAAAAGGAAGAAGTTTTCAAAAAGAAGCAATAATTCAGCCGATTAAAGCAGAAATACTGCAGCATCAAAAAAGCATTAAACACTAATCGGGTTAACTCCGCTTCAACTGGAAGGTTCTTATTACCATGAATTTTTTTAAATGGAATCCAGCCATGACTTGAAACGGATATTCAAAATCTTTTACGACATCCGCTGTACATGTAGAGCGCAAGTCAGCAGCCGATGTGTGCCCCATAGTCAGCCGATAATGGCTGTATGTCGCAGGAAGGATCTGCCTTAGTCAGCTTTTACCTCAGTATTTGTAGCCAAAACCAGGAGTGGAACAATCAGAGGAAAAGTATAATAGAAACCCAGGCACCACTTCTGTATTTATCACAGACTCCTGGTTTTGGCTACAAATAGTGAGGTAAAAAAGTCACCAAATAGTCAGTGTCCACATGGCCTAAGGCTTTATTTACGCATCAGTGCTATTGAGTATTTCATCAGTATTTCAATGCCAAAATCAGGATACAGAAATACAGAACAGGTGTCAATCTTTCAATTACAGTTTTTCTCTAAGTTTCACTCCTTTTTTTGGCATACATACACTGATGCAAAATAATGACTCAAAAACTGACATGTGAATGAGGCCTTTCAGCCACGGTTGGAGTGGAGCTGTGCCCACAACAGTTAACCTGCTAAATGTACACTGTCAATATCTGATTGTGGCATTAACAGTGTGCTGACAAGAGGGTGTGTCATTATATGCACCCACTGACTGCCCTGTGACATGATCGCACAGCGCCAATGGGTTTGCTATGGCAGTCAGGGGTCAGTAGAAGACTCATGGGCCTCCATTGCAAACCTCTATTAAAATCATGCTTGTAGCTAGTAGCTTGTAGCCATGATTTTAACTAACTATATACAGCAATATTGTGATATTACTGTATATACGGTGTTTCCCTGAAAATAAAGACCTAACCAGAAAATAACCCCTAGCAAGAATTTTCAGCCTTTTTGGAGTATGCTTAAAATATAAGCCCTACTCCAAAAATAAGCCCTAGTTGCGGTTCAATAATGAAATGACCAGGCAGCTAAAAAAGTTAAGTAATACAGCAGGACACTTCAAGCAGACACCCCCAAAAGAGAAAAACTGTCCCAAAAGAAAGCAGACAGCCCACCCACCAAAACATTGCACTCACCAGACCCTGAACAACTACAGCTGGCAAGTGCCAATGGTGGATGGGCTCTCCCTCAGAGATCTGTGTTGCTGTCAGGTCCCTCGCCGTTCTGCGCGCGCACACACACACACACACACACTATCACTCCGCTCTGACTATCTCACTGAGTAATACTGATTCCGTTCAGCGGTGGGAGCCCACCGCTGTGAAACGCAGGAGGACAAGACAGTGACGTAGTTCTGTAGGTGAGAGGAGCCCATTCACTTGCCAACTCTACATGTCTGGCGTCTGGTAAGTGCGCTTCTCCTGGGGGGCTTGTCTGCCTTCTTTTGGAGATAAACTTAGCCATGTTTCCCCCAAAATAAGCCCTAGCACATTTTTGGGGGCAAAAATATGACACTGTCATACATTTAGATATAGCAAAGGAAGAAATATAAAGGAGAGAGGAGGAGCGACAATACTAGATGCAGGCTGTAGGAGATGTCTTTTTCTAACAGCATGTCCTGTATCTTCTCATAACTAACGCCCAAAGAACATAGGAAAGTTCTCTGCACTGACTAGACCCATTCTGCTCTGCGTTTAGGATATTGTTTTCTTCACTAATGTGACAGCAGCCATTTACAAATACCTAATAATTACCTTTGTGTATTTTTCCACCTCTGTCTGCCCTTCTGTGCATCCAACTTCACATAGCTGAATGGGAGGTCCTATTCTGAGTGGTCACATGTTTAAGCAAGAAATTGAGAAGAATCCTGACAGCGTCAAGTTTGAGCGCAATATGACAACTGTCAGGATTCCATTCTAGTTGCCTGCTCAAGTGGTTGTCACATTATGGCTTATATTTGTTATGTATACTGACGGTCACATGCAGACTAGCAACTATTTCTGCTTCACCCAACAAAATGTGACCACCTACAAAGGAACAGTCACATGACGACTACTTGAACAAGCAACAGAAGGGAATCTTGATATTGCCAAATCCTGAGAGTGTGCAATCTGCACAATCTGCACAATCTGCACAATCTGCAGACTGATTGCAGAAATGTCATTTTAACCTCTTTAAAACTGGAGACTGGAGAAAAAGGGGGAAACAAATCAAAAGCTTTTGAAAAAATGTACACATAAATATAATGGTATTTTTGCTCAAATGCACAAAATCCATAATTTACAAATTAATATCTTGTAAAAAAAACAAAAAAAAAAACAACTTATAACAGCCTCTATATTTTGTACAGATGTAACAAAGAATTACCCTCTGCCCATAGTATTTATTTATAATGCATTCAAAAGGAAACTATTTTGCAGACCTTACAGTTAAGTAACACTGCATTAGTACTTCATGTGGCTTAAAATGACCACCATGCAGTCATCAATGTACAAGCCAGCATATTTACTTATCAGCTGTAATGCTGCCCTAAGGCATAGAGAAACATGTTACTCACACTGTTAAACCAAAGCCCCTCGTAACCCAGAAAATACAGAGGACATATGGTTCTTTTAAATCCAATAGAGAAAAATCACATCTGCTGTGTATGATTCCCAGAGAGCAATATTTTTTCTCCATCTCTCTTCAGTCTCATATAATAGCGAAAAAAAAAAAAAGTTGACAGGCTCTGCCAAAATATTGCACAGGATTTAATTTTAATAACAGTTAGTCTTTCTTCACGTATTATTACAAGGCTTTTTTCCTCACTAATATAATGATGGCTTATTTCATAGATGAAAGAAAAAAAAAATCACATTGATCAAAAAATTAATTTGGCAAATTGCAGCATTAAAACTTATTTCATATCCAGAGCGTAAACCAGCAGCACTGCCATTTGGGGTCACACATGCAAAGTACAAGTATGCCTCTACCTTCATCTCTGCTCCGTCCAAATATTGTTCTTCTGCACAAGCACAGCAGCTCTGGAGCAATTCTATCAAGTACAGAGAATTATGGCTGAGCGGCACCAGGTCAGTGTGCTGCATGGCCCATCACAGCTCGGAGATAAAGAATGGACAACTAGTGGAAAAGGTAGGATACGAGTCACAATATTCAGAAACAGTGTTGGTTACTCCTCAGGTACACACAAGAGTTTATTCTGAAAAGTTACTTGAAAGTACAAACACACACATTATATATATCTATATATATAATTGCCTTATTCTGTCTGTCTGTCTGTCTGTCTATCTGTCTGTCTGTCTGTCATGCTCCGAAATTGTGTCCTTACGGTGACACAAAGCTGATTGGCCGCTGGGCTCGCCATGGCCCCGCCCCCCCACACGGATTGGCCTCTCGCCCCGGCTCTCTGCAGGCCCCGCCCCCCTCACGCAATGCACGCTCGCTCTGGCCCAACTGACACGGAGCCGCGACTCCCAGGTGAGTACACACACATCAGATCACACTCACTCTCACACTCACTCTCACACATCACATCCACACACTCACAACATCCTGGGATATCGCTTGCTTCTACACCGGCTCCGTCAGGATCCCAGCAGCGCCACACATAACCTTGCGATGCTGGCATCTTGACGGAGGCCGTGAAAGCTGGTAACCATTATACACATCGGGTAACTAAGGTCCCTTAGTTACCCGATGTGTATCATAGTTACCAGTGTACACCGGCTCACACTCACTCTCATACACACCTCACACACACCTCACACACACATCACACACATCAAGGTCCTGCAGCGGCGGAAAATACAGACACATAACAGCACACACATAACAGCACACACACACACACACATACACACACACACAAATCAGATCACACTCACTCTCGGGTGTGTGTGAGTGGATGCGATCGGGTGTGTGTGAGTGGATGCGATCGGGTGTGTGTGAGTGGATGCGATCGGGTGTGTGAGTGTCGGCAGAGGAGCACGGCGTGCTGGAGGAGGCTGGGAGCAGAGAGGCTGATCATGGGGAAGGCTGGGAGGAGAGAGGCTGATGCTGGGGGAGGCTGGGACGAGGGAGGCTGATGCTGGTGGAGGCTGATGCTTGGGGAGGCTGATGCTGGGGGAGGCTGGAAGGAGAGAGGCTAATGCTGGTGGAGGCTGATGCTTGGGGAGGCTGATGCTGGGGGAGACTGGGAGGGGAAGGCTGATGCTGAGGGAGGCTGGGAGGAAGGAGGCTGGGAGGAGAGAGGCTGATCCTGGGGAAGGCTGGGAACGGGAGGCTGATGCTGAGAGAGGCTGGAAGGAGAGAGGCTGATGCTGGGGGAGGCTGGAAGGAGAGAGGCTGATGCTGGTGGAGGCTGATGCTTGGGGAGGCTGATGCTGGGGGAGGCTGGGAGCGGAAGGCTGATGCTGAGGGAGGCTGGGAGGAAGGAGGCTGGGAGGAGAGAGGCTGATCCTGGGGAAGGCTGGGAAGGGGAGGCTGATGCTGGGGGAGGCTGGAAGGAGAGAGGCTGATGCTGGTGGAGGGTGATGCATGGGGAGGCTGATGCTGGGGGAGACTGGGAGTGGAAGGCTGATGCTGAGGGAGGCTGGGAGGGGGAGGCTGGGAGGAAGGAGGCTGGGAGGAGAGAGGCTGATCCTGGGGAAGGCTGGGAAGGGGAGGCTGATGCTGAGGGAAGCTGGAAGGAGAGAGGCTGATGCTGGGGGAGGCTGGAAGGAGAGAGGCTGAGGCTGGGAGGAGAGAGGCTGATGCTGGGGAAGGCTGATGCTGAGGGAGGCTGGGAGGGGAAAGCTGATGCTGGGGAAGGCTGGGAGGACGGAGGCTGGGAGGAGAGAGGCTGATCCTGGGGAAGGCTGGGAGATGGAGGCTGATGCTGGCGGAGGCTGATGCTGGGGGAGGCTGGAAGGAGAGAGGCTGATGCTGGTGGAGGCTGATGCTTGGGGAGGCTGGGAGAGGGAGGCTGATGCTGAGGGAGGCTGGGAGGAGGGAGGCTGGGAGAGGTAGGCTGAGAGAAGAGAGGCTGATGCACACACACACACACACACACACACACGCGCGCACTGCACAACACACCACACACACTGGGAACCACAAACAACTGCCCTACACAGACACCCACACACACAGACAACGCTGCACACACACAACACCCAACACACAAACACCGCGGCACACACAAATATACGCACATACCGCACAACACACACATTGCACAAAACATACCTCCCCCCAAAACACACCACACACACACAAACCGCGCAACACACACACACAACGCTACAGACACACAGCGCTCCACAAACAACGCAACACACGCAACACACATACAACACCGCTCTCACCCCCCGTCACACCCAGACAACACCCAGAACATGTACAGCGCCTACACAAACACTTGGTAACTACACACAACAACATATCTCTATATCTCTATATATATATATATATATATATATATATATATATATATATATATATATATATATATATATATATATAACAAAAATCATACATGAACTACACAATACGTAAATTCTAGAATACCCTTTTTGCCACTTTTTTCCTCTGCATTATTTTTCATGCAGAAACCTCCCTCAGGATATTAGGCTACGTTCCCACTGAGTTTTTGACAATACATCTTTTTGCTGTGTTAACAACGCAACATCACATAGTTCCAGCAAAGTGGATGGGATTGATAGAAATTTGCCGCTGTGCTTCTTTCTTAGGCTACTTTCACACTTGGACGGGTTCCGTTGCTATCCGCGGTCTTGAGGAATTACGGTAACCGTTGCAGGAAACCGTTTGATTCCTCATAGACTTCTATTAGCTACGGATAACCATGGATGGCCTTGCGTTTCATTCGCCCCGCGGCGCATCAGTTGTTTTGTCGCTGACCGTCAGTGACCGCTGGGCGGATGGAAAGCTGCATGTAGTGTTTTTCTGCGCTTGGCGGAGTGTCAAAAAAACGCAACCTGCAGGAATCCGTTGGCGTCCGTTGTTTTTATAATGGAAGACTATGGTGGCGGATTCCGTTAGAATCCGTCATTTGACGGATTCTGTTAACGCATCCGTCTTTACACAACTGCGCATGTCCAGATGTGTAAAGTCAAGGAAAAAACCTATAACGGATTGCGTTATTTTGTACGATCCGTAGCATATATGCAACGTATCCGTCACACAACGCAATGCTACGGATGCTGTCCAACGCAAGTGTGAAAGTAGCCTAACTCATCATAAACTGCCCGTGAATGTTTCACACCTGCAACATGTCAACTTCTCTTACAGAATTTTATGTGAAGATTTTCCCTATAAAATATAAAATCAGCAGGTAAAAAACGCATGTGTCTGCTTGCGTTTCCGAAGCGAACACAGGAAAACCGCATGTAATCCACACCCAGGTATATCAAAGTTTTGTCAAAACCACATACCAGGAAGTATAAAAAACAAGGCATCTTTATTAAAAAAAACCCCAAAAACCCGCAGCAGTGTCAAAAAGACATGTTAACAAAAAAATGCAATGAAAAAACGCAAGTAACCAAATTTAAATAGGTGCAAAAAAACTCACTTCAAAAAACGGCATGTGAATAAACCCTAAAACACTCAAAAGCTTTTCAGACTGACATTCCAAAGTAATAACTTATTACAACCAGCAAATATCGCATACGTGTTCTTTAATTATGTTCATATACAAATAAAATACAATCTACAAAAATGAAAAACAGCTGTTAAGCAATTTAATCTTAATGAACTCGCTCATTCATGTCATCACCTCAAAAACATCTCTAGAATTCAACCTTTTCTTACCATTGACTCTGCAAAAACTCTTACTGTCGCTTTTACTCGTTCTCGCCTGGATTACTGTAATTCTTTACTAATTGGTCTCCCTGTTACTAAACTCTCCCCTCTCCAAACCATCCTGAATGCCGCAGCCAGGATCATGTTCCTTTCCAACAGCTTCACTGATGCCTCTACACTGTGCCAGTCATTTCACTGGTTGCATGACCGTTACAAAGTCCAATATAAACTTATCCCTCTCACCCACAAAGCTCTTGACTGTTCTGCACTGCCCTACATCTTCTCCCTCATCTGTCTATCACCCTACCAAAGCCCTCCATTCTGCTAATCACCTAAGACTGACATCCTCAACAATTCGAACCTTCCAATCTAGTCTTCAAGACTTCTTATGAGCTGCACCAATCCTCTGGGACACACTACCAAGAACAATTTGAATACTTCCCAACATCCACACCTTTAAGCGGGCCCTAAATACGCATTTCTTTAGACTAGCCCATCACCTCACCTCCCTAATCTAATTTAGTCCCATTCTGCCCTTCTAAAATTTTCTCCAATTTTTGTCCCCTGTATCTTCTGACTCCATTCCTCTTCATGTACTTTTTTACACTCTGTACCTGTATAAATTCTGGCTGTTGACCGGTCCACACAGCTGCTTTTGAGTCCCTTATTAAATCGATGGCTGGACCATATGTAACAAGCTTTTCTTCCCTCTTCCCCATTCACCTCTTATGCCTCCCCTATTTCCTCATAGACTGTAAGCTTACGAGCAGCGCCCTCACTCCTCTTGGTATCTGAATTTTGTACTGTCTCATATTGTCTGTACATGTCCCCTCTGAGTTGTAAAGCACTGCGGAATATGTTGGCGCTATATAAATAAAAATTATTATATTTTTTTTTATTACCACAAATCATTTTTAGGTTACATTACCTCAGAAACATTTCAACGTACCTAAGTTGAGAAGCCTTCATCATTGGGTTGTTAGCTACAGTCAAAAAAATAAAAAAACAATAAACAATGATAAAGATGTTACATTTCATACCATGTACATTATAGTGAACTATTCTTAAAAAATAATGACAGCTGTATGGAATGGTTTTTTGTGAACTATGGCTTATCCTAAGGTATAGAGGTGTAATAAACAAAAGGTTCACATACACAATAGACTAATTATCTTAAAGGGAACCTGTCATGTCTCCAAACGTTATTAATGTGTAGATATGGGATAGCGTGCTACCGCACTGAGAGCCCACTGCTGGGTATAACCATGCCTCAGTACTGCCAAGTCGGTAGGCAGTCCGTGTTTAAAGCACCACTAAAGCGTTTTGGTTTCTTTTAAATATCACTGCTGGAGTGGTACTTTAAATGTAAGTCCCCTACTCCCTATCTAATACTCACCTGCTGCAATCTTCATCTTTTTCCAGAGTCTCTCCGGTCGGTCACCGGCAATTTGTGTCCCACTCAACTCAATGCATCTCTATGGGAGCCTTATTCTGGTGCTCATAGACTTGCATTGAGCACTTGTGACGTAACTTCTGATTTCCGGCCAATCAGACGTTATGTGTACATTATGGTGCTGTGGGACCCGAACAGTGCCGAAAAAGGATAAAGCCGTCAGAGGGTGAAGAATGGGAAAAAAGACTTTAAATTTAAAGTACCACTACAGCGCTGGAACCCCCCCCCCCCCCCCCACACACACACAAAAAACACTCAAGTTGTGCTTTAGCCCTATATCTGCAGGTTAACAGTGTTCGGGGACGAAATAAGTTCTTTTTAATGAGATTTTACTTTAAAACCACAAAAAAAAACAACAAACATTAAAATCTGAAGCCGAGACGTAACCAAGTTGGGATCCATGATATAACGTATAGTGAAAGAGCAGTGGGAAAAAATAGGAACTACAATTTGGCTTGAACTCAAACATATGGTTAAAAGTCTTGTCCTATAAAATGCAGGTCCCACTTCTGGCTCTCAAGACAAAATGCTGATTTTGCTGTGGTTAGCTGAGGCCAGCCAGGCATGGCCCCTGTGACAGAAGGACAGCTGGAGTCCACTGAAATACAAACAGCTCCTGCAGAAGACTGTCCTGACTCATGCAGAGTGGTCACAAGCAGGAGACCCCCCCCAGGATGTCAAAATGATGTCCATAGAGCATAATTATATGAGTGGTCTTCATAAAATAACCCATTTAATCAAGTGACTTTTCAATAAACAGTAAAAAATAAAGCAACAATGTGAGATCAAATATTTAAGAAACAAGGGGAACGATTCATCATAACTAGTGTTTTATGGGTCAGTATTAATAATGGACAAGTGGGAGTAAGAAGCATCAAGAAGTGCATGCCAATTATTGAATTACAGGTGCAGCTCAATAAATTAGAATATCATAAAAAGTTGAATATAAAAAGGAAACATATTATATGGAGTCATTACAAAAAGAGTGCTCTATTTCAAGTGTTTATTTCTGTTAATGTTGATGCTTATGGCTTACAGCCAATGAAAACCCAAAAGTCATTATCTCAGAAAATTAGATTATATAAGACCAACTGAAAAAATGATTTTAAACTCAGAAATGTTGGTCTACTGAAAAGTCTCTACAGTAAATGCATAAATACTTGATTGGGGCTCCTATTGCATGAATTACTGCATCAATGCTGCGTGACATGGAAGCAATCAGTATGTGGCACTGCTGAGGTGTTATGGGAGCCCAGGTCGCTTTGATAGCAGCCTTCAGCTCATCTACATAGTTGGGTCTGGTGTCTCATCTTCCTCTTGATAATACCCCATAGATTGTCTATGGGGTTTAGGTCAGGCGAGTTTGCTGACCAATCAAGCACAGTGATCCTGTGGTTATTAAAACAGGTATTGGTACTTTTGGCAGTGTGGATAGGTGCCAAATCCTGCTGGAAAATTAAATTTACATCTCCAAAAAGCTTGTCGGCAGAGGGAAGCATGAAGTGCTCTAATATGTCCTGATGTTTACTTTGGTCTTGATAAAACACAGTGGACCTACACCAGCAGATGAGTCCTCCAGACTATGTGACCTTGATTTCCAAATGAAATGCAAAATTTACTTTCATCTGAATACAACACCTTGGATCACTGAGCAACAGTCCAGTTCTTTTCTCCTTGACTCCGGTAAGATGCTTCTGGCGTTGCCTATTGGTCATGAATTGTTTGACACAAGGAATACGACAGTTATAGCCCATGTCCTGGATACGTCTGTGTGTGGTGAATCTTGAAGCACTGACTCCAGCAGCAGTCCACTCCTTGTGAATCTCATCCAAATTTTCCAAAACGGCCTTTTCTTTCTTAATCCTATTAAGGCTAGTTATCCCACTTATTTGTGCACATCTTTCTACCACACTTTTTCCTTCCTTTCAATTCTCCATTAATATGCTTGGATACAGCACTCTGTGAAAAGCCAGCTTCTTTATCAATTACCTTTTGTGGCTCACCCTCCTTGTGGAGTGTGTCAATGACTGCCTTCTGGACATTGAACCAGACTAAGGGACCATTTTAAATGCTAAAGACTTTGCAGGTGTTTTGTGGTAATTATTCTAATTTTCTGAGATAAATGACTATGGTTTTCATTGGCTGTAAGCCATAATCATCAACATTAACAGAAATAAACACTTGGAATAGATCACTCTGTGTGTAATGGCTGTATATAATATATGTGTTTCCCTTTTTGTATTGAATTACTGAAATAAATGTACTTTGTAAGGATATTCTAATTTATTGAGATGCACCTGTAGATACGCCTTATGCCTGGAGTGCTCTTCCAGAAATGAAGAATTTGCTGGGTGGGCTTTGCCATGCCTTGCCCGTACTCTACCCATTTTGGCGAATCTGGCTGGGTATGGCGTGAAAAAAGCAAAAATATGATTAACTGAATTATGCAACTGAGTTATGCAAAAGTTTTGCGACTTTTCAAGTGTTTTACTCTAGAAATGTGGCGAAAACACTTTGATGAATTGGGCCTAAGATATAGACGTATGAGGATTAAACATCCAATGACTAAAAATTGAAGCACTCCCATAAAAAATGGAAGTAAAGGTAAGCATTAAGTATAGTGGTGTAACTGTACAGGTTTTTAATATATTGCTTCCTTCTCCAGGTATCGGCACTAGTCTGGTCCTTTTCTGCACCAAGTGACCACCAATAAGACCAACTGGATCAATGCAATTCAGTGAGTGTCTGGCTGTAAGTCTTATTGGGTTACAATATGAAACGGACTTCCAGTCAACACAGGAGACAATGAATGATCCAGCTAGTCTCATTGGTGGTTACATGGTGCAGAGGAGGACCAGATCATTGCCAAAAAAGGAGACGGAAGCTATCAGTTTACGTACCAACACATCCACATTTTAATGAAAATGCTTCTAAAGAATGGTCATTGTCATTAATATTTTTTCCTCAGGAAACCCCTAAACTCTTTCATAACTGAGAACCTATAAAATATGTCCTGACTATAAATGCTTGGTGGTGTAAAAATATGTGTAGAAGTTATCCCTTAATCACATATCTAAGCACAGAAGCTTTGTTCCCCAATTTTAAACAAGTGCTAAACCCAAAATGGTGCCTTGATGTCATCTTGTGGGAGCTGGGTGAGGGGGGAGTAGCAAGTGATATTGGAAAGCAACTGTATTGGGATGTTTATGCCTGCCGAGTGGCAGCACAAAATGACTACTGATCAGCTTGTTCACCAGTGCAGGCAGCACTTCAGATGGGCACTGAGCAATCTGTAAAAAACTGTTCTGAGCACATAGGCTGCCATTATTCTCGGCAGCGCTCGTCCTGTTTACACAAGATGATATGCTGCCAAGAATGATGATCTGTTGTGCAAACCAAAAAAAAATATCAATTCACCCGATGAACAAGTGTTTTCATCGTTTGTTGGGCGATTGGCAGCTTGTGTAGTCACAAGAATAAGTGCTTACACATTTCTTACTTAACATTATGCTTTAATACGCTTGCCAAAATGTCTTGTAGCACTTTACAATCACAATGTGCTTGGTATTTTTCAGAAAATATTATGAGATGGGGATATAGAATTCATTTGCATCAAAAAAGTGTGAGAAATTGTCCTAGGGGCAATAGGGTTAGTGCTGTGTAGATGGGCTGCTGCTGTAGTTAATACATGGAAAAAGAAAGAAAACCTTTATATGTAGACTGCCTTCTTGAAGGATATCGCTTGCTAGGACGCCTTTCAAATGTGCTGGTTCTTCTTAATCTTCCAGCATGAGTTGCCTGGTATTCTGTTCTTCCACTTAGAAACAACAAAAATGACAAAACGTTATTGATACAGGCATGCGTGTATTACATGTGTTGTTAGTGTGTTTCTGCAGTGGAAATGCACAATATATACATTTGATTTTTGACCTGCGGATTTTCCACGTCTAATGCAATTCTATGGGAAACATCTGCACATAAAACTTAGCGTGCTTGCAAGGGAAAGTGACATGTTATAGATTTCAAACATTCACCATAGGTCACTTTATGCAAAAAGAAAAAAAGGGCAGGTGACCTGAGCCTTCTATAAATTTATCAATTATGATGAAACTGTAAGTCGCTGCTTTTTATGTAGTGAAAATACGCATCAATAACTCCCCAAAACTCAATGTGGTAACAATGAAACAAAACAGAATGTCAGTTTGTGACAGGCGCTGTGCCTCTGGCCCCCCATCCTCCTCTGTACATTGAAAAGGACTATTGCTGCTAAGAAATCTCAGAATAATGCAACTTCTGTCCTCACTGAATACTGCTTTTACCCATGAATTGAGAATTTTGAAAATGACTGATCAATCCTGGTGGCAAAAAAAAAGCGGATATCTCTGGGACACAGTTGCTTATTTCCATGTGTACTATTGATTTATGAAATATACATTAAAACAACAGTTCATCTTCAAATCCTCTAATGCTATTTCTTTTTCTATACAAATGATACATTTACCTGAATCTGAATCTTGACCCCAATCTAATAAATTCAGATCGCGCTGGTTTAGTATTTGCTGGAGTTCGGAGCCTAAAGAATGCGTGATGCTCCACTGCACATTTCCACAAATGTTTACAGGCCTTAGAGTTATCCAAGCGGAAAACAAACGTATGTTCTTGTTCTCTACCCTAGAGTTATATAAAAAAGGAGGATGATATTACAAGTCATTATGTGGATAGCTTGTACTTACTTCATACAAATTTATGACACTCACCTGCTCATCATCCTCTACAACAATAAGGGTTAACTTGCTTTTCTTAAAGTCCATTTTGGTGATTTTAGGCCTAATAAAACAAACACAAAATTACCAAACAGAACCTAACACACATTAGTCAAAAAGAAGAAGACAATGAAGCCTGACATTTTTAGTATTCCTCTCATTATCTGTACCAGTATTTTTTTCTGTTACACAGAAAATCCATCAGAAAGACAACTGAGTGCTGTATGTATGATATATGCTCTCCTAGGGGCCTTACTAGCCTACGGCAACACTTCCACCATCATGCACGTGCTGAAGACTTGAAGGGTGAATGCACACTTTGGAAGTTTTGTTGCAGAAAATTGCAACTATCCCTTTTAACTAAAATGTAAAAAGTGAATGCCCCAGAGCTGAATCTCTGGTAAGAACCCCTTGGGTCAATCATAAATTCTAACCTAAAAGTATCCCACCCCTTAAAATGCCACTAATATCATACAGAGCCCTATCTCGCCTTTTAATCAAGTGTCTGATGTCAATAATATCTGGAGATACGAAAATATCAAAAACACTTTGTTTAGCCACTTGTGATATGCTACTTAGCGAGGACTAGTGTTTCGGGCCCTTGGCTGCAGCATTATTGACACTTTCTTCACTGTGCTCAGTCATAGCTTCAGTGAATGAACTCCGCTTCAGTGCAGAATGTTGTGTGCCTATCACCAGGCACAATACACATACAAATCACGTCACGTGGATGTGACTACAGCACCCAAGTACTAGTCTGTGGAAATAGCCTCCCCACAGAAATAGCCTGTGCTAATTAGCATATAATGAGCTCTAGAGTTCTCTTACACCAGACAATCAAAATGCAGGGATGTATAGGTGAAAGTCTGAGGAATCTGACGGATTCTCTATAAAATCCAATATTCCACATTCCCCTCCCCTATACTCAGACACCTGCCAGCTGAGAGGCCATGATGCACATTACATGGTAAATGAACATCAGCTAAAACGGTCAGGCTTTGACAAGTTGAATGTGCAAAGCCAGCTTTATACAGTATTGTTCCAAACAGTCCACGGCAATTTGTTGAAAAACTTGAAGTCAGTCATATCTAGAGTCAAGAAGGAAAATTTCCCTTAATATCAGGCAATTAGCATAAACTTGCATCTTCTATCAATCATTTAGAGGACCAACCAGCAGGATTTTGCGATATGAACTAAAGGCAAAACCATACTGGCACTAGGATGCTTGGTTGATGAAATATCTTCAAAGTTGCAGAAATGCACAGCACTTTGATTGACGTGTGCAATGGGGGTGGGCCTTTTGTGGGTCTGGTCCATGGAGTTTATTCCTCCTCTGGCGTCTCCCTGGCTTGCCCCCTTTTCTTTATTTGAATATCGTGCTGTGCCACCATTGCTGTTGTTGGCAGCGCGTGCACATTGCCACAGGAATTACATCTTCATTAAAGTGGCACAGGAGTCCGTGCATGCGCATACCGCGATCTCCAGCAACATTGTACTGAAGACACTGCAGCGAAGACTATGAGCGGCATGGACGCATGCGCATAGTAATTTTTTTTTTACATCTGCTCACACGCCCCTGCCGCTCATAGTCTTCACTGTAGTGTCTTCAATAAAATGGTGTCGGGGATAGCGGTACGCGTATGTGCAGGCTCCGGCGCCATTTTAATGAAGACCTCATTTCTGTGGCAATGCGCACGTGCCGCCAACAACAGCAATGGCAGCGTGATATTCAAAGAAAAGAGGGCAAGCCATGAGGACGCCAGGAGTAATAAATGAGGAGGATCTGACCCACAAAGGTCCGTCCCCATTGCACACATCAAAGTGCAATGCCTTGCTGCAACTTTCACATAAGAAAGCAGTGGATCTTTATAATACAGGTATGCTTGGATTCAGCATCTAAAGGTCACCTTACACGCAACGACATCGCTAACGAGATGTCGTTGGGGGGGGGTCACGGAATTCGTGCCGCACATCCGTCCCCGTTAGCGACGTCATTGCGTGTGAAACGCACGAACGACCCTTAACGATCAAAATTACTTACCTTATCGTTGATCATTGACGCGTCGTTCTAATCATGGCTGTGGAGTCAGTAAGCCAAACCTTCGACTCAGACTCCGACTCATATCGCTTATAGTTAGGTGAAAAATTTATTGTAGTACATGAACATGTGTATGTGAACATCAGACATTTAATAAGTTTTATGATACAATAATCAATATATTTGGATAGAACCTAAAATATATTTATTGGATACAACTTTAGAACACAAAAAACTGTAATAAATTGTAAATATGTAATACACTATGTAATATACAGTAGATTACATATATATCGTGTGTGTGTGTGTGTGTGTGTGTGTGTGTGTGTGTGTGTGTGTGTGTATGTATGTATGTATGTATGTATGTATGTATGTATGTATGTATGTATATCGGTATATGGTATGTATGCATTTTATACCGACTCTGACTCCACCAAAATGAGCTCCGACTCCACGACTCCGACTCAGACTCCACAGCCCTGGTTCTAATGCCAATTATCGTTGCTATTGCAGGACCCAGGTTGTTCGACGTTCCTGCGGCAGCACACATCGCTATGTGTGACACCGCAGGAACGAGGCCAACACCTTACCTGCGGCTGCCCGCAATGAGGAAGGAAGGAGGTGGGCGGGATGTTCCGCCCGCTCATCTTCGCCCCTCCGCTTCTATTGGGCAGCCGCTTAGTGACGTCGTTGTGATGCCGCACGAACCGCCCCCTTAGAAAGGAGGCGGTTCGCCGGCCACAGCGACATCGCCAGGCAGGTAAGTATGTGTGACGGCTCCTAGCGATGTCGTGCGCCACGGGCAGCAATTTGCCCGTGACGCACAACCGACGGGGGCGGGTAAGCACGCTAGCGATATCGATATCGCTGCGTGTAAAGTGCCCTTTAGTGCCAGTATAGCACTGCCTTTAGTTCATATTGTAAAATCCTAGTGGCTGATTCCGTTTCAGAAGAATTTGCAGCAGAATGTCTGTAGCTGCCTTTAGCTCATTCAATCCATAGAACTTTATGAGCACCAACTGTTATCTCCTATTTCAGTAATTGGTAAATATTCTTTGAAGACATTTTTTTTCAACCCACCATTGAAATGAGATTATTGAGAATGAAAGATTAGTCAACAAAAATACAGAACATCTCTTTGGTAAGATATATAACAAAATGTCTTATTTTAGTGTGTTCTATTAATTTATGGAAAAATAAAAAATAAAACTATTGTTATGCTGTAAAAAGCTATGAAAGATAAGATATGACTGTATTACCAAAAGAATAAGCCTATCTTGTTTGAACCTTCAAATATTAATATTCCGGTTGGTGTTAATCCAAGTGCATAATCACAGCCATCTTTACCCTAGGAAAACAAAAAAATATATAGCTAGAATTAGAATGTTAGAGAAAGAAAACTCCATACAAAAAGGTGTCCATAACCTTTATTTATTTCTTAAATGCAAAAGTAACTAACTTTCTAAACAGGCTCCACTCAAAATGTTCTTTTCTGGTGTTGAGTCTGTATTTCATGTTCCGGCCATTTCGGACATCGATCTGCAATTACTCCTGGCTGTTTTGGCCCTCTCTTTGCATTACCCTCTGGATTTTCACAGAATAAAGGTGGCCATATACCTTAGACAGACTTCAGCCCGGTAGCATGTTTTCCTCCCAACACCTGCCATCAGACCACCACTAAACAGCTGGATGGTCATCTGGTCCAGTCGAATTTGGCAGGTTCAGCAAATGTCCATTTAAAGTGTATGGTTATCTTTAGAGATACCAACTGGAAAGGGGAGGAGGTTGTGAATTGCAAATCTGACTCAAGAACGGTGAAAGAAACCTCTAACGCTGCAGAGGAAAAGTGGCCTCAACTAGCAGCATAGAATAGAACACAGATTGTGTGTGGAACAATCATGCTGCTGGCCAAAAATGACAATCTCAAGGAGTACACCAGGCAAGAAGACCGTAATGAGGGGGGGGGGGGGCGCTAGCAAGGAGGCGAGACACAAACAGGAAAAAAATTGGATGGTCATATAGGTCAAGTCACTAATGGGCTCTTCTGATACATGTGAACTATTAAAAAACTATAGCTCACCACACAAAAAACAAGCCATCATACAATTCCATCAAAGCAAAAATAAAGTTATGGGTCTCAAAAAATGGCAACACGGATCAAATGTTTTTTTCAAGAGTTCTAAATTTTAAACGCAGAAAACAAAACATACAAATTGCCATATACTGTAGAATGTAAGCCCGCAAGGGCAGGGCCTCTCCCCTCTGTCACCATCAGCTTAGAATTTATATGTGTTTTGTATGTAATCTCTTATGTACAGCACTGTGGAATTAATGGTGCTCTAAAAAGAAATAATATACTGTCAATACAATTGTTTTTCATTTCTTTTCCCCTCATTTTATATTTTTTGCCCTGAATTTCATATCACTAGATCTACAAATATCTAACTAAGCCCTCATACACATAATGAAAAATAAAATGATAAAAAAAAGTTAAGGGAATCGAAATAAGAAGAACAAATGTGCAAAAATTAAAAAAGGTGCTTCCTTAAGGGGTTACTATAACAAGCATGTTACCAAATGTACTCATTCTAGAAGAGAAAAGGAAAATAATATGACTTACCTTTACTACATGCATATCCACGCCATACATGTCCAGCCACTTGGCTTTGTTCAGATAACAGAGCTCTGCCTGTGCTGGCGTCTTCCCCCTAAATAAAATATCATCTTAATTCTATATAAAAGGTCTATTCCCTTTCATACATTTGTCTCTCTAGATTATTAGTGTAAAAAATTGACAACATATTACAGTTAATAATAAATTCAATAGTATCTCTGTACAATGCTAGCCAGTAGATGGAAAAAGAAATACAAATTGAGAGAGTCCTCAACGGTTGATGCCTTTTAAAGACTATTTGAAGTGATGGTAACAAATATCAAGTATTAAAGACTACTCGGGTCACTTCATCAGGCCTAGTACAACAAAATCTGAAGGACATTTATACACAACAGGAATAGTCCAGTAATAAGAGAAGTGATGTGAAGCAGGACTATCGATCTGGGAAGGGGAGAAACAGATGTGGCTGTAAATTTTGGAGACGTTCATAGGTTAAGGAGTATAGAAATGTTATTGTCCAATGACTAAAGGTTTGGTCAATATTTCAGGAATAGAAAAATGCAAGAATTATTAAAAAAAAACAAAAAAAAAAAACCTCCAGATGCAGGAGAATCAATTTTGATGGAATTGCGAAGACTACAGCAGGTCAGAGGCCACCAATTCATCACAGCATTCAGGGGACAATATTAGGCCACAAGACTGGTGAGGGGACACGCGCTTCAGGTAACTACTCTTACCTATTCATAGTTAAAGGGGTTTTCCCAAGAACGAAGTACACCTTAATCAAGAGATCTTTAATAAAAATAAGTTTCACAATTGGATGCATTAAAAACAATGTTCCTGTGCGGAGATAATCTTATAAATGTAAGTGCCCCTGCTATGTACTGTGTAATGGCTGTGTCTGACTGTATAGGCACATGGTCTGATCATACTACATCTCCTGGACCAGACAGGAAACAAACGAGTATAAAGACATTACAGCACTGGATCCCAGCTGCTGATTTCTATGAGCTAAAAACATGTTTTAACTCAAAGAAATAGCACAGCATGGGATCACAGCTGATTATCTGTATACTCTTTCGCTTCCTATTCCGGGCCAGGAGATGTGGTATGATCAGACCATGTCCCTATAGGATCAGACACAGCCATTACTCAGCACATTGCAGGGGCACATTTATAAGATTATCTAAGCAAAGGGACATTTATTAACATATCAAATTGTAGAATTTCATTTTATTAAATACCTATTGATTAAAATGTACTTTTTGCAAAGGGCGACCTGTATAAATGTGCAAATAAGCAAAATAAAAGAAATTGGGAAGGGGCAAAAACTTTCACAACACAGTATTTGATATTTAAAGTTAGGCTGCAATCACACTTGCATGTGACTCAAACAAGGATCGCTACGCACTGCCCGGAGCGACTGCGGCTCTCCTGACAGGAGCGCGTCATCTGTATAGAGCTACATGAAGCTGAGATGCTCCTGTCTGGAGAGCCTCGGCTAGTCCGGGCAAATCGATCCTTGAGTAAGTCACACGAAAATGTGTGACTCCATCCTTACCCACTGGGTCACTTCTGACCAATGTTCATTCAGGGCAATTATCCAATGCTAGTTTTGGAGTATATAGGCATCCATTTCTGCAGTAGAGATGATCTTTGTGCCGATCTTGTGAAGACCTTTTTTTCCCCACACACAGCAGCTATTCGGATGAGGAAAAACTACAGTGAAAAGTGGAAAAGCAGCAGCTTTGTTATGTACCTGCATTCTGTCCACTTCTGAAAGATGTCAAGCTCCATAGCTTCAGTTTGGTTCGGAATGAATCGAAATTCAGACACCAGTTCTGGTGTGTGTTCGGGATGTTCACACTCGCCAAGCTCAGCTGTAAGATGAGAAAACCAGGAATAAGACTTATTGAAAAATCTACATCTGGACATTAAATGTTGCAGAATGCTTATTGGACTTTGGCCTGCCTTAGAAACCTTGTGATGTTGAGCTTTTACTTTTTAATAAAAAAATACAGCTTATGTAAGCACTAGAGAGACAAACATTGTATACCTCAATTGAGGAAAATGTAAAGTTCCAGTGTGGACAAATGATTTTTTTACTGGTCCCCTTACACATTGCCTGACATCCAGTTTGATTGATTCATGAGAAAAATCTGGCTATGTGTGGCTAGCTGAAGACCGTAATCAGTCACGAGGATCCATGAATATGAAATGGTTAAAGCACATTCCATATAAAAGCACACACGGACCACCTTGGAACTTTTTGAAAATGTCAAAGTCAAAAGGTAAAAAATTATTTAAAAGAACTGAAGTCCTCAGTGTTTGATACCTTTTAATGGCTAACTGAAAACCAACCACTGAAGGACTTCAGTTCTTTTAAATAATTTTTTATCTCTACTGGCTAACACGGTACAAACATATATTTTACCTGTATGAAGTTAAAGGGTCACTATCATTTTGCTATACTTCAAACATGTTGTAGTCCAGGCATGTAGATGCCCACTGTTCAGTAAAAGGGAACCTGAGAGCTGATACGTGCTACCAGATACAGGGTAGCATCAGACTTTTGGCTGCATGATGTCAGCCATATAAGTTGAACTCTGAAACAAAGCAGCATTTCAGAGAAAAACATTGTTTAAAAGCAACTAAAGAACAAAATGCATGGGAGACCAATTGGACAAGCAGGTCCCCGGTGGCTGGACTCCACCCAATCTCCTATGGTAATATGTCTCTCCCTACCTGTGCATGTAGGGAGAGACCGTTTAGTCACTTTCAGTGGGTGGGGAGAAGCTGCTGGGGACCCGCCTGTCCAACTAGTCTCATGCGGCTCAGTGTCTTGGTGGCTCTTATACCATACTAAACATATATGACTGAAATCATGCAGCCAGGGTCTGATACATGCTGCTCCTAACTCCTTAGTGACTAAGTCAATTTTGACCTTAACCCCTTCACCCCGAGGCAATTTTCCGTCTTTGTTTTTTGATCCACTTGTTCCGAGAGAAGTAACTTTATTTTTCCCTTCAATCTTGCCATGGCTTGTTTTTTGTGGGACGAGTTGTACTTTTAAATGAAACCACTAGTTTTACCATATAGTGTACCGGAAAATGGCAAAAAAAATTCCAAGTGCGTTAAAATTGCAAAAAAACTGCGATTGCATGATTTTATTCACAGTGTTCACTATATGGTATAAGTAATGTGTCATTGTGATGACTCAGGTCAGTACAAGTTTTTAAAAATGTAACAAAACCTAAAAAGTTCAAATCATCCCCATGCACCCCATTGAAAATTAAACGGTTAAAAAATATATACACATATTTGGTATTGTCGCATTCAGAAATGCCCAATCTATCAAAATATAAAATCAATTAACCTGATCGGTAAACAGCATAGCAGCAAAAAATTCCAAACTCCAAAATTACGTTTTTTGTTTGCCGCACATTTTGAGTAAAAATGCAATAACAACCGATCAAAATGTAGCATCTTCGGCAAAAATTATACCATATAAAACATCAGCTCGAGACGCAAAAAATAAGCAGACACTGAACCCCATATCCAAAAAAAAAAGAAGAACATCATGCATTGCGGAAATTGGCGCAAAAAGAGTGCCACTTTTTTGGACAAACTTCAGATTTTTTTTTTTAAACTCTTAGATAAAAGTAAACCTATACATATGTTTGGTATACTGACCAACTTCATATGCAAGTTGCATAGTTGCAAGTCAATTTAGCATATGATTAGTTGTCCAGATTCTTTAACAGTGACAGTGTCGGCTGGGGGCAAGAGGCTGCGGGGCTGCCCTGCACTACGACTCCCAACCGACACTGTCAGTGTAAAAGGTCTGGCTGACTTTAAGCCAGACTGCTTCAGGTCTCCTGAGGTCATATTGTGGGAACCCGTGTATGACCTGCGGTGAACTGAGTGACATCACTGCTGCCAGCTGGGTCCCCATTGTCAGTGTCTCCCAGAGCCTGAAGAGATTGGACATGTTTTCGGTGTCTCCAGGCTCAGCTGTAGTAGTCTCAGGACTGTCGTGGAACGTTGTGTGGATTACGGCGGAACTTCAAGGGTCTTTTTGGATTTAATGAGGGGAAAGAGGGTGCTGTATTTTATTTCAAATAAAGGATTTTTCTTTGCGTTTATTTCTTTCTACTTATTGGATTAGCAATGGGGGGGTCTCAGATGCCTGCCATCACTAATTATGGGCTTGATGACAGTTGTGCGCTGTCATTAACCCCTTATTAGCCCAATTGCCAATTGGGAAGCGCAATCCTGAGCGGCTGCAGACTATTTTTAGACTGGGGGGTGGCCCAATAAGCATTGACCTCGCCAACCAGAGTATACCAGCCCCCAACTGTTGAGTATCAGAATTGGGGGGCGAAAACACGCCGTTTTTATTTTTTATTTTTTGAAATAATTAAGAATAAAAAAAAAAGCTGCATGCAGTTCCTCTTATTTTAATACACAGCCAAGATAAGCACATGGCTGTGGGCTGCTGCCTATAGCCAGAGGCTTTATCTGTGCTGGGTATCATAATACATGGGAACACTGTACACCAATTGTTTTATTTATTTTTATACCACGATGCTGACCCACTGACCGGGTCTGTGATTGGTTGCAGTCAGACACTGTCACGCAGGCTGGGGGAATGTCTGACTGCAATGAATCAGATAACAGGAAGGCTGGTGGGCGGGGAAAGCAGTGTATGTGCATAAGCAATGATAAACGGCCCAGGAAGTGAAGGAGGGGCCGTGGAAGCAATTACAGCTGCGCCTGAGCCTTCGTAAGTATAATGCGCTTGCTTCATTCTTATTTTCTTTTTTTTTTTTTTAATTTCCTGAGTTGCCAGATCTGGATCAATATCTGGAATCCTGGGCCCTGGTCCGGCACTCTGGTACCTTTGAACCCGTGCGGATCCGGACTTTTCCAGTCCGGGTATACCCATCACTAGCCTAGAGCCTAAAAGTTCTGCAGCATGTTTAGAAAGGTCCAAGTTCTGTAATTCGAGCTGTGAAAAAAGCAAAAGCAATGGCCTGTGGGACTGGAGGGAAAGTATTAATCAAAATCCTGCTCTTCATCTTCTGAATCAAGTGTATCTTCAAGTTTACTAGGAGGTGAAGGGACAGGTATTCGTGGACAGTGAGCCATGAAGCGAATCGCTGACAGGAGGTCTGGGTATATAATTTCCTTCTTATTTTTAAGGTTAAATCCCTCCACGTTGCACGTACAAAAGTAGCAGTAATCAATATGATTTTGTAGTTCCCTCCAGATCATAGGTACGCAAAAAAAATCCCCTTTTTCTTTCATTTAAACCACTGTACTAGTTCTTTAACACAAATGGAACACACCACATGTGGAGCCCACGACTGGTTCTGATCACCTAGTTTTACACCTAAGTACGCATAACTGACTTTCTTATAAAAAAAAAAAATGCGTCACACAAAGTATGAATCAAGAAAATGATGGAATTTTTTCAATATTTTTACAGCATTCAGAGATCTAACGTATAAGAGTCAACTCTTACTTTTCAAACAATTGGCATACCTGTGTAATTTTTCATTTTTCAATCCACCTAGCCTTAATTTATGTCTAGCACCTGAAGGGTTACCAAAACTGAAAAGATCTGGATAAAATGGATTTGTAAAATCTCCTTGGAATTTTTTTTTTTTTAAATAGCTACTAATTTTATCTCGTCTTAACAATGCAACAAAAAAAGGATGTTTTAAAATGATGCTGACAGAAAGTAGAAATATTGGAAATGTTATGTATTAATAATTTTGGGTGGTATGATTGCCTGGTTTAAGGATGATAGCGTTGACAGTTTGAAAATCAGTAATATATAAACAATTTCATCAAATTTCTTATTTTCAAAAACAATGAAAAAAAAATGTATCAACTTTATAGTTTAAAACAAAGTACAATGGGTCAAGAAAACAAAAAAATGTTAATATGACAGGGATATACTGAAGCATTCCAGCATTATTACCACAAGTGACACTGGTCAGATTTGAAAAATGGGGCTTGGTAATTAAGTTAAAAATTGCTGTGTAACTAAAAAGGCTAAACTTGCTCATTTTTTTTTTTTTTTTTTATTATTCTAGTAGTGAAAAAAAATCCTACAAAGAATGACTGCAACTAATAGCTTTATTGAAGCAGAAACAAATCAAACAATACAAATGACGAATAGGTGATGATTGGGGATGATACCATCAATGGAAAAGGGGTACAAAAGAAGATACAAGGTATAACTAGGTACATATGCACTGAAATACATAATTAGTTACATAGGCTGAAAAAAGACCTAGGTACATCTACGGGTAAAGAATACCTTATAGCTAGGGAAAGGGGGATGTGGTTACCCCTGACTATGACCTGCAGCTCACCCTCACTGCCCTCACAGACCCTATACAGGTTCCGCACCTGTCGCTGACCAGAAATACCAGGGGCCCTATTACACCCTGGCAAATGAGCTCTTCGTTAACACTACTAACAAAGTAAGACACAAGGGAACAATACAGGGAAAATACAACTGCAATCACCAGAGTCCTGGTAGATAGCAAAGACAAAACACTTATCTGAGCTGTAGCAAACACAAGAGTCTGGAGCAACAGAAGACAACCTCTCCCCAGCTCAGTCAAGAACACACATGCACCCAAATATCCCCAGGGAGAGATTTATAAAGGAAGTTAGAGTATGGCAATTGAGAGAAAAAACTGACAGTCTCCAAGGGTCAGGGTCCACTGGGAGCTGTCAGATAACTCTCGCTGCCACTGGATTGTCAGCTGGCCATGAGACCTCCATAAAAGGCAGTGATACATACATGACAGTTACATAACACAGGTCTGCAAAAAAAAATTTTCGAGAGCGGTTTTGGTTATTTCACGTAATCTTTATGCTTTTGAGTGCGCTAAATCCGAAAATGACCTCAGTTTTGTCATAGGACATCACGTTTTCTGACAATTTAAGTAACTATGTTAAATAAGACAATACCTGAAAATAAATGAAAATACTCATAAAATTAATTTTTTATTACAAATGTTTTATGAAAATCATTTTTTTTTTTTCAACTGCAATGAGCTCACTAACACACACACTAAAATCGATTCTTCTTCCCTGTGAGGCTTCTCTTAGTACATTTACACTTGTGAGTAGCATCTGTAATGTCTCTTTGAAGCGTCCAACAGTAGTCTGCCATCATTGTAATGCTCCATCTTCCCTGGTATCTTCTTTCGATCTCTTCAATGTCCCGGTGGAATTGTTCACCTTGCTCTTCACTCACAGCTCCCAAATTTTCAGGAAAGTTGTCAAGGTGGGAATGGAGGAAATGCACTTTCAAACTCATCAGGCAACCTAAAGCTTGAAATGCTTTCAGCATTCGTCCGACGATTTGTAGTCAGGGTCTTTGTTATTGCCTAAAAATGTCTCTACGACCTCTTTAAATGCAATCCACCCTTCTTTTTGAGGATGCGTCATGGTATTGATAAACTCTTGATCAGCTATAAGCCTTCTAATGTCTGGTCCAACGAACACACTTTCCTTCAATTTTGCCTCCGAGAGGCCTGGAAACTTCGCGACCAAGTATTTGAAGCATTCTCCATTTTTTGGAAGTGATTTTATGAATTGCTTCATCAAATCCAATTTGATGTGGAGAGGTGGTAGAAAAACTTTATGGGGAGGAACCAAAGTTTCTCGGTGGACATTTTTTTCACCAACTGTGAGCATCGGGGGCTGCCAATTCTTCTTGGTCCAGTGATTTTGTCGGTCTCGATTGTCCCATAGACACAGAAAACAAGGGTATTTGGTATACCCAGCTTGTTGCCCGAGCAGCATGCACAAGACTTTCAAATCCCCGCACACTTGCCAACCGTGGTCTTCATATTTCAGTTTACGAAGAAACCAATTTCAAGTTCTCGAAGGCTTCCTTGAGGTGTATGGAATGACCTACAGGGATGGAAGCATAAAAACCGCCGTTGTGGAATAAAACGGCTTTGAGACTTCTTTTTGAAGAATCTATAAAAAGACGCCATTGCGCCGAATCATATTGGATTTTGAATTGACCCATCAAACCTTCGACATCGATGCAATAAACCAACTTATCTTCCTGGGCAAAGTAAGGAACGAACTCGTTTTCACGATGTCTGAACCATGAAAAAGACACTCCTGGCAACAATAAATTCTTGCTTTTGAGCCTTGAGCCGAGTAACTCAGCGGCATCTTTGGGAAGATTTAAGACTCTTACCAAATCATTCATCTTCTCCTGGGAAAACAATTTTGGTCTTGTATCATCTTCAAAGTCAGAACTTGATTCATCTGGTTCAGGTATGACTCCCCCTTCATCGGACATAGTTATCTCTTCCAAGGTAGCAGGGGCCTTAGGTACTGGTATATCTGTGCCATGGGGGATGGGACGAATTGCTGAGTGAATATTGGGGTATGAAATGTAATGCTTCCATTTTGAATTATACCCTTTCACATCGCATGAACAAAAGTAACAATCGTCACTATGGTTCTTTTGCTCTCGCCATACCATAGGAATCCTGTAACGCAAAGCTTTTTTTCTTACCCTTGAACCAATTTCGGAGGTCCTCAACACACATTTTGCACACTTTATGAGGCGCCCAAGCTTTATCTTGATCTCCAAACTTTAGTCCGAAATATGCAAAGTATACTTTTTTTTCACAAAGTCTGTAATATTCAGCTGTTGCTTCAACACTGTATATTCACCACAAATGTAACAGAAACGGTAAGGCGAATTAATACACTTCCGCTGAGCCATAATGCTAATTTTGGGAAACATTGTTGAATAAGAAGAGCTAAGGCTGCTTTCACACATCCGGTTTTTGCAGTGCGACTCAATCGAGCTCAAAAACCAATGCGGCGAAAAAAACGGATCCGTTGCATAAGTTTTTCCATGCGGCCCGTCCGTTTTTTGACGGATACGGCTTGATACTGAGCATGCGCAGTGCAAAAACACGCATCCGGCGGTCGGATGCGGTTTTTGCCGCAGGACGCTGCATCTGGCGTCCATAGGCTTGCATTGTAAATTGCGCCGCATTGCGCCGGATCCGGCGCTATGCGTTTTTTTCACTGCACAAAAAAACGTGCCAGGCAATGTTCCATTCGGCCGCCGCATGGGTTAAATATGCCGCATCCGGCAAAAAACGGACGCAACGCAAGGCCATGTGGCACAATACGGCGCTAATGCAAGTCTATGCGGAAAAAACGCAACCGGCGACAAAAAAAAAAAACGGTTGCATTTTTTCTGCAAAGCGCCGTATTGTGCCACTCAGCAAAAACCGGATGTGTGAAAGCAGCCTTACACGAACGGAGATTAAAAAGTGTCAACAGGCGAGAACAAAGATAAAACAATTGAAACAAGCCCGGGCATGTCAAAGCCCGGGCTTGCAAAATGTTGATGCTGGTTTCATTAGCTCACTCTGAAAGTTCTTTTCTTTGAAAGTTATATTTTTTTGGCATTATATATCTTCAATGCATTGTTGTGAATTAATTAATAGTAATTTTCTCATTGCCTGCCGCCACCGGGAATCTGCCAGGAGGACGCAAAAAAAGTAATGTCGGGCCACAACCGGCCCACGGGCCGGAGGTTCCTCACCCGTTTTAGACAGTATCCCAACATATGTGAAAATAAGATGGTAGTTTAAATAGCTAAGCTGCAGAGATGTTGGTCAACTGAGTTCTGTAACACAGCCGGCATCAGTCTGGTATGAAGCTGGCTCAGCTCCTGAGCCAATTTCATACTTTATCGACCTGTGATGAAAATGGACTTCATAAGTCATTAAGGATTTATATGCAGCTGTATTCTTCAGCTCCAATCAATATTTACATCTCGCTGCCGCTAACAGCTAGTCGGTGGGTGTACCAGGACTCTGACCCACTGATCCGATATTGCTAACCAGAGAAGAGCTCATCAATATTATAATTCAGGGTGAAATTAGCAATAGGCAGAAATCTTTACAGTAGAAAAATGTGTCTCTTGCAGCAGTTACCATGACAACACCACAATACAATATTTCTGTCATTTATATTGAGACATTTTATTTACACAATTTGATGCTATATGGCCTATTAAATTATGCAGAAGTCACAAGGTTTAAATAAGTTGCTCTCATAATTATACTTTTCTGTGTTCCTGTGTCTAGAGTTTGTGTGGCCTTCAACTTTGTATGCCATGACACTATAAAAAAAAAACAAAAAAAAAACCTCTGTACTTATCTTTTCCATGTAGTATAATAGCAGATTACATAAATGGTACAAAAACGGTTAACTGTCACAGGCAGCTATGAAGATGCACTATGCTCCTAATTGGTTCGAAAAACACAAGAATAATATACGGTAGTATAAGTATGTCAGGTAAATGGAAAATATTCTCGGCTTCATCCGTTGTAATGGTCTTTATAGAAAACTTATTCTGAGAAACCAATGACTAACGTAGAAACAGATATCTGACAGACAACACCATTATAGGGGAATCATTTTTAAAAGAAGGTGACATCAATTTTCTGGAAGATGAGACAGATTTCAAAGCAGATCAAGTGGCCTTTACAGGGAACCTGTCACACAATTTATGCAGCCCAAACCCTTCCATGAGGTTTCAAAGAAAACATAGTTGGGAGACTATAGGAGAGATGGGACAAGTCCGGAGCCATCCCCAACTTCAGGGCCTGCACCACTCCAGCTGATTGATAGGTCACACCACCACACCTGCCGACACTGCCAATTCTCTTAGATGCCTGCCTTTTTCTTTCTGTGGTCGATCACCCAAACGTTTACATTAGTATTTGACGTTCTGTGGCGTAAAGTTCTGAAAATTAAGGCTGCACTACCATATTAAGGATCTAGAAGGTGGTGATATTAGCAGGTGGCAGCAGAACATAAGGGTATAACCACTGAAGAGAACGGGACTGTGAGAATAGAGGGATCCAGTCCCAGTGACAGGGGTAAAAGTGGCTACACTTGTTTAATTAATAAGGAACTTTTCCCAGTGTGAGCATGTTAAATTGACCACATCACGAAAAATTAGCTGCAGAGCTGAGTAACACTTAGTATTTATTTTTCAATTATCCTCCATTTTAAAGATATTCGCTTGTAAAGATCAGGTTATAAATTACGTTAAAGTTCAACTGGGAGCTATGGTCCGCTAGGGTTCCTGGATACAGGCAAGCCCCCTCTATATCCTTCCCCTCCTGGCTCCCCTGTTCTTATTTCCCCCCTCCGTTCCCCTTCCACCTCCCTTTTTTTCCGACCTTTTCTTTTCTCCCTTTTTTTTCTTTTTCGTCTTCCTCTTATCTCCTCTTTCACTCCATCTTTTTTCATCTTCAGGTTTTCATTTACCTTTTATGCAGAGAGGTTTCTATACAATGTTCTTAACCTGAATGTTCAGTAATTGTCCACCATTTATTCTGATACTCGGAATTGCCCAATTAGTGCCTTATGGGCCTTTTTTGGGGTTTCATACAATGGGATAATTTTTGGTTTACTTGTAAGTTTGTATTATCATTCAATTTTAGCCTATATCCTGCAGGTCCAGTGGACCCCTTATTGTTATTCTTGAATTCATGTTTATTCCAATGCCTTAATAAAAATAGATTGAACAAAGCTCAACTGGGTGTTACCAGACATTTTTCTCTGGGGGTGTGTCTTTTTGCAGCACGAGGCTGACCAATGATAAGCAGGCAGCAGCACACGGGGGGGAAGGGGGAGGGGGGGTGAGACACACACTTGTATACACTCATTTCTGCAGCCTCTGTGTACAGATACTGCAACGCTGTATTGTCATCATTCATCATGTATTCATCATCATTAAAAACACTTTCAGGATTCAAATAAGCTGAGCAGCAGCACTCAATGTCAAGCAGCAGCTGCTAAAGCAAACAAGATTTTAGGGTGTATAAAAAGATTACATCCCGTGATCCCGACGTATTGTTACCACTCTATAAATCACTTGTAAGGCCACATCTAGAATATGGGATTCAGTTTTGGGCTCCACATTTTAAAAAGGACATTCAGAAGTTAGAGTCAGTTCAAAGGCGGCTAACTAGACTACTACAAGGAATGGAAGGCCTACCATATGATGAGAGGTTGAAAAAGTTAGATATGTTTAGCTTAGAAAAAAGACGTCTCAGAGGAGATCTCATTTACAGTGCCTACAAGTAGTAATCAACCCCCTGCAGATTTAGCAGGTTTACACATTCGGAATTAACTTGGCATTGTGACATTTGGACTGTAGATCAGCCTGGAAGTGTGAAATGCACTGCAGCAAAAAAGGGGTACAAAACCCTTTCCAAGGAGTTGGCCCTACCTGTCTCCACTGTTGGGAGCATCATCCGGAAGTGGAAGGCTTATGGAACTACTGTTAGCCTTCCACAGCCTGGACAGCCTTTGAAAGTTTCCACCCGTGCCAAGGCCAGGCTTGTCCGAAGAGTCAAGGCTAACCCAAGGACAACAAGGAAGGAGCTCCGGGAAGATCTCATGGCAGTGGGGACATTGGTTTCAGTCAATACCATAAGTAACGTACTCCACCGCAATGGTCTCCGTTCCAGACGAGCCCGTAAGGTACCTTTACTTTCAAAGCGTCATGTCAAGGCTCGTCTACAGTTTGCTCATGATCACTTGGAGGACTCAGACAGACTGGTTCAAGGTTCTCTGGTCTGATGAGACCAAGATCGAGATCTTTGGTGCCAACCACACATGTGACGTTTGGAGACTGGATGGCACTGCATATGACCCCAAAAATACCATCTCTACAGTCAAGCATGGTGGTGGCAGCATCATGCTGTGGGGCTGTTTCTCAGCCAAGGGGCCTGGCCATCTGGTCCGCATCCATGGGAAGATGGATAGCACGGCCTACCTGGAGATTTTGGCCAAGAACCTCCGCTCCTCCATCAAGGATCTTAAGATGGGTCGTCATTTCATCTTCCAACAAGACAACGACCCAAAGCACACAGCCAAGAAAACCAAGGCCTGGTTCAAGAGGGAAAAAATCAAGGTGTTGCAGTGGCCTAGTCAGTCTCCTGACCTTAACCCAATTGAAAACTTGTGGAAGGAGCTCAAGATTAAAGTCCACATGAGACACCCAAAGAACCTAGATAACTTGGAGAAGATCTGCATGGAGGAGTGGGCCAAGATAACTCCAGAGACCTGTGCCGGCCTGATCAGGCCTTATAAAAGACGATTATTAGCTGTAATTGCAAACAAGGGTTATTTCACAAAATATTAAACCTAGGGGTTGAATAATAATTGACCCACACTTTTATGTTGAAAATTTATTAAAATTTAACTGAGCAACATAACTTGTTGGTTTGTAAGATTTATGCATCTGTTAATAAATCCTGCTCTTGTTTGAAGTTTGCAGGCTCTAACTTATTTGCATCTTATCAAACCTGCTAAATCTGCAGGGGGTTGAATACTACTTGTAGGCACTGTATATGTATAAATACATGTGTGGTCAATATAAAAGGACAGGCACATGACTTAGTCCTTCCAAAGACAATACTAAGGACCAGGGGGCACTCACTGCAAGTGAAAAAAGGCAATTCCAGCAGATAAATAGTAAAGGGTTCTTCACAGTTATAGTCGTCAGACTGTGGAATGCCCTACCACAAGAGGTAGTAATGGCAGACACTACGTATAACAACTTTTAAAAAAGGGCTGGATGATTTCCTCAGTACACAAAACATTGTTGGTTATAAATGACTTCGTGACAAAATGTAGAATTGGTGGAGGAAGGTTGGACTAGATGGACCTAGGTCTTTTTTCAACCTATGTAACTTCCAGGTCTCATCCTCAAACAATGAGTGAGGTAGGGGGAAGAGTCAAAGCGGACAGCCCTGTGAGATGAGATCTGGAAGTGTTTGTAATGAGTGATAGCGAAGTTAAGGATGCCATTAAACAGCAGTCTATGATCAGCTGCTGTGATTGAGTTATACTTTTCTTTCCCCTGCCAGATGATGATGTCGGGAAACTGGCGTGATATGCATGTATGAGGAACGGCGACAGTCCCAGAGGAGACAGTCCCAGAGGAGACAGTCCCAGAGGAGACAGTCCCAGAGGAGACAGTCCCAGAGGAGACAATTTTTTAATTTTGTTTACCCAATGTGGCTCATGAAAGTTTAACTTTTATAGCAGTGGTAACTCTCGAAAACGTTTGCTTTGTGACACATTGTACTTTTTGTTTGTGGTGACTATATGGAGTGAATATAAAAATTGAGGCAGGAGACTGAACAAAAAACAACAAAATGCTGAAGTGATGCTTTAAAGGCTAGAGTTTTGCAATTTTTCTTTTTTTCAAAGAAAATGTATAAAACTTGATAGTTTATGGGGATTAATTGACTTTGAAGTCACAGACTGGTCTGTAAATCAGAAAACCCCCAAACTGGACCTCAGCTTAAAATAAAATAAATTGCATTCCTCAAAGTATGCAAACTGCATGCAATTTTTTTTTTAACTCTCTAGGAGCATCATAGGAATTAATATGAAGAGGAATTAAAACTATTAAAAAAAACAATGTAATTACAGCTGACGTTTTGCTTTCGCTTCACATTTTTCTTTAACACAGGCAATAATAGGAATCCTCATATGTTACAGAATTTCTCCAAAATGCAGTATATAGGTGGTCACAAAATTTTTGGACACATGGCAGGACTTTGAAAGGACGGAGCACTATTTGACTAGTAGTGCAAGCTTGGCTAGAATAGATTGCATATGCAACAAGGTGTCAAAACAGCAAAATCCCTCCCCCAAACAGACTGCATTTTGCAAACTACACCCTCAAGGAATTAATTTAGGGGTGTACTAATCATTTCCAAATCAGAAGTGGTTTACAATATTTTAGAACATTGAACTGTGAAAACAAAAAAAAAATATATATTTTCAACTAAAATGCTCCTTTAACCACAAATTTTTCATTTTCACAAAATGTTAATAGGTGAAACTGCAACCCACAATTCACAATTTCTGACAAATCCTGCAATACCACTTATGTAGTTGGAAACTACAATTAAAGGCATACAACAGGACTTGCAAGGGAAAAAACACCATTTATGCTTTGTAGTATGAATTTGCCTGGAACAGTAAGGCAAAAGAACCAAAGTTGATAATCATTCAGAAACAACAATATTAATGTTTTAACTCGGGAAGAGATCAGAAATCAATATTTTTGGAATAACCATGAATTTTAATCACAGCTTTCATGCGTCTTGGCATGCTTTCCACCAGTCTTTCACACTGCTTTTGGGTGACCTTATGTTACTCCTGGTGCAAAAATTAATGCAGTTCTTTGTTTGATGGGTTGTGACTATCCAACTTCCTCTTGATTACATTCCAGAGGTTTTCAATAGGGTTCAGGTCTGGAGATTGGGCTGGCCATGACAGGGTTTTGATGTAGTGGTCCTTAATCCACACATTGATTGACCTAGCTGTGTGGCATGGCGCATTGTCCTGCTTGAAAAACCATTCCTCAGAGTTGGGGAACCTTGCCTGAGCAGAAGGAAGTAACTGTTTTTCCAGGATAACCTTGCATGTGGTTTGATTCACACATCCTTCGCAAAGTTTAATCTGCCCAATTCCAGCCTTGAAGCGCTGAAGCATCCCCAGATCATCACCAATCCTCCACCAAATTTCACAGTGGGTGCAAAACACTGACTTGTACGCCTCTCCAGTTCTCCATCTAACCATTTGCCCAACACCTGGTCTAACCATTAGACGACCAGGTGTTGGGCAAAGCTGAAATTTTGACTCATCAGAAAAGATTACCTTACTCCAGTCCTCTATGGTTCAATCCCAATGGTCTTTGGCAAACTTCAGCTTGGCTCTCCTTTGCTTTTCATTGATGAAAGGCTTTTTTTCTAGCTTTACATGACTTATGCCCTGCTTCTAGGAGCCTGGTACGGACTGTTCTTGCCATGCACTTCACCCTAACTGCCATTTGCCATTCCTTTTGCAGGTCACTTGATGTCACCCTGGGGTTGCTGAGTGACATTCGAATAAGATGACGGTCATCCCAGTCAGTGGAGAGTCGTTTTCGCCCTCTGCCGGTCTGGAGCTTTGTTGTCCCCAATGTCTGCTGCTTGACCACGTTGTAATTGACTGCCATCTTAGAAGTTTTAAGGATGGAGGTAACATGATGTTCACTGTATCCCTCTGCTAGTAAAGCCAGAATTGAGCCCTTCTTTTCCTCACTCAAGACTTTTCTTTTCAACTCCTTTGACATGGTTAAAAGTTTTTTTTCCCATTCCTATTACTTTTGGGATATTACTAGCACTTGTTTTGCTTGTTCTATTGCAAGAGGATTGTGAAGACGACAGCAGTGTTTTTTATACTTTCCCTCGTTAAATAAGATTTGGTTCAGGTGATCACCTAATCAGAAGCACATTAAGTAGAATGAGGTATACTCTGGTTGGAATTCAACTTACACTGGAATGGAATGGCTGTCACATGTAGAGAAGATGATTTTTATAAAACTGGGCAGCGGTTTCTCAATTTTTGCCAGAGCTGTATATACATGTGTCTATATTACATAAAACCTTGGCTTAAACACTAGATGCCACAAAGGGACATGTTATTTACTGCACTATGCTGTATATGTGTGGTGCAAGAATGAAGCAGGCACAAGGGCGTCATCTGCACTATCCACAGCCATAGCCTGTGTGGAGACACGGGGCTCAGTGGGTGCTCTCGTCCGCTAAAACACGCCGCCTTTAGAAAGACAGCGTGGCTCAGGGCTCATCCCAACTGAACGCCGGCCTCTTTAACCGTGGGCGTAACACTACTCAGACAACACAGGGTGAGGGAACCACAATAATTAGACTTTATTGGATCCCCAAACAATTAACGGCACATAACACATAACCAGCAAAACACAAATGTAACAGGCAACAGAGTCTCACCCTTCCGCTGGATCACCAGGGATTTAGAATGTCCATGCCTCAGAGGTTCCAGGGCTATTTACTCCAATCCAGCAGCACCCTGCTTTTGGCGGGCACCCACCGAGAAAGGAATAATGCCAGATTTAGGAAGCTGTCTGAGGTCTGCAAAGTCTGTAACAGGTGACTGAACTGTCCCAACCTGAGTGTCCTCCTTAGGTAGTCCTGGTATGATGATACAATCCTGGCAGCCGGAGTCGAAATCCCTAGGCTGTGGATATGGTCTCCAACCGGAACCGGAGTCCCTAGATTGAAGCCATAAGATATCCTGATCCTCTAGTCAGCTCCTAAGAGCTTAGACTGGATCCATCAGCATCCATCAACAACAACCTGGTGGTTTAAAGAAATCCCTTTTATAGCCACAGCATTCCACTTGGATACACTGCGTCCTCATCGATTTGGTTGGACAAGATCGCCTCTCCCATTGGATGAATCTCAAGCTGCATGGACAATGTTCATCCAAATGATGTCCACAGGAAGACTGAGGATATCTACATGTAGTCTGGAATGCACAGACTAGATAATGGCTACTAAGGTAATCACATTAGCAATACACAACTACAATACAATGATTACTAGAAGAGTCTGGAGAAACAATAGCTAAGCAAACATGACTTAGAACACATAAGAACAATACGTCTGGCTGAATGTTAAGAAACTTTAACTCATGAGAGTCCATGTCGTCTGCACTACAACAGCTAAAATCACAATTACGCAAGATTCTGTCCATTTAACCTTACATGCTATGGTCACATGTAAGAACTTTGACGGAGATTGCGTGGTACTGATTGGTTGCCATGGCAGCAAATTCTTAACAATGGCCTCTGTGTTTGCCATACACAGCAGTTTAGCCGATCCTCCCTAGTGCCGGATCTGATAGTGTTTGACTGACAGGGAGCCTGACAGGATTGGTTATGAACTGGAGAACATAAGTTGAGTGGCGTATTATCAATGTAATCAAACAATTGCATTTTCAAATCCCCTTTTTAGGACAATTAAAATAAATAAAGTTTTTTTTAATTGTAAAAAAAGATACAAAAAACCCAACGAACAAATCCAGTCAAAAACACAAGTGCGGTATCGCCATGTTCGTAACAAGACAGACTATAAAATAAGTGATCAAAAGGTTGCAATAGAGGGATAACATGATCATGATAATCCATGGTGAAGGCTCTAGAAAATATAAATTAAAATATAAAAAACATTTTTAAAAGCCTTTTTTTAATCTTGAGAAAACAATGGAATAAAAGTTGATCAATAAGTTGAAGGTACCTAAAAAAAGTTATGGGTCTACAAATATTGAGATCAAACCCCAAATATTGTTTAAAGCGTTTGTTTTTTTTCATGCAAAAGTAGTAAAGCATTAAACAATGACAAATCTGGCATCATTGTACTTGTATTGACCTGAAGAATAAAGATTACATGTCAAATATCACAAACCGTGAATGGTGATTAAACGTAATCTATATACAATATAGTACAACTTTGATATTGCCATGATCAGGCTGACTCACAGAATGAAAATAACACTTCATTTATGCAGCAAAGGCCACGTCTCACTAAGCGACATCACTAGCGACATCGCTGCTGAGTCACGGTTTTTGTGAAGCAACAGCGATTTTGCTAGCGATGTCGCTGTGTGTGACATCCAGCAACGACCTGGCCCCTGCTGTGAGGTTGCCGGTCGTTGTTGAAGGTCATGGACCATTTTTTGGTCGTTGCTCTCCCGCTGTGAAGCACACATCACTGAGTGTAACAGCGAGAGAGCAACGATCTGAATGTGCAGGGAGCAGGGAGTCGGCTTCTGCGGACGCTGGTAACCAAGGTACACATCGGGTAACCAAGCAAAGCGCTTTGCTTGGTTACCCGATATTTACCTTGGTTACCAGCGTCCGCAGCTTCTAGAAGCCGGCTCCCTGCACACGTAGACAAGGTACACATCGGGTAACTATAAGCAAAGCGCTTTGCTTAGTAACCCGATGTGTACTATGGTTACCAAGCACAGCGTCGTTACACGGGTCGCTGGTGGCTGGAGGCTGATCTCTGATCACTGTGGAGATCTGCCTGTTTGACAGCTCACCGGTGACCATGTAGCGACGCTCCAGCGATCCCTGCCAAGTAAGATCGCTGGTGGGATCGCTGGAGTGTCGCTAAGTGTGACGGTACCTCAAGCTTCATCCTGAAGAGCCAGATTAGGTCAGTCCCGAAAGGCTTAAATAAGCAATAGTGTGACTATGGCGTTATGTACACTTATTTAGAAGCACCAACCTTGCAAGCAGAAAGCAGCCAATTCTACAGAGGTTTCATAAGGGCATTTCAATCTATAAAACAAAGAAAAAAAGCACAAATGAGATTAGTGTAGGTTCAGACTCCTGAAGGAAGCCACACGGTAGGTGGTTTCTGGACAACATGCTAATGCAACCTCAGCAAAAAAGTCAGCATAGCCGGAAATCACAAGCCAACTGAATATTTAACAGGAGAAAATAAAGACGTATTCAGAATCCCTGCAATTGATGAAAGTCCTCCTAGACTGTTTCCTTTGAGGCCCTATGCACACTGAGTATTTGGGGAGCACAAAGGCTAGCCAATAAACGCATCACTCCTAGAATACTTATGTCATTTTTGGGCATTAAAGTATTTACATTGATTTTTCTGGCTAACACGGCACCACAATATTACTTTGTATTGTACATCATTAACTCATTATTTGTAACCCAAAACCAGGAGTGGGACAATCAGAGGAAAGTATAATAGACACTCCTTCACCACTTCTGTATTTATTACCCACTCCTGGCTTTGGCTACAAATACGGAGGTAAAACACTCACCAAATTTTGAAGTGTGCCTAAGGCTGTGTTCACATGTTGCAGTCACGTTCTGTTTAGCGCAAATGCAGGAAAAATTCACTTCTTTGCTGTAATTTTCAAAATTGCAGCAAAAAGGCCAAAAAATAAATAAATAAATGCCCTGTCGCTGCAACGTGTGAAGGCATTGAAGAGTACGCTCACACTAGCAGATAAAGTGGTCCAATTTTCAACTAGAAGAGTTTGATAAGTGGCATGCGTGCGATTCTTTTCTCACCTACCACCCGTATGAAATGTGTTCTCCACAGCTATTTTACAATTATTTACAGGACCATTTACAGTGTTCTGCGCTAAAGAATGGTAATGTATCCGTAACAATCGGATACCACTAGGATGGTCAGTGTGCCGTCCATTTTCTTTTCTCACGCCCATAGCATTGCATTGGCGAGGCTTGTCCAATTCACATGGCAATTCAGTTGAGAAAAAAAATTGCAGATATGCAGTACCTCAATGAATAACATGGGTTCGGATGCGATCCCTTGTTTTCTCGCTTTGCACACATACTATTTGTATGCTAGTGTGCGTGAACCATAAAGGGAGATTTGGGTGTAGCAGTATACTGCCTTTTTAACCCAAGGTAACAGCTTTACTTTCTGGTTGCACATTTATTTTTGGTTCATTTACACATGATTATGGAGGCAGTCTTCTTCCCCAGAGGCTGCTCTGCTTTTAGCAGAATTTAAAGATATGTCCTCCAGCTGCCACACTGATCATAGAGTATTACACTTTGGAGAGCACTACATAGCTTCTAAGAGTGTGCTTCTAGGCATGCTCTCTGACCTGAACAGTAGTCACTGTGCAGGGAGGGCATGAACGTGTCAATGGTGAGATTCTATGTGGTTTGCCAGTCACTAGTCAAAAATAGAGGTGTTCGGATCTAATTAGTTGTAAAGAAGAAGCCTTCTCGCATAACCATATACTGATGGAAGGGTAAATGAACTTCAATAAAGCTAGCTTGTGTAAAGTGTTTTTGTGGAAGTGTTCCCAAGTGCTGGATAGGGGACAACTTGCTGATAACTAAGAGTTTAACCGCTGGCACCCCACCAGTTACGAGATTAGAGCTCAGCAGTCCCATCCTGTATGGTGTAAAGGTGCACATGCTTGACTTCCACTCCATTCCTTGCCTATGGATATAGGGTCATTCCACATCAAGTGGACCAGTTTTCAAAATCGTCCCCACTCGACCTTCTCCGATTTTGCTGAAAATTTATAAGGATATACATGTATGTTTGCAAAGAGGTTCTGTAAATTTTAGGGCCAGATCTCAAATACATTGGGCACTGTTGACCTTTCACTGGAGGTCCCACCAAGCCTGCGGCTTCAGCTAAGAGGATTTTGCAAACTTTGGCACATAGTCTATTAGAGTTCTATACTGGCTATGATGCTGAAATTTGGCATACTAGCTCAACTTTTGCTGCTAAACACGATAACATTATTACCGGCTATGACAAAACAATATTTCAGCCACAATTTTGTGTCAAAGTAGCTTGTAAAACGTGTCGCATAAAATGTATGCCTAACTTTGCCCATATATAGCTCAAGACCAAAAACCAATAGTAACTGGTGCTTTGCCCTGTACACCAAACATCTACATGACTTTGCATTGCTGCAATATTACGGTCAAAGCATATGTATTTGTGGAAATATTCACACCCACATATGATGAAAAACTTAAAAAACCCGAATTTTACCTATTTTTAGGTCAAATTTCTCAAAAAGGGTACCCCTAAAATATATTAATTCTGATATCATTAGAAAGAGCACATTTTTCTCTACAAGGATCATTGGGGTTTTTTTGGAGTCTCTCAGTTTAAGAAAAGAAAAATGCTACTGAACATGGTGTTATTTATTAATACGCAATGAATGGTAACTGCACTATTCAAACCCTTGCGTTGGTCCATGGTGGTTATACCACAACCAATTCACTAAGAATTGGTATTATAATCCTACTAAGAATTGTAATAATGCTGTCTTTCGAGAATTGGCAGCCCCATCGCCTAGGAGCCATGGCCGATAGCCGTGCAAGGCAAGTCGCGGGTGGTCTCTTTATCGCAGGTTCCAAAGCCTGAGGGTGGGTGTCTTTGCCTAGATCCCAAGCCTAATATTGGGTACCTTTTGTTGGTTCCCAAGCCATAATGTTCAGTCTAAGTGGTCTGGAATTGTTGCTGAATTTGCAACATAATCTGTTCAGAGCAGCTGTATTGTCGGCCCATTGCTGTTGCAGCTGGTGCTGGAATTATTGCAAAGATTGACTGCTCAGGAATATAGCATATTTAAACAAGAGACTAGGAGTAATTTCACATTTAAAAATTGTATTTATTTTTTTCTTATTATGATTAAGTACATCATTGCATGACATACTGTATCGATGTAAATGTGGTGGTAGCTTTGGAGGTCATAATCTGTGGCGATCGATACTCACCTCTAATCATTTTGCAATCCACAGAGTTTGGCTGTTCAAAGCTACAATCGCTGTTATCAGCCAATTAGCTAGCTCTATAGGGAAAATACATGCTATTTAAAAACACTATCTACAAAGTGCGACAAATGCAAATTTATACGTAATTAAATGACTGATTATTCTGAGTCACTGTCATTTGGTGCAAGGCGATAAGATTGTGGTAGAGATAAAAAGAAAAATCTCTGGTCGTTTGCAGAACGGTGATGTTTTTTTGCATGATACTCTGCACTGATCAAACTGCGGCTGTAGCTGTGGAGGTTACAATTTATGTTGATTAAAAAATTTCTATTCAACCATTTAGTAATCCACATAACGTGGCCATTCAGGCTGCAATCGCGGTGTTTCAGCTAATTGGTTATCCCTATATAAGATAGCATACGCTATTTAAGCATTACTCACACATTGTGGCAAATGTACATCCATGTATCAATCTAAGGCTGTTAACAGGATACCCATTCACAATCTAGCATGGTATAAATGATATGTATATTCATGGCTAAAATTTCTACCTTTTGTATTTGAAGGAGTCTTATGAAATTATAATATATATTATTCATTATTTGAAAATTATCCAATACTTCTAATCAAGCGCTATCGTCCTACACAGTCTTGTGTGTCAACATCATGTAACACTGCATTTTTTAACGTGTTCTGTATATGTTTGGTAAAAAAAACGTTTTTCACCTTTTTTGTACTTAATCGTAATAATAAAAAAATAAATAAAAAAAATGTTTAAATGTGAAATTACTCCTAGTCTCTTGTTTAAATATGAATTGTATGGAGTTAGCATAATAATGCATAAGAACATAAAAATCTGGATTTTTTTGTCGGGAATATAGCATGTATCATATCTCACAGGCCAGTGAAAGAAGCTAGCTGGTCCATGAGGATGCATAACATTTATTAATGCATCATGGTCGTCAACTGAAATTTCAGAAATATTTCCAATCCACCAGTTCCTATCGTAAATGCAGGCAATGTATTGCCCCGGCTGGAGGTTTGCAATCGGCACAAAAGGCATTTCTGATCTGATAGATCTATCTACATGGGCAATGAAAGATGATGGGTCATTTGACACCCTTGAAATGCGAATCTTTTTGTCATCAATTGGCACAAACTGGTGATTTTCTCTTGTTCCAGCAATTGTATGTCCATCTTTGAACCTTTCCTCTTGAACTACCCCTATTTCATCAATTTTTTCTTTTGGAACAAAAAAAAAACAAAAAAAAACTTTATTCCATGCAGTTGCTCATTGCAAAAGTTGAAAAAATCCACCTGGGTCAGTATTTGGTTTTCAGTTGGGCGTTGAAGACTGGCACGAGCTGCCAACCTCTTTGCTGTCCCTCCAATCCCATCACAGGGTGACTTTCCGTGACTGGTACCAAAAAAATTCCATTCAGCGCTGATATTGAAATCAGCATTGTGGTGGCACAAGTTGAGAACATTTTTTAAATTTTTGTACTGAGCTGTAGATCCATCGCTGAAGTAGTGGATATGACGAATCCCATAGATGAGAGTCTTGAGATACTCCACAATTACTGTTAAGAAAGTGTGGTCTGCAACTGTGTCATGTCGTGAGCAATCACTGATTAGTTATTATTAGTTATTATTATTAGTCAACAACTTTTCATAAATAAAAAGGTTTATAGGTTTTTGATTATAATAGACATTGCTAGCAACAATACAACTCTAACATGTGATAAGAATCTGAAAATCAAACACAAAATCAATGCATTACGCGCATAAACACCATGTTCAGTGGCATTTTCTTTTCTTAAACTGAGAGACTCCAAAAAAAAAAAAAAACAATGATCCTTGTAGAGAAAAATGTGCTCTTTCTAATGATATCAGAATTAATATATTTTAGGGGTACCTTTTTGAGAAATTTGACCTAAAAATAGGTAAAATTCGGGTTTTTTTAAGTTTTTCATCATATGTGGGTGTGAATATTTCCACAAATACATATGCTTTGACCGTAATATTGCAGCAATGCAAAGTCATGTAGATGTTTGGTGTACAGGGCAAAGCACCAGTTACTATTGGTTTTTGGTCTTGAGTTATATATGGGCAAGGTTAGGCATACATTTTATGCGAGGCGTTTTACAAGCTACTTTGACACAAAATTGCGGCCGAAATATTGTTTTGTCATAGCCGGTAATAATTTTATCGTGTTTAGCAGCAAAAGTTGAGCTAGTATGCCAAATTTCAGCATCATAGCCAGTATAGAACTCTAATGGCTATGTGCCAAAGTTTGCAAAATTCTCTTAGCTGAAGCCGCAGGCTTGGTGGGACCTCCAGTGAAAGGTCAACAGTGCCCAATGTATTTGAGATCTGGCCCTAAAAATTTACAGAACCTCTTTTCAAACATACATGTACATCCTTATACATTTTCAGCAAAATCGGAGAAGGTCGAGTGGGGACCACTGGTCCACTTGACATGGAATGACCCTATAAGCCAAGCGCTGTACTCAGTTATCCCATAGACAATGAATAGAGCAGAGGCCGAGCATGAGCACCTCCACTCCATTCAGTATGGGGCTGCGCAGTCCCATTCTCGCAGTTCCAGATTCCCAATCTCAGGATCACTGGGAGTCCAAGCAGTTGGTTCCCGAACAATCCACAAGGGATCACCAATGTTTAGGGGACATCTAGAGGTTTTGGGAAGAACTCTTTAATGTGTGAGCAATACAACACATATTGTATACTTTTAAAATTCGTTGTGAGATTTTGGGATTGCCCTTTTCTGTTCCATGTTGTAAATATACGCAAGACCCGAATACTAAAACATTAAAATTTCCCTGCTATAAACAAATAAAAACAAATCAGGCACAACACAGTCTAATTTATCAATAGGAGTATGTAATATGAGAAAGTAACTGATTTTCCAGTCCAGAAAAAGACCACTTGATGATGATGATGATATTTCACAAACACACCCGTGTGCCAGCACAGGTAGCAGTTCTATAAAATCCAATGGTCCAATACATAAATCACCAAACTACCAAGTCCTTCCTCCTTCCCAGTCCTAAAACAAAAATGTTAAGGACAGATCCTCCAATAGTGCGGGATGTGGTTTTGCACAGGGTTTTGACTACAAGTCTTCATCATTGGAGGACATGTCCTCATCTTCTCGGTTTAAAAACATCAAGAGGTATTTGTTTCTGTACTGGAAAGTTCTGATATTGCACCCACCTATTGACAAAGGTGACCCTTTTGTGTTCTAGCATAACTGTTCTCCAGTATACAAAGCAAGGTCCATAATGAATCGTTGAGGGAGTTTAATGTGGAAGACCTTGACTGGCCCATACAGACCTCTGGCATCAACCCTATAGAGTACCCTTAGGATAAATGAGAATGGAGATTGCATGCCAGGCCCTTGTCATTTAGCATGAGTGTCTGACCTCACAAATGCTCTTTTGAGTGAATAGGAAAAAAAATTCACAGGCATACTCCATCATCTTGTAGAAAGCATTTCCAAACAATTTAAGGAGGTTTTAGCTGCATTGAGCATTGAGTGAGGGAAGACCAACTGTATATTAACCCCTTACCAAAATATGACACACGAGTATGTTATATTTTTATATGCCGGCTCACCGATTTTAACGCATGTTTCCAGGCAGATCAAGGCTGTGATAATCAGCCAATGTCTGCCTCTAACAGCCGCTGGAGGAGCAGTTATGGTAAATTCCACTGTTAATCTCTGGCAGTGGCATTAACAGAGTGGTGGCAGGGGGGCATGTTACTATGCACCCTTCAGCGTGCCTTGACCGATCGCGAGGCGCCGATGGGTTACTATGTTACGCAGGGGTCTGCTGAACACGCCCGAGCCTGCCATGATGGTACTCCTATTAAAAAATCTGAAAATAAAAATATAAACGTTCAAAACACCCCCTTTAATCCCCCTGGCTACCACCCAGTTGAAAATTAAAGAACATGAAAACACACATTTGTTATTGCTATAGCCATAAAATACAATCCAAACATAAAATAAATGAATCACATAGGTAAGCGGCATTGCGCCAAAAAATATCAAAACACCAGAATTTAGGCTTTTTGGCTGCAGCAATAAAACAAGCAAATGTAATGATAGGCGATCAAAACACGGTTCAAGACAAAAATTCCAAAGTGATATCAATAAAAACATTGGCTCTGGGCCAAAACACAAGCCCTCAAACAGCTCCAAATCCCAAACACAAACCGTGACAGCTCTCGGAAAAGGGCAAAACAAGCAAACTTTTTTTTTTTTTTTTTTTTAGGTCTTACAATTTTCTGAATTTTTGTTCACCACTTAAATAAAACAAACCATGTAAGTTTAGTATTTCTGTAGTCATACTGACATGGAGAGTTAGATTGCAAAGTAACTTTTAGCGTAAAATCAATGCTATAAATAAAAAGCCAAGAAATAGTTGTGGAATTTTTCGACGCACTTTTTTCCCCGATTTCTGGTACTTCATATGAAAAAAATAGATGGTGCCATTCAATAGTTTAAATCTTGTCCCACAAAAAACAAGCCCTCCCACACCTATGTCGACAGAAAAATAAATAAAGAAAAACAACAGGTATCGCTCATGGAATAAGGGGAGGAGAAAACAAAAGCTTAAAAATGGAAGATCGCTTGGGTGAGAAGGGGTTAATGCCTATTGATTTACAATGAATCAGCGGTCAAAAGCTCTTGTAGGTGTAATGTGTAGATGTCCCAATTCGTTTGACCATGAACTGGGTCTCCGAGTGTTTCTAAAATATTCTGCAGTTCAAATACTGCAAAATCATGTTAGATTATGACAGACACTATAAACTGCTCCATTGGGATATGCGCAGGATATAGAGGTCATAGTTAACAGTGCAAAACAGTCCAAAAAGATTACTTACTTCCCCGATAAGATGTCTTGTCTAAGTTGTAATACAAATAAGTACCTGGGAAAAAAAACAAAAGTATGAAATATACATGCATATGTTCTGTCAACTCTACAGTCTTGTCAATTAAGTAATTCATGTTATTATTTAAGTTTTGCTGCTGTGATACCATAATTTCCCACGGGATCAATACAGTGTATCGTATATCTAATATATATTTCATATATATATATATATATATATATATATATATATATATCTCCAACAATGTAGACCAGCTCACTCTTGTGAATCACCTGGAACCTCAGCTGACCTGGTTAACTCCGTTGTGCCCGGATCAGGATGTAGGAGTCCATCCATATAAATGTGAACAATGGCAAAGCAGAGTCCAGCAATAACGTGAGCAATCCAGGATGCTGTTAAAAAAATTGTCTTTCTTTTTATTCATAGATCCATTAAAATACAGTGGCCCAAGCAATTCAGAACAGCATTATCGCAGGAAAGTAGCGCAGATAGGACTACGCGTTTCAGCGGTAAAATACGCCTTTTTCACGGTCCAGAATCTACTAGAATTCTGGACCGTGAAGAAGGCGGATTTTACCGCTGAAACGCGTAGTCCTATCTGCGCTACTTTCCTGCAATAATGCTGTTCTGAATTGCTTGGACCACTGTATTTTAATGGATCTATGAATAAAAAGAAAGACAATTTTTTTAACAGCATCCTGGATTGCTCACGTTATTGCTGGACTCTGCTTTGCCGTTGTTTTTATAATATATATTTATATATATTATTTATATATATATATATATATATATATATATATATATAATTATATTATATATGTGTGTGTGTGTGTGTGTGTGTGTGTGTGTGTGTGTGTGTGTGTGTGTGTGTGTGTATATATACACACATACATATACACACACACACACACTATATATATTTAACAGATGAATATATTTATTCATATATATTTTCAGTATAATAGTATGTAATTTTCTTTCTAACAAGTGGAAAACTAAAACTCATAATAAATAAGGGTATAGTCTGCAGTATGCTTTTTGCATTTCTCAATTTTTATCTGCTATGCTCATTTTTTTTTTTAGTATCCTGTCTTGGTATGATAAATGGGAAAGGAATATGACAGTCTATTGAACTAAAACTGTGGCTGCGAACGCAGGGTAGACTAAGTTTAGAATTATATAAGTGTCAAATAAAATAGGATGGAGTAGGGAAATATGCAGAGCAAGAATATTAGATTCCAAACATTAATGTGGTTTTCCCATTTATAAAGTTCAATTTAATCAATAGATCACGGAATAATAATAATTTCCACAATTGGATGTTATATAAAATGTTCCTGTTCTAAGATAATCTTATACATGTGTCTCTGGACATTTTTTTTTTTTTTTTTTTTAAACATCCAAATTGTTGAACGTATTATTATTCCAAGATCTGTTAATTAAAAATTAATTTTAAATTGAACTTAGTTCTAGAGAAAACCCCTTTAACGACAAGGCCACGTGCACACTGAGTATTTGGGAAGACTCAGACGTCAACCAGTTTACTTTTACACAAAAAAAGTCTTAGTTGTAGGGTTTCTCATCAGAATTTGGCCAGTGCCTATTTTCACCAGTTTTTCTCTGTTAAAAAAAAAAGGAGAATAAAAAAAATGAGGTTTGAAAATCTCCATCAAACAGTCCATGAGAAGTGGACAGCACACGGATGCATCTGAAGTGTGTCTGATTTTTTCGCAGACCCATAGACGCATAGCTGAGTTTCATCTGAAAGCAAAATCATGTGAACAGCCCCATAGACTATAATACTGTAGATACAGCCCCATAGACTATAAGTACCTGTAAACAACACGGACAGTACACGTGTGGAAAAAACTAGCCTCTGAATCAGCCCTTAGGGCTTGTTCACATGTTGCGTTTCCACCCCCCATCATGGAAAGGGATTTCTGAAATCTCATGAATCTGTTGCTTATTTTTTCCTTGTTGATCTTAAAATCAATGCATTTTTCATATCTGCACATGACAATTACTTCAGAGTTTTTCCCCTATTCAAATGAGTGTGGGGCAAAAAATGTGAGTAAAAACACACAAACACGTGTATTTTGCGCAGTTTTGCCTTCCCCACTCTGCTGAAGAAGCCGCCTACGTGATACGCGCGTGCAGGATGGCTTGGAACTTCACCATTGTGCCCAGTTACTAGGATTCTGACTGTCTTTCTCTATGGGTGAGTTTGATATACAGGGTATTTAACCTTTCCCTATTGAATCCACTTTTTTCAATGAACCGACCATAGAACACTATTTTGTGCTCCCCAGCTTAGGTTAGACACAGCTATACATAAATACTTCATACTGAAGCACTATATTTGTATATAGAAGACAGTTTATTTTATTTACCACCTTTACATTCAGTAATAGACACTTGGTGATTCTCCCCTCTTTAGGAGTCCCCTAAAACAATCATTCTTGTAATAGGATTATGTTTTTAAATGTAATCTCGTTTGTGAATTTTTTGTAACTAATAAAACATTTATACATTTTGAATATAGCACTCCTTGGGTGTGTATTTTTTTGCACGCATTCTCAAATAAATGACTGCTAACTCCTGTATATAGCATTGTATGCATAATATATACTTGGCTTACAGTTGTCCTTGGAAAGTCACACTTTGCAGGTGATGTGTATTTGTGTAATGAAGGAGGGTTAGGTCTAAGGATATCAACACCCTTTATCAACGTGTGTATAATTATTAGGCTGGAGTCACATTGGCGTATGGCATCTGATGCGAGAGCAACGGATGTGATATGCTAATGACCCTCGACTCTAGCGAGCGTGAGCAGAGTATCATGCGACTGTGACCGGATCTTGCGGTCGGCTCACAGCTGCAAAGCTGAGGGCGGGTGCTGCAGAGGAGAGGGAGGGGTTAATCCCCCCATCTCCTCCATTGTCAGCCTGTGCGTATATCGCACAGCACTGGGATAACATCAGACTGCAGTCCGACGTATCTCTCGCACCCATACACTTGAATAGGTGCGAGCGATTCGCATCATGCTGCGATTTTTTACTCAGTCCATTTAGGGCGAAGAAAAAAATCACAGATCTGAGCTGCAGCATTGTCTAACACGGGGCAGAGTATATGATTATTATATATATATATATATATATATATATATATATATATATATATATATATATATATATATATATATATATCTATATCAATATCAGAAATGTATTATTTTCACTTTAAAGGGAATCTGTCAGCAGGTTTTTCCTACCTCATTTGAGAACAGCATGATGTAGGCAAAAAGGCCCTGAATCCAAGAGTTTATCACTTTAAAAATTTAGATTACTGGGTGAATAATCAGATTTAGCAATGCAGCAGAGTTGAAAGCACTGCCCCCCACATGAGGCTTTGTCTATAGACAGTGAGAAGCTGCTAATCACAGCAGGGGTGTAAGGGACATGTGCCGGGCACCTGCTGGTCACTACAATTATAAACTACTGTAGCTAAACAAACATAACAGGTAAACAACAATACACTTTGTGATAAGAGAGACATGGCTGAATTCTCTGTTAATCCCTACAGCATGCGGTCTTCAAATTACATAAGAAAAATCTGCTGACATCCTCTTTAACAAATGAAAATAAACAATTCAAATGGCAAAATGTACGTTTTTCATTTAGTTGCATAATTATGCACAAATAGATATTACCTTAAGAATGATAAAATATCATATTAACTTTCTTAGATACTGAGGGTTCAAGTTTAATACCTTTTTGGATTAACCGACAGCACTGTAGTTGTTCAATAATAAAATAAATAATTAAAAATACAAATTGCTTATGCACATAGTGTATGTCTATAGTATTTCCTAACATATATCTCCAACATAAAGCTGCAATGTATGCCACGGATTATATATCCTAAGGCTGACCTATATATGCTACTGTCTGTTTAAAAAAAGAAAAAACCCACCTCATCTGAACGGCCCTATTGAATAACATTGGTCAGAGTGCTGACAGTTTTTAGATGGACGGCAGTTGGACCATAAATATGGCTTCCATTCTATAAAATACTAAAAAAAAACCCTACATATTCAGCAGAATAGCCTATAGTGATGTATGAGCATACTAGGTGAATCGTGCCCTATGGATACGTTTGGTGTCTGGCATGTACCAGGAAAGCTTTCAATGAAATAAATACAAGTCTAGAGAGCCGGAGGTAAAATTATAACATACTGTTTGCCTAATGACTCGTCTTTCTCAGGTTGGGCAGAGATTAAACTTCCTTATTAATCAATAAAAAAAAATTAAAATAAGCAATCTAATAAAAGTTTTGGATGTTTGATGTGTATTTTTGGATGAAAGGAAAAAAAAACGGCAAAAACATCACTCAGTCAAGTCAATTTGACTAAAGCTGGTTTCAGACGTCCGTGTTTCAGGTACGTGTGACATCAGTTTTTAACACAGATGTCACACGTACCCATGTTACCCTATTGTGTACCCACACGGCCGTGTTTTCACACGGACCGTGTGGCCTCGCTATTTCACATGGAGAGGTGTCCGTTTTTTCCTCCGGCAGCACGGGTGTTACACGGACCGCACACTGATGTGATCCGTGTGACATCAGTGTGATACGGACTGGAGAAAACACGGGCTTTTAAATAAAAAGATTTTCTATATGAGATATTATATTATAATTATATATATATATATATATATATATATATATATATATATATATATATATATATATATATATATATATATATATATATATATATATATATATATATATATATATATATATATATATATGCTTCCCGCTCATTATTTTCATTGATTATTCACTGCAGTGAGCAGCTGGGAGCAGGGGCATCGTGGTGACAACGCTGGAGACAGCACCGCCGAGGACAGCATGGCTGGGGACATCGCTAGTGACTGGTGAGAATCCTGCCAGCAGTGTGTGTGCAGGGACGTCCAGGAGGTCATCAGATTTCCCAATGAACTCTGATGACCTCCTGATGACACCCCTGCGACAACTGCATTACAGCGAGTGTCACGATGGTGACTTCCAGGGGTTCATGAGAGTTCATTGGGAACCCTGATGAGTCCCTGGATGTCACTGCACAAACTGCTGTATACTCACCTGTCACTGGCGATGTCCCCGGCGGTGCGGTCCTCGGCTGTGCTGTCTGGCGCTGTCACCGCGATGCTCCAGCTTCCAGATCCTCGGGCAGTGAATAATCAATGAAAATAATGGAGCGGGGGTTAGGAGCGGGACACAGCAGAGCAGAAGACCGCACCGCTGGATAAAGGTGAATATAGAACATCTTTTCATTGCAGAGTCGTGTTTTACCCAGTACGTGTTACACATATACAAATACAGATGTCACACATGTGACCATAACCATGCGTGTGACTGGTACCTGATTAAACACGGACGTCTGAAACCAGCCTAAAGCTGTGAATGTAATACAATGCAATACAAGACTATTGGTCATACACACACAAAACATACCTTGTAAACTCTTCATGTAGATTGTTTGGTTCTGAGGAATAATATTTAATTCGAAAGTGTAAAGTATATGGAGGGCCGACTGTTAATACAAGAAAATGGTAAAAAAAAAAACAAAAAAATTATTACAGTGGATAATAATGTTAAGACAAGTCACTACATATAGTCATGGCCAAAAGTGTTGGCACCCTTGAAATTGTTCCAGAAAATGAAGTATTTCTTCCAGAACATTATTGCAATTGCACATGATTTGTTATTCTCATGTTATTTCCTTTATGTGTATTGGAACAACAACAAAGAAAAAAAGCAAATTCTACATAATTTCACACAAAACTTCAACAGTGGGCTGGACAAAATTGTTTGCCCCTAAACTTAATATTTGGTTACAAACCCTTTGGAATAAATAACTGTAATCTATTGCAGCTTATCCACCATGCAGACTATCTTGTATCAAGTTTTCTCTGGTAGATTAGCTATAGTGCGTTCAGGTTGTAAACTTCTTAATTATGTTGTGCACTGTGGACAAAGGAACATCAAAATCTCAGGAAGATTTACTTGTAAACTTTGAGATTGATGATATGTATCATCAACAATTTTTGTTCTTAAGTCCTCAGACAGTTCTCTTCTTCTCTTTATGTTCTCCATGCTTAGTGTGGCACACACAGACACACAACGAAAAAATTGAGTCAACTTTTCTTTTTATCTGGTGTCAGGTGTGATTTTCATATTGTCCACACATTACTTTCCACAGGTGAGCTTCATCAAGAATCACATGGTTGCAACATGGTTGTTTACCAACAGTTTTGGAAAGGTGCCAACAATTTAGCCTGGCTCAATTTCAAGGGTGCCAACGCTTTTGGCCATGACTGTATGCCATCTCTACTGGCAGCTGTGGTCTTCAACTAAACATAGTAAAGATATCAGAGGACTAAACGGAAATCTGATCAGATTTTTGCCACCCAATCTGACATCAGTGATGCTTCACTTACTTGGCAGCCACTGATTGACAGCTTTCTGTGTACACAGTGCTTAACGCATAAAGCTGCCAATTAGTGGTGTGGGAAAGTTATACAGAGCTTAGCATTCAGAGACCTGGTGAATCTGTAGCAGATAGAACAGTAATTTTTCAAAACTGTAGCAAGTAGCCCAGTAAAAGATTCATGATGATTCAGATGGGGTAACAAACAGCAGAGTTTCCTTTTAACCCTAGAAACGAATACTTGGTGCCTCGCAGGCCTGCTAGATTACTTGTTTTCTATGGTAGATTTCTATGGTTGCGCGTTTTAGGGTTAAAAGTCAGATCAAATTCTCAAATAAAGAGCTGATCACAATCTTAAAGGGAAACATGGGGTATCTTGCATTGTTGATGCCCACTAGTCACCATATCATGCCTTATATAAACACAATCCAGACTACTATTTGCATTGGTCAATTTAATCCACTGCATTTCTGATCATGCAAGAGGTTTTATTCTTAATGACCACATTACACAATCACATCTCACAGAGATCAGTGTGTGATATCAGTGTGCCGCCCCCACGCCAGCAGTCGAGCTGCTCGGATCCGGGTCGCGGGGACCCTTCAAATAAAAGGGGACGTATATATACAGGGATTGCTGTAATCACTTGGTGACGCCACCCACGGTGTGTGGTGAGATGTAGCACCACCGCTGCTGTTGGGGAGCACCCGGGGGCGATGGGAAAGCAGCCGGATATTACCCCTCCGTGGGTAGGGATGGATGCCCCGGGGCCCAATGTCTCTGTGCTGAGGATAGTGATCGCAGGGGCCGGCGCGCCCGGTTAGACCGGGGGATGTCAGTGTACTCACAATCAAATGAATCACACAAGTCCAATGGTAAATCAAGGTGCTAGTGGCCGGCCGCTGCGGCCAGCTGTATTCTGGTCCCTCACCCGGGGTGATGGTCTGTGTCACTTTCCTCTCCACTATTCTTAGTTCTTAGTCCTTGGCCTTCTCGGTATAGAACACGGGAGTCCTCTTCCAGAACTATAGGTGAGAGCCTTGACCGCAGACGCTGACCCGTGAGATCTAAAGGGGCCCTGGCGGATGCCCTATCCCTCTCGTTGGGCTGACGGTCTGCTTTTTGGGACTTTAACTAGTTGAGGACAGGATTACAGGTCCTGTCCCACCCAAAGTCGGTGGTTCCGATCTCTGCTTCAGGGTCCAGGTACCCCCTCTGTGCATGGTTTCCGGGTCGGTTCTCCGGAGTCGATACCGGCGGGCTCCTACCCTGTCCCGGTCCACCTCGGATCTCTGGCAGCCATCTTCCCGTCTGCTGACAGACACGGACCACCGTCTGCCACCTAGCCAGTACTCCGGGGCTCCAACCCCGATGCCTTTCCTCTCTGGCCTCACTTGAACTTGACTTTCTCCTCTCTCCTCTAAACTCCAACTACTCTCTTAACTTTACTCAACTCTCTCTTTTCCCGCCCCGGGTTCTCTAGACCCCTAGCTGGGCGTTTTCCTTCCGCCTAGTCCCGCCCACTGTTGTGCCTTTCCTACCCTGGGGGGGGTGACTAGGGTTTTGTTGGCTCGGTGTAACCCTGTGAGGGAAGGTGTTAAGCGGGGGCCTAATGTGTGTGCGACACCTGGCGGCACCAGGGCGTCACATCTGCACTATACTAGAATTCTAGAAATCACGTTTATTTAACAGCTAAAGCCATATAAGTGTTTCCAGTCCTGCAAAGTCAATCTCACATCTAGAATCATCAATATGGCATTTCAGGGCTTACACAATGATAATTATAATAAAAAAGTAAAGCTTCCAACTGCTGTGTAATGTATAATGCACTGCGGTGGCCCCAAACATAGGAAAGTTCAGTAAGTTACAGGTTACGGCCCAGAGCGTTAATTCAGATCGCCTCTTTAAAAGGGCATCATTCATGTTCATCAACGCTATTCACTCATAGCTATAGAAGTTACATACAGATAAATGGCATTTGAAGGGGTGGCCAGTGCTCGATACATTATGGCATGGCCAAATAATTAAGTGCACCTTCCTACCTGCTGGTTTTCCCACTATTTCCTCCCTGCTCTCTTCTCTGATTGACAGCTTTGGCTTTATAGAACCAGAGAAATGTGGGGATAGATGGAAAGCCAGCAGATAAGAATGTTTGGCCCAAACCATGATGTATTAAACTAACAGAATTCCTTTAAAACATGTCTAGTGGGTTTCTGGAGAAGAGTCACCTGGGGAAAATGAAGTTTTATTCTCGCTGCAGTCACTTGCAGGAAACCATTACAGTCATCACTCAGCATACAGTGAGGGCAGTGCAGTCACTCTTTAGCACATTGATTGACAGCCTGCTTTGCACACATAGGCAAAAGAGCAGGTTCTCGAGGAAAAAGCACAGCATGCTCACTGTGTAGTGGCAAATAAATGCTCCCTGCTCTGCCCGAAACATGATTTCTCCCAATAGAGGCTGCTAATAAAAAGCCAGCAGAAAGGGTTTCACCAGTATTATTTAGATCAGGGGTGGGGAACCTCCGGTCCGCGGGCCGTATGCGGCCCGCGATGACTTTTCCTGCGGCCCCCGAGCTGATTCCCGGGGACTGCAGTGCTGGAGCAGCAGCCGCATCTTGCTGGCTGCTGGCCCTTTAAAACCCCACACAGCGCGTTCAATGCTGATCGCTGCATTTTCTATACCTGAAAGACTACGTCCCCACGCTGGCACTGCCTACGTGAGGACGTACTTTGTAGGTGGGGTCGGCGTGAGGAGCGCTAAAATCAAACAGGAGAGGATTGACTGCCAATCATCCCCCAGGTCTGTTCCCAGCGGCGGCTCCCTGTTCCCGGCGGCGGCACCCTGTTCCCGGCAGCGGCGGCTCCCTGTGCCCGGCGGCGGCTCCCTGTACCCGGCGGCGGTGGCTACCTGTGCCCGGCGGCAGCTGCTCCTCTCTGTGCGCGCCGGCAGCGCTCTCCATGCCCGCAGCCACCTCCAGCACTCAGTGATCCAGACCTCCCCCAGTTCTCTAACTGCCTCCAAGCTCCCCCGGGTCTGCCTGTGCCCCCAGCGCTCTGCTCCCCTCCTTTCTCCCCAGTGATCTGTGCAGTCTCCCCCGTCTCCCCAGTGATCTCTGTGCCGTCTCCCCAGTGATCTCTGTGCCGTCTCCCCAGTGATCTCTGTGCCGTCTCCCCAGTGATCTCTGTGCCGTCTCCCCAGTGATCTCTGTGCCGTCTCCCCAGTGATCTCTGTGCCGTCTCCCCTGTGATCTCTGTGCCGTCTCCCCTGTGATCTCTGTGCCGTCTCCCCAGTGATCTCTGTGCCGTCTCCCCAGTGATCTCTGTGCCGTCTCTCCAGTGATCTCTGTGCCGTCTCCCCAGTGATCTGTGCCCCCCCCAGTCTCCCCAGTGACCTCTGTGCACCCCAGTCTCCCCAGTGATCTCTGTGCCCCCCAGTCTCCCCAGTCATCTGTGCCCCCCCAGTCTCCCCAGTGATCTGTGCCCCCCCAGTCTCCCCAGTGATCTCTGCCGTCTCCCCAGTGATCTGTGCCCCCCCAGTCTCCCCAGTAATCTCTGTGCCCCCCCAGTCTCCCCAGTGATCTGTGCCCCCTCAGTCTCCCCAGTGATCTGTGCCCCCCCAGTCTCCCCAGTGATCTGTGCCCCCCCAGTCTCCTCAGTGATCTGTGCCCCCCCAGTCTCCTCAGTGATCTGTGCCCCCCAGTCTCCCCAGTGATCTCTGTGCCCCCCCAGTCTCCCCAGTGATCTGTGCCCCCCCAGTCTCCCCAGTGATCTGTGCCCCCCCAGTCTCCCCAGTGATCTCTGTGCCCCCCCAGTCTCCCCAGTGATCTGTGCCCCCCCAGTCTCCCCAGTGATCTCTGTGCCCCCCCAGTCTCCCCAGTGATCTCTGTGCCCCGAGCCTCTCCCAGGTCTGTCTGTGCCTTCAGCCTCTCCCATCCTTCTCTGTGCCATCTGTGCCCTGAGCGTCCCCCAGGTTTGTCTGTGCCTCCAGCCTCTCCCATCATTCTCTGTGCCCCCAGGGCTGTCTGTGTCCCCCCGGCATCCCCCAGGGCTGTCTGCCCCCGGCTATGTATATAACCCCAGCAATGTTTATGACCCCCAGTCTTGTCTGTGAAACCCAGTGATGTGTATGTACCCCCAGTGACGTCTATGCCATGCTGCTTCCCTAGTGATGTATATTCCTCCCAGCCCTAGCCAGCAATGTTTATGCCCCCCCAGCTATGTCTGTGCTCCCCATCATTGATGTATGTACCCCCCAGTGATGTCTATGCCCCCAGCCTCCCCAGTGTTCTATATTCCTCCCAACCCTACCCTGTGGTGTATATGCCCCCATACCCTCCTGTGATGTATATACAGCAGTCCCAGACAACTCAAACCTGGAAAAGCAACAAGATCAACATCGCCTAATATTACAGCTGCACCAAAGAGTAGAAGCTCCAGCCGTCAGTGAGTTAATTGTTTGACCAAATATATTAGGGTAATTTTCAAGTTGATAATTTTGTGCGGCCCCCGAAGGTTGGTAGAAATTTCCAAATGGCCCCCGGCAGTAAAGGTTCCCCACCCCTGATTTAGATGATATACAATGAATCCCCGAGCACTAAGCCATATTTGTACCTGGTGATCGAGCCCAAAAATTAGCTATTCTACTAAAAATGTACCTCTCATAACATGGGTAGTTTAAAAGGAACCTCTCACCTCCAGAATCACAAGTTACCTGCACAAATAGGGGGTAATCTGCCGGTAACTTGTGATTCTGGTAATTAGCATTTCTGGAAGTGACCGGTTCCCTTTAAATAACCCTTATTATGAGAGGTATATTTTAATAGGATAGTTGAATTTTGGGCTTTATCACCAGGTACATGTGGGGAAGTAAACACTGCAGTGAAACGTTAATTATGTAAAGCGATATAACGAATTACATAATCTATGTAATGCAAAAGGTACTTACTTTTTATTTGTTTCTTAATAGGTTTTGTATGGTCCAGCCAATGCTAAAATTGAAAAATAAATAAATTAATTACAGTTCCATTACCTCTGTGAGCGCCACTAGAATTATATCAATATACTCAGGTTTGTAGTAGGACAAAGTTCTTCTGTTTATGATACAAATTCATACACTTACAAATATTGGAAAATATTAAACAGAAAGGTTGACATTACTACAAAACCGAAAACGAAACTCCTGGAAGGCTTTGTTCCCTTGAAGGGAATAGAAATGGTTTAAAAGCAGCAGGTTTATGTATCATGCATTTCTATACTCTTTATACATGCAGTCTGATTATTAGCAAGCGATATACAAGGGATGTGGAGCAGTGGAGGCAACGTACACAGCAACTGCTGTATATGCAATCATTCAATTACACACGTGCATCACTGTTAGGATTAGGTCATTGAAACTATCAAGTCACAATAACAATAATACAAGAGCTCTAAAGAGGGGTAAAAGCGCATACAATAGGGCAATACCATGTAAAAAGAGCACCACTGAGAGGGTGGTTGCATGAAGGCACAGCATCTGTATACGCGTGAATATCTATTTTTGTCGGCATTGAGTGGGTACTGCAATTGTTTGAGGGTAACATCAACAGTCAAGTTGTGGGTTAAAGAAGAGTTCATGGCTGCCTATGCAGAATAAAGTGAGGAAAGAAAGACAATATATATATTCATACAAGAAGGCATAACGAGAGTGATGTAATTGTGGAATGCTGTGTTCTCTGTAGTGCTAAACGTAAAGCAGTATTTCCAACTCCAAGATGCTATTTCAATATGTAGTAGGTGTAATATTAGCAAATTCCTCCAATTAGAAATGTAGTATAATTCTCTTGATTCACCATGTCACTTACCTCATGTGCAGGGCATTACAATAGCTTAGGTATCCATGTCTACGTCCACAGATCTAGTGACACTAATGGTGGTGTCACACACAGCGACGACGACGTCGCTGCTAAGTCACCATTTTCTGTGACGTAGCAGCGACGTCCCATCGCTGTCGCTGTGTGCGTCATCCAGCAATGACCTGGCCCCTGTTGTGAGGTCGCCGGTCGTTGCTGAATGTCCTGCTTCATTTTTTGGACGTTGCTCTCCCGCTGTGAAACACACATCGCTGTGTGTGACAGCGAGAGAGCGACGAACTGAAGCGACCAGGGAGCCGGCGTCTGGCAGCCTGCGGTAAGCTGTAACCACGGTAAACATCGGGTAACCAAGAAGCCCTTTCCTTGGTTACCTGATATTTACCTTAGTTACTAGCGTCCGCCGCTCTCACGCTGCCAGCGACGGCTCCCTGCATACGTAGCTGGAGTACACATCGGGTAATTAACCCGATGTGTACTCTGGCTAGGAGTGCAGGGAGCTGGCACTGGCAGAGTGAGAGCGGCGGACGCTAGAAACTAAGGTAAATAGCGGGTAACCAAGAGAAGTGCTTTCCTTGGTTACCCGATATTTACCTTAGTTACGCTTCCACGCATCACTGCTGGCTGGGGGCTGGTCACTGGTGAGATCTGCCTGTTTGACAGCTCACCAGCGACCATGTAACAACGCAGCAGCGATCCTGATAAGGTCAGATCGCTGGTCGTGATCGCTGCTGCGTTGCTTAGTGTGACACCACCTTTAGGGTACCGTCACACTTTAGCGACGCTCCAGCGATCCCACCAGCGATTTGACCTGGTCAGGATCGCTGGTGCGTCACTACATGGTCGCTGGTGAGCTGTCAATCAGGCAGATTTCACCAGCGACCAGTGACCAGCCCCCAGCCAGCAGCGACGCATGGAAGCGATGCTGCACTTGGTAACTAAGGTAAATATCGGGTAACCAAGGGCTTGGATACCCGATATTTACCTTTGTTACCAGCGCACACCACTTAGCGCTGGCTCCCTGCACACCTAGCACAGTACATATCGGGTTAATAAGCAAACCGCTGTGCTTATTTACCCGATCTGTACTCCAGCTACATGTGCAGGGAGCCAGCACTGGCAGCCTGAGAGCGGCGGTGCTAGTAACTAATGTAAAATATCGGGTAACCAAGAAAGGGCTTCCCTTGGTTACCCGATATTTACCTTAGTTACAGCTTACTGCAGGCTGCCAGAAGCCGTCTCCGTGCTCCCTGCACATTGAGATCGTTGCTCTCTCGCTGTCACACAGAGCGATGTGTGCTTCACAGCGGGAGAGCAACGTCAAAAAAATGAACCAGCATTATCTGTAACGAGCAGCGATCGCACAGCAGGGGCCAGATCGCTGCTCAGTGTCACACACAGCGAGATCGCTAATGAGGTCACTGCTGCGTCACAAAAACCGTGACTCAGCAGCGATCTCGCTATGTGTGAAGCACCCCTTTGCTAGTGGATACCAAAGCTACTGCAATGCCCAAATACCAATCTAATGCAATGATGAGGAAGTGAGATAACCTATCAGGAGAACTATATTACAATTCTAATTAGAGGTATTTGCGAATATTATTACTACGTCTACTATATAATGGGACAGTATCTTGTAGATAAGAATACCCCTTTAAATGAAAAAAGTAACCTCAATCATCAGATAGTGTCTTAAAAGGGAACCTGAGGTGTCCCCAAATGTTAACCTGTAGACCTGGGGATAATCTATAGCTTACTAGTGTTCCAAAGCTGCCCAGACTCTGCACTGAAAGCACGGGCACAGAGACTGTCAGACTTGTGTCGTACGCACTGTGCGCTGTGAGGAAAAGCTGGGAAAAGCAGTCATGTGACCGCAAGCATGTGATATGCATATACTCTGCCAGAATCCGACTACATGGATATGGCCTCGCTCAATGCACTGGTACTTGAAGAACGTTCCACATGGTTATGCAGGCCAAAGGTTTCAAGCACTATGGGAAACGAAAAGTTCTTCTGCTGCCGAAAAGCGTCAGATAGTGCAACGCCTTGGACAAGGTGTGAAAACATAAGATAGTTCATGAAAAATTAAGCATCATCATCATACTGTGAAGACATTTGTGGCTGATGCACAGTACAGACGGGTTTGTGCAGATAAAAGCATAACGAAGAAGGTTTCTGCTAGATAAATTTAATCGGATTAAGAGAGCAGCTTCTAAAATACCATTACAATGCAGGAAACAGGTATTTGAAGCTGCTGGTGCCTCTCGAGTCCTGCGAACCTAATGGTTTAGGATACTCCAGAGGGTTGCAGTTCTGCATAAACCTACTTCTCGGCCATCACTAAACCATGCTGCGAAGCAAAAACAGTTGCAGTGGGCCCAGACATACATGAAGACTAATTTTACGACAGTCTTCTTTATTGAGGAGTGCCATGCAACCTTAAGGTCCAGAATCTGGACTCCAGATGGAAAGCGTAATGGATGATTGATCGATGACCACAAAGTGACAACATGACTGCGACGTCGGATAGGAGGCGGCGGAGTCATGGTTTGGGCAGTAAACGTGACCTTTTAATGCTACAAATTCAGCAAAATGACCATTTTCAGTTCTTTACAATCTATAAAATGTTTGGAAACGCTACTGTACATAATTTGAGAGGTTTGTCCAATGACATTTGATCTATACTTTAACATTTGATTATTTGAACATTATACTGACTCATTTGCATCAACCATTTAAGAAGGTCAGAGAAAAATAACATATGCATAATAATTTGGAATGTGTTGTAGAAAGAAGAAAGGAGAAGAGATAAGACGAACTCCACTGGTTGGGGTACGATGACATGAATGTTTTTGACAGGTACAAAGAAAAACAAAAAAAAAAAAACAAAACACTACACATGGATAGGAGCAATAAAAACAGATGTTTGTGCTGTGTAATTTGTGTGATTATTTTTTTTTTGGCGAGCCCAGCATATATATTTTAATAGGTGTGTAAAAAAAAGGGAAGCAATATGAACATCATTGTAGCACCAACGGTTCTGCAGGTATGCTCACTTGCTTAGTGATGCGGCCAGGTCTAGTCTTTCCCTATGGCTCACGTGCTCTCCTGCCTCCATCTCCTCTCGGGGCCTGTGCATGCCTCACAGAATCCCTGGGAGTGTGCTTAGTACGCATGCACGCTGGCCCTCCTCTTAAAGGGCTGGTAAGCTATTTCCAGGAAATGTCTCTCAGCCTATGGTTGAGACGCAATATGTATTTAGGGCACCTTCCCATTAGAGGCGGGCCCTGTGCAACAACTTCTGTGTTAGGTCCTGTGTCGAGCTAGTTGTCAGGTTCCATGTCCTGCCCTGCATTCACTACCTATACCTGTGTCCACCTTCCCTTTCCATTCTGTCTCTACCATGCTCACCATTCCTGCCAGCCTCCATTCTCCTGGCTGCTGCAGACAACCCAGCTGTACTTGCCTCACACTAGAGTCTGTACCTGCCTATACCTGTGTTCGTACTTGCCCTGGTGGTCAGCTGCCACAGTCCTTGTCACTGCTTTGGCAGTAGTACCTGGCGTCTGCCTCATGGTGGGTGCTTAGTTAAGCCCCTCCTACTAAAAGGTTAAGCCCGGGATCCCCCAGTGGTCAAGTGGGTCCACTACTCTCGCTCACTACCTCCAGACTGGCATCGAGCACTACAACCATAGTATTTAATTTGTCTTTAATTGATTCAATGAGTTATTAACATGGGAAACTGTATGTGCCCTTAATATTTGTACTTTTTTTTTTTTAATTATCTATTTATACAAGTGAATGTCATGCATATGCCATATGCATGTCAAAAATGTACATACAGTTGTCATTCCTATAGCATATGTATGCTAATACAGATTAAAAATGTTCAGTTTTTTTTGAATGGATGATTCATATGCTCATGCAAACTTAGCGAAGAGAAGGGGGAGAAGAGCCAGCAACCGATGCATGGCAATATAGCATATAGAGTTGGGAGAAGAACCAAGAGAACAGTATTTAAAGGGACTCTGTTACCAGGTTTTGTCACCTAATCTGAGAGCAGCGGGATGAAGGAAAAGTGACCCTGATAAGTCAGGATTTGTATTCATAACATTTTTAAGGTACAGAACATTTTTTTGATCACTTTCACCAAGGCTGGGATCACATTCTTGTGTTCTCCACTTGCACTTGAGACAGGGTTTCCATGTAAATCCCACAAAAACGTGATTCAGACAAAACCACCGACGGAACTACTTACTCTAATGAGGTATTTGGAGACACTTTGTACTCTCTGGCATCGGTTACAGCGGTATCTATCTTTTTAGACATTACAAGAACTGTGGTTGAGCAAACCTGTGTACTAAAAAGACGCCTAAACTGATGGGACAAATGTCGTGATAGAGACCAAATGGAGTCCAAAGTGTCTCCATTTGCCTCATTAGGGCTAAGCCACACGGCGAGAAAAACAGTGCGAGTGGAGTGCGATAAAACATCGCATTCCCCTAGGACCAATTCTAGCCTGTGTGTCAGCACACATGGGCGATTGTTTTCTCAGCCCTAATCGGACTGAGAAAACAATCGCAGCATGCTGCGATTGTAAGCTGAGTCTCTTTCTCTCGCACCCATTCAAGTGAATGGGGCGAGAGAAAAATCGCACTGCACTCGCGGTACATCGGTGTACTGCTAGTGCAGTGCGAGAATGGCAATAGCCGGCTACGCAGTAGAGAGGGAGAGAAATCCCTCCCTCCCCTCCTGAGTGCCGGCCCGCCCCCCGCAGCTGAGGTCTGCTCGCACGAACGGACCTCAGTTGCAAGGACACAGGCATGACACTCGGCTCTGCTGTACTGCCAGCACGAGCCGAGTCTCATGCAAGTGGATCGCAGTAGTGCCCGTGTGGCCCCAGCCTTATAGTGAGTGGTTCCTTTGACTAAATCAGATTTTTTGTGGAATTTACACAGAAACCCTGATGTGAATACTCAGCGAAGAGCACAGGACAAATGGGAACTGAGGCTTATTACGATGTTTGGGAGGTACAAGGATGATATAGGCAGCAGTAGAAGAATAGTTTTATTTTTGCGTGATTCACTATGTGGTATAAGTGATAGGATGGATTTATTCCTTGGTTAGTGTGATTACAGATTTATATACAACAATTTTTAGATGTTTTGCTACTATTACTTGCTAAAAATGCACTTTTATTAAAAAAAAAATAAAAAAAAAAAATAGTTTTTCGACACCATATTGTAACAACTATAAAACCTTTATTTTTGGGAGACCACAGTTGTATGAAGGCTTATTTTTTGCATGACGAGTTGAACATTTTTTGGTACCATTTTGGGGTAAATAATATTTATCAATCAATTTTTATTCAGAATTTTCAGACACAAAATGAACAAAAACCAGCGATTCACTTATTGGTTTTACATGGTTTATATGTTGGTTTTATTCGCTGTTCACTAAAAGTGATGAGAAAGATTTATTTCTCGGGTCAGTACGATTACCAGAGTTATATTTTTTAATGCTTTGTTACTTTTCCAAAAATGAATTTGTCTTTGCATTGCCATAATCTTGGAGCTTTTTTTTTTTTTTTTAAACAAACAAACCATATTAGGGCTTGCTTCTTGCAAACAGTTTGGCGTTTTCATTTACACCATTTTTTTCTTTTTTTTTACATCATTTTATATATTTTGTATGTCAGTATGATAAAAAAAAACCTACATTTTTTATTATTTTTCTTTATGGTGTTCACCTAATCACCGAATGGAATAAATAACGTAACAGTTTTATACTTCAGGTTGTAAGGTTATATGTGGTATATAAAAAGGTATATTTTACTTAAAATTTTTCCCACATAGTCCCAATGTAGGACAATTTTTTTTTACTGTGATTGTTGAGTACTACATTACATAAGACTGTGTACTACTGCAGTGTCTGAGATGTCAGTGTCTTACTGACTCTTCCTGCCTGATTGATACGGCTTATAGCTGGATAAAGCTAGCAACCGTGGGATATCAGATGACCAAGGGGTACCATGGCAAGCATTGTCATCCACGTTTACGATTCTGGAGGGCGGGCGATTGCGTTACTGTCACAACTGACAGGGGCATCTAAGGGGTTAATCGGCCCAAATCGATTCCAAAACCGGTTGGGACCAATGTCACAGAGTGTCAACAGTCATGCACTGCTGTCGCCAGCGGAATTCTTGCCCATTTGGGGGCGCTATACATTTAATCCTCAGCGCCATAAAAATGCAGCACTGAGGATTAAGACCCCATAACTGCCACTGTGAAAAGGTATATTGACGGTCATTAAGAGGTTATTAATATCAAGAGAATAACTTCAGAAAAAATAGGCACAGAAACAGAAAAATGGTTCCAGAATCAGTGAAGATGTGAGGTTTAAATTAAACAAACAACAAAACAATCTTGTGAAATGTCCTCTTTAACATTTAGCAATTCCATTAGTTTGAGGTGAAGAATTTATGCTTATGATTTTAAAATTAATAAATGTTAATTAATTTAACTCTGATCTTTTGAGTATCCAAAATATGGATAATCAAGAAACTTTAAAATGTTCAAAATTAATGTGATGATTATGTGAAAAGGCTGAATGTGGCAAACAGCTTTGAATATTTGCCAGGTTTACACTAGCTCATGCAAACTTTTGTCCTCAGACTATCTTGGATTTGTTAGTGAATGAAGCGAAGAACAAGAAACCAGTTGAACCACTTTCGCTGTTAAAAGCCTGAAACCGGAGATCTGCATACAATAAATACACTAAATCAGTTGAAAATGACAACACTACTTCCAGACTTTTCACTTTTTTTTTTTCAAATGCAAAAGAACATTACAATTTTTAGAAGAAAAAACAAAAATGAAAGAAAAATAAATTAAAAAACAGCTATTCATTATTGTCTCAGCGGTGCACATCATTTCTTTAAACTTTTTTGTAAATATCAAATCCTCTAAAAAAATAAAAAATAAAAAAAAACGAAAAACGTAGAAGCCAGTTTGGAATACAGCTCACCCCAGGGTCATAACTATTAACAGTGCAAGTGTTGTGGATGCATCAAAATCTTGGAGCCAAAGAAGTCTCAAACAGTACCTCTACCCAATTTGAGGAGCCCAGTCCTACATCTAACCATTAATTGCTCCTTGTTGTGCTATGAGAATTCTGTATAATAGGACTCAATTTTGTTTGTTTTTCAGACTGCAAGCTACAGTGGGAAAATAACTATTTGCTGCACTGCCGATTTTGAAAGTTTTCCACCTACAAAGAATGGAGAGGTCTGTAATTTTTATTGTAGGTACACTTCAACTCTGACAGACAGAAAAAAAATAAATCCAGAAAATCACATTATATGATTTTTAAATAATTAATTAGCATTTTATTGCATGAAATAAGTATTTGATTACCTACCAACCAAGAAGAATTCTGGCTCTCAAAGACCTGTTATTTTTTCTTTAAAAAGATCCTACTCTGCACTTACCTGTATTAAATTAATTGCACCTGTTTGAACATGTTATCTGTATTAAAGACACTTGTCCACACAATCAATCACACTCCAACCTCTACACCATGGCTAAGACCAAAGAGCTGTCTAAGGACATCAGGGGCAAAATTGTAGACCTGCACAAGGCTGGGATTGGCTACAGGATAATAGTCAAGCAGATTGATGAGAAGGCAACAACTATTGGCGTATTTATTACAAAATGGAAGAAACAAGTTGACTGTCAATCGGTCTCGGCCTGGGGCTCTATGTAAGATTTCACCTCGTGGGATAAGGACGATTCTGAGAAAAGTTAGGAATCAGCCCAGAACTACATGGGAGAACATGGTTAATGACCTGAAAAGAGCTGGGACCACAGTCTCAAAGATTACAGTTCGTAACACACTACACAGTCATGAATTAAAATCCTGCAGGGCACGCAAGGTCCTCTTGCTCACATTAGCACATGTCCAGGCCGGTTTGAAGTTTGCCATTGGCCATCTGGATGATCCAGAGGAAGCATTGGAGAAGGTTATGTGGTCAGAGGAGACCAAAATAGAACTTCTGGTATCAACAACAGTTGCTGTGTTTGGAGTAAGAAGGATGAGTGCAACTCCAAGAACACTGGTCCAACCGTTAAGCATGGGGGTGGAAACATCATACTTTGGGGGTGCTTTTCTGCAAAAGGGACAGGACAACTATACTGTATTGAAAGGAGGATGGATGGGTTCATGTATTGTGAGATTTTGGCCAACAACCTTCTTCCCTCAGAAAGAACATTGAAGATGGGTCTGGGCTAGGCCTTTCAGCATGACAATGACGTGAAATACACAGCAAGGGTAACTTAGGAGTAGTGCCGTAAGACGCATCCTGAAGTGGTCTAGCCAGTCTTCAGACCTAATCCCAAAAGAAAATGTTTTGGGGGGAGCTGAAATTCAATGTTGACCAGCGACAGCCCCAAAACCTCAAAGATCTGTAAAAGATCTGTATGGAGGAGTGGGCCAAAATCCCTGCTGAAGTGTGTGCAAACTTGGTCAAAAACTACAGTAAACGTCTGACTTCTGTAACTGCAAACAAAGGTTTCTGTACCAAATATTAAGTTCTATTTTCTATTGTATCAAATACTTGTTTCATGCAATAAAATACAAATTATATAAAAATCATAAAATATGATTTTCTGGATTTTTATTTTTTATTTGGCCTGTCACAGTTGACCTGTACCTACAATAAAAATGACAGACCTTTAAATTCTTTAGAGGTGTGAAAACTTGAAAAATCGGCATTGTATGAAATACTTATTTTCCCCACTGTATACTCGAAGTATATCTGTTACACACTCTCCTTTGCAGGTGGCCCAGGGTTCTACCATGTGATTATCTGCCTGGGCCTATATGAGGGGCTGCTGATAAGTCTTTGGCTTCGTGATCTCTTTTTGTTTCTATGATAACGAATGTTACATCACATGAAAGCCTTGTGTGTCTAATATAGGTTTTTAAATTTTATGTTTGTTGCTTATGGCAACACTGTTCTACGCTAGTGGGAAAACAAAATGGCGGAGTCTAATGCGAAGTCCGGATCCGATATCTGCGGGTATGTAAATGAATGGGGAGTCGGATCCGGGATGAGAGAGAGAAAGAGAGAAAGAGAGAAAGAGAGAAAGAGAGAAAGAGAGAAAGAGAGAAAGAGAGAAAGAGAGAAAGAAAAAGAGAACCCCGAATCCCGGGTACTGGTCGGACTCTCGAACCGTGCGGATCCGGATTTTGCCGATCCGGGTCCGCTCAACACTAGAATTGACGAATTTCAGATAAAGCAATAACAAATGGCATGGGGATTTCCCATGAATGTTTTTTTGTCATTATCCATGATCATTTGGACATGAGGAAGCTATCTGCAAAGTGGGTACCCAAATGTAAGCACTTTCTAGATCGACTGGTCACTATGGATGAGACCTGGATTTATTTGTATGACTCTGAAAACAAGGAGCAGTCAAAAGAGTGGAGGCACAGTGGTTGTCCTCGTCCAAAGAATATCAGGGTGCAAAACTCAGCCACTAAGGTGATGGCATCTGTGTTCTGAGATAAGGAGGGCATGCTGCTAGTGAACTACCTTAAAAAGGGTTCCACCATCAATGTAAGGTATTATATTGAACTTTTGGACCAATTAAAGGCAGCTCTGAAGGGCAAAAGGCCAGCAAGCAATCCAAAGGAATCTTGATACTGTAAGACGCCTCCATTAACCCTGCACAAGCGACCACGGCAAAACTAGCAGAGCTGGGCTTCCAGCTTGTTGACCACCCACCTTATTCACCAGATCTAACTCCCTCCGACTATCATCTGTTTCCAAACCTGAAGAAACACCTCAAGGGTACCAAATTTCACACGATTTATGATGTCATGGCTGCTACGGATGCCTGGTTTGAGGCACAACCGAAATCCTTCTTTTTGCTAGGCTTCCAGAACTTGGAATACTGATGTAAGAAATGTGTTGACATCAGGGAAAAGTATGTGGAATAAATGTAGTTTCATCATTCAATCTCGTTTCTTTCTGGGTAAAGCCAAAGACTTCTCTGTAGCCACTTGTATAAGGCCAACCAAGACACATAAGTATCTTGGCATTAAGACTTTAGTGTTCCTAAGTACTGTTTGCCTGCGACTTCCAATACCTCTCTTACCAGTCTCCGGTTTCCAGGACATCTCCTATGTGACAGTAGCTTTTGATACCTCTGTTACCTGTCTTCAGTGTCCAGGATGTCTCCTGTGTGCCTGTGGCTACCAGTACCTGTGCTACTTGTCTGCAGTCCAGGGCGTTTCCGGTCTGCAGCTTCCTGTAACTTTGCTACTTGTTCTCAGCCTCCTGTCACCGGCTGTTACGGGGGGCTGTCTGATAATAACCGAAAGGAGTATCAGACAGTCAGGGTCCACCGTGCAAAGACTTTGCTGCAGACTATGGCAGAGTGCAATACCTCTGTTAACTCACAGAAAGATATAATAAGAAAGTAAAGCAATTCCTCCCTTACTTGGAGGGTGTGTGGAATGATCTCTGTTAATAATCACAGAGACAAAGGCAATGTGTGCGAAATGGCACCTACCTAGGTCCGCTCTTCTAGTGGTGCAAAAGAGACGAACAGCAGCGTAAGCCGCACAAAGCTCCTACCTGCGTTCGCTCCACTAGTGTGCGAGGACACGAACCACTAGATATGGCACCTGCCTAGGTCCGCTCTTCTAGTGGTGCAAAAGAGACGAACAGCAGCGTAAGCCGCACAAAGCTCCTACCTCTGTTCGCTCCCCTAGTGTGCGAGGATACGAACAACTGCCAGACGCAGTATAAGGAACGTTACCCTAGCGGCAACGTCCACCTACGAGTACAACCACAAGGCCCAGCCAGACCATGTGCCTCAGGCACCTGCCTATGTCCGCTCCCCTAAGAGGTAAGGATACGGATAGCAGCCGAAGCTGTAAGGTATAAGAACGCTACCCTGCCGGTAGCGCTCACCTAGCATAGACAGAGGAATGCCTAGAGGAACGCGCACAGAGCGTCTACTCATATGCATGAACCAAGAGGACTGAGCACCATGCGGCGTGTGTCAGGGTCTTATATAGACTCTGTGCCTCATCCAAGATGGAGGACACCAGAGCCAATCCGCTTCCAGAACGACAGGAGTGACGTCATGCTGGCCTATCACCGAGCAAGACGTCACAAGCACATGACCAGCGACCAATCGGCATAGAAGGTGTCAGAGACATGTGACCTCGTGTCAGCGATGATGTCACCCGCACATGTGCAATGGCTCCAAGATTGGACTTAGTCTCCGGCGCTCGCACATGTGCAGTAGCAAGAAATCTGGACTTAGTCTCCAGCGCTCGCACATGTGCAGTAGCAAGAAATCTGGACTTAGTCTCCAGCGCTCGCACATGTGCAGTAGCAAGAAATCTGGACATAGTCTCCAGTGCTCGCAGCAACCGTAACAGTACCTCCCCCTCAAGGGCCCCCCTCCCGGCGACGCAGATAATCGGCAACTAAGTCGGGAGCATGGACAGCCTCCTCAGGCTCCCAAGAGCGATGTTCCGGGCCATAGCCCTCCCAATCTATCAAGAAGAACCTGCGCCCTCTAACCATCTTAGAACCAACTATGGCTCGTACCTCATAGCTAGAGCGAGAGGAATCAGAGGCAGGAGAGTGCACTTCACGAGCGTGAGGTAAAATAGCCGGCTTTAGCAGTGAGACATGGAATTTGTCATGAATCCTAAGATGGACAGGTAACTTCAATTGATAGACTACAGGATTTACCTGTCGAAGAACCTCATAAGGACCCAGGAAGCGAGGAGCAAATTTGACAGAGCTCACTCTAAGTCTCACGTGTTTTGCAGAGAGCCACACAAAGTCCCCTGGAGAAAAGACAGGAGCCGGGCGACGAAACCGATCGGACACCGTCTTCATACGGTCCTTAGCTGCTTGGATCGACTCTTGAGTCCGATCCCAAACCTCTCTGGCATTAGTTGCCCAGTCGGCCACAAGAGGAGAAGGTGCAGCAGCGGGAAACGGTACCGGTACCCTAGGGTGTTGCCCATTATTGAGTACGAACTGTGTCTGCCCAGTGGCCTCAGCCAGCGAATTGTTAAGGGCAAATTCTGCCCAGGGTAGGAGGGAGGACCAGTTATCGTGGTTCTCAGCAACAAAGTGTCGAAGGTATATAATCATAGATTGATTGGTACGTTCAACCAAACCATTAGTCTCCGGATGGTATGCCGAAGAGAGATTCAACTCAATTTGCAGAAGGCTACAAAGATCTCGCCAGAAACGGGAAGTAAATTGCGGGCCTCTATCACAAATGATACGATCTGGCATCCCGTGAAGCCTAAACACATGCTTGAGGAATAGTTTGGCTAGTACCCTGGAAGATGGGATTCTCGATAACGGTACGAGATGAACCATCCGGGAGAAATGGTCCGTAATGACCCACACAAATCTATGTCCCTGTGAACATGGAAGATCACCCACAAAGTCCATGCCTACCACCTCCCATGGTCTATCTGGCACTGGTAAAGGATGCAAGAGTCCAGCCGGTCTCTGCCGTAATGGACGGTTGCGAGCACACGAGTAGCAGGAACCGACATATCTCTTGACGTGGCTGGCTAAGTGTGGCCACCAATACCACCTCTCCAGTAACTCTCGTGTCCGCCTAATACCAAAATGCCCACCCACCTTTGAGGTGTGGGCCCATGACAGTATATCATTCTGTCGATCAGGCGGAACAAATGTCTTGCCCGGTGGGATTTGGTCTAACGTCACAGGGGAGAGCGTATGAAAAACCCTGGAGGGAAGGATCAGACGAGGTTCGTCATTCTCTTCCTGGGTAGAAAGCATAGAGCGAGACAGGGCGTCTGCCTTGTTATTCTTACTCCCAGACAAATAGTTGATGGAGAAGTGAAAGCGGGAGAAAAACAAGGACCAGCGGGCTTGGCGAGGATTCAGACGCTGAGCGGTTTGTAAGTACGTCAGATTCTTATGGTCTGTATAGACCTGGAAAGGATGTTTCGCTCCTTCCAGCAAGTGACGCCACTCCTCCAAGGCTAATCTCAAGGCGAGCAGTTCCCTATCCCCAATGGTATAGTTTCTCTCTGCCGGTGAAAAGGTTTTAGCAAAGAAGAAACACGGCCTTTTTCTACCTGCACCGTTCTTTTGATACAAGACCGCACCAGCACCCACTGAAGAGGCATCAACCTCTAAGAGGAAGGGCTTACTCTCATCGGGTCTTTGAAGAACGGGAGCAGTTGAAAAGTGTCTTTTTACTGCCTCAAAAGCCTGAGATGTCTCAGTAGACCAGGCTTTGGGATTAGCACCTTTCTTAGTCAAGGCCACCAAAGGGGCCACCAAAGTAGAAAAATGGGGTATGAACTGCCTGTAATAATTTATAAATCCTAAGAAGCGTTGCACCGCCTTCAAGGAATGAGGTTCGGACCATTGCAGGACAGCAGAGAGCTTCGCAGGATCCATAGCCAGACCCTCTTGTGAGATAATGTAACCCAAAAAAGGCAATGAGGACTGCTCGAATACACATTTCTCGAGTTTAGCAAACAATGAGTGCTCCCTTAAACGGGAAAGGACACGAACGACATCCTGACGATGAGTCTCCAGATCAGGAGAAAAAATCAGGATGTCGTCCAGATACACCACTACTGAGGATAACAGTAAATCCCTGAACACATCATTTACGAAGTCCTGAAATACTGCGGGTGCATTACATAACCCAAAAGGCATGACGAGGTATTCATAGTGACCGTCTCGGGTGTTAAAAGCGGTCTTCCATTCGTCACCCTTTCGAATTCGTACCAAGTTATACGCACCCCGCAGATCCAACTTCGTAAAAACTTGAGCTCCTCTCAGTCTGTCAAAGAGCTCCGAAATTAAAGGTAATGGGTATTTGTTCTTTATTGTGATTGCGTTGAGACCCCTGTAATCTATGCAGGGACGCAAATCACCCTCTTTCTTCCGAACAAAGAAAAACCCAGCTCCCGCGGGAGAGACAGACTTACGAATGAACCCCTTCTCTAAGCTCTCTCTTATATAGGTCGACATGGCCTCCGACTCAGGTATCGACAGGGGGTAAACCCTGCCTTTAGGTGGAACCGAACCTGGGATAAGGTCTATGGCACAGTCATACGGCCTATGGGGTGGAAGAACCTCAGCACCCTGTTTGGAGAACACGTCAGCGAAATCCAAATAGGGTGTAGGTATGGGAGAGAGATCAGTTGATGCAACTGCAACAACCTTAGGTGGTAAGGGAAGACATCGGGACTGACATTTCGAACCCCAACTAATAATGCTGTCAGACTCCCAGTCAATGTGAGGAGCATGAGTCCGAAGCCATGGAAGACCCAGAAGGACGTCGTCTATACCCTCAGGCAAAACAAGAAAAGAAATCTCCTCTATGTGACCCTGAGACAGGGAAAGGCGCAAGGGAACTGTCCTCAATGTAATGGAGTCAGACAACATAGTTCCATTAACAACACGGACAGGAATAGGCGCCTCTAACATGATAGAGGGAATATTGTGTCCCTTTACAAATCCTGAGGACACAAAAATCCCGTCAGCTCCGGAATCCACAAAAGCCATAATAGGCCATGTATTCTCAGATAACGAGAGCTGACCTGGGATACAACACTTAGAGGGTGCAGAAGACGTCTCTAGTAACCCCCCTCTAATGGTTACTAGGCCAGGGAGTTTCCCTGACGACTAGGACACTTGTTGGCATAGTGCCCAGCCTGACGACATACGTAACATATAGGAGGACCAGACTTGCGTAGTCTGGAGAACGTATGACCTAACTCCATAGGAGTGGGAGATGTTTCAGATGCTGAGGAAGATGGTAGTGGACCCTCAACAACTGGAATAGCCCGATGCTTAGGGCGTGAGGAAGAGACCTCGAGTCTACGTTCCTTATGGCGTACATCGATCCTCGTTGCTACTGTGATCAAGTCCTCCAGAGAAGCAGGGACTTCACGAGTAGCAAGGGCATCCTTGACATAGCCAGCCAACCCTCTCCAGAAGATAGGAATCAACACCTTCTCTGGCCAATCTAGTTCTGCCACCAGAGTTCTAAAAGCAATGGCATAAGAACTAGTGGATAACGAACCCTGAGATAGATCTAACAGTCTCAGGGCCGCATCATGGGTAACCTGCGGACCCATGAATACCGCCTTAAGAGCATCAAGAAAGTCTTGATGTCTCAGAGTAACCACATCAGAGCGCTCCCATAGGGGAGTCGCCCATTCTAAGGCTTTGTCCTGAAGTAAGGAGATGATAAAGCCTACTCTGGACCTCTCCGTAGAGAAGCGAGAAGAGTTAACCTCTAGGTGTATCTGACACTGACTAATGAAACCACGACATGATCTGGCATCGCCAGAATATCTGTTTGGTAGAGCAAGTCGAGGATCATGTGCAGATGTCACCATGGTCTGAGGTTTATCCTCTATACTCTTGAGCCGTGACTCAAGTACTTGTATGTAACGGTGTAACTGCTGATATTCTGCCATAACTGCCAGACCCTTGGCTCAGTCCTAATGTTACGGGGGGCTGTCTGATAATAACCGAAAGGAATATCAGACAGTCAGGGTCCACCGTGCAAAGACTTTGCTGCAGACTATGGCAGAGTGCAATACCTCTGTTAACTCACAGAAAGATATAATAAGAAAGTAAAGCAATTCCTCCCTTACTTGGAGGGTGTGTGGAATGATCTCTGTTAATAATCACAGAGACAAAGGCAATGTGTGCGAAATGGCACCTACCTAGGTCCGCTCTTCTAGTGGTGCAAAAGAGACGAACAGCAGCGTAAGCCGCACAAAGCTCCTACCTGCGTTCGCTCCACTAGTGTGCGAGGACACGAACCACTAGATATGGCACCTGCCTAGGTCCGCTCTTCTAGTGGTGCAAAAGAGACGAACAGCAGCGTAAGCCGCACAAAGCTCCTACCTCTGTTCGCTCCCCTAGTGTGCGAGGATACGAACAACTGCCAGACGCAGTATAAGGAACGTTACCCTAGCGGCAACGTCCACCTACGAGTACAACCACAAGGCCCAGCCAGACCATGTGCCTCAGGCACCTGCCTATGTCCGCTCCCCTAAGAGGTAAGGATACGGATAGCAGCCGAAGCTGTAAGGTATAAGAACGCTACCCTGCCGGTAGCGCTCACCTAGCATAGACAGAGGAATGCCTAGAGGAACGCGCACAGAGCGTCTACTCATATGCATGAACCAAGAGGACTGAGCACCATGCGGCGTGTGTCAGGGTCTTATATAGACTCTGTGCCTCATCCAAGATGGAGGACACCAGAGCCAATCCGCTTCCAGAACGACAGGAGTGACGTCATGCTGGCCTATCACCGAGCAAGACGTCACAAGCACATGACCAGCGACCAATCGGCATAGAAGGTGTCAGAGACATGTGACCTCGTGTCAGCGATGATGTCACCCGCACATGTGCAATGGCTCCAAGATTGGACTTAGTCTCCGGCGCTCGCACATGTGCAGTAGCAAGAAATCTGGACTTAGTCTCCAGCGCTCGCACATGTGCAGTAGCAAGAAATCTGGACTTAGTCTCCAGCGCTCGCACATGTGCAGTAGCAAGAAATCTGGACATAGTCTCCAGTGCTCGCAGCAACCGTAACACCGGCGGTCTCCAGTACCTCTGCTACCTGTCTCCTGCATGCCTCACATGCCTGCTTCACTGATGTAGTGGCCCGTGGGCCACCCAGACCTTGGGCTTTGAGGATCTACCGTAACTAAACAATATTCAAACTATACTATGAAAAGCGGAATATACAGTATCAGTCAAAAGAACAAACACTCCTATTCGTGCACCTTTTTTTTTATTTTTGGGATGTGCACATTATAGATTCAGATTGAAGGCTACAAAACCACAAAAGGACACACATGGAAACAAAAATTAAACCAGTATAAGTGCTAAACTATAGGTTGTTTGTTTTTTTTTTAAATACCCCATTGTACTCTGAAGACAGCTTTACACTCCCTTGGTATTCGTTCTACCATCTTTATCATGTTGTCACCTGGAAAAATAATCTTGTTTTCTTCCTGGACACTACAAATAACTTGTTTGCACATTCCCTAAAGCTGGTGTCACACATAACGACGACGACAACGACGTCGCTGCTACGTCACCATTTTCTGTGACGTTGCAGCGACGTCCCGTCGCTGTCGCTGTGTGTGACATCCAGCAACGACCTGGCCCCTGCTGTGAGGTCGCCGGTCGTTGCTGAATGTCCAGCTTCATTTTTTGGTCGTCACTCTCCCGCTGTGACACACACATCGCTGTGTGTGACAGCGAGAGAGCGACGAAATGAAGCGATCAGGAGCCGGCACTGGCAGCTGCGGTAAGCTGTAACCAGCGTAAACATCGGGTAACCAAGGGAAGACCTTTCCCTGGTTACCCGATGTTTACGCTGGTTACCAGCCTCCGCTCTTGCTGCCAGCGCCGGCTCCTGCACTGTGACATGTGGCTGCAGTATGCATCGGGTAATTAACCCGATGTGTGCTGCAGGAGAGCAAGGAGCCAGCGCTAAGCGCGGCTCCCTGCTCTCTGAACTGTGACATGTAGCTGCAGCACACATCGGGTTAATTAACCCGATGTGTGCTGCAGGAGAGCAAGGAGCCAGCGCTAAGCGCGGCTCCCTGCTCTCTGCACATGTAGCACAGCGACCTTATGATCGCTGCTTCTGCTGTGTTTGACAGCTAAGCAGCGATCATAACAGCGACTTACAAGGTCGCTGTTACGTCACCGAAAATGGTGACGTAACAGCGACGTCGTTGTCGCTGTCGTTTAGTGTGACACCAGCTTAAAAGCTCAGTGGATTGAATAAATTAGATTGATTCCCAAGCGAAAGGTCACTAGTTAAAATCGAGGACTAGCCATGAAGAATATTTCCTTATTGAAGAGAAACTGTATCATCCAGCTCATCGATAGTAGTCTCGGCCAAGACAATTGCCAACCAGCTTCAAATGAGAGCCAGGAGAGTTGGAAGAATACAAAATGAAGTCTGTATCCATTAAAATCCAAGAGGTGGACGTTCAGGGAAAAAAAAAAAAAAAAAATCAAAAAGTCAACAAGTCGGCTCACCTGAAGGTCTATCAGATTTGACTTTGACAAACACGGCAGTGGAGTTGGCTGGTCCGTATGCTTTGCAATGGTAAAATCACAGACGTCCATACAAGCACCAAGGTACGCATGTTACACAAGTGTGAAATGGTCGCCTGAAAAAATCCGAAGAAGCTTAGACTTCAATACCGTCATAAGAATAGTTGTCTCGAGCTTGCAAAAAAAAAGTATGAAAAAGTAAACAGTAGAAGATTGAAAACAGGTGATTTGAAGGAATGAGATGAAAATCCATAAACTTGGCTCTGATGGGTGAAAAGGGTTTGGAAGAAATAAGGGAAAAAGTGACAAATAGATCAAGAAATTGAAAGAACTGTCAAGTTCGGTGAAGGAAGCCTGATGATATTGGGTTGTTTCACAGCCAAAGGCATTGGATACTTACCCAGATCGATGGTGGTCTCACTGCTGAGCTATAGGAGAGTATCCCACAAGATGAGTACTTCATACACTTGATCACTATGGGTATGAAAAGGATGAGATAGTGTTCCAGCAGGACAACAATCAGAAGCATACGTTGAGACTGGCAAAGGAATGGTTCGATGACTATGCCCTTGCTGTCCTCAGATCTCAACTTAATCGAACACTTGTGGGTACATTTGAAGAAAAAAAAAAAGAATTCAGCTGGATCTGAAGCGGACAATACAATCAACACATGGAAGCGTTTAGAACTTCATGGTCATTATCACCTCTTTAGACTACTTAAGGTGGTGTCACACACAGCGACGACGACAACGACGTCGCTGCTACGTCACCATTTTCTGTGACGTTGCAGCGACGTCCCGTCGCTGTCGCTGTGTGTGACATCCAGCAACGAGCTGGCCCCTGCTGTGAGGTCGTTGCTCGTTGCTGAATGTCCCGCTTCATTTTTTCGTCGTCGCTCTCCCGCTGTGAAGCACACATTGCTGTGTGTGACAGCGAGAGAGCGACGAAATGAAGCGAGCAGGGAGCAGGAGCCGGCATCTGGCAGCTGCGGAAAGCTGTAACCACTGTAAACATCGGGTAACCAAGGGAAGACCTTTCCCTGGTTACCAGATACTTACCTTCGTTACCAGCCTCCGCCGCTCTTGCTGCTAGTGCCGGCTCCTGCTCTGTGCACATGTAGCTGCAGTACGCATCGGGTAATTAACCCTATGTGTACTGTAGCTAGGAGACCAAGGAGCCAGCGCTAAGCAGTGTGCGCGGCTCCTTGCTCTCTGCACTGTGACATGTAGCTGCAGTACACATCGGGTTAATTAACCCGATGTGTACTGTAGCTAGGAGAGCAGGGAGCCAGCGCTAAGCAGTGTGCGCGGCTCCCTGCTCTCTGCACATGTAGCGACGATATGATCGCTGCTGCGTCGCTGTGTTTGACAGCTAAGCAGCGATCATAACAGCGACTTACAAGGTCGCTGTTACGTCACAGAAAATGGTGACGTAACAGCGTTGTCGTTGTCGCTGTCGCTATGTGTGAACCCAGCTTTAGGATCAACATTAGATTGCAGCATTTATCTACACATCAGTTTGTGTGTTCTTGTAGTTACAGATTCTTTCAGCAGTGTCCTTTACTACTCCCATCATCAACCGCTCCACATTAATTTTACATTACTACAACAAGGATATGCATTAGTTCAGCAGTTATCTGTACACTAGCATCTATAGTGTTTGCTGATTTTCCTACTAGTGCCCTCAACTACTACTTCCATCATCATCCTCTATATTGGTTTTGTAATCACTATAAGGCTATGTTCACACTAGAAAAATGATTTTTCTTAAGAAATTTCTTAAGAAATTTCTTAAGAGTGCACCTGTGTTAAAAACGCACCAAAAACGCACCTGCGTTTTTGCCGCGTTTTCGGTGCGTTTTTGGTGCGTTTTCGGTGCGTTTTTACCGCTGGTTGCTCCCTGCGTTATTGTGCCAATTATCTATGGCAAAAAACGCAGTTAGCTGCAGAAAAGAAGTGACATGCTCATTCTTTTTCTTAAGAAAATCTACTGAAAGAATTTTCTTAAGAAAAAAACGCAGTGTGTGCACAGCTAATTTTTTTTGCCATAGGTTTTGCTGGGGAATGTCTGCAGAAAGGTTACAAGAATTTCTCAAGAAATTTCTGCAGCAAAAACGGACCCAAAACGCAGGTAAAAAACGCAGTGTGTGAACATAGCCTAAGAATTTGGGGCAATTTCTGCTCAGTTACAGTAGCAATTAGCCATCATTTCATTGCGCAGTAGTTCCTATTGCAGAGTTGAAGAAAAAAAAAAAAACAACTGTATACATACACAAGTGAGTCGACCAGTATACACCAACATTAGGAACGTGTAGAAGAGACCGGGATCAGATTTCAGTTGAAGCATGCTTGAATCTGATTGAATCCTTCTGGACATGCTCACAAACAGTGTTGAAAGCCAAAAAGGTGCATTTACAAAATAGTAACAAAATAATACAAATTAAAATTTAGATTTTTAAGAGCAAAATCGTAACAATGAAGTGACATGATTACGGTATATCTTATTATATTATATATAGTAAATGTAATTTATTCTTCTAGACAAATGCCCCTTTCGGGTCTGTTTTGACTTACCTCTCTTCCTTCTGTTCCAATGGGTCATTGTTTGTTTGCTCATTATAAAATTTATATTATTATTTTATATGTAACCCCTTTTCACATGTACAGCACTATGGAATCAATGGTGCTATAAAAATAATTCATCACTTGTAACTAGAGATGAGACGACCCGGACTGTGTCAAAAGATGCCCGGTTGCCAGACCTGGGCCCGGGAGTTCGATCCACATCTGGCACTCGAGTAAATAAAAAACAAAAAAGAATGAAGCGAGCGCTTCATACTTACCAAGGCTCCGTCACAGCTGTAAACTGCTCCTGCGGCCTCTCCTTCACTTCCTGGGCCGCTCATGCATATATATTACTTTCCCCGCCCACCGGCTGGCCTGGAGTCTGTGTTTGGTTGCAGATAGACGCGCCCCCAGCCTGTCTCCATGCAACCAACCTTGGGGGTCTGTACCTCCCTGACATATTCCATATGGTGAGCTCACACGAGCCACATGACTCGCATGAGTATTGGATCACATCACCTTGTATGGTCGCACACTCTCCAGACAGGAGCGTCTTAGCTGCACAGAAATACTTGCAGCCGACCCGCTCCTGTCAGGAGAGTGTGCAGCCATGCCGGGGAGATGTGATGCGATGCAATACTCATGCAAGTCAGTCATACGGCTCATGTGAGAGCACCCATATATTGAGTGTATAACTGCAGGAACTGGCGCCGCTGATCTTGGGTGTCTGTACCTGCCATTTTTTACTCCCAGTTCACACGCTGGGAGCTTGTAGAAGGTGAGTGCATAGCTCCTTTCGCAGACTGCTGGGGATGTGTGGTGTCGGTTTTGAGTCAGCGAGGCGGTGTGGCCTGGAGTCATGGGGACTCTGCCTAGCAGCATGGGTATTGTGAGGTACCGGGTCACCTGCCCTGCTGGTGCATTGTCCCTGATGCAGCGGTTGCGGCACGTTGCCGCACTACTAGGCATAGAATAGGGACCCACTCAGAGGTTTGCTGTGATATGGCAGTGGGCTTCATACAGTCTAATCAGAATGTTAAACTAAGAACCTCATATTTGAGTATTTAATTTTTACCTAGCGGCATTAGATCAAAGTATGATTTTGGGATGTCCGAGTCATGTCTTTTTCTTCCAAGTTTAAAATCATTTAAATAATTAAAAAAAAGAAAAACCGCATGCAGTTCCTCAAACTGGAGTCACACTTGCGAGGAACTCTCACGAGTCTTGTATCACATCACCCGGCACGGCTGCACACTGTCCTAACAGCAGCGGGTCAGCTGCATGTATTTCTATGCAGCTGCATGCTCGTGTCCGGAGAGCACCAGGCCATGCCGGGTGATGAGATGCGAGTTCCTCGCAAGTGTGACCCTTCCTTATTTTGATCCAAGATAAAACCCAACAGCTGGCGGCTGCAGCCTGTAACCATGGGCTTTATCTGTCCTGGGTATCAGAATACGGGGACCCTACGCTGATTGCTTTATTTATTCATTTATTTTTATACCACGATACTGACCTGCAGACCGTTGCACTGCTTTCCCCGCCCACCGGCTGTCCTAGCACCTGTGATTGGTTGCAGTCAGCTGACACACTGAGAGGGTGGGGGGAGAGTCTAAGTGCAACCAATTACATGAGCCGGT